>NC_068942.1:73896809-75146809 GCF_026419915.1 Harpia harpyja | reverse complement strand
CATGAAATGTTTGATTTCCAGTGAAGATACTGACTAGTGCTGTGATTCTTCAAGGACTTATCTTTATGCATCGTGCTCACGCATCCCTTTGGAGTCACGGGGGTTGCACTTGGTGCTGAAAGTTGAATATGTCTGAATCTTGGCAAGGTCGTAAAATGTTTGAAATGAGTTTTGAGAAGCCTGTGAAACAACTGCTAATAGAATTAAGATGCAACTTCTTTTCTTAGTGTTGAAATACTCTCTGTAAAGACAGTAAATAGATTGAAATGTAAAGAAATTATTTAGGTCAAGGTTGATAGTTGCTTAATGGACCTCCAGGGCTCTCAACTCCAAATAACATCCAGAGGAGCCAGAAGTCTTCAACACCTCTGCAAGCCATTATGTTGTTAGCAGGCATAAACCTTATCAAGTCCTTTTTCCTCTCTGTGCTTCTGTGCCAATAACAGGGAAATAAGGACACTGATTTCCTTTGTAGATCAACTGATGAAAAGTGCCAGAAAAGCTGTTATCAACGAATATCTGCATTTGTGAATAATTTCCATGTAGCCTTTCAGACGTGGGAACCTTGGCACCCATGTAGAAAAATATTACTACATTGAATCCACTGATGTTTCCTTACCGTGAACAATTCAAATATGAAGTATAAACTGCCAGCACGGTCCTTGATAAAACAAAATTGATACTCTGCAAAAGCTGTTTTCACACTCTTCCCCATATGGTCTAACTGCACGCCAAATAAAATCATCGAGAATATAGGGTTATGACAACATTTGTTTGTTGTGCTTGAAAATTGATGTCAACATCCTATACATGTCCTCTAACTATAGCAAAACAGTAAAAAAGTCACACCACAGCATGCATGTTTCCCATGTTTAGCATAAGACTATTTCACAAAGGCATAAAACCAAAGAAGAATATAATGCTGAAGATGACAAGAGAGAAGCTTTCAGGAGGAATGTCCGCTAACAGAAATACCGACCCTACGGAAAGCATATCAGATCTTCCCATGGCCAACAGCTGCAGCCTCTGCAGTGGGTATCTCCAAGGGCTGGGAGAAGAGCAGGGCCCTCGTGGGCAGGAGGTGGCCCTGGCCCCAGCGGCTGGGCAAGGCTGGGAGAGGTGTCCAGCTGCCTCCCGCAGCGGCACTGGGCTGTCGCTTTGATATCCCCATCTGGGTGATGCCTCCTCTGCCAGGGCTTGCACTCACTGACAGCCATCCTGCCGAAATCCCTTTGTGCGCCCAGACCTGCGGCAGGTCAGGAAACAGCCCTGGCGTGGAGATCCCACCTCTGGTTGCTCGTGTACTGCAGGTCTCTGCTCCGGCATGTGGGCACAGTGAGTTAAAAGCAGATGATAGAAATTCGTGGAGGTAAGTGTTTAAAAACCACACAGGGCTGGGATCAGAGTTTGCTTCCACAAAGGGCTCTTCAGGCGTGGGAATAAAGCTTCATGAGGTGGAGAGGGGAGAAGAGAGCGTTTCACCTGAAAAAAGTTTTGTATAAAGAGCAGAGCTGACAGAGGAGTACAAAGTTTGATTAGAAAAAAAAAATCGCAGGACAAAATTTACAGACTGTGGGCATGAGGGGGGGAGGCTGCAAAATGGTTAGCTAAAAGAAGCTGGGGAAAACACGTGGAACTGTTTTTTAATTACTCTGTCTGGGAAAAGATTATATAGAGATTAAGGGAAGCGCATGTTTGCAGAGATAATACAGCTTGAGGGACAGCCAAGAGATCAGAGGTTGTCCTGAGCTTTACCAGTCGTCCAGTGTCTTTCAGCTGGTGAAGCCACATACTGCAGCACTCACTGGGAGTGAAATACTGCCGGCACTGACTGGCAGGGCTCTACATTCATACTGTGCAGGTGCTTCAGACTGTGCCGGGCCAAAGCAGTGGCACAGATTATGGTGAAAGGACTCGAGCACGGCAAATCAAAACGTTTTTTTTGGTTAGGATTATTGTAACTTAAAGATCAGCCTAGGCATGCACCTACATAGAGTACTGCAGGTAGGTCCGGGTACGTCGGCATGCCACGCACTGAGATACCGCAGACGGCTCTTGCCTGTGCTCCATGCCCACCGACAGCTGTGTGCCTGCATTCGTGCAGTGCCAAGCCCCAGCAGAAAAGCCTCCTGGGAGCAGAGTATATTGACTTTGAATCAGCACCAGGCTAATGTGATAACACGGCTTTTAGTTGGCTGCTCAGGCAGAGCTCACTTGGGTCTGAGGGGATTATACCATGGAGGGTTACACTATAAAAAGGCTGCTTGAAAGGTACTTGTATAATGAAAAAACCCATCACTATTCCTAATTGCTTTATTTATTCAGCTATATTACTACCCTGTTTTACTGAGTGCCAGTTTGCTCCAAAAAATTTGACTATTATCCTCCTCTTCCCTCAGAAATCTGCTGTTAGTCCAGGGCCTCTGGGGAAGCTGCGTATCGAAAACCAGTAGGTATAAAAAGCTGGCTGCTACAATCAGGGCAGAGACTTGGATTGAAATGGTGCAAATCGGCACATGGCAACCAATAGCGAGTAGTGCTGCATCAACGCGGAGCAGCTCCCGGTGCATTTTTCTCAGCCTCTTGCCAGCCTGGGTCCATCTTTGCTCATTATCTGGAGGTGGGAACCAGCTTTTACACAGGTAATCAAGTCCAAACGTGTCTATCTGCTGTTTTGTAAAGCAGGAGCTTTCTCCAGCCTTTTCATCAGCAGCTGGCTTTCCTCTTTGAAAGCTTACCTGATGTGTGTAAAATTAGTTGCAGTATTAGCCCCCCTAAGATTTGTGTGAATTCCATGTGTGTCACTGTGTTCTGCCCGAAAGAGCTGTTGATGCAGCTTTTGATACCACTGAAGGGTACTTGTCAGGAGAGAGCTCCGTGGTTTCTCTCCAGTGAATATATGGCCATTTTTGTAACAGAAAACAAGAGTTAAATATGTGAAAGGAAAAAATGTCTGAAACTAATGAAAAATACAAATCCTGAGTTTGTCTGTGAAACTTTAAATATCTCTCAGGTCTGTCTCTGCCCAACTCAGCTGTGTTGTGCTTCCAATAAAATACTTGCTACTCAACATGGCCAAACTGAAAGAAAAACTGGGGGGGAGGTATGGGGGTGAGGTGTATTTCTTTTTTTTTAACACAGCTATGGATTTGTGACCCTCATCCTTCCCCCCCATACTGTTCTGTACTCTAGTCAATGAGCCCCTCAGGGCTTTTCTTTTTGGAGACAATTTGAGGCGTTGAGTGCTACTTGAAAAAGATACTATCAGTAGCCAGATATTTGCAGTGTTTTGATGTGAGTAAAGATCTGTAGTTAAAAAGTTTAAGTTAAAAACCGGAGTAAAATATCTGAAAAGGCAAACCTGGATTTACTCTTCCTGAGAACGTGGTGAGACAATGTATTTCATTAAATAGTACACATCCTGTTTCTATGTTACTGATTGGTTTATGCTGATGAACTTCAAAAATGTCTATCATAAAATTACACACATGCACTACTTTGCCAAGTTTCATAGCTGTACAGAAATATATCTGAGCAGATACCTTATGCTACTCAAAATCTAGGAGTAGGCTACCTAGCTGTAACTACCTTGAAACAAAACATGAGAATGACAGACAAGGGATCGGTAAAGATTTCACTGTAAAAGTATGGGGAATTTAAGAGTTCATCTGCTGAAGGATACCTTGGCTTTCTTCTCCCTTTTCCACCAGTTTGATGGTTGCACTTACAAGCAGATTCATTGTACTTGTAGTGACTTTGAAGAGCGAGATACAAACTACCGGGTGGAAAAGCCACCTAGTGGTACAGAGAAATGGTGCCAGGCAGGAGCAGGTACCTCCGAATTCCAAGGAAAGGTTTGTTCTCATACTGGGCCACTGCGCTGTGGCACGCTATAAAGGCTATTTGTTATTACTCATGGGAGTCTGGGATGTGTATTACACACAAGCAGGAAACCCACAAACATATTAAATAAATTTTCCAAAGGACGGTACTGCAAAACTTTATGTTGGATCATTGCCTGCTTTATATATACTGTGTAAACAATAAAATCTCATTTAGAGCTATTTCAGAGAATTAAAAGAGGATGATTGACTTTGCCCCATTTTTCTTTCCACCTGTCCAAATAAATGCAGGAGTTACTGTAAGTCCAGCTGTCCAGAGCCCAGAAAGAGAAGAAAGCCCATAAAGCACCTGTACTATTTATTTTAATCTTCATTATGTCATGGCTTTAAAGCACAACAACTCAATGTGTTTGCAGAGCTAAGGCAGAGCATTGGTTAGCCGTATCTCCATTCTGGATCCCACTGGTTACTTTTTTGAGGATAATTTCTACATCTGTTGGAAAGGATTGGGAAAGCCATCCAATTTGGGAAAACAAAAAATTCACCTTCCTAGCAAAAGGCTGCTGGGTGAGGCAGATCAGGACAGCGCATGATCGAGGCATGAAAGTCTGCCTCTTAGGAAAGGCTGAGAAGAGCTGGCAAATGATTACAACAGCTCCATTCTTTTGGGACCCTTCACCTCAGCACAAGCAGCCAAGAGTTATTGCAAGAATGAAGGCATATCTCCTTTTGGCTCATCAGTGATTAAACCTGAGCCTTTGTAAAGAGTAATAGAATAGGTGGCGTGTTCTTATCTAAATAGTCAAAATGTTACAACCCGTATGCTGGAGGCTTGGTTTTTATCATGTCAAGGTCTTTGCAGCTTTGTGCTCAAACCATAGCATTTTCTCATTTGCAGATTCAGCTGTGAACACACAGATCAGGGAGTTTTGCAAACACAGAGGGATTAGCTCATCCATGTATGCAGATACCCACATTGCATAGCCAGACCTTACAGGATTCTTTCTTTAGCCTGCAGTGGTTGTTGAGTGGGGATGGAGGGAGGGAGAAGAGGACACCATGTGAAGCTACAGCTGGGTTATATATCTGCTAGATATCGTGGGACTGTGCAAGCAAACACACCTTACTGCAGGCTGCCTGTGATACATGCATCCAGCTCTGAGGATTAAGCAGCCCTAGTCACTGCCTACCTCTAACGTAAGGAGTCACGATGTGGGAAAGGGGGTATGGCAAAGCCCTCAGCTGTATAAGGGACAGGTATGAATGAAGGGGACTATGAAGATGGAGCCTCTTTCGGTAGATGAATTTCATCTTCAGAATGGGAGGCGTAACAAGTTGAGCTAGGCAATTAGAGTAATTACTCCTAAATGTTTAATTACATAAATGCATCTGTACGTACACACCAGGCCTGAGGTTTACTACATGTAGTAAGTGCATAAATGTGCCAATCTGTGCATCAAATAAATCACAGCATTTATGAATGCGCACTGACAGAACTGCATCTGCTGAGCTAAAGGAGGACTGAAGACATGTAGGAAAATATTCGGAAGTACCGGCATTGCCCCAGCTGGCATGGAGCTTTGTAGCCAGGGAGGTCATGATGCAGGAGCGGGGAGCAAGGATAACAAACCCAACAACTGGCTTGTGCACACTGAGACCCGCTCCAAATCACAGAGTGTTGCTCTGAAGACACTAATTTATTTATTCCTTCTGTGGCACTTGGCCACCGTAAGCCTTTTAGGCATCCTTGAGGCAGGTATGGTGTGGGCAAAGAGAAACCTAAACCAGGGGGATAGAAATCTGTGGCAAAAAATAAAAGGGACCTGGGAAGGAAATTCTGAAAATGTGCCCCATTTTTAGGGTTGTGAGGAGCAGCGTTCTCAGCTTGTGTGCACAAATGTTACACATAGCTTGGAGTAAATTAGTCAGCCTTCCAGATGAAGGTAAAAGGAAACCTGTGCGAGTGTGAGAAGGCACATATAAGCCTCCCAGGACACTCACATTTGGCTCTCCCTGCTCATTAAAGCTAATTAGAATAGGAGGCTAATTTGCGGGATGGGTGTGGGGGTGTGTGTCAGAGTGCCTGAAAGCACTAGCTTTATTTATAGATGGACTCAAGGCTCCCACACATCCACTGCTTTTCTCTGGTTAAGTCCTTTCTGTTTGCTAAAGATTTCTAGAGGTGCGGCAGCCGAAATCTCAGTGGACTATCTCCGTGAGCACTTCCCACGGGTCAAGACATCCTGCACGACTGTAGAACCTGCGCTCTGTGCTGCACACGCATGTGCAGCGGATCCTCTGCTCTCCAGAAGACCTCAGCCTCTGGGGGCACATTCAGTCCAACTGCTTGATGTGCTTCCCAAAACCGTGGGATTTGTGAGCAAGTCTCAGCCACGCGGGCACCACAGTCACGCAGGAAATCTCACACGATGCTAGTATCCCTAAGTAAGACTGTTTACAGGCAGAGCAGCCTCATCTGTCACCCATTTCCAAGCTTTAATAAAGACTTTTGAAAGACTTTGGGAAGTCACTCTGGTTTGCACTCCATTCAGTTTGGTGACAGTAAAGAGAAACACGGAAATGTCACAAACAAACACTCTTTGATGAAATTTCTGCAGTAGCTTTTCCTTGTATGCCCAGATTCCCAAATCTCCCCTGGTGCAGATCCCTCCTTTAAATGCATTTCCTGCATCTATCACCAAAAAATGTAATGGGTAGAAATCTAACAGCCTCCTGTTTATTTCCAGGGGGGAAGAAATAATGCAAAACTTCTTACACCAAGCTATTACCATCCCACTGTCTGGTTTTTCAGTGAAGTTCCTTTGCTGCCCTTCCATGGGGCAAGTTCTCCAACCATTTACACCAAGTTCTCATCCACAAATCCCCTCACTAACATGAGGACTCACAGCTTTCAATCCCTCTCCTGATTATCTGCTCTGCCAACCCGCGTAACACAGGCCAGCAAATGTCACACGGTACTTCTGCATCGTGTCCCTCGTGTTTTGCGGGGAGTTTTAAAAGGTCACAAACGAGCCTGTTCAAATCAATTGGGCTAATCCTGGAGTAAAGTGCTGCTTGACAAGGATAGCAAGAATACAAACATAACCTATAAGTTACCGATCCATAATAAACTACTGCAAGCCTTGAGTAAGGATAGATTGAAGGGGGCCTTGTATCTTGGGAGCTGCACATCTGCCCTTTTCTGTACAGCCTTGAATACACAACCGGGAAATCAACCCTTCTACTTTGATTGCTTTCCTACTTCTTGTGCACTGGCTTGGGCTTTATAGGCACACGGTAGGGACGAAAACAAGCCACTATTCGTAAATAAGTAAAAAAGGAGCACTGCTGCTTAGTCACCTTGAGTGGAGGAGATTTCCTAAGTTTCAGCAATGAGTTTGGTTATCTGTGTGGGCAGCTCATGTTGTGTGGAGGAAAGGGGAGCCCTGAGTTTGCACGCTGAGAGATAATATTAATGGCAAAGAGGGGCGGGACTGGAAAGCGCTTGGTCAGGAACATTCAAGGTTGCCTGCAAGCTGTCGGGAGCTGTAAGACTTGAGCCGGCGTGCGTAAGATGGCAACAGCTTCAGCACCCTCCGTACTGACGCTAGGCAGAGCGCAGTGCTGCTGTGCGTGTATCTGTTGCTGTCCATAAGCCCCAAGGTGGGGACTGGTGTGCTTTGTTTGGGAGTTCGAAAAGAGAAAATAAATACAGGAGCATATATGGTGAGTCTGAAATACTGATACCGTTCTGGCCAAAGAGGCAATGCTGAGAATTGGTTTTCAGTCTCTGGATCTGGCATTTGAGACTAATGCAGTCAAACGCAGACATGATTGCCTGTTTGATATGCATCGCTATTTCCATGTGGTCCACTTTGCTCTGCTCTGAGCAAACACACCCCGGTGCTGGCAGGGATTGCTTTTTGTCCTCTTCCAGCAGCTGCATCTTTGTTTGTCTGTGAGCGGCTTTGCCGAGTTTCAAGTTAGGATCCCAATGAAGATTTAACAAAGCACCAAACTGCAAAGGCAAACAAAAGAAAGAAAAAAAGACACCAACATGTAATGAGTAAAATCACGTTGGATGACCGTGAAAACATGGGACACTGGGAACTGCTCGTGAAGACAATTTGCTTTAAAAGAAGCTATCGCAGTGCATTTCACTTCTGAAAAGCCCTCCTGCTTTCCTGTGTCTCTGCGGGCTGCCTGCGGTGTGTGGATGAGGAGAATTCAGCATCCCTGCGCATCTAAGTCCTGCCGCTCTCGCTGAGTCAGGCAGGGAGCATTGCAGGGTCTGCAAGCTTTCTGCAGTGGCTGAAAGGGATATTGTGAGACACAAGACCCTTTATTTGGGGAGAAGCTCTATTGCCTATTTAATACACTCCCAGAGCAGAAAACATGAGTCAAGTATTTACTTTAAGATTTAGGCTGAACACTACAGTAATCCTGAATAATCCCAGAGTTCTCTGTTAGTATTAGGTTTTAATGAACAAGCCCAAACTGAGGAATGTTTTAGCTCCCTGTGTAATGTAACTCATTGTTTAAGGTCTTGATTAAATTTTTTCTTTGTCAAAAAACAGGGCATGTTTTGTAAATTTTCTTTGCAACCATAGGAATCCCTTCTTTTTAAGGAATTTCCTTAAGTCAATGAAAACTAGACATTCTTTTCTACATATTGCCTGAGAATATGCCCTATTTGATTACAGATCTGTTAGAATTCAAGACTGAAAAAGCAGAGATTTTGCGGGTTCCCAGGCCATGTTCTTTGCACGGTTTGTGGGACCAGGCAGCCCTGCCAATACTGCCTCACTGCCCCTCTCCTGGGGAAGCCCCTGGAAGCCGCTTCTGCCTCCATGTTTCCTGTAGGAATGCTGGATCTTGGAGGAAATTTAACCTGCACAGTCTAAAGGCTTTGCCCTGAACATGCAATAGCATTTTCCAAACAGGATGCTTATGGGTAGACCTCATGCACTTTGAGTTGAAAAAGAAAAATAAACCTTAAATGCACAGCTCTTTCTTGGTTTTTCAGCCTCTCCTTGCTGGTCTGGTGGTAGCAGGTTTTCCTGGTAGCCTGCCGTGGGCTCTCCCACCTTAGTCTCCCACTCGTTTCTAAGCCATGGGAGGCTTATCATTCTCTTCGATATCTTTCTTCTTATCGGGACTATAAAAGTGGCTATTGCCTTTTCAGGTTTCTAGGGAAACACCTCCTCCTTTAACTTTTCTTCTGATCCAACTTGTTGGCAAACCGTTCTTTAAAAGCACAGACACACAGACTACAGGCGTAAAAATCCCAATTTCTCAGATTTTCACAGCTAACGTCAGATATGATTGCAAAGGAGCAATATATAGCGCATGCCTCTATTCAGTGTTTACAAAAGTATGCAATGTTAATCTCTGTAGTACAAAATGGGCAGTTAATAGAGTTAAGCTTGACAGCGAGCTTCTGCTTCTCTAACCCTTCAGTTTTAAGGCTGGAACAAGAAGGTGTGATTCCATGATGGTTAAAACAGAGTAAAAAACAACGGGGCTGGTCTGAGTGCCGGGTACCAACTCTCCCCCAGAAACTCGGGGTCACGTAAGAGTTACAAATCATTGGGATAGACTTTCAAATCGTTCGGTTTTGGTGCCTTTCCAACCGCTACCACCACTGGTGGTAATTCCTCCTTGGAAAAATCCCTCCCAAATACCCCTGACCTGCTGGCCCGCAGCATTAACTGCAATTTCCCCCTTAGCGTGATTAATGCACATCCCCGCTAGATGTCATCGTTGCTTCTGCAAATCTCATGGGTTTTGATTAAATGCATTTAATGAAGGTCCCTCATTTAGACAGGCCTTCACCACGCTGGTGGGAGACTCCCCTCCCAGCTGGCACCTGAATCAAACACTTTCTGTAGGAGGTTTGCACCAAAATGCTTTTGATTTTATTAGGAGGATTTGTCATGCCGATACGTGTCGGCAGGAGCACAGCGCCTGGCACCGCTTTCCAAAAAACCACTGAGATCATTGGAATTGTTCAATTGTATTTACTCTGTTGGAAATACAGCTATTTATAATTAAATATGACCCACAGCAGCCTCAATTTAATGTAGCCACAAAGTCACTGCAGGTTGCAGGGCTGATCTCCTGACAAGGTGCTGTGGTCTGAGGCTGCAGGACCCAGCGCTGGTGCGAGGCAGGGTCCTGGCTTCGACAAGAGCCTGCTCTGCAGGAGCAGAAAGAGTATTTCTTATTTGTAATTTATTCAGTTACCTGGTTAAGGATAGCTCAAGAAGCTAACTGACAACTGAAAAAGCAGGAATACTTGTTTTCTTCCTTTTACCTAAGAAAGGAAGACAGCTGAGGATGAGAGCTAGCACTTCTGAAATCTTGAAATCCAGGAAAAAAAGTCCAAATCCAATTACAAAAATTGTTCATTTATTTAATAAATCAGTTTTAATTTTTTTAAAACTGTAAGTTCTGTGTCTTTTCCTGTATGTATTCAGGACAGTTAAGATATTTTGTACAGTAAAAATAAATTTTAAAGCACCTGTTTACTCATTCTCAATTGCAACCCAACCTCCATCCAGTCTGACCTAAGTGAAAAATAACCTTGTTAAAAAAAAGCATCATTCACCATTTCTAATAGTTTTATTAAAAAGATAATCAGGAATCTGAATAACTGCATATAAGATACAGACTCACTTGAATAATAAAAGCTACAGGTACCCTCCTGCTTAGTCACATCTAATTAATTCTAACAGTTGCTGAAATCAATTTTTCTTTAAAAATCCAAATAACTATGGAGACCCAATGTAAAAAGAAAATAAAAATACCAGATAGATTTTTAAAATGAAGATTTCCTGATTGTTGAACTCCGTCATTGTTAAAATTCATCTTTTCAATCCATCCCTGGAATATACAGTTAATTGCCTCTTCTAAATACAATGCACAGTAGGCAATTACCCTTTTGCAGCTACATCTCTGCATTCAGCTTTTTCATTAAATTATAATTATAATGGATCTTCGAAGTTGTCATGAAAATGAAGGATTAGTAGCACTGAAAATGAAAGTTTAATGGCATGAACTAAACATCGGCTATGAGCAGCTTCTGTTTGCATTTCAGCTCTGGCCTCTTACCCCGTTCCCATTTCACTTTTGGACTTGCCTGAAGTGAATAAAGAGCATGGAGCCAAATTATGCAGTGAACTTTGTTATTAAAACAGCATGGAGTAATACTTTGAACTTGAGAGAGATTTACATTTTTTTTTTAGTCCATCGTGGCAGTGGAATAACAACATCTCTGTGTCACACAGGGCTTTCTTGGGGGCCCATCTGGCACTTGCAGATGAGTCCTTTCATTGCTCCAACAAGCACGTGCTCTCCCACATCCAGCTTACCTTTGCTTGCACTAGCAAGAGTTGAGTTTTGTCCTAAAATATGTGTCCTTTTATAGAAATACAGTCTTGCTGTGGCCCGACTCTGCTGCAAGGTCACTCCGGAGGGGTGGTTTTAGGGTACAGCTCAGCTCATCAAACTGCCAGCAAATCCAGTTCCCCTGATCCCTCGCTTCGGTGCTTACTGGCACAGGGAGTCAGGGCGCTCAACCAACCCAGCCAGAAGCTATTTTAATTTTTGAAATGAGCTCTTGGTTGCTACAGCTCCCCGAAGGGCTGCGTGGTCAGCGGGTACCAGTGCCAGTGCTGCAGTCCTGCCCAGCCACAGGGATGGGGATGGGAATGGGGACCCGACCACGTGCCTTGGGGGCTGCGGGCAGGTGAATGGGCTCAGCTACATCACAAACCCACACGCTTAAGATGACTCCCTTTGCATTGCATCCAGTGAAGACATAACCACGGGATGAATTTGTTCAGTAAGCTGATCTGATTGATCAGAAGCATCCCAGAAAGCACCTCCATGAAAGAGTACAATAGAATAGAATATTTCAGTTGGAAGGGACCAATAACAATCACCTAGTCCAACCGCCTGACCACTTCAGCTCTGACCAAAAGTTAAAGCATGTTATCAAGGACATTTCCAAATGCCTCTTAACACTGACAGGCACGGGGCATCAACCACCTCTCTAGGAAGCCTGTGTTTGACCACTCTCTCTGTAAAGAAAGGCTTCCTAGTAGTTTTCTGTTGGATCTGCTAGTTGAGCTGACTCGCCCTGCAGACCTCTCATCACTAGATCTGGTGTAGGATGGGAGGAAAGGACACAGCTGGGGCGGCTCAGGATGGGATCACCCTACTGTGACCACCCCACACAGATCAGCTTAAACAAAATGCTGGCTCACGCTCACCTACGTGGGCAGAGGTGCCAGAAGCTGCAGTTCTTGCCTCGCTCACTTGCTCCCCTCCTTCTCTGATCTGTCAACCATAGACCCCTGCGCTGGCTCCAGCCAGCCAACTGAAAACCAACTACGTGCCTTTTTCCGGACTGTTCTGCAGCTGCATCAGCTCATTTAAGCTGGGATTTATGGCTCCCAGAAGTGCCAGTCCCGATGCAGAGGAGATTTGAAGACCAATCGGCTAGGGGTGGTGGGGAAGAACAGAAATGCCTCTTGGAGAAACAGCACGGTCTTGTGTCAGTCACCCTCCACCCAAACCTTGGGCCTGTCAGGACTTCATCACTCTTCATGCCCACGTTTCCCCCCTCTTTGGCCTGCCCCTTCTCATCTGCATGAGCTTCTGCTCTGCTGGGGACTCCTCTGCTCCCGTCTTCCTCCGGACACTCACTGGGACCATTTTGGTCCCTGCCCACCAAACCCTGACGAGGCTCAAGCATTAGTTTGACCAGCTTAGGCTTGAACTGATCCAACCTCCACCTGCCTCCAGCAGGAATGAGCTCCTGTGCAGGTACCCATAATGACTCCATTACCTCTGACACCTCCGGGGCTGTGCGTAGGCTCCTCTTTACCCTTCTTTCTGCCAGTGGCAGCAATATGTCCCTTTGCCACAGGACGGTCCTGCCTGGATTTGATGCACGACAAACCTTAATAATAACAACTCCCGGAAGAACTGCAATCATCACAAAATTTCTGCTGTGCCTGCAAGGTGTACTTCTTTGACCTTGCTTTTTCCAAGGCAAGCAGTATATGATACCTGATAATATATTGCACTGGCCTACGTATCAGTAGATAATCTCCAGAAATTACAATTTGGAAAAAGCATTTACTTTATTTCTGCAGAATAAGGGCCAGCAATTCACTGTACAGCAGCCGGGAGATGTCCAGCAGCTTCCTCTGGTGCCCAAAGCTGGAGAGGGCAGCTCGGCTCCCCGCTGCACACCGAGACCCAGTCTTGCTGTCTGAGTGTGTATCTGAGTAAGAGATCTGGGACTTGCCACAGGACAAGCCCATGTCAGGAGCAATTTAGGAGTGATAATGAGAGGAGTAACCCTGATGGACAGAGGGAACAAGGGGTTATCGCTGCCCTCCGAGGCCGAGGAAGCCCAAATGTGATCGGCTGCCTCTGAGCGGGGCTCGTCTCCAGGGCTGGCAGCCAGCGCGGTGGGCGAGTTCACCCTGACGGGTCGCACATGGGGTGCAGCTTCCCTGGGGTGGGGATGGCAGGTTGCAAGGCCGTGGAGAGGTGTGGGGAGAATGGGTGTCGTGGGGTCCCGCCTGTGGGACCCTGCAGGGGCTGGGGTGGGATGAGAGCAGCGCTGCACTGATCCCGATGATTTAACCCCAGCTTTGTGCTGGTGACAGGCTCTTTTTGTTGTCGTTTTCCGTCCCTTTCTTTGAGATGTGGGGGTGACTGCTGATTGCCAACAGCTCAATGTTTGGGCTAAACACAAAATAACATGTTTGTTTTTTTCCCCCACAAATTGCAAACAAGGTGTTCCTCTGCGGTCAGCCCTGGGCAGCAGATGAGCAAGGAAACCCGTGACCAGTACTACTAACACGTGGCTGGTGGCTGCCCGCACGCGATGGGATGGTGGTACACATGCTCCCGTGGAGCACGAGGTCTCCCAGCACCCAGCACCATAGCCTCAATGGCCAAAAATAGCCAGGCTTGTTGCAGGGAGGGCAATACGGCCGGGGGGGGCTGGGGCCACACTTCAAGGGACAGTCTGTCACACAGTCAGAAAACACAACAGCATCTTATTTAGCATGCATTTCCCTTGGTTTCAGGGAAACTATTTACAAATAAATACCAAATCGTTTGCTTAGAAGAAGACGACTTGGGTAAAAACCTGCTGTACCGCTGTGCAAGCATTTGGTAGCTCAGGATCCTCTCGGTGGGTTTAAGGGAGAGGACGTGTCCCCTAACACTGCTTTTAAAATAGACCAGTGTGTAAATGAAAGAGCAATTTCAGGACTCCGGGCGATGCAGGACAGCAAACGTTTTTCAAAATATGGGAGCTGTCCCCACACAAATTATAACAGATGACAGTTTACTAAATATATCTGCAATGCCAAAAGAAACAGCTAAATACCGAAACAAGAGGTCACTGCAGCCTGTCTTCCATGTACCACTTTTCTTTCTGATCCACAAGAGCTTTTCACCAGCAGGACTGAAAGATGAAGCAGAGACGTAAAGTGTATGCGAGCATCTGCCAGGGAGGTGGATTCCCTTTTTGGCAAACGCTATCAGTTGTGCCTTCGAGGGTCAGTGGAGTATCTCATTATAGTCCCTACCTATCCCCTGTGACCAAAAAAGTCACAATTGCCCAGAAAATCTTACGCTGAAGACAATGGCAACTTTACACAGGTAAGGACTGAATGAGACTTTCAAGCTAGAGACCAGGATAAATTGGAAAATAATAAAGGTAATGAAAAGTTAATTGTACCTCTTGCCCTGAAGTACATTTTAAATATTGTCTGCTTTTCAGGCTTGTGCATAAATACGCATAATTCTGCATCTTAAATTGAAATGTGTATTCAGCTCAGCTATTCTTCTACTGACAGCTCAGTGGAGTTAGACTGTTAATAATCATAACAATTATTTAGTGGTACTGTGATCCTGCTAAAAGATCGAAGCCATGCTCTAAGATTATATAGAAAGCTGGAACCAAAATATATTCCCAGCCCAAGAGCTGAAATCCAATCACAAATTTTATGGTAAAATCCCCCTTTATAGCCTTTTGTATGAAATACCAGCCTAAGGGAGTCAGGAACCCACACTGAACTGAAATTTTTAGAAACCATAAATCTAATTCCCTCAGTCCTTCTTGCAAATCTCAGTCACCTTAGTCATCGGTAAAGAAATAATTTTAGTGGGATTCTTAAATAGCCCCCTGCATAGGTCTCATCCCAAGTGACAGCAGTACACGGACTAGGGCAGTATTCAGGCAGGCTCATGTTTGCCTGAGCTTTAATCCTCTTGCAGACAAAATCCTGAACTTGAATGCATGGAAAATTGCTGTTGCTAATCTTATTTCGCAGGAAAAAACTGATGTACTTCAACCAGAATCTGGCAAGGTACAGGCTTTTAGCTTTTGACTTAGAAGAAACCTTGTATGCATATACACTTCACTTGCTGGTAAAGTTTCTGGAATTACACTTTTTCCTTTAAAATTTTGAAGATGCAATGGCAGCCTGAATTCCCCTTTTCTGTGTTATGTATCACTGCACAGTGGCAGCAGGGCAGTAGACATTTCATAGGCCATAAAACCAGAATGGGCTTAATCCTCTTCTCACACTAGATTTACATTTGTGTGACTGTTAGTAAAGTTGGCAGTAAAGATGTTGACAGAGCTGAGGGCTGGCTGGGGCCCAAGGGCACTGATTTTTAAAGGCGGTGGTCGGGATAACTAAATCCTGCTTCCAAAGAAGCCTTAGCCCCACTTCCTACCCTCGAGAGGTTTTTTGTTCTCCATTGAATCATGGTGGAAAATGGGCTGTAGCCACCCAGGACAGGTAGGCGTTGCAGTGGAAGCAGAGGCAAACCAAACTGCTGCTGCCTGAGAGCTGCTCAAGGGTGCCGTTCCCCAAAGATGGAGGTGTGAGAAGGGTGCTCGGTATAGTATGAGCGGGAGGCAAGTGCTGGCATTTTTTCTGCAGTCCTCAGCCCAGGTGTGTCCTAGAACTATCAAGACCTGCAACTACAGAGAAAGGGCCTTTTCCTGGAGGTGGCAAGGAAGGGAAAGGCTGTTGACGCGGAAGTCACGGATACTGCACACAATCAATATGATCAAGCAGATGCCACTTTATTGCCAAGATAGCTCGGTTTATATGTTCATTCTAGTTACTGTTCACGCATAAGCAAATTAGAGATTGGTTAGCATGAGCTGTCCACGCGCCTAGTTACACCTAATGATTGGTTATATCAACACTGTACACGCGCATAAACATAAGGCATAATTGGTTGTATTAACTAAAACATGCGAAACTTGTCTCAGGCTAATTGGTCAAGATAAGCTGTGGAATTGAGGTTCTTTGCCAAGTTCCCTTTATCATGGAATGCGCACCTGTGTTCTTCTAATTGGCATCTTTCTTTTTTTGTCTTCTTGTTTATTCTGTTCAAGGCCTTCTAAAGGCATCTGGAATGCTCTTACTACCATTAGCTAAATATGTGTCCACAAGCAAAGCGTCCTTGAAGCCTGCTGCCTACAAAACATCCTTGGCTCACAAATTGATCAATTCTATTGAGTCTGGATTGATCACTGTGTGCCCATTACTTTCCAAGTATCCCACAAAAGGCTTGCCAAGAGATTAAACCAGTTCCTGCTCAAAGTTAAACTACTGCAGGTCTTGTCTGAGCCTCAGAGAAAGGTCTTCAGTGGTGAGAGGAGGCCATCAAATGAAAAATGCATAAGCCCTTGGGTGCCTTCTGCTGCCCAGTTTTGCTTTACAAGCACCTGGAGCTTGCAGATGGCCCATTGGAGCTATTTTGCAAAGCTTGCTTGCCCAGCCACTGTTATTTCCTCGTATGTCCTGCAGGTTCCCAAGTCCAGACCCGGCATTTGACCACTACGCTGTCTTTATCCAGCTTCTGCTATTGTCGACTGAATACAGTGCTTCTTGGCAGGTTTCTCTCACCCAACTTCTAAAAAATAGAGCCAAAACTGAGATGGTGAATTGCTGGTGGGATGCAGTGTGCTTGGGAGGCACCAGCCAGCCTTGGAGCATGAGGGTAAAGCTGATAGGACCAGTGTGGTCTTGACTGCAGGCTCGTTACAGTGCTTTTACAAATACACTGCAGTACAAGTGCTGCAGCAGCGACAGTCTAAGGATAGAAGAGGTAATATTTTTTTATTAGAAGGACTAATGCAAGTGAAAAATGTCAATAAACTTTTGGGTTTAAGATAAGGGGATACTGAGCCCAAAACCTTGCCTAAGTTTACTGATGAGATCGGGTCAAGGTCTTACAGACTCTTAAAGGTCCTTTAAGACCTTGACTCAATCTTATGATGAGTCTAACAGACTCCTAAAACAGTCTCCTAAGCCCACTGCGCCCATCAGGAATGCAAGGCTTCAAGTGGGATCTAAAAAGGCCCTTAAGTACCTGAAGCAAGACTTGGACAGGTTGGAGGTACCTCAGTAAAAAACTGTAATCCGAGACTCCACTCAGCTGGTATTGAGGGCTGGGGGTGCTCCGCTTTGAAGTTTAATTTTCAGGGTGGAACCTGAAGTTATGTCTCTTTGTGTAACAAACTCACCTTGCCTGTAACCAAGGAGCTGGTGCACTTCGGGAGGTGGGAGAACGTAGACTGGAAACCTTTATTCATGCACAGCACCTGCATTATAAATGGAGCAAGATGAGCGCTGCTCAGTTCAGATTGCAGGTACCTGTCCTCAGGAGACTAACCTTGGCTGTGCCTCCATATAAGTGGAGTTCAGTGCCTCTGCTCTGAAAAATTTGGGACTTCACACCGAACTGTGTGTTCAGCATTGGTTACCTTGAGACAGCTACCCCCTTGAAACACCTCACTCATATGCAGTGCTGTATAGGAAGATGGAAGTGCCTGGTGCAGGCTCCTGGATGCTGCTGTAAGGTTCAGGCACTAATTTGTAAGTGTAGAAGTCTTCAGTTTGTCCTGTCTTTAGCCAGGAACCATAGTCCACAGGCACAATCAGGGGAAAAGGGGAACTGAAGAAAAGGTGAGGATATTTACTTTCAGAAGTGTAGATTTACTAATTATGAACATATTCTAGGAGATTTCTTACAGATTTGCTGCGACTTCAGTGTTATTAACCTATTTTTCTCTTTTGGAGCTGTAGTTCTCTGTCCTTAAATTAGCTCGTGACCTAACAAAGCATTTAAGCATGTGCAGCTTTAACCATCTAAGCGCTTCTACTGACTTCAGCAGAAACAATCAGGTGTTAAAGGCAGTGTCCATGCCTAAGTGGTCTGCCGGATTGCCGTCTTGCACACTGGCGACAGTGTCATACAGAAATGTTTAGATTAAATGGGAGGGGAAATGGGAGCACTTCTAACATGATTACAGTCAGATTTCCTTTTATGTTTTGCAGAGGAAAATAGTATGCAAATGCTGCACGTGCCTACATGGATTCAACCCTTCTTTCCTCTTTTTTGATCTCCCTAATTCTGGCAAACAAGTTGCTTATGATTGCTGAAGAGAAACTCTCCCCAAGGCATTGGGCCATGGACATTTTTAGAGGGGCACTGTGGATTTAGGCACACCCCTGTTCACCTGCTTCTGGCTATGCTTTCACACTCCAACGCTCTTCCTCCAGTTGCACCTTGGTGGAGACGAGGTGAATTGTGCCTGGGAACTGAGCCAGGGTGAAAATAACTGAGGTGGGGAGGGTGCTGCTTTTTTTAAGCAGTCTCCTGGTCTGTTTGACGACACAACGGCACAAAGAGCTGCCCCAGCACAATGGAGGGAGCATAAACCAACCGCTCCATCAAGGCACTGCCACCGAAAACGATGTCTGCAAAAACGCAGCCTTATTTCCTCAGCATGCTGCGCCAGCAGGGTGGAAGGTAGGAAAGTCCAAAGGTGAGTTCCTACTCTCATCCCTCCCTTCCCTCTCCTGCAAGGGACGGGGTGAGCAGAGAGGAGCTGGGCATGGAGGCTGAGGTTTCTGGCACGGTGCTGATCCCTTGTTCTCTTGCTGTATCATCCTGTTCCCAACTCCAGCTTGTGCTGTGCGTTCCCGTCTCTGTGCTGGAGCCGGCTGCCCCCTCAGTCGTGCTGACATACCTCTCTGTGTGTCCATACTGCAATTAAATTCTGGGAGCAATCCAGCTGAAAACAAAGTATTCTTCTTCCGGGCTAGTTTTCATCTGGCTCCCAGCTCCAGCTGATACACCGTGCCAGCATGGCACAGGGGGTTGCACGCAGGGGAAAGAGGAGGGTCACCAGGCCAAAGGTTTGTTCTTGCAGACTACAGAGCAAACACGACTTGGAGTATTCAAACAAACTTAGTTTACACAGCCATCACTATCCTTCAGAGTTAACACTTTATCCAGTGGACTTGGGGAATTTGATCTCCTTCCATTGCTAGAATCCAGTTGTGCAAATTCTGTATTATAGAAGGGATGTCCTACCATGAAGCTCATGCCATTCATCCACGTGGGACCTGCAAGTGCAAGATACCTGGAGGCAAGATATCTGACATCCTGCAGCATCCAGCTCTGAGTTTGCTGTTCAGGGTGGTGTGGGAAGGCTGGGGCAAGACACACTGCTGAATTGATCATACACTCGTTCAGGAGGCATGCAGGAATTGTGAGGGCTTCTCATCCCCACCGCAGTTACCTTCACCATTGCTGGCTGTAGCCTGCAGTGCTGCTCTGCAGCTCTTTTCCCCACTGCCCCGTGCATCCATCCAGGCAGCTCATTTTGGACACCCGTGGGCAGTAGGTGAGAGCCCTGCTCACACACCTTCCAGCTGTTCACCTTCCACAAAGGCTGATCCATGGCAGTCACTTGCTAGCCTCGCTGGCAGCACCCATATACCTGTCAAAGCACGAGTCTGAGCACAGGGCTTTTGCAGTTCCTACCTGGAAGGCTGTGTATAGAGAGACAAAAAGCTTATTTTCAGAGTGTCAGGCTGTACTGTGTAATCAACAGCCGGAAGATCTGGATATAAAGTAGGCACATATGACTTAATTCTACCTTTGTGTCCCACACCTTTTTTTTTAATGGTATTACTATTTAATTGCTCGCATTATGCCTGTCCAATAATATCATTTAGTGTTAGTAATACTTAGTGTCATATCTTCAAAGTGCTTTACAAGCCAGTTATGAAATGCATAATTTAAGTGAAAACAAGCACCTTGGGCTGGGACCTGTGCTAGTGTTTGACAAAGCCTGGCAGGTGCCTGCAGTGCTGTGTATGCTGGGATGAGGAGCTGTGTGATTTGTGGCAAGGTTAAGCCAGCAAGAAGAGCATGGAGCAATAATGCCAGGTGGTGTTCTCCAAGTTACAAAA
This sequence comes from Harpia harpyja, assembly GCF_026419915.1. Lineage (NCBI taxonomy): Eukaryota > Metazoa > Chordata > Aves > Accipitriformes > Accipitridae > Harpia > Harpia harpyja. The sequence continues at coordinate 75,126,645 of NC_068942.1, read as the reverse complement.
GGTCAAGACTCCACAAGACTTCTTCTGCTGAATTTGATGGCATGTGGAAGAGTCTCAAGTGATCAAGAGGGAGGTTGAAATAATTCTTCAAGTAAGAGAGCTTGGCTTTGATACTGCATCTTCTTTCCTTCCTTAAACACGAGACTGAAATCTGGCAGTCAAAAGTAGTAAATCAGTCAGAAATGCCTTTTTCATCTCGAGGATATGCATTACAGTAGCCATACCACAGAAATCAGGAAACTACAGCACAGCCTGAATGCAAGCCCTTTGCTTTCTGTTGTGTCCATGGAGCACCAAAGACAACTGTGTCACTATACAAACACTAATTAATCCTCAATAAAACAAGTAAAAAAGTACACAAAGAGCACTCACGGGTCGATTTGTTCCAAGGACAGCATGAATCGGAGCAGGTGTTTGCCAAGGCAGGGCAGTCAAGTTGTAACCAGCTTTGACTGATGCTTCTGCAAGACATCGTGTTCTCAGGCTCCAGATGAAATAGCACTCCAAAAGGTGCAGGGTTCACTTTTGCCTGAAAAAGAAAAGTTTCTTTACAGAAAATCAGCGCTCCAAATCTGGCAGAGTTTCTTTAGACACATCTGTGGGTATAAAGAGGAGCTTGAGTAAGTAGGTCCATTTGGCTTTGTAGCCTTCAAATACAGGACCTCACTTACTTCCACTGTTTGAAGTTGGTTGATGTTTTAACAGCACAGATTGAGGAGAAACCCGATGTATCGGCACTGGCAGGAAGTGGCTTTTGGAACGTTACATTTTTCTTTGGATAGCCGGCTGACCTCTGGGTGTGTAAAGCAAATCTCAATCTCTGTATTTATACCCTCTCACTTTGTGAAGTCTACAGCCAAAAGCTATCCAGCATCAAATGGAACAAATCTAATAAATTCCTTCCTCTACTCCCTCCAAAAAAACCCTCCTCTGGGTTCTAAAAAACCCCTAATTTTCTCCACATTCACATAACTGTCCCCCATCTACCCTTTCAGAGTTCTGGCTGGGCAAGGCCAGGTGATGGTGATGCTGTGCCTGGAGCAGAGGAAAGAGCCCGAATCTGAAAGAGCGGGGAAGGCAGCTTGTGCCTGGGATCTGTGCTTGAGGCAACGACGGGATCTGAGCTTGGGGAGGGCTATGGAGGCCATGCAGGAACTGGAGAGGTCTCCAGTTTTTGCCCGCTTATATTCCTGATCTTCTAAATTTGGTTTGGGCATGCTGCAGATTCGTGACAACCCAAAGTAATTTATTTCTTTGTATCACCCGTGACCCCAAATCTTCCCAGAATAGAAACCGGTTCTTATCAATACACAGGTTTTCTTACTCACTGCCAGCACAACCCTTTACCCAAACCACAGGGACACAGGCAGCGCTTGTGGCCTTGCCTCGCCGTTTCCAAGGGGTGGGACGAGCAGCGCTGCCCGGGTTAGCGCCGGTAGGGAAAACACCGGGAAACCCCAAGGACGAAAACCAAACCTGGTGAGGACAGGAGTGCGTGGGGAGCAGGGGACCGTCCCCTCGCTCTGCCTGGGGCATCCCGTGACACGGGCACAGCGGCGGGTTAACCCGGGAACCGCCGTCCCCGGGTGGGAGGCTGCACAGCCGCGGCAGCTCCGGCGCCAGCAGCTGCCTGCCCCGGGCGGACACCGCACGCGTGGGCAGACCCGGCTGCTGCGGGGGACGGAGGCCGCCCCCGGGGAGGCCCTCCACCCCCTCCAGCAAGCCGCGGCGGGGGGAGGCGGAGCGCCGGGCCGGGCCGGGCCGGGCTGCGGGGGCCGGGGCCGCGCCGCCTTCCCGCCCGCGGGAGGGGAGCGCGCTCGCTCGCTGCCTGCCAGCGGCCGGGGCGGGGAGCGGCCGGTCCCTCCTCCTCCTCCTCCTCCTCCTCTCCTCCTCCTGCCCACCCTCGCCGCCGCCCGCTCCCGCCGCCGCCGATGCCGGGACTGCGCCCGCGGTGAGTCTGCCCCGCCGGGACCCGCCCGCGGGAAGTTACGGCGCGGCCCGGCTGCGCCTTTGTGCGGGGAGCGGTGGCTCTCCCCGACCCGGTCCCGGTCCCGGTCCCGGTCCCGGTCTCGGTCCCGGTGCCGCCGCCCCCGCCCGCCCCCGCTCCCCTCCGCTGCTCCGCCGTGGCGGTACCTGCCGCTCTTTGTTCCCCGCCGCCGCCGCCGCCTTTGTTCCTTCGGTGCCGGCTTCACCTTCGGCACCGCCCGTGCCCCCCGCGGGACGCCGCTGCGTGGGGGGGGCGCGGAGAAACCCCGCTCCCGGAGCGGCCTCCCCCCCCCCCCCCCCGCCTCTCTCCCAGCCCTTTTACCGGGGACACACAACGGCGGGGCAGCGGCGGGAGTTCGCTCGGCGGAGCGGGGGGGGGGGGCACGGCCGGCGGCGGGAGCCGGGTTTTGTGGGAACTCCCGCCTCCGCCGGGCCCTGCCCTCCCCGGAGCGATGTCCGTCCGGCAGCGGTGCCGGGAGAGTTTCCCCCGGGTGAAAGCCGGAGTCGGCTTGTTTTGAGGCGGTGGGGAGGGAGCCCAGGGAGAGGCAGGGGGGTGCGTGCAGGTACACGGCGCTTCCCCGCAGCTCCGCGTCCTGCCTGGGTTATCGCTGATAAAGTCGTTATCTCAGGGGTTTCGTATTTGGAAACGGATGGTGGACAGTTACTGAAAGTTCTCACCGGAGGGAAAAGGAGTAACTACTTTCCTGCGAGGGCCACAGGCGGTGCAGGCATTTCTCCAGTCGCTGTATTGTCAGTGCCTGGTCACTGCAGCTGCCCTGGGCAAAACGTTGTCTGCTGTGGGCTCACACTTTCTGTTCTTCCTACCGCACATGGGCTCCTTTCTCTTCCCCCACTTGCATGCCATCCTCCCTCCCGCCTTCCCTCCCATCTTTCAAGGACTCTTGGCAGCCTCCCGTTTCCTCTCGGAGCAGTTATTACGGATCTGTGTTACTGCGGCCCATGGGATGCGGCACGTGGGGCTGTCGGTTTGTAACTTGGTGCTGACTTTGTGTCAGGTGCTGTGTGCGCGTGGATTTAAGGGAAGGCTCTCTGTCCTCCTTTCACCTCCATGACTACAGCTGGGCTCACTCCTTTCCATCTTCCCCCAAAACAGGGTCGTTCTTTCTTCTCTGTTTTGCCTGAGAGCTGCTGGAGGAATTGGGAGGTAGAGCAGGTGCACGCTCCTCGAGTTACTCAAAATGTACAGAGAAAAAACTTCGAGCAAGTTTGTTTGAGAGTTTCTCACAACCTTTGTCATGTCAGTGACCATGTGTTCCTCACGCCTTTTCTCCCCTTTTTCAGGGTGCCTCGTGTCTGTCCTCACTCCCTCTTTCCATCCTTCCCGTGTTTTCCTCCCTCTCAGCTTTCAGGGGGATCTCCCATCACAGGACAGACAGACAAAGACCTAAGTTCCATGAGCAGGATCTTGGCGAGTTATTGTGACCGTTGGCTAAGCTAACAAAACCGTAGCTTAGTGGGCACGTCTCTTTATACCTCTGTCTGAAATGCAATACCTGCAGAAGGGACACACATGGCCTCTGGCACGTGATTAGCTGAGTCACAGACTTCGGCCACTTCTGGGCTGGTTTTATAGCTCCGAGAAGGAGCACGGTGGTGGCTGTTAACGCTGCCCATAATAACAGTATCCGCCACCCCACAGGCACACACACAGCCACCTCGCGTTGAAACCAGGGCAGCCTAAATAATTGATTTCCAAGGCAGAAGAAGGCATGTCATAGCGGGAGGGGACGGGCTGGTGTGGAGTGAGCGCGCGCTGGCAGGGGAGCGGAAGCCCTGGCATCTGCAAGCGATGGCAGTGGGGACGAGTTGAAGCGGAGAGGGATGGGCAGTGGCACACGGGAGTTCAGAGGGGTGATGGAAAATCAGCGGTCACTGCAGTAAATGTATTGCCCTGTACTGATGTGTACTGTGGCAATGTTTGGGCCCCCCTTCTGCAAGATGCTGTACAAACACGTGTTCAGAAGTGTATAAATGATGTTTGTTCTTCCCTTCTTCATAATGAAGGGTAATGAATAATAATTGCCTTTTTACCCTAGTTATCTATAAAAACATGTTCAAAGTTCCTTTATTTAAACAGTTTTTACAAATAACCTCAGGAAACTGTATTTTAAGAGCTGTTGATATCAAACCGTGTTAAGAATTGAGCATGATGGTTTAAGAGGGGCAAAGGAACTTATTTTTCTCCAATTAAATCTGACTAGATGTTCATTAAAGTAAATAAGACCTTTGTTGGTGTCAGTAGCACTTGGCCAGTCTTGTAGTGTGCTAGCACTAGCTATTTTTTATTTATTTGTCAGGCAAAGATTTTAAGCATAGACACAATGAAGTAATTCAAGAAGCGGCATGCATTACTGGCTAATGATCTAATAGGTTGAAAATGCTTTATCTCCATAGTCGTTAATTTTAAGTTTTATGGTATAAGGGAAAGTAACAAAAGAAAAAATTGCTACTCTTCGTTCCTTTGAAGTTTTTTAACAGTGAGTTTTATGTTATTTCTTCTGATAGGTTTTTGGGCAAAGTTGCTTCTTGTTTCAGGAGAAAAATGCTTTGTTTTGGGGGAAAAATGGGCCACAGCTTAGCCCTTCTACTGAGTTCACTGTAAGTGTTGTAAAATCCCTTTACCAGTAATTAATTCCATAAACAGTGAATTTAGCTCCGCTTGGTTTCCTCACCATCTGAATATAGAAATGAATTAAAGAAAAAATCCCAGAGAGGGCATGAAGAAGCACAGCTTGGAAGATCAGGTATAAAGAGCCTCATTCATTTTGGTTTATCTGTAGTGCAGGGATATGCCCTTACTCCATGAATCATCTCCTGACATCTGTTTGCAGCGCTGTTTTCTTAGCAACTGTGGCTCTGTTTTAGATCTGGACTCTCAATGGCTGGGTTTGTATGGAGGGATGTGAAGAGACGATCCAAACTCTTCCTAGCGAAGCTGTGCCTTTCAGCCCATTTACCCAATTTCTTTTCTTCCCTGGGGCACAATAAATACCAGTTTTAAAAGTCTACCAGCTGGGATGCTTTTTCTGTGTATGTGCAGAGAGATGCTCATCTGTTGCTTACCACAACAGAAGTGTTTCCCCAACATAATCTGGCAGCGTGGGAGAGCACCTATCAGGTTGCAATGGGTTGTGTCGTTTCTCATGTTGAAGGAATGAGCATTGTGTGCCACCACACTTGCCCTAGCTTTCCCGCGGTTTATTTTGAACCATCATGGGACTTTTAGATGTGGGAGAGGACGTGGTCTCGGAGGAACGCTGGAAATGTAGACAGTGATGGCAAGGACCCAGTCCTAGCAACGTGCCTGTTGGAACAAGTAGTCGGATTAGGTGGTGGGATTATATGTGTGGAGTGTGGAGCTCTGTATGAGTAACATTTCAGGGCTGGATCCATAAGCTGCGATTAAAGAGAAGGTGACATTTCATACACCTCTCACCTAATCTTCCTTTGCCTGAATTTCATCCCTGGCTGGTGTGGGTAGAAGACTCCTGTAACTGAGACAGAAGTGGCTGCGTAGCCGCTGGGAGATCAAGTTGATCTGATTTTTGCCAGCTGTGCTCTGTGGAGGGGATCGAGACCTGGCTTGGGTCTGGGAGAGTTTTTTTACTTCAGCTGATGTGGCTGAATTGGTCTGGAGTGTAAATACGTGTCTGGGAGTACAAGTGGTATGTCCATGCTAAGGGACAGGCTGTGTTCACCCCAATTCCTCCTGTGCAGACGTGCGGCTTCCCCAGGAGGAGCAGGACATTATACCTGCTGGACTATGAATAAAAAAATACAGTGTATGTTACCCCATAGGGCGTGGATTTGACTGCCTACCCTTCCTGGACTGACTTGCATCTTGTGTAGCATGAAGGGTGTCAGCAGCAAGTAGTCGCTGTGAAGGATGAACGTGTTTTGGCTTGGGATAGTGTCGAGAGGGGAAAGACCCCCAATGTCTGGAGCATTTTGCCTGCGCAGGGATTGCAGAGTGGAGATGGGAAGGCTAAGCAGTGTCTTTGAATACTGGTCAGCTTCCCGCGACCTTCATGGTTTGCACACAAGTCCCAGTGTTAGTGAGGATACCAGGAAGAGTCTCTATAGATCACCTAAATCACAGTGTTCACAGCAGGAGATGAAGCAAGCTCCTTCTGTGGAGATGCTAAAGGGCCAGAACAGGGACAGAAGAGGGAGTGGGGGGAAAAAACTTCTGTTTAGCTCAGCTGCACGCGCAGGAGGGGAGCAGAAAGCTGCGCTGGGGAAAAGGGCTGGTGCAGAACAGGGTGTTATCTCCCCACAGGAGGGGAAATGGGGCAGAGCTTTAGAGCTTTGACTCTGGGCTTAACTTCAGTCTCTGGTCTCTCGTAGGGAGGCATGTTTGCTTTCTAACCTTCCTGCAGCCTGCTGATAACTCCCTACACAATGCAGCTGCACAGATTGGCTCGAGAGGTTTTTAAGGAATTGCTGACCCTGATACAAGCAGTACTGTTTGTGGCCAGGGATGGGGAAGAAGAAAAAAGAATGGTATGTTACCCGAGCTTTAAGATTCAGGCTGCAAGTTCCATCAAAGGAAATGACAATTAAGACGGAAAACAAAGCACTTGTAATTACTTTCATGGAAGTGTAGGGAGGAGGCAGAAATGTGGGTTTTACAGGAAAAAGTTTTGCTTTCTGAATCTTTTGGCCTGTTGGTTGCCAGGAGAAAGACAAGAAGTTGGTGAATGTTGGAGTGAAAGGGCGAGGCAGAGAGGGGAAAGAATACGCTGCTGAACATGCCTTGTTGGTCTGCGGCAAACAGCCTGTGTACAACTGGCCATGAAGTGGTTGTGAAAATGCTTCAGAAGTGGATTTGGTTCAGTTTGCATTAGCGAAACCTCTGTGTTGTGTTGGGTTGGTTTGTGTTGTTGATAACGACCTAAATAATGCAGGGAGAGAAATGAAAGCTGCCCCACAAGCAGCATGTCCTGCTTCTTGGAGGCTCTCGAGTAGTGAGCAATGTGGAGCTTTGCTTGCAGGAATATTTGGTGAAAGCTTCAAGTTCAATGACTAAATGAAACTCTTCTAGCAAAGCCAAGCCCTCTCAGTGAAGGTAGTTGCATATTGTCTAGTTACAAGATGTTTATGAGGGAGGGAATCACAGAGCATTTGCACAATGTGTCTCCAGTGGAGACACTCTTTCTCACTTAAGTGTAAACCGAGGGGGTGCTTCTTTGCTTACATCCTTTCTCCCAACTTAAAAGCGTGAGATTCATCTTGACAAACTACAACGTAACTACCTGCATGAGAGACAGTTGTCCAGACTCCTTTCGTAGTCACTAGAGAGGAGCAAACACTTTTGGGCCATGATTCATCCACACTGCATTAGATATCTAAAAATACATTGGACAAACTGCCCTAAAAGTGCCTGTTTCTCTTCATTGTTTCTGCCGAGTTCAAACAATGAACACGCATGGAGGCATCTCTCTTGTAGCTGTTTAGTGTCAGGAGAGCTGAATCTCGGCCAAAGTGTCTCATATCCCGGCAGAGATTCTAGGAGGGCTCCTAGTGTTCTCATTTCTACCAGACTCGGTGGCCGTGTAGGTCGTGCGGTGTACGACGGTGTGCCTGGAGGGCTTTACTGGAAACTGGAGAGCAGACAGCAATGTCCAGTTCAAAGCCTTCCTCCTCTGGTCAATCATTGGATTCAGAAAAGCTTCGGGCTGGACCCACAGCGCCAGACAATCTTCTGCTATAAATAAGAGGCCAAAGGGGATTTGCAGAGTGGCTTTTTCAAGGTCACACATCAGGTTAGTGGCAGAGGTGGAAGCAATGCGGGCGACTGCAGGCTCCCAGAGGTGTGTTCCTTCCCCTGCCCGTGCTCCTTGCGGCTGCCTTGCAGTTTGCTGCTCTCCTGGGGGCAAGACCGGCTGCCTGGTGCTTGGTGATGGACGGCACCCGGTAGGTACTCATTTCCTTTTTGTGAAAACTTTTTGGAAAATTACGTAGGCTGTTACTCCTCCTCCCTTCCCTGTCCTTTCTCTTCCAAAAATCCAGTTCAGGCACATAGTTGGATTGTTGTGTACCCACTGGGCCGGTGTGGATGATTGTACGTGTGCTCCCAATCTGCAGCAAACGGCTAAACCTTGAAGGAGTAAATGTGCTTCACTTCAGGCTCGCAGTGGCCTAAGACAGCGTGTGTGATTATTCAGTGGCGTTCAGATGATGTACGGAAACTCTTTAAACTGACATATTTAAACTCGCAATGTGTATCTAAATGCAGAGCTCCGTGAGCTTTGGAGCTGCACAGGGACCTGTGACCTGGTCTACTCTGAAGTGTTGCTGCTGCCGCTGTGTTATTTAGCGGTAATAATCACTGGCTCTTCTGGAAGAAGCCTAGCTTATCTGCACAGGTGAACCAGGTATGAAGGGATAAAATTTCTCCTGTGTGGAGAACTAGTTTACAGCAGAAGGACTTCCTTTGCTAAGTGAGCTGAGTATCTAGGGGGAGAATTTGTTGAAGGAATTTGCTTGTATAGCAGAGATACAAAGTACAGGCAAGTACCGAGTGTTAATTAGATCCTGTGCACTTCTGACTTCAGACAAATACCAGAGCATTCTTCTATCTTTTTTGATATGAGAGAAAGACTATGATAGCAGTGAAATAGAAAGAACGTGTTGTCTGAGCCAGGATTTGATTCCTGAAGTTCTGCTTAGGGGGTCCATGGGTAAACTCCAAGAGGTGAAACAAAGTGCAATTTGATGCCAGAGAGAACAACTGGGGAGAGGAGGGAAAGAGCAAACTATTAAATAAGAGCTGGGAGAAAAGCCAGTCTCCAAAAATAAACATTGAAGATCAATTCCAGGTATTTCCTGGTATTGTCATCCCACTTCATCAACCACTTGGACTGTAACAAGCAGTTTCACAGTTAGCAGACTGACAGGTTTAGGGTTGTTTGTTGTTTGTTTTTTTAAAGAAAAAAAATCATCTGATAGATTGTTTGCAATGTTGTTTCTTACACAGAACTGGGTGGGATGTTGGTGATGAAATACCCCTGGGACAGAGAAAGCAGTGCTTGTTATTGTAAGAGGGAAGTAAGAGCAGAGCCGGCTTTGTTTTGGGGGAGTGAAAAATCTGTATTTTCTTCCCAGTTATGTGCCCAGGGCACCTCAGCAGTTCCTAAGGGGAGGAAGCAGATGCTTGTGCAATGTAGGTGTGAGCAAACACTGTTCCTGCAGAGCAGTTGTGCCTTACTAGTACTGTAGGTAGACTTGGAATGGCTTTGCAGATAATGTTTGCAAGTGAAGGCTTCACCTTTGAAAAGCTTGGAGGTGACTCTGAACATGTTTCTTCTTGCAAAGATTCTCCAAAAAGCCAGTCCAGGAGTTTACCGTACCGAAAGCCAGTGCGTGGATTGTAAGGAAGTTGAAGCATATCCTGTTCCAAGGACTTGGCGTTGGCGGTCACACGCCATCTCCTTGCTGGAGTTTCATCCTGGATGGTGACTCTGAGAGCTGCGTCTCTGCAAACCGTACAGAAACATGCCTCAGTGGGCTGGAGTTGGCTCGGACGGCCAGACGTGGCTCAGGGCTTACCTCACCTGCTTGGCCGTGGCCTTGCTGTGGCTGCCTGGCCCAGGAGAGAATGGTACGGCAGCTCTGCTTACGCAACGTGCGTTCTCTGTTGCTTGACTGAACTTGCCTATAAGTAACTTTTGTGTTAGTGATATTGCTGCCTTTCAGCGAGGGAGATGCACAGGGCTCACGGGCATTTGTCAAAGATTCTCAAAGCGAGCAGCCCGGGCGGCTCTGTGATTCAGATGCTGATGAGGAGACTGTCATCCTGCGTGTGCAGAAGGGGAATGCATGAAATAAGTAAGGCATCCTTTAGTCTGGGCTAGTTCTGATTCGGAGTCCTTGGCTTTGCAGTTGCAACTGTATTTTTTTTTTAGTTTTGTGTAGTGAGAACAGTTTACTCTAGCAGGTTACTGCGTAGCACCAAGTTCTTTCTCTTGGGTTGTCTATGTGCAGTTTGGCTGTTTGGTCCTCTCTGGCAACAGTACTGGTAAGAATAACAGTGTTTGGTCTGGTTTTCACTGCACACAAAAAGTTATTCTACAGGCTTGAAACTATGCTGTAAATCAGGGATTTAGGTTTGTGGTTGTTTTTTTTTTTTCCCCTAAAGCAACTAATCCTTTGAAAGCAAAGAGAAAGATATATTATTTGTCTTAAGCGGTAAACAAAAGTGCTTTACTTAGCGGAGCAGTGCAGAGGCTCTGCTGAGTTGCCCCAGCAAAGCACTGGTTTTGTCCTGCAGCGGAAGGTGCCACACAGTCCGTGTGGGAGACGACACTGTTGAAAAACCCTTTTCATGTGTACAAAACCAGCACAGACATGCGAACGTGCAGGCGGTACTTGTAGAAAGGCTGCTTTGCCCACAAACCTTGAAGTACATGGGACAGAAGGTGTAAAAACAAACAAACAAGACCCTGACTAGCACTTTGGGGGGAATTTTCAGCTGGAAGAATTACATGGGCATGAAAAACTCGCTCTTTGGAGAGGCGGCCCCTCCAGGTCAGAGCAGAGGTGTGCTAGGGGAAGAGGGGTAGTTTGCATTGCTGTAGCCTCAATTGGACATGCTTGAGAGAGAAGCTGATGAATTCACAGCTGCCAGGCTAGGACCTATCATTTAAATTGTAATTTGCCCTTCAAATTTGGCAAGCTTCATTTGCCATTTGTTTGACAAATCTCTCTTTTGTGTTCTTCTTCTGCCTGCGTAAAACAGCAAGCGCTGGCGGAGAGAGCTACTTGCAGTAGATTCCTTTTCTTTGCTATATTTAGTGATCAAAACAAGTTTGTGATCTTTATAGGAATACTGCCAAAGCAGATAGGTTTAGCATGAGACATGCCCTTTCTCTTTTGGCTCCCAAATACAGATTGCATTTCACTTTCCTCCCCTTTCTTTACACCATCGATGGCTCTGTCTGCGGAGGTCTGTTGTGCAAACATTGCACTGCTGCTTCCAGTGATTTTGCTTAGTAAGAACGAGTCCCGGCTCTAGTGAAAACTCCTGTGTTTAGATTGCCGCTATCCCTACCTTTCCCTTTTCTTAATTTCCTGAAAGAGCTGACTACTGCTCTTCAGGAAGATCTTTCTGAACAAGAACAGCCTTATGATTTAATTGAGAAACTCTAGGCCTTTTATTGCCTAGGCGCGCTTCACTCAACAGAATAATCTGTTTGTTAGCCATCTGACTGTTTCCTTTATTTGGGGAAAAAGGGAATTAGGAAGGCAGTGGAAAGGAAACATTTGTATTCCTTCAAAGGCAGAATATTACTAGAAGCCTGATTCTCATTAATATGATTTCCTTAATACAAAGCAGGTGTAGTTATTATATACTGCTATGTTAAATACCTTTTACACTGTGTAAAGTGGCTGCAGTGTTAATGGGAAGCTGGCTGTCAGTCTCTATTAAAACACTAACCAAAAGAATTTCAGTTGCAATCCAGGGGAAAGAAAGAAACATTAGTAAATAAAAGAAAGAACTTCTTGCAATACTTCTTGCTCGGTTAAACCATGCAGCATTGTCCAGTTTGTTCTGATCAGGCAGTCCCCTGCGTGAGAGTTAAAACTTGCTCCGCTTGCAGGCGATTCCCTCCCCCTTCCCTTCTCAATTGTAAAAACTGACTCTGGGCCAGGAAGCACTGAGGAAAGGGTATGACGAGCTGTGCTCAGCCCTTCGCTTTTGCGATGGGAACTGCATGCCTAAAGGTCAGAGGTCTGTCTGCTCCCCGCGGCACCGGGACTGCTGCGGCCACGCTGAACCCTTTCCCCTTGCCGAAAGGTGGCCAGGCAGAGCGTGGCTACTCAGTACTGTGCCTGGCTACTGGCCTCACCTGAGCCCAGGTAGCCGGGGCAAGGGGGTCAGGTAGGGGCAGCTTTCATGTGAAAATAGAGAAGGGCTTGTAGGAGTGCAATGAGAGCAACTGTCATTTTGTTGCATGTTTTCCTAGTTAACCAAGTGGGTAGGAAGAAGTTGTGTTTATGCACTGGGTGTACTTCCCAGGTACAGCACAGATCTTGAGCCAGCTTGTGTTTCTCATGTTTTTTTTACGATAACCCTTCCTCACAGCCCCGTTATCTGCGGGAAGCGGCCTTGGGGCTGCAGCACGGCTGGCGCGCCGCGCGGCAGGGAAGCCTGCGAACAACCCCTGCTTTGGAAAAGCTTTCCCATTCTGGCCATGCGGCAACACACCATATGAACGACACGGCTTTTTGCACATAATTGGAGGCTCCCGGGCATTGCACAGGTAGATTTGGGCTGGGATGTGCTTATGAGCTGTGTGTTTTGGAGACTGAATTGTCGTCCAGACCCTTGACTTTGACGGAGCCATGAAGTCATCATAGTATTTTTGGCTTCCTGCATAGCAGTGTACCCTGGGGTGATCGAGGGGCACGGCATCAGCTTTCTGAGCCTCCAGGCATTCATCACTCTCCCCCCTTTTTACATTAACAACTGTGATTTTGAGTTCTGAGCAGTTACTGTTTTTATTAACGATGTGGGAAAACTTGGAAACCAGTTGAAAACTGAATGTTTTCTCTAACTTTAGTAAGTATGCTTTGACACTGCATTTCCACTTGGGAATAGATAAATGTGAGATAGGCTCTTATTCTCAGGGCAAGCAAATGCATCATGCACCTCCACAGGTCACCTTTTGTGAATGTGTGAACAAGGCTTAGCTCTGTTAATAAAAGCATTTTTGTGTGTGTGTTAACAACAGCATGGAGTTAGTGCAGTTTTCAAACTGTGTAATTGTACCAGGATGACTGATATATTACCACCCCCCAAAAAAAAGAAAAGGTCAAGAAAGACACTTTCCTAATCACATTTTTAAATTGATTAACACAATGAGAAGATCCATTGTGCTTCTGTAACAAGAAGTATTATTGATGTGTAAATCAAAGACAAACCAGCAACATTAGCTGGCCTTAAAAAGTGGTGTGGTTTTTGTATACTCTTATGCTTGTCCTGGCTTGTTTTCAAAAATTATAAATAGAACACTGGGAAGTCCCTGGAAAACAAAAATGTACTGCTGCTGGTTGTCATAAATAAACTAATAAGAGATGTCTTGGTCTTGCAGCTCTTATTCTTTGGAGGAGACCTTACTTGTGCATATAGTTTCAGTGTGTCAGTTCACATGAGGCAAGACTATTTCTGTGGCAATGGGGTGTAGCTTTGTGTCCATCTCTGTTTCTCTTGCAGATCTAATGCTCTCTGGGCTTGGTTCCTTCTGAGCAGAGCTGTTCAGCCTTTTCCAAGCTTTTCCCTTTTCGATTCCTTCATCTCCAGCTACTGATAGCTTAGGAAGACCCAAGGCCAGACTTGTTTCAGCATTATCCCAGACAGTGCAGAGTCTCTCTAATGCCGCATGCTCTAATACCACTTATTAAAAGACTGGCTGATACCCATCTGACTGCTGTAGGGTATTATGTAGGATCAGAAGGCTATAGCCTCTTTTCCCTATCACCTTCAAAGTCATGGAAACCTAATGGAAGCCCTTTTCTTCTTCCAGGACAGTGCAGAGAATGTGCCATTATTGGTTACTGGATGATGACAAATATGTTTCTTCTGCCAGACAGAAGTTGTCAGCTCCTCAGGTGGGGAAGTCAAGGTAGATCTGTTAATGGTGCTGTCCTGATTTTTGCTACCTGAGGATCTGGCTTTGAAGGGAAGGGGATCAGTGTGTTTGCTGTGTGATCCCATTCCAGCTGTGGCCATGTATACAATCTGAGATAATTCACAAGAGCAATACTGGCAAGCATTTTAAATGTGAACTTCAGTCTGGAGTAGGACCTTAAGAAAAGAGGGTGTTTTAGTGCAAAGATCTTGGAAAATGCATGCTTTAAACAGACCTTCTTCCACACCCCTGACACTGGGTGAAAAAATGGTGAAACCCTTGTAAATGAAGTGTTGAGGAGAAAGCATGGCCATCAAACTTTAGTGCTGCATGAACTTTTCTGACTTAACAGAGGTGTGAGTACATCAGAAGTGAGGGGGGAAAAAATACTGTAAAACAGCAAAAACCCAAACAACTTGATGTGTAAGGGATTTTCTGTGATAATTCTTTAGGTCATATTATCATGATTTGGATCCCAATAATTTGCCTTTAGGGAGGCTGTGACAGACTTACAGAAAAATAGTTTACCAAAAGAAGGCAGCTCAGCAGCACTTTTCAGGGCTCAAGACTTGTACTTCTTAATGTTACTACTTCTTTCTGAATGTAAAATAAACTGAGATCTTTGTTAATAACCAAAAAGGAAAAGGGTCTTCAGTCGGTCTGCATTGTGGAGCTCTATTTCCTTTGGACTAGTTCACCAAAGATAAAAATCTGCTGTTTGTGTTCATGACGTTGGCTCAACTGAATACATGAGTAATAATAATCTGTTGCTAGGAACAGAATTCAGTTTACATGTAGAGGCCTCTATGGAGGGAAAGTCTTTTGAGTCCCTGAGTGGGTCATAAATAATCAGTGGCACTTCAAAGGAGGAAAAGTAAAAACAAGCGGTTGGAGATGCCATGCAAAGATGTCTGTAATTCTTATTGCAACACCAGTGGAAAGCATGTAGCCAACATAATTGGGAAAATATGGGGCATGTGTCTACAAAGGCAAAACCAACGAAGCAGGGATTTACTACCAGTGGGTTCTAATATTCAGCTACCTCTATCTGGGCTTGTTTGCAAGGTATCTGCTTCTTTCAACTTTAAGGAGTGCGCATCTGAGCTAATTTTGTGCCATATGATTTTTCAAGATTGGCTTATGGGGAGGGTCTGAGGGTACATCTGCAGCGGGCTGCAGTATGGTGAAGGGGTATGCAGGAGTTAGCTGTAAACTTCGAGGCTGCAAACAGTCTTACCTGGGACAGTATGGAAATCACACCAACTAGTTTACCTTGCTTCCTAATTAGTGTGCACAGCCGCTTTGTAGAAGTAACCCTAAATTTTTTTCATATGATGCAATCTTACCATGGTCGGTACTCTGAACAGCTGAAAGACAAGGTTTGCAAACCACCTTGATCCAAACTGTAATGTTAAGTCTATGAAATCCTTGCTAATGAATCCTCCAAATCCATCTGAAACTTCTTTTCCCCTTTCTTCTGAGACAAGAATGTCCCTATAAAGACCCTGCTTAAGAAGAGCTTCTCTTAGGTCTCATTGGGACTTAAGCCTCACTGGAGACATGGTATTTAAATCAGTGTTGTCTATTCTCATGATAAAATCTCTGGAATGATTATTTTCAGGTTAGTTCCTTGACATTTCTAGTCCGCTGCCTGCTCTTAGGTTTCTCTCTGTCAGTATGCATATGTCTGTGTGTTAATACCCAGTACATTTTTTAATTTATTGGCTCATTTCAGCTGAATTTGGGAAAGGAAGAGAGATTCCAAGGAAGTTGAGTTGAAATTACATGATATGACTGTGCTGATCTAATGTCCACCGGTGTTTTTAGGTGCCCATTGTGAGAACAGCTGGAGAGGGAAGGGAAGAAGTACTCTACCAATACCCACTAGAGATAAGCCTGGGTTTGAGTCTTATGAGTGGCCTTATCACAGGAAAAGCTTTTGTTGATGGTTGAACTGTTTGAGCTGCAGGTTGAGCCCAGGTGGTCAAGCATTTACTCCTTTGGAGAACACCAGTGGAAAGCTTTTCTCTTGAGGACATTCATAATGCACCTTTCTCGTGTGACTCCTCCCATGCTGAAGAAAAGATGAGCTCACACAACAGCTCTGGTGCAATTCACATAAGTTAATCAACAGGAAACAAATCCATTGGGAACAAGGTCCCAGTGTTCCTGGAACTCTCTCTTCGGCTCTGTGATACTTCACAGGTTATTTCACAGGTTATCCCAAGGTGTAAGCAGTTAAATGCTTTCCTGTATTAATGCCAGATTCTCCAGAAAGAGGGAAAGACAAGGTCATCTTCTTCACCTTTGGTTTTATCCCCACGGAAAAGGCATGGTGTCATTTGAAAGCATGTCATTTATTTTCAACGCTGTGGGTATGTATTTCTTGGCTGTCCAGCATTTCATGGAAATGAAGGACTTGGTTTAGCTCTGCAGGTTCGTTGAATTGTTATGAAACAAAATAATCTACTTAAATACGAAGTAGAAAAGATGATCGTTTCTAACGCCTATGTAAAGCATTGCTAAGCAATCTCACCAATAGCTTGATGGTTTTAGGCTTTTCAGAGGTTGATATGATATAGTTACACTTAATATGCTTTATTTGAATGAAATTTGGGGGGGAGGGCAAAGGGTATTGTCCCTGTATAAATACTAGCGTATTGTCCCTGTATAAATCCTTCTCAGACAATCTGTACCTTGTACCTTTTAAAGAATACTAATCCTTGCAGGTATGTCCTCCAAGAGTGTGTGCGTATCTCCATTTCAAAGCAGCTGTGGAGTCTTCTGTTGGGGCAGGGCAGAAATCAGAGGCAGGGCAAAATGCATGTGCTGTGTTGGATGGTGAACAGAGGGTTTCAAGAATGTGAAAGCTTTAGCATAAACTTACCTTGTATTAGCTGCACATTTTTATAACCTGCACTGTGGATTTGTTGAGTGGATTTCTGCGTTTAGAAAAAAAATATTTTAAAAAATCCCATTCTTTTGGGAAGCAGGCCTTAATTTGACCTTAAAATAGGAGCATATGCTTTTTTTCATTTATACCTGTTCTATGATCATGTGCCATAATTTAAGTTAATTAATTAATTAAGCAACTTATTTAGAGTTAATTAATACTTCAAAGTTTAACATACTTTCTGCTTTAAAGTCCTGAAAGTTTTATTAACTTCAACTACTGAACTGTGATTTGGGTTCCGTCGCATGAAGTGCAGTACCAGCACACAGAAGGAGACACTATGTACTGTGTGGTTGCTATAGCTGGCAAGGGATGGGGACAGAGGAGGAACAGTCACAGAAAGGCTGAAAATGTATTGTGTTTTGTTTATGAAACTTCCATTAAAGCTGTGCATGGCTCTTGCATATTTTGCTGCTGTTATAGAGGAATTTTAATGCCAAATCCTGTTCCCTTTCTCTGGACTATGCTCCCAATGACTTTAGTTAGCATCATGCAAACTAGGTGAACATGACTTGGCTCTGCCTATGTCACCATCTCAAATCTGGATGTGTTAAAGTCAAACAGTTGTGTATGTTTTCACTGTTTGGGGATTTTGTGCTGCTTTTGTGCCTTTAAAAGAAAATCCTTAAACAGTGTTTAGTTTAAAATAAAATGAAAAAAAAAATGAGAATAAACTTGTGGTAATGAGAAAAAGAGCATGCATTGCCACTGATATTGAGTGCATGCCCCAGAACCACAGGAATGTACATACATACATAGTTTTGGGGATGTCTTGCTTGTAGGTTATGCTAATGTGGCAATGGTGGATGTCTATGTGTGTGCTTCTAGTCCTATCCATCTTCCTTTACATGGACACCCAATTTGAATTATAACCTTAGGTCCAAATTCAGGCAGGCTCATTGATTTCACCTGTGGATTCATTGTTGCCCAGTATTTACTATTTCTTAAATATCTCTGAAGGTCTTTGGTTGGCCATTGGAAAATTCAGGGTGGAGGGAATGCAGCTAACTGTCCCTCTGTCCTGGGAGCAAAAAGCAACAGATCTGATGATGTGGTTTGGATTTTGCCTACATACCCTCCCATTTGGGTCTTGCTGCTTAGTAGCCTTCAAGGTGGTGGTCACAAAATCAAATTCAAGATATATAGTGATACCCAAAAGATATTAAGGCCACCTGACATTTTGCATTTTTAGACTTCAGTTTTGTATTGCTTGATCTTGAGAGAAAAAGGAAGGAGTTTCCCAGGAAAGACTGCATCGCCTTGGGCATAGGCAGCACTGCTGGGAGAACTGGATTCTTGCTCAGCCCTTGCCTTCACTCAGTTCCTGTGAGATGCTAGCTCTGGCACTTAAACCCCAATTTTTATCAGTGGTAGCTAGCTGTATGGTTATTCTTTGGTTGTCTGACTTGAGACTCGTACTTCTAGCTTAAGAACAGAGGACTTCTGAGAGCTCTCCAGGGTTGGAAGTCCAAGTGTCCTTTTAATAAAGGCAATCAGTCTATGTTGTCTGTTTCTGAACAATTCCAGTCTTGAAACCATTTAAAGCCTTTGTGCCAGTTGCCTGTATTGGGAGGCTTTGTTAGAACCCAATATTTAGAAATCTTCTGATGTCCATCCTAACCTCAAGGCGTGGCTTATTTATATCATCTTGTTCTTGTGGCTGTCAAAGATCAAATACTCCTTTTCTTCCTCTTTTTGCCAGGCTAAGCAAGCCAAACTCTTGTAAAATATTTTTTTCCTTTTCTCTGATAGGTCTCATCATCACCTGCCCCAGCCAGAACTCCCCTTTCTTGACTCTGGTGCCTTGAGTTTTAGTTGTAAGTTGTTGGTGACTTGCAGAAATGCTGCATACTCAGTGCAGCAGGTGGAATCAGTGCTTCGGCCATATGAACTAATACCTATTTCTCTGGAAAACCAGAATCAAATTAGCAACTTTTTTACCCCTTTGTTCTCTATGTGCGTTTGCTTGTCATCGGTAAAATGATGTCCCATGGCGGGGGGGAGCAGACTAGATGATCTTTAAGTGTCCTTCCAACCCAAACAGTTCTGTGATTCTAAAGCTGGGCAATAACCCCTGAGCTCACATAGATGCTGTAGATGTGAATTGATTGGTGTTTGTGAAGCGCTCAGATGCTGGAGTGATGAGTGCCATAGAAGATCTTGTGAGGAACTTAATAATCCTGTCATCAGAGCAGCTCTTGGATAAAGCACAAGGACACACATTGTTCAGGGTGAGGAAAACAAAACATTGAATAGCTCCTCATTAAACGTGTGTTGTCCTTTCTGTGCAGTGAGAGAGAGAGGGAGTGAGGAAAAATAGCATATAGTAGAATAAACAAAGGTTGCCTCGTGATTCATATGAACAAGGGACTGAATGTAAAAATTTCTCTGGCATTCTTTAATGATGTATTTCCTTACTCATCTATTCACACCCTTTATTTTGATGTATGCTTGGTGGATGAGTTATTAATATGTGGTGTGTAAATCCTAGTACTTCTCATGAAAAGGTTACAGATATTTAGGTAACAAAGCTTGTTTAAGGTGAGCCCATATTTAATTTTCAGCTTTATTTCTTTTTGAATTTGTTTAACTTTTAAGTTCTTGATAAAATTGAGTCAGTATCTTGGTATCCAGTTTTTCTTACAGTGGCAAATTGAACAATATAGCTACTGTAGTAACAGAAACAGTTTTACACTTTTAAGAAAGATATAGCATATCGTTTACTAAAGTTGCATTAGAGATAGGGGAGGTATTCAGGGAGAGGAAAATGGAGGAGTTGGAAAAAGAAAGTCCTTCATGGGGGTTGAGGAATAACAGAGGTACCAGACAGAGACAGCAGTTGTGATTATTCTCATCCGATAATCGCTGCTTTTTCATTTCACCGTAATCTTTGCAGATTCTGCTTTAATTGTTTCCATTCTGCAACAATTATCCGGACAGGAAGAGAGATCTGAAAAGTACAAAGATTTAAAAAAATGAGATTTGGCAGCAACAAATCTGTAGAAGGCACTGTAAGCCTTTGGCGCCCTGGCTTTCTCAAAGAAAGCAACTGTGTTTGAATTTTTCTAATCCTAGTGCTTTTATTTTCATGGCAAGACACACTGGGATCCATGTTTGTGTTGTGGAGTACTGCTGGCCGCCATTAGAAAAGAGTCAAGGGACCAAAGTTTGGATTGACGCAGTAAAAACAGTTGCTTTATTCTGTATAAGCTAAGGAAACAGCCTACCAAGGGAAAAAACCCAAAAGAAAATGCATGTCTCAGCGCCACACACTTAAGCATCATCAATTTTTATGTAAAACTGTACTGATTTTCTAATTTTTTTTTTTTTTTTATAATTTCAGTTTGGAAATTGATTAAAGAATCTCCATAGAATTTAATATGGCATCAAAGCAGTCATGTCCCTCAACAGAGGAACAGGCTTCCTCCGAAATAGATGATCTGTATCTGTCGCTGCAAGGTAAGTTACTGTAGTTTTCTGTGCCTTTTTAATGTAGATTTTTGGCAAAATCTGTGACTGTGTAAAAGTTGAAGGGAATTCTGAGAAACCTGTTAACACTAACATTATGATCAGTATAGTTAGTTCATGTCCGTGCTTCTTTGCAGGTATTTCTGCGTCTCATGAGAGACGCTTCAGCGGCGAAATGAAAGATAAAAGCTCTCATGGTACTTTCTCATGGGATTTTTCAGATCTGTTGCCTTCTTTGGTACAGATGTGCTCACTGATTCTTATGTTTTGTTACTCAGAATACATGTTACTGTAAACTGTTTTCAAGGGAACTGCCAGCATGAAAACAGTTATGCCATTTCATTAGTTTCCTTGTTTTCAATTTGCTGACAATTAGGTGGTTGCATTAAGCTGTCTTAATGAGGCTATTAACTGCAGTGCTATTTTATTTTATTTTATTTGTTTTTCTGTTCTTACTGCTATATCCCCTGCAAGTCTAGAAGGATAGCTTGTGGCCAAAACAAGTAGAAAATTTTTGTGGCTTCTGAATAAATTTCTTACAGGTCAGAGTCTTTCATCCTTACTTGCAATGAGTAAGCTTCCTTGTTAAGGAAGCACTCACTGGTTGATTTTTAATTGTTCCAATTTAACTGCAGCTACCTGGACAGTTAAGTGATAATGAGTGCATCAGAGCTGGCCTCTCAGACAGGCTTTCTGGGTTTTCTTTAATCACGTGTTGAATTTCCTTCTATAAGAAATTCCTGGGAAGGCTGATTTTCCTCTGAACGTGTTCCCCAAAACTTTCATGGAGGCTATCAAGGAGGCTAGTCCAGGCAGCAGGACTAGCACTGCTGAAAAGCCTGTCTTTGATGTGTTTAGAGCCTGGTTATTCTAGGATGGATGGGCCAAGTCATGTTTCCACAGAGCTATTTCCTTTTAGCTCACTTGCAATGAAATTACTATGGTGCTTAGTTGAGAGAAAATATGTTTAAAACAGATGGTGCAAAAGAATATTCTGCCAAGTCACTTTTGTGATCTGTATTTGCGCTAATATCGTCATTGAAGCCATGTGTTTTGGTGAGTGAGTGTTAACAGTGGTCTAAAGCCAAACTTCTTTAATGGTGAATTTTCTTCTGTTTTGCTTCAGTATTACATTTTCAGGAGAGCAAGCAAAAACTCCTAGCAGACAGGGGCTAGTCTGACTGTTGCACCAAGCACAGCTTGTCAGACACACATTTGTTGTGCCAGTCAAATGCAGCCTTCTGTAGAAAGACTGAGATGGCTGTTGTCATGAAACAGGTTTGAAAAACACTCTCCAGCTTTAAGGCAGATGGTGCTGAATTAAAGTTACATGCAATTTTAGAATAGGGTTTTGTTTTGAAATAATATTCATGCTATTTTCTGAAAAGTCAGACTGGTGTTTATGTGTTGAATAGCAGTAGGGGGTTTTGGTCAATATCTCAGTGAAAAAGCCCTGCTTATTAAAATTAAAATGACTAAATTACATTTCTTTGCTGTAATAATTTGAGCTCCTAGATTATGCTGAAATGAACACACTGCAAACCTGTGGCTGACTGTTGTAAAACATCCAGAGATGTCCCTTTAAAGTGACATAAGCAATTTTTATAATGATTAAAGATGCAACAAATGGTACAGACACGTTCTATGTATGGAGCTGCGATGCTGCAGCATCTGCTCTGGGTCAAACAAACAAATGGCAACACAGCTGCGATGAAGCACCAAAGACAGACACATTCCCTGACATGACATATAGAAACTATTAGTAACTCTACCTGCAGATCTGTGGTAGTAAAGGTCAGATAAGAATAATAGAGTCACTCAAGGAAACATTTTTTTCCATTAATAGGAATCTTGGGATGAGATTTGCAAAGCAACTAGAGACTTTGGTTACTTTAGATCTTCAGGATCACCTGGAGAAGTTTTAGAGAAATCTTAGATTCAAGGAATAGCTGCTTATAAGAAAAGCAGCTTACTTTTTGGGTGACTAAAGGTGAATGTAAAACTGGTTGTGATCTGCTTTTCAAATTGTTAAGATACAGCTTCAAAGAGTACATCCAGTGTTGTACAATACAAAGCATAACAGGAGATATGCATAAATACTTGGCGCAGAAGACAAAAGTAGGGATGAGATCTAGTCTGGATTGCTCATATTTTAATCTACACTTAAATTCTTTGTGATCCAATCCTCTGTTATTCCTGAAAGACATCCAGTGGTGCTGGAGCACTTGTCTAGTCTGGTTAATTAAGACAAGATCAATTTAATGTCCCAATTGGTTTGGTCATAAACCTTTGTGGGGTTATATGCCTAAAAAGATGTAACAAAATAGCTAGGTTTTTTTTTTTCTTCCCCACCATGTGTAAAACCAAACACTCATTTTCGGTATGTTTGTGATTTAAGTCACAGTCTTCTGTGAGGAGGACAGCACTTTGCGAAAGAAACAGAAGGAGAGAGGGGAAGAAGAACTTCCTTTAAATAGTTAGTGAAGACATTACTACTTAGTAGCTCTAATTATTATAGAAATCCTATTACATTAATTCCAGTGGCTTAATTTTGTAAAAACTTGCTTTAGTGGAATTTCTGTTAGTGGGTTTTTAGGTAGAAGAGTGTTCAAGGATGGACATTCACTTTCCATAATAGTGTTCAGCCTAGAAGATGCAGTAAAGAAAGTAACTGGAAAATAGGTAAAAATGTAACTTTGTTCTCAGTGTGTCCGTCTTCTCAGCTGAATAATTTAAGGAGATTTAATGAAGCTTGAAAAACATGAAGAAAATAGGTAAAGAAATGAAAGCAATATGGTTTCTAATTTTCCCATCTTCAGACATTTTCAAATGATGAAGCTAGTCACAAAATCATGAGGCTGAAATAAAAAGCTGCAAGAACATAAACCCTTATATATGTATCTTTTCAGATGTATATATTGGTCTTTAACCTTCTCCAGTTTTCAAGCTAGTCCCCACAAACAAAAGAGTAATAGCTACCCCCTCCCTCCCTGCCAAGAAAATTGAAATTGCATGATGTCAGGACTTGGGCTCCTTCTTTTCTGTTCTTTTTTCCTTCCCTCTATCCTAGATGTTATAATAATGATGTTATTGTGATTTAATTTTATCTGTGCCCTATCCTCCAGCACCTCTGCTTTCTTCCAGTTTTCTCATGCAGCACAACTTACAGTGGCTGCAAAGGTATTTTGTGTCCTTGCACAGCCACCTAAAACTGCAGGTGAAAAGCCTGGAGCCAGACCTGTTAAGGATATATCCTATGGGGAAATATTGAAGGGAAGGGTTTCTCCTGCCAGGCAGCCTGCAGGTGTTTTGGTGAACAGAGAATGCTTGCCAGGGAGATGCTCTGTTGCAGCATGTGGACCATCTTTGAAACCTGAAGTCACTTTTGCTGGAGCTATGGAGGGAGCAGGCAGGAGCTCGGGGCTTGGCTGGCAATGAGCACGGGAGCAATAATGCGGGAGCCCTGTCCTATGTCTCCTCCTGCCATAGCTTCCCTCCCAGCACTGTGTTATGGGCTGGCCCCGTAGAGGGGTCCAGCATGGCGCTCGGCCTTTTACAAATGGAAGAGGAACAGTTGGGGTCCAAAATTGTTTTCAGCTACCTGAAATGAGGCACGTCCCCTCCTTTGGTAAGAGAAGGGCTTCATGGCAATGTTTTGAGAACTGTTGGAGATATGACTAATCTTTGCTGATGAGCCTGAGTGCAGGCTTGCAGCAAGGAGAATGTGCAGCCACTTGAAGATGGGTGGCTACAGCAAAAACCGAACAGGGTTTGTGGCACTCTGGAGCAGGAGTATTTTTTGCTTTCAGGATGTAAATCTGTTTGCCTGTGGGATGATCCAACCTCCAGTTTCCCTCCCATGCACAAATCCTTCTACTTTCTTCCCGAGGACAGCAAACAGACCCTATGTTTGGTGTTTCCCACCAAACCTGTGCAGAACTCTGTTTTCCCTTTTCTTTCCATGCTTGCTGGGCTAATTCAGACACAAGACAGTGTGTTTTAGCTCTCGGAGTTTGGGGCACGTACTTACTCTTTCACTGTTTAATTAACTGCAGGGGTCCTAATTTTTGGCTCTGCTTATTAGTCCATGTGCATGTTACTGTTTATTACTGTAAGCCAAAGAATGATCATACAAGAACATGGCCACTAAAACTGTTTTTGAAGAGTGTTTAATGATACAAATGAATTATGCTATATTCATGCAGTTATGTCTAAACCTTTATGAATTATTTGTCTTTGACCGAAGTTGAAAATATGGTGATATACATGGATAGATTTTGTTGTGCAGCTTGTAGTAGATTGCACTCATCTCTGAATAAAGGAGGATATCTCTTTGAGACCTGCTTAATTCATCCAGAGGTCAGGTAGACTACTAATTCTTACCCAGCATTTTTTTTATTCTAGCTGTATGCCTCATCTGTTGGGGCAAGTATGTTATTACAGCTACACTTTTTTTTCTTTAACCAGAATGATCAAAAAGTGCATTAAATGTTTATTATGAATTTGCAGGGGTGACTTTTACAAATCTAAAAGCTCTGAGTGCAGCTCATAGGGGCTGCACTGAAATTCATGCCCTGTTTACGCTGCCTGCTGCCTGGGTGAGGAGCTGGTCAGCAGTTCCCCTAACTGCATGGCTTCATGGCATGTGGCGGGGCTGATGGCATTGGAGAAGCAACCGACATATGAGACTGCCTAAAAAAAAAAAAATCAGTCATGGGTATTTTTGTCTGTTTTGCATGCCTAATGCAAAAAATATTGTATAGTTACATAAATGTGTTCCTTGCTAGATAAATTTCAATTTGTTAAAGGCACTATCAGGTGCATAACTGGTTAAAAACTGGCATTAAAATGCTTAAGCAGCAGATGGCTTCTGAGGCACCTGTATAGGGCACTGAAGGCCACTTATGTTCATATCCTTGCTTCACCGTGGATTTTCTTTAAAATGTTAGAAAACCCACTTAATCCCTTATCTTTAAAAGTATGTAGATATCTAAATGATGTGACTTAGTACCTTTAAGTATTTAACCTGTAATCTCTGTCTATGCTCCCAAGTACTGCAGTGCCTCACTTCATGGGCTGTTGTGGCAGTAAAGACAGCAGTGTTTCAGAGCAGAGCTGCTCCAGGGTCCTGGCAATGAGAAGCACAAAAGTGTTTAAGAAGGCCAGGAGGGCAAAACTCGATGTGAACAGGCTTCCCGAGTTAGCAGCACTTTAAATTGGATAATTTGTTTCCAAAAGGAAAAGGAGGTTGAAAGCAATAGCATAGAAAGGAAAGTTCCCACTTGCTGCACAGACATGGTGGTAGTTAATTAGTTAATATTTATACGATATTTGGATTTGAAAAGACTCATTCCTGCAGAAATATTTTCATCATCTTCAGTGGGCTTTGGATAAACTTCTTAATCTTAACAAAAAATACTGTGTTTGTTTTTAATTGCTTAATGCCATGTTACTGAACATAAATGCTGGAAATAACTCTTTTCCCTGCTTTCCTGTCTGCAGAAAATGAAACTCTGTGGCTGGGTGGAAGGGAAGGGACCCTATAAAGGGCTCGGGGTGAATTGTTCACCCTCTCCCTGGGTTGGCTAGTACTTAACGGTTCTTCTGCTAGTTCCCATCATTTACAGCATGTACCTACTTGGTGTTTTAGTTCATACCAGCAGTGCTGTCTTGAAGGAGCTCTCCCAGTTATCCCTGCTGACCATGCTTTGGTTCATTTTGCTGAGCCATCAGGGAGTGTGGAAATGGTTATTTTGAATGAAACTGAAATAAATGCTCCAAGAAGGTACCATGGCTGTCTGTAAGCAT
Organism: Harpia harpyja; assembly: GCF_026419915.1. NCBI lineage: Eukaryota > Metazoa > Chordata > Aves > Accipitriformes > Accipitridae > Harpia > Harpia harpyja. The sequence continues at coordinate 75,100,776 of NC_068942.1, read as the reverse complement.
TCAGGCTAGAGCTAGTCCAACACAACCTTTCTTCCTTACACACGTGGTCAGTACGCTACATCTTGAATACCAGCTTTTTTGATCTGCTGATCTGTGCCTGTGGAGCTGCACTGCTTGCTACTGTAGACATAGCCTCAGCTGACCTGAATGGTGAAAGGAAGATATAAAAATATCACACACAAGAGGTAATTCCTTCTGGCGAAACAGAGATGGGAAGATGACAGACAGGCTTACACTCACCAATTTCAAATAATTGTTTAAAAAAATATTTTTTAAAAAAGAAAAAAGCCACACAGTTGTAAGTCGTCCACTGGCAGTGATGCACTGGTCCTCGTGATAGAAGAAAACCTCTTTGCTGTTTGGTGGCATTGTTTGATGAGCGTGGACAGATAGGGTACATCTGCTCTGCTGTGATTTGCTTCCCCCAGCTCCCTGATGAGGGAGGAGACGGTGCTTTCCTGTGAGCTGCCGTCTCCGACCTTGGGAAGGGAGGCATGAAATGCAACAGAAGAGAGGAGATTAATTTTAACTCTGGCTTTTCTGTATCACCGTTAAAGGAAGGCTGAGAGTAAAACCATGGCTGGCAGTGCTCCTACCCTCCCCTACTTTTGCTCCTGGGAGAGTTCAGCACTGCTGTGCTCCCTGCCGTGTCCCCATGCTCCAGCCTGTAATGATTAGTCTGGATTGTAGGACTTGTTGGTAGCTCATTACTGGATAAAACAGTCATTGTCCAGCAGTGTGTATTGATTTTTAGCTAGCCTACGTGACACACTGCTTTTATTCCTCCCTAAAGAGTTGTTCTGAAGATTAGCTTTAAAACATAGGGTGAAATGTGATTTGGGGTGTTTTCGGATTAACAGGTTCTTTTTTTATTCTCTCAGATCCATTTTTTGGCTTGGTGAGTTTTGGCCCAAAGTAAAGAAAATGATCAGGTTTTTTCTGATAGCTTTTTTTATTCTGGGTCAGTGACATTTTGAAAACTAGGGCAAGAGAAAACCAAGGTCACTTAGAGTCCTATAAAAAGGCCTAACAAAGAATCCATTCATCCTCATAAAAATAAAAATCCGTATTAATTAACCACGTGGTAGAGATAAGAATTTGAGAGCTTGATTAAATCATTAGCGCCTCTGAGCAGTAGAGTAGGGGGGGAGGTGGGAGGGGAAACACATTTGGCCTGAAAATTGAAATATGACTGCCTGCCACGGTGCCAGAAGCACATCTGTACTGAGCTCTGTGTGATGTGTGGCCTGGATGGAAGCAGAGTGACTGCCTCACTACAGTCCGGGGAGATATTGGCAGGCATGGAGTTTTGTTATTGATTCAATAACAAAATTCAGTGGAATTTTTTTGGGGGGGAGTAGAAAAGTAAGCCACATTGCAGCTGAGGCTGCGGCTGCTTGGAAGGCAGCTGGGTGGGTTGCACTAGGCAACGGTTGTAGCTTGGGGAGGGTGTAAGGTGTGCTTAGGTGCGTGCAGTGAAATAACTGCCTTGTACTTTAGCCAAGTGAGACATTTGCCTGAGAGCTGCCCACGTGAATCAACACTTGCAGTATCTGGCCCACATTGCATAATGCTTCTGCACATTATTAATATGGAGAGATTCTACCAAAACAAGACCAAATGTCCTCATCCTAACCAACCTGTAACCAACCCCCAGAGCAAGTTCTCCAAATCAGTAGCAGTAGTGTGCGTTTGGCGAGAGCTGCAGCTGGAAGAGTCACTGGCGTCAGGCAGAGTAGTTAATATTTGCTTTCTGTCCCTTTTCAAGGGCCAGCAATGCCAGCCTTGCCTGCCTGATAAAATTGAGCGCAGCTACTCAATAATTGCTCGTTAGGTAATTGGAACGGCTCCCGCACGGGTATTCAACCAAAGGGCGTGGTTGGGTCCTGTGCTAACATGAAGCCAGTATCTCCATGCTATTTATGTCCTGCTTGTGAGCGTTGCGACGTTGATTGTCTGTGTGGCATGTTTGCACTTATTTTCTGTTTTCCAGACAAAGCAGAATTTTGAGACTGCATTTTTGTCCGTGTCTTTAAGACTGCCTTTATCTTACTGTTCATCATGATCTCTGTGATATTTAAAAAGAAGCATAAAACAATCCAGCAAGCAGGGGAAAGTGACTGTTTCGTGCTCCGACAGGATCATAGTATTGCAGATTAGAGGAGGACTGTTGAAAGACTTGTTAGCTACAGCATGCAAAACAGCTCTCAACACACATAACGCATGAATGTTTTTCTTGCCGCTCACCTGCCCGGTGAAGCAGAAGGATGTCTGTGGGTCGGATGGTGGGGTTAGGAGCAGGAGGCTGCATTACCCCTAAGCGGCTTGCTCTGCTTCACGAGCTGATGAAGCTCTGTGCAGCAAGCCCTTCAGGCCATCTTGAGTGATGAAAAGCCACCCAGGACTGGGGCTTGTGTTTGCCAAATTCCCAGAGCGTAATAAAGTGTGGGACTTTTTCCTCTGAGTGGCATCTTCATTTTCATGTGCAGAGCAGTCAGGATTTCCACCCCCCACCCCCCCAAGGGCTTGATATTTTTGGTATCTTTCATCCTGCCCAGCCTACAAAAACATACATATCTATTGCTGAGTAGTCTTGCACTTGCCTTATGATATCAAACTTGTCTTCACGTTAATCTCTTGTGCAAGAGTGTGCTTTCAGAGGTGGAAGAGATTGTATGCTCCTGCCCTATGTCCCAGATTTGTTTCTTCTTGCAAGCTGATGGCCTGGTCAGAGTGTCCCTCTGCCTCTCCCAAGCGGTGGGAGGATTTACCCCGGCTGGGACGTGGGCAGTGAGTACCCCTGTAGCTGCCTTGCCCACCATCTCCCTCCAGGCCTGGGCCATGCGCACTGCCCTACCACCCGCCGCTCCTCAGGGAGCTGCACTGGGGCCGTGGTGCAGGACATGCACCGTCCTCTGCTATCCTCCTGGCAGGGCGGTGGGCCGGCATCCCGCAGCCCATCTGCCTCCCTGTACGCAGGAGCTCCGAACCGCTGTGTCGCCATGACCCAAAGACCTGTCCTCTGCTCCAGGCTGCTTGACGCAGCTTCTCCTGCCACCCGGCACAGCGGGGAGAAGAGTTTTGCTCTTTCCCTCCGCTTTGCACCTCTCCTGCCTCTCAGGCTTTGTTTCTCTGCTGCCTGCCATGACAGGCAGGAGCATTGCAGGCCGATCTCTGGGGCGGCTGCCTGTAGCCGTGCATGGAGGGGCTGGCGTCTGCCTCAGCCCTCAGAGGGAAGGGCTGGGAGAGCCGTGCAGCTGACGCAGGCCAAAGATGGTGGTTTGGGCAACCAAAACCTCAACTCTCCTAACTGTATAATCTTGCCCTCCCTCAGGTAATAGTCTATTTGGCCTGCTTTGTAATGTCTGGGCTATTAAAAACCAGTGCAGCCTTTTGGGTCTTTATTCCAATGTGGAAGAAGTAGGGGATGACCACCTGTCTGCGAGCTCCAGGCAGGCCCCTTGGTGGGGTGGTGCTGCTTTTTGGCCTGTGTTTTGGGAAGTCAACCCCAGCACTTGCAGTCAAAGCTGATGTGGAAAGGGAGAGAAAAAGGAGTTTGTGTTCACGCCTGCTCCCACGAGCCATTGGGATGGCCGCTAGTGGCAGCGCCTACGCAGCGGTGAGGCCTGAAAGGCCATAATCTCAGGGGCCAACACCTCCTGCTGTTACCTCAGACCTGTATATAGACATCCAGCAGGTATGTATGGTTTGGTGGTGGTGTATCTTGGGAACAGGGTGGATTTTTGAGAGGGAGCATGGGCTGGGCAGTCCTGTGATCCACTGGCTGTGACGGGGCTGGGGAGCTGGTCTGGTCTGCCCCGCTGCTCACACTCTGCTTCACCTTTTGGGGGAGCTAGACTTTTCTTCAATTCTGTAACCCACAAGCTGTGGAGAAAGGCTTTCCCCTCTCTTGATCTCTACTCTGGTGAGAGAAATAGTTTAAATATTCTGATTTTTGAAACATGGGCTTAATCAAGTTCCTATCTCCCTTCACAGCTGGTGGTAGTTTATCACTGCGTACCAGACTGAAGGACCTGGGTGAAGAGCTGGATCTCAGTGTGACCGGGTCACGCTTTGAGTCTCATTTCACTGTTTTTTACTGGAGCATGAGTTCAAGCACTTCCTTCTTCTTCCCTCCTATTTTAAGACCCCGTGTGTCCCTTTTTGGCCAGATTAATGGTCTGCATACCCCAGGGGGGGCCCAGCACTGAAAAGGATGCTGTTAGAGGGTATATTCCCCAATGAGAGCCTAATAACTCTCCCCAGCCCTTCAGTTACCCAAGACATCCTGTTGTGTGGCTTCACCTACACATTTGCTTTTATCACTTAGCCCCAGCCTCCATCCTGGTCTCATCACCCAACTCCACGCATGGCATTTCCCGAATTTCAAGATGGATCTTGTACTGACTGTGGCCCTGAGTCTTTCAAGGAACATTTAGGAATGGATGGAGTTATTCTAGGTGTATTGCTCTGTAGAATGATGTGTTCACACTGCTGTTTGCATTTGCTAAGCTTTTGAGAAAAGCTTCCTTAGTTGCTCTTCACTGCATCCAGTAGAAGTATGCTTGATGGTTGTAGAGATCCTTGCAGTATCATCTCTGCAAGCAAGAAAATATCAGCTCTAAAAGAAGAGTTGAGAAAAACTAATGTTAAATAGTAACTTAATATCTGGAAGAATGGACGTTAGGTTTGAGATGGATGCCATGTATCTTTTTGAGAAAGAGAAATAAAACCAGATCATTTTTTCCATTAACCATTTTTTTTCTTTTTTTTCCCCAGTGCAGAGAGAGTGTACACAGAAGAAAACCTTCACTAGCTGGATAAATTCAATATTGGCAAAGGTAAGAAGGGGTTTCTTCAGGAAAGACATGCCTTTTGCCTTTTTGATTCGGACGTGCTGTATGGAGATTAAAATTTTTAGGAATAAACAAAATTAATATAAGATTTTCAGGCACTGGCTGGAAAAAGTAGCCCCTGGAGAGCATTTGTTTAATAGGTGCAAAAGCATTGTATTGGTGATTGTCCAAGGACGTTTGTAAGAAATGGTTTGTAAGTAGAAGACAGTATCTTTCTTGCTGATGTGGTAAAACACACTTGTGCTGGATTGTGGCACATGCCTCAGGGTTTTATGAGGTTCTGTATTTATGATTAGTTTTACTGTGTTTAGGTAAGTAGGATTCTATTATGCAATCCAAGAACATGAGTTTAATGGGATGACCTGAGTGACTGGTAAGTATTAAGACAAACAACATAGTAGTTAGTGTAGGTGCTCTTTAAGCTTTCACAAAGCAGCTCATGCAGCATGTGCTGGGGCTCTGACTTGCTCAGGTTAAAAAAAAAAATCCTGTTTTGGTCCCTCCTTGAGCAGAAGCTACTGAGCTTGTGGTGAGTTTGTGTTGTCCACAAGTGGGTGAAAAGAGTGAGGATTTAGTTATTTAGCCCTATAGTCAAATTTGTACTTGGGGTACATTGATTAAGAAGTCAAAATAGGAATTAACTGCTTTTCTTAACTTTCCCTTTTTCAAAGCTTTGGGGTCTTTTGACACATACCTCCTTGAAAAGTATAAATACTTGAAAATGAGGCCTAAAATAACCCTTATAAAACACAGAGGCAGGGCAAGCGGGAATAAGAGACAAACATAACAATGGTTCAGAAGCAGGAGGATATGGCTGATTAGATGCAGGATTTATATTTCAGCTTATTGAAAAAATAAAGGATGCTAAACATTTTTTTAACAACAGACTAACCTGTGATGTTCTGTCGTGTGTTGAATTCAAAATGACAAAAGATGGTGTGACAAGCATTGAAATTTGTTTTGCAGCATACACCTCCTTCTGTTATCTCAGACCTGTATACAGACATACGGCAAGGGCATTTGCTTTTGGATCTGTTGGAAGTGCTTTCAGGTCAACATCTGGTAAGACAGAGTAATAAAAATATTACCTCAATCCTTCGTCAAATCCAGGAAAGATTTCTGAATATGCTTAATTGTAACCGTATGAATGATTCCTCTGGAGTTATAGAGCTATTTGCAAATAACTTATTCTTATACCACTGACACTGAAACACACTGAAATAAGCTGATCCAAAGTAATTTGTGAATCTTTGCAGGACTTCCCTAATCAAAATATAAAATAAAATTAATTTTTACAACTGAGGATGTAACCTGTTCTTTTTGCTTCACAGCCACGGGAAAAAGGATTTAATACCTTCCAGTGCAGAAGTAACATAGAAAATGCTTTGACATTTTTAAAGAGCAGATCAGTGAGTATTAACTTCAAAATTCACGGCTAAAGCCAGTTTAGCTGGTGGAACATTTTCTTTGTTAACAATGATCCTTTTTTTTTTCCCCCTAGCTCAAGCTCATAAATATTCATGTTGCTGACATTATTGAAGGAAAACCTTCCATTGTGCTTGGCCTAATTTGGACAATTATATTTCATTTTCATGTAAGTATTTCAGCGATGTAAGAGAGTTTTAGTAGAGAGGAAAAGCAGAAAAATATGTTGACTTACATGGTTGCCAAATGAGATGAATTAGTACAAAGCAGAAGATTATTTTCTGACCTCTGGAAGTGATGGCTCATGGAGGAGATGCACCAGTGCGTCTTTCCTGTGTCTCTGAGCTGCTTCACCTCACCAGTGCAATGATGACATTACAGCCTGATGAAAGGTATCTAGCTGCAAATGGTAGGAAGGAAAGATATTGAGATTTTTTTAAAGTAACCAGTTAAAAAATAAGCTAAACTTTGCCTATCTGTCTAAGGCCTGTAATGATTAAGCTCCAAATAGAGCAAATAGTGCAAAGTGGCCCATATCCATCTCCCTCAGAGGCAACCCCCCTCTTCAGTGTTGGCTGTGCTTACAATGTGTAATTCTTGCTATTATTTTTTTCAGTACCAGGTGCCTGAAATAACATGAAGGCTGTCACAGTGATGTTTCTTAGACAAGATACTGAGCGTGCATCTTGCATGGCATGAGGTTGTGGGGAGGTTTGAAAGCACAGGGCCTTGCTTTAATCATATTGTAGGACAGTAGAGGATGATGGAGCCAAACTGTCTTCTAGTAAGAGCCCAGCAGTTAATTAACATAGGTGCACTGGGGGTGAACTGGTGACTGGGGCTCAGGAGAGCACAAAGAAGCAAAGTTATTTAACAGTATTGTAACCCACATTTTTCTTGGTAAAGGTTCTTCGGTGCTGAAGATTCTTGTGCTCCACATAGCCTATGCATTATCTTTTTACCTAAACCAAGCTTCTCTGACCAAATGTAGATCTCTGAGGTCTATCGAGTAGGTTTTCCTGCACCCTGAGTGAGCAGGCAAACTCTGAGCATGCCTAATACATGACACTGTTGACAGCAGAAAACACAGCTGCCATGGGCTGCTTTCGCTGGTAGGAGGAATAAAAAAGCACATTGAGTGAGAAGGTCCCTTGATGCCGTTGCTGGTACCCACAGTATAACATGGAAGTCTTTGGATGAATATTTTCTGCCAAAAAATCACCTAAATATGGGAATTCAGTGTGAAATAGTTCAGATTGAACAGATAAAAAAATTCTGGTCTGATCTCTGGGGACAGGGAACTACTATTACATCTGTGATTGAGTCCTTTCTAATCCTCTGTGGTTTTCTCCCATTGATGTCTTGGTAATTTTTCACTGAAGCCTGATTAACTCTCCTATCATCTCTGATAGATTGAAGAACTGACCCAGACACTTGCTTGTACTTACAATCAGCCTTCACTTGATTGTTCAAGTACTGTTGACTCCTCTCCAAAGGCAAGCCGATCAGTTAAAAAAAGTGCTAAAATTAAGGAACGGTGGAAGATCTCTGCTACAAAGGCTCTTTTGTTATGGGCAAAAGAACAGTGTTCACTGTAAGTTCCATCCAAGACTTATAAATAGTATGTTACACGTTGTATTTACTACTTTCCTCTAAATGTGGTGATATTTTCCCCTGTTTTTTTAACTTAGTGACAGCTTAGCAGAAAATCCTTTAGATTTCAGATGTTGTTACCAGTTCTTTTAGCATCAGTCAGGCCCTAGCTGTTTTGACATGAGCCCTTTAATAACGTGAAGCTAATCCTACTAATAAAATACCACAATGTAAATTGAGTTGTTTGACTTGTCTGTTTTAGGGGCTTCTGTGTGGTAAGTCTAGTGGAATGTTTACATGATTTGCTAGTTTTAATCTGCATGGTTGGCACTGGTTAACAAAGTTTCAGTAATTATTTTTTTTTAAATGGAATACATAGGATTTCTAGGATTCCCATATCTTATGTTTTTCTGTCAAAACACTGCGTGATCCCCAAGAAGGACCCTAGTCCTAGAGATCCTAGTCCCCAATTCTAACAAGGTATTTCCTTATGCTCGATGTACAGGTAGCTCTGTTGATTTCAGTGGGAGTATTCACAGTGCACAATCTAGAGCAGATACAGATATTTCTTGCAAGGGGCAGGCTTTACATTTTCTTCAAGGGCTCCTGCTTCACTCCAGGATGTTTCAAATACGTTTTACAATAATGTCAGCCCTTTCTCTCCAGCTCTTTGGTTGCTTTATGTTCTAATAACATCCTACTAATATTCTATGTTGTTAGTGGGAGATAAAGGCCTTCATCAGCACATCAGACACTTTCTGCTGGGAGAATGTTTTCAGGCACTGAAGTTTCCCTTTTAGCTGTGTTTTATCAGGACAAGATTGATTGATTGTCATATAAAAACCAGCTCTCTGTCCATTTAATCTTCCTCTTTCTTTTGCTTGTTTTTCTTTTTCAGCAATATTGCTGTCTGTTTTGTAGCATGCTTTCTTAACTGTGATTAAGTTGAATGATTTTGTTATCAGTGAATCCTATAGTTTTTGGTAAAGGAACAAATCTTGTAAGTCCTGGCCCATTGTTTTGTAACTAAATTTGATCACCTGAAACCCCACATCTTTTCCATGCTGTAACATACTCATAATATACAGGCTGTTTCTGGAAAGTTGTCCCAGAATTCACTGTGGCTTGCAGAGCTGAGCACCTCACAGCACTGTCCAGGCACCGCTTAATGGAAGATGTTTTAAAGGCACTAAGCTAAATAAGAGAAAAAGAAGTATTTTTCCTGCAGTAATAGATCACTTTTAAGGTCTAGATTTTCTAAAATGCCAGAGGTGATTCCAATACTCGGTGCCCTTACAGACAAATAGCTACAGGTTCTTCAGTGCTTTGCTTGTTGTTTTTCCATCCCTTAGAATGCATAGATATTGAGCACAAAGGTGACGTTCAGAAAGGATTTTGGATCAGCAAGGCTTTATCTTCAGAATGCATCATAAGATAAGAACATTGAGTCATTTTGCAAATATAGTATAAAAATACATAAATGTAGTGATTGGTAGTACTAGCTGAATTATTGTCTGACCCAACTTCTGCAGAAGTTCAGTGGCAAGGTTCTCTATAACTCCTTGGATTTGGTTCGTACTCCATTTTACTGAATTTATATTCTGTTTCTAAATTTGTACTTAGGACATCTGAGGAAACAGGCTATAACGTTTTGTTTCTAATCATTTTTGGGATAGGCACGGCTCTATCAATGTGACTGATTTCAAGTCAAGCTGGCGAAGTGGACTGCCTTTTTTAGCCATCATCCAAACCTTACGACCAGGTCTAGTTGATTTGGAGAAGGCAAAAGCTAGAAGCAATAAAGAAAACCTGAAAGAGGCTTTCAGAATTGCAGAAGTGGAGCTGAATATTCCACGGCTTCTTGAACCTGAAGGTAAATGACCTGGGTTTTTTTTAATCTTTGTTATCAGGAGTGAGATTAATATAATCCTATATGTGTTGATTTGGAATACAGGAAAAAGTAAGACTGTGCTTAAGTTTGAAGTGGAACATTGATCTTTACTGTAATGCTCAAACCTGAGGTTCTTTATTTGATAACACCAACTGTACTTAGTTTGAATTGGCAGCAAATGCAGAAACAATATGCAGAAGAAAGGATATGAAGCTTTCCTGTTCATGGGAGAAACTTTTTCATTAGTTAATCATGTTATATTAAAATATTCCCAAGGAAAAAAGGGTTCATTACATATTAATTTCTGTCAGTGGTATGTTAACTGAGCTGCTGCAAAATAAACATGTTTATGGTAATGTGTTTTAATAACTGCAGTATAGCATGTAATTATGTGATCAGGCCTAGAAGGCTGCATAATTATGTAAATGGTGTATTGGCTCTTGTAGATGTTGACATTATGAATCCAGATGAAAAATCAATCATGACTTATGTGGCTCAGTTTTTGCAATACTCCAGGAATTCGCATGAGTCTGAAGAAGACATGCAGGTATGTCATGTGGTTTATCACTGGGGCATTTTTAAATGAATGTGCATCATGGATACCAAGAATATCGGTACTTTCTTTGCCCAGTTTATAACCTGACCCAGTAACAGTTAGATAGTAGATCCTCTGATTCAGCTACTGACAGGACTGAATTGGCTTGAACCTTCTGATGCTCCTGTGTGGTAGTCAAGACTCAGTGTGATAGGTTTTTGATGATGCAGCTAGAATTGCTGTGGAGGTTGTCTTGTTTTTTCATTTTAACTATTACAGAGGACATTTTCAAGCCTGGTTGTCTTCATGTGTGCTCTGAAGTCTGTATGTAAATATTGGGGTAGAGGCAGACAGATTTGCAAATGTGCAGAACAACTAGCTTTAAACTTAGTAGCTCACATGTAAAGTGGATAGAAGTTGTCACTCACAGATCGCACTGGTTGGAAAACCAAGTTTTCTATTCTTTATATCCTCCTATGAGAGTTTATGTATTAATTGGTTATTCACATATATCCATACTGATAATCTCCTTTCAGTAGGACTGCAGTCAGGCTCTTCTTTTAAGATGCCTTCATATATCCAGGTGCCAGGTTTAAAACTTTGGCCTTGATCTATAATAGTGCCTGACCCAAAATTTATTAGCGTCCCCAGGAATTTGTTTTTCAATAGCTTTGAACTGGGTTTATCATATGCTCAATGTGTGTTGTTTTATGGCACAATGTAAATTAAAAACAAGGCTTGCAAAATGGAAAAATGAAATTTTCTGCTCTAATTACCAGGAAAAAGTAAGAGAGGCCATGAGCTGGTTGGCTGCACAGGAGGAGAAGTTAGCAAAGTTGCTGATCGACACAGAGAATGAAGCATATTACCAAAAGTACAAAGTAAGTTGCATTTCATATTTAACTGTGTTGTGGTTTAATCCCAGCCAGCAACTAAGCACCACACAGCCACTTACTCACTCTCCCCTCAGTGGGATGGGGGAGAGAATCAGAAGAGTAAAAGCGAGAAAACTCGTGGGTTGAGATGAAGACAGTTTAATAGTCAAAGCAAAAGCTGTGCGCACAAACAAAGCAAAACAAGGAATTCATTCACCACTTTCCATGGGCAGGCAGGTGTTCAGCCATCTCCAGGAAAGCAGGGCTCTATCACACCTAACGGTTACTTGGGAAGACAAACACCCTAACTCCAAACATCTCCCCCTTTCTTCTTCTTCCCAAAGCTTTATATGCAGAGCATGACGTCATATGGTGTGGAATATCTCCTTGGTCGGCTGGGGTCAGCTGTCTCAGCTGTGTCCCCTCCCAACTTCTTCTGCACCCCCCAGCCTACTCGCTGGTGGGGTGAGAAGCAGAAAAGGCCTTGACTCTGTGTAAGCACTGCTCAGCAGTAATGAAAACATCTCTGTATTATCAAGACTGTTTTCAGCACAAATACAAAACATAGCCCCATACTAGCTACTATGAAGAAAATTAATTCTATCCCAGCCAAAACCAGCACAAACTGCTTCTGCAGAAAAAAGCTATGTTTCTGGGAATATTTTTAATATTTTTCATCTTCATCACCTAAACTGAAGCATTAAATAAACTTTTAAACAAGAGTTGGAAATCTAACAGTGAATTTGGTAAATGCCCTCATATGATTGAGGGAAGGGTAGGATAAAATTCTTTCTGTTAGGAAAAAGATATATGCGGCTTATTTTCTGAGCAGAGCAAGGTTTTTTTTGGAGACAGTAAAGTAGTGTCTTTTAATTAATCAACACAGTTGAAGATTTGGACAAATTTCAAGCACACAGGCCCTTTACAGCATTACCTTCACCATTTCTGTGATAATAATAACAGTAGGTTTTACCCAACTGATGTAGTAGAGGAATAGTTGAAATGTTGGCTATAGATTGTGCTGAAGTAAAATTTCCTTCAGTTTATATTGTAGCCAGTTTGTAATAAAATGGCCCATAGGGGACTGTGAGGGGAGGAGTTTTCCCTTTCTCTTGGTGGGAGGGGAGAACCATGACCTGACTGCACTGACATTGTATTAAATACAGATTTTGCTAGTGAATGGCACCTATAATTTCAGACCCAAATACTGCCTGGAGACAAATATGCCTCTTTCCTGCTATGTTGCATTTCCATGCATCACACCCTTTGAAGTTAATGGAAGTCATACCAATGTGTTAAAAGGCAGTACTTGGCTCCATGAGCTTCCATTTGAAGTCTTCTTCTATGAATTACTCTTCCTTTTTATCCCTAGGAAATGATGTCATTTATGGAAGCATTTAACCAAGAAAAAAAACCCTTTCTGCCTGTGTTGTCATCCAGAAGTGAAGCTAGGCTGAGAGAAAGCCAGCAGCAGATGAGAGAAGAGTGGGATAAACTGATCTCTCAGGTCAGAGGCATTTCTAGCTCACCTCGTTACCAGTGTGAGTGTGTTTGATGAAAAAGCCTAAGTCCACACCAGGAACTTGCGCAGGGAGAAGTGGGGAGGTGATACTTTATTTGGATTGATAAAAGAGGTATTGACCCTGAACCTGAAGTCCAGACAAACCGAGTGGCATATAGTGCTCAAGAGGAGGCAGAAGGTGACTGTGCATTACCCTTTTGCCTCCTGAGCTTCAGGACTGTGAGATGTCTGTGAAAAATGGTGTGCATCTGATTATCTTTGAGCACTCTTCTGATCAAAGTTTTTGGCCTATTTATGCTTAAAAGGTTCTTCTGGGACATGATTATGGCTCAGATAATGATGCAGCTGGGAAAAGTGTGTTAATATATTCTTTCCCATGGCACGGATAGTGATATAGTGGGATCTGGTTGGTCAGTGCTTTGCAATGAGGTTGACTGTGTCATCTCCCTCTGCCACAAGGGGATGTATTGGGCCTCGCTGGTAATTGCTCTTTATGGAAGAGATGTTCCCCTGTCAGCCCCATGATGGAAAGTTGTCCAGAGCATCCCTGTTTGCCCTATATTTTGGAACTAGTTTACTATAAATTTCCCTGTTGCTGGGCCTTGAGATGGTTACCAGCCAAGGATAGTGACTGCCAAATTCTCTGTAGTGTTACAGAGATTACAGCCTGGGGAGCAAACCTGGGTCTCAGGTAAACATAGCTGGTTTGCAGCTGACTTCACTGGAAGCTCCTTTTATGAACAGTGGCAGGTGGTTTTTTTTCTGGTATGTCTAGAGCATCAGCTTATGGAGCTTCTATCAGTATCTTGGGGATGGGGAAGAAAATAATGGTGAGAAATTTAATCACTTGTTTTCCTTTTTAAGATTAATGAATGGAAAGCAAAGCTGGACCAGATGTTGCCCTCCCCCCTGGATAACATTGAGGCTTGGCTTCAGGAGGTAGAACATCTGCAGTCAGAAGATTTGCCTGATTTGCAGGACCCATTTAAAGCAATGTTTGTCTTCAGAGAAATAATTGTAATATTTAAGGTATGCTGATCACAAAGGAACATTCTGCTTCAGTCTGACCTAGCAAAGCACTTGTTATGGAATTGCTATTTGACATTTTGGGAAGTGGTGTGGATATGTTTATCTTCTGAAGATGAAAAGCTCTTCTGAACATACCTTTGAACAATGATGAAATTAAATAACTGCATGGGTCTATAAGGAAGGTTTCTGACTTCACTGGGGTGAGATTAAATTTGAGTACTATCTGAATGAGTAAATTTTGGTATTCTTTTTATGTGGTTCCTGCAACTTGTTTGTTTCTTAAGTAATAACACAGGGTAATTGCATCCTTATCTTTAAATCTATGCTTAATGCATATCTATTCAGAAGAGCACTTGTGCTCAGGGTTACATTCCAGTGAGCTCACAAAGTTTGTGTGTTTAAAGTTAAATATTTGCTGAATCACTCCGTAATGCCATTTAAAGCAATGGGAGGTATTTTGATACCTCCATACCATAGAAGTTATTTATTCTGATCTTAAAACATTTACACTGATAATAGTTTAAACGTCCTTTTGAGTTTAAAAACTTTGAAAAGAGTAGATGTGTTGATGCCTGGTTGATCATCATAATGCTGTACTTGTTTTTTTTATGAACAAGGGGGAAGTTGGATGTTATTGTGACATGTCCTTAAAGAGAGTTTGAAAGAATGGGAAATAGAGGTTCTTGTGAGTGGCTTGATAACACCTCTTTTTTGTACTGTTGCTTGTCAGTTCCTGATATGAGAGGTGGCTTTTTAACTGATAACAACTTTGCCAGACTTTAGCCATTTGGTCTATGATTTTTGTTGTTCAGCCTAAGTAGTTAAAGCATTTCTAAGAATGAGACAAAGGGAGAGATGCTGTTGGTTTAGGGGTTTCTTTCTTCCTGTTGAACATGTAGATAAAATCATTAAGTTCCTTAAGAAGAAGAAACCCAAGATACTTAATTTCTGTCAAATCCATTTTTCCTGATGGGAAGTTATTCTGCTGAGAAATTTTTTCCCCCTCCTTCCTCTAGTCAGTCCTTTTAGTATGTCTCATGTAGGGATCTTGTTGCCAAGGTGGTGCCTTACAATGGAAATTTTACTTTCTCGTAAGATCTAGGAAATTACCTACCAATGCTCATAACTGTCTGACTGGAATGATATTAAGGTTACAAAATCAAGTGTTTAAAATCTGTGCAGTATTTTTGGGGTTGAGGGCTGCCCCGGGATTTAGTCATTTCCATTAACATGCTTTGTGGTAGGTTTTATTACATAGAAATGAACTTTTAGCATATTTATTTATATGCCACTTATGCTTATATTCTGTGCAATGCATTTTATTGCCTGTAAAATATTCCCCAATCACGTGACACTGGCCATCAGAGGGTTAATGTGATATCAGCTTGGTGTTAGATGGAAATTTATTGAGCAGTCAAATGAAGTATTAAGCAAGTTTGACATAATAGATTTATTCAACAGGTTTTGCTGTCAGTCTTTGCTAACATAGCAAAGAACAACTTAATATCCTGAAACTGTTACACTGACACTTCTTTGTTCTAAAGGTGATAGTGAAAGTGCAGAAGAAAATGATAGCATGGGTAATGTAGATTCATGTTCCTTATATTTAAGTAGATGCACAGTGATAAGAGAAATCAGATAGTACTGCACTAAATATGCACTTTAGAAGGTGATGAGATAAATACTTTCCTTGCACTTTAATGGGTAAAGGCACTGGAAGGTTGTCTTGTGCTGACTAGTTCTTAATAGCTCTCACCCTAATGGCAGGTGACGTGCAGATTCCCAGATGAAATACTCTAGAATTAAAATGAATGGCTTAGTATGTCTTTTTCTCCCCAGGGCTTGATGGATTGTTTTGATTCTCATTTGGACACCCTTCAATCATTTAAGAATGAAGATGAGAAGAATATGCCACTAGTCTTTCCTGAAAAGTTAGAGGAAATGAAAAGAAGGTTGTGATCCTCAAATTCCCTCTACTTTGACTATGTTGTATTCTAGCTCTGCCGTTGACTTGCTCTGCTATTCTGAACAAAGCACATAATTTATCTGTGCCTTGCAGAAAAAGAGCATTTTCCACCTAAGCACAGATTGACTGTCATGTGGAGCAGGCAGGTTCACTCATTGGTCCAGTGAATGTCTAATTATGTGTAGAAAGTGGAGCTCATTAACAGGAACTTTTCAGATGCCCTTTGCTAGTGTGGATAGGAAGCACCCACTAGGGGTAGGAAACATGAATATTTTGAATGTAAAAATTTCTCTGGGGATGTGGATTCTCTAATTTTTAATTTCCACCTTTTAAAATCACTGAGATCTACAGGTTGTGCAAACCCCATAGATCTGTTGGAGGATATTTTAAAAAATGACCAGTGAATTGTGTCTGTAACCTGAGATCATTTGACAGACAGATGGCAGATACTCCTTTTCTGGGCATTTAAGGTTTTTCATAAATTGAGCAGTCAATATTGACTCAAAATTGTTGCTACTTAAAAAAAAGAACTGTTGTTATCTTAAAATTTTATGCCTGTCATAACAAAATAATGTTTACATATATGTAATTCTGAGTTTTTAGGCTAAAAACATTATACATTAACGTTTCCTGTATCCAATAATTTTGAGTCAGCTTTTGGAACATTTCACTGTTTGCAGATTCAGCAATATTCATTTCACGAACTCCAACACCTTCCTCGAATACCACTATGGACTGTGCTCAGCTATTGCCAATGAGGTGATGTTAAAGCTAAATATCTGGGACATGAAATATGGGACAAAAGAGTCTGTGGAATCACTGCTGGAAAATTGGAATGTAAGTTTAAAATATATGTACCACACCCTGACAATAATTGTTCTTCCCCACCTCTTTTTGATTCAAGTTTGTGTCTGTCCTTACCTGAAGATACTACGGTAGTTGGTAGAAGCACAGTAGACTTGTGAGATCTGGGATTTAAGCAAAGAAGGACAGGTAGACTACCATAGAAGCTTTCTCCATGTCTTCCCATTTTCCTCTGAATGAGAGTTCTTTCTTCAGTTTGGAGAAACAGAATGAGCCGTGACTGTAATTTTTTCTCTGCCCTTTTTTATTCTTCATTGGGAAGATTTCTTTCTTTCTAGACTATTTATAGGGCCAGCAGTAGCAGCTCTTCCTTAACTCAAACCTCTCTGGGGTAGTTCAGTAGTTGCTATCTTCAAAAACAACCATTACCCACAGTGCTGGCTAATACTGCCTTTTGCTGTTGCCTCTTCCTTTTCCAGCTTCCTTACCTCCTTACACTTTGCGGTGAATATGAATTGTTGTGTTTTGTTATATTTTGTGCTTAGCTGAGCTTCTGGGCTTACGTTATTAAAATGATGCCACGTGTAGGCCTGTGGGAGGGGGTGGATTTACCCTACCCCAAATACTGCCAAAGATGCATCATAAATAGAGGCAGAGAAATGAAAATCCTGATGCCATCAATTTTGCCCCATCTCCAGTTAATGGGACTCCCCCTGAATTCCATCATAGTGGAGTTTCTAAAGAGTTTCTCAGAAGCTTTTCAGACTGGCAAATCCCAAGTTAAATTAGTGGGAATTTCACCAGCATCAGAACTGTGGAAGTATGCAACAAGAGGTTGTATAAAATATCAGTTTTCCTGAGCACTACTAACCTTACCCTGTGATGAGATGGGCGTACAAAGTTAATCTGTGCTGAGTTTCTTGATTCAGTTGATTTCATAAATACTGACTATCATGTTATTTCTACAGTTGTAGTTCATGGTCTTTCTCAAGCTGATAGAACATACAGCTTTCCCAAGAAGTTTAAGGCTTGTTGCTGGCTCTCCTTCTGGTCCCATGACGTGCAGTCCTGGCTGAGTGGTGGCGTGGTGGCCCAGGTTTGTCATGGCCACAGGAGAGGTTGTTTTGTAGCCTGCTAGATAGGACGTTTGTAGGAGTGGGGAGCTCCGGGGTGAGATGCGTCTCAGACAAAGGAGGGCGATGATCAACCCTCTCATTCCCTGTGTGAATGTTCAAAGCACAAGTCTCCTCCTCTGCTCCCATTTCTTCCTGTCTCACCCTTTCTATCCCCAGTTTAGATCTTAGATGATCTGTGGCAAGAACTAGGCATGTCGATACTTCTGTGCATGCAGGGGAACACACCTTTCACTTCCATCACTCTTTTGACTTAATGTGACTAAATTCTGCCTGACTTGTTCTAGATGCTATTTCTCAATATTGCCCTAGGGCCTTAACTTTTTGAAATAAACAGTCCTGACTCATGCAGGCCTGTGACTCAGGCAATGGCATTCAGGAGTTAGTATTCCCATTTAAATTACTCGGTGCATGAGCAGAAAAAAGAACAGGTCTGTTTCAGGCTAAACGGTGCAGATGAGTTGCTGGATGGGCTTTGCTCAGTTTACGTTTAACCTGCAGGTTATAGGCTCATATTGAAAAAAATGTATCCCAAGCTGCATTTCTTACCTAGTTTTATGTGGGTTAGTGTTACCTGTGCCAATTACTTTTCACTTTGGGCAGAATTTCATTGAAGAAAAGAGACTTGAAACACAACTAGAAACTGCTACTCACATCTGTGAAGATTTGAAAAACAAAAACATAAGCAATCCTGACTTAGGTAAGTTTGTGCACATGAACTGATTTGAAGACCTCTGTTTTGAACTGATGTACTGTCACCAGATTTAATTCCCATTTATGTTTTGTGTAAAATACTCCTTCTATGTAACAAACCTCTCTGTCTCCAAATGTATAATGATATTCCCTATTTGATGTCCTAGCTGAAGATCCTCAGGAAATTAACAGACTTTTTAAGACAGTGGAGTCAAAGATCTCTATGTGCAGAGACTATATTTCCAATGTAAATACCACCCTACAGAAAGTCCTGTCTTCCTGGAGCAATTATACAGAAAACATCCACTTACTAAAGACGTGGCTGGAAGAAAAACGAAATGAGCATCCGAAAGAGGTACGTGGTTGGATTTCTCTTTGTAATGACAGACAGAGATACTTGGAAGCCTCCTGGAAGGAAAGCATTATACATGACAGTGGTTGTTGTTGTTGCTTTTCTGTTCCTCATTTTGGAAATAAACTTTTGGCAGGGTTCTGCTTTAAATGATTTCAATGCCTCTGTCTAGATCCCTGCTGAGATCCTGGCAAAGTGGAATTCAGTTCATGGTTCCTTAAATGAAGCTGGAAACTATCTCATCGAAGTCAGCAAAGAGCAAGTTGGTTCAAATATTGCCAAAGAGCTGAAGAAACTGAACAGGAGATGGGCTAAGTTCATCAAGAGGACACACTTCGTAAGTTACTAGTTTCATATGACTCTTTTGCCATGCAGCTTTCAAAGTCGTGTTTTCTAGACTTATCAGCTTGTTAATCAGAGATTAATAAATCTTTCGGTCAACTCAATATTGCCAGTTTTAAAACAGGAGGAACAGAGAATACCTAGAGGCATCCCATTCTTAAGTCTTTGTGGCTCAGTTAAACGCTCTTTATGACACGATGGAAAATGTTCAGTTTTTTAAAAGGAAATTTTAAAACCGCTTATAAAAGGAAATCGTATTGCAGAGTAAAGCTCTTTGTTCAGTTTTAGAGATGGCAGTAATCAATTTGTTAAAAGCTTGTGAGCCTTTGCTAAATTGTATAATCTCTGCCTCAGCTAGTAGAAAGCAATTATTGCTGCATAGATATTTCTAGGGTTGTACAACTTTACACCAGCTCACTTGACAGGTTTTTAGGCTGCTATAAATTCCTATACAACCTGCTTAATGCTACATATATTACATTTCCTAGAAAGCTTTCACAAGACTGACATTTTCACTCTGCCTGGGAATATCAGAGCTCTTAATTTTCTAAGCTGAGCATTTCACTGACATTTATTAAAGGTACTGCTGTGACAATAAATGGTGGCAAAAAATTACAACATTTTTGTAGGAGATGAGCTTAGTGAGAATGCAAGAAGATCAAAGGAAACATGTTCCCAAGCATGAGGGAAATCCAGAGTTTCTTAGAAAAACCCTTAGTAAGAGATGCTTCTAGGAAATACATTCAGAAAGCAGAGATAAAGGGGCCTCTTGCACCCTTACAAGAGTTTAAGGACTCAGGAGTTATTTTTCTGGCATTGCTTTGGACAGTATGGCTATAATATATATTATATTTATTTTTATATATAAAAAGGCAAGGACAAATGCTTGAGCTCTGGCCTGTGACTGCTAGTACCATTAAACTGTTAGCATGCTCCCTGGTCTTGATTTGACCAACACCAGCTATCGTTCTCTTGGACGATTCCCTGGTGTAGCCTGGGGGATGCTGCAGCCCAAGAGTTATTCTCCATAGTAGTGTGGCTGTGGCTGTGTGCTTCTAAGGGAGGGGGCAGGCCATATGGGCACAGATTTTGCTGTCCCACCTGCTCTCAGGGTTGAAGACCTGAGCCTCACGTAGTTTATTTACCAATATGTTTGGCATTTATTTCTCTTTCAATCCCTGTTGGGTGCAAAAGCTGGAAAGTAACCTAGTGGTGACTGTGTGTTGCAGGAGGGTAGTAGAGAGACCCATGAATCAATGATGGGGTTGAACATCTTACCCTGCTCTTTGTTTATAGCTTGGTGAAGAGAGCACAGATGCTGCTGAGAAGACCAGGGAGCTTCTGGGGAGCCTGGAGAAAATCGAAGAGCTCCTTGAAGGGGTGGACAGCTGGGCAACAGAGACTGGACGCCTGCTTAGCGAGATCAGTCATGAGGGGCCTGTGGAACCTGAGATGGAGGAACATTTGCAGGTGAAAATGGAAATACACTGCTTAAAATACCTGTTCATCTGATTCTCATCTTTCAGCACAGATTCCTGCCTAGGTAAAATGAGCCATCATCAGTGAAGCAGAAATGAATGTGCATTTTTGTGCTGTAACACTGGTAAAAAGTCAAGGCAATGGTAGTGTTTTGATGTTATTTCCCAGGTTCGCTCCCAGATAAGCTATAAATGAATTACTGTGTCCAGTTGACAAGCAGGTGCCAATGAAATGCTTTTGGTGCCACTGATCAGCAGCTTGCTCTTGAGTGATATCAATCACTCCCTGTCCAGCACAGCATTTGCAGCAGACTAAAACTTTGCAAGGTGCTGAATGAAGAATTCCCCCTGGTCATACAGTGCTTTCTACCATCTACCTTCCAGTGCAGGGAGGGGATTTGGGACAACTTAGCTGTATTCAGGGCTTACCTGTCAAAAACTGGAATACTTGAAGTATTTTCAGCAGCATGCTGGGTAATTTGTCCATCTCAACTTATAGACAGTTGCTCTAAACATCCACAATGAGCACTGATGAATTTCTTGTTACTTCCACTAGTCTCTATTGTTTCCCGTGTCTCTCTGCCAGGGTTTACTGTTTCCCCCCTCCAGCAGGTGGCAGGTGGAAATATGTGTATATAATTCAGCAGCTTTAGTACAAAGTCTGATTTATTTTCTTCACCTGCCAGTGAAGGTGAGACTGAACAAAGATGCCAAGCTTTACACTGGAGAAGCTGAAGAACTGTCTTATGTTGCCTTTTGCTATTTCTGCAACAGGGCCAGTATAATGAATGGTAGGAAGGTGACCACCAGAAGGAGGTTTCATGGGCGCTCTTCTGTCTAAGTGCTAAAATTAAACAGAGATCTTCTCTGGTACATTAAATCCACCTACAATAATTGTGAACCACAATTAGTGTTAGTTTCGTTTTGGTTTGCGCCTTCTTGCACTATGTTTAGTTGACAGAATTAGGAGTGTGAGCTTATGAAAAGAATCTATTAATCTTTTTGTAATTGTGGGCGTATGTTTTATAAAATAAGCCTCATTTTGCAGTGTGGCACTTTTTTGTTAAAAACAACAGAAAACAGCCTCCAAAAATGTGACTGGTATTGTATCTCCATGTCTGTGAGCAGAAGAGATCAGGTCGCTTATTACCTGCAGTACAATAGGTCGCGATCCAGAATAAAGCACTGATTATCATTAGAAGAATGCTAATTGACAACTTCAAACAGGAAAACGTGTTGAATATTCATAGTTCAAAACAGCTCTAATAACATTTAATGATAAATATTCAAATAGGGCACACTACTTTTGCATGCAAAATACGCGGCTGCTTCCTGCCTTTTAGTACTGAATACCACAAGAAAATCTGAGCCTTGATGTGTGCTTACTTTTGGACGACTTCATGATCAGCCGATGCATATCCAAATGTGTGGTTTGTACATTCATTTGGAAAACTATTTGGATGGGAAAGCATGTTTAAAAAATACTTCTAATTGGCTGTGAGGCAAAGACATGGGAGGTATCACATTGACAGAAAGACTGTTTCAGCTATAATAATCCCCTGTGGATGGCAGCAGACTTCTTTCTACACAGAGATTTTGCAGTGCCATACACAGACCATAACTGGAATATTAAGATTTTTCCTTGACCAAATATTGACCATCCATGATCAAGGCTGGCTTTTTCATTCAGTTCCTTTAAACAAAAAGACATAAATACTGTATAGGCTTCTAATGCTTTTCATTCAACCAGAGCTTGGCTGCAAGGGGAACCTCATGCCAAGAGCAAGTTGTGGCAGCAGAAGAGATATTGCAATCCCTGACGCAAAATGTTTCAAGTCAGGTGTCCCAACAGCATTCTCGCACTACTGGGCTGCAGGCACGAATTAAAGAAGCCAGAGACAAAATAGAGGTACTCCTTTTTTTAATTGTTATTGTACTTTATACACACAGACATGTCTAATTTTGACATTATGTGATTAGGAAGACTCCTTTTAGTTAACATAAAATAAAAAATGGTTTATACTATTAGAATCAGTCTCCCAGACTTGTGCCAGGGCAAAAACTACAATATTTCAAAGATCAATATCCCAACTCAAAAAACTCGAGTGAAATGTTATGAAGCAATAGCTTTATGTAATTACTAACACTCAGGCACATTCTGAAAACAGTCTCTTTCTTCCAAGGCTGTCATGGGTGACATGAACAACATCTTGTCCAAATCTGAGAAGAGACCCCCAGAGAAGGAGGCTTTGCTCAATTTTGAAGAATCCCAGAAAGAACTTGAGGCCTCCATTTCAAAGGCTGTGCAACTTGTCAGTCAAAAATTAAGTCCTGAAGAATGTATTTCAAGATATGAGGTGGGTTTGTTTTCTGAGCCAGCTGAATTTGAGTATTTCTTAGTGCTATTTAGTATCTAAAAGGCTAAGGTACCACAGTGAGAAAAACATCAGAAGTTTTGGGGGCTTTTTTTGTAGCTATTAATGCTTTTCTCAGCTTTTTGCTTTAGCACTGTTAGCATATATTAACTGAGCAGACAGCTTGAATGAAGAAATGTAAATCTGTATGGCCGTTTATTCAGTGCCCTGTTTTAACTTAAATTACTCCATCATCCCATCAGAACTCATCATGTGCTGAACTACAGCCTTTTTTTTTTTTGCCTGATTAATAATTAAGATTCCCATCAAGAATCACATGCCTGAATTCTGGGACAGGTTTTTAAAGTGTGATTATAAATACTGAATCACCTTTTTTTTCTAGTGGCTAACTGGTAAAGAAAGTGTGCACTCTTAAAATCTGGATCTCTTAAAGGGATCCTTAGTGAGGTATCAAAAATAGAAGTGCCCAAAATCTGTGTTGCCTTATCTTGCACAGCAAGTCCTGGGCAGCCATGTGCCGGGAGCAGTGCAGAGCCTCACTCCAGGCCGCCTCACAGGGTCTGCACTGATGCAGACATTTCACCCGCTGACAGGCATAGGACATGGCCATGTATATTCCCTAGAAATGATGCAAAGTTCAGGGACCTTAATCTTTCTTCTTTGGTACCAAATTCGTCCCTAAAAGAGGAGTTACGAGAACATCTGCTTTTTTCCAAAAAGCATATACCGATATTGTCCGCAACCTTTTTGCAGGTATGCAAGGGTGGAGAATGCCCTCATACTTGCCCATGCAAGGGCCATCACAACCTATACATGCAATGTATACATGTTTTATGCATGGTTTTTGTATGCTACTGATATAATTTTGTTAGATAAATAAGCTACATTGTTCTGTTTATTTTTCATTATGATGCTTTTCTTGCAGGAAGCTTTTAATGCTCTGGACAATAAAATTCTTGACAAATTTTTGAAAGCAGCTGAACAACTGAAAAATATTTCATCTGATTGCGAAAAGCTGGTAGTGGAAGAAAAGAGTAAAGATGTTCGTAAAAGATGGGAGGTGAGATAAAATAAGAAGGAGAATCCACTGTCTGTTCTCATTAGGCCTAACATCTTTGAAAAACAATTTTTTTTGTCACAATATGTTCTGAGGTTTTTATTTGCTTTGTAATACCATCTCACCATCTCACAGGGATAATGCATTTTGAATTTTGCAGGCAGTTCATCATGAAATTATATCCTATGTCCAGCTTATAGTAGAAAGGCAAAAAAAGAAATTTAATGCAACTTTTAAAAAAATCAATAAGCAATTAGGCAAAGAGAAGAAACTTCTAAGTATGGATGAAACCAAAGGGATCATCAAGGAACATGAGGTACCTGCCACACTCCTTTTCTGCTCTCCTACCTCTCTCGGTGAATGCATTGTCTGTCCTTCTTAGTCCTTTTAGGTACATTATTGCAGCCTGTGTTTGTGGAGCAGAGCCCTTGTTCTCGGTGTTATGCAAACACAGAACAAAGAGACCACCCAAATTATTTCTTTACCTTTTTTGACTGCAGGTATTAACCTCCTTGCAGACTTTTAGAACTACCTCCTTGTTACATGGGTGGTATCTTTTTTCCTTTTTTTTTTTTTTTTAAGACAGCCTTGAAGCATTAAAACAGACTTAGCTGTGCAAAGTGTAAAAACAAGAAATGTGTTCTGTGGCTCCCTTGATTTGTTACAGCTGCATAGATGGTGTTAGGTGCCTTCAGGCGAGAGTATCTTTTTGCAGTGCAATAGCCACACTTTACCTCTGTGTTTGTGCTGTATATAAATTAACTACAGAGTTAAACATAAAATGTTCATGTTTCACTTGCCAGGGTGAGTCATGGTGAATCTTACATATTCCATAAGCAATGGGTTTTACACTTCATTGCTTTTAGTATTTTCCTTCATCCTCCTCTTTGAGATGCATTGATGTTGCCAGTTTACCACTTAAAAGGGTAAGAAATTGCTCTCCTGATGAAATTCTGGTCTTCACTGAATTCAGTGGAGTTTTAGTCTTTGCTTCTCATGGGTTCACGTTCAGCAAATATTACATATGCAAAAGTAAGGAGAAATAAGCATTCTTGGGTGTACTCGTTCTGCTCATATTTTTGTTAGATTTTTAGTATATCTTGATTTCACCCTAGAAAGTATAATTATTGATGAGGGATATTTTAAATAGATTTTCCAATTCTACTTTTTCTGTAGTCAATGGGACATGTATGTCTGATGTCAGTGCGAGGAGGACTTGGGACCAAAGTAGCTAAAGTTGTAGTAACATAATGAATTTCAAAATCAAGCAAGTCAGTGTAGTCTTGTGAATGCAGCTGAGGAACAAGTTGCCAGAAATCCTTATTTCTTTCCTGGCTGTATTTGAAAAAGAATTGAGGGAAAATAAATGTTTCTCCCCTAGTTTGACAGCTTATGCTTTAAGTGCACTCATCCGAGAAGACAATAGAAATAGGAAAAAAAAGTATGAGAATAATTGCATATCCTCATGACTTAACATGAGTTTATTATACTGTTTTTCTTTGTTTAGGCCTTTTTTTCACATGAAGGCAGCCTGAGGGAACTTAGCAAGTCATTAGAAGACCTTAAAATATTGGGAAAACTATCAGAAGAAACTGTCCCAGGGATACAGACACTGACTGCAGACTGTGAACAAAAGCTGGAAAAGCTTCAATCAATTGTGGCAGATACTTACACGGCCCTGCTGTCTCATGCTGGAAGAGGACAGCCATCTAAGATAGAGTGGGTGACTGAGTGCACGATGTGTTGTAGCTTCACAGAAATCAGATATACGGATAGATTTTGTGATAACGTAAATGTACTGCCAAGTATATTGCTATGTACATTACTGTTGTCAATTGTAAATGTACTGCCAAGTATATTGCTATGTACATTACTGTTGGCAACTGTACATTTAAACATATAGTATTAAGTTTCATAAACTAGCAAGTACAATGTTTGATTACCCTTCATCACAGCAGCACTGGTTTTAATCATTAGCCAGGATTTCTTTTTTTCCCTTTGTATTTCATATTTTGCTCTTAAGCTGAAATTTCTTTTAAACCGTAGGAGCTCCATTGTTGCTTCTGAGAATGGAGAAGAGCCCAGTTCTTCTCAACAAATTGATATCCTTTTGGTACAGGAGGTAAGAAGTCCATACTTACTGTTAGAAAACAGTGCTCTGTCTGGGGAAGGTCATTGCCAAAAGGAAAAACTGATTATTTCTGTTACTATTCTTATTGTGTGTCATGGTTTAACCCTAGCCAGTAAGTAAGCACCACTCAGCCGCTCACTCCCTGCCACCCAGTGGGATTGGGGAGAGAATCAGGAAAAAAAAAAAGTAAAACTCATGGGTTGAGATAAGAACAGTTTAACAGAACAGAAAGGAAGAAATTAATAATGATAGTAACAATACTAAAATGACAATAATAACAACAGGACTGGAATATACAGAACAAGTGATGCACAATGCAATTGCTCACCACTCGCTGACTGATGCCCAGTTAGTTCCCGAGCAGTGATCCCCCCAAGCCCAACTCCCCCCAGTTTATATACTGATCATGATGTCACATGGTATGGAATACCCCTTTGGCCAGTTTGGGTCAGCTGCCCTGGCTGTGTTCCCTTCCAACTTCTTGTCCCCCTCCAGCCTTCTTGCTGGCTGGGCACGAGAAGCTGAAAAATCCTTGACTTTAGACTAAACATGACTTAGCAGCAACTGAAAACATCAGTGTGTTATCAACATTCTTCTCATACTGAACCCAAAACATAACACTGTACCACCTACTAGAAAGAAAATTAACTCTATCCCAGCTGAAACCAGGACATTGTGGTAGGACCTCAGGCCTCTGGTCAGGCGTCAAAACCCCATTGCGCTTGGGAACGTAAACTAAGTAAATATTAAAAAGTAACATGCAAGGAACAGCACTAGACATCCCGAGGAGATGTGAGCCTCCAACCTTGCATTATATTTTGCTAAAGAGTGGTTTTCAGATGGAAGAGTCATGTTTGAAGCTGTGTTCAAGTACAAATCCCCCATAGTGTCCCAGTAATTTGAACAAGTTTCAGAGGACAGAGAGGAAAAATAGTGAAGAGTTGGAGGCATTTGCTTTAGAAAAATATAGGGAAAACCAGAACACACATATCTTCTTAGAAATAATTTCAGAGAAAGAAGATACTGCACTTCATCATTTGGATGCCACAGAAGATGTCTCATTTAGGATAAACATTCATGCAAGTAAGGCTGCAGACAGCTCACCAGACAGCCTCCAGACTTATAGGAAGGGACCCATTGCATTTACATAAAGTTTGAAGATATGTAGGAATTGGCTATTATGGCTATTGCCCAAGGATGTGCATGGAGCTGCAGCAAAAAATTGCACAAGTGGATTGTGCTTGCCAAAGACCCAGTGTCTGTGGAAGGAATGAATGACCTGGCTGCAAGTGTTCCAAGATTTGCTCTTTTGGTTCATGATTGAGTTTAAACATGTCTTGTATTCATGAATGGTATCTCTTACCTCCTTTGGAACACATGATGCAATTGCTTCTTTCAGGACTTTACAGATGTCTGTTAGTCTTCACTATGTATTGACACAGCATGATGCAGAGGTCACTGTTACCTTTTTTATTTTTACTTAGGTCTCAAGACCTGCTGCAGATATAGTTTTGGAACCAGATGTGAAGCATCACAATGGAGAAAGCTGTGCAAAGAAATTTGACGAAGACAGTGATTTGACCATACCAGCTATAGTAGAGAGGTACTTTTTAAAGGATAAAATGCATGTATATTAAGAGATGATATTGTGCTAGACATTCATAAATTAATTGAATGTATCAAACATAGGGTGCACTTTTGCTATGGAGAACTCTGTTCTTGTTATACTACAGTTTACTTAATATTGCTCTGTAATTGATAAGGAAGCACTATAGTGGCTAAATGCTGCAAGCATTAGGATTTTGTAGCAAGAACACTTAGAGCTATAAAACTTTTTCTTCTGCTCTTTTCTTGGGCCAGAAAAATCTGTATCTGCCTTACTAATAACTTCAAATATTGCAAAATAAAAAAAAAGTGTCAAATTTTTAAAGAACTGACATTTTTACCTTCACAAAACTGAATTTAGAGAATGCAGGCATGCAATCATACTTGAAAATTAGCCAGGTGAGCAATTCCTCAGCTCTTTTATATGCTGCTCATTTATGCCCATTCTTTTGGGACTTAGGTAAAAATATGCATTTGCAATAGACTGTGCTTATTTTATATGGTAATCTGTTGGTCAGCAAGTCCCATACCATGCCATGTTCCATTAAATTAGAAGTAATACTCTCTCTGAAAGAGATTGCATCTTTCCTTAGCTATAATACACAAAGAAGTAACCTGGAGGAACTTTTACAAATCAGCAGAGATAAAGTAGCATCTGGCTTTACTGATGAAATAAAAGGCACTTCATGTCTTCAGAATAAGCTGCTTGAACTACAGGTGAGTATTCATCTTTTAAAAACATACTTGGTGCCTAAATTATTATTTTCTCATGTAGAGCCCTCACCTCTCTGTGTTATGTGTATCGTCAAGGGAAAAGGAGCATCCTTACAACCAGGTTTATTAGAAGGGAAATCAAGGCGTTAGCATTCAGCAGGACTGCATTCCTATTTAGCAGGGGAGTTTTGCAAGTGTTGCTGAAGGAACATATTGGTGGCTCTCGGTTTGTGATCTGTGGGCTGAAATAGGTCTAATGGAAAAAATAACTACAGAAAGCAGCTTTTCTGTCAGCAGGAGTGGTAAGTGATGGACCATGGTCAGGGCTGGAGGAGTCGTCAGAGCTGAACCATCAAATGGCAGTGGTGTATGTGCAGAATAAAACTGTTTCAGGACTTAAAACTTGATTAGGTTTGTGAGAACCTTAAAGGGATGATAAAAGGCACATAATTGACGTTGGAGAATTTATTACTGCAATTTTTCAAGTCCTTGCTTGATAGGAGTACAAACGTTATCTAACATCTCAGAACTTGGTTCAGTTCTACATTTGTTTTTTGTTCTTTTGAACATAGCTAAGTTGAGATATTTTCCATTTATTCTTGTAGTAAAAATGGCTGAACCATATTTATTGAACATTTTATAAAATGTAGCCAAGGCATATATCTGACGTGGAAATTTTCATCATAAAGAGTTGGTAGAGATTTGCATGCAGCTAAAAATGGAGTCTTAAAGAAAAAGAAAGCAATATATACTCTTACTTTCAGGTGATGTTTTCACTTCTTCTGCAGAGACTCTTGTGACTGTAATTTTATGAACTGTCCAGTCCTTTGAGAAATAGAATATCATATTAATGCAATTAATGCTGCATATCTTTTAGGTGATAGAGAGTGAAACCAATGCTGGTTGGACACAATTGGAAAACATCTCATCTACCTTCGAAAATCTTGTGGATGAAGTGCAGCAGACTGCTATCTCTGAGACAAGAAGCAAACTAAAAGGAGAATGGAAAGAGCTTCAGGATATTATAAGTACCAGGTATAAAATAACACTTCATGATATTAGCTAAGGAATAGTTCATTGTAACTCATGTGTGTATTGTGAAGGGCATAGTGTGCGTTACAGACAATACCTGCACATTTTTAACCTTTTTTTAAAAATAGCCTAAAATTAAGCTTTTCTTAATTATACTTGGTTCATATACACATTGCAGATAGTGCGAATCTCTCCAAGAAGCACAGAGCCAGATCTTTGTAACATCACTGTGCAGCATTCTCAAGTCTACTGTTATTTCCTTCAACATTTTAGTTAAATTCACTGGTGTTCACACTGCTTTTCTTATTAATCAATGGAAAAACTCCTTTGACCTCAGGAGGAGGAGGACGATTAAATCTGTTAGACAGTCAATTACATTATCTTTGTGGCTTTTTGTGCTGTAAAATGTTGAGTGTCTTTTCTTGCTTGCTTTCCCAGTTCATGTTTTGTTACCTTTCTTGTAGAACAAACTCTTTAAGAACTGCTTTGGAAATTGTTTTGCCAATAGAAAATGAATCCATTCTTCTGTGTGAATTAGATCAGCAACTGAAGAAAAAAGACATCCAGCAATTTAATCTCATGAATAGTGATCTTGCTTATAGGGAACTAAAGGTAAGGGAAAATGCAGAGACCACACCCCAGCCAGAATAGTTTTTAATATGTCTAGGAACTAGAGAACTTCATGGGATTTTCACTCAGGAGTTTGGCACTCACAAGACTTCCCAAACCTTCTAAAGTCTATAACAGCATTTTATCCCCTTTGCTTTAAATGTTATTGTTCCTGTAGACCCAGCCAGGGACCCTCAATAGGCTCTACTGTAAAAAGCATGGTCGTGAACATTTTGTCTTAGGTTAGAACCTTCCTTTGATGCAGATTTACAGTGTTCCCACCTGGCTTTGTATCACTTTGTGGAGTCATATACATAGTGTGGTGTTAATTTGTGACCTAAGCTAAGCTGCCTGTGTCACATCTGCTGAGGTATCCGAGCACACCTCAGGATGGTTTTGGAAGCTCCACATGTATGCAATAATTACCTGCTATCAATATCTTATGCCTAGGCTCTGGTCTATCTATTAGGCAGGGTGAATATTGTTTTGTTCTTGACACACACTCTGCACTGAACACACTGACAGCTACACAGAACTGAAAGTTTGCATTTGTCTGCCCTTGGCTCTCGAGCAAAGTAGGTTTTAGGTCTCTCAAGCTGTATGGCAGAGAGCATGTGTGCTCTCTGTCTGAGATGACTCTCTTTGGCTGGAAGGATCCTCATTTTTTTCCCAGCTCTCTGCACATTTGGAGTTTCACAACACTGACACACTGCTGTCTGTCTGAGGGCTGTAACCAGAGAGCATGCAGACTTCACCAAGAGATTTTTAAATGCATGTAAGTCTCCTCCAAAAGTATAACATAAAGAACTTAAAAGATGGCAGAGTAACAAACATCTCTGTGCCTGCCTGTGCTCTGATCTCCCACTGCGAGAGCCTGCTGGTTCCAGTCCCAGGACTGTCATTATTTTCTTCTCCTTTTTGTCTGATTGCTGGAAAGAGGCTTGGGCTTTCTATAGTACTGACCAAATTCCCTATGTGTGGAATACTATTTTATTTGATTTTTCTTCTTTTTCCTTCCCTCCACCAAAGTCCAAAGTAGGAAAAAAGAGGTTTTCTTTCTTAACTACGCTGTTTATCATACTTATTTTATTGCTAGTATAATTTGTTTTTCAGTCATAGGTTCAGCTTGGATGCAGGATACAGGTTTTCTTTCACTTGCTAACACTGTTGGTCGTTCTCTCAATTTCAGGAGCTACAGAGATCCATATTAAATCAGATTGAAGTGTGCAAACAATTGGAACACCTAGATAGTTCAGCAAGAGATGAATTTAATCCAATAGATCTGCAAGCTGCAAGTAAAATTATGATTTACTATCAAAACCAGCTTGAAGAAATGAGCCATAAAATGCAGATCCGTGAGACAGTCCTTAAAGATCTGGAAGCTTTTATGGCCTCATTGAGGAAGATTCAGTCTTCCATCAAATGTCTTGCAGATCCCCCAGCTGAACCTGAAATACAGGGAAAAGCATTGAGAGAGGCTGCACAAAAAGTTTCTCATATGACAGAAGAGGCTAAATGTTTGGATGAACGCTTGAAAACAGTTGATATCTGTTTGGAAGATGCTGAATGTGGGAGAAAGACTTGCTGTGAAAACCTTGTTCTGACTTTATCTGAAGAGCTAAATGCGACTTATGATCCCTCAAGTGAACAGATGCTTACAGAGGAAAAAGACGTATACAAGATTTTTTCCACAAAAAACAGTGAACTCCTTAAAACCATTCAGGATCTACGTGACAGAATTAACAAAATAGGCTTGAAAGATCCAACAATTCCAGCTATTCAACAAAGGTGAATTCTTTTTTAAAGCTCTTTTAATTTCATAATTTCAGTGAACTTAGAGGGCTTGTGGCCCCTTTGCAGTAGAACACTGAAACCTGAATGTGTCTTGAAGTATATATGGAGCATTGAAAGAAGCTGTGAGCTTACATTTTATTCATTCCGTCGCAGCCTAAATAAGGAAGCCTCCTCCATTATTTTTTTTCTTTTAAACTCCTATGTATGTGTTTGAAGCAGCATTGATGAAGAAAAAATAGAAGGTTGATTGTTATGATGGTAGTTTTCAGTAAAAAAACTGTCAAACAGGGCAACGAGTCTTCTTGCTGAGCACTGATGCATGTGATCTGAAACTTTGCAGTGTAGAAGCCTTGTGTTATTTTACCACACCCCAAGAAAGCTGCTAACATGATTTGCATGTCTCCGATACCGTTTCAGGGGAGCTCTCTGCAGCCTTGCAAAGGATGAATAAACAATTCAGTACTGTTTATGTGGAGGGGAGAAATGGAGGGGAGAGGAGCTTATAAGCTGTGACCATTTTTTAAGTTGTGAAATCCCACACTTCCTTTCTTAGGCTATATTTTAAGATAGCCAGAGCGCACTTACATTTTAATACAAAATAATTCACTATGTTCATTCAGACCCTATTGGCCTTTAGGATTTTGGATTACTTTCTCAAAGGGCTTAGGTCAGCATGACTCATCTGAAGGACTGTGTCAAATTACATGAACTGAAGATCAAATTAGACTTTTTATGATGTCATTTAATATAGTCAGTATGTGCAGCTCAGGATGAATTTCTAGGGAACTTAATAATTACATTGGGGAAAAAATCAAGGACTTACTTTAATATAAGGCTGTATTTCATTTTTTTCTAATAAAGGGTAAAATCATTAACGGAATTGGAAAAGGAATTGGATTGTGCTGCTGTTGAAATGAAACCTATGCGAGAAATTGCTAATAAGCTCCCACAGATCAAAGAGGAAAAAGCAGAGGAAGCAAATGAACAGTGCAGAGTTACAGAGAGGTTATGGGAGGATACAAAACTCTTGCTTGCTGAATGGTAAGGAGAAAAGCTACATTTTAATGTAGTATTGTACAAGTAAGAAGTTTGCTTGTAAAATGAAACAGCAAAAAAGCCTTAGACCATACTTTAAAGTAAAAGAAATACTGATGCAGTAGCAAATGTTACTATTATGATTCTGTAAACCATCATAAAGCCAAGAATTGCATGTATAAGTTTGTAGCCAAAGCTCTTGAATTTTATATATTTTTAAGACATCACAGTCCCATCATTTAGCAGGTATGCAGTGATGTGTTGGACTTAATTGGTATCCAAAAGAAAAAACTGGCTGCTGCTGGGAGTGATGTGTCTTCTATATTTGCTGTGAATTTCGTACCAGCACATTAAAAAAGAAAAGTCAAACTGAAACAAATGGAAGAGGACAGCTGGGAAAACAGTCTCTTATGCAGGAAAAGACTAAAGGAGCTTGGTTTGTTAAGTCTGTGAGAGTGAGGACTGTGAAAGGCTATGATTGGTCACCCAGGGCATCTGTCCTTCTCTTATGGTTTTTAAAGATGCCTAGAGGCTTTACATGGACTGACACAGTTCTGGTTAATCTTCATGGCTTGCACAGGTGTCAGTGGGAGTAATCTGTTTTCATATCCCACTGAAGGCTGGGCTGAGGTGGTATTTCCCACTGTCCACCACCCAAGCTGTTGTGATACCTGCTGCACATTGTATTTCAGTTTACTGGTGACTGAGCTCACCTTTCAGGTGGAGAGTATCATATAAACAGAACTGCTCAGGTCACATCACAGTTAAATGTGTATCAGAGGCACATGATGGTGAAGGGTATTTCTGATTCCAGGAACTGTCCAAATACCACACCAGGTATCACAGAGTATTGCAGGGTTTATGACTGGTACAGTTTATGCCCCCTTTTCTCTCTTCCAAACATAGTAGTCAAACTCCCTGCATGTTTGAATACAGGAGAAGGAAGCAGACAAGAGGTTGAGGCTGCTGTTTTATGCTTAGGCCATAAATAATATATCTCTTTTTAATAGCCAGGAGCAATGTGCAAGGGCTCTGGAGCTCCTGAAGCAATATCAAAGCTGCAAAACTAGTCTGACCAGCATCATCCAGAAACAGGAGATTGTGCTTTCACAGCAAACTTCTTACATGGGGAAGGAGAATTTGAACAGACTGATAACAAAGGTGAGTAACAAGAACTTACTGAAAAGGAAAGAAAAGCCTTTCCTTGGAGCATTCGGGTATAGGGTTGCCCTTGTACACTCAGCCTTTCATTTTGGCCTCCAAAATACATTTAGGGACTATAGCCTGGTTTTGTTTTAAGTTGATGTCTATTTTTGCTTAGTGAATCAAGGTCTTGTTAAAGGGGAGGGATTAAAAAAAACACATAGAAAAACTATGATCTAGTATGAAAATAAGATGAAGTCCTGTCCTACCAAAAACACACGTTGAAATCAGCCATATTGACCCATATCCTTTAGAATATTTCTGTATTTTCTACCAAGTTAAAAACCTTATAGTGGGCAGTTTGTAAATACACAAAAATAGCAAATTCATTTTTTACTAAGATGATACTTTAAAATGTTGTACCACTTAAAGCAAAAAAAATAGGCAATGCAACTCCTTGGGGCTGCTTGTTTCTCTGCTGTTGCTGTAGCTTATAACCAAGAATTTAGATCCATATCCTCTCCTTGCTCATGTCACTGGGTCCCAGGCAGGGCTGTGGGGTTTGTCTGCACCATGCAGTGCTGTGCAGAGATGTTCAGCTAGCCCCAAGCAAGCAGGATCAGGAACAGGATCCATAAGGCTATGTCAGCACGGCACATCTGCTCAGAGACTGGGCCGTGACAGATCTATCCTGCTTCCCAGGCTGGAACTTGTGTTCATTAGCTGTTGAGACTGAATGAGCAGGTATTGCTGGACACCCCCTCATTTAGTTTAAAGTTTACAACTGTTTCAGACAAAAATTTGACAGGCAGCTACATTCTTCTTGGCTAAATGAATACAACCACTGGACGTAGTTGTCCATGGCTAATGGATTAGCGAACAGCAGCATGTCCATTGTGAGCATTTTACTGTACAGGTTTTGCATGTCCTGGCTGGGTTATATAACTGGTTGTTCAGATCCCATTTTTAGGCTTTCTGATGAGGCATCACTCATATGGTTCAGGAACATTTGCTCTCAGGCAGTGCCTGGGATGGTTAAATTTAAGAAGGAATGTAAGCAGTTTCTTCCCTCAGGCAATGGGATGGTGTCCATGTGTGCCACCCCCACTTCAGCTGAGGCAGGGTCTTTTCTTGGTTTCACCAGTGAGATCTCTGGCACCTCGTATCACTCGGGCTCCTGCTGCAGGGGACATCGCCTGCATACCCTGGTCCCTGCTTGTATGGAGACCCCTCGCTCTGTTAACAACCCTTCCTCCTCACCTTGAGTTTTGCAACTCTCACTCTCAGAATTGTGGTCCACAACAGCTGCAGCACAGTATAAGGCATGTCATTGAATGCTGATGATTTGATATTTATAATTATATAAAATAATAACAGAGAAGAGTCTCTGCCTTGTTCTGGTTTGTGAGTGCTGCTCTGCTGTCACTCCCCTTGTCTCAGTGGCTAGCAATATCTATGTGAGAAGATGCGATGTTTGTCTCTGGGAAGGAGAGCTTTTAATATCAAATTGCCTAACACTAGAGGTCAGTGTTTCTTTTCCAGCGAGCTTCCATGTTGTTTGTAAACACTGACATTACAATTAAGCACAAAGAAGCAGTCTAGTGTTTAAATAGAAGGTAGGAAAAAGGGACATTTCAGTTTCTGGCAATGGCATATTTGACAATGGCTATGTTTAAGTAGGTTTTAAGCTCTTTTTTAGAAGTAGTTCAAAACCTGGGGATCAGAATGCCAGGTTTATATTTTTGTTTAGAGTTGTAACAGTATCTCAGATGGTTATTACATTGTGCATTGTTTATTTCTGTGACTGAGGTTCTGTGTATGGATGTACGGTCCCCTTGGATCTTGCAATTATGACTTTTGAAGCAAACTGTGGTTTTGGCTCTCCTAGAAATATATTATCCATAGTTCCTGCTCAGCTGTTTTGCAGCCAATAACAGAATGATATGGATTTCTAAGAGGGAAATGTTCCTATCAGCATGACAGGGATGTAACAACACAGGATACATTCCTAGTCTCATCATGTTATATAAAATAGATTATTTTGTGTAATGCTGTTTTTTCTCTGAACTAAAAAGAACAGCACATCAGTTAAAAATGTTTTGCTGAATAAACAGTCATAAGTAAACATGCTTGTAAATATCCATTTGGTCTTTTTCACAGATTGAAGAGGCAAAAGAGGAATTTAATGATCACTCTGAAGATGTAGACAAAATAAATCAGATCTGCAAAAACCTTCAATTCCAGCTCAATAAAATGAGAAGCTTTGAAGAGCCCCCATTCGAGAATGAGGCTAACGTTATTGTGGACAGATGGCTGGATGTATGTAAAAAGTAAATTATCAGGGTGGTCTTATCTGTTATGCATTATAGTAATTGATTCTGACGCGTGTGTAATATTTGGAATAAATTAAGTACAATATGGCAAAGATTCTTAAGAGATAAATCCAAGCGTTTACCAGAGCAATGGTTGCAGAGTGTCTATTGGCGTAATGTTTCTGATCTCTCAGGTAGTTTATATCATAGGTACTCCTTGATAGTAAATAATTCTAGGAAGTGCAGAAAGGCAATATTTGTGCTTTCTGCATGAATCTGTAAGCTTCCATAACAACTTCTGTGGATTTAGACTTGGAGACAATCTGGAGAATTACAATGCTGGTGCTTTTGGTGAGAAGTGTTTCCCACTGTCGATCTAAGCAGTGCATCAATACTGAGATTAGATGGTATTTACTGACAGTAGATAAACATTAATGAGCAAGGCTCCTTCCTAAACCTGCCTTAAAACTGGCAAGCTGCTGTTGTGATTGGTATGTTTGGCGACATGTGTGGCAGGGATTTAAATATCTTCTCCATGACCAGTTCACTGTGAAGACTCATGAGATTTTTTTTGCCTTGCCGCACTTGTTTTTGTGGGTGTTTTCATCTCGCTCAGATTTTATTATGCTGCGTTTGCTTTTAGAATATAACTCAAGATTTTTGAAATCTGCGTGTGTTTTCTGTATATAAATCTCATGGCAGATCAATGAAAAGACTGAAAACTACTGTGATAATTTGGGAAGAGCTCAGGCTTTGTGGGACAAACTTCTTAGTTTATCTGGCACAATTGACGCTTGGGCAAATGCAGAACTTAAGAATGCAGAAGACCATCGTCTGACCGAAGAGGACCTTATGCAGTTGAAGGTAATTTGAATGGAAATTTTTTACACTTAACTTGCACTGTAGTCATATGAAATTCGGACTATAAACATGCACATCGCATAGAAATACCAGCACTGCAAAAACAGAGGAAGTTGTAACATTTGCAATTGTATCTTCATGGATAGTTTCACTGAAGATATTGCAGAATGTATTGGAGATACAGGTCTTGGAAACTAATAAATAGATAGCGTATATGTATACTAAATTGTTTTAAATTAATGCAACACTGCAAATGCTGGTTTAGACTACAGAAGCCCCCTCATTCCTTTGTGCTGTACAAACATATAGCAAAGAGAAGGCCTGGAAAGCTTGTAGTCTAGAGTACAGTGGTGCACATATTTCCTTGTGCCTAGAGAAGAAAGGGAAGAGGGTGCGTATAGGCTAATGATTAGTTTTCTAGTTAGAAATTGCCTATCAGTGAAGATACTGGAGCCTCAGAAATGGCAGGGCAATGCACAGTTCAAGAAGAGGTTGCAGAGGTGGCTTATTTGCTCCTGTGATCCTTGTCCCAGTGTGCTCCCCAGTGTAACTTAACGCAGCCTTAAGAGTGGCTGGATGCTAAGGGTCTCCAGGGGCTGCATGTGGGCAGACATCAGCAGAGCCTGGGCTGCCCATGCCCATTTTGCACAGATTATAGTGATTATAACTCTTGGTGTCGGGGTGCAGCTGGGTGTAAAAACATGCACTAGCTCTATGCCATTGAAGAGCCTCACATGGGGGTAAATATTTTAATTTCTGACTTTAGGGCCATCATCGATCAGCTGCACTGCTTCATTGTGGTTATAGCCAGTATCTACTAAACAAAAATAATTTCCTGCTTGAATGGGGTTGAGACATAAATATATCCCATATCTGCTTGTTTGAAAATATGCAGGCAGTTTTTTCTCAGTGTTTACATGCTACAAATGCCCTGGTTTTTATTATGCTTATTTGCAGCATTACTGCTACTGTTAGCACTGCTAATTTGTTTCAATTTGCAGAGCAGTAAAAAGCCAAGGTGTTCTTTGTATATAGATCTTACCAGTGAAACAGTAGTATACATGTTGTGCAGAGGTGGATATTTTGTCACATTATTATTGCCTTTACCATTGTATTGTTAGAATTTACCTGGGGTAGTTCAGGTCCCTGAGGGCTCCAGCAAAAATGCACCAGCTGGCAATTGCATCTTAAGAGCCATTTTGTTACCTAGAAACTGCTCAAGCCCGGCATGATGTGACCATGCCCCTATGTGCCTCTACTGGTGCTTAGGAAGAGCTGTACTGGAGGTGGCTGCGCTAAGGTTACTCTGCTGCTCCTGTGTGAGAGGGTAATTCTCAAAAGAGAGGGGAGGAGAGGGCAGGGGAGACAGAAACCATGTTTCCCATGAGCTACTCTAAAAGCTGAATAGAAAGGGAGAAAACTGAACTCAGTGCATTGGTATTTTTGTAAAATGATTTAAAGTGCAGAGGGCATCAGGATCATTTATCAATTTATTATTATTTCTTTTGTTGTTGATCCTGAAATATCTCTGCATTAATGTTAATTACAAAAAACCCCCCAACTGTTGCAATGTGTATCACGTTACATAGGGTTGAACACCAGGGTCCTTTGTGACTGCCCAGCAGAGCACTGGTGCACGTGCTTTCAAGAGGCCTGTCACAAAAGAACAGAGTAATGAATTATTTGACTGTATATTTAAAGATAATTTCAGTATAAATAATGTGAGAGAAGTTCTGCTTTCCTCCATATCCAGTATGCACATGGGAACTCTTTTAAGGGCTGTAGCACGTGAATGGATTTTGATGATTGCTTGTACAGAGACTGCAAAGGAATACTTTGTCCTGAAGGAGTTTGGGATATTGATTTGGGAATATGAGACAATGTGACTATTTTAGATATATCCTGTTTCATAAGTTGAAGCTGGTATTTTACTTTAACATTACTGGCTTGTTCCAAAATCCATTCAAATGAGTAGAAGTCTTTTTATGTACAAAGGTTTTACATTTAAAAAGTGCTTACAGCATGTGTTGTATTTTATCACATCCCTACCAAAGTATATTATCAGGATGCCAATTCTTGACTTTAAGTCTATAACATCTGAGAATATCCCTTTTTAATAGAAGCAGCAAGAAAATTAAGACTATTTTCCTGCAAATTTACTTGGGTTAATATAGAAGTAAAATAATTAAGATTGTTAAATTTATGCTAGATTTGCATTAACAACTGCTTCGCCTGAGAAACATAGAGTATTTCAGACTCTAATACAAAAAATGTCTATATTGCTAAAGTGAAAATCAGGAAATGGACTAGTTGTGGGAGCTCTATATGCCAAAATGCAGAATCAGAATATTAGTAATATAATTTTCTAACAGGAACATGGAAGTTTAATTCAGGGGGAAACACAGTTACCGATGTGTTTTTTTCCACCTTTAGGCATGCTTACGAGTCCAGGAGCAGAAACTCCAGAAATTTGACAACACGGTGGCTGAGATAGAAGAACTTCTGAATAGTAATGAACCTCCACTGGAGTTACAGGTATGAAGAAGCTTTTACAACTAATACGCCAGTACTCATTACTACAGCCCTGCTTCTAGTAACGTCTTTGGCACAGTCATTTCTTGGTTTGACTTAAATCTACCCAAAGAGAATTGGAGGCATTTTGTTGGCTATTAGTAGTGACATTTCATTTGTTGTCTTTCTCAAGGTGTTAGAACCAAACCTGTCATTTTAAACACAAAGGCATCTCTCAGTCCTGTACCTTTTAGGGACTTAGATCTGACCCAACTGTTTTGCAGGCCTGCTGAAAGAGGCCAATATCAGTGATATCTGGCTTTTAGCTATTGGCCAAGAACAAGGCATAATGGACCTCGTCATCCCTTTGGGGATCCCAGCAACTCAGCATACTGACTGTGTATTTTAAACTGTACCTTTACCTGGATATGGCTTAATGTAGCTTGGTAGTATGTAGCTATTTGCATAGAGTGGTGTTTACTGTGACGTTTTCCTTTGGGATATCACAAGGAAATCTTCATCTTTTTGTGTTAACTTCACACAGCAAAGAATAAATCCTTCTATACTGTTTGAGACCACGTTAGCCTACCTTGATCCTATACCAATTCCCTAAGCAAACACTCCCAGTGTCTATCAGATGCACCTTGGTCTTGACCCAGTTTGGCTATTTGTGTGTTTATCCTCAGCAGGCAGTGAACTCAGAGGAGTTTCACTTGGTAAAGTGATCTAAGGAGCTTAGGAAAGGACTCGGCAACCTTGTGCTGTGCACACTATGCTACTCTGGAGCACCAGATGCCCTGAGCTCCCTGGAGTGGTGTTTCAGCATGTGGCCGTGATGCCATTGAGTTGCTGTCTCATGCAAATCTGCAGAAGTGTTAAGGATAAGGTTAAGGACCTGCTGCTCCTTAATGACTAGGCTTGAGCTAGAGCTCCCCACCTCTCTGCTGTCCTTGCCTGTTTTTTGGATCAGTGTGGGGAATTTGCCCTGGTGGGATCACTGCAGGGAGGTGTGTTACAGAGAGAGCTGGCACCCTCTTTTTCATGGTAGCTGAAGCACGTGTAAAGCCTTTATCTAGCTGAGAGTAGACACTGGGAGTAGACTGACAAATAAATTTGTTAGTGAAGCAACACTAGTAAATGCATCGCTAATAAAGATGAACTGAGATCATTCTTCCTCAGAAAAGCAGGGCTTAAATAATATTATTTTTCAATTTGTGGAGTGGGAGGGAAAGAAACTGGAACAAACTGTGATTGAAATGTCTGGATTTCAGATCATTTCATTGCTTTTTGTGTCTGTCATGGAGTTCTGTAATATTCTAGGAAATCAATCCAATATAATTTCTTATGTATGTTTATTTCCAATTTTAAGGTCATCAGGTCATCTGTTGTGCAAAAAATGGAGCTAATAAAAGAGCTCTTGTCAACAAAGCGGGGGACCAGTGAACTCAGCTTGAATACAGCAGAACTAAAAGGAGACCTTGATCTGGCCAAGACACAGATTGGAATGACCGAATCACTTTTAAAAGCTTTATCTCCTTCTGACACCTTAGAGATCTTTACTAAATTAGAGGTAGCATGCCACAAATTACGCATCTTTTATAATTTCATTCATTATATCTCTCCTGGGCAAGTCTTCATAAGTGTTTCTCCTGTATATGTTGTAAACTGCTAGAATAATTCAAGTGAAAAGCGTGGCTTGAATATTTCCTTAAGCTGCCAGAAACATGAAAGAAAAGCCTGTTTTCACTGGATGTTATCAGCAGCTACTGGTAATGATTAGATAGGCACGACATCAGTATCCCACTCAAGATACGTTGAAGCAGTAGTGGGGGTACCGGGTTGTATCTTTTCCAAGACTGAGTAATATACACAGGTTGTCTTTGTGCCACCTGAGGTTGCCTGTAAGGGGAGCTCCAAGGAGGCAATTTCAGCCAACTTTCCATCCTCTCTGCACCACGGAGAGAGGTGAAGAAAGAGCTGCTTCCTGCTTGGAGGTTCAAGGCTGGCAAGATTTAAACCTCCTGTTGAGCAGTGAGTGGATTATGCACGTTCTGGGTGTCAGTGTTTGGGACAGTGAAACCACAGGCATTGGAAGAAAGATACAGCTTTTAATGAATTCTCCCAGCTCCCTCTAAGTTATCTTTCAACCCACAGGGACTTGACATACGAAGTAAGGCATTTAGGGGTGGAATAGTGCCTATGGCAGCTAAGGCATTGTAGCTTCTAGGTATTATACGCTCTGGAACATACTATATTACTGTGTGCATCACATATCTATTCTGTGTGATGCCAAAATGTGCATGAGTGAATGTACGTGTGATTATGTATGCATACAGATGTATACACACTGCTCAAGGAGAGTTTAGTGCTTATATCTACCTACTGATTGCCTTGTTAATGTCAATATACTTTAAGAAATTATTTTGACACATAGGCGGGACTAAACCCTTTTGCAAAACTCTAATATGTACTAAAGCAGCTCTGTGAACTTCTGCTTGCACTTCAAAATTTTCTTTTTAACAGTTGTCCTTTTTTTTTAACTTTAGGAGATACACCAGAAAATTCTGCAACAAGAACACCATGTGACACTACTCCAAGAAGAGACAGATTGTCCTGATGTGGATGAATTAAATAAGCAGCTTAAATGTGTCACTGATTTATTTAATAAGAAGAAACATGTCTTTCAAGACCACTTTATCGGTGTTTTGAACCGTAAGCAAACACGTTTCACATTTATGTAGCTTTATAGGCTTGTATTGGCCATCATAATCACTTAAAGGTTATGCAATTAATTTATTTTTGGTTTGGTGTCTGAAACTGCTTCGATATCTCAAACTGCTTCAGAGTTCTGAACAAGGTAAAGATTTGGATAAAAATGGCTTTTGATTCCAGCAAACCACTCAATCTGAATCAAAGTATTTTGTTTCTTACTTTTACATTTAAAAAAACAGATAAAAGAAGTATAAAGCATAATTCAGGAACAAATGTTAGAACATTTTATTTAAAAATACAGAAATCAAACTTTGTATTTTTTCCAGTCATTCTTTATTTAATCTTAGTTATGAGAAGGAATAGTGTTATTAGTTACTTTTTGTTTTATGCAGACATGGGACTGTGCAGGTGTAGAATTAGGCCCAAACCTAGTCTCATCTTCAAATAGTTTTTGAGTAGTATTTATTTGTGTGGAAATGACAAAAGTTGCCAGTAGGCTAATTCAGGTTTACTGAAACTGCTATGTATAGCAGAGACTCTCCCTCCCAAGTGAACAGGTATGTTCATTGTCAATTAATGTTGGGTAAAAAAAAGTATGAACTGCAGCATTTTCTGTCACACGGTCTGTAGTGAAAAGCAACCTTTGACAGAAGCACTGATAAATGTAATTACAAATTGTCTGAAATCTTCACGTTAAGTAGGATTTTCTTTTACAGAGTAAAATTAATAAAGAAAATTGGAATGTATCTTTCTTCAGGTCAGTGCAAGAATTTTAATGACTGGTTCAGCAGCACTCAGCTGTCTTTGAAGGACTGCTTTGACCCCTCAGAAACAAAACCAATACTGGCAGAAAGACTGCAGAGGCTAAAGGTAGAGTATTAAAATGTTCTAATTGCTAAAGCTCATTGTTCTTGAAGTTTTACTTCCTTACACAGGAGACTATTCTTGGGAGTGAATTCACCTACAGTGGTTTTGTAACTTGGGGCTGAAAGAACAATTCATGTAACTTAAAGCGTTAGGGCAATAAGTGGAATGAAAATAATACTTTGTTAAAATGGAGTATCAGAGTTCAAGTTCAGACATAGTTGGGCAAATGAGAGACATTACAGTAGTTAGTGAAAGTCAATGGACCTTGACCAAGTACTTCAGTGTGCAAAGATGCAGAAAATCAAATATGTAGAGAGTAAAATGAAATTTGGACCTCCATTGGACTAAAATATTAAAAATTTGCATTCACTTTGTTGCAGCCAGATTTTTCACTCTAAGTCAGACAGAATCAACAGAAAAGAGATGGAAGAGCTGCAACAGCTGCAAGAAGCAATCACAGTTAAGAGGCAGAAGAAGACATAGTGATGTCAGTGCTAGGTTTGAATGCTGCTTGCCTATTTCTTCTGTGTGTATTTGTGCCGTAGAGAAGAAAGTCCAAGTCATCTACTTCACTTTCTCCTTATTTTACAAACAGCAACTTTTCCATTTACAAGTGGAATGGTCAGAAAACTGTGAATTAACATATGTTTCTTTTCAGGAACTGGAATTGCTGTAGAAAGTATTGGTGGAGACAACAAGAGTTGCAAAACTCTTGTAACATAAATATCTACTATACAACAGCAAATTTGACAAATGCATCTTGTGTTTGTGCTCTTATTCAGTATTTCCTAACATCTGAAGGCAAAGACAGAGATATCCAAGAGGTTAAAACTTTATTGAACAAAGTGAAGCATTACTTGCCCAAAGCAAGCATTAACCACCTTAACAGCCGTGTGAGAGATCAAGAAGCAGAACTACAAAGATTGATCTCCAAATGTCAGAAACGGGAAAAGGAACTTGGTGCTTCTCTTCAGCAGCTCAGTAGGTACGGAACTTATGTAGTTTATGACATTTAAATCGCAAGTGGTATAAAATGATTCATTATTAAACAGTCATAGTGAATGGCAAACAACCTTGCTTTTTATTAAAGATGGTATTTTAATAAAGGGTAGTGAGTGTTTTTTTATTTGTTTTCATGTGTTTTTCTGCTTTGTAGCAGACTCAAGTGTTATATGGGAGTATGTGCTTATGGATAGTTTCAGTGACATGAACCGAGATACTTAAAATTGCTTGTGCTTAAAACTTTGCTTGATCAGGCACATGATATTTGTTACTTTTTCAGCTAAACACTGCTGTCAGCAGGTTTTAGTCATGTAATGCCTCTCATTTTGACTTATGTCTGTA
The DNA here is from genome assembly GCF_026419915.1 of Harpia harpyja. Classification (NCBI taxonomy): domain Eukaryota; kingdom Metazoa; phylum Chordata; class Aves; order Accipitriformes; family Accipitridae; genus Harpia; species Harpia harpyja. Next base: position 75,056,180 of record NC_068942.1, on the reverse strand, counting down.
TTTATACTCTTTAGTCTTGAAGAAAGCAGCACAATCTTGGAAGAATGGCTCACTGCTCAGGAAGAAAAACTAAAAGAGATTAAAAAAGATGAGACAAAACTTGAGAACTTCTATAAAACTCTGTTAATGCAGAGGTATTGTTTTCTTCAGTCTCTTTTTAAGAACTGTCTTCTAAAGAAGATTTCTCCATGTTGTTACAACAAATAGCTGTTTACTAATTTTGTGTATTTTCCAGAAAACCATTTGACTCCATGGCTCAGCTAGCAAATTCCTTGAGGGATGCTGGGCTGACAGAATATGAAACCATTTCAGAAGCCAGTGATCTTATTAGTAGATACCAGACACTGATAACACATGTAAGTGAAATGGCAGGAAATACTGAGAGACTTCCAGTGGAAGGACAAAATTTTGAAGAACTTGTCCAGGATGTTTCTTGCTGCATCAAAAAGCTTGAGGAGGCTGTTAATAACCTGAGTTCACAGGAAAGTGAATTGCCATCAGAGGAAAGGATTAATCAGATAAAGGTATCGTGTTAAATGTACCCCTTTTCCACTTCACAGCTCATGCTAATATCAGGGGAATGCTTGATGAGTCAGTACCTCTTAAAAGATACTGTCACTGCTGATTGCCTGTGGTTTTGTGGCTTATTTGGGGAGGGGGTGTGTGTTTGGGTTTTTTGGTTTTGTTTTTGCATAGTTTATTATGCACGTAAGATGAGATTCTCTGCTGCATCTCTGGGTGGAGCAGCACTGAACTCATAAGGTGCTGGTGACCATGTGCCTTCCCATCATAGCCTACTCCAGAGATGGAGAGGGAGGTCAGTAATGTAGCTGGGGCATCTGGAGAGCCTCTGGAAAGTGTGTGGCTTCTCAGGTGTCCTGCAGTGCCATTGCACTGGGCTGCTTCACTGCCTGGGTGGCTCTCTCAAGCTCCAGTGTCCTCTTCGGCGTCTCCTCTCTCTGACTACTTAAGATGAAGATGCCAGGATTTACATGTTTCATTCTGTGGAAGGGGTAGTATTGTGACAAATATCTCTCCCTAAGATTTAGAGCATTTTTTTAATTTGTTGGCGCAATATTGATTTTGTTATGTAGAGAATAATTAATAAATCAGCTTCGTGATTCCAGACTTTCTAAAACTAGATGATATATCCATTTATGTATCAGTTATTTGATATATTGGAAGGAGAATTCTTTTGTCTTGAACAGCAGTGTACAAAGTGTGAAAAAACTCATTGGTATTTGTATATGTACTGCTTCTTCTTCTTCTTGTTTAATACAGGAAATCACAGCTCTCAAAGATGCAGGAGAGGCCAAAATACAAAACATGGTAGCTCTAGGAGAAACTTTAATGAGAAATGAAAAAAATAAGAAGGCAGTGGTTCAGCAGACTATTTCGGAGCTCCAGAACAAGTGGGAAAGCACCTGTCAGCTAGCCACTGAATGTAGAAGGTAATGTGGAATTTGCCAAGAGGCAGTACAGATCACTTACTACTATATTGACTTTCTTCTCTTCTTCCTGCACCAGTTCCATTGAATTTGTGTTCTTTTGGGGCAGAACAAGATACCTACAAAAGTACCTGTATTTCTGCAGTGTTGTGGAGGTGCAGGTCACAGTTTGGATTGAACGGTCAAGTGGGGAGTGTAGACAGGATGTGTAAGGGTGGTGGCAGGAGAGCTGATGGGGTCTGCCCAGCTTGCCTCAGATTCCCTTTTGATACTGAAGTAGCTCAGCCACTCTTGTAAAAAACCAAACCAAACCAAAACAAAAAAAACCTGTGCACCCGATCCTCCTTGTTTCATTAGGCAGTGAAGGTGCACTGATTTAACCACTATGGTCCTTCCTTGCAACGTGATCTGGGCTCTGTGCCCCAGGCATGGTCCCCCAGCAGAGGTGCGATCTACCTTTGCGCAGATTTGTACTGCTTCAGAAGAGAGTTTGGGGTAAATCCAGGAGGCTGGGATTTTTAAAGTAGAGTTTTTAAAGCCTGGTTTATTCTGGCTCTATGAGAGGCTTTCTTGGCTGTGGCAGCTGGTATTGTTAAGTCAGCAAAGGCACTTCAGTGTCGCTGGCACTGTGGCAACTGTGTCTGAAAGCCAAATTGATCCTTTAAAACATGTCAGATGATTCCAAGTGTGTTGTGTAAACATAAACTGAAGTTCTGATTTTGCACATGCAGACACTTTATTTGTCTGCTGTAACATCCTTGAACCGACTTTCGGTAAAATCACTGGGAACTTTGCTGTTGAGATCAGTGGAAGCTAGAGTAGGCCTACTGTATACTTTTTAAAAAATATCCATGGAATGAATTATTAAAAACAAGTATTTTTGACAATATTCAGTTGCCTTCTCTTATTACTGAGCACTCAGTACAAGCAATACAAGTGGCATTCAGAAAGATAAAGCATTGGCTATATTGGATCCAACACAGCAGAATGCAGAGCACCCTCTTCACAGTATGTTGAAGACAGGAGATGAGGTGCTCAGCACATCTGAAGAGATGCTCAGGACCTTGAAGGATTAGGCCTGTGAATAACAGCTGCGACATGGTAATGGCAGCAATGTGAAGCTGGAATAGGGAACTTAAAGCAAGAGTACTTAACGTATGTAAAGCTGTGCTTTATTTGTCATTTGCCAAAAAATATGAATCTTGAGGGGCAAAACCCAAAACACTTAAGCTTTGCTTTTGTCCTCATTTATCCTGCTGTACTTTATAGAATTATAACCAGACTTTATTTATTTGGATTTGTTTGTGGGGGTTCATATTTTCAAATGTTGGCATTTAAGTTCCATCTGGAAAATATCTGAGCTTCATCACTAAATGTGAACATACAACTGTTACTTTTGTCTCACTGATCATAGTTGCGTATTTCCTGTGGACAAATGCGACGCGTTCACCTACAGCAGATCAGCATGCATGCTTATAAAGCACACAAATCGAAATCCAATGTCAAGGTCAGGAAAGTAGGCACTGGATTGTGCTAACATGACCCATATTGCATATGCTGGTTTTGTTGTCTGTATCTCTAAAACACTCCCCCACCCCCATCTCAACCAATGCAATGTGTATCTTCTACAGAACATTCCCTTTCAGGAGACTGTGTTTAAGAAGTTGTCAAGGAAAATAGATTCATAGCCATATTGTAGTTTTTGAACAGAACTTCTGCTGTAATGGAAAGCAGAAGAAAGCATGAGCATCACATCTCAGATACTAGAAACTATGAACTTATAGTTTAAGGTTTAAGAGGGTTAAAGGGTCACTTGTCCTGCATTTAAGTCCAGTTCAGCAGTAATAACTTCAGTATTTTTCATTTTCATCACCTTGAAAATTCCAGTCTAAAGCTGATCAGTAATTTAAAACCTGAGGAAAAGTATTCAGTATGCTCAAGTTCATTCTAATGGTTGGCTTGTTCACAATTTGACATTTTCTAAGTAATGAATACATTTTTTTTTAATACTATTAAACGCAGTATTTTTTCTTAGCCCTAAAGAACAACTTCAATTGAACAGGGAGCAATATGAGCAAAGCAAAGAAGATCTGAGACTGGCTCTAACTGAACTGGAGAAACAACAACAGGAGATAGGTTTTGCCCTTCAGCCTGGTTTGCAGGAGAAGCAAGCTCAGCTGACAAACTACGCTGACCTCCTGCAGAAAGCAGAAGACTTAACTTCCCGATTTAATAAATTGAAAAGCCAGGAAGATCACCTACAGGGTCACAGTGGGGATCCCTGCTTCACAGAGGTGCAATGGTTGGAATTAAAGCACCAACATGAAAATCTGCTCAGCCAGCTACAGGTTGGAAACTCACTCTCTTAATTTACGAGATTATTGGTATGCATGTTGATTGTAATTCTCACTGTTTGCCTGTAGTGTCACTCAGCTGGAAAGTGTATGGGTAAAAACTGGGAGTGGTGGAAGTTCCTCTGTAGGACAGGGAATTCCTCTATCTCTCTCTCTTACTGTGGGAAAAAGAGCACCGGAAGATCATATTTTTCACTGCCTTGTGCTTTGCAGAGGGATAAATGTTTAAACAAATGAGACCAAGGTGAGCATGAAGAACATTTTATACCTGTATAAACAGATTCGGATAAGTATAATATGAAGTATTTGTTCCTATAATCTCCAAGCCACAGTAGGGTTTTTTCCTTTTGGAAGGATGAATGGCTTTTCCTGCATCTTGTTTGTTATTGGTTCCACCCAGTTTAGTGCAAATTGCATTTGCACCCTATTTGGCATTCTGCATCTAATCTTTCATCCATTTTGAATAGAAAACATCCCTTTTAGAAGTATATTCTTATGGAATGCAAACTCTTCTGCTTCCTGCTACTAATGAAGATTTTGTTTGTGGTGGATTCTATGATGTGCTGGGAAGAGGGCAAGATATTTTTTGCGCACCTGTGCTTAGCTGGATAGTTTATGGGAAACAAGCAAGTTTTTTGTGCTGCTGAGTCCTGGAAAAGCTGTGACAGTCTGTCGATGAGTTATAGTTGTTTGAGCTAATGGTGGACTAATCCTAGAAACTTCTTGGTTTCTAGACCATAGTGCAGACATTGGAAAGTCATGTTCAAGAGCACCAGCAGTTTCAGGATATGGTAACAGGTCTGAGCACTGAGCTGAAAACGGTCTCTGAGAAGCTTGCTGATTGTGAAGGTCCAGCAATGGAACAACCATCAGCTGAGCAAAACCAGCTGAAATCACAGGTATGTTGCAGGTTTCACATCATGGAGAAAGCGGGCCCATGCCCTAGAGGCTTGTAGAGGCCATCACATTTATAGAAGAGAACTGCTTAATGGTGTCAAACTGAAAAACTAAGAAACATTTCTAAATTATAAAGTATATGTGGTGTTCTCTTTTATCAAGATAATTGTAAGTCTAAAACCACTCTTAATGAACTGAGTGGACTTTACTGTCAGCTGAACTGAAGGTAGAATTGTCCTAGCTCAAGCACACAGGCTTCTTCAATTTGGTTGGCTGGGTGGTTTTTTTTTTCCTCTCTGGGCATAATGAGGAAAGAGATCATTAAATTTGGTGTTAGTAAGTGTCTTTAAGTTAGCCAGAGCGGAAAGCTTAGGAAAATGTCAGTGATCCAAGTTCAGTTTTAAGAAGTGTCCTTCATGCATAAGTAGACATTCTTTTGCACTTTGGCAGATACTCTTTTGCACTTTGGCAGAATGGATAACAGTCTTGTAGCTGTGAGCTTAGAGAGCTACTGAAGGCTGAAACCATAGCTCAGATATGGATCACTGCAATTCCCCTTCCTCCAGAATTTGCTATACCTCTAACGAGTAAAAAGATATGGGAGAGGGAGGGGATTATCTGTTCAGAACTTGGAAAGATCATCATGCACCTCACAGCATATTATCTGATTATTTTATCATTGTCGTAATGCTTATAGCTTCAGGTGTTCTCTGTTCATAAAAATGGCTGACTAATTACTGGTTTAGTATTTGACTTTATGCAGCAAATAGGTCTGCAAGTACTTGTCAGCACAGTTTGTTGTTCACAACCTATTTACGATTTTAGTGATTGACTATAGATCTTAGTATTAAGTATATTGAGTGAAGATACTTTTCAATAAAATGTTTTCTTCTGGTTTAAAGGAACAACAAGGACCTCTTAGTCGATGCGAAGACATGTTAAAGGAGATTTTGGTTTTAGCAGAAACTGTTAAACAAAACACCTCTTCACCAGGACAGAAGTTTATTAAGGATGAGATTGAAACACTTCAGAGTGAACACAGGAGTCTGGAAGAAAGACTTGAAAATGTCAAGCAAAAGGAGGAAAATACTTTCAGTGAAGCCCTTGAGTTAAAAGATGAGTTTGTTAATGAAATACAAATGGAAGACAAGACAGATACAATGCTGAAGAGAGAGATACAGATCACTTCTGATACTCCTGTTGCTGCAGAAGAGGGCCCCGCAGCAGTGGAGTTAAAGGAGCCTTTGGAAATGCATGATGTGAGTATATTTGTTGACAGTAATGACAGTGAAAGACTGGTTAAAGAGGCATCTGTCTCTCAAATGCCTTTTTTATATTGCATCCTATATTGCATCCTTAATTTCATTGAAATTAAGCCTTGTGTAAATATACGTGTATAAATTAAAGATGTGGAGAACAACTCCCTTAACTTGTTATAACAAGTCTCTAACAAGCCAATAATATCTATTCAAAACTGCAGTTTTACATTTAAACACAACCTCCATATAGCTTTCTCTTGCATGTAATTAGAGCAGGTATCCTTGGTCAGGACACAAAGGGAGAAGGTGTATAGATGAGAAAATTGCAGATATGTCTCTGCCAAAGAACTTTGAGAGTTTCTCTTAAACCGGTAAGACTTGTTTAGAATGGCAGCACAATATTTGTCCTGTTCTTGTAGATAATAATTTTTGCCATTCAGAGATTTAATGTTAAAATACAATATTTAGGGTCACACAAGCAAGTTTTCTTTTATATCATTTCTCTTAGGGTCAAGATGTAAATGGAAATATGTCAGAGAAAGAGAACCAAAATGATCTGCTTTTGGAGGAAAGCAGTGTGCTGTCAGACAGCCCATTACAGGATATCCGTCACAGCAACGACAGATTGGGACAGACTGGTCAGGTGCCTGACAGATATGTTCTAATACGTGTCAGTGTATATACATATATATATATATATACACACGTGTGTGTCTGTTCACTAGAAATGCATATGTAATTCCTTAAAATTTGTAGTCTTACAGAGACATATTTTCCTTATCTGATGAAAAGAATTATGAATTATATTCTCCAAATCATCCCCTCAACCTTGCACATGTGAAGTGTGCAAGAGATCCATGTGATGATCTCTATAAGCCCTCTGGGCTTGGACCCACTTTCTCCATGATGCAAAACCTACAACATACCTGTGATTTCAACAGGTTTTGTCACCCCCATGCACAAGGTAGGTAATGAGAGGTCACTAACCTGGAACTGCTGGTCTTTAGGGGACCTCAGGACATTCACACTGCAAATGACCTCATGTGTGCAAACTCAAGGGAACGATTTGGAGAACTTCATCATTGTCCTCACCATTGTGCGGTAACAGTAGCTGGGAGAGATGACCGTCAAAATATCAGAGTGGAAACCATCTGTACTGGGATTTCTGGAGAAGGAGCAAGATCAATAGTTAGAGTTGCCAAATGTGTCTAAGCAGAAACTTCTATGACAGCATTAAAAATCACATGAGCACTTACTCCTGTGTGGTTTGTCCTGAAACTGTTTCATAGTGATTGATATCCCAATATGGCAAACTGATCTGAGCAGGCATTTCCAAGAGTCTCTGGGTTTGGGTTACCTCAGCCTTTTCCTTCATTCATTAAGCTAAACTGAAGATAGAGTAGACAGCTTGTAAGTGTGATGTTCCTTAGTAAACTTAGATTTTGGACTGTGACTTTTACTGGTTGTAAACATTTTGTATTTTTCAAATCAGGGAGAGGCTGATAAAGAGAGCCCAGGTATGGAGAAACATGATAGGGTCCAAGAGGATGTTCTGGACAATGCGGTTCAGGGTGGTGAAGCAGAACTGGAAAGGCATCAGGATTGTGTTGGTATTGAAGGTGGTGAAACAAGAAAGGAAACCCATCCAGCAGAGGTAACTGGACATGAGGTTACACAAGAGTGATTGAATTTGAGGGTACATGTATACAGTTTAGTTGCAGTGGGGATGATACTACTAATAAATAAATAATAAACCCCTCAAGTTACACTGAGCTATTTTTGTCTGATGTGCTGTATACTTAGTATGCGTTAGCACTCTGAATACTTTCCTGTACATTTAAAATTAGTATGGAGGAATTTTTGTTTTTCATTGGTGGTTTGCTGAAGATACTGCATTCCAAGTCACCTGGATGTATTGTGAAGTCTTCTTACAGTTTTGCTTGAGTCTCTTTCATTTAGATTTCTTATTTACATTTACTTTGTATGTATGAGGCTGCATTTGAAATGCTGTGTCCTGTTTGGTGCACCCTGGTACAAGGGGAATTTCGACAAACTACAGCAGTGTTTAGGAGCTGGAGCCATAATGAGTGGGAAGAGTCTATGTTCTTGTTGGAGATGAAAAAGCTAACAGGGGTCTTGTTGCTGTCATCCCCTCTCTGAAGAGGTGTTACAGAGAAGACAGAGCCAGACTCTTCTCAGACCTTCAATTTTAGCAAACGGCTACATGGAGCACAGTGTGCACTCATGAGCTTGCTGAGAATTGGGGTAAATTTGTTCATTCTGGGTTGTGGGTGGGCTAATTTTAGTACGTATGCTATCTGACTTGAAGCCAGTAGCTCAGATATCCATGCAGCATGGATAGGTCCCCGATGCTGTGCTCTCCACCATGGTCATGCTGTAAGGATTTGCCATTTTTCATTATGTGTAGGTGGCTGTTCTATTTTATCTGTCCTTAGATGATAAACAAACTCAGGCAGAACTTACAGTCAGCAAATACCTCAGCGTGTACATACAGCAAATCCCTGGGCTGCCCACAGGAATATCCTGCCTGGTAATTGGCTGGGTGTCTAACCACAGACACTCTGTCTACAATACAAGTACAAGACTGGAGCCTCAGGAAAAAGCGAAACCTTTTAAAAAATGCATTCAAGACTGCATCCAGGGGTACACAGTTCAAGGTCCATGCTAGAATAATGAAACATGAACAGTGTAGGTCAGAGGAAGGACACTTGCAATCTGCAATTTTTCTAAAAATTTATAACAAAATTACAGCACTGCTTCTTCTAAATGGTTTCATTTGCCATAACCTTGCCCCCAATAAATTAATAGATGTAACTGTGGTTTTCCTCATCTACCTATAATTATGGGCTTTGTGACTTTGTCATCTCAAGCGCTGTAATTACTACTCAGCAGGTTTGATTAGGGCTTTTTGATTACTTGTTTCTTTTATTTTTCTTACACCAAAAGGAGAAACCTAGTGATGTCAAGAATCAGTCCTCTAGAGAAGATGTGGAGCAGGTTCAACAAAGAGTGTGCCAGAAGAGTCAAGTCCTGAAATCTCCAGCAGCTGAGAAAGATGGTCTGGAATCTAATCCCCTGGTTTCTGCACATGAGGTAACCCACATTCTGTTATTTCAAGCTAAATTTGTCAGAGTCATTGAATTTTTGTTTCCACGTGGGCTTCGGCTGAAGTTCTGTTATAAAAAAAGAGGCAGTTACTGTTGCATCAAAATCAAATTGTGTGTAGTTCTGCTTTATGTCCATGGTAGTTTTGAACTTTATCCAAAGTGCTAGCCACATTATATTTTTCATTGGATCTGTTCAAAAGAGTAATATTGGTTTTCAGAGCCATTATAATCAGTCTTTATTTTATAATATTTAGAGTTTCTCTTTAAATTATTAATCAGTACAACTTCTTTCCATGTTATTATAGTTAGCTGTGATAGTCTGCCATCATAAGGAAGGCATATCAGAAAACTGAAATCAAAGGGTGATCCAGCATAAGAAAATAAATGAAATAAAATAGAGAAAGGAGAATGAATTCAAGCTGAATAAATAACAAGGTACATTACTAAATGACATAACTAAGTCTATTCTTCTTTAAGAGTAAGGGTGTTACATCAGAAGTGCCCCATGACTGCTGATCCTTGGTCACCACATTCTTAAATTGAAGGTGGGGCCAGAGCTAATCTTCACAGTTAAATCTATGGGCAGGTCCACAGCTGGCCTGTCCATTGTCAGGTCTTACCTAGGACTAGCACATCTGCTCGAACTGGAAGCCCCCAGAAAATCTCCCAAAGGTCTTGGGAGTCTGGGGAGGGCCCTGCTGACTGGAAGCTAGCCAATGTTATTCCAATTTATGAGAAGGGTGTGAGGGAAGACCCAGGAAACTATAGACCTGTTAGTCTAACCTCAGTTCCCGGAAAAATTATGGAGAAGATAAAACTGGGCATTATTGAAAAGCATTTAAAGAACAATGCAACCATCATAGAATCATAGAATCATTTAGGTTGGAAAAGACCTTTAACATCAAGTCCAACCGTAAACCTAACACTGCCAAGTCCACCACTAAACCATGTCCTTAAGTGCCACATCTACACATCTTTTAAATACCTCCAGGGATGGTGACTCAACCACTTCCCTGGGCAGCCTTTTCCAAGGCTTGATAACCCTTTCAGTGAAGAAATTTTTCCTAATATCCAATCTAAACCTCCCCTGGCATAACTTGAGGCCATTTCCTCTCATCCTTGTTCTGGAGGCATGCACAATCAAATCCAACAGGCGTTAAAAGTCAGATTTATTCTTCAGTAAAAAGTTAGTTAGAACTCCGATAACATTAGTGAACTACAGGCTCAATGATGTAAGGGGAATTAGTACTACACAGCTGACTTAAGAATCCTTAAGATTTAAAAGTGATGGCTCAAGATGCGCATATCACTCACCTAAAAGATGATGGCTATCTCCCTTGAGGAGTTACCTTGGGCAGTGCCCCGACCCAAGGGGGAGTCCCTGACTGCAGACCTGCTGCTCCGAGGAGGACTGATTCCAACATGTCCTCTGGCAGGACTCCGTTTATACCCTTGTCGAATCTGATCTGTGGTCATTTAATCCCTGTTGGCCAAGAAGGTCACCTCAGTGTACCTGGCACGTCTTGATTGGCCAGCTCAATTTTCAACCTGTGGCCTCCAGGGTTTAGTTTTTTTTTCCTCTTCTCCCTGCCTGGAGAAGTTTCGTTTCCTGCTGGGGGGGGGAGTGTACTGCCACAATCCTGTCTCTTGTTACTTGGGAAAAGAGACTGACAGCCACCTTGCTACAACCTCCTTTCAGTAGTTGTAAAGAGCAATAAGGTCTCCCCTAAGCCTCATTTTCTCCAGACTAAACAACCCCAGTTCCCTCAGCTACTCCTCATAAGACTTGCTCTCTAGACCGTTCACCAGCTTTGTTGCCCTTCTTTGGTGCTCCAGCACCTCAATGACTTCCTTGTAGTGAGATGCCCAAAACTGAACACACTGTTTGAGATGCGGCTTCACCAGCGCCTGGAACTGGGGGACAATCACTTCCCTAGTCCTGCTGGTCACACTATTTCTCATGCAAGCCAGGATGCTGTTGGCCTTCTTGACTACCTGGGCACACTGCTGGCTCATATTCAACTGGCTGTTGACCAATACCCCCAGGTCCTTTTCCACCAGGCAGCTTTCCAGCCACTCTTGCCCAAGCCTGTAGCGCTGCATGGGGTTGTTGTGACCCAAGTGCAGGACCCAGCACTTGCCCTTGTTGAACCTCATACAATTGGCCTCGGCCCATCGATTCCAGCCTGTCCGCATCCCTCTAGAGCCTTTCTACCCTCAAGCAGATCAACACTCCTGCCCAACTTGGTGTCATCTGCAAACTTGCTGAGAGTGCACTCAATCCCCTCATCCAGATCATTGATAAAGGTATTAAACAGAACTGGCACAGATCAGGCACAGTCAACACGGGTTCACAAAGGGAAAGTCCTGTTTAACTAATTTGATATCCTTCTATGATAAGGTCACCCACCTAGTGGTTGAAGGGAAGGCAGTGGATATAGTTTTTCTGGATTTTAGTAAGGCTTTTGATACTGTCCCTTACAGCATCCTTCTGGGCAAGTTGTCTAACTGTGCGATGAGCAGGTTCATGGTGCACCGGGTGAAGAACTGACTGAAGGGCAGATCTCAAAGGGTTGTAGTGAATAGGGCTACATCTGGCTGGTGGCTGGTCACCAGCAGTGTTCCTCAGGGTTCTATTCTAGGGCCAGTATTTATCAATGATCTAGATGCAGGAGTTGAATGCACCATTAGCAAGTTTGCTGAAGATACCAAACTGGGAGGTGCTGTTGACTGTCTTAAGGGACAAGGTGCCTTGCAGAGGGATCTAGGTAGGTTGGAGCATTGGGCAATGATTGATGGGATAAAGTTTAACTAGTCTGAATGCTGGATTCTGCACCTGGGACGAAGTAATGCCGGACACGTGTATAAATTGGGAGACGCGTGGCTGGAGAGCAGCCCTGCAGAAAGGGATCTGGGGATGCTGGTTGACAGCAGCCTCAATATGAGTCAGCAGTGTGCCCTGGCAGCCAAGAAGGCAAACCGCATCCTGGGGTGCATTAAACACAGTCAGTCAAAAGAGGTGATTATCCCACTGTATTTAGTGTTGATGCGGCCTCACCTTGAGTACTGTCTGCAGTTCTGGGCCCCACAATTTAAGAAGGATGTGAAGGTCCTTGAATGCATCCAGAGGAGGGCAACAATGCTGGTGAAAGGGCTGGAAGGAATGTCTATGAGGAGCAGCTAAGGACTTTGGGCTTGTCTAGTTTGGAGAAAAGGAGGCTGAGGGGCGACCTCATTGCTTTCACAGCTTCCTGAGGAGGGGAAGTGGAGAGGAAGGTGCTGATCTCTTCTCCCTGGTATCCAGTGATAGGGCATGAAGGAATGGTTTCAAAGCTGCACCAGGGGAGGTTTAGACTTGACTCTAGGAAGCACTTCTTTACTGACAGGGTGGTCAAACACTAGAACAGGCTTCCTGGAGAGGTGGTCAATGCCCGAAGACTGTCAGTGTTTAAGAGGCATTTGGACAATGCCCTTAACAGCATGCTTTAACTTGGATCAGCCCTGAACTGGTCAGGCAGTTGGACTAGAGGATCACTGTAGGTCCTTTCCAACTGAGAACATTCCGTTTCGTTCCATTCCGTTCCATTTCGTTCCATTCCGTTCCATTTCGTTCCATTCCGTTCCATTCCATTCCATTCCATTCCATTCTAAATTGACTGATTTTTCACTTCTAAATGTGATCTTTAAATGTTTGTATTCATTCAATTTGGAGCTTGCAAAGGGAAGGGGAAGTAGGTTCTGCTGTTTTTCTGAGGAAGGTGTTGGATAAGAAAGGATTTAGACTGGGGCTACACCATAGCCTGAAGCCAGAGTCACATTTGGCAGTTTCCCACAGGCCTGCACTGTGACGAGTCAGCAGGGGAGCCCTGGCTTAGTACCTGAAGGACTGGTTGCTGGTTAGCAACCCCCATTCTCTCCCCTTCTCTTATTTTCCTCCTTTTCCAACCATCTGATGGACTGAGAAACTATGGGAAACATTAAAACTGTTGTGTGGGGAGATTGACACTATGTATGTGTCTGTGTATCTGTGGGGAGGCAGTGCCATGGTGTACATTAAGAATGTCATACAAACAAGCAAAACATGTACACAGCAATCCTGAGTTTTTTCTTAGTGTCAGGACACTTACTTACTTTTCTGTGTGGTTTGATGCATTTATATTTCAGTCTGGTAAAGTGGATCTCCTCCTCACTCTGTGATAGCTTAGCTGAGTTTTTCTGCTTACTTCAGTTCTATGGCACTCCAAAGTCTCTTAAGATGAAAACTTATGTCTGAATTGATACAACTGTTACAGATGTGTACACAGAGAAATGGAGATGTTCTCTGATTGACTATTTCATGAGTGGTTCCCTTCAGTTTTGACTGAAAATAACCAAAAGAGTTCAAATAAATAGAATTATTCTTTTCCACTATAGTCTACAATGTGCTACATGTTTCCCACACTTGGAAGCAGGTGTGTTTTGGATAGCTCATGACCCACAGAGACAGATGACAGTGACAGCTTACAAGTGATACGGCTGCAGGGATAGCTGACTGCTTCCTAGTAAAATAGTATCTAAAGTAGCAATACAGTAAGTTTATCAAACAAGAATTTTATATTTTGGTACCATGGAGAAGCTCACACTGTAGTCATATCAGTATATTTGTATGCATTCACTCACATGAAGTCTATATGTGGAACAGATCACAGTTTATACCAGATATAGACACGTACTGGAGGAAGGGAAATGCAGAAGGATTTTTAAGGTATCACCGTGTTACCCAATAAGACTGTGACATTTCATTTATGTTGCTGTCTGCAACAGCTGAAGGTGATTTAGAGGATTATGTTTTACATCTGAACTGGAGTTGGCTAAAAGCATCCACTTGGGCAACGACGTCAGCCCAGCCAATGGGCTGTTAAACGTGGCCACACGCCAAGTGACTTGTCCTTCTGTCATTGTGGGAATCAATGGCAGTGCCAGGGACTGGTTCTGGAGCCCCCCATTCCCTTCTTCCCCACTTTGATTGAGACATGGCTCCCTAATGCTCTCATCTTACCCCTGATTTCGGATGGCTTTTGTGGCAGTAGTAGCCGTGGCTTTGTGTCGCAGCCAAGCTGCTTCATGCATGAGTTGTCCTGTGAAGAACAGTTGAAGAGATGGTCCTGGCGAAGGACACAGCTGTATATCAGGGCTGGTGCTGCATGGAAGGAATGTGAGTGTGAGGAGGGTTAAAGGTCCATGAATGTGTAAGGAGGAGAAGACAGGTTAGACCTGTGAATTTTTCAGTAGTAGAGGTGGGTGCAGGGAGGATGTTCTTTGAAGGTGGGGATATCAGAGTTTCAAACTTAAAATGATGGGCAGAGATTTCATAGCTATCTGAGCAGTGCTGGCAAGCCAGAGTGACTTCAGAGGTGGGGGGTAGTGATGGAGGTTCCAGCCTCTGGGTCCTGGTTGACCCACAGAGGCTGTGGGGGAAGCCACAGCAGGATTTAGTCATGGCTTAAACATGTGAAGCACAGTGTTGCAGTCAGAAAGCTTGTTGGTTTAGGACCTTCAGAAATAAGAAACCTGTTTTGCGTTGTAGGACACAGGTGCAGAAGTGGCTGTCCAGAAGGAACTATTTCCTGGAGTGCAAGTAAACGCTGAATATTTTGAACAGGAACAAAAGATCAATGAGCTGAAAAATGAATTGGCTGAACTGGATATCGTGCTTATAAATGAACAACTAAAAGAGCTGGAGGTATGGAAATTGCAAAGGCATTCCTCATTGTTAATGTAGTGATACACTTACAGAATTATGATTCACTTGGGCAAAACAAAATTGTTGCATATAGTCTTATCTGAGGTTTGATCGCATGATTAGTCAGTTTGTCTACCAGGTAATCTACAAACACTGTGCCTTGATGCAAGTATGTCCATGTAAATACTGTAATTTGCACTGCTCTTCTAGGGTTCAGTAGTAGATACACCTATGATTGCGCATGTGCTTCCATGATGTGCACAGGCATGCGTGCTCATTTGCATGTGAATGAACAAGCAGATGTTTGTAGATGTATCAGTCTTTAACTGTATTTTGTTTTAAAAGCTGAAAGTGTTTAAGATCCTCATTTAATCCCCTCTCTGTGGTGGGCTTGATTGTAGAATTTACAAACTGAACTGGAAACATGGAAAACAAAATCTTTGTGTCATAGTCAAGAAGGATTTCCCAATGCAACAGGATCAAACAGAGCAGAGCTGCAAACCACAGAGCCTGCGGTGCCTTGCTGGGACAGGCTGCTTCAAGAACTAGATGCTGTTAAGGCAGTGAAGCAACAACAGTACTGTTTAATTAATGAGTACCAGAAAAATCTTTCTTCTGTGCAGTCTTCAATGAAAAATTTGTCAACAGAAAAAGATAACATAAAAATGTAAGTATAGTTGAGGGTTTCTCTTAATAGGTTGCAGAACAGATATGGTCCTAGACTGAATTTCGTGCCATACTTCAATAATGCTTAGACAAGAATATGGTGGTTTATCCATCTCGTTGACATTAGGTAGCAAGAGAAGTCTCATAGGTTTGTAAGTTTAAACAGCCTTAAGTAGAAGCATTTCTGGTGGTTCTCTGCTATCCTTTAGCAACATCTACTTTTTTTATTTTTTAGGCAAAACAAAGAAATGATTGCTGTGCTAAAAACCTATATAAAAGCCATATTAAAATATTTTTGCAAAAATATGGCAGATGTGAAATATTAATTTTTCTTTAGGGACTCATTGGTTCTAATTTTTTTCTGGGTGAAATATCTCATTACTCTGAAAATTAACATTATTTGAAAGGGAGAATTCTGTGGCAATAAATAAGTGTACAGTACCAATTCAGAGTTAACCAACACACACAAAATACTTAGTACCTTTTATGAGTTATTCTTCAAAACATGGAACTAGCCTATCAGTCACAATAATGTATCACAATAATTTGAAAATCTTTAAAATAATTTATGAAATTGTTAATTTACAGCAAAGAGATTGAAAAAAATTGAATAAAAGTCTAGCTGCTAAATGTATTTTAGGTGGGAATTTCAAAATACTCCTGGAAATAAAAGATGAGTAGATAAACTCCTCCAAATTAATCTTGAATGAATGGGAATTTTTGAAGTTTTTCTTATACCTAAGTTTTATCTTCATTGTAAATCAGAAATTACCATAAAATGTTATTAATTCACTTAGAGATGACAACACTATTGTTGATTTTTAAAATTTTATTTATTCTAACTTTAAAGGGAGGCTACATTCCTTTAGGAAATGACACATTAGTATATACTGCAATTTGAGAGAACATACATTAGAATATACCTTTCCTGCAGAGAGATCTAGAAATAAATAAAGCTGTAGAGATAAGAAAGAAATAATGAGACTGCAATGGTAGTTAGGAAATTTGTGAGAGAACATTGAGAGATACATGCGATTAAGTGAATAAAGTGAGTGAATCATTTTTTAAACAGTGAAATTCTCTTTTTAAAATGTGTCTAGTCCATGTTTTAGGAGATTTTTTTTTTTTTTTAAATGCTACTCATACTTTTGGCAGGGGTCCTGTGAACAACACAGTTCTTCTGGAGAAAATTAAGGCATGCATAGAGTCCTTACGAAAAGAAAGAGATGTCTTAAACCAGTTGAAAACTCAGCAAGAAAGTTTATCTCAGCATTTAACATGCATGGATAAAGTGTTAACTGAAAGCCAAATGAGGCAACTGGAGCAATGGTGGCAACACATGGAACAAACAGTGCAAAAGAAACATGATCAAGTTGTGGCAGAAATAGATGAATTTAACCTGCTTATGAATAAAGCACAGGATATTCAGAGACTGATACAAGAACAGTATTTACAAGCAGAGTTACATTCCTCAGCTGCAGGAAAAGCCAAATGTCCTGTACTTTGGACCACAGAGCTACAGGACATTAAACATGGTCTTTCTCTATTAAAAAGAAGGATTGAACTGCAGATGAAAAGAATTTGGAGTGATCAAGAGAAGGTAGCTTTGGAGAACTCTATACATGATTTGCAGAGCAAATTGGAAGCATTATCAGCACAACAAACTCCTCGAGAGGATGTTCAGATCACTGGTCCTGCTCTCATGAAACATGAAATGATGAAGAGGCTGAAAGAAAATATTTCATGGGTCAAAGATTCACTGTCCTCTCTTGATCAGAAGGCAGCACTTTTCCCCAGTGATGTTAAATCACAGATCAGAAGTTGTCAGCTTATGAACACAGAAGTTCTGAACAGAGAGCCTGTGATTGTATCACTGGATTATGGGCTCCAGCACATCATTCCCAACTTGAAGCCAGAGGATATCTCTGATATGACTTCCCTTTTACAAACATTGCAGAATTCATACAAGGCTCTTGTTTTGAAATCATCTCAAAGATTACAGCACCTAGAGCTCCAGCTGGAGGAGAGGCAAAAACTTATTGCAGAAGTAGAAAAAGTTCACTGTCAGCTTCGAAATGCTGAGATGCTTGCCAGGCCTGACATGAACCAAACCAGCACATGGTCAGAATTAATCAATCAACAAGCCATTTTAAAGGAGATTTTAAAGGACATACAGGAAATAGAAGGGCTTATCTCAGCCCACTGTAAAGAGAGTCAGGTCACAGCCGGGGAACTGAGCCTGTCTGAACAACTATTTTTGATTGATCAATTAAGAAGCCTGAAGAATAGAGCAAGGAAGACACAGAGGCAAATTCAGAGTAAACTTCATGAAGTAGAAAAAAAGATAGCTGTCTACAGAGAGTTTGCTGAAGGAATAACTTCATTGCAGCAAGATCTTAATGATCTACAGTATAGTGAAATGAACTTGGAAGAAGATGAATTATTAGGTGCCAAGCAGGAAGTGAAGGATAAATGCAAAGCACTTAAAGAAAAAGTATTAGCTTTTCAGTCCAATTTGTCGCAAATAATGAAATACAAAGAAATCTTTGAATATGTAGGTCTAAAATGGGACTCACTGCAGCTGGACGAATTGCAAACTAATTTTTTTAAAATTAAAAATAAAATTAAAGGGAAGATAATACGCTTTGATAATGTTGTTAGGGAATGTGATAAGATTCAGGCATTGCTAAATGAAATCCAGACTGTGACATCCACTGTAAGAAAAGAAGCTAACATCCTAAATGATAGCTCTAGCTCTTCTCCTGCTGAGAATCTTATATCTGCACAGATTCTGTTTCAGACAGTTCAACAAATCTTGTACTTAGCCCAGGAGGTAGCAAATCAAATAAACAAAAATGAGGTCCTTGATACACCATTCAAAGAATCTAAGAGGAAAGAAATGAAAAGCCTGGAGAAAGATGTTGAGAAATTGGATCAGTTTCTTCAGAACTTGGTCTCTGGTCTCCAGGGTGTAAACAAGGAAGATATCCAGAATGAAGTAGAACATGTATTCCACATCATAAAGCATATTCAATTAGAGCTCCAGCAGCCACTTCTGATAGACATAAAAATAATGCAGTATGAAAAGATACGATGGGAAGCAATTCAGAATATCATGCAAGCAAAGTTTTCTGCTATTAAATGTAGAATGGAAAAAGAGAGGGAAAACCAAGAAGAAAAATCTCTTGCTGCTGATATAGAAACAAAATTAGAGGCACTGCAAGGTCATGAAATACAGCTGAAGACAGATATTGCTGCCCGTGTTGTAAGTATATTTAATAAAATTAAGGTATGGCCATATGTCTTTTCCCAATAATTAGATTAGGTTTTTGTGACTGTAGTGTTTATATTTTCATGACTTATATCCTCCTTTTATTCTAACAACTGAATTGGCCCATCATCATCTTTGCATTGGTGGATATGATGGGAATCATGGTAAGAAACTAAGGATACAAAGAAATTAGTTGTATTCAGTTTGATCATAAACAAGCAGTGGGAATTAGCAAAAGAAAAGAAAGGTAAAGGGGAGGAAGGAAAAGGTTGTGTTGAAATATTGAGCTGAAGAGAGGCTGGGTGCGATTGTCCTGGGATTGTTCTTGGGACTGATTTTATGTAACATTTTCCATAGTGACAATGGTGAAAAAACCAGAAGTTTCTTGTTTCTACCATAAAGAAAAAGCTTACCAGTTGGGAATGGTCAAGGAGAGTAAAGTACAGGTCAAACCAATGTTATCAGGACTCAGGAAGGGTAAGCAAAGGAAAGGCAACCAGGATCCAAGGCTTTAACACAAGTATATAAGGCATTGATAAGGCAATGCTGGAGGATCGACCCAATTCTTGATGCCTTTGTCAGGAAAGGTCCACTCAAACTGGAAGAGACGCTGTTAAAGGGATGAGAAATGTTGAGGCCAGTTAATAAAACTGAATTTGCTCAACCTAGTAAGCTGAGGGCAAGTGGGAATTCTAGCTGAGAAATGTAATTAGGCTGGAGGTAGACTTAATGGATGGAAAAGGACTGCTTAAGCTAAAGGGCAGTGTTAATACAAGGAGAAAGAGTTAGTGAATGAATTTATGTTAGAAACCAGAAGAGTGGTAACCTTCATAGCAGAGAGGTTCTGGAACTGTGTCCTGGTCAAGAAGACCTGTGCCCTGACTGTCCAAGAGATCAATGGATACCAACAAGGTAATATGAGGTAGTAGCTAATAACGGGGAGGGACTGAGCATCCCTGATGGACTTACGGTCCTGCTGCCAGATTTCCTGGTTTGCTGTGCTTTGTCTTCATTTCTTGGCTATTGTGTGGGAAGGACAATGCCAAAGTTTCTCCGCCCTGTGGGAATCCAAGAGCTGGCAAAGTCACACATCATTCTGTTTATAAATACATACAAGAAGAGGGTTTGGCAAGTCATAGTGGAGATATCCTCTGGAGCAGAATAAAGCATCAGTGTGTGGGCTTTTCTTGTCTGAACAGGTCACATACTGCCATGTCCGTAAGGGATCTTACGGCTCTTGAGTCCTGCCATCCTTCTGTCTGGACTTTTCGAGTATTGGCAGTTCCCTCGTAACCCCTTTTCCTATGGTTGAGGGCAATCAATCCATAGGGTACAACACTGATCTGTAACTACCTAGGTAGCAGTGTGCATTTGCCATGTGTCCTCCCTCACTTCCTCAGGCCAATTCTGGGAGCACTGGTCTCCAAGTCAGCCAGGTGTGAAATTCTAAGACCATCTGGTGATCCAGATGAGGACAGCAGTCTTTCTTGATTGTTCCTTTGTCTTTTTAACACTTTCAGAGTGCTCTGGAGGAGGCATGTAAGACTGGTGAGCTTTATACTAAGGCTGTTCAGAGGGCTGCCAGGTTCCTCGAGGACTATGAAGTTCAAGTCCAGTCTGCCGCAGCAGAGCTCAGTAGCTCAGAGGAGGTCTGTCAAACTCCACAATGGAAGCAAGAAGAGTTCAACTCTGCAAAGGCTGACATAGAAAACCTGTGCTCCAAGCTGAAAAACCTAGTGAAACCAGAAGACAAAATACGTCTGGAAAATACTTCAACAGAACTAGTCACTAAGGGTTGGGCATTAAGGGAGAAGGCTCAAAGAATGGAAGCTGATGAACTGAGGTAGTTTTAAGAGATCTTCCTAGATCATGTTCTTTATTATGAGAAATTTGACTGATAATAAATGCAGTGTTGTTTCTGCTCTGATAGAAGCAGGTAATTCAGCAGAAAGAACTGTAAGCGTTTCTGTTGTTCCCAGATGCGATTTTAATGGAAGGAAAATTACCAGACAATAAGCATATTGCTACTAATTTACAATGCAATCATTTTTAATATAGTCCAAAAAGTATGTATGGGGCCAGAATCAGAAGAAAGCACATTTCCACAGTCTCTTAGTTCAGTGCTGGTGCAGGTTAGAATGGATTTCAGAGGGGCCCTAATGCATAGGCTATTCTGATGGCTTGAGAAGGTAGAGACCAAACAAGACACAGGCCATAGTTTCCTTCCTTCAAGTATAGGTACAGAAGAGATCTGAAGGACCTTCAGATACATGTAAAGAAAAAGTTAGGGAGATAGAGTAAAGGATTTTTAAATTGCTTTCTCATGATCCAGTGCTTCTGGTTCTGTTGAGCATAACCTTAAAATCTGCTTTCATAATCAAAGAATTGGATGACTGTAAAGGCTTTGGTAAGAGAAAAGAGATGATAAGGTGTAGAAATAAGAAATTGGAATTGTACAGACCATACATCATAAGGACAAATAAAATGTGTGTTACAAACTGGAAACTAATTTTTGGGAATGTCTGAGGAGGATGGAGACTTAGATCAATACATACAATTCTTCTGAGCAGCTCCATGGTTGATATATGGATATACATACCTATTTCTTTACCTCTGGGGCATTTGTACCCGCATTTCTAAAGTATCTCAGATATTGGACCTGAAGTGTATAACAAATGCTAATTGAGGATAACTTGCAAAATAGTAAGGACTACTAGTTCAGAAGGTTGATTTTTTTTTTTTTTTATTCTAGTGGGCATTATGGTTGGAGAGAGAAGCAGCCATAACAAATTTTAATTGGTCTATTAATTGTTTCCTACAGGTATTTTGAAAAATACAAAAGCTACACAAAAACCAAAGATAAGGTGTGTGATAATCTTAACAAACTGGAAAAGATGCTTAGACAGTCTTTGTGTCAAATACCAATGTCTTACAAAGAAGCTTTGGAGCACTTAGAAGAAAGCAAGGTAAGAGAGGCTCTGAAGAACTTGAAAAGCTCATGCAAAGCGTGATGCGGCTGTGCACACCATATGATATCATAATAGAAAGAAGTTAAATTCTTTATCCTGTAATTATGTATATATAAAACCACAGAATATCTTTATATACCTATAAAAAGACTGGATTATAATAGGCCATGTAAAATGAGTATATGTTATTGCTGTAGAAATCAAACATTATCTGTGCTTAAGATAGTGGTGTATTTCTGTTCAGATCCCTCATTTCTTCTTTGCAGGACCAGGACTGATCAGATTTCTAACATTGCAGTTGTTTTCCCTCAGAAGTGAAAATCAGAGAATTTCCAGTTTCCCCACCCAGGAATCTCTTGCTGCCTCCCCACCAGACGTCTGCTATAATCAACTGTATTGGTTTTGTGTGGCTGTCTTCTCTTTTAGTACTCATCACATTACAGGCTTTTCATTTTATATATCTGTAACTCCTGCTCATTTTTCTTCCCTTCCAAATAACCAGAAAGAAGTAAGGACAACCTAATTGCCTGGGCACACTGTTCTTCTGTTTGTTTGTTTTGTTTACCCCATTTTTCTCCACAGTCTTAGCTGACAGAATTCTGCCATTACACGTGTCTTTAACCAGCTTGGTGGAGTGATTGCCATTTTATTAGAGGATCCTAATCATGTTACTGAATGCTTCATTAACACTTCTGACTGTATTGTTTCATTTATTTATTTGTTTATTTTTCCTCTAAGATTTTAGTCTCCAACATTGACTTGGCTGAAGATGATCTTGTGAAGCTGAGGCAGGTCTCTGGAGAGCTGATGAGATTATGCAGGAGAAGTGACAGGGCACTGGGCAGGATTGTAACAGTGCTGTGGGAAAATTGGCTGGGTTTGCTTGAGGCGGCGAAAGGGCTGGAAATTAACTGTGAAGAGCTAAAGCAGGAATGGAAATTCATCAATGAAGAGGTGAGTTGCTCAACAAAGTGTAAGTTTTGGGGGATGTGGTAGGGATGGGTCCCTCAGTAAAATGGCATGTAAAGGGCTGAGATCAGTGCAGAACATCATTTCCCACCCACTGATCAGCCAGTTATCCCCAGCCTTTCTTGAACCTGGAGTCAAAAATGATGGGGATATTTATAGTACAAATTCTCTGAACCAGAACAACTCTGTGGTTAAAGCAAACGTAAATGTTTTGGCACACTTCAGAGGTTCAAGCTCTCTGGCTATGTAATTCCTGGTACTTAGTCATGCATATGAGTAAATGAATAATGTAACTTAATGTGATGGAATAAAAAAAGCACTTTATCTCATGCTTTGACATGCTGTTTACTTAGCTGGAACGAGAAACAATAATTCTCGATAAGCTCCAGGAAGAACAGCCAGAAAGTCTTAAAGAGAAAGAAAAGGCTACCAGAGAGGAACTGGTAGAATTACTAGATTTTGTGAACTCATTTGAGGAAAACATCAACCAGCAACAGCTGCTCTTACTCTTACTTCTTCACCGAATAAGAAACATCTTGAATACATCTGAAAATACAGAGGCAGAAGCTGCTCTTCCTGCCTTATGTGAGATAAAGGCAATGCAGGATCGCTGTAAAAAGTAAGTGGTGTGAAATTTCTGTTGAAGATATGACATAGGACTACTTAAAAGCACAGCATTTTATTAGGTATTAAAGAATATATGAAAGTTGTAATGCACTTAAAATGATAGTGAATGCCCTGCTGGGTCAGACCAATGCTCCATCTAACCCATCTGCTATCTCCAAATGGGTATTGGGAGTTAGTACTTAGGGAGAAGACGTGAGCCTGGCCATATCCTGTGTGGGCTGCAATTTGTGTTCAAATGTAGAAGGAATCAGAAGGGATGATGGTCAATTTTGGAGGCTCCAAGCTCTTGTGAACTTGAATGAGATGTGTGGGTCTTCCACTCTTACGAAAATCAGACCTTGTGCTTTTTGCAACAATCATCTTTTGCCTTACTGAGTGCCACTGTTTAAAATTTGCCTCAAATATTTTTTGCAAATCTGTGATTGTACTCACCCTTCTCCATGCCTGCTTTTTGACATGGAAATCTTTGTGAATGTCTTCTGCTCTGCCAGTGTTTTTGGACTCTGAGAACCTGAGCTGTATTTGCTGTTTAAATATGCATGCTGTCTGATTTGGTCTACCAAGATTACTTTGTTTAGCAATATCTGAAGACTTGTTTTTGAAGAAACTGAGACAATAAAGGACAGAAACTCAGAGATTTAGTTACAGAAAATAATATTAAAATACAGACAAATGTGGTTCTGGATATATATTTTAAAAATATCTGTATTAAGCATGCTCTTTGATTACTTCTACTTAGTGCAGACTCTAACACTTAATATATTCTTGCTGGAAATCTTTCATAGGTTGTATGAAAAGACTCAAGACCATAAGGATTCTGTACAAGCTGAGATTCAAGAGAGGAACAAGATCACTGAAGAAATAAGTGCTGTGACAAATGCATTACAGAATGCTGCATCTGTTTTATTACAAGATGCTACTAGAAAGGCAGGACAACTGGAGGTTGGTAACGGCTCTGATACTGTGTGTGGATGTTTGGAATATGTTCTCTTTTATGTTGGGGCTTGAACTTGCTCCAGATAAAATTAATGGCAAAGTATCTGCATATGCACATTGACTTAAAGAGAATAAATCTGGCTCAGCAGAATACGACTGACCCTGCCATGTCCTTGGTTTGCGTTCCTCTCCCTCTGTGTGGTCCAGGTAGCAGCTATAGAAGTCTTTCCAGACTGCAGAGAGATTCACAGCCAGTTGCATGCCTTTTAGGAAGGACTGCTTAGTGTATATGCTGCGCTTCTTCCCCCTCTGCATACCTAGCCAGGGCAGCTTCAGATGCTCTGGATCTGATGTCGCACATCAGGTCGTTAACCTGGTAAATGCTTTTTAGAAGTCAAATTTTGATCAAGACCACAGTCTCCACCAGCAGCAACCAGCACTCTGCAGCAACCCAGTCTATACATTTCTATCATTTCGGTATATTTTTGTTATCATTCTTTGAATTCTTGACTTTATGAAATAGTACTATTCCTAACACTTCCTGAATGTGGGTTTATTTATTTAATTGAATTACATTTGTTTCAATTTAGTCTTATTGTTTATATTACTATCTCAATTTTTAAATCTTGATCAAAAATTTATTTTTAATTATATTTAATTGAGTTATCTTTTAACTACAGAACTTTGTAATTTATTTATTCTAGCCTGCTAAGGTCTATTACAAATTTGGGCTCTCTTTGCTTAGTCTTGTATAAAATATAGTTGGGGGTCCCCACCATGTATTTTCTTTTGAAGGTGGATGCTTGAAGCTGGCAAAGGGCTAGGAAAAGTACAGAAGCCAAAGAACATGGTGGCAGATATGAGCATTTTCCTAGGGGTTAGCATGAGAGAGAAATGTTAACTACATCTTGAGGAAGTTCTGAAAACCCATGAGCCAGCATTACTGTGGTGAAACCTTATGGATTTGTCTGAAAGGGCTAGTTTTCTATTTAAAATTATTTAGAATTAGAATTTAGAGTTGGGTCTGCTCTTTTACTGAGTTCTTTGTATCCAGGAGGAAATGTTACCGCTGCAGGTTCTTGATGCCTGCTCTTTTCCCTCACATCCAAACTGTGCTACTCTGAGCACCTAAAACTTACCCAAAAGTGAGCTTAGACCTTGTTCCTGTTACTGACAGCAATCGGCACAAGCAAATGTTAAGCAGCAATCCCGTCAAATGATTTCTTTGTAGCGGTATATCACAGCAGGCCAGTTCCTTTTGAGAAGATTCAGCTGAATTGAAAAATTCCTTCATTTTGCCTAATGCAAACACCAGTAAGCCAAAATCTGCAGGGCAATTTCATCCCTACCTCCAAAGAAAACCTAGTTTCTATAAAATCTGTAGCATTATTCAGGGCTCTATTGCATTTATTGAATGGAAATGCCTATTTCACTTCCAGATGACAAATCTATCTTAGTTGGGTGGCAAAGTTTTAACTCCCCAGCATAGATGAATACGCAAATACGAAGTGATATCATCTAGTCCTCTAGGAAAAAAATTGGGACAGTTTTGACAGGCTTCTGCTTTCCAGTGAAACAATCTGTGAAATGTGAACGTGCATTTATATACAGAAACCAGTTTGCAGGGGCATGCTTTGTTTTGGAGTCTAATGTTGTAACTGATTCTTTCAAATTCAAGTCAGGGAATCTATAAACTCTTGTAAATGTTGGCACAATCTTAATTGGGCCATTTGACAGCAACAGCCTTCTCTATGGTAGAATGAGGCACACAGCGGTGTGGTGGGTTAAACCTGGCTGGATGCCAGGTGCCCACCAAAGCTGTTCTATCACTCCCCCTGCCTCAGCTGGACAGGGGAGAGAAAATATAACAAAAGGCTCATGGGTCAAGATAAGGACAGGGAGAGATCACTCAAACAATTACTGTCACGGGCAAAACAGACTCAGCTTGGGGACAATTAACTTAATTTATTGCCAATCAACCAGAGTAGGGTAATGAGAAATAAAATCAAATCTCAAAACACCTTCCCTCCACCCCTCCCTTCTTCCTGGGCACAACTTCACTCCCGGATTCTCTACCTACCCCCTCCAGCGGCGCAGGATCAGTTCATCACACGCTGTCTCTGCTGCTTCATCCTCTTCAGGGGCAGGACTCATCACACTCTTCCCCTGCTCCACTGTGGGGTCCCTCCCACGGGAGACAGTCCTCCACAAACTTCTCCAATGTGGGTCCTTCCCACGGGCTGCAGTTCTTCACAAACTGCTCCAGCGTGGGTCCCTTCCCTGGGCTGCGGTCCTTCAGGCACAGACTGCTCCAGCATGGGTCCCCCACGGGTTCACAAGTCCTGCCAGAAAACCTGCTCCAGCGTGGGCTCCTCTCTCCACGGGGCCACAGGTCCTGCCAGGAGCCTGCTCCAGCGCGGGCTTCCCACGGGGTCACAGCCTCCTTCGGGCATCCCCCTGCTCCGGCGTGGGGTCCTCCTTGGGCTGCAGGTGGAGATCTGCTCCACCGTGGACCTCCATGGGCTGCAGGGGGACAGCCTGCCTCACCGTGGTCTTCCCCACGGGCTGCAGGGGAATCTCTGCTCCGGCACCTGGGGCATCTCCTCCCCCTCCTTCTGCACTGACCTTGGGGTCTGCAGGGTTGTTTCTCTTACGTGTTCTCACCCCTCTCTCTGGCTGTTGTTTCTGTGTCCACTGCAACTTTTTTTCCTTCTTAAATATGTTATCACAGAGGCGCTACCACTATCGCTGATGGGCTCGGCCTTGGCCAGTGACGGGGTCTGTCTTGGAGCGGGCTGGCCTTGGCTCTGTTGGACAAGGGGAAGCTTCTAGCAGCTTCTCACAGAAGCCACCCCTGTAACTCCCCTCCGCTACCAAAACCTTGCCACACAAACCCTATGCAAGCTGTTTCATGGTTTTGAGTTTTTTAATATCAGACCCAGTTGTTGAGAGATGACAGGAAATAAATCAATCTGACTCTTAAATATTTCTTCTGTGAAGTGTATTTGTGCGAGGAAAAAGATTCCCAAGTGAAGACTAGGAGTTAATGCATTACCATTACCCCGACTGAAAAAGAAAAGGGTGTTAATGTCTTTCATTGCCTGGTAGGAGCTTTAGATCATTTTCCCCAATAACTTGAGCTAACATTTGAGTTTCTCAAACAGCTGAGCATTGGGAAAAGGAACCATAAAGCAAACAAACAGAACTTTCCAACTTGAAATTCTAGAAAACCTTCGAAACAAATGAGTTTCTTCATTCTTTCTGCAAGAGGACTTAGATTGGATTTTATTTCTAGGCCACAGGCTGTAGAGAGTTGTTCAAGTTTCTTTTATCTTATAAACCTACATTCTTTATGCAGAACTGGAAACTACTGTTTTGAAAGGAGCCTGCTGTGCTGCTCTGCATAATTGCCTGAAAGCAGACACTTCAGCTTGAAACCTGTTGCTTTTTGTGGTCTTTGTGTTGTTTATAATAATGAAGGAATGAACGTTGGCTATTAAACATCTTTCAAAGAGAGAATGCACTTTTGGCAAAAGGGAGAACACAAAGGTTAACATTTAATCATAGGAGCACTTTAAATGATTACATTGCTATACCTGTCAGTAAACATCAGTGCGTCAGTTGCCTGACATGGAGTAGTATCAAGTTTAATTAATTCTTACAGATTGAAAAGCATCATTTGATTAAATGAGTGAGTATTTCTCAAAGTTAATCTGCTTGCAGAGGTAGTCAAATTAGGTTTGATATCACAAAAACAGCTTTTCCAAATCATAATCATGGTAGGAAATCTAACACACAATATGTATGTATGTGTCTATATACATATGTACGTATACACATGTGCACATGCACTCACTAAAAACTGGGTAAAACTGCTGAAGTTATTCTTAATTTCGTAGGAGATTCAGAGTGTGATTGGTAAACAAAGCCAGACTCTAAAGGATATCATGGAGAAACTCCGGATCAAGTATTCTGAAATGTATACAATAGTCCCTGCAGAGATTGAAACACAGTTGGAGGACTGCAAGAAAGTATTGCAAGACCTAGAAGACAAGGTAACTGTTGATGTAATTTTCATATTTATTTTTTTGTAATTTATAAATAAGTATAGCAATATTTGATGAATGTTGTAACTATAAATTTCAGCTTGAAACATTGATTATTTTCATTTGCATTTTCCTTGGTGAAAATGAATGCATGAGGAAACATTCCTCATGTTAACTGTCTCCTAGGATAACCTTAGAGTAAGCAGTGTGAATATAATATTTTTCTTTTCCATTAAAAGAGGACATGGCAAAACCACCACAGCAATAAATCTTGGATGTGATATGGATCGTGTCTTCTATCCAGTCTGATTCTTAAACTGAACTAATAGTCAAAGTTGATTGGGAAGTTTGTATAGCTTAACTGAGAAGATAGTTTCAAAACTGAGTTAAAAGATGACTTTGAAACTGGATTTTTATCTAATTTGCACACATAGTAGGGTATCATGGTATGGTTCTTTATACCACCCCTCAGGACATGGTTGCATTCCTTTAAAAGCAGGCAGGGAATTTAAAAAAACTAAATAACATTGCCTCGGCTTTTTGCAATGTTTTCTATCTATAGCGGGTATAAACAGTTAACTGAAAGCAAAATTAAAGGAAAATGGAGTAATACTGTAAGTTTGGGGTCAGATTTTGGTCTGGTATAATAATTATCACTCTTATTTATTCATTTGTGTTACTTTTAAAAAGAAAAAATCTTTCAGTTCTCGTTTCAGAAATAATACTGTTTAATGCTAATTTTAAAAGCTAAATCTCAGTTAATTTGATAAAACTTGAAAGTTTGATAAAACTTGAGAGTTTGATAAAATGATTTTGAAATCCAGTTGCTTGTTAGTGTCTATCAGATTATTCATTCATTTTATATTGGATTAAATACTTAGAGACATATTCATTACAGCTTATTAGTTTTAATTCGGTTAACTTTGTAGTTTCTGTTTCAAAATGGAACCCGTCTTTTTAGAACCAACAACTGGGTAGGAGAGAGGAGGAGGAGAGAAGTAAAACAGTATTTATTTATGCTTTGGGGTTTTTTTGTTGTTTACTATTTCAGTTACTGAGTTAAAAGATTATCCCAATGCACACATTATACGTTGGAGTGAAAAAGCTGGTCCTGGAAACTAGATAACATTTGTTTTTCATATTTAGGTAGTGGAAAAAAAAATAAACTATCTTGGAATTTTTTTAAATGCATTTAGGAAACAAAATAAAACTTAGTGGAAGTGGAGATCAGTTTAGTTACATACTAGGAGATACCAGTATGTGTAAAATTGAATTAACTTGTCATATTTTAATGGGATTCTGCTTTCTAATAAATCTGCTAACCTAAAAATGACAATAAATTGAACTTCTAATGCCATGCATTTTATGTGAAAAATATAATAAATTTATCCCAATAAGAAGTCTTGAAATTGAAATCCTGCCCTACCAATGACCAGAGCATTGACAGATGCACCGTTTTTTCTGAGGGAAGTTATGAAGTCAATGCTTGGTTTGCTTTCTCATTTCCAGCTGTGTCGCATCATTCATAGATGTTTCTCTTCTATTTTGGACACTAGCACTACAAACATCAGTAATTTTTCATGTTTGGTATAGTCCAGGGTAGTAGTAATGGTCAAGTGTTCAGTGACTACAGTCTGAGTTCCTTTTTCCAAGGAGTCTTAGGCACTAAGTACAAACTGGGCTTCATAGCTTTTCTGTATAAGCATGAGTATTTGAGTGGAGCACTGTAGTTCTTTTTGCTATATATTTATTTTGATTAATGCAATTTTATCAAAAGAATACCTTACTGTTGGTATTATTATATTGGTCTGACAGTACATGTTGGAATCTATAAATAATAATAAATGTTAAGAAAATTAAGAAATAAAAATGGATAAATAATTTATTAACTGAATAATGATCTTAATTCCTCTTCCCACAAAAAGGATGAAGCATTTCAGTATAAAGAGCTTCAAGCCAGAATAACTACTAAGCTAGAAATCTTTTGCATCAATGCAGCATAAAGCTGTGCAGTGTGTATATGCCCCTTAAATCCTAGGGCTGCAGCACACGAAGAATTTACCATGATTTAACAATTTCCTCATGCTTGGCTGACGCTAACAGCTAGCAGGGTTTAGTAAGAAAAGACACCACTTTGGGCTAAGAGCAAGGACTTTCTCAATCCCTGCACTTCATCTAGTCCATAGTAATCTGGTACCTGACTGTGTCGTTCAGTTCTGTGCTCAGGCAATTACTCAACTTCATCTTATTTGAGAGTTTTTCTTTTTACATAGAAAATCAGGCCCTCCAGTGTGCCTATTTTTCATTTCTGTGAAGTTCTGCAGAGTAAAATTAAGTTCCACATACTTCATGGGGCTCAGAGCCTTTTATTTTAGTAATAAATCTCTACATTTAAATTTAGAAATTCACTATATATTGATGCACTTCCATATTCCCTTATTTCTTACATGGATGTAATAGCTGTCAGCTGAGACATAAAGGTGTCTTCTAGGTTTCTTACAGCATGAATCTAAATCCACAATACAGCACGGTTGTCCTGTTACAGATTAGAACAGGGGCAGCTGAAGTAAAGCACCCAGAGAGTTGCAGTGTCTTATTTTTTGTTTCTTCAGGGATTGCCTTTCTTGACCAGTCATCTTTAAGAGGAAATTATTGAACAACACGTAAATGTTAAACCTGCTCACGTTAATGCTTCTCCCTGCAAATGTAATTCCATACCTGTGTTTTTAAGTGACTTGTCAAGAGAAACATAAAAAGAATTCGAATATTTTTGGTGAGGTGGTGCACAGAAACAAACAGATCTTTGTAATCTCCCCTATCATTTTCTCTTTACTCTGACAGGTTAGCTTTGAAATCTTGCAGAGCTCTCCTCAGTATGTGCTGAAAAGAAAAGCAGAAACTATTAATAATGGCCTTCAAGCTATTGAAAAGATGTTACAACAGAAGAGTGAAAACATTGCAAAAGCCAAAGAAGTTCAGAAGGTAATCTTGCCAAAAAAATTTTGCAGGTGTTAAAAGATTTTTGGTTCTTTCTACAGAGCCTGGTTTAGCAGGAGCATAAAGTGGCCCTCCATTCATTTTATGTCTGTAAAAGAAGTACAAGCAAGCATTTAGCTGGTGAATATTTTACCAGTTCTTTCTCCCAGGAAAATATGTGGGTTTTTCAACTGTGAATTACACCAGTAGATGCAAAGTGTTCTGTTCTCGTCATATCAGTCCCAAAATCTTTACAATTCCACATGCCCCACATGAAGAACAAATAACTCTGCTGTTATCTTTGAGCCTGACCTTATATTTCACTTCCCCTCTCTCCACATGCAGCAAATCTGGGATATGCTGGACCTTTGGCATTACAAACTCAATGAACTGGATGCAGAAGTGCATGATATAGTAGAGCAGGATTCCTGCCATGCACAGGAGTTGATGGATATCTTAGTGACCCCCCTTCAGCAGTACCAACAGGTCTCACAACTTGCTGAGCGCAGAACTGCCATTTTAAACAAGGTAGATGCAAATGTAAAAGTTTAAAAAAAAAGCACATCGTATAAAAAATAAAATAAAGGCTTTGTATAAAACCTCATCAAAGGCTCTCGAATAAAGAGTGAAAAGCCTGCTGTAGGTGCATTGGCTTATTGTAGCTAAGAGTTTCTGGAGTGGCAAACATCACCTCCAGCTGCTACCCCAAAATACCGGCTCTGCACCATGGTTGATGGGGGTTAGCATGGGGAATTCATGCCCCTGGATGGGTGATGAGATGGTTCTCTATAACTCTGCTAATGGGCTATCTATTAAAGTAACATTGCCATATAAATCACAACAATGCCCGCATGAAATGTAAGCATGTAAGCACGTAAGCACCAAAACTACCTTTGATTAGAGGAGATAGGCTGAAATCTTGAAACTGTTTAAGAAAAATTATGATCTTTATTTCACCATACTAATTTAACTGACTTTGATGAAAATGCATCCCGTTTTCTTTTAATCTTGTCCATAGATGTGTTTATCCTATACAGTGAATAGAAATGCGTTTGTGCCTTTTTGTAAAATCCTGTCATTTCCTAGGCTGCCAACAAGATGGAAGAATACAATGAACTCTTGAAGAATGTGAAAGATTGGATAGAAAACACCAACTGCTTGCTAAGAGCAGATGCTCAAAATGACTCTGCAAAAAGCTTACGCAAACATACTGATGACCTTCAGGTAAGCGTTAATGCAGATATATGATCTTGTTAGAACTGTTTGCTCTGTACAGACACAATTTTGCATTCTTAAGTCTTACTGACATAAATAATTTACCATTTTCAATAAATCCTTTAAGTGAAAAATAGTTCTAGTTGACACTCATGAAATATAGATAGATACTTTTCGGTGTTGGTCATATCTATCTTGTGAAAGTACTGAACTGTAGTACATCTCTCTTCCAAAAATGTACGATTGTCTTTTGTTACCCTATTGTGTGGCTATAATCAGTTTTTACTGCCTGAATACATACGGTTCTTTCTGTATTGTCTGTATGTGATACGAAAAGGATAAAGTGGTATACTGATGTCTGTGTGTTAGATGGAAACTTTGAAGTGAATTGTGATTTGGAAGGCAGTTCTCACTGTTTCTTCAAGGTAACTCTGATTGGTAAATTCAAGAATCAAATGTTTGTAATATTATAGGGAAGATTAGGGCCATGCAAGTGCCAAGAGGATTTCTGGCAATTTTGTATTTGAAATTCAAGTTTTCTATATGTCCATTCCTTGGCTTAGGCCAAGAGAGAATATTGGTGCTCTGAACATAGATTTTTGTACTAAAACTAATAAGAATTCCTTACAGGAAGTAGCTGACTGTTCTGGACCGATATGTTACAGAGCATGTAGCCACAGTGGGGAGACTGTGATTTCCAAAATCTGTGAACATTTTTGTGACAAAAGCTTATTGTCTTCTGCATTTGTGGTTTGGGGTGTTTTATGTGTTCTGGGCTGGGAAACTAGTGGATTTGGAAATGCACCCAAGGCTTGCATTAGAATTGAGACGTGCATTCAGTCCTTTCCTTCAGTGGATCACATGCATTTCTTGCAACCCTCACTGTTCTTCATGAAGACATTTGTTGTAATTAATCCAAAAGCTCATCCAGTTAGCTGCAGGAGATGGGAAGAATCTTCCCATCATGCACAACTGGAGCATTTTGTTACATCTGCTGCCTGCAGGGTGGTATGCAGAAAACCTTTTTCAGGTGTCTGGCTGACATGTCTTGTTTATGTAGTTGGGCTCAGCCTGACCATGGCACGGGAGCTGGAGAGGGATCTTCTCCAGGATCTCATACTTTTCTTTTTTTGGGGGTGGGACCTCTCTCTGAGTTTTAAATCTTCCTCTTCGTGCCTTTTGTCATCCTCATGGAGACTTATTTTATCTAATTGATTACCTTAAAATTATGGCATCAGTCCCTCAGTTTTCTGCCTGCAGGATACAGCAGTTCAGTTCCTTTAGGAGGGTTTTGGTCTGAACTAAGCTTTTGGGAATATATGCAATGGATAATGACATACAGGAAATTAAAACTGATTCCTTCTGGTCCTAACCTCTGTGAAACTTTCATGCTCACCATTGGTGCATCAAACTAAGCTCTTATTTTGTCTCCAGATGGCTTTGGAAGACTCAGAGCAAAAGCAAAATCTTCTACACAGTGTTTACTTGGAGCTGGAAGAGCTAACACCAGTCTTTCAAACAGACACTGTAATGCAACAGCTAAATGAAATAGATGATCAAGTAGCAACTTTACAGCATGAGATAGCAGAGATTCTTCCACAGATCCAGCATGTGGCTGATGTAAGTTTGGGTGATCTATAAGTGCCTTTTATCAGAGCTTCATCATATTTTATGAAATACAGCTTACATTGCCTGCATAGAAAAAAGGTGTGCTGGTTTTAGTAGGTGTGCCAAGTGAGGAAATTAATTGTTTGGAAACAAACCATCAGAAGGTGTTTGGTATCTAATTAAGCTGTAAAGTTCAGGAGTATCAATGAAATTCCTTGTTTAGGAGGAGAAAGGCAGGACTTGTTGACTGGCAAATTAAAAGGGCTTATCGTGCTGGAGGGTAGGGCTCTAATTCAGAGGCACCTGGACAGGCTGGAGAAACAGGCTGACAGGAACTTCATGAAGTACAACAGAGGCAAATGCAAAGTCCTGCACCCAGGAGGGAACGTGTCCAAATACCAGTAAAAGCTGGGGGCCAATCAGCTGGAAGGCAGCTTTGCCAAAAGGGCCAGTGGTTCTGGTGGACGAGAAGTTGATCATGACACAGCAGCGTGATCTTGCAACAAGAACGCCAACAGCATCCTGGGCTGCCTAAGCAAGAGTGTAGCCGAGAGGTCCATGAGAGCGATCTTTCTTTTTGGCACCTGTGAGATCATATGTGGGTGCTGTGCTCAGTTTTAGGTTTCCCAGTGTAAGAAAGACATAGACATACCTGGAGCGAGTCCACCAAGGTGGCTGGGACCTGTAGCACAGGATGTAGGGGGAAAGGGGGGAAACCTGGGTCAGTTCAGCTTGGAGAATAGACAGCTTGGGGGTGGGGGTATTACTGCTGTCTGCTGCTACATAATGGGAGACTATAGACAAGTTAGAACCAGACTCTTCTTGGGGTGTGCAGAGAGAAGATGAGCAGTAACAGACCCAAATTATAACAAAGGAAGTTCCATCTACATATTAGGAAGGATTGTTTTTGCAGTGAGATTGGTCAAACACCAGATCAGGGGCCCAAAGTAGGGGTAAAATCCTGATTCCAGGAGATACCCAAATCTCAACAGGATCAGGCCCTAAACGACCTGCTCTGACAGGTACCAGAGACCTCCCAAGGTCCCTTCCAACCCAATATATTCTGTGACTCTATCTCCATGAGAGTTCACAAGCAGCTGTACTGTATGTGGATCCATTTTCCATCTGACCTAAGACCCTTCATATAGGAAGCTGCAACAGTGTAATGAGACCGGTTTCCTATGCTGATAACTATCACCACTGGAAAAGTGT
Source organism: Harpia harpyja (assembly GCF_026419915.1). Taxonomy (NCBI): domain Eukaryota; kingdom Metazoa; phylum Chordata; class Aves; order Accipitriformes; family Accipitridae; genus Harpia; species Harpia harpyja. The sequence goes on along the minus strand of NC_068942.1, from coordinate 75,020,877 downwards.
CTTCTCACTACTGGTCATTTATAATGTGACTTTTCAAGGATATTTCAATTCTGTATTCAGGGTGATCTTAGATACCTAATTCCTCCAGAAGTTAGGATGATGCATAATTTGTAATAATGAGCGTTTTGATTGGTAGCAACCATTAACATATCCTGCATATGCTGCACTTGGTTTTCAGTATTTCTTTTTAAATTTAAGTGAAAGGCAGAAATGCAAGCTGGCTTTGGTATTTGTACTATCTACGAATATTCTCTTTGTTCCCAAAATCTAGGAATTGGATGCCATTGAATCTCACGTGAAAGCGTTTGAGAAGGACATTGCCAAAATGAAGACAATCCTGTCATCAGAAGATCTGTTAGAATTTTCTCCTCAAGACCAACTTAAACATGGACAGGTCTGTGAAAACTCCTATATAGGTTTTTTTCCCTATATATTTATGGATAAGTTAGCATAAATATGCTTTCACAAGCATAAGGCTGTTTTGTGGCGGCAAACTACCATGAACAAGTTTTTAGTATATGACTTTGAAATGTTAGTATCACACAAATTCTAACTCTCAAATCAAAGACTGAAAATATTATTTCAGTCATGATTTTGGCCACATGTTTCTACAGTAGCAAGTAGTGCAATCCAAGAGGAGCACATCGGTAAGGCAAAACAGTTCATGCAGAGGACCCGATACCTGTGTTGTATGTGTCCTGGGGGCTTACTTTGGACTGATCCTGTAGAATGGATATCCATTAGTGGCTGGGTGTCTTCAGAGGCTCTTCTGGAGAGTAACTTATGCTTTAGTTTTATTTGAAAGGAATCCAGTTTGCTTGGTCCAAGACAACTGCTCAATGTAAACCTAAGGTGAGACTGTTGGGAGATCCCTTCAAGAAGCACAGTCATGGTTTGAACGAAAACATTTGAAATTAAAGCACTATTGAGAACATGCCCATAGAGAACTCAAGTACATAATTTATGTGTTGTCAGACATACCTGCCATATTTGACTGTCTCCATTTATGGAAAGTTTATGGCCTGACTTTCAGAGACACTTGCTGCACATCACTCTGCTTAGCATCAAACAGTAAGTAGTCTGAAAATCAGGCCCTGTTTTTCCAAAAATGGAGGCAAAATTTAGCAGGTGTTTCTGGAAACATAGGCCGGAGTGACTTGCCATAAAACCATTTCATCATACAGGGACTTCACTGCAAATTACCTTGGCCAGATGGTTTTCCTTTCTCTGCTTGAGTGAAGTAAAGCAAAGCATTATGGTATCTTTTCTTTTATACCACATACAGTCCACATTGTTAGCTGACTGAAATGCAGAAAGCATGGGTTCAGTTTCAGGGGAGGGATAAAAATGTCATCATATCTCTCATAGCTTTGTTATCCAGAGAATGATTTTGTAATGGCTACATTATATGGAAAAAACTACAGTAATATTTATTCTGGAAAATTATGTTCACCTACTTCCTTATTTTAAATTGAAGCCTGGGTAGTACGCTAATAACAAAAAATTCCTGATACAGGCTGCTTACAAATGAGAGAATAAGCATCTCTATTCCAGTTGGGGCCTTTTAAAATGAAATCTTCTTGAAAGGGGATTTAACAAAAATATTTGTAATTAAAAGGCCCGTAGGTGGTTTGTACTCATTTTTTTTTTTTCTTCTGAAGTTCCCAGCTGAATGATATCTCAGTAGGATTTCATGTTTCTTTAGAACCAAGAAGTTGTGAGTTGGTATTGCCATTCTGTCTTTCCTAAGCTGATCACTGAGTCTTCCATAAAACACGTATTGTGGTATGAAACTGCACATTTCTGTTCATTCAAAACTGATAAAGGTGATAGTAAACTGTGCATCCGCTCGGGGTGTTGTGATATGAAATGCTGTCTTTGACAGGAAAGCCATCTTCAGAGGTTTCTCCTGGCTTCCATCCAGGTTCATCATCTCAGCTACGTTGATAAGACTGTTTATAGGACCATCATAAAATGACTAGCTTTAACATAGGACATTTCATGGCTGGTTCGCAGCACAGAAAAAGAAAAACCAGATATGGCTAGAGTGACATCAAAGGGTTTGCACGAGTTTTTTAACTGTCTTTGCTGCCAAAGATGTGCTACTTTGAAATGACACGCTTAGTAAATAGTAACTAATCTGAATGTGACCCTTTTTTTGTCACTGTGCGAACTTCATGTATGTGTATGCAGAAAAAGCAGCATTGTAAATGTGTTATCTTCGTCTTGCTTTAGACAACCTCACCACGGATTTTCACTTATTTGTTCCAAGATTAAAATATTCTTGCTTCTTAAATAGGAAACTTACCAAAGAGAACTTTTGCACATTATGACAGTAGTATAAATTTTCTGTGTTGATTTTTTCCAACTCAGTATCACATCCATCATCTATCCTGTACCCTAATAGGTAATACTTGACCATGTTGGTCCCATGCAGAAGACCATTGTTCATATACAGTCCTACGAGGAAGCACTTCAGTTACCAGGGGTGAAAACGCAACCTTTCTCAGTCTTCCAAAGAGCAAGACAACTCTTGAGAGAATTGAAGAAATTAGAAAAAATTACTAAGGAACAAAATGACCTACTGGAGGTAATTGATTTGGGGTTTTTTCACTGTCACCTAAACCACCTTTATTTTATAATAATTTTGATCACTAGACAATATTGTTTTTACAGTCATATAGTACACCTACTTCATCTTCTATGTAATGGCTTGAGGATTTTTTTGTTCTGTTTTTTTTCTGTGTAATTTGCTACTATAACAAGGCACACTGGATAGTACTGAAATTCATTTCAGTTTTCCAATTCAGTCACAACAGACACCATGTGTTTTAGCATATTGTAGAAGAAATGAAGGCCCAAGTGTCTTATGACCTGGGTTTGCACAACTGATGATTGAAGTCCAGTGTTACATGCAGGTGCTTACATCTGCAAAATTCAAGTCATTAAACTTACCTTGAACATGGAAATTCTTGTTGACAGACATTAGATAGAAATTGCTGTCAGCAGAAAGTCTTTTACTGGACATGATCTTCCCAAATCAGTGAGCCAGGAAAGTGACCATTTTCTACCACTGTCGCTTGGTTAATTCATTGTTTTGAGGCAGGCCAACTCCTGCCCTCAGAAGGCCCCATGCAAGGATGTGTCTGCATAAGTGAACATGTGACAGGGGGCTTGGAGATGCTGTTGGCCAGACCAGGTTTGGAAACAGAAGTGATATAACAGCATTGGTGTGACACACGGCTGTAGTAGAAGGCAGTGCCAGCAGGGTCAATGAGCGTTAACTCATGGGCAGTATGAGTTATGAAACAGCTATGCTGGCTCCAAACCTGAAGTGGTATCTCTGCAGCACTTCACTGAGCAATGTGTTTGCACCAGCTCAGGAAGGTTTTACTTCAGGGATACCTGCATCACGCTCCATTGCCCAGGGTAGATATACGTGGAGGCAATCTGGAGTTCGGTTATGCATGTTCCCATGTTAGCAGATGTATGAAAATTCTCATGTGACCCATCCATTTCTTGGCAGGATGATAGCAGCACCTAGAAAAATGATATGATATCTTTGCTGATTTGGTTTTCCAAACCTGTTAAAGTAAAGCAGAGTGCTTTAGAACACATAAATTATTACTGGGCATTTCGGAGGCCAGGCACACACAAGTCAAAGGTAAAATGTTAATCTCCATCTTCAATTTTCAGTTTGTGAAATTAAAAGCACCATACCAAAAGAAAAACTCAAACATGCTACATGACTAATGCCTGCTTGGAGTTTGGAAAAAAGCAATGACCACGCGAGACCCATATGATCCTTACAATCTTTTTTTTTTTTTTTCAATTTTTTTTTTTTTTTTTTTTTTTAAGGCCATGAAATGACTTATGTCTGAAAGATGGATGTGGTAAAACGTACCTTTTTCAGAGAGTTACTGAAAACACTTTAAAACCATCAGGAACAGGGTGCTTTGCAATTATAAAGTGTTATCATGAGACTTCTAACCAGTTTATGTGGAGCATTAGGTCAAGGTTTAGATTCTTCTCCTTTTTGAAACAGCTGTAACCTTTTTTACTCACCATTTGCCTTTATCTTACAGGCATCCAACAATCTGTAGCTGAGTGAAATTTCTTTGTGAGAAAACAGATTGGAAAAATTGCAATTCTTGGCAGCTAGGATATCAAACTGTGCAAAAAAGATTTTCCAGTCCTGTTGAATGGGTTGAAAACAGAAGTACTACAATACAAGTCTAGCACCAGCTAAGACATAACAAAGGATAAAGCTATTAAAGGATGGCATTTTGAGTGCTGCATTAGAAAGGTAGTAAGTATCCTGATAGAGAGGAAAGCAAATGGGAAGCAAACTTCCTGTACAAATACATACATAGTTATTTTTTTCCTGAGGATTAGTTTTGAAATTTTAGTGTTTGCCCATATCTTGCTATCTATGATGCAACAGGATATTGCACTAGTAACTTTTGTATAATTAAGTTGCAGTGTAACACCTGAGAAAGCATAACAGAAACAAAACCTGTAATAGGTAGTGTAAATGCTTTGGGGCAGGATGTTAAGTGACTTAGATCTGTGTTGAATGTTGCCCTCTTTTTTTATTACGGCCTGTCAAGTACCACACCTATTGCTACCTAAATAACGTCACCCGGAAGAGGAGCTGGAAGCTGCAGCTGCTTCTACCGGTTTTCTGTGCATGAGAGTGGCAGTATTTGCATATTTAATGATTTACTGTGCTCATTTTCAGTAAGCTCTTCCATATCAAATACAGTGCCTGCCTGCATGTACGCTACGGGCAGGTGGGCCTTTTCCATGGGAACGTCTTCTAGTATTACCACAGTATGAAAAGTAAAGAGCAAATGTTAAGCAGGAAATAACTCAAAAGAGAGGCAACACTTCTAGGAAGAGATTCAGTCCCACATATATGACATAATTTATGTTATACTAGGAAAAGGATAAAATAAAATTTTTTGCCCCTCAGTGGAAGGCAGGGAACAGATGAGTTATCTTCAGGCAAGTGGCTATATTCACATATTGGCCTGTGACAGAAGACATTGGAGTCTATATACAAAATATTCATATTCTGTAGTTAATCAAGGAAATTTGAGGTAGTACGCATTTTACCTATACTAAACAGTCCTATTCATGTGGAAATGAAGGTATGGGTAAGACAATCTCTCTTTTAGAAGGACTTTTAGTTTCTCATTAAAACTGAACAGGAGAAGACCAACTGTTTTTTCCCTCCTCTGATTCTTTGCCATTCTAGCTATGGCATTAAGATTATAGGCCACAATTAAATATCTTCCTCTCCAATTTGGCTTTTTTTTTTTTTTTCCCCAAGTGGGGAAAATAGTTTTTTCTTCCTTTTAAAACCTGAAAGTAAAAAAAAAAAAAAAAAAAATCATTTAGAACCTTATTCGTTTGTGTTTTATTGAGAGGGAGTGCTGCAGTGAAGTGACTGAAGAAATGACACTGTCACTGTTCATAGGAGGAGAGACTCTTTGCTCTGAAAGGCAGAGTCTGCATGCATTGCAGAGAGATTTTTCAACCTGTCAGGCAGTTCAGGTGCTGCTATCAGCAGAGTAAGTTCAAGCCTGTTGACAGTAGGCTGCATTTTCTTCATTACCTTTTGCAGACACCTGAGGAATAGTCCTTAGATATACTTTGGTTCTCAGCCCATGGTTCAGAAAACACAGAACCACTAAATGTTCCACAAATTAAATGTTTTCACAAAATATCTGATTTGTAGATGTAACAATTTCTTAATTACCTGAGACATTGTGACAGGCTGTGGCTGACAAACATGAGCAATGTGTGTGGGGAGATTGCCAATTTCTGCACGAACAGTAGAGCATGGGGCTTGATGAGATTTTGCTGTCACTGTCAAATGAGTAAAAGTGAATTTGCCTGTTTATAACATATAATATGCTTTCCTATAAGCCATGTAAGAAGAGGAAGCTCACACAAAGTGGAAATACTTATCATTTTTATAGCAAGTATTCAAATTGTCAGATACTGTGGTTGGCTTATCCTCTGAGCTGCAGTGTCTGCCTGGTGTACAGCACAGTTCATTTTTGGTCAGTGCAGAACTAGCTGGCAGTAAAGACCTGAGCACCAATAAAAATCAGGTAGGCTTTCTAATTTGATATGAAACCCTGTAATTTCTCTTTTTTTTTTTTTTTTCCCAACCTGTTCTAAATTGTAGTCAATGTGATTAAATTTGCTCCATTTACATTTTATAGCCAAATTCAGAGCTCTACTCTGGAGTAAGCAAAGATGTGCTCTTAGTCAGAATACCCCACCATACTTTGACTTATGGATAGAGCAGTTTGTTTGTCTTTAGCAAGTGAATAATAAACTTAGTGAGGATAGGGTTGTGCAAAGTTAGCAGAACGGAGTTTCTTTTACATGTAACTACAGATGCAAAGGAGGCTTCAGTACTCTTCAGTACATATTTGTTGCATTACTGACTAGTTTGTTTCTGTACTATTTAATTCAGAATTATTTATGAGGATTACCATTTCACAGGAAGCTGTAAAGAAAACAGAAGAATGTGAGCAAGAAATTGAAAAATTGAAACAATTCTTAAAGAACCACTTGGTTGAAATATCACATGAAGATCAACCACTGGCTCAGAAGACTCGTTGTCCAGAGGTGGGTTTCATTGTTTCCCCCCTCATGTCTGTTACTTGTCCTGACTAATTACGACGATGCAGAGCACTGAGAAATAGCAGTGCGCTTCCCTCCCCGCCACAGTCAAGCAAGCAATTGAATGCCATAACGTGACTACACATACATAAGTTGACATATACCGAGAGATATTACAATTAATATTAGTTTGCAAGTTGGGTATATCTTTGATAATACACTCCTTATTGATTTTGATGTGTCATCTGTACCTATATCAACTTCTAAGGAAAATTTAGAGTACTGTTTTCATGACAGCTGACAGCTGTTTTGGTGAAACAATATGCAGCCCTGATAGCTTGCCTGTGCTCAGCATCCTGCTAATGTTCCTGAGGTAGCAGCTTGGGATAGTGCATAAGGAGAGAACTGAGTCCATTTCTGATCACTGACTGTGCAGTGGTACTTTTGGTGATTCTGGTTAGGGTTAGATTCTCTAGACTCCTTTCCTCATCCTCACCGCCACACTGTTTTCATCAACTGATAAACATGTGTTGCTTTTCTCCCTGCAGTTTGCTGCTTTCTGTAGTGGATGCATTGATTATTTAATGCAAAAATAACGTGCGTTTTAAGGACAGCATTGCAGAATTCAGGAAATTACTAATTAAGTGTAATAACTATTAATAAAGTGCCTCTGAAATGCTCAGCTTTTTGCAGTCAGTCACAGTAAAGTTAATACACATACATTGTACTTGCCTAATAACTATAATTACTCAGTAGGCTCCTAAGTACATAGCTGCTCTGCTTTCAGGTGGTTGGATGTTGGAGGCTTGATGCTAGTATTAAGCATGACTCATTTCCTGATTCTTACTTGTTTTTGTCTTTGAGTATAGGACTTTCTGTTCAATAGCTCTTGTTTTAGAAAAAAAACTGTTTCACAACTGTAACATTTCATGAATAGAAGTGGGCAATGGAATTGCCTATCATGGAGGGGCTTCAGATGAAGAAGTGATATTAATAAAGATTTGGTTTCTGAGGTTTTGGGCTAGTTAAGATTGAAAAGCAGTAGCTGGTAAATGTATGCTGTAAAGTCTCCTCCTGCAATGAAACAAATAGAAATACTGTTCTTAGTGGACATTTATAAAAATATGCCAAATTATCATAGATGGCTGTTTCTTCATTCCAAAGACCTTTTCTTGCCTCTACCTGTGGAAGATTTTACCCCATGTTTTTGAGTATACAAAAGGAAAAAACATCCTTGTCTGAGCAGAGTTCCTATGTCCTTTGAAAATTTGCTGGGGTTCCTGCCTCCACATTCTCTGTCACGCAGCCACACTAGTGTTATTAACAGAAGAAGCTGTAGTCGAGACAGAACCAGCAGTCTTACTGTTTTCAGCTCTCATGGATTATTACTTGCATAGCATTATTTACACCATGATAGAGCATGTTGTGGAATTATTTCAAACCTAGTATCAAAGCTTGCTCTGATGGACTGAGCCCAGGGTGCAATGGGATTTTTAGCCATGTTTCAGTTTTCTGAGCAAGGAACAATGCTTCAAAGAGCTTTAGCACTTTCAGTAATGAAGGGAGTGGGGCATTTTATTCCTTGCCCTGTCTTACTCTATTATTTGTTGTGCTTTCTTTGCTCACCTGGAGACTGGGTGGTAAGGAAAGGCCCTAGCAGAAAGCTCTAAGGGCAGAACACCAGCTAGAGCAATAGTCATGGCCTGGGAGGAGACCAAGATAGATTTATTTCCCCTTTTGTTAGTGCAGAGTTACTTGTGTTATTGTTTAATCCCTGCAGAACTTTAAGTGTTTTCCTTCTATTTTGTTGGGGACTACTGCTCCCAATATCACATTCAAAGACATGGGATAGTTTTGTCACTAAAACCCAGCAAATGGTTTGTTTCCTTCTTTTAGGCCAGCTTCAGCAAAGACGACTCAACCTTGAGCTACCCTTATTGCTGTCTTTGCCCTCAACAAGACTATCCCAAGTGTTTTGTGTCAGGTTTCCAGAGAAGGTAGTTGGAAGTAACATCACCTGCTCTGACACACAAAGTAATGCAACCCAGCTGCATTCCCTCTGTCCTGAAGGAAACTCATATTCTCATGGCTATGCAGGACCTAGTTAGAATTAGTTATCCAGCCTTTCACATTTCCTTCCAGACTACCAACTTCTGCATTACAGGTGGCAAGTGCTGTCCTGAGCTGAATCTGTTGCTGCTGTTTTGCATATATCTGTACATGTCCTGCAGTGACAATGGGGAACTGTCCCTATGCCCGGAAAAAGGAAAAAGGGGAAATAGCCTCAGTCCCAGTAAGATGCATCACTGGTATCATCTGTTACGTTACTCTTTGGTTAAGTAAAAAAACAGATGCTTACAGATGTTGTTGCTCCTTAGGGAGAAATGGAAGCTGTAAAAGAAGAAATCATAAAGCTGTGCCAAAGAAAGGAAGATATCCTTACCGGGATGAAGAATTCAATGTCTGAGCTTCACCAGCACTTACAGCAGGAAGTGCCTGAGTCAGGAGATGAACCCACAGCCTCTGGATTAGCACAAAGTGACTTGATTGGGACTGATGTTTCTGGTCAGCAGGTAAGTGGAGCACCACGTTGTAATCACTTACAAGAGCTGAAGAGGGAAGGTAAATAACCCTTCTTCTTCCAGGAGGAGTGGCATGTGAAAGAGGAGCACCCCTGCAGCTGTGAATCAATACTAATTCTCCTCCCCTTTGTGCTTCTGAATGGTCCCAGAAGGACTGAGTTTGATGCATGTCTAGAAGAAGGTGGGAGAGAGGTGTGCCTCTGATTATTTTTTAGCATGAGCAGATCCAACAAGAAGTTTGCATCAAGCAATCAGTAGCAAAATGCTTGATGTGTAGCTCTGTTGATAATCAGTTGTTCTGGGATTTTCGGTAAATTGTTTTCATGGAGCAAAATGAAATTTGTCCCAATTATAGCTGTGATGTTGAAACATTACAGCATAGAGAAAAGTCCCAGTTTTCAGAGGTGCTTAGTACCTACAGCTTTCAGTTACTTTAATGTAGGGTGGCAGATGTTCAGTGCTTCTCCAAAAGTGGACCCCAAGTGGTAACTTTCTTCTGGTTTACAGGCAGAAGAGAAGAGGCTTTTACTGTTCTTGTCATGAATAATTGGGCTGTCTCTTTCTGTGTATTTTTATAGTTGAAAAAAAGAGGAATGATGTCTCTTCTACCTTCCTTAGATGAAGAATCAGAAGACTGTTCTTTCCACAGCAAGGTGAGTTCAGTATATATCTTATATATACAGCTGTATATGTAAGATACAAGATCTTGGTACAGGACAAGTGCTGAAAAATGTGTAAATCCAAAATACTTCAGAACAAATTGAAACATCTGCTATCACTCCAGGATACTAAGAAATTGCACTCAAGCCAGCCTACCAATATTACAATACCAATTCTATGATGTGTGATCCTGCTTTTGGTGGGATTGCTTATACAGTAATATCTCCTTTATGGAAGTGTTAGTGGCAAAATATGGGCTTAAATACCAATGTTTATATGTGGAGGTGGGGTTCAGACAGAATTAGACAGCCTCTGAAGTGCTAAAACTTAAAAAAACCCAAGCAAAATGATTTGTATGTTTGAGCTTAAGAAAAAAAAGGGCATGATCAGACTATAGGGAATGAAGTTAAGAGAGATTTCTGGGAGAATGGGAGAAACTGGGGGACACTGCTCAACAGGTTGCTCTGAATCTGGGGAGTCTGAATGCCCAGGTGAATTGCAGAGGAGCAAAGCTGGGAGTAAAGTTTCATGATAAAGTTAATAGCTTTTGGAAAAAAGAAAAAAAAATTCCATGAAACTTTCTGCACACTTTCCTGCACCTTAGGGACTAAACGAGATGTATTTGAATGAAATCAGGAATGTGCAGAAGTGCTGGCGAGCTTGTAGCCTAGCTCCCCTCTTGCACAGCAGTTCACAGACTGCCTAGGCTGGTAGTGACCAGCTACTGTCATCTGCATCTCCTGGGAGGGACCATGACCTCAACCAAGTTTTGAAGAATCTCCGTTTCTCTGAAGTCCTCGCTATGGATATTAATTAGCCTTTTGCTACACCCTTGCAACAAGAGTCAAAAGGAAATGTGGCAAAGAGGTGACGAGTTTTAGAGGGGTTACTTTAGGCTAGGCAAGGATGAAACTCCATGGCTAGGTAGTGCGAAGAAGTCCAAACAGCTTGGATAGAAGTGGTGTCTTACTACTCTGATACAAACACTTCAGTTTCAAGGTTTCTGATTCTGCACCTTCATTGGTGCAGTTTTCTTTACATACAGGACTTTTTAGGGGACAGGACAGGAGAAAGATGGTTTCTTGGGTTTTTATTTTTTTAAATAGTGTGAAAAAAATGAGGATACTCTGAGGTCTCTAGAGAAAACTATCAGTGTCATCCAGCTGCCATTCATCTTGCAGCAGAGCTGTAGAGCAAGGGAAGAGGTGGGATTTGGGAAACACGATAAAGATAGATAAACAAGGCAGAAACAGAGCAAAGTGTTATTAAAGGTAATTTACATTGCCTGAAGGAATATTTGAGTTTCCTGTTCACAAGCTAATGTTGAGCTGTTACTGCTTTCAAAGGGAAGTACAGTCACAGAGAAAGACGCAAGGTTTTGGCCTTCAGAAAGAGATGATGAAAGGCACAACGAAGACAGTGCAACCTCCTGGTCTTCTGGTACCTTGTCGGATGGCATCGTTCAGGTAATGCACTCAGGTTTATCTCCACGGGGATGGGAACTCATCTTTATGGAAAAGGTCTGCACAAGTCCTAGGTATTGCTGAAGTCTGGAAATGGAAAGCAAGAGAACTGTAGAAATGCAGGACATGATGGCCTTATTCAGAGCCTCCATCTTCCATACCACACTAAATCCTTCCATTTAAAATCTCTTTTCCTGTTGCACATCTTACTTAAGGTCATTGAGTCCAACTATCTTTTCCAACCTAAATGATTCTGTGATTCTATATTAATTTCTTCTAGCCTGACAAAAACCCCAAAGATAGAAATGCACATTTGGTAGCATCAATTTGTTTCACTAATTCCTGGAAAGGCTGCAAAATGTGCATTTTGTTGGGAGGATGATTTGTGGAAGAGGTTCTCTTTGTACATGAGTAGATCAGCATCTGAGACACCCAATTGGCTACAATTTTGGTGGCATTCTGCTCTGTTCTTCATGGTGTCTCAAATAATGTTGTGATAGCTGCAGTTGTTTGTTTCTGTATATCATTGTTACAGGCATAAGAGAACTTCTCTCAGTGAATACTTTTGGGCCAGGACCACCATAGGTTGAGCAGCTGCTGCCTTTTGAGGCTTCTCTAGCACAACGAGTCAATAATCATAGAATCATTTAGGTTGGAAAAGATCTTTAGAATCATTGAGTCCAACTGTAAACCTAACACTACCAAGTCCACCACTAAACCATGTCCCTAAGTGCCACATCTACATTACTACACATCTATACTACTACACATCTACACTAATAATACAAATACTTCCACTGTTGCCCCTCTCTCTCTACAGGGTGCTGATGAGATAATGGAATCGCACAGTAAACATGGTGAGGAAACATCTATGCAAACTTTGCAGAACACTGAAGGCCCTGGCACAGGTGATGGCAGTCAGGCTATGGTGAGTTTGAAGGCCTGAAGTAGGCTGAACAAGGTGACCTTCTGAGCTCGTAAAACCTACCTATTGGGCAGAGGCCCTGTTTCATTCTGGTTATGCTACTGGAGTTTGTTGCAGTATTTATGATATGGTAGGATACCTACAACCCTTTGTGGGCCTCTTGATATTGCTGCTTTGGGTGATAATAAATATATTTTGATTTCCTCCTTGAAAAAGCAGTTTACTAGGGAACAAAATGGAGTATTTTCAGGAAGTAAATCACTGGCATTCATACAGGCATGAATGGAGGGGTTCAAGTGATGTAAACATACATCAACTATGGGATTTTTACATGGCAGTTGAAGCAGAAATTAAGGAGATTGAGACTCCCATATGTTGCTGCTTTGTGGAAGGTATGCATAGGCTAAGGGAGGAGTGGGTGGCAAAAGGGCGTATGGAGACAGACTTGAATGCTCCAGGAAGGCCAGGAGGAGCAGACTGGTAGCAGAGGAGCCTCAGCTCTTCCTGGGTTTAGAGCATGGAAGACGACAGAATCTGTCATTGCCTGAGGCAGGAGCAGGCCCCCAGGTCACTTTGCCATTCCCCCTGACTTCTTCCGTCATGATTAACCTTTAATTTATAGTTAAAAAACCACAGCAAACTATTAAAACCCAGCTAGCAGCACAATATATTCTGTATTGGTATAGCCTCCTGTGAGTGTATTATGTATGATGTAATTGTATGCAGGATCTCTGTGTTTTTTCTCTCTGCTACACTGTGATGCTGTTCTCTGCATGTGCAGAACATGTCTAAGCTCCCTTGGCAGCTGCAGAAGATGTAGTCACTGCAGTACCCAAGCACAGTGAGTGGTTGAGCTGACCTCACACTACTTGTCTGTGTTAGGCTGAGCTGAACCCTTGGCTGCACTGAGTAAATCTCCATTGAGGATAATGGGAATTTAGACACCTGTATTCAGGAGACTTAACCTCCATCTGAACGTTTTGGGTTTCCAGGAGCCTTACAAGACAACATATAACATATGCCCTGCTGGCACCTCTGTGTGCCACCACTGTGTTTTGTCAGCGTCTTGCCTTTGAGGGCACTCGCAGCCTGTTGGACCCAGCAATACAGACGTTCAGTGGAGCAGTTTCTTGAGCCAGACACAGCAGCTCTGTGGTCTGTGGAGAGCGTGCTGACAGGCTGTGAGCCAGGGTCCTGCCTTCTCTGCTCAAGTAGACAGGTTTCTTAGAGAAGGTCATCTTTCCTCAAACCATACCAGACAGCTTTTTTGCTTGCAACATCTTTTCTACTTCAGTGTTTTGCTACACTGTGACATTTCCATATGCTACACAACTCCCTGTAGGGAGTGATATTTTTGTTGTTGTTAAATGATTTATTTACAAGATCATTTACTATTTGGAGACAGGAAGACATTTCTTTTCATAAATGGTAACTCTATTTGCTAGAGATGTGTGTATATGTAGAGATTTATGAAGTCAATTGTATTTTCTCCATTTAGAGCTTAACTGCATGCTAAAATTAAATAATTCCTCCTATCTTAGTGATTACTAGATGATACCGTTTCCTCCTCCTGGCATGTTGTCACTCCCGTGCAAACATACCTGCTTCCAAATTCAGTTATAGCAGCGTAAAACACAATTTAGGATTCCAAAAAACGTTTGAATTACTGGATGAGGAAGAAAAGATGGGTTATAGTGGTAGGTGACTCCCTTCTGAGGGGAACAGAGGCCCAATATGCCAGACAGGTCCTCCTCTTGGGAAAGTCTGCTGCATTCCTGGGGCCCGGGTTGAGGACATCACTAGGAAACTTCCTAGCCTGGCCCTCAAATTGCTACCCATCATTGCTGTAACATGTGGGTTGTGATGAAGCTGCAACATGTAGTCAAAGGGCAATCAGAAGAGACTTCAGGGCCTTGGGATGGTTGGTAAGGGAGTCTGGAGCAGAGGTTATTTTTTCCTCCTTCCAGTTGCGGAAACTGACATTGGAAGAAACAGACGGACCCAGTCTATTAATACATGGCTCCATGCCTGGTGTCACCAACACAGTTTGGGGTTTTTAGATAATGAGATGGTTTACGTGGTACCAGGCCTGCTGGTGTCAGATGGGATTCAACTTTCTCAAAGGGGGAAGAGGATCTTTGCTCATGAGCTAGCGGGGCTTATTGACAGAGCTTTAAACTGGACTTGAAGGGAGAGGGTGATAGTATCAGGCTTGCCCGTGACAAGCTGTGGCATGACATGCCAAGGTTAGGTGGATGGGGTGCTAGTGAGGGCCCTTAGCCTGTTGCTCTGAGATGTGCTGGGTACACTGGCGCACACTTGAAGTCTTACGTAGATGAGCCAGGGGATCCTGAGGTAACAGGAGCCAAGAGGGAAACACCGGTGAAATACCTCAAAAGAATTGAGGTGTGTTCCTCTAAGAAGGTGACACAGCCAACAGCCCAGCTGTATCCTGGGCTGCATCAAAAGAAGTGTGGCCAGCAGGTCAAGGGAGGTGATTCTGCCCCTCTACTCTGCTCTGCTGAGACCCCACCTGCAGTACTGCGTTCAGCTCTGGGGCCCCCAACATAAGAAGGACATGGACCTGTTGGAGCAAGTCCAGAGGAGGGCCATGAAGATGACCAGAGAGCTGGAGCACCTCTCCTATGATGACAGGCTGAGACAGTTGGGCTTGTTCAGCCTGGAGAAGAGAAGGCTCCGGGGAGACCTTATTAGCAGCCTTTCAGCACTTAAAGGAGGCTTATAAGAAAGATGGGGACAGACTTTTTAGCAGGGTCTGTTGCGATAGGACAAGGGGTAATGGTTTTAAACTAAAAGAGGGTAGATTTAGACTATGTACGAGGAAGAATTTTTTTACAGTGAGGGTGGTGAAACACTAGCACAGGTTGCCCAGAGAGGTGGTAGATGCCCCATCCCTGGAAACATTCAAGGTCAGTTTGGATGGGGCTCTGAGCAACCTGATGTAGTTGAAGGCCTCCCTGCTCACTGCAGGTGTGGTTGAACTAGATGACCTTTAAAGGTCCTTTCTGACCCAAACTATTCTATGATTCTACTGTTTGTGACTTGAGCCATGGTAACTGTCAACTCCATGGCGTCTCCATCTCAGTCTTGGCACAGAGGTGACACCAGTTTATTTTATTCAATTAATTTGACTATATATCTAAGTTTCTATTTCTGTAGAGGAAGGGGATAAAGCTTACTGCAGTAACGATGTCTAGCTGGGGAGGGGCAGAGCATGCCATAAGTGTAAACTAAATGCATATGTACACATACATGTGAAAGGGTGTCATGCACAGTATTATGCAAGTGTGATGTTTTGTTATTTAAATGAATGAACTAAAACAACCAGGCTTAGAACTAGAGCTCAAAATTCCAGGTAGAGGTTGAAGTAAACTGGTACTTTTTTATTACTTCAGTCACATACACCTCAATAGAGATATTTAGACTGTTCAGGGATCTGTATACTCAGATTTACTTTCTATGTTTAATGGCACTGTGCCATACTATCTGAGGCAAACAAGAACAGTAGGGATTAAAGTAAGGCATTGATAGCTGAAGCAATGCATTTTTGCTCTCTGATTTTCTGCCAAATCTCATTTAGTGTGGAGCATGTGCACTACCACTGACCATCTCAGTTGCCTGAATGTATGCTCTAGAGCCGTGGGAGTGTACAGGTAGTTTTGTTCTTGTGGTGTTGTGCTTGATTTACTTACTAAGTGCCAGTATTTGCATGTATGGAGGTATTATACAGACCTGTACAGCCTTCCAAGCACTTTGGACTTTTTATTATGGAAGTGCAATAAGGAGGGCAAATAAGAAGAATTACACAAGACATACACCGTTTTTTTCTGTGTGAACTAGAGCCCGAAAAAAGCATATTTGACTGTTGGAACTGAACACACGCAAGTAGCTTGTAAGTGTTGCCCAACAGCTTGCTTTACAGCTTTAAACTGCATTGCTTTTACATCTAACTCCCACAGAAAAACATCTCTCCTCAGGGGAGAACTGGTTAATTGTGAGTCATCCCACTTCCTGTGCGCTCAGGTATACCTGTGCAAATGCAAATCACTGCCTGGTAACCTGTTACACCAGATCCCTCATGGGATCGCCTGGCTGCTGAGTTTCCCTTTCTTTTTCTTTTTCTCTCCTTCTTTTTTTTTTTTTTTTTTTTTTTTTTTTTTTTTTAAATCTGGGAACACGGTGGCAGAGTGGTTTCGGAGCTCTGTGAGTGTGAAAGTTAAACATTTCCCACTGGTAAGGGGAGGGGAAGGAAACTAAAAAACAGATAGATAACCGCATTTCTTTCATGTGCTTTTCTTCAGAGCAACAAGCCGTCTCCCGTCCCCAACGCCACCCAGGGCTCTCAAGTGAAAGCGGGACATTTGGAGGAAGTGGTGGATGGCGGTAGGCCTGAGCCGGAAACGATCCTCCAGGTGTGCCAGGCCCAGGTTGCCGAGCTGGAACAATGGCTAGACAAAACTAAAATGTCCTTGAGCTCAGACCCCCAGACCCCCAAAATGCAGCAGATGGTGGAACCACAGCTTGCTGATTGCCAGGTAAGATGGAGCGGTCAGTTTGCTGCTGCCATCCAAACGTGTTGCCCTTCCCTGGGGTGTGTGTCTGCAGAAAAGCTATGCCTACTGCTTCTCTCCCTGCGTAATTGGCTTTGTTACACTGTGCAGAAAACAGGTAACCGCTTGGCTTCAGTTTCAGGTGCAGCTTTCCAAGGGCTTAGTTAAAACACCTTTTTTTAGAGTTGGGATCTTTATGCGTCCGGGGGATTTAGGTAGAATTCTTGAGTATTTTTAAAGCTTTGTTTTCTTTGGATTATTTTCAGAAACACGGCTCAGTGTAGCTTGAATCCTCTATTAAAAGGCAATTTTTCATAGGTCTCAATCATGATAAATCAGTTACAAAAAAGCAGTATTTTTTTTCTTTTGACATTTCCACTTTCTATTTTTGTCGGAGTGATTTAAAAGACTGGTATAAGATAGCTTCTAAGCTGGTAAATTCTTCTTTAGCACTTTTGCAAAAAGCTGCCAGTATAGGTAGAAAGACAGGGGCTTTTCCCCTGCCCTCTGAGTAGTGGCGATATTTGGACCTACTAGTGGCTAGGACAGCCGCTTGCCGCAGATGGCAGTGGAAGGAAAGGAGTGGGTGGTACTCATTGGTGCAAACGGGTGGAGAAAAACAAGACTGGCATGAGGGGCTGGGGTGGGTGGGATTCCTGGCATGCAGCTTTTTTCTCTGGCATGCAGATTAAAAGAAAACGTGCAGGTGTGCCACTTTGAAACTCCCTGCAGCACCAGTCTGGTGTACCACTTTGCTTCAAGCACTGAGCCTACCTAAAGCAACAAAATTCACTCACCGTAAAGGAGTCGATACCAAAATGTCCCCATTTTAAATTACTAAGAGACATTTCCAGCTGTTTTGTTGTTGTTGTTGGGTGGGATTTTTTTAATAGCAACTGAGTCCATGCCAAGAAGTGCCTCTGGGTTTAGGCTGTGATTCAGCCAAGTACTCAGGTGCTGAACTCTGTGGGAATTAGGATCCTGAATGCACCTAAGCAGCTGGCTGTGTCTGGATCCCATTCAGGGTTTGTGTCAGCATAGGCTTCAACAGGGCCATTCCAACCAGCAAAAACAAGCAGGCATCAGGCAGCTGTAAGCACTGCTGAATTCCTGTAGGCTTTTAATAGTTTGGCTCAATGTTAAGATGTGAACTTGGGGGCGGGGGGGGTGGTTTCTAACCTAGTCAAGATCTACACAGAAAAATACACAGAGCATGAAGCAGAAACAGTCTCTAAATATGGACATATGGTGTAAAGCAGTTAATTTACTGCAGCTGATTACTTTGCAGTTGAGCCATGGTACCTGTCTCCACACACACCTTAAAAACGCGAGTTTAAAGTAATGCAGAGATGCACTTTGATTCACAGCAGCTTGAAGCAAAAAACAGATCCCAACAGTTTACAATGGCCTGTCTGACACATGGTAACGTTACTATGTTTTGGTAATTCAGCATCATGCCTCCCAAAGGGTGATGTGATCAGTCTGTTCACTGCCTCCTTCTCCCCCATTGGGGTGTGTTGTCTTCCTGGTTGCATCCAAATGGAGTCTATCATTTCTGCTCTCCTCTTTTATTACTCCATATCTGAGTTAATATAACTTCCTGTAGAGGCTGTTTATTGAAACAGTTTTAAGACTAACTCTATATAAAATATATTTAATTGTTCAGAATAAAAAGAGACTATATTGGAGAAAATCTAGAGGGTTGGCGGATATTTCTCTTTTTGCCTGTATGTTTCTGTTCATTTCAGACATGGGAAGTGTGAGCATTAACTTCAGAATGTTATCAGGAAAGGAATGTTGTACTTCTAAGAATGAATTATTGATTGCTGTCCCTTCTAGGCAAGGTTATTAGAGATTGAACAAAAGGTCCTTTATTTACTGGAAGATTGTGGAGATAGTGCAGACTACCTACAAGAGACTGAGGCTCTTTCCTTGAGGCTGAAGGAAGTGAAATGCAATTTGGAAGAAGTCCAGATGATGCTTCAAGACAAATACAATGAAGAGCAGGTAAAGCATATGAATGCTATGGAGAGTAACCATGAGAGAGTCATGGTGCTTTAATGTGCTGTAGTTGCAGAAGAACAGTTAGAGCTCACCATGTGAAGCAAGGAACGGAGAAAAGTCAATCAGAAATGTCAGACTTGCTGTTATTCTACTTTACAGTGCTGTATAATTATTTGTAGTTTGCCGCAGGTAGTGGATTTTTAATGAGTCTCTGAACAACATCTTTTCTGCTTTAAGTGCTCAGTGACAGAGGTCAAGATTTTTCGAGGAGCACAGGAAAAAGATAAAGAGTTTTTTTGTTTTGGTTTGTGTTTTTTAAATGCCTTTAAAATGCCATGATATTTGTCATGCACTATGGCAGCAGAGAAGCCTTTAAGCAGTAACTTTCTCTTTGAAGAATGCGTAAATGGCAAGGGCAGTGACTCTGCCAGCTCTCCTGCACCACAGCTGCACACTCTTTGCTGAGTTTCCCAATGGATGAGATGGTAACTCCCAGCTTCAGAGCTAATTCCCACTCTGTTGTGAAAGCGGCCAGAGAAGCCCACATGATGTGTTTGTGTAAGAGCAGCCACAGTCTCTCCAGTGCTGGAGGAGCACAGTCTAAAAGGGAGCTTGCATGGCGCAGGAGATAATTAGTGCTGGTAAAGGCTCCTGTTGAAATATCTGTGTGAGCACAGACAGATAGAAGATACAGGTGCATGAGCAAATTTATAAGCATAAATTGCACATCCCTATAATTTGGTCAAACAATAAGAATGGAGGGTTAGTATCAATTAATTTGCTAACAGGAAAAGCAAAACAAGCCTCGTAACTGTCAGGGAGAGAAATGTGACGACTTTAGCAGCAGGTTAGAATGGATCAAACTTTCAGTAAATGGAACTGGACAGAAATCTTTGCAAGAGTAGCAACTGTGTTTCATGCACTGCTGATTCTATGTATGGTAAGTCCGAGACAGCTCCGCTTTTGCCATTTCCCCACACTGCACCTGCAGGTTCTGCCCTCTTGTCAAGTCTGGAAGCCTTCCCACAACGGGTCTGTCTTTACAGATTCACAACAGGGAGGGGATCGACCCAGAGCCCCTTGAGATCCTACACTCAAATAGCTCCAGCATGCCCCAGCTTGCCCGTGCTGAACAGCCGCTCATCTGGCACAATGGTTTCCAGCACCGACAGGTAATTCTCCTGCCATTCAGGAGCCAGGCTGCTCCACATCCCCTGTGGGTGTGGGGGACAGCTGCATTTATTAACTGCTGCAATTTTCACTGTGGAATCAAGTCTGTCAAGGGTAACTTTCAGCCACCCCTCTCCTCCAGGATTAGGGGAGTTTGTCAGGATGGAGAAAGGCCTCACCCCTAAAATCCCATGTCCAAAAGGTTTAGTAATACTACAATGCTGGATGGTACCCCAACACTTGCTTTGTATCATAATGATTCAGATGGCATCACCCATCCCTCCAATCTCCTATCTTTGAAGCATTTATGTATTAGGAAATCTGAATCTATATATTGACATTGCTTTCGAAGATGAATTTGAAGCTAAAGCTTTGTGAGCGTTTTCCCATGGGCTAACTCATAATGACTTTAAGGTTGTTAACACAATAAAAAAATCCTGTGAAGTTCTGTGCTCTGCAAACTACTTCTGTTTTGCTAACTGAAAATTAGCTTTTGCACTTTTCATGCTATTAGAAAACAGTTGGAGAAAATGATCCAGCCTGAGCTGCTAAAATTGCTCACTTTTCACTCGATGCTCTCATTTTAACTAGTGGAACTCAACCTCATATTTGAGCAAATCCCCATTTTCCCTTGCCTTTTTCTATGTATAAGGATGGCAGTCGATGGCCTTTATATTTCCGTATGTGCATGATTTGCTGACTGATGGTTTTTGCTTTTAAAACTTTAGCTCAAGCAGAAATGTATTCCGTAAAAATACACGTTTTCAGAAAACGGTTTGTCTGGTAAACTCATGTTTACACATAAACTGCATTTTATTCTGATAGATGTATTCTTATTTTCTTTGCTAAATGAATTAATGTAAAATGTGATTGGAAAAACACAATCATCATTTCAGATTAATACAGTGCACACAACTGATTTTACTGTTCATGCTATTCTCTGCACAGGACCTGAAAGTAAAAGCAGCCGAGCAGAAAAGCCTCATTGACTTCATTGAGTCGTGTGTGGAAAAGATGCAGCCACAGTTTGAGGACAGCATAACTCAGAAATTAGAATCAAGGTACAAAATAACAAAGTCAGTTACCAGATTCAGTGATGTAAAACTGGCTAAACCTGCTGAAACTTTGCAGTGGCATCATTGGTTCTGTGCAGGAATGTGTGCCTTTAGAAGAAAAATTGCAGAAGCTGGGAGACTTCTGCCATCAACAGACTAGAGAAATGAAGTCTCATTTATATGACAGTCTCTTTGATATTGGGCTGACTCCAGTGTTCAGAGTCAGTCTTGATATCAGGCAGGACTGACAGCTGCCATAAACTAAATCAGGCCCATGCGGAGACAAGCTGGGTATCGCTGTTCACAGCCTTTGCTATACAAATGCACAGAGAAACCCAGCCAGGTTTAAAGGCAGCATCTTTGAAAAAGGGGCATTGGAATCATGTACCTTCCAGCATGGAACCAAGGCACGCTACAGGACTATGCTCCCCATGTTGTCATTTCAGAGATGGAGGCTGCCAGTAGGCCACTAGGGTGTTTCACGGGAAGGGAATGCCCGAAGAAATGTATCAAAGCTTGGATTAAAGGTCATCCACGCACTTGGTTTCACTCCAGTTTTGAGGCAGGAGCAATAGAAACTAAATCTTATATGAGAAGTCTTACAAATCTAATTTTGCTTATTCTGCTTCAGTTATTTGCCATTCTAACAATGTTTTCTCAATACAGCAATAGCGAATCTGATCCAAAAAGCAAGCAGGCTGATTCGACCCTAGCTCCAAAGGACCAAACGGGAAATAAATGGCAATATTTACAGCAAGAGCTGTCATCAAAAATGAAGTCTCCCCTCTGCCAGCTTGTGGAACCTCAGGTTCGTTTAAGTTCAGTAAAACACACTTGTGCATGCAGTTAGTTGTGGTCAAGATAGAAATTAGCATATCTCCCTGCATCATTGTATCATGTCTCTTCATCAGATAACTGAAACCTGTGCAAGTGCTCTCCAGAGGAAATTGTTACTGCATACTGTTTTCATGATTGTCTTTTAATTTTACTTTGAGGTAAATAATGTCTCTGAAGTAGTGACTACTAAGCATAGTGTGGGAGCACATAGGTGAATCCTTGTAGTTAACATTCACACCAGGTGTTATCTGCTTAATTCTTTTAAGAGAACTAAGAGAGTTAGCCAGCAAGCTCCCAGCTGATTTTCGTGGATGTGGGTTAAATCTCAGTTCTTGCAAATGAGAACATTTTGGTCAAAACAAATCTCTGGTTTCAATTTTGTTCTGCCATTCACCATTGTGTTCTCTCTTTCTCACATATCAAAAGTGGAGTTTGGACTGCAACAAGAGCACACTATGTATTTATTCTGAACAAACTGCAGAATTTTACTGCTTGGAAAAAACTATATTTTCTGTTATAAACAGTTTTGTTCACATTCAATTAGAATGACTAGATTCCCTGTTCTCTGAAATTACTGGATTACATGGAAGAATATCAGTCATGTAAAAGGATGAATGTCAGCTCTTTTTCAGACTTACACTACAGTGAGCAGCAGGGCTACCTTAACACAAACTACAACTTGTAGCCCTTAAAGGTGGGAATCAGAGGCTTCTTTTTCAGTCAATCTCCCATCAGGGCATAGCCTACCCAACTAATTTTTGCTAGTAAAAAGGGAACCCTGCTATCCAGGTGCTTTATATTAATGCCTTGAAACTTTCATTTTAATGCTTTTTGAGAGGAGTGTTATCTAGTTGCCCATAGCCCTGTCTTCATTTGAGCTGTTCACCTAATTGCAATGTTCTTTTTCCAAATGTTAGATTACAACAAAGATGAACATGCTGCCCCGAGGCACATTCGCTAGTGCAGGAACCCCAACTGTGGAAGAACTGAAAACTTACACTGTCCAACTGGGACACCTAAGCCAAGAAGCAAATGTGGTACATACGCAGGTAAAAATGGCATGTCCTAGCATTGCAAAAAATACCAGGGATTCTAAGCACAAGACACTGTTTGGGTACTGGGAAACATAGCCATTAATCATGTTACTGCAGATGGTGTTCACTGTAGTGTGGCTTTTGCATCAGGTATGGACTATAATGTAGAAATCAGCTTAGGATTTTGAGAGGTAACATTTCAAGTTTCAGCTATGATTCTTCTGATACCTGAATCCAAAGATTTGCTAGTGTGGGTGAAACTCCTCAAACTGTATAAATATAAAGCAAGGAGCCTGTGAAAGACTTCATAAATCTGCAGTATTGGAGCTGACAAAACAAATTTTGTTGTGCCCATTCCTGGGATTAGACACCTGTAAGACCACAGCCACTCCCAATACATAAAGGATCATTGTCTCAGCTTTGGCCTTGACAGTTCTGAATATTACATGGATATAACTCTCATCCAAGTCTGTCCCTCAGTATTTCATTAATTACATTTTATTATTAGCTGACTGAACCTCTAACCTTATACGAGTGAATAAATCTTAGCCATGCCTTGGGTGAAAGTACTGAAAACTTCTGACTTGCCTTTACCCAGGATAATGTGGCAGAGGAAGTCTCTTCCAATTTGGACAGAAAATTGTTTGAGCTGCTTCTGGCAATTAGCCGATGTTTGAATAACATGGAGGAAATGTTAAACACCTCAGTGCTCTCCACCGAAGAGGCAGCCGTGCAGCAGGCTCTTTATGAGGTAAATGTCCTAAAGCATCCAGGGAAGGAGAAACCCCAGTGCATTTGTGTTACAACAGAATATATATGGTCTGATATTTCCTCTCTGTTTTGCTGGTATTATGCAGGAATAACACCACCAAACAGATTTGGTCCTATTGCTTTTAACAAAAATTATCAACTTGAGCCCTGCTGCCTTTTACAGGCAAGAGTCCTTGGACAGAGACCATTTTCACTCATGTTATCTTTCTTTCAACCCTTTAGACTCTTTCTGTTGAGCTGCAAAAACTTCATGCTGATCTGAGTGATAAAAAGGATGATCTTCTAAAGTCTATTAGTTGTGCTGGTGGGAGCACAGATGTGTTCTGTGAGTGCTTTAACAACTTGCAGGCACGGCTGGAGCAAACTCAAGCTGCCACTGCTTCAAGGAGCAACTCAATGAAAGCTGGGCTGGATCATAATAGCAATTATCAGGTACTCCACTGCCAAATGCACATCTTGTTTCACAGCATCTATTAGACTTGTCAGTGTTAATGCATTTGGGTTACAGATGAGCACTCTATAATGGACCTGCTTTTTTTTTGGTACTAAACAAACTTGTCTTGGCCTCTCAAGAAGCAAATTAATTTTGCTGTTTACAGTGCTGTTTGCAATGCTGACTACCTTAAAGGCCTTGATCACAGCAGAAAATCTGCATGCAGAAAAGATGGAATTAACCTGGGATCCCATGCCTGCTGAGCTACAGGCTAAAGCAAGTTTCTGTGTGTAGGGATTAGGCCAAAGAGGGTTTCCTATATTCCTTCTGCTGCTGTGTAGACACAGGAGAGGCAGGCTTTTTCCCTTTTGGTGCCATGTCTGGCATTGGGCTACTTTTAGCTATGTATCGGGAGGTTGATTTGACCCTTTGTATTTACTGTTCCTTTAGATTTTGTGCTGCAGAAACCATAGTTTTGCGAATTTGCATTTTTCTGTTCTTTTTCAGAAAAGCAGATAATGAGGAGCTTTTCTATAGATTCTTGTGATGGGCTACATCTAGTAGCTATTGCTGGAAAATATTCAGATCAGGTATTTAGGCTGAAGTAAGGAAAGAAAAGCCTGGTCTTTGAAGTACAGTTTCCAATGTCCAGCAAAACTCCAGTGTGTTCACCGTCTGCAAGTCAGCCTAGCTCTTTACTGCTGAATAATAAAACAGTTCCTTTGAAGTACACTGGGGTGTTGTTTCCAAACAGTAGCAGGACTAGTCTTGCAATGTTTAGTTATGCGAAATCCATGGAGCTTCATCAGTCACCAGTAATGGGGTCATTTTCTCATTTTCAGAAGAGAAGAATTTGTTTCTCTGTAAGTTTCACAGATTTTTACGGTCATAGAGGATCATTGTGACAGAGACTACACAGACTTACACTACACAGACTACAGAATTTCCTTCTCTAAATTACTGCTTTAAACCCATAATGCACATGCTTTATTTTGTTTTTTAAAAGAGGAAAAAATTGCTTTCCTGCAAGAAGTAACCATTTTGTTTGCTGTGTAATTTTGTCTGGTCATGACTATATTCCTGATATGTGATATACTTACGATGTTTGTTTCTTTTGCAGAATGAAACCAGGCTGCTCTATGATCAGTTAACTGAGAAAAAAGCTACTCTGCAACAATGCTTGAATGCAATACGTGGACATAATGTTTCCGAACAGCTTCAGGTAATTTCATTTGAAGGAAAAGAGAGGAAAAATCTCAGCATTAGCTATTATTTCCAGTTTTGTGTAGTCTATTAAGTTTCATATTTTCTAAAGTTTGAGTCTTAATTAGGTTTTAAGAATGGAGGAAGGAGAGAGTTCAGTATTCACCACCCTTTTTTTTTCTTTCTTTTTTTTTTTTTTTTTTTTTAACTACACCTCAATCCGTAGTCAGACCTAATTCCAATCCTTTTAGTAGTTGGAGTGGAGGAACCAGTGTCTCCACAACCTCTCAGAGCAAATACACCCCACACTACAGCAGGGAAGAAAAAGACCTACACATAGTACAGCACTTCACACATTATGCCTTTTTTATATGCAAAATTAGCTTTTCTTTGTGGGAATAGGACTCCAGTATTTATATCTGCTCATTCAGCATTTATAAGCACTTTATCATATGGCATTTGACCAGTTAAGTTATTTTTTTGACCTTCATAGGGATTAGCAGAGAAGTGAAAATGAATAGACTGCATATACTCCCCAGAATGGTCATTGGCCATCTATCTACTTGTTGGTGAAGCAAAGAGGGTGTCCCAAAACTTTTTTTGTTACAGGCTCATAACCTTGTTTACAGGCATAACTTTCTGCCAGGCTGAAAGCTATGTTCAGAACTGCTGAATCCCCTAGCAGGTACTGCTGCCTTAGATATATTCTGTCAAGTAACCCCTCTTGGAAAACAAATGCCAGAAGTACATAACTTCCCTTCCTTCAGAGAGAACCTGTCTCAATCCATCCCTGACTGACTCTTTCTGATTCATACGGAAAAATGGTATTTTCTGACTCTGTGATTCCTTTTAATGGCTGCTCTTGAATTAGTAAACTGAAATGCATGTTGAATGTTGAACTGAGACACAAGACCTGAATTCCCTTCCTGGCTGTGCCATGTGAATCCAGTAAGCTGTGTCATGAACAGTCTTGTCTATTTAGCTTATAAGCTTGTTGGATCTCTGTGTCTCATTGTGAACTTATGAAGTGTTGGCAGAGCAGAGATCCAGCCCTTGGATCCGCTGTGCTACTAGTAATAATGGAAAGTTTAATGGAACAGAACTCTTCCTGATAGCTTATTTTGTCCTTAATTCAGAAAACTGATGCCTGTGCTTTGGAGCTGCAAAACTTTGAAATCCAAGTAGCAAAATTGAGAGGCCATGGGGAAAGATTTCAGTTACCTATCACCTTAATCCAGGAAGCTTATAAATTAGAGGTAAGAGCACAGTACAGTTTCCACTTACTCAGCAAGGTTTGATTCTTCTAAGCAATGTATTTTTAGCATCAAAAGGCTGATGGTTGGTTATTTTGCATTCTGGGAATGTGTGTGTGGGTTTGTAGGATTCATTTCTGTCCTTTGTGAATCACTAAACTGTGTTTACATTGTAGGATGTTTTGGATGACATGTGGGGGATTCTGAAAGCAAAGTATGTGGAGCTGAACTCTCCTTCTGTCAGTGAGAGCCAGTATGAGGACTTACTTCATGGATTTGCAGAGCTGGTAGCTATTGGACGAGAGAAGATTGCACAAGATCCAAAGCAGCTAACAAAAAGCAGAGCAGCTCTACAGTCTCACTTGGAAAATCATAAGGTATAAGATGCTTATCACAGCACTGCTCAGATCAGCATAGCAGGAGCACTATTTTTTGTGACTGGTTTCTCTCCAGTGTTATGGAGAAGAATGACTAGCTCATAGCATAGAGGAGGGACTGGAGTACATGCAGAAAACAAAGCAAAGTTTTCAATAGACCAAAATAGGACCCACTAAAATATGAAAGAGAGGTTGTTATTACAACTGCAGTTTTGGTGATAAATTAAGATCAGGATTTCAGTTTTGTCAGTCTAATACTACTTTGGCTTACCTCAGAACATATTGATATGTGAGGAAAACACATGTCCTTCTAATTACTGGTAATAAATCAGTAGTGAGATTCCTGAAGTTGCTGTCTAGCAATTGGGAGTTGAGCCTTTGCTTTCAGCATTCTGTGCCATCGTGATCTCATGGAGGAAACTTACCCATAACAGCTCTTTTTCTGAAGGGAGGATAGTTTAGATCCTCCCCTTGGCAGCCCAGTGTCCCCTGTATCCAGTGCTACATGCTTGATGGCAGATGGGTGAGAATGCACCTGCATCCTCGCTGTCCTGCTGCTTGGCAAGAAGCCCTGGCCAATGCTAGTCACTTGAAGATGTCTCTGTCACGTCAACGCCTTGATTTTAACCGCTTCGTGTAGCTCAAAGTCCCTTAAGAATTGCTTCAGGACGCTAAGCACTGCAAACCACTACTCAAGAGTCATAGGAATGGTGTTTGCCACTCACAGATTGCCCTTATCAAAACAAAATGTTAGGAATTTATTTACAAAGGAAAACAAATAATGTATCTGCAGTCCAAGTATACATACATTGATTTACAAAAGCAAAAGAAAACTGCAAAAGCCATTTTCCCTGCCCTGGTTATCAAGACTTACCAGGATGCTCACATAGCCTATGCCTGGGGTATGGTCCTTAAGTGAAATTCTTGTGCTAGATATTAGTTCTTAGTGAAGAAGATCTTGACTGAAGAGTGTGATCTTTCACCCACAAAAAAGCTTTGAGGGTTTAAGTTCTGTTGAGATTCAGACATTTCCCAAGAGCTCAGCTGAGCCATAACTAAATTAAACTGTTACCTTATAGTTATCCCAAAGGATTATTATGCCCTGCCTACTCCTTAGGCCTTAGAACTGCTAATACCCTTGGTGCTTGGAGTCACCTCGCAAACAGGTGAAACAAACTGGATAATGGCTGTCAGGTGATAACTACCTCACACTAAACTATGAATTTATTTATAGTTAAACTCTTCCTTCCATCATCTTCCTACAATATCTTCATATTTCGTATGAACTGAAGGTGTAAATGTAGATCTTTTTCTTTAGAAATGTATAAATGAAAATAGTGTATGCAACTCATCACTGGTTCCTGACTAACTGTAAGATGATCAGTAACTGCCTATCTTGGGGTGATGCAGAATTTGAATAGAAGGCTCCTGACTCTATGAGCTATGAGAGACCCTGAAACTGGCTGCTCTTCTCAGTGAGTCTTCTCTGTCTTCTTCATACTCCTGCTGTGGGTGTGTGATCTCTCTTAAAGACCAAGCTTTAACTTGTTTTTTTCAGGACTTTTTCCACAACCTCATGACCCATATGGCTTTCATGCAAGCATTTTCCAAGAAAGTGACTCCTTCCATCCTACAAAAGAGAGAGGAATTCTGGAGAGAGCTGGTGAATGAAGTCAAGTTGCTGGAGCAGAAGGCTTGCCAGTATGGTATACACTTAGAGAGCCTGTTAAAGGTAATGAGTCAAAAGAAACCCAGAGTAAAAACTGGAGGGAAGAAGGAGAAGAGTTGTGTCTTGGGGATCCCTGGAAGTACCAGTAATTCTTTGGCTAGTAATTGTCCCTTCCTGTCTCCATTGGACAGCAACAGTTTATTACTTGTTCTGTATGTGTCATTAAACTGGCTTTTTTTCCTTGAAAACCTCTGAAAGTGGACATTTCAACTCATTATTCTGACATGGGTGGGACTTTATGACTTGTTGCAGTAATTTTTGAATGCCTGGACTGACAGAAGAGCCCTTTAAGGCACAAAAATACCAGCACCGCTTTAAAATAGAACTTAAAACACCCTTAGAGAATAAAAAATTAAGTATACCACTTTAAAATAAGAAAACTTGAAGATATTGGAGAATGAAATAATTAATTCATCTGTGGTGAAATCATGTCTTACTCTAATATTTCCATATTATTCACCTATTTTCATGTTCTGTTTTATTAAAGCAAGAGCTGCTGTTGCTAGAATAAGCATTAAGGGCTCAGTCTGGTGTAGCAGAAATGCAGGTAGATGCATGCTATGTTAATGACACAATGTATTTTTTAGGAATGGATGGAATTTGATGATGAATGCCTCGTTTTCAATAAGGAGTTAGAGGTGCTTGCCTCTACGTTGCCCACTGTGAATTTGGTTGAAGAAACAGAAGAAAGATTAATGGAAAGGATTGCACTTCTAGAGGTATTTATGTGTCTGTCTTTCTGGTTTTCTTCATGGATCTGTAGAGCTGGCAAAAAGATTAGTTAGAATATGAGGAGAAGATGGTTTGCAGGGCACTGTTTCCTTTGTGTCCTTGTCTGTGTGTGAATGCAAGCTGAAAACTTACTTTTAAAAGTAGCAGGGGATTAGGCTGCTAATTTCAGCCACGGGCTGGGCTACAAGTTCATTTAAGTGGGAGTAATGACTATAGCTACTTCAGAACTTGGTCTTCAAATGCAAATATTTGAGAGAAGGTAGTGTGCAGGCTACATGAATCCCAAGGACAGCAGAGAGCCCTGGAGTGAACACAGAGCCACTGCTCTGTAATTCAGGAACAATTTTCATGCCATGATGTAAAACCTATGGAAGAGGAGAATCAATCTAGTGCCTTCAAATATCTGAACCCCTGGTTACAATAGAAGGTCTACAGGTTTACCAGCTCCTTTTAAAATCCTGAGAATTCAAAATGAGATGTCCCAATATCTATCTGACCAAAGAGAATAAAATTCCTTTTGTATAGAATGACAAATAGGCTCCCAGTTTCTTCCCAGCTGCATCTCTGATGGCAAAGCTACACCTTTAGTTAGAACCTCAACTTCAGTTGGAAACATATTATCTATGTTTTAAATGCATTTAAATGTAAGGATATGAAAGCAGCCTTTATGGTTGTTTTATAAAATTAAGAAGAAATAGTGTTCAATAAACTTAGTGATGTATCTTCAGAGGGTGCTCTACATTCCTCACAGATTTGACCTTTCTTGGTCTTCAGAGGACCATTTCTATTAGAAATTCTTGAATTAATGAGTCTTTGTGTCTATATTGAGTCCAGTAGGATATTTAAATTCATACACTATAAAGGCAAAAAGGACTACTGTGATTTAATCTAGTTGACTGCATGAAACAGATCATTGGACATTCCCAGAAAATTCTGAGCTACAGTAAAGCTTTTGAAATAAATCAACAGTAGATATCTACAATCATATTGGCCCTCTGGTGCTTTTGATGCCTGTCGCACTGAGACAGGAGACATGCAATATTGCTGTGTCCATTCAGTGTGAAGCTGCCTGGTTTCCTTTGGCTTTTTAAGTTCTTAACTAGCTCTTCACTCTTAAGTCTTTATTTGTCTTTAAAGACATTGGAAACAAAGTAGTAAAGCTTTAGAAGATGCTTTTGGGGGGAGTCCCAGCACTGGAGTTTCACAGTTTCAAGGACAGAGCAGAGTAAAATTCTCTGGGGCTTAATTCCTGTGAGAGAAATATCCCTATTAATAATATTGTACAAGCCCCTTATGCCTGGAGAGAAGTGAGATACTTGCACATCACACAATTGCTGTTTTCTGCCTTCTCCCTAGGACCGATCTACTTCCTGGGTTTTTTTTTTTTCTTTTTTTTTCCCTTTTCTCATTTTGACCTTCCAGTGAAGTGTAGCAATGGTGAAATGATGCTTTATATTTATTCAGGAGTCTAAACAAACCAGACCACTCCTATGTCTTTTACTTAATGTCTTCACTGTTCACTCTTCATTCCTCCCTGCCACCATTATTCAATAATTATCCCAACAGGTTCCTTCAAAACACGGCTAACATTTTTTTAAGCAGGTTAGAGCCAGAAGGCCATCTAAGAACAGGAGGGCAATAACTTTCTGCTGGGGGCAGTCATATATTTGGACAATGCAGCCAGATGTGATAGAGAGTTTTTGTCCATTGCTTGAGGTTTACATGTGTCAAAAAAGCCCATCAAATCATAACACAGTCATTCTGATAATGTATGAAATTATACTGAAATCTGTCTTGATCTATCCAGAGGAAACAAAAAAAACCCCAACCTGTGTCCCTTTTTTATGTAATGAAGTATAGATTCCTTCTGTTTGGAAAATAAAATACATGACAGAGAAAATGATATGTGTTTTGCTAGCTGTGTTTTCAGTTTTTAAAATATTATTGTTTTGCAAACTTCCCATATTCTGATAGCAAATCAAAAGCAGTGTTGATGAAAAGCATGCCAGGCTGTACCAGATGGTGAAAGAAGGGAAGAAATTGCTGACTGCTGTGAGCTGTCCAGAAATAAGAAGCCAGATTGGGAAGCTGGAAGAGCAGTGGTTGTCTTTAACCAAAAAAGTTGGCCATGAACTACACCGACTTCAGACGTTACTCAAACTCTTGGTCAGGTGGGTATAACTCAAAAGCAATTAGCAATATCAGCTAGCAATTAGTTTCTAACCTTCTAGAGATGTATTTTCTGAAATATGGAAGTGAACTAATAAATAACACAGGTCCTTTAACTTAAAAATGAGAAAAAGGAAAAAAACCCCCAGTGATTATCAGAAAAGTGACCCTTTATTACACAGCTGATCTTCTCTCACTCTGTAGACAAGTGCTTCACTTCCTACTTATTTTTGTAGGAAAATATTTTGATTGCTGCCATTGCAAAGTCAGTGCATCTAGGAGAGAGCTGCATCGTGCTGCAGTTTGTACATTGGAAGTATTAACAGAAGCTCTGATCCTGCTGCCCTAAGCACTTTGGCCTGCTATGAACGCAAGCTAGCCTTGATTCCTATGCAAAAGCATAATGCACCTGTCTGTGCACGTACACTATCCCCCTTACAAATGTTCAAGACCTGGCTGACATGCTGCCTTAACTTGTGTTTTGAAGCTCTCCAAAGGGGGATGACCCAAGCATGCTCAATGCTTTCACATGCCCCAAGCCAACTGTCAATGCAGTCCTGGCAGTCAGGTGGAGACAGTTTGGGGTTCTACAGCCCAGTCCACCAGCTGATGTTCCAAGCTCAGCTCTCCCTGCACCTGGTCTGTGTGCTCTGAGCTCAGGCTGGCTAGACCCATAGTGTGGACAGAGCATGCCAGTGTTTGTTGGTATTTACCTCTGCTGTGTATTCTGCACTATATCTTGCAGTGTGCACAATCTCCTCTGGTGGTTTTAACCTCCAGCAAAGCTCTTTTCACCCATGTGAGCTTGTCCTGGCAACTGCTGGGTGAATACAGAAAGAGGATGTTTTCAGGGAGAGCAGAGCAGCTGAAAAGAGCTGATAGGAATAGTCTCATGCGTACCTCCAGCAGAACTGCTGTGTTGCACATCGATCCATGCTTCTGCAGGATTGTGTAGCAGAATAGGTGCCAGAATAGCACATGCCTCCTCACAGAGAGGAGGTCAACTTGGGGGAGTGAGAAATGTATCCTAGACTCAGCTAAGAGGTATATGTTTGTGTGTTTCGTTCCCTCCTTGTAGCTACAACAGAGACTCAGAGGAATTAATGAAATGGCTGGATTCTGCTCAGCAGAGAATGAATTTTTGGAAGGAGCAGTCTCTCAACGTGTCACAAGATCTTCCCACCATCAGGGATAACATCAACAGCTTGTTTGTAAGTCATTTCTCCTGCCAGGTTTAGATAAGGCATTGTACTTCCAGGGAAAATGACCCTTTTGAGTGGTGTTTTTATTTGCCATGACCCAGAAGCTGCCCACATAATATAGCACTGAATGGCTGTGTGTGCCAAAGCCACTCCATTATCTGTGTGGGGAGCCATTAGGGTGGGAGGCCACCAAAGGTCTTCCTTCAGATTGCAAGGCCAGCCAGAGTGCATAAATCAGAATGGAATCCTCTCATAATGAGCTCCCAACTGCAACACATCACAGCCCATCCAGGTTCTCTTAGGCACCTACAGCATAACAGCATGGTGTCTGTCTTGCTCCTGATGCCAAATACTACATACAGCAGTTCAGCCAAGCTGATGGGCCACTTACCAACTGAATTTGGAGTATGTGCTTAGGGAACAGGGGTGAAGACAGTGGTGCTGTGAAGATGGTCAGACAAAGTCAGGGAAGAGAAACATGCTGAATTGTATTTCATGTCTTTGCCTGCCCCCCGCTGCTGTGCTCCCCTTGTATGACTAGCTAGGAGGTTCAGCCCCAATGTGAGCCCTGACAGAGGGAGTCTTGCACAGTGGGAAAGCAAAGCATCATGAAGGTTGGACTGGTAGGTGTGAGCTGGCCAGAGACTCAAGGATTGGGATAGTTCCCCAGACCTCTGTGTGAAGTGGGGATCAGGATATTCCCAATCCTTGTGGAGCAAAAGGTGGCATTCAGCATTGTATCAAGATAGGCAGAAAAAGGCCTTACGCGCTGCCAGAACATGTTGAATTTAGTTTTCTGAACTTTACAAACTTGCTAAAATCTGTTTGTTGAGGCAGTTCATCCTGTCACTGAAAATCTGGTTTGTCTTCTTTATTTAAATAGATACATAAATATTTACCCTCTCTTAAATTTCTCCCATGCATCTCAGACATTCTCTAAGGAAGTTGATGAAAAATCTTCCCTGAAGTCATCTGTGGTGAGCACTGCCAACCAGCTTTTTCATGTGAAGCAAGCTGATACTGCAGCACTTAGGTCATCTTTGGCAAAGTTTGAGCAAAAATGGGGAGAACTGATTACACAGCTCCCAGCCATCCAAGAAAAGCTTCACCAGGTGAGGAGAAACTCTGCTGCCATCTCTTAGTTCGAGCTAAATACTTTAAAATGTTGCTGCTGGGATTCAGTTGGCTACTCCATAAAGCCCCCAAAGCACCTCTTTTCTAATTAGCTGTCTGTCTTGCTTTCAGAATAACCCCAATATTGTCCTGCAGTTTAATTATTGCAGTGTTCTTCCTGGGCTGTTTTGCACATATCTATCATCTTTACAGTTTTATATGAAAGTCTGTTACAATTAGAAATAATTTTATTTCAAATTTCTGAATTCTCAAACTTCTTAATTTAAGTTGTATGCCCCTCTGGAGCACAGTGCTCACTTTCAAGTTCATACCGCTATAATTGCAATTATAGTGCCTGAGCCTTTCTAAAAATACAGATGTCATCTTTTTTGATATTTCTAACAAGCAGAGTGTGGAGGATTCATTATATGCTTTTCCCCCAGCTTCAGATGGAAAAACTTTCATCACGGGAAGCTATTGCTGAACTAATGACCTGGCTGGACCATGTGGAACAACAGCAGGGGCATGAGGAGCCAATAAATTCACAATGTAGTGCTGCCCAAGTCAGAAGCCTTCTTCAGAAGTACAAGGTAAATGGGAAGCTGTAAGTCCAGGCCTTCTGCAAGGTGTTTGGCTGTAAAAAGGATGGAAACAGCCTACAGGCACTGTCATATCCTTCCCCTTGCTCTTGGGAGGGTTCCTCAGTCTCGAAGGTGCCTTAACATCTTCCTTTACAAAAACCTTTTGCTTCTATGCCACACAAAATACTTCCTGCCCTGCAATGCAGCTACTGCCTGTTGTGCTATAGTCTCCTTTTCCTCATACTGTCCCATCTTTCTCGCTTGGTTTGCTCTCTCTTGCATTTAGATTATAAAATGTGTTGAGCAGGAAAGCTTTGCTTCCTTAGGAAGATAAGACTCTGTGTTTGTACTGTGTTTTAGTCTGTCTTTTCAACAAGAAATACCTCATAATGGAGCTCCATAACCAGGATCCATTTAACTAGAGAACAGGGTTTTTGAATATTATGTATCATCAAAAGAGCTAACCTGCTAGGAAGAAGGGACAAGATGAACATCCCTGCAGAGAGAGAGGCTGCAGCAGACTCTTGGCTCTGTTCAGATGCTAATGCACCAATGACAGAGGCTCATTGCTCCAGACACAGAAAGGATTCAAGCCATGCTTGTACCTCCATAGCTGCCAGGGAGCACAACCTCAGGGCACAAATCCCTACAGAGCCATATTTTGCTCTGCCCTTGCAGAGCTACCAAGCAGTGCTCTGGACTCAGACAGGACGACAGTTCTCAGTCTACAGCTGCAGTTCTCAGACACTTTGGTACTGCACATGAGGCAAGTGCCAAGGTAAGCATTTATTTCAAACTGCCTTAGTATAGCAGATATATAACATTTTGGTCTATATCAGTTGGATTTGGTAGTTGGAACATGTAGGTGAGGTGCTGTTTTTAACCCTTCGGATATTTAGAGATCAGTTTGTAGGTGTGTTTTCTGTACTTATCAGCAATGTGGGGATGTGTATGCTGAGAAGAAAGCTGGATGAGGGTCATGAATTCCTACAGGGAAGCAGCTATGGCTTCAGTACCTCTACTGTGCTGTTCCCTGGTGGCTTTTTTCTGGGTTCTACTAGATACAATGAGGAGCCCTTTCCTGCCCTCTTCTTCTAAGACCTTCTGAAATAAAAAGGCATTCCCTTATGTTGTTCTCACTTTGCGTGTAGTTTCTCACTTGTCTCTGTGGGCAAGGACTCTGGTGCTGGAGGACACTTCTTCCTCCCAGATATTCTGATGTTCTATTCTGATACTAGATATTTTGATAAAGGAGCACAAGCTCTTGTCTGCACTTGTCTGTGAGTTGCAGGAGTGTGGAAAGGCCTCAGTCTTAGCCTAACCTGGCAGTGTGATGGTATTGTCCAATAAAGTATTGGGTCTGGTACCCCTAGGTTTTATTCCCTGCTCCAGCACTAGCCTGTTCTCACCTTGAGCTGCCCATGTAATGATAGTGATTTTCTGCAAAAGTGGATGGAAATAACTACACAAATATAGAATGGTAAAAAATGAGAATTATTGCTACAGCCAGGTCTCTTTCAGAAAAATATTTTAGGCCATGGTTCAGAATAAGCTGTGAATGTCCCACAGCTATGCCTTGAAGCATCATTGGAACTGATTGGCTTAAAACTGCCAAACTAATTGTTTTACGTTTTTGTTTTTGTTTTTTTTCCCCTCCAGGAATATATGATGGAAATGAACTTTAAGCAGTGGATGGTAGATTTTGTTAACCAGTCACTCTTGCAGATGAGCACTTGTGATGTGGAAAGCAAGCGGTATGAAAGGACAGAATTTGCTGAGTGTCTTGGAGAGATGAACCTGAGGTGGCACAGGCTGCAGGCGTTTCTGAACAGAAAGGTTTGAGTTCTCATTGCTTTCTCTCTCACAACTCTGATCTTGCCTGTGCCAGTGCTCTGTATTTTGTAAGCAACCTTTCTGCCTGAGTCTGAAAACACTGTTGAACACAGAGAGACTCTCTGTGCTCTCTGCTGTCTGTCCATCCTGCTGTCTCATGGGCAGCCTATGGAGCGGTCTCATAGCACATCAGCTATCAGGTGGTGGGCAGGCATCCAAGCCTCAGCAAGGTCTGGGAAGGTAAATTCTCCTGTAACTTGCAGGGGGGGAAAATGGACAAAAGCTGCTCTTTGTGACAGCCTGGGATTTACCCTAGTTGACTGTATTAGGTAGAAAAAATAAGATTCCTCATATGAAGAAAATACAGTCAGTAACATGTCAACAAAGACGACCTATATTGAGAAACTTTTAAAAAGGAAGAACTCAGGGTAGTGTCTGCAGGCAAACCTGTTAGTGAAATCTGTTGAAGCTTTGGGGTACTGTGAAAGTTGAGGCATTTAAAACTCAATGGGAGAAAACACTGGATGGTTTGTGGAAAGGAGAGGTGCTACACTGCTTGTTACAAACAGCCAGGTGCTGCTCAGCAAATGCAGCACCAAAAAAAGCAAACCACCCCTCCACATGCCATATGATGGGAATGAGAAATAGGGATATATTAAGCTACCACCCGTTTTCCTTTTGTAGCAGTTGGATTTGCCAAAAAGTAATAATTAAGTAAGTAGTGTTGACAGCTGTATTCATATGGGGACATATGACCCTGCTGGAAAAGGCACAGAAGGGATCGGTTCCCAGCCCTGCTCCAGCTCTCCTGGGTCACTGGAAATTAGTTACTCTGTGTCTGTGTCCTCCTTCTGCAGTAATTAAATACACTTTCCCAACGGAGTGCTTTGAAGATCAGCAGTTGATAGGCAAATTCTACATGTAGACTAACTATACCAGCACATCTTCTGTGTTTCTCTGTAGAAAATCTGTTGCAGGCAGTGCCTCAGAATTACTTTATTCTAGTGAGGCTAGAAATAATCCATGCATCCAAGAGTAAATACTGCTGCTTACGTGCCCCGGTGCCCAGGAAAGCTAGTGTGACTCATTTGATATGGAAAAGACCAGGGGAAGGTTAGCATCCCAAAATGCAAACATGAGGCGGCTGGAACAAATCCCTCTACCACCACATTCCTCTTTCACCTCTGTTTCTCTCCTGAATTTACAGGGCTTTGGGAGAAGCTGCCCTCCCTGAATCCAGATATGAAAACCGCTGATCGAACAGAAAATTCCCAAATTTTTCTGACTCAGAAAGTCTTCCAGAAACATTTTCAAGTGGAAAATTCAGTTCCTGCACAGTTGAAAATTTCGAAATTTCAAATGGGGGGGGGGGGGGGGGGAAGTTATCTTCTCTAACCATTTTCAAGAAACTGCATTCTAGGATTTAATGGATCCTCAAGGCCAGGATTGAAGATAGGAGACCTGAGGTCCCATGCTTATTAGTAACTTTGTCAGTTGGGTTTTAGGGAGAATGAGGTTTTCAGACTTCATATGAATGTATCTGCATAGCCCAGGGTCCCCCAACTTGTCAGGTCCACAGACTGCCAGCTCCAGAACCTACACTGCCTGGTTTTCTTCTCAGGGAGAAGGTCAGATCCTCAAGAGCCAGTAAAACTTTTTAGCTTTTCTTTTCAAAATATTTTCTCTAAATAGTATTTTCAGTGCAAATATTGTAATCTCAAATTTTGTCATGGAAGAGGGAGCCCTGTTTCTACCCAC
The DNA here is from genome assembly GCF_026419915.1 of Harpia harpyja. NCBI lineage: Eukaryota > Metazoa > Chordata > Aves > Accipitriformes > Accipitridae > Harpia > Harpia harpyja. Next base: position 74,982,780 of record NC_068942.1, on the reverse strand, counting down.
CTCTAGGTTTGAGTAAGTTAAAATAGTTCTGTAACTTTCAGATACAAGACCTGGAACACATTTTGGAGGATATTACTGAAAATGAGAACAAAGCACAGACTCTACGCAACTGGCTGGAAGCTCAGAGTGATCGACTGAGATCTTTACAAACCCCAGCAAGTCTGATCTCTGCACAGAACACATTAGATGATTGCAAGGTAAAGCATTGTATGTGTGATACTATTGTAAAAAACATATTAGTACTTTGCTGAATCCAGACTAAAGAACTGCACAGATTTTAACAGAAAAAATGTAAAGGAAGTTGTCATTTCCTAGAAGTATACCACAATGTAATTTTAATTAAAGCATGTTAGGTTCAGGTGATAAAGAGCAAGGTCCACTTTTAATGTGAATTACTAGCCATTTCCTAGAAGTATACTATAATGTAATTTTAATTAAAGCATATTAGGTTCAGGTGATAAAGAGCAAGGTCCACTTTTAATTTAAATTGCTATTTTGTGGGTTTTTTTCCTCCAACTGAAGATGCATCTGTTGTTGTTCCATGGTATTTGGAATGTTGTGCGGCAATATTGTAGATCTTATTCTAAGATGCCTCCAAAAGAAGTAGTTCTCAGTTCAGCACAGCCATAGCAAAAGCTATCAATTCCATTAGTTTGAAGAGCTCTGTGGTGGAAGTGTCATGGAAACTACACAGTCCAATTTGGAAAAATAGCAACTCTCTCTACTCCTGCCCTAGAATGTAGTCTCTCTGCGCCAGCCTCAAGAATCCGGGTGTCCTTTGGTTTTGTTGTGTTTTTCTAGGCATCAGCTCCCTCAAAAATTAGTACAGGTGCAGCCAGCTAATAATTGGCTCCTATGGCTCTGACAGTCTGCTGTTTACATTCAGTACAGTGTTCCCTCTCTATTTTTTAACACGGAATATTTGTTCTTTCATTGCCATGGTTACGTGTCTCTCTCTTGTAGTAGGCTGCTTTTATCACCTAGAGTGCTCTGTTACACACTGAGTTACTTGTCTTCTCTGAAGCGCTCTGAAATGTGCCGAGGGGCCAGAATGGAAGAAAGGTGCTGGGTATCTTTGACTAAAACACTAACCTGCTCATTAAAATTAATTTGCTCAATAAAAATGAGGTCCAAATTTGAAAATGTTTTGGGGACAGTAAGTGGAGGGAAAAAAGGTCGTGGCTTTAAGCGTAGTATTATAGGAAAATGTTACGGCCCATTTTGTGTATGGATATTTACTCATGTTGTGAAGAACTTATTGCTGTACTTTCCTGAGCATGTCAAGACTAGCTTATAATCTTGCTGATTGTGTTGGGGGAGAAGTTATTCTCCCAGGCATCCCCATTGATTTCAGTGGGGTTTCTCCCATGGGAGACAGCCTCTGACTAAGAGGACAAGCTGAAAATAACTTTCTAGAAGTTGTTAGGATGTCAGGGATCCTTGTATTGCAAAACTTTTTGCATCTGGAGAGGTACAAAGAGGCCTGCATGATGGCTGAGGAATTAGATCCTGATGATTTTCTTCCCAAGCATGATGTCCAGTGCTCATGCTGACAGTAAATGGACTGATTCTAGCTCTACCTGCAGGAGACTGTCTAAAGCAGCCACTGTCATTTTGAATTCTGTGAAGCAGTTGTTCTGTGTCAGAGTTGAAATGGTGGTGGTGGTGGTGTTGCATGGCTGAAGAATTACACAGAATTGGTTTCAAAGAAGGAATGTTTATCTAAGCTCCTCACACAAAAAGGTTTTTTTCTATGGTCTCATTGAAAGATCTTATCTATTTTCCTTTTTTTTTTCTTTTCTCATTTAGGAGCTAGAAAATCAACTCACAACTAAATCCAGAACTCTTGATGAGCTCAAACAGAGTTTGGCTTCAAATGGTGGGGCAGAACAAACCCCAGAAGCTCTGTCTCTCAGGATAGCTGAGGTCTGTGAAATGGTGGACAGCATTGTAAGCCAGGTAAAAGCTTTGTTTGCATTCAGATTTCCTCCAGTACATATTCTTACCACCAGTGTTATTAATCTTCTTCATGGGATGGCAGGAGCTGGTACAAAAAAGATGCAAACTATTCCTTACCCTTAATCTTAACCTTCCTAAGAACTTCCTTTTAAGTCTTTACCATAATGTAAATTAATGTATTTCCAATGTTGAGAGAGGAAGAAAAGTCTGATCTCAAAGTAGTTTGAAGTAGTGGGGGACAGAACCCCATCTGCAGTTTAAGAAAATAAATAGCACTGCTATTTTTCTGTCATGTTGAAAAATGGAAACCTTAAACTCTCTTACTCAGCCTGCTTCTCTTTCATACCCTGGTCTTTCTCCCCTGTAGTATGCTGGTGGAAGCTGCCTACTCCTGCCCCATTCTCACTGTAGCTTTTCCATCTCCCAATGACTTTCATCCACATGCCTGGATGGCTTTCACGATCTTCAAATCCTATGTAGTTTCCAGTTGCTTCAAGGAGAGTCTGGCAGATTGGTTTCCTGTGCAAATTGACTCCCCAGCAGTTTGCATTTATAGTTATATTCTTTTTATACTTGGAACTGATCTTTTTTATCTAGGTGTAATTGATAGGAGCATGAGATATAATAATGAATACATTTATGGATTTAAATTTGTAATAATAAATAACCATATACTGTAGAGGATTATATGTGATGCAGTGATTGTGTTTATAGTTAAGATTCCCTTACACTTTCTATTGTAAATGCCTTGCTTTTGTTCCTCAAAACTTTGTGAAAACTGAACCCTTTTGCTTGAACTCTTCCACATGAAATGTCGGTCCAGGATGGCTCTGCTGCTTGTTGTTTTAGGTTTCAACAGAAATCATGGCTGTTTCTTACCAAGAAAGCAGAGAAATTTTTGTGTGTGTACATGATGAAAGTCCTTCCTTCAGCTGTAGAGCTGGCAATTGAAATTGGCAGGATTGACAGCCTAGTGCTTTTTTCTTCTTACAGTCATCATGGGTCACGTTAATTTTAGTATTTTTATGACTTAAGTATCTAACTTAGAAACTGCAGAATGTTCTTACAGCCTAGTTGTCTGCATGTGCAATGAAACACCAAGTGCAGCTTTCTTCCCACGGGTGACTGCTCTCAGCAGAGCCAGGCTGTGATTTCAAATATAGGTCTAAGGAGATGTGATAGCTTGATTGTCGGTATTGTCGGTAGGTTGATCTCAAGTCTGTGAGTCTGTGGCCCAGAGACATTTCATGAGCACAATATCTTTCCATCTTCCTTGAGTGGGCAGTGATTAGTTGCAGGCTACAAAAAGCAATTAGAGATTCCTCCCACCTATACCATGATTCAAATGAGAATAGGGATGATTAATCCATCTACTCCTGCATGCCTGGAACTCGGATACTAGGATTCCATGATCCATGCAGTCTATTTAGCGTGCACTACAGTGTAGAAAAGTCTTCCTCTTCCATTGTGTGGATGCATAGTCATAACTGAAATCTGGCGTCTGGCTTTGCCAGGTCCCATGGAGACATGCTTGTTTGCTTGCCTGGTTTTCATGCTCTTCTCAAAGCATCTGGTACTGGCATGACTGAAAATAGATATTGAACTAGACTAATGTTTTGTCTAGCCCAGGACATGCCTTATGTGCTTTCCTGATACAGAAGGATAAAAATGGCAAATCAGACTGAAGGAGGACTGTCGGTTTGTGTTTGCAATGTCTGGGAGTGTGTGGCAAATGGAAACCGTACTTGCCCCAATGTAGCTTAAATTACTATAGTAATGAAAGAGACATAGAAAACAAAGAGGATATCCATAATTTAATTTTATATGAGAATCCTGAAGTTCCTAGACTGTGATTCAGGTGGGCCTGCATTATAAGAGCACAATGGCATAAGAAGGATGATAGCTCTCCAGAGTATTGTAGTAGCGTCTTCTTCCATACAAAACAATTTCTGTTCAAATTTTCATTAAAAGGAAACTTGATCTCTGGACCAAACTATCTGCTTCCTAAGAAGATTAAGGCTCTCAACTTCCTCACACTTCAAGTTGATTTTGGCGGGAAGGAATACACAGTTCGTTATTTCAGTACTTTTTACATTTTGGGAGGTTCTGGAGTTGTGGCTGACAGTATAGTGCTACCCTGAACTCTGGTTAAATTTTTGTTTCCAGCAAATTCTTATACTTCGCTCTAAATACTGTTTACTGCTTCATTTGAAGCCTGCACACTTCCTTACCAAGTGGGAAAATATTCCAACTTGTGAAATTGTTGTGGATTGTCATGGAGTGAGCATTGAGCTTAGATTTTTAAGTCAATATAAAGGTGATTTATATGTCAGGACTACCCAAGAAATAGTAACAAAAGTGGTTCGTCTGCAGGTTGCACAGTTAAAGACCTCAATGCAGTCAATACTGGAGCAGTGGAGAGTATACGATGAAATTTATGCAGAAGTCAGCCTGATGACAACAAGATATTTGTACTGCATAAACCAGTGCAAACCTTCTGTGGTGTCATTGGAAGCTTTGAAAAACCAGGTCAAAACTCTCCAGGTAAATCTACTGAAGTTGTCTTATTTCTGTACTTCCTTCTTTGCCTTTAAACAAACAAACAAACAAACTCCAGTGAAAAAAGACAGAAAAATTTATCTAGGCAACTTCCTCTTTATTATAGTGCCATTGAAGTCAGTGGATTTTTTTTTACCTCCAGAGACACTGAGGACTATTTTTAGACTTCGTACATTATTTAGCACATAGGTTCAACTTCGGTGCAATTCAGGTACCAAGGTTCAAGAGAGAAGTACAGGTCAGCTGCTTCCATGTCTGCCTTACTGTGGGCTAGCAGAGTTTCCATTTTGGATTGCAAAGATCCCTTGAAATTTTCGTCTTCTGCACGTGCTGGAAGGCAACCCCGTATGAAGCACCAGGTCCTCATGCTCCTTTGCATTACAGAGTCCAGGTAGACATGTGCACTCCACCACCATCCCTCATGCTAATGTCTACTCGGTCCATGTCTAATCCACATGGACAGCAGGAAGTTTAGCTGAAAATACAGCTGGCAAAGGAAAACCTAATGCTATCGCTGTATGTGTTTGCCTAAAGGTTACTCACCATTCAGGTGAAAGGTGTTGGTTCTCAGCTCATTGGTCAAAAGGAAATTTGCCCCTTCGCTTGCACTTCCCAGGGAAATGCCCTGCCATAAGGCTGTAGCATAACCTGGAAGGAGATGCCTGTGCATCGATGCTGGGACTCAGTGCAGAAATGAAGGAGACCTGGGAGAAAATTGGCAAAGGGTCCATGTCTCTAGATCCATGATTTGAATGCTCCGCGTGGGGTACTATCTCCCAGCCACTGTGCCAGTGACCACTGACACATTTTGCATTAAAGCGTTATTTGCATTAAAGCATCCTTCCACATAAACAGCACAGGAGTCAAGGTCCAGGACCCAGGATTCCCCTTCCCAAAAGCTGTGGCTTGGGTGAGGTGGGCACAGCAAGCCCTGGGGCAGAGCAGGGGGATCCCCAAGCCTGGCGTTTCTGATTGCTCCAGCGTAAAGTCAACTGTTCAGTCGCCCTCCAGACAGCTGGAGTTCCCTGCGCAGCCTCTGAATGAGGCTGGGCATAAATGCCAGACGTAAATGCTCTGGATCATCCTGCTGCTCTGCTTGGCTGTTACAGAGTCTATTGGGGCATCTAGAGAGGCAGTCCAGCTGGCCCTGGGTCTGAATGTTTTACAGATATGGCTAAATCCCCTTACCTGTCTTTAAATGAGTGTTGAAAGGCTGTGTAAACACTCCGTGTTTTGGTGTAAATAAGGCCTGTTTTGGTTTATTTTCAACTCATATCAGAAGTGGTGCAGGACAGACAGAGGCTCTGAATCCTGGGCACGTCTCTCGGCAGTAAAGCCTGCATAAGCGCTTTCCACCCTCACCTGGGGACATGTAATAAATGGAAGGAACTGGGCACCTTCTTACCTCCTTCCTTCCATCACCCTCATTGTTTTTAATCTGGATCAGTTCACAGATACGACCCCTGGCAGGGTTCTGCAATTGCCTGTATCAGGAGGGGGAACATGCAGCCAGGGACAGGAGCTGTCAATCCAACTTTACTGCCAGTAGAAATTTGCCTGAAGCAGTGGCTTAAAATAAAAACATTTTTGGTTTCTAGTGAATTAATTTAATCAGTTCAAGGCTGTGGGTTTGTTAAATGAGCTGTTTCTTTAAGAACAAATAAATTACCTCAGCTTAAAATGGGCCCCCTGAATGACTTTTTAACTTGGACCATTTCACCTCTCTTTTAGCTTCCTAATTTTTAGGATCAGGTGTTACATTTTTCACAAACATTTTAAACTGTGCTGCAAACAAGTGGCATTATTGCCAACCTATCCCTAGCAATCTATAGGGGAAGCTATACGTGTGTCATTCATCTCCACTACTAATTGCAGTAATCCATTTTGCAGTCTCTTCAAGATGAATCGGAGAACAGTGAAGAAAGTTGGGCCAAGCTCCAGGCTGCTGCCAGTAACCTGAAGAAGAACTGCTCCCCCTCCTTTGCAGAGATTATAGAACAGAAGTGCATGGAGGCACGCACTAAGTAAGCTTGCAAAAAAGACCCCCAGTTATTAGTATTTATAACAAAAAAGTTGCTGAGACAGGACTTGAATGTCTGTCAGATTTTTAAATCTATATTAATATGACTCACCTGTCTAAGCGTATCTGTGTGAGCAGTAGTTGATACTACCTTCTTTGTGATGGATCACAGAGCACAAAATGGTGCTGTGTCAGCAGGCTTTCAGTAACATGGGTATGAATGCAAAGAAACTCCCACAGGAATCCTACACCAAATCATATTCTGGAGGAGAATCTACTAGGAAAATGCTCTCATCCTTTGATATGTTGGCAGGTGGAACTCAGTAAATGAAGACATCACAGATCAACTGCGGGCAGTGCAAGCAACCCTGCAGCTTTGGGAGCCCTTTGATACTTTATGCACTGAGGCAGCAGCCAAGTTACACCAGCACAAAGAGCAGTGCACTCAGCTCTTGGATGCTCAAATGCCTGAGGATAATATGATAGAGACCCTGAAGCAGAGGATACAGGATATAAAGGTGCATGAATATGTTTCTGCTTCCCGGTACAAACAGGATTTATTTTTGAGAAATATAACACCTTCTTCCCCCCTCCTGCCCCAAATCCAGTCAGTGGAAAACATAAAATCTGTGGGTTTTTTCCATTAACAGGCACCTTTGTATTTCCTTTAAATACTTTGACGAGATCCTGAGACCAAACCGATCTTGAGTTAGCATAGGATGAGAAGAGAGCAGAAGGAAGCAATCATATTCCATATCTGCCTGTTTCTGCTCTATACAAAGAATCAGGCCTGTGTTGGAAAGAATCATTAAACCAAAAATTATTTACTTTATGGGGCACTGTTTGGGAGAAGAGATAATATCTATTAGAACAATAGCTGGGGAAAAAAGACCAGTTTTCCAGAACACAGGACCACCTTGAGGTCTTCTACAGTCTTCAAATTGATTTTATTTGAGTTTGGTACTTTTTTTGGCCAGGTCTGATAAGTTCACAGATTTCTGAGCTCATTAGATTATTCTAAATGCTTCTGACTTTAGGCAAATGAGATCTCATGCTGAGATCACAGGGTACATTTGACTCTCAGGCAGCAAAGCTGTCATTAGGTTCTGACTGCATTCAGACTGCAGTAAAGAAATATAATAATCATTTCAGGACAGAGCAATGATTCATCATGCTTTATGAACCTCTAGCCACATATTGGAAGAAGTCTGAAGTACTCCATTTTGCACATAGCCAATTAAGAAACTTTACATTATGGGAAAGAGAACTCATATATTTCTTCCTGTGTCAGAAACAACTGAGAGCAGCAAAGCTTAGACCAAAACATTTTCACTTTCTTCTGATCTATTAGTGGCTGTGACATAAATTCATCAATATGTCAGCAAAAAGGCATCACGTTTTCTGGAAATTTTTGGGAGGAGTTTTGCACCTACTAAGCAAGGCAAGACCACTACAGTGCTATAGCACAGTAGATCGTATCCTACTATGTGTGGGCAGGACACACAGAATTTATAGGGTTTTTTTGAAAGTGGTGAGTTAGAAGAATGGGGATCAGTGATATGGCTTAGGAGTTACATGTATTTGAAAATATATGTGCATTACAAAACTGTATTTTAATCTCTCTAATCTTTTCCTGTAGTATATATTAGGAAAGATTGTGGTTTTATGGAACTCTGTTGCCACAACAAATAAAAATAAAGTCATACATAGAGAGTAAGAAATCAAAATGGGTTATTTACTAAATGGCTGAAGTGGCAGTTTACAATATGATCCATTCCAAAGACAGGGGTTAGGAACTAAGAGCCATTTTGCAGTTTAGGGAAACATGTCTGTTCTTTGCTATCAATCAGAAGTCTTTGTTCATTACTCACAGAAAAGACAATATACAGTGACAAATTCCAGGGGGTTTCATGGCTGAACATAAATGACAGTTGTCCAGATTTAAAAAAAAAAAAAAAAAATCAAGTACATTGAACGAGTATAAAATGACTGCCTTTGTTCTTGTACTGCCTTTAGAGTTTAATTTTATAGGATCTTTTCTGTAGCATTTCTCATCTGCAGCATGGGCCAGTTTCTCCATGTGCTAGTGTAAATCCATTCTGTAGAGAGGGATATTCTGATTTCTCTCCCTAATCTCCTCTGCAGCAGTAGTCTCCCACTGCCTGAAGTCACTGGTGTTCCATTGAACTTTGAACTGTGCCTTTCCCAGCATTAGAGTCAATGGAATCAGTTCCCGTTATCCTCTGAGCAAAAGACTGAAGCTTTCACCATAGCTGAATTTGGCTCCCAGAGGAGATCAACAAAAAGAGCTTAGTTACAGCAACAAAAGATACTAAATGAAAATGGCACATGAATGACGATCTGATGCATTTGCTGACTTTTTTTTCTTTCCCCTTCTCTCATCAGAATTTACAGCATGGCCTTCAAAACATAGCAGCATGCCGTACCCAGATTTCTTTGCTGGCTGATAGGATAAAACAGCAGGCTGGAACAGCTGCACAAGCCATTCTGTTGGAGAAGCTGCAGCCACTCCAGAGAGCATCCTATTTGGAAAAAATGTTGCAGAGGAAGTTAGATGAATTTGAGGTATTTTTTTGAGTATTAAATTAGCTGTCAGTGTGAGGTAACTTCTTCACTACAGCCCTGTGTGAGCTACCTTCTTCACTAGAGCCCTGTAGTTCTTGAATTGAAATTAAATTTCAATAAAATAAAACTTGACAGTATGATCAACTACATAAAGAAATAATACATGAAGCCAGAGGGACAGATGAAGGAAGGGTTTCACTCTTCTTACCTGCTTGTGTTGCTCTAACAAGCCTTTGTAAGTGGACCTATTACAGTCAAGCAGTACGGGACCCTCAGATGATTAAAGGTTGGGAAACGTATTTTTATTCTATGGACTCTGAAGTAAGTTGTAAACTTTCTCAGCTCTGCCTTTGAAAAAACCTAATGGCTTCAGTTTGCTTTGGTAAGAGTGCACACAATGTACCCAAAATCAAACAGAAAACTGTGGTCATTTGATGTAATTTTGAAGACCAGATTCACATCCCTGTTCAGGCAGAGTAGGGAGGGACCCAGAGCCAGGTTTCCCTATATGATGCTCTGCTCACACGAGTGCTGTGGGATTGACTTCCCCTCTGCGCAGGTATTCCTAAGAAAGCTTCCACGTAAATGTACTGCTGTACATTTACTGATGTAAAACTAGCCTGTTCCTGTGAAAAAAAGTCTGGTTTCAATTAATTGTTCTGTTCTAAAGTAAACCCAAATTCATCAAGAAATTTTCAGCCAGCTCTATTTATGACTCCATCTACCACCACAGTTCAATGGCTGGAAGCCAAATATCTTTGTGAAGGTGACAGATTTCTCATATTCCCTGTGAACTTCTCACTCCATTAAAAATTTCATTTCTGGGTAGTCATTTGCTCTGGTGTAACCCTGTAGTGTTACCACAGGACTGTCTCTCTCCCCACACCAATTTTTTCCATTCATTCCTTATAAAAATGTTGCTGTTTCAGTGTTCTTAGAGATGTGGAGCTTAATTCTTGCAAGAAAGAAAAAGCTTTCCCAGTGCTCTTCTCCCTGACCCAAAGAAACCAACCTAGTGAACAGACAAGTTGAATTCCAGCCCTAGTTATTTCTCTCCACAGAGCTCATGTGAGCTGCACAGCCTTGGCTGTAGGCACAGGGGAGCAGGCCCTGTGTATAGCTTAAAGGAAGCTCATTTTCACAAGTTTCTTCCCTCTGATAAGCTAAGTTTTGGCTTTCCAATTTCATAATAAATCAAACGGCCCAAAGCTACAAAAAGGTATCAGAGATGCCCCTATTCCTTCCAGATAGATATGAATCTCTCAGGGTTTAGAGATTCAGTTTCTTGCTTTCTGCTTTGGCTTAAATTTTCCCCTTATCCAGTGCAAAACCAGCAAAAGTTCAGTGAGTGAGTTACAAATACATTGGAATTTGGATTTAACATCTGTTTGTTTTCTGATGATACTGCTTATTGCTCCTTTTTGCATACTGAATATGTGTATTAAATCATAATTAACATAAACATGCAATATTCACCCTAGTTCAATCTTTCACAACTGGAGGATTTCAAGAATTGCCTTGAAACGCTGGAGGGTCACGTCCAGAATTGCACAGATGCCTTCGATAGCCTCTGTCTAGAGGGAGAAACAGACAACTCAGAATTGCTCATGGTACGTTTGGATTCCCAAGTACAAAAAGATACTACTCAGGATTTAAGCGTCTGAAGGATACCAGCTCTTGCCTACTTCAAGAAACCCTTTGTGTCCTAAGTATCGTAGTTATAGCACTTCCATCTGAGTAACTATAATCTCATCCAAAACACAAAAGCAATGATTTAAGTTCATAAAAACTCTAGATATGCATTGCAGGCCAAATGCCTACATGGAGGGGAGGAAAATCACATACATTTGGGGTTGATGGGAGATCTTTTTCCCAGCTTTGCTCTGGAGCTACCCTGTTGTCCTCAATGTAGGGTACAAAATAAATCTGCAAGTACCAGCTCCTGAGTATCTGTTAGTACTGTTGGAAAAGTGGGCCCTGTGTAAGGGAGTTGTAACTTTTTTCTTAACACAGAAATATGGGGGGGGGGGTAGGTTAGCATTTTGGATGCATAACGTTCAGATACTTCCTACAGAAGAGAATAGGCTTCTCTGTTTCTTTGAAATGAAAGAAAGGCAGTATTTTTTGCAATTAATTTATTTTTTTACTTCCAGAATCACACGCTGGAGCTTGCTGCACTTTCTCCAAGCATAGAGAGTTTGAACGAAGCAAGCATTAAGCTGCCACTCAGTGACTTCACCCTGAAGAAAATGCAAAGTCTGACTCGGCAATGGAATCAGAAGACAGCAGCTGCTCTGGAACGCTGCAGGTCTGAAATGCAAACAAAAAAATCACTACTAACTGTTTCCTTTTCTGTGAGGAAAATCAAAACCAAATTAAAGCATGGCAGGTCTTGCGATCTGTTCTCAGGTTTCTCAGGGGCTTTCCAAGTTGAATTCCTGCCCGTTCAATTTACTTGATTATTCAGTGGCTATTTATTCCAAGTCACTTGAAGCAAAAATCTGGATGTTCATAGGTGAAGAAGGTAGCAAAGTGCCAAGCAAAACCCTACTATGTTAGTATTACTAGCCACCATGTTAGACTGTATGCAAACATATCCAGAAAAACAACCACCAACACAGTAGTTTCTGATTATTCCTTTTGTTTTACAGTATGCTTGAGGGAACTCAAAATGATGATAAGAAATTCTTTCAAAAATGTGAAAACTGGATGAAATTCCTAGAAAAAATGAGAGAGGCCTTAAAAACAAATATTCCAGGATGGTTTGAAGAACTGCAGGAGCAACAGAGAGTATATGAGGTAAAGCTAACTCTAAAAATGGAAGCATCTTCTTGAATGGTGAAGGTGGGAGGAAATCACTAGAAAATGCTATGCCTTTTGAAATTAGATCTGGGCAGAGTTTTACAGAGCATTTCACTCTTGAAATGTGGCCTTGTACTTATTCAGAGGAAAACTTTGAAATGTGAAAATCCTTTTTCAAAATGGATGGATCCCTTTTTGCAGGGATCAGACCTTTAGGAGTGCATCCTCAAGTGTTGTGTCATGTAAGTCCTAGATTTCTCCAACCCTGAGGTTACTTGCCTGTCTGCCTGTCCCAGAGCACTGAAGCCTGTGGCAACTAGCTAGGCAGTTTGCTGGCGATCTGCCAGGAACCTTACCAGTTTCTGGAAGAACTGCATTTAAAACAAAATGTTTTCACATGTGGATGCAATTCTAAGCAAATTGTCTATCTACAGATGTTGTCCTAGTGGCGGGAGAATGGAAAAACAACCAAAATACAGAAAAAAACCCCATAATCATGTGGTAAATGCTAAACATCATGAACTGTTTGGGTGAGCTTTGTGCTGCCACAGTGGAACACAGCTACACACTACCCAAACTACTGTGGCTGATTCCACGGGGTGTTAAGTCTCTGCACGTCAGTGATATTTATTAGGGTCCACAGAAAGTTATTTTCTCCTTTTTCTTGGACGTCTCCAAATAAATTCATTCATTGCAATGAAATTATTTATAGAATAAACTTTTGCTCATTGTGATTAAGAGTAAATTCACCCTTATATGTAGCTTTTTTTTATACCTTTTCTATGGGTTTCTCTCTAGATTGCATTTCTCATGAATGAGTCCAGCAAACTTTAGGCTTCAAATTACCTTAACATACACTTCCTGGTGGGTTCTGCTGTCACGTGTGTGCAAATTCCTCCTGGTATTCAAAAAGCGTGGAATCTTTTAGTATGCATTTGACACTAACACTTGAAAATAATAGAGCTTTCAGCATTTAAAATTAAATAAATGCTGAGACTCTAGAGGAGCAGAACCAGCTTTCATAGCAAAGGTTGTTCAGTGAATAGTTAAAACTGTTGTTCTCACGGTATTTTCAGATGCTGCAAACTGAGATTTCCATAAATCAGCAGACATTTAATTCCATCATAGCAAAAGTTCTACTCTCCTTGGAATGCGGAGAAGCAGAGAAAAGGTAATCTATTTGTTTTTCTCCCTAAGATTTTGGTAATTCAGTGAATATGCTCTCTTCCTTGGAGTTGGTATTGAATCTTTGCTCTCATGAGGACAGAAACCAAATTTTGACTGGGCTCACTCTTTAAATAACCTCCTGGCACATTTTGCAAAAGTGTGAGGAGGTGCAATGAGAAAGAAATACAGGTGCCCTTGCCAGGCTGTATTTTGGATAATAACTAGATGTTCTGCCTGACAAAAATAATTGCTCTTGAACAGGAGTCTTCCTTGTCTACTGCTACCCTGCAGTTGTTGAAACTATAACTGTGGTTGAGAAGTTACCTTCTTACAGACTGTATGAGGATGCTGCATATGAAGGATCCTTTCTCCCTTCCTAGACCTCTCTACTTTTTAAAGTGCAGAGGTGTGAGGTTATCCCTGTTGACCCTGGCACGCGTCACAGGGCATTGAGTCATTGGCCAAGCAACCCAAAACATATGGTAGCTAAACCTGGTTTTTATCAGTCTGATCTTATATTTCTCTCTTAATCAATGCAGAGTGAGAAGCAGCAAGTAATATTTGTGGGCAGAGGTTCAGCTGCCTCAGGCATTTCTGCTGTGAACACGTTACCCCTCTCAGCCAGAGCTTGCTGCTTCTAGAGAGTAGGCAGGACACTATGTGCTCTCCTCAGCCACTTCAGTATGAAGTCCACAGCTTGGCTTAAAGCTGCCAGGGAAGGTAGGGCTAAACTAAGCAAAGCTGCTGGATCTTTGTGTTGAAACTAGCCCCACAAACACAGGTGTTTGTGTAAGAGCTAATCTTACATGGCCATGGCTTCCTGCAGAGGAGCAGAATGGACAGATGGGGGTTGTCTTAATTACTCCAGCTAGATCTGCTGGATCATCTAACCATGTTGTAGGAGAGGCAAAAAAACTGTGTTGAATGGGTTCAATAACAACACATAGCCTTTTCACTTTGCAGTTAGGTCCCACTGCTGTAGGATACAATGGTGGTTGAACTCCCGCTTACAGGCTGGTAAAAGCACAGGTCAATTTTGCAGCGTAATCAGAGACCTTGTCTCACTTGCATTGACCTTCTTGTTCTTCAGAAGAGTGTTTAGGGCATATTGTTTTTGTGATTGCAGTACTATATGTTGCTATACCACAATAGCAAGAATGACTTGCATTATCCATCCTTGTATCATGTAAAAGGTTTTTTGGATTGCTTAAAAGATGGAATACAGAGAGCAGGGCTGAGCTTAGGGCTGCATAGAGCTTTTTGCATAGTTGGGTATTGTAATTGGAATAGAATGTTGCAAATGGAAATCCATCACAATTATTGTAAAATGCAACCTTGAGGTAAAAACATATTAACACTGAACACTTGTCATTTTCAGAACGGAGTTTATTTCCAAGCTCACATTGCTGAAAGAGCAGTGGCAGAATGTTATCTGGATGGTTCAGCAGAGGAAGAAGGATATCGATGGACTCGTGAGCCAGTGGCAGCTCTTCAGGAGTTCCCTGCGGAGTCTCAGCAGATTTCTTGCTGATATAAACAGTTTCCTCATAGCTGTGAAGAGCCAGGACTGCTATAGCCTTTACCAGCTTAGAAATCTAATTCATGATTTCAAGGTACTGTGTTTATTTCTCATAAATCTAAACTCTGTGGTTTTTTTCTCAGACTGAAACAACTTCTGTCCAGTAAGGTAAAAAGCTTTAAAATCACACGCTTTCTGGGGAAAAATAATTGCTGACAGTTTTTCTTAAAAGTTGAGCACAGATGAGAAAACAGTGACATTGTGAAAGGCTTATTATACTAGGAAAATTCCTGGTCAACACTGTCATTTAGTAGCCTTGTATGCTTCAAAAATATTACTGATATGAACACAGAAATGCAGGGTGCCAGGGAGATTAGGCAGAAACCCTGGTCAGCAGGTAGCCTCTAGGTCTCTGTGCACCTTACTGACATGGCTGCTGTATGCAGACCTTGCAGTTTGCCTGAAGGAAGCAGGCACATATCTGGCAAGACAGGCCATATGCGTCCTGTGTGCGCAGGGATGGGCAGGAGGTTCCAGGAGCAGAGGATAAAGCACTTGCAATGGGGTCTGTCCTTGGAGCCACCACTCCAGGGTGCACAGGATGCACAGACCTGGGCAATTCTTCAGGGCAGTGAGTACATTTTACATGCAGTGGAAAAAAATATATTCCTTTGTTAATTTTGGGTATCTGGGTATCTTTCACTCTATAGATTCAGCCTGTGAAAAGCTGTTGTAGAGCTTTATAGATCAGAAGGTCAGAAAGAATCTGATTCTTCTGCAATTAAAAATGTAGCTAGGAGAAGATCTATTCATTACTCTTTCATGAATGTGAACAAACTAGTGCCTTGTAACTCCCTTTGTGAGCCAGAAGTGCGCTTCTAAAGCTTGCTAAGAACAGGTTAGAAACTTAAATTTTTTTTTTTTTCTTTTAAAGAGTAAGGCAGTGATTCTTCAGAGGTGGCAAGCCATGTACTCCTTAATCATCGATGTCGGGGAGAAGTTGCGTACTGTCTCCGATACCGAGACCAGCGCTGTTCTCCAGGAGGAGCTCAGCCAGTTACAGCAGAGTTGGGGGGACACCCAGGTCCAGCTGGAGAAGAAGAAGATGCAGCTCAGTAGCACCCTACAGGTAGATGATGCCCTCCCCAGGGAGGAGCGGCACCTGCTTCTCTGGCATTGGGTCTTGAGAGCTTCCCTGCCCCACTGTCCACAGGGCTGAGCTTTGTAGCAACAAGGCAAATAGTGAGCTGCTGCTTGCTGCAGAGGGGCTCTGAGGGAAGTGCCTGTCGTGCCATTAGGGCTTGTGGGAAGCTAAAACTATCGTCCCCTGATTCTCCAAAGGAAAATGTTGTTGGCATCCATTTGTTGCTACAATGGATGTTCCCGCTCTGATTATTCTCGTGCTCCCCATGGCCTGGAGCTCTCTCCTGCTTTGGGCTGTGAAGCCTGAGCTAAAATTTAGCTTAGAGGGAGTTAGCATGACTTGTTGCTCCTCCTGTTGCACCTCTAAACAGAAGGGCAGGTCATATTTATCTCCTTAGAGCAATAAATTTGCTTTCATGGCTAGACAGCACATACCTATGTCTTAAAATTGAATACCATCATCGATATGATCCCCAGTCCAAAAACTATGCTTAAAAGCCTCTCAGGTTGGACAAAACAAAATTAGCAGAAATGCTCTGTAAGACAAACCTTAAATACAAGAAAGGGTGCAAGTTCTTCTGTAAATCCATGCACCAAATTCTTGTGGGTGGTAAAATGTATCAAAAAGAAAATCCAAATAACCAGAGCACATGATTATTAATTTCAGTGGATTGAAGAGGCTATTTTGTAACATATCCATATGGTACAATATGTCATGATAAAGTGTTTTAACCTTTTATAACTTCTTTGGGCCTCCTTGAGCAGACTTGGGACTGCTGTGAAAAGCAAACCAAGGAACTGGAAAGCAGGCTGGGAGAGCTGAAGGAGAAAGTAAAAGATCCCCTTCCTCTTGAACATGAAGAGCTCTACAAAGCCAAGGAACACATTAAGGTATTGAACAGCCATATTGTATTTAAATAGATGTAGTCTTTGCACAACTCCTGATCCCTGTAAAATCAGTTTTGCCTCTTACCTGCTCTTCAGTGATACTGGATTTCTCTCCTTTATACCATCCTGATTGCTGCCAATCTGCAAAGTCCAGCTGACCAAGAAGATTACAAGAAGAGTAGTAGTGTTTGGATTTTTTTTCCTGCTTCTGCTCCCGTTCCACAGTCTGAATTTATAAAATAAGCAGTTCCTCAAACAAAAGGGAAAAACTCCCTGGTCTCAGCTCAATTGGCTGCTATCCTAATGGCTGAATCTCCCTTTTTGTTTTCCAATCCATTTTGGACAGGGAGCTCCTCAGGCAAGAGACCTCGTAAGTCTACAAAGCACCGTGCACACCTGTGGGATCTGAGAATAATTAAAGAGAAGGAAAATTAAGAGTAAGGGAGTGGCAAAAACCCTTGCAGCCCGTAGTGCACCATGAAAATTAAATGGCAAGGAAAGCATTTCCAAGGGATAGGAGACATTTTGTCTGGACTGGTCAGTCTTTCATCATCCTTTTATGAAGTGAATTGTTGACCTATGTAGTGGGAACAAATAAGCTTATTAACGAGCCAAGGCTTTGAACTCATTATCAGCTGTCTGAAATCTTCTTTGTGAGGGCTGGCTGCCTTTCCCACGGCAGCAGTCTTGCTGTAGGCCTGAATTATTAGTGAGGTGGCAGCACACGGCTTCTGCCTCTTACTCCAGTAAAAGAAATTCAGCCGCAGAGGCGTCAGGGTCAGACAGTGCCAGTGCAGTTGCTGCTCTTGGGTGCCACGGTATAATAAAATAAAGGACCAAAATGGCATGGGGGAGAAAGGACCTTCTTTCCTCGCCCTGCATTTCACTCTTCTATGGAATAAAGCTGTTTTTTCTCTCAGGCCTGGACCTTGTACGAGGCTAGCAAAGTCCCACAAAATTCCATTGTTAGTTCCATTAATGCAGGGATTTGACCCTTTTTAAAATACATAAATGCATGTGTGCACATCTGTAGGCAGTAATTTGTTGTAAGCTCAGGTAAACTTTAGTCTCAGGTTTGTTTGGTTTTTTTCCTCCAGTGTTGAAGCAGATAAGGTGTTTGTTTTTTTTTTTATGATCTAGATAAGTGACTGGATCAAAAGACCTGTGAAAATGCTCGCAGGGCTTGGACCCAGCACACTTCTCCTGATATAAACACTCACAATTTTTTCCCTTTAAAATGAGACAAATTGGATCCTCTGTAAGAGCTTTTTTTGTTAGAGGAGCCAGTGACTCTTCCCAGCAACCGTCTTGCAAAATGGGACCTAGTACCTCGTGTGTGGAGTATCATGTTTCCTAGCTGCATGCAGTGGTCTCTCTGCTTTTTAGGTGACAATTTTAACACCGATAAGGAAAACGCATAACCTTGTTATAAGGGGAAAGTGAAGTCAGGGGAACAAAGCAGAAGAGAGTGTTTCTGTGAATGAGCAGTTTAAAAGCTCCACATCTCTGACAAATCTGATGAAGTGCCTGTGAAATCATTTATTAGAGGAGACCAATTTTATTTTTTTAGCGTTTAAATAAATAACCTGAAATTGGAACAAATGCAGGTGGAAAGCAACTTGGCCAAAATGATAATAATAAGAAAAAAAAAAAAAGAAACCCCAAAGAATTGGGCATGTTCCTTCCTGGATGTGAAACCCCGAACGCTGCCCTGGAGCATGGGGAGCTGCAGGGGGTCAGGCAGCGTTTAGACACTTCTGGATGCATCGGGGGCGGCTGCTGCAGCAGTGAATCAGCAGCAGCTCTGCCCTGGGCTCCAGTGGGCTCCCAGTCCGGCCCTGAGCCAAACACCCGGGGACCCCATCCAGTCCAGCCGGAGAGCGCTGCACAAGCGGCTGCACATTCCCCTCCCCTCCTCCCCCACAGGCCAGGCAGGGGATTAACGAGCAGGTTTGGAAACCAGAGGAGCTTAGTGCCAAGGCTTGTGCTGGGTGCCTTTCCATGCAGGAGCTGGAGCAGTCGCTGGCAGACTGGGCCCACGACATGAAGGAGCTGCGGGCCATGAAGGTGGAGCTGGCTCACTGCATCCTCACCGAGGACATGATGGTGCTCAAGGAGCAAGTTGAACATTTGCACAGGCAGTGGGAAGAGCTCTGCTTGCGAGTAAGTCTTCTGCCTCCTCTGGGGTTTTATAGCGGAATATTCATAGGATCTGGCAGAAAAGGGGAGCAGGTTCTCGGGGTTGGCTCACTTTTCCAGTCTTGGGTGGGGATGGGGCTTCTCCTAGTGCAGCTGACCAGGGCCGAAGTTTGCACTTTGTTTCCTGGACGCAGACTGCTGAGATTTTTTTTGCAAACCCTTTGTAACTAGTGAGTGCCTGAATTACACAGAGCTCAAATGCAGCTGTTTACTGAAATAGGTGGCTTTGTTCTGGGCTGCCAAAGGTTGGGGGGGCGGGGCGGGAAGAAGGATAGACACAGGAATTGCCTGAGGGCATGAGGCAGGGAAAGGAAGGGGGAAGTGTTTGCAATCCGATGTTAAAAAGAAAAACGCCAGGAGAGTTGATAAAGAAAACTTAGATGTGTTTAAATACTGACTCCTTGGGTTTAAACACATTAAGAACTGACTTGTCTTTTCTGTAGGAGTAAAATACTGTGAAACATTTGCATTCTTTGTGGCTTCTTGCTGTATTACACTTAATTTAGCGCTGCATGTAAAATTGCTGGGGAACATTTACCAGCAAAGTCACATGAACTTGATTCATTAGGTTATTATGCAGTTTGAGTGTGTGTTTACTTTGCCCCGTTAACAGGACTGGAAGAAGTAAAATACTTCGGGGTCTTAAGTTACTCTGGATGGCTCTGCATGCCAGCAAGCCAAACTCTTTCCTCTCTTTACTCACAAGTCGATAGCCTTTATTTTACGGTTTGTAAAGAAGTAGGGAAGCAAGTTAGTATTTTGTGTCTAACTCGGGCAAAAGTAAAGCAATCTTGGTGGGAATATTGCCAGAGTAATGAACAGCTATGCTTATTTCACAAACTTTGGTGTGATGAAATAGTTATTGGGGTTTATTTTTTGCATTGCAACAAGAAAGAAGAGTTTAGTATCTTTGCCTTAAACTGGACAACCGTCTAGTTTATAAATGAGAGAACTTCGTTGTTTTTCCTTTTTTGGTGAACTGCTGATGCCTGCTGTTTCTACTGTGGTGAACAGCCCTGAAAATTAAACTATCTTTTGTATGTACCCCACTACAGTCTATCCAAGTAGTAATTTCCTGTAGTAATTTCAGATTTTATTCAAAATTTTCATTTTGATTTCCTGTGGGAACAACGTTTAGTTCAGTCTATCTTGGAGAGAAGAAAGGGGTGACATTAATGTGACTGTGTTAGGCACACAAAAACCCGTAGTGGGAGGAATCTATTCAGTGCTGCAGCAGAGAGACATACTGAAATGTTTACACAACCCTAATGACCCTCTGGAGAGCCTGCACTGATGCTCAGCGCTGGACATGAGGGTAGGAAAGCAGACTCGATCAGTTCTGCTGCTAGCACGACTGCTTTGTTTTGGCTAACAAATTAGAGGAGTCAAGATGTATTGTGTGAAGAAAAATCTGCAGTATAAATGCAGAGAGGTGAAGACCTTTAAAAGCGAGACGCGGCTGCAGCTGTCACGGCCACGGGAGCGGGGCAGCCAGATGCCTGCGCCGGACTGAGCAGGGACACAAACACACTTAGTGAGCAGATGCACTCAAGGGATTAGCGTTTACGTAGCTGCCCTTGCAAGGCACATGTAGGTCAAAGATTTAACTATTCGTATCGGCGAGTATCCTGTCCTGTTGAACACTGGCGTATGGGTTGGGCCTGCGCCTTGATATTCTTTTAGCCTCTCTTGGGAATGCTCAGATTGCTCCTGCATCATGCTGTGGGTGCAAAATGGAGCTGGTACCGGGGCAGCGGGTCCGAGGAGAGAGTTCTCAAAGCAATGGCTTGAAGGGCTCATGTTCCTAGAAGCTTGTCTGGGATTTTTTGGCTTATGCCTGGTTTACCCCCAATCTCTGCTGCTTAGCCAGCTAAAAGGTGCTTCCTGCTCTTAAAATCCTGCCTTTCCCCATGCTTAGCAGGCAAAAATGGAGTCAGGATAATTTCAGGATTTAACAGTGGTTTTGCTGACACGCATAGTCTCTTCTTCCACTGACCAAGTTAACTCGACTCCACACATGGGAGATGCTGCAAGTGGCAGCAGAAGGATGAGGGATTTACCCTTCATACATCTGAGGCCAAGGGTACGAGGGAGCATCCCAGAGCAGAGGCCCTCTTAGGGAGACTTTCTGAGGTCCCTGGGGTCTCCAGGAGACTTCTTCCCATTGAGAACTTTGGAGATTGTTTCCCTATGTCCCAAGACAGTGCTTTTGGCCTCATCTCTGCTTAAATCAGAATGAAAGATTTAAAAATCACTTTCACCTCCCCATAAAAGCAATGTAGTGGGAGATCACATGGTGCCTCCTATTTTGATTCTGGTGTTACGTGGAGCTCGTCTTGCTTCCACACTACACACTTAAACTTCACTCTGAGGTACAAAATAGTTTTAGAGATTAGTCTAGGAGAATCAGTAATGGAATTTCGAGGAGTCATATGCTGTGTAAGGTGCATGTGAGATACGAAGAGGGAATGTTTCTGGCCATGGGGTGATATTTATGGTGGCCATTCACAGCCAAGGCAAGCAAAATATTATGCTCAGTCTTTACAAAGTTTATTGGTGAGGATGAAGGGCTAGTTGTTTGTCTTGTTCTGTTTTAGTAGAATTGTACAATTTTTCACTTCCTTTGTCCCATCTATCTTAGTACAGAAATCCATCAAAGTAGATAAATGAATACAAATATGTATTTAAGACCCCTAGGCTAGAAATCAGCATTATTGGCTAGTAGAAGAGTGACCCTGCTTCTTTCTGAGATGTTGGAGCAGTGATAATAGCTTTGCTGGTTCAGGCAGAATCAGACCTTAATTTCTCTGTCTAGACAATTTGTTTATCCGTCCTGGCAAATGTAATTTTGAGGGAAGAAATCCATAGTTTTCAATAAAAAGCATAGATTCTTGATGTTGATTTTTTTTGGAAGTTCTCCAAGAACTGGTGAGCAAATGGAAAGAAAAGAGGAAGGTTTTTATAGAAATAAAATAATTGCAGTCAGTAGTTGCAAAGTTTCTCTTACAGTTGCAGAAAAATAAGAACTTACCTAGGTATTATTTCTCTTGTGTTATATATGAGACAGTACTAAACAGTATGTAGTGATTATATATTTTGTATTCCTTCTTTGTTTGGCATTTTCAGGTTTCCACTGAGTAATAGTTAAATTGTTATATAAGCTCATTATTTATAAAACTGTCACTCAGTTTAATTCTTCTGAGTGAGAGAATCTGGTGTCTGCAAGTCAACTTTTGGCCCTGCTATCCAAAATGAGATGTAATAACAGTCTGCTTGCTGGCTTTGAAAAGAAGGCTAGAGATCCTTGATAACTGCTTCTGCAAAATGGAATATGATCAAATGCACATTAGAAAATAGAAGGCTCATAATTGCTGGTTTCCGTCCTAAGAATGATGTTGCCAGCAGTTAATGTGTGTGCTTATCCATAGGTGTCTCTGCATAAGCAGGAGATCGAGGACAGGCTCAATGCCTGGATTGTGTTCAATGAAAAGAATAAGGAGCTGTGCTCCTGGCTGGTACAAATGGAAAGCAAAGTGTTGCAGACTGCAGATGTTAGCATTGAAGACATGATAGACAAATTGCAGAAGGTAAGTAGTAACGCCACTTTTCTTCAATTGCAGTCTTGATAGCTCGTTATAGAGACACGACTCCTCAATTCTTCCTTGCCTCTTAGAAGTGATACGTGATACAAAACCAGCACCAGCACGTACAGGCTTTTGTGAGAAGATGAGCTTTTCTAGCCTCCGCTCTTATCTTCTTCTTGATGTTCAGACTTGGAGCATAATGCAAAACAGAAATGCCACCTGACTGCATTTAGGCATGGAGTGTGATGTATGTGAGTTGCAGTAGTGGGGGTCTGGGTTGTTGGGCATACATGCACGTACAGCACTGCTCAGACCTTTCCCAGCAGTCAGAGGGCAAAGAAAAGATTGAAGGACGGGGTAGGTCTTATGCCAGGTGAACAAGAAGTTACCACAACCACAAATAAAACCTAATTCTGGCCCTTCACCTTGGTAGTCAGTGCAGTTAGTGCTTTCTAATACTTCCGTATTAGCTTGATTTTTAACAGGACCATTATTCTGCTGCAGTGTTCCTCTCCATGGCTTAAAGGTCTCAATATCTAATCCCAGATCTCCTCTGGATAAGAATACCAGCAAAATAAAGCCATCCTAGACTTGAATTTGGGTTCTTTTGATGTAGCTTGATTGAAAAATTACATTAAATCAGGAAAACAGAGACAAAATTAGAACATTAAGCTGCTATTTTTAGGAGTACTTACTCCTGGCACTTGCAAGTCTTTAAGCTGCTTATTTTTTCATAGTGGCTTCATAGTGAGAGTGCTTTTCCATTGAGGTTTTTGTTTTTGTTTTAAGTGAAAGAGTTCTACATGCTAATGTAGAAACCTCAGCCATCACAAGCCAAACCTGACTTCACATCACACGTGTGGGAAAAGAAACAGATAGTTTTGTTTTGGTTTTGTTGTTTTGTTTTGTTCAGGAGTTAAGCAATGTTTGTGTGTATTTATCAGGATTGCATGGAAGAAATAAACCTGTTCAGTGAAAATAAGCTTCACTTGAAACAAATGGGTGATCAGCTAATCAAGGCTAGCAACAAGAGCCGAGTTGCAGAAATAGATGATAAACTCAACAAAATCAATGATCGCTGGCAGCATCTCTTCGATGTCATTGGAGCACGGTAAGAAAATGATTTTCAATGTTTTATATGAGATAAAAGTCAGAGGCTAGTGTCCTTGACAATCAGAAACAGACTGACATGACTTTTCAGTTCTGTCGAAATTTATTATTGAGAGTCAAATTAAACTGAAGTTAATGCTTTTTCGTTATGACTTGTTGCTGTATTATGACACCAAATGTCTTAATTTATCTAATGGTAGAGGGCAGGGTGTAAGAATTCATATAAAATATAATTTTAATAATGGGAGCTATGGAAAGGGAAGAGTCAAAGTGATTTCTCTGTTGCATGTGTTGAATTGCAACTTAATTTTAAGGCAGTATGGTAGGAGTTCATTCGGGTTCTTTAGGAGAGCCTCCTGTTTTAAGACAAGCATCTATTTCATCCTATGTTTGAATGCACAGAATTTGGGAATAGATTCCTGGCCTGTCTCTATAGACAGTCAGATTATATGATGATAATGTTCCTTTTTTACATTCAGAGGTGAATGAAATTTCATTTAATGTTAGTGCTATTTGTTTACTCAGTCTCAGAAGACCATACCATGGGTTTATTTTTTAAATTTAGGATCTTCTGCGTGATGGTGAAATGGAAAATACTATCAGTTGAAATTAAAACAAAAACCTGCATAGTCTAGGCACTAACCTCTTCTTAAAGGATTAAACATCTTTGTTATACTTGGCAGAGTTAAGAACATCATGATCATTTTAGTATTAGCCTTACTGAGACGATCCCATTTCACTATTATCTCTGAGTTTCTACCACAGCTTGGGAGGAGGATGCTGGGCTGGTCTCACTGCCTGCCCGAGTTTATTAGTAATCCAGAAATAATAAGGCTAACACCGAATTAGTATTGGTCTAAACTTCTCTCCCAAGGTTTTGTTTCGCCTGTAACCCCCCTCTCTGGGCCCTCAGAAGCTCTCTTGCTCAGTTAACATTTGGGACAGATAAGGTGGGTGTTTCTGCTGTGACAATGTAGTGCTAAGTGTGCTGGATCTTAATCAGGAATGAGATCTGAATTAATGGTGACACATGAGCCGTGAATGATTAAGCAGAAGCTGCCTTGTTAAGATCTAACACTTTGCAGATAGTCTTGCAGTGGTTGTCTCAAGGTGTCTTTGTATTTGATCTAGTGTTGGAAAGAAAGCTTCACTTTTATAACAGCACTTTTTCTCTTCTCATGGTAGCATGCCACTTTTAAAGCAATTTTATCATCATTTGTGTTCTGCCCTGTGTTAGTATTGAATTGTAGCAATTTTTAAATGCAGATTAAAATGCACTATTTTAAAACTGAGGTAAACACGGCACATTCTAGTAATCTTTAGGAAAATATGCTGAAGAACTGATGGGATATTTAGAAAGAGATCCAGCAGTCTTATTCAAGTAGTCTGTGACAACAGAGCACTTGTTTGTCTACCTGGGATGTCTTAAATCTTTACCTTCAGACAAGTGTATGGTGGTGTTTTGAAGTACGTTAATGCAGATTTGCCTAGAGCATCAATGTAGCTCCCAGTATTGGATATCTAAGTGGATATCACAGCCACTGGGGAGTTGGTGTGGTGCTCTATGATTGTTCCTGTGTTCTTAATCCCAAAAGGTCTAGAGCATACTAGCTTCTACTTGTGATTTCTGCCAACTTTCTGGTCAGAACCAGGGTAATTAACTGGAAGGACCTGACAAAATGTGGTTCTAAGCAGCTCTCTCTGTGATCCAGGGTTATCAGGCAGCCCAGTGGGCTCTGCTGGTCCTCTTGGACTTAATACTAATGGAGGTTCAGCATATTGCAGCGTTTTGCAGCATGGGTGTAGCACACCTCCTCCCTCACCCTCCCTCACCACCTTGCTTGGGCCTGACTCGCAGCTCAGCTGTTCTCGGCTGCTCAGTCATAAATAACCACCAGGCTAGACACTCAAAATAGAAAATGAGTATGGTCCTAAGAGTTTATTTTGTCCTGTTTACAACCTTCCAACTTTCTGTTTTGAGGTTGCTGCTATAGTGGTGGCTTGCCACTGAGACTTGAATTCTGAAGGAATTAAATTAGATTTCAGTTGACTGAAATTTCCACCTCACTCACTGGTAAGCTTTGGGGCACTCAAGAGAAGGCTCCTCCTGTGCTTTTGGGTAGCCTCTCTTAAGCTCAGGTGATGGGGAGGCGGCAGCAGTTCTACCGATCACAGATGTGCCACAAGTTGGGCCTCTTCATGAAGGAGCAGAGCAGAGAAAGGAGCTTTGGGCTGGAGGTGAGATGACCTGTGAGTGTGGGTTGTGATGCCCCATGCTGATAGACTGTCTCCTTCCTTTTCAGTTTGCTTTTGCAAAAACTTAGAAGAAAAATCGCATTTAAGCTGTGTTGAAAGAGCGTGTGAAAATAGAGTGGCGGCAAAATTCCTGTTGGCCCTGTTGCATGAAGCCATCACAGTCCAGCCATCCTCACAGGATCTCAAACATCTGCCATCAAGCTCCAGGGAGGTTGGAGCTTGTAAGGCGTGGTGCAGGGGCTGTGGACCCAGTGCTGCCCAGCAGAAGAGAGACTGGAGCACTGCACCACCGCTGCCACGGCAGAATACTGGGACAAAGCCCTTTCTATTGGGCACTGCTTCATTTCTTGGGGAAGATAAAAGGGATGGAGGAGGTGCTTCAGGGCAGGACTGCCAGAAGGCCTTGGAGGGTTTGAGGCAATTGAGGTAGGAGAATGCTGCCTGGAGGGAAATGATTAATTTCATCCCTGGCAGGGAGGCAATCTTGTCTTGCTCCTGAAAAAACTACTTGTAGGAACTTATTTTCACAGCACCTCTGTGAAACGAGGAGGTGGATTTGCTCCTAGCTTTTCAGATCAGTAGCTGCGGCAAGTAAATTGAAGTGAAAATTTTCTGAGGTTTTGGGTGCCGAATCTGTGACCGCTTGAAGCTTTTTTTTTTTTTGACAAGTATTACGACTTCAGCACTTTATGTTAAGTACATAACCAGCTGCTGCCTTTATTAGTACTTGAGGGTGCACCACAGTCCACTGCACCACTTCCCTGGCCCCCAGTGGCTGTCCATCACAGGGGCAAGGACCAAATCTCATGATGTCTTCATGGCAGGCCAAGACTTGGACAGTAAGTAGGCTACAGAGCCATGCACTGAGTAGGAGGAGAAAATGTACATAGAATAGCTAGCTGTGTGTTCATTCTGGGCACTGAATCTTTCTGGTAGACAAGCACTTCATGATCATGTTGGTTAAAGAGTGTAAGATAACCTGTATCCACAAAGGAGTCTAATTGAGATTTATAGCCAGTTTCAGTTCTGTGGTTTCCAATGTCTCCATGTCTGACCCTGCAACCTGCGTAACATTTTATGTTTTCTGTAGTGCAGCGTATGGCTGTGTGATACCAACATGAAACCAAACCAGTCTTGAGCCAATGTATCAATACAGAGCATTCCTCCTGATAGCTTATTTCACCTTTTTAAACCAATAAGCATCCTGGGACAGATGGACAAATTAGGTGAGCTCTCTATTTAGTCCTTGAAGTGATTCTCTTAGTTCATGATGACAAGCTCAGATTTGCCATATGGCTGCACTTGCAGGACTTAACACTTTCATTATATGTCTGTGCTCGGCTTGTGTGGTAACAAAAGCTTTGCTGCATGTGTTGCAGCTGGAGGGTGGCTTGGTGCAAACTTGGAAAAGTCTCAGAATGTTAATAGTCATGGGATAAAGTAACCATCAAGACATTAGCATGCCTGGAAAGAAGAACAAATGAATTTCTGTTCAGCTCAGAAGATACTCTTTACCAGGGGAGCTTCTCGTGCTGAAGTCTCTGTTGATAGAGGGGGAATACAAAAACATACTAACAGGCAGAAAAGGAGCATTGTGCTGTCTGTAAAAACAGACACAGAAAATCTCTTGCTTTTGTTCTCTCGTCACCAGCCTTGTAGCAGCACTCTGCCAGAAGAAACTGCTGCATGCTTGCACATGCACCCAAGTGAAGGCCTGAAACAGTGGCTGCACAGGGGTGGTAGACATGGAGTGGGATTTATGTCCCCGGCATGCTCCGGAGCAGCACTCCCTGGCCATGCATTAACTGGCAAGAATTGCCAAGGAACCATGTTGTGCATAGCCATGTTCTTTGGTGTCCTTCCCTGGCACATCCACCACTGATACTAACTCCATGCTTTGCTTCCCAGCCCAGCAGGGAAGTGTTTGCCTTCTGTGCTGCTGTTTGCATACTGCCTGTTGGCTGACTGGAGGAGCACCCATGTGTCACACGAGGGTGTCTGCGCTGCCTGGGGTTGTGCAAAGGGTTTGGATAGTGCTTGAGCCTTCATTGAAGCCACCAGCTTCATCAGGGGGCTGCCTCCAGCAGTTTTGGGTCTGCAGACAGGTCTCTACAGTAACAAACGTTGCATTTCTGTACCTCTGGGCATCCTGCAGCTCTTCCCACTGCCGCTAAGCTGTGGAAGGGGGATGCCATTTCTCAGCTGCTCTGGCTGTCGGCACACTGATGTGTTTTCTTACTTGGTGGGTCTGGTTTGTGTTTTCAGCCTTGTGGAGAAAGGCACATTTTTTGTGTATGTAGCAGGAGTGAGTTCAAATGACTGTGACCTTTAATGTGAGCATGAAAATACAGGGAAGATAGCAAGGCCAAATGTGACTTCTCATCCTTTTAAATGCGAATCCTTGGCAACTAGGTCTTTTCCCTGTGTTCACAAGCTGCCAGCCCTTATTGCAGGGTCCAGGAATCTTAAACTGCCACAATCAAAGTCAGCCCCTTCCTTCCCACATCGAACTTGGGAGATTCAAGGTGTTTTCAGCTGGTTTCCTGCATGCCCCAGCTGAAATTCCCAAACAGCATGAAACTGCTCAGGTTGCAGTAAAATGGGAAGGAGTTGAAGCTCTCCAGTGATACCACCTTGTGCTGTGCAGGGGCTCCAGAGAGATTTTATTGGGGAGCTCCAGTGAGCTGCCATTCTGTTTTTCCCCTTCCTCCCTGCACCCTCACTGCGGCTGGGCTGCCCCGATAGCCGCTCCAGCAGCAGCAGGCCCCAGCTTGGCAGGTATGGGGAGCGAGTAAGTTCATACCACCTCTCAGCTGGTCTCTCTGTTTATTTTCTGCCACATTGCTTACCCTTTGGCAGGGCAGACCATCATGCACCACCTGATGGTGTGCAGTCCTACCCTGTCGCAACTGCGACCGGGCAGCCAAGTTCAAAGGTCTTTTTTAAATTGCTTCAGATGAGTATTGCATGGCAAGGGAAGCAAAGTATGCCGCAGTGAGGCCCCTGGGTAAACAATACAGCCATGTTCAGCAGAATTATACTGGTTTGTGGCAGTATCGCTGTAAAATCTCATTCTTGTAATTATTTTGGTGTGGGGAAAAAAAAAAATACCTGGGCAGTTGAAATCTCACTTGCAAAGTGCCTGCTTTCTTTCCATGTTCTCTGGGCTCCCTGTCCTTGGGATTACGCTTCTCTTTGGTGCAAAAGCTGTGACAGATTTCATTATCGTATCAGGCAGGATGGTTGGGCTTATTTTCGTTATGCAATGTGTGCCGAGGTGTGCCGGGAGCAGGGGGAGCTGGCAGTGCAGGGGGGGGCCCTGTCTTCTGTGCGCTGTCACCATTCCCAGTGTCTGCCTGTCAAGCTGGGAGGGTTATTTCCCTGTTTTCTGTCTCAGACCTACCATTTCGAATGCGTTTTTGAACCTTCCCGGGCCATAATCAGGTTAAACTGTCGAGGTGACTGGGCGTGATATCCCATGCAAATATCTGAAGCCTTCTCATGGTGAGCAGTGTCTTCCCAGGCACTTTTTATCCTGCCATATATTGAATGTGAGCAATTGGCAAGTCGATACAGGTCTGCAGAAGATTACCTGAATACTGAAAAACCTTTGATTTCAAAATCATTCCTTGCATTTTTGGTGGGATTATCATAACTTCTTTTTTTTTTTTTCTGATATTGGCTGGGTGGGGAGTGACGTTTAATCCAAGGTTCTCCGACTTCCACCATTTTTCCCACCCCGTGATCTCTGGCAGTCATAACATACAGAAATCATGACAGCGTGTTTTTCCACAAACAAATGATGCCATAAATGAAGATTAGGGGTTATTTTGTCCCCCAGCGTAACAGGCTACTTGCACTGGAGGCCTTCCGCCTGCACTGGAAGGTTAAAGAGAGGACAGGTTAGTGTGTGGGAGATTTAATTCGTACTTAAAATACCTGGGATATAATGGTAAAGGCGAGAAAGAAGAACGCTGGGGAAGTGAGGATCCATCTGTGTGCGTGGTGCTTGTGCGTGGATGTACGTTTTCTGGGTTTTTTGGGTTCACTTCAAACTGACTCTGCTGCATATCATCCGGGTCTGAGGCTCCAGTCCTTCTTTCACGCAAGAAATGAACACCGCGTCCACCTTTTTCGGTGCCGAAGCCTCCAGCCAGCAACCTTTTTGTCGCCAGCCGCGGGCAGCCGCTCGGCGTGCGCTTCTTGGCGTGCTAATTCTCTTGTGTCAGAATAAAGCTCTCGTGGTTTTGTTCTGAGGAGGGATGCGGCCGTTTGCCAGGTAAAATACCAACCCAAAACGTCGGGGTTAAAAGTGGGGAGAGCTGTAGTGGCTCCTCAGCTCGGGGGTCGGGGAGGAGGACGAGGATGGGCGAGCCCCCCCCCTACGCGGATGCTAAAGCGGCGAATAAATAGGGCATCTGTGGAGGAGGGGTTTCCTCTTCCATGCCTGCCGCGGTCGCACAGGCGGTCCCCCTCGCAGCTTGGGATTTGCAAGCCGAGGAATGGTTTTTTCTCGCGAACCGTAAGTGCCATGTTGGTAAGCGGCAGCGGGTTCCGCGGGGGTGGGTTTTCTTCGAGAGGGCACCGCCGGCGCAGCGGGACCGGCCGGCCTTGGGGGGCGGGGGAAGGGCACCGGGGCGGCGATGCGCCAGTGGCTCCCCGCAGAGTCGCCTTGGGCAAGTGGATGAGTGGGAGATGCGGCGCGTTAGCCCGAGCAACAGTGCTCCGGGGCCTGTCCTTTAAAATCGGCTGCGTTTGGGGGTTTTTGCACCCAAGGCGGTGGAGAGCTGCGACAGCAACCTTTTGGACTCGCCGGCTGGGTAACGCGAGAAAAGCCGCCTCCGACGCACCCGCTGTTCGCCCTGCTCACCGTGCTAACACAACCCACAGATACGGGGGCCTCCTGTCATTGTACCAGGGCCGGGAGCTGCGCTGAGGAACGTCCTTGCATTCTGTACGAAGGCCTAAAATTTGCCTTTGACATCACCCCTCCAAATCGGGTCTTTTGTCCCTCACATGGTTAAGCTCGCCCTGCGACTTACTGAACAAAGGTTTCCTGCGTTGTGCATCTCATTTGCCTTACCGGGTTGTAAACAATCTTATCAGCTGGCAGGGCAATTTCAGCTCCTCTTAGGTTAAAAAGAAATGTATGTGGTATCTTTTTCTGATGACATTTGAGCTTGTGAAGGAGAGTTTGGAATATACATCCGGATGTTTTTCATTCCTTCAGACACTAAAATTTGAATGATACTTATTACCCCGTGTGAGCTTCCCTATACCTTTTCCTGCGGCATTTTGACAGCTAATGCAATGCAATTGGCAGGCATTTTGCAGTTCTTTATGTTTGTGTGAATACGTTTCAGTCAACCCGAAAGTGCCTTCAACTGCTAGATACTTCCTGAGTAGGTACTACAAAATATTCTGTGTGTTAATGATTCAGCCTGAAAAAGCTTAACGCGTTTCTCTTGTAACCCGATGCTGGCAACTTCGTCGAGGTTATTAAGACCCAAATCCAATCTCGAGTCAGGTCAGTTGGTCCTTCTGTTCACTTTTGCAGCCAGCTTTTAGTTGTAATCTACCAGTTTTGTCCTTTTTCTGCCACTTCTATTGTGGTGTAAAGATTAAGACATTTAGAAACTGGCTTTGTTTGGCTTATCCCCGGCATCTTATGCATGTGTGTAAGTGCTGTTTTGAATCAGGAAACCTTTTAAGCTGGGCCCTTTGCAAAGTACAAAAAATGTTTGAGTTTGCTGAGGTTTTTTTAGATTGGTGGTGATATTTGTTGGTTTGTTTTTTTTTAATTATTACTATTTTTTTTGTTTCCGGGGGCATGTTAAATGGTAGCAGGTGAGTTCGCATTGGGAAGTGAACTATGGGTAGGTAGGCCTTTATTCAGTAAACAGTAAGTTTTGCCTGTTTGACCAAATTACTTGAGAATTACACTTTGTAGAGGAAGAATTGAATCAACAGTGGTAGCAGCCTTTTCTGTCTTCTTGGTAACTGGGAGGAGCTCATTTCCTCTGCTGCACTTGAACTTTTATTGCTGTTAATTCACTGTGTGTTGGGTGATTGGTTACCTGGATGTGGGGGGAGCTTTTGCCCCCAGGTTTGGTGGCTTGCATCGTGCACTCCCACCCAGCTCCCAGGAGGCCTGTCTTTCCGGACGAATAAGTCCCTTCAGGATGCATCTCAAAAGAGTCGGAGGAATAAGTCCCTTCAGGATGCATCTCAAAAGAGTTCATGAGGTTTCTTTCATGCAAAGAGCAGGTAATTTGCAAGAATACTTGCAGTGCGCAGAAATGCATCTGAGAATGGTTGTTGCAAATGTAAGACTTTTATGGATGTAATTAGTCTATTTTACGTTTTTCTTTGAGCTGTAGCCAGAGAAATCGCAGTTCCCCGTGACTTCTGTGCAAGCAGAGGGTGCCCAAGGAGGAAGCTCAAATTTTTCATCATTTCTCCTCTTGCTTCAGTGTAGAACCCTACACTTTACCTTAGGCTCTGTGTCTGCAGACTGCAACAAGAGCAGATCAGCCAATGTGAACATCTGGACAAGGCTGCCTTCCTAGTTACACACTGCGCTAATGTGAACTTCTGTTAGGTTTTTACTCTCTGGCTGTTTAGCTCCAGTTTAAGATTAATGACGTAGAGCATTAAGGGTGGTTAAATGACTGACAAATGCCATATTCTATCCAGAATATGTAACAGATTAAATTACTTAATTACAATGGTGTGTCTGTAATGGTAATTGCTAGAAAATAAATACAAGCTCACAGTACCACAGTGATGCTGTCTTTGAGACTGTTGCTTCTAGTAACACTAGGAGATAAAGACCCACAAATTTATGGTAATATCTGTAACTTGAATTTTAGAGTGATTTCTAAGCCAAAAGAATATACTTGGGATTCTAAAACTGTTGCTTTTTAAATTTACTGAATGTGCTGTCAGTCATAGAGACATTTATTTATAATCTAATATCCCTTGGTTTTGCTTTGGACTTGCATGGCTATATTCACTTACCTGTTATCCAATATGCAGACAGAAGAAAGATGTCTTGCAACCCATGAATTTTTCTGTAATGCAACTTCAGGATGGGAAACAGGTGGATGCAGACAGAGAAGGGAGTACAGGGATGCAGAGATGGTAGTGAGCAGCACAGTAAGCTGTGGTCTCAGCAGGTCAGCTGTGGCATCAGGTGGTCCCAACATGTGTATCTCTTGCAAGTTGTCAGAGAGACATTTCCAAAGCACTAGTGGGGAATGTCACAGAATATGCAGAGAATAAATTGCCACTGGATATAGTCAGGGACAGTGCAGCGATCGAGCCTTGCTTTCCTCCCGACTGGCCTGAAGTCATGCAGAGTTAATGCAACAGCACAGATGTTTGGCTCGGACTCTTCCTCAGGCCTGGCTCTTCTAGTGGTTCTTCCCTTTGGTGCTCAACACAGAGCCTATATTGTCCCATCTCTCCAGGGCAAAGGGTTCCCGAGTCACCTGTCTTTGGTGGGCCACGTGCCCTGAGGAGTCACAGGCCCTGCTGAGCATCATAACCAACTGGATTCAAATTGACTGGTGGGACAGAAGCAGGGAATAGAGTGGAGGAATAATTAGGTCTCCTGGGTAAATTACTGCTAGCCCACAATAGCACAAGAAAATGCTGTACAGTTACCGGAGTATG
This sequence comes from Harpia harpyja, assembly GCF_026419915.1. Classification (NCBI taxonomy): domain Eukaryota; kingdom Metazoa; phylum Chordata; class Aves; order Accipitriformes; family Accipitridae; genus Harpia; species Harpia harpyja. Next base: position 74,949,311 of record NC_068942.1, on the reverse strand, counting down.
ACATGTTCATTGAGTGCTACTTAATAGAAGCAGAACCAGGAGCAGGAAGATTTATATAGCAGCTGTTTGCTTGGGAGCCAGATGCCTTCTGCATACAGGGTTGAACTTGGGAGCAGACCTCTGAAAAGAGCTTGTTAAGGAAAGCAAGAGCAGCTAAATGCTTTTGTCATCTGCTGGCTTCCTCTCTATCAGCTGCAGGAGTGGAAAGCATCGTCAGTGTAAAGGGTCAGAGGCATCTGCTTTGCACTTTACACCACTATCTGTGGCTTTGTGGGTGCAAGGCAGGACCAAGGTGGACAATGGACTTGGGCCAAATCCTTCAGGCTGGCTTGCAGGGTTGCATCAACCAGACAAAACTAATTTCACATTTTGGAGAGTGCAGAGTTGCTAAATACCTGCCAGGAGTCCTAGTGTAGGATTGTGCTCTTCTTGCCCTCCTTGTAAAACAACTGAAAGTACTGCCCGGTCCTTTTGGGACAAGAGGTAGGGGAAGATGCTTCCCATGCTGCTAATCCATATGAGACCCCAAATTTGCTGGCCTTACTCTGTGCCTTCACAGTAACCAATAGGACTGAACAAAGCCAGCAGGATCATTCCCACATCTCCTCCATAAGTGCTTTGCCTTAAATCAAGTGTCTAGCTGACTTACGTATCCTCTTTGATTACCTTAAGGTTGCTAATAAGATCAGTTGTTGCTTAGAGTGGCATATTCATTATGGATTAGCTGTCCTGCATCTCTTCTGTCATAGTATCATATGCTGCAACAGGCAACTGCAAAAGCTACTTGGTTACAGGCAGTTTGGACCCCTCTCCTCTAAAACCTGCTGGGGTAGTGTGGCAGCAGGCAGGTCGGTGGGACATGAAACTCGTTTTTCTTGCAAGGAGCGGCAGGTCCTTTGCATGAAGCCAGCATCCAGGTAGCCTGTCACGGACACTTCTGTCTTGGTGTAATCTGTCCCTACCTGCACTAGATGAGATTACATCCCCCCCCACCCTGCCCTAGTCCTAGCTCGCACAATGCTGGTGTTGCCAAGTAGGTTAGGGTTCCTCTCAGACCCCTCAACAGTCCCCTACATTTTGGGACATGCAGTGATCCCCTTGTGCAAGCTGCCCTTCCAGTTCCAGTTGCTGGTTTTGTTCAGCTGGTAACAGTTCCTAGTCATGGTGGCTAATGAATGCGAAATGTTTTGGCCTTTTCATGATGCATACTTCAACTTCTTGCACTGCACTGCACTTAGATAATGAGGCTCATCTGGGGGGTTGCTAGACCAGGCAGTAACTTAAGGTTTAATTCAGAAATTTGCATTTTAGAAATCACATGCAAGGTCCAAAAATCCATCACAAGGCACAGGGACAGAACTAGACATCAGAGGGATGCAAGCAGCCAGGAGGACAGCACAGGGAAGCAATGCTGGCTAAGAAGTGGGTTCTCCCTAGGACAGGGGTGGAATCATTTCACCTGACTTTAGCATCTGCAGTGTTGATGTTTATACTACTGCAGGGTAGACCATTGCAGTTCATGTAGAAAAATATGTGCTTTTTTGGTACAACTCATCTCATCTTTGTGATCTGGATGTCTAAGACAGGTCTGATAGAAATCATAATCTAGATTTTTTTTTTTCGTTTTTCTCCGTTAACTACCAAGGTCTAGATGGCAAGCTCCGATATCAGTCTGAAGTCAGAAGAGATAAGTGTCACACAGGTGTTGGGCTTTTTAGTAATTTTTGTTGGGAATTGCAATAAATGAGAATTTCAAGGAAAGATTTGAGAGCATTGAGGTAGTTTTAACAGATACTCCTCCCAACACATGGGGACAAATTTGCCAAAACGTACAAACATGCTACTTGGATAATTTGAGGGGCTGATAAGGGGTTTTGACATGGGAATATGCTGTAAAAGCTGGAAATAAACAAAAGTTTGTCTGCAGTTTGAGAGCTGTGCTACAAACAGCTGTAAGAAGAATAAATGGTCTTGATGGTTCATTTGCTTGTCTGCTGCACAACTCTCTGTAGCTGTTGGATATTCTCCCTCATCAGGATTGGTTTTTTTTCATTTTCACCCACCAGGAAAGTCTGGCACATCTCTGCACTTTTCAGTGTGTTGTTTAGAAGAGCTTTTAATGTTGTGGTGCTGTAAGTTCTACAGTGGCTGTTCAGGCCTTCTCTCCTGTCAGCATTCATTTGCTTGGGGAGTTGGACCTGTGGTTTGGGCAAATTCTGCCTCTGTTGGTGGAGCGGTACCTTGCTGATTAGAGCGGGCCTGTTGGTTGCTAAAGATGACACTGAACGTAATTCACAGCAGGAAAATCAGACCATAGATACCTATTTTAGTTTAACTGCAGCATGTTAGATACAAACTCCCACTTAGACAAATCTCCCAAGAACTGACTGAAGAGCTTACTAGCAGATGAATGAGACTACAAAAATTCACTCTGCTCATACAGTTTCATTAAAGAATTCACACAAGACCTTCCTGCAGCTGTAGAGCAGAGGCCTGCTGAGCCAATTTAGGTAGGTTTTGACTAAAACATGGCTCTGATTTACAGGCAACAGCTTGGTGTGACAGTAAGTGCTTCATAAAGCCATGCCTGTCATCACCCTCTGCTAACATCATTTCCACTGATTGCAGATCTTTGTAACAAAATGTTCTTCCTGGTTTGCTTAGGGTGAAGAAACTGAAGGAAACATTTGCTTTTATACAACTATTGGACAAAAACATGAGTAACCTTCGCACCTGGTTGGCCCGGATTGAGTCTGAGCTTTCCAAGCCTGTTGTTTATGACATCTGTGATGACCAAGAAATCCAGAAGAGACTGGCAGAACAGCAGGTGGGAAATAGCAGCAGTCAGAGTAAATGACCTAAAATGCTGCTGATTACAATTAGTCCTGGTTTAAAATCACCTGTTTCTTTTCTTTAGCAAGGCCTTCTAACTGTTTGCTTTTCATGGCATGTTCCTGCCAAGATGCATTACATGGAAAATTTTTATTTGCTTGCTGTAATTTCAGTATTGTGTTGACTTACCCCACTTCTCCCTTCCCCCCTCCACCCAAGGAAAACATGCAAAATACAAACAAAAGCATTTTTACATTTGATAGTTTGCTCAGTTAAGTACAGCAGATTTCATAAGGGCTAGCCAGGGCACAGACAGTGGGCAAAATCCATGAGGATGACTTAGGCTGACAAGGCGTGAATGCCTGGTCTCCTGCAAACTGGCTGTGGCAGATCGGAGTGCTGTGATTTGATGTATTGCCCTCACTAGCTCAGTTCTTTTCTCCTCCTTGCAGACAGCAGAGCAAGCTTGGCAGAGAAGGGTGTTTGAGCTTTGGAGGGTGGACTTGTGCAAACACACTTTTGACTGAGGCCTGATCCAGTAGGCAGGCTCTGAAGATCCCCTCAGGGTTGGGTGAGATGGTGCGTGAATCCTGCTGAGGCATAAGTGTGAACCAACCTAGCACCGTTGGGTGTTGGTTGAGTGCGTGTAGGCATTTATCTGAGACAGTGACTTACTAGGGGGATCTTAAGAATCTATGCTAGTTTTAAGTGCTGGAGATGGCAAGGATCGGGCACAGCTGAACGTGCCAGCTATCCCAGCCAAGTGGAAGTGTGAGATCAGTTGGATAGTCCTGGAGTAAATTTCTCTCTCCAGCAGCCAGGGAAGGAAAAGGAACTTAACCAAAGCACAGACTTGCTGGTGGAGTCAGCCTTTGCTCAGGGCTGTGCTATAAGTCTACCTAGGTTCAAAGTGCCTCACTGGGAAGGCTGAGAAAGACCACAGCTGTCATCTGGCGTTTGTGTTAAACAAGAATATTTGCCCTAAAACTGAGGATCAAGAATAGAGCTGTTAAACATGGAAGCTTTATGGCATCTGCCTTTAAGAACACCTAGGGGTGTTCTTCCCATCCTTCCCATCTTCTCTCTCTCCGGCTTCTGCTTTCATGTCTAAGGAAAGATTCCCGAGTGACCCAGACCCGAGGGCTGTGTTCTCTGCTCATTAATATGGCTCTCCATCCACTCAAGTCCCAGACATGGCAGGAAGGGCCAGCTCCTCTGCAACAGGAGTGGAGATGGCTCCCACTGACTCCACTGCAGGAGCTGGTCAAAGACCAGAAGCCTTGGCCCAGTGCCCCTAATGGTTTCATCTACCTTGTGACTGGTCATGTAAACAAGAAGGAAATATTTCTTCCCATCCAAACCTTTTGCGTTCTCAAAGGCTTTGATAAATTGCCAGGCAGAGAAGAACGTAGGGCACAAAGGAATTGTGTCCAAACTATTTTTATTATGAGCATTCGAGCTTCAGCTCACTGTAAGAGCCATCATTTGCTGCTCAGAGCCACTTACTGCTTTGTTGTTTGGATTCTGTTTCAAACACAGACCTTTGGGTACCTCTAGAATCCTTCTACTCTAACCTTTTAGCAGACTGAGTGTGAGAAGACTGTGCTGACTTAAAAGACCACAGTAAAAAAAAAGCTTCTTTTGCCCTGCATTAGAGAAACCTTTATCTGAATGTGACAAGTAAAAAGATCTTTCTTGATTTTATCCGAACAATTATTCCAGCAAGAGCAGAATGATGGTAAGAAATGCCCTACAGGCTTCTTTTATTTGACGTCCGTGACTGGAAAAGCTTTACCTGTTCGGTCTTGAATAATGACATTTAAAAGCATGGTGCATCCACAGAGATGTTTTGTGGCATGTTTGTTCAATTAAAGGATGAAGATTAAAACATGAATAATATTAATTTTAAGATTTCAAAGCTGTTTCACTAATGCAGAACTCTAGCAGCATGTAGTCTGTTAAAGCTCTCTGGGCAATGCTGTGCAGAGTTGAAGGAAAAGTACCTTTTTGGGCACAACGTATGTTCCTGGCCCCGTTAGTTTGTTGCGTTTGTCTCACCGTAATACAGTCAGGTCATTTGGATGGAATAAAAGCTTGGAAAACGGCAAGGATTCTGCCTAGGGTTATTCCATGAACTCAGGCATGACCAAAAGTAATGAGATTGTGTCAGCAACATTACCATAGTGCAGGTAGAGTGGATTTGTAATCTGTGGTCCAAATTCTCATTTTCACTAATACAGCTGTAAATCCAGTGTAATGTAATGAATTCAGAAGAGTCTCTCCAGGTACCAGCCTACTCTCAGACGTAGAGCCTGTGTTAAAAAGATGTTGCTGCCTCTTGCTCGGAAGACAGCTGTGAATCCTTAATAAGCTGTCAAAAATTATGTTGGGTCTGCTTCTGGCAGTCTCTCATCTATGTAGAGATTTTGGCTTCTACATTCCTTAAAGCTGTACATTGCCACAAATTCCACAAGCCAAATTTTGACCATTTATGGCTCAGCCCTTCTTTGAGGTACCCATGTAACACCACTGAAGACTGCCACTGCGTGATACTCAACTCGTTGCAGCTTTTTGATTTCTGGGAAGATCTTCCTTCAACTCCTTTTGTATTTACTACAAGCTGTGTCTGTTTTATGTTTTTTTTGTTTGGTTGGTTTGGTTTTGTAAGTCTAGAGCAAAACCAATTCTGCTTCATCTGTTCACTGAAATCAGTAATACCATTTAATGGGGGTTCCTGTTCACTGTTGTCAGTAAAATATTCATTTGTGTATGTTGTTCTAGTGTTATTCAAGCAAAAGTCTCTGTATCCTTCATTAGGAAAGCCAGAAACAGTTGAAAAAATGGAAATGTAGTGGACATTGACATTTCATTAATATTTACAGTTGGTAGCCTTGTACAGAGCTGCCTTTTCAATAAGAAATATTTAGATAAGGCTTTCTTTTTCTGTTATTTAATTACATTGACTTTAGGAGTAGTTATAGGTCCAGAATGAGAGGCCAGACTGTGATGGAGATGGAGGCTATGGAGAGGAAGCCTGTAGTGTAGATTAGACAAAGGGTCTTTGCCAGACCCTTTAAAATAGTCTGTCAAAACAGGACCTCCACAAGAGGGAATAAGAAAAGTAGTGTAACACCAGCTACTTGTGTGCTGGGTTTCTGTGTTTCATGATATCAGCCTGTGATCATATAGTCACTAAAGTACATGAACTGTACTACAACTTCTCTGTCAATTTTTACAGTGTAGTAAGCGGATATGAGACATTGTCATCTTGTACTGTCAAAATCAATAAGTACGTGTTTACAGTAAGGTAAACATAGTAGTGTATGTGTAAGGTTTAGTATGTGTAAGGTTTGGATTTTGAATGCACATTAAAACTGTCCAGACTGTTAATGAGAAGATGGAGCTTTCACTGAGATACCAAAGCTGGACAATCCCTTTTTGCATGGCAGTTCTGTCCTGACCTGTCAGCCTGTCCTCTGCAAGGCTTATCCTGCAAGTCTGTTTTCTAAAGCTAAATAAGCTTTTCCTGACACACAAATTGCTCTTTCCCCATCCTCTGCAGCATTTTGAAAGGGTATGTCTGAAGTCTAGCCGCACGTTTCCTTCTACTGAAGCTATTCTTTTGCCATTGGCAGGATCTGCAACGAGACATAGAGCAACACACTGCAGGGGTGGAATCTGTCTTTAATATTTGTGAAGTCCTGCTACACGATTCAGATGCGTGTGCTAATGAGACAGAGTGTGACTCCATCCAGCAGACTACCAGGAGTTTGGACAGACGGTGGAGAAACATTTGCGCCATGTCTATGGAAAGGCGAATGAAGTAAGTCTCTTTTTCTTACCCCTCCTAAAGAAGCCTGTGTCAGCATTTTGGAGAAACACTGTAGCTTTTGCCACACGCTGAATTTTGAAAAAAGAAAAAAAAATCCAAAATTAATAATTAGCTTGTGATAAAACCTTTCCATTTTTGCACCTCCCTCTCAGAATTGAGGAGACCTGGCGCCTATGGCAGAGGTTTTTGGACGACTACTCTCGCTTTGAAGATTGGCTAAAATCATCTGAAAGGACAGCTGCTAAGCCTAATTCTTCAGAGGTTTTGTACACACATGCAAAGGAGGAGCTGAAGAAATTTGAGGTGAATTTTTTCACTTCATTTTTTTTATGCTCAGCAGCAGGCTGAATGGTCAGACTGCTAAATACTTACTGTCTGTGTGAAATGCCTGGATCACTGGAAAACACCAGTTTGACACTGGTGGTATAGAGAACATAAATAATCTGGCCAGTGTGTGGCTGCTAGGTATCTCGCTGATTTATTTGTCTCCAGAATTTTTTTAATGTGGAGAATGCAATGCTCTGAATTGACAAGATCCTGCTTATAAGTTAAAGATTTGCTTTTTATAGGCAGGAGACCTCTGTGGGTTGATTTTTTTTTTTTTTTTTCTTTCTTTCTTCCTTTTCCTAATGAGCTAAGTCTGAGCAGATTATTTAAAATATGTGTCTTTCTCTGGATTTAATTTTGCAGTTGGAAGGTCTGTTTTTAAGGGGAGGGCATCATCATCATCATCATCTCTCTTGATGGATAGTATCATCTGGATCCTTTCTTATCTGCAAGGGAACTGAGTTCCTTGATTTGCCTTGCAGGCATTCCAACGGCAAATTCATGAACGACTCACTCAGTTGGAGCTGATCAATAAGCAGTACAGGCGCCTTGCCCGCGAGAACCGCACCGACTCGGCCAGCAAGTTGAAGCAGATGGTACATGAAGGCAACCAGCGCTGGGATAATCTCCAGAAACGAGTCGCTGCCATTCTGAGGAGACTCAAGGTAATTGCACGGTGGGGTGAGAGAATGAGAGGAGCACTTGCAAGTTTCTGTAGGAATTACCCAAGGGCAAAACGCATACTGGAGCAACTATCTTGTGTTGGTTTGTGTCTTGAGTTACCAGTGTAGGAGAGCAGCTCTGGAAAGGTCACCAAGTACATGGCATAAACACGTCCTTGGTAGATGGCTTCTTGGTAGTTAAAGAAGGATAAGGGAAGAATGGGTGCAAATATTGGAAGATGTGTTGCAAGCCGTACTGATCCTATCCCACTCTCCTCCACCCTTGTCACGCGTGGATGCATTCATGCACTTGCACGTTTTCGTAAATAAGAGGCAGAGAGACAGAAAGGCCCCAGTGCAGGTATGGTTTGGAGTTTACAACACAGCTCTACTTCATGACAAGTTATGATTCACCTACAAGGCTTTAAACATGGAGATGTGATGGAGAGGCATACTGCTGTCACCAGCTCCTGCTGTGCTGTCTGCCTGACGGAGGAATGTTGTCAAAGAGTGTATTTGTGACACTTCAAATAAGTGTCCTGCTTGTCAAGTTAAACTGATCTCTGGGCAGATATTCTGTGCTGTGCCCTGGGGGAAACTTGTCACTGCCCGATTTTTAAATACAGCAGTGCTGCAAGCAATTGACAGGGAAAACTGTTAGATCCCCAAAGTCCATGGATGAGGCTGTGAGAGTGCTGATGGGGTTTGATCTGTGCAGTTAGGAGGTGTTGCCTTTGGGATGTTATATGATCTCCTTCCTGAAGAGTAAATCCGCCAAGGAGAACTGGAGCACTGCAAGCTGCATGTCTGTTAGCAGCTTCTGTGGGAGATGGCAGCAGAAAGAGCTCCTCCTGGCTTCCGTGCCGAATGATGCATTAATTACACTGGCATGGTCATCCATGATCCAGGTTCTCCATTGTTGTACTGATTTTAATGTCATAGTTTTAATTACTTTAGAGATGGGGCTTGCTTCTTTTGTCTGACTGTCTGCTAAATTTAGAACAAATTGGCTGTTAAACCTGAGTCCGAGTAACTGTTACACGGGTATAATGATGTGGGAGAAGGTATACAGTGTAGAAACAAGAATATAATTTTATAGAAGCATCTTGCACTTCTGAAGCTTTGTTCCCTCTCCCATATGAACAGTGTACTAACGTAGGACACTTTGTTCCAGCATCACTACAGGAAGGGGACAGTTTTTATATGTGGCATGCTGCCATTTGTGCCCTGAAGGCCTTTAAGGTGAACAGCAGTTTTGAACCAAAACACTGTTTTCAGAGGGCTCCTGTGACCATCTTTTTTTAGTAGCTGAAGTCTTGTAACGCTGGCTCCCTTCTTCCTATTCAGCACTTCACCAATCGGAGAGATGAGTTTGAGGGGACGAGGGAAAGCATCCTTGTTTGGCTCACAGAAATGGACCTACAGCTGACAAACGTGGAGCACTTCTCAAAAAGTAACTTTGATGACAAAATGCGCCAGTTAAATGTACGTATCCTTATAAAGCAGTTGTTTAATACAGCCCAGCTGATCCTGTTGGGCTACCCTCTCTTGACAGAATCATTTACTTTCCTGGAACTTCACAATAGCCAACAGATCTCTGTAGGGCTATATTTGTTTTAAGATGCCAGTAAATTGTTAAGACTTATCCTTTGAAGCAAGATTAAACTGTCCAGTATTTAAATTCAGATTCAGTGTTCAAGCTCAGTTCTATCCTGCCATTTTCTTCTAACACCAAGTGTCAGTGACAGTGATACCTGGCCTGGAAGGGAGCACATGCAGGTTAAACAGAAAAAGCTACATTCCTAAATTCAGGCAGGTTTTTTTCTGGTGAGAATTTTTTTTTAGTTGGCCTTGAGGCAGCATTTCTCCTCTGAGTCCGTTGTTTATAGCTGAGACTTTCAAACAGAAATAAGACAAGCAGGTGTGTGCAATGATTCTAAAGAACATACTAGTTCTTTGCTACCTGCTCATATGCTAGTTTCTCCTTTCTCCCTGCACTGTTAGTTGTTTTGGGATGTAGATTTACTGTTGTGTAGGCTGGAGGCCCAACCAGCCAAACAAACTTCTTTGCTTCTGAGTAAAAGATTGTGTGTACCCAACAGAAAAATAAACTCTGATTAGCTGAACTCCCATCATGATGCCCTGCAGGCTCAGGACACTGCAATCATATTGATGTACACATGGGTGGTAAATGCCACTTCATTTGCAACTCTAATCCTGCTAATAAAACAAATGTGTGGACCTCTTGAGTAAAAAGGTATTTGCCAAATGAAATTAGACAACAATGTCAAGTGCTGCTTTTCTTTCACTGCAGTGAGTGAGAAAAGAAGGACAAACCTTAGGCTAGAAAGGGGTATTGCAGAAGTAATTATTTTTCTTGTATGTTCCAAATAGGGTTTCCAGCAGGAAATAACGCTAAACACCAATAAGATTGATCAGCTAATCGTTTTTGGGGAGCAGTTGATTCAGAAGAGTGAGCCTTTGGATGCTACCCTGATTGAAGATGAATTGGAAGAACTTCATCGATACTGTCAGGAAGTGTTTGGGCGAGTTGCCCGGTTCCATCAAAGACTGACCTCAAGGCATCCTGTAAGAAGCAACAGTTGTTTTGATGCTTTGGCAAGGTTTTAGTGTTTGAACTCCAATGCTCATTGCTTATCCCTAGCATCTTGACTGAGTGGCTTGAGCTCAAAGGGGGCAGGAACTCCTCAGTAGTTGTGCCAGCTTTGCTAAATCTTTGTCACCAGTTTTGTCTCCTCATGCCTCTCCTGTTGGGACTCCATCTGCAGAATCTGGATAATAGCATGGAAGTAATTCACGGGGTTAATATTTAGATAGTAGTGGTTTGAGGGCTTCAAAAGTTTTTTTGGTGTTTTTAATATCACTTTGTTTTCTTTAATTTCAATAACGAGCTTAGAATATCTCTTTATGGACTTGTTTGTTAGGCTCCATCTGTCCACTTTCTTGTGAGAACCCTGAATGAGGAACAGCACACTCTTTACTTTTCACTGGGAGCATTTAGATGATTATCAGTTTGCTTTGGCTCAAAAAGAAGGAACATGTATTAGAAAGCCAGGTGGAGGAGGTAACATGAACATCTATGAGTAGCTGTTCACCCCTGCCTGAGCATGATTTCATTGCTGACCTGTGCAATCAGTTTGGAACTGGGTAACCCTCCCTGCAAACTAGAGAGAGGAGATGTGGTGGTGGTTGAGTGTCTTGAAAGAGGGGGAGGTAGCTGCTGATGTGAGGATTGTTTTGGCAGAAGAGGAAGGAGGCAGAAATGATGCTTCCCTTTAATTTTAGGCACATGGTCTTCGATTACTGCAGCTGACTGCAAAACAGTCCCCAGTAGTACTGTGTGGCTCAATCATTAGCTCATTAAGCAGTGTAGATCTATTATAAATCTTACTAATATGCAATAATTGTAATTTATTTTTAGGGATTGGACGATGAAAAAGAGACCTCTGAAAATGAGACAGATCCAGAAGACTCCAGAGAAATCCAGAATGATCCCTGGCATAAGAAAGCTATCAGTGAGGGGCCCTCTTCGACACAGTCCCTTTGCCACCTTATGCCCCCTACTCAAGGTCATGAAAGATCAGGCTGTGAAACCCCTGTCAGTGTTGACTCCATCCCACTAGAGTGGGATCACACAGGTGATGTGGGAGGTTCTTCCTCTCACGAAGACGAAGAAGAAGCAACATACTACAGTGCTCTGTCAGGTGAGAACCAATTGCCAGCTGTTTGTTTTGGCATGGACAACTGCAGGATGTCCCTGCGTGGGAAGGGAGGGGGAATGAGGTCTTGCTCCCACGTTGCCGGTTGGTTTTCAAGTACTATTAACAGATGTGAGCAGTCTCATCTCTTAGATAGCTTGATGAAGGGAATGGTATTGTCTAAACCAAGCTTATATTTTCAGAAACATAAGGTTTTTAGAAACCTTACCTTTTAAGAATGTTTGAAAATAGTACCAACAACTTATTTTGTTCTTTGTCTTTGCTGTCCCTCATTGTTTCAGTTGTTTTTAATAGTTGGAAAATATTGAATAGTGAGGAAAATGACATTATTCTTTTTTCAGATGTAGAAATCACTGAAAATCCTGAGGCATATCTTAAAATGACCACAAAAACTTTGAAAGCATCTTCTGGTAGGCACCTGCTAATGCATGTGTCTGAACATGGCAATCTCCCTGTGCTGCACGCTATATTCCTCAACCTCTCTCATATGTAATGTCTGACTTCCTGCCTTGTGTGGACACCATGTGTCATCCTGTCATGGTGTTCTTACGCTGCAGTATTCACATGTACATTACAAAGCAGTCAAGAACATACCATTTAGATTTTGCCTGGTAAATGCCAAGGTGGTTAATGTGCGTTTCATTGTATTGATCCAAAGTCTTTTGGTACTTTCTTGGTGGTTTGCTCTGGGTAGTATCACTTTTTTGGTTGTTTCTGATTTTGATTGCATAATTACTGAAGGCAGTAGTTCCAACTCTGCAAGTATTTTTTGTTTTGTGCATGACAGAACAGTCTGTGTCCTGTCTGTTAAATCCGGAACAAATGTTATCGGGACATGTCTGTACTTGTCCCTACTGAAATGCGTTGCAGAGGTGTGATAGTGTTGTTGGGATGCAAATTTTCCAAAACCACAGTGCAGCCTTTTTCTTTTATTTTTTGAATACTCATACTTGTATTCAAACATTTTCCAGAAGAAAACAGAATGTCCCATAACTGCATGGCTCTCATCTCATTACCTTTGAAACACTGTTGATGTTTTGCAAATGTGCATGCTTTGCAAGGAAAGCTGCAAAACTGTCATTTTTATGCCATAACTTGATGCCATTTTATTCAGAGCGCTTTCTAACTTAATACAAAGCAACAGCTTCCTTGTGGAGATGGGGTTTTGCACTCATGGCATATGGTTTTTGTATTATTTGTTTCAGGAAAGCCTGTCTCAGAAGCTCATACTTGGCATTCTCCAGATAGCCCAGTCTGCAGGAAACACCGATACAACCAGGCAGAGATGGTTGGAAATGCGTTGTCTGGTCCAGAGACAAGTACTCCGTATAAACCAGACTATGTGAGTTGGAGAATCTGTGGGCACTGAACCTGTACTACACAGTCTGTTGTTCCTGTATAAATCTGTCCTCTTCCTTCCTCCAGCATCAAGGAAAAGATTAGTCACAGGGGGAATGTTCACTTAATGCAAACTTAATCATTATTTCTGGTGTCTCAGGTAACCAGTGAGAGTCTCTATCCACTGGCTAGAAAAGCTTCCTTAAAGCAATTCAGAAGAATCATGTTAGGCTCCTGATCAAAGTCAGTGTCTGAAAGAACTTACTTCCTCTGTTGTCATATAGGACAAGTCTAGGAGAATTTAACGCCCCCAAGGAGAGGGTGTAAATACCCTCCCTTTACACCTACTGACATATCTTCCTTTCCTAAGTAGACCAATTTGAAGGGTCCTTTTCTAGCATGCAACCCACCATTTAATCTGCTTCTGGGCACTAAAAAACGTTGCCAAAATGGGTATTGTTCACTGGTACTTCAGCCTTGGTGACTGGTTGCCAGCCATGGTTTTGCCAGCAGCTGCCAGGCTCGGTGGATCTGGACCAGTTGTCAGCACTCTTCCAGGCACAAGATGGCACTGGTATCTGGCTGCTTTTGTCATCATTAATCCAGTCTTAGAGCCTTTGAGTCAATATTGCCAAGACCCAGAATCCAACAAAAAGCCTCAGCAAATGTACGTTGTCTGATACGTGTAGTGCAAAAGCAATTAACTTGCAATGTCCAGTCTTGTAATAATTAATGTCACTATGGTGTGTGTTTGTTTACTGAGAAGGCACAGAGAGCCAGTGTAAACTGTTAGCAAAGATGCAGAAGCCCAGTGCTAAATCTGACATGCAAGAGCTCAGCGGCAGCCCAGCCACCCCAAAGTAACACAAATGAAGTTTGACCTTTGATGGCTTGTTACCCTGCAGGGCTCACCCACCAAAATGTCATTCCAGGTGAAGCAGCTCAGCTCTGCAAGCACCAGCAGCATCAACAAGGAGAAAATTACATCCGCTAACATGAGCGATGAAGAACCCCAAGACGACCAAGAGCTTGTGAATATAGCAGCTGCAGAGAAGCAGTCAGGTACAGAGCATTAGGAGTGGCTTTGGTGCTGTGGTGTTTGTCCTGTTACTCTGGGGGAGACAAAGCAGAGATGGTACAAAGGCAGCACATTTGCCTTGAGAACAAAATAGACGTAAACTGCTATTCTCTAAATTAATGTATTTTGCTAAGATTTGCTGAGCTGCCCTCTCACCTGGTACTTTCCAACCCATGTTTGCTGTTCTAAGCTTTTACATTTTCTGCCAGAATCGAGATATTTATCACTCATAATATCCTTCTGTCTCTTTGCTGGTTGGAATGAATGGGAACAATTTCACTTTTGTGCGATACTGAATACTTTAGAGACGTTTAATCAGATTTCAAACCAAAGAACTGTGTGTCTGTCTAAAATAAGATTGCTGTAGTTCATTTTCTCAGTTATTGGTACTCCATATAACAAGATGCTACTGCTCCCATTTACAGAAATGTTTTGTCAAAGCTGGTAATGTCTTCTGTTCTTCACTGTCTTGACTGCGGTCCTTTCTTCCAAATAGGCCAACAAGCTGGTTCTTTTAACCTTTTAGGACCTCATTCCTGGTTCCAGGTGCTTGAGATTGTAATAACACATCTGTACTGCAATCACAAAAGCGGATCAAGTGATAAAAAGAAGACTGCAGCTATATGTACCAGCTTACCTAGTTTATGTCTCTGGTGTCACAAATGGACCAGGGTTGAGTCCCATACATGGGATGAACAGGAAAATCTCTGAGAAGGGCTTGGATGTGCTTCCAGAAATAGTGTTAGTGATCGCACAGGTGGCATCTCTATCTCCTTTAGCACTGAATTGATGAAACATAAACCCAAGTCCTAACTGCTGGATCATACTTTGTCCCATTGATGAATTTTGGTGTCTACCAAATCATTGAATTCCGTCTCCTTAGATTTGCTCTGTTTTTCCAAGGGAATTAAAAAGTCTTCAATTACTGTGATTAGCATTTCTATGTGGATAACTTGACAAGTAATATGAAACGTAGAGACTGCAGAATCGCAAGAAAAAGATGTGATTGGATAACAGTAGTACATGGTAGCAGTTATTTGGCCTTGAGTAGATTGGAGAATGATTTACTTGTAAAACTCCTTGCATCTGTTTTACACACTCTTCACCTTACTGAAGATTTAAACATTTGTTGTTCTATAATTTGTAGGCATTATTGATAGGTGGGAGCTCATCCAAGCTCAAGACCTCAGAAATAAACTTAGGATGAAACAGAAATTGCAGCAGTGGCAGCAGCTGAACTCAGATCTCAGTGATGTCTCTGCTTGGCTTGATAAAACTGAGGAAGAGCTGGAAGAGCTGCAAAAAGTGAAACCTCCAACCACTGTGCAGGCATTGGAACAAAGAGTCAAGAAATTGAAAGTAAGTTAGGCAATACTGAGAAGTGGGATTTCAAGATGCTGATGCTCTTTATCATTGTCTTTGTGCACTTAGGATTTGTCGCAGCATGAATAACAATGTGTGTATGCAGACAGAAGAGCTAAGCTGTTTTCAGCTAAGAGGACTAAAGAGGGTAGTTAAGCAAGGTGCTTCTGTCTTCATATGCAGAGATTTGCAGGCAATATGCCTGGGTACAACAAGCAGCCAGGCTGAAATAAAAAACCCTCCCTTTCTGTTTTCTTGCCCAGACACTTTATTCTCTCTCAAACAAAACATTCAGCCCCAAACTTCTCTTTTTAGGCCTTTTGGTTTAGAAAACAAACATAGAAGAAAGCTAAATAATGAAGGCATAGATTCCCCACATGCCTAGGGTCAGGCCTTGTTTTGGGAGTTGGGTATTCTAAGCAGTGATAGCGTCATTTTTTCCTTTTTCAAATTAGCCGGCTCTACAGGCTGCAGTGTCTAGGCTGATTTTTTTTTAATTGAATTAAAGGGGGGGTGGAGGGGTGTAGCTCCAACAGGGAGACTGCTCTAAAGATCTGCTCTAAATCTGTGTTTTTTAGCAATATGGAGTTTGCAAAAAATCTTAGCTCTAAATAGCACCTTGTCCAATGGTTGAAGGGTACATCCTTTCAAAACGTGCAGTTGCATTTTTTCGCTTATCAAATGCAGATTTCTCATCGAATAGAATGTATTAGTTAAAAACAAGAAACAAATTCAGTCTCTGCTAATCTTCAGCCAAGTAATAGAACAGTTAGAGAGACACTAACGTGAACATTTGTCAGCATGTGTGGTCATGTTATGTTGCCTGCTATGACTCCCAGCTTCCATAAATTAGGACTAACTCAGGTCTGCAAGTTGAAGCAGGAGGTTACCAGGGTACCTGTAAGTGCTAGGTCTCTAGGACTTAGGTAGCAAAATGCCTCAGGTTGAACTCGGGGAGCAAGTGTTCCTAACACTTGTGGGAGTGCAAAATGCCTGTGTGCTCACCCTTCTGCCAGCAGCCTCCTGTGGAGTCGTCCAAATCCTGAGGCTACTGGTCAGTTTGGTGTCACACTAGGGATGATGCTCACAAACAAGACAATGCAGGACAGAGGAGTGATTTCTTAGTCATGTTGAGAGTATGCTTAAGCCTACGCATCCCTGAGTAGTCATTAGGCCAGGGAGAATGACTCTGCATGCCAGTGTGTGACTCCAGTAAGAACAACTCTTATTCCATCAGCCAATCTGGCTTAGGCACCAAGTGCTAGGAAAGGTTTGGTGATACCTCATGAGTGGAGGGAGGTGCTTCCCTTCAGGCTGGAGTTGGGTGTCTGACCTCTTCAAGTAGCAGAGCTTCACTTCTCCTTCTCTCTTCTGCATTTTCTCAAGAGGAGTCCAGCTGGCCATAAATCCCCTTTTCAGGCAGCTTGGCTTTCTATGGGTGTCTAAAAGAGCCAGCATGATCTAAGACATTAATTTCTTGAGATGTCAGGACATCCCAATTGCCCTTGCTAAGGATAAAGCATGTCTGGCTGCAGACTGGCTTACTGGTGTTTAGAAGTCTGTGATGGACCATTTGTATTGTTTGATACTGAAAGAAACTTTGTTGCTTGAAGGAGGGAGACAGGGTTCTTTGTTGGGCGAAATGTAATTTAGACCAGTGTTTTTCAACAAGTCTCGAGAATATATAGATTGACACTCTTAGTTACAAAGGCTGCTAAGAAAAGCAATCCGAGCTGTGTTGATTGCAGGAATCATCCTGCAGCTTTTACTTTTCTACTGCAAGAGCCCACAACTTGAAAAAGACTGAGTACCCTTGATTCAAACTGTAAATTCTTGAGGGTACAAAGTATTGTTTGGCATTTGTTTTTTTTGAAAAACCTTCAAAAATACAGGCTCTACCTTAACATAAAGGTGACTAGATGATACAGCCATGACTTGGCAAATTCCATATTGTTTCCCCCTGCAATTTTAAGGGAGAGGAGGAAAGCAGGCAGGACTGCCATTCAGGGGGACCTTGGCAAGTCAGAGGAGTGGGCTGACAGAAACTCTGACTAGAGGGAAGAAAAAGAATTTCTCACAATGGGGTGGCCTGGTGTGGGACCAGGGGCCCAGAGTGGATGGGGAATCTCCGTCCTGTGAGACACTCAAAATCTGACTGGATGATGCCCTGAGCAGCCTGCTCTGAGTTTGAAGTTGGCCCTACTTAGAGCGGGAGGATGGAGTACAGACCTCCAGATGTCCCTTTCAGCATTATTCTAGGATTCTGAGGCGGCAAAACCTTTATAAATCAAGAGGAAATACCATGTGATGACCTATGGGAATTTTTGTCCAAATGTCAGGGAAAGAGACAGCTCAGAGGAATGAAGGGCAGATGTGGATTAAGCCATAATGTCTGTGACTTAGCACAAGCCCAGCCAGATTTGTTTTGTTCAAAGTGAAGGTTTTGGCTTTAAAATAACATAAAAAAGGCCACCTACCTTACTGCTAAGGAGCATATTATCTGAAAAGCCACCAGATTCAGCTTTCCCCAATACCTGTGACTCTTTTGAGGGTGTAGTTTTATTGTAAATAAACAACATTTTTTCATCATTCATAGAAGCTCCTAATCCTCTTTTTCTACTAGGACATGCTTAAAGCATTTGATAACTACAAGGCAGTGGTGCTTTCTGTTAACCTGAGCAGCAAAGAATTCCAGAAAGCGGATAGCGCAGAGTTCAAAGAGCTTCAGAACAGGCTTCGGAAGGTGAACTTGCATTGGGAGAAAGCAACTCACGCATTGGACAACTGGAGGAAAGGTTTACAACAAGCCCTACTGCATTGCCAGGTGCATACCACATGCCAGCTTATAAGGGAAAACTCCTCTTTAGGGTGCTACTGAGGGGTAGATAAGGGGAGGGCAGAGGGGTAATTCCTGCACATCAGTGGAATGGTTGCTCGGAATCCAAGACACTTAATTTGCTTATAAACTTGACTCTGTTGGGTTTAAAGGGTTTCGTAAAAATATCTTTGAACTGTATAATACCCTTTTATTACATAGGCGGAATAGTTTAACTAGGTTGCAGTAGCCTCACTAATAGTGAATTTGTTGCTGGCTGTGTCTTATCTGGGCTGGTCATTTTGTTTGTAGGCAAAGCCAGGTGAAAGCACTGCAGAAGTGTTTTTTTCTCTTATGTGCAAATCTTGTATTTCTCTAGGACTTCCATGATCAGAGCCAAAAACTAATCCTGTGGTTAGCAAGTGCTGATAGCCGAAGGAATGAAGGACAAATCACAGATCCAAATGCTGACCTCAATACAATACTGGAATGCCAAAAGGAGCTAATGGTAAGTGTTGTCTTAACTACAGCACCTCAGCTCTTCCAGTGAGTCAGTAGTGCTCACCACAAAATCAAGAGCAGTATTTTTATTTCTCAAGATGTCTGCAGCCTGTCCTTGAACCTGCTCTATTCAGACAGGTGGCTGGTTTCTGAAATGGTCTAAGAGATTGCCTATATGAGGCATTTTTCCCGTAATTACGCATCATAATTAAGTTCCTTATCAACAGTCTGTATGCTGGAGTAAGACTTCCAATTTCCAAGATTTAATGTCTTTTTCATATGGATTAATTACTGCTAGAATGATTTCTAAATGTTAGTTCAAGCAGGTACAACCAGTCTCTTAAAGGAGAGCTTAATTTCATACGTAGCTGTAATAGCCATTCCTGTGTATTGCGGATTCTCAGGCAGGTTGAGTTGTTCTTTAAAGCCTTCCAGAGTTCCTCCTTTCATGAGAACATCCTTAAAGTTGAGGGTAAGTCTCTTGCACTGGTTTTTGTTTGTTTGTTCTAAGCAACTGGAGAAAGAGCTGCTGGAACAACAGCTTAAAGTAAACTCGCTTCAAGAACTCACTGCTTACCTGCTGCTTAAATCAGATGGGGATTACGTTGAAGCTGATGAGAAGGTCCATGTAATTGGAAAGAAACTGAAACAGCTTATTGAACAAGTTTCAAATGACTTAAAAACAATACAAGGAAATCTGGTGAGTCAGAGTTTAAATAGTTGTTCATGGATCTTTCTCACTGAAAAGTAGTAATATACTAAGAGTAAAGGTATTTATAAAAGATTGACTTAAAACTTAAGTACTTCCACCTTCATAAGCTGAAAAAAGAACAGTTAAGTCTGGCTACAGGAAAAACTTCAGCACCACAAGGCTACTATAGTATTGGAACAGATTGCCCAGAGGGGTTTTGCGGTCTCCATCATTGAGGGGTTTGAAGAGCAGACAGGATAAAGCTTTGAGTAAGGTTTTTGGTCTGGGCTCATAGCTGACCTTGCTCTGAGCAGGAGGTTGGACAAGATGAACTTCTGAGGTCCCTTCCAACTCGAGTTATCCAATGGTCCGTACCAAGTATCAGGCTAGGAGTGCGTAATGAACACGTAGGAGTTGTAGTTGATAGCAATACATTGCTTATCCTGAGAGCTGTCACATAAGAGATATTTTCAAGTTAATACCTGTACGCACCTGTTCCATCGTAATTCCTTTGGGTTGTGCATAGTAAAACATTTTTTTATGTTGGAGAACTGGAGCATCTGTTTACCACTGGTTATGCACATGTAAAGAGGCAATGGGCTGTGCACCTATGGAGAGGCAATGAAAGATGGCTCTTTGCACTTCATCTGTTGTGAGTTGGAGCATGCATTTTACAGAGGAAGGTGTGGTTCCCTTTTAGGATACCAAAACATTCCTGCTAGTTCCAGATGACTTGGACTCAGGAGATTATAATCCAGTCGCAGCAAAATCCAGCCCTGCTGTGAAGAAGGCAAGTATTTTTTTCTAATATTTTGCTATCAGCTTATAGCATATTTAGCCTGAAAGTTCCTCACGTAATGTAATCATTTTATCTTTTAGATGCATGTACCATATTACAGAGTTTACAGCTGGACTTTAAAGTCTACAACTATCTTTTCTGAGAAAGAGAAATTCCTTGTTTCTGAAACCTGGATACTAAAAGCTGTTTCTCTCAACAGATCACCATAAGGAGAACTGCAGATGGCAGAAACAACAGCAGCACAAGGTACTATTTTACATTCGCCTGATCTCTTGAAGGATGGTGAAAACGGCAGAGGCGAGCTCAGTGCCAGCAGAAACCTGGGCAGCTGTTCCTCATAGGTTGACATACGGGTGGAGGTGATTTCTGCCTACCTGTAGTGTCTCCTCTACCTACCAGTTCTGGGCTGCACCTTGGTGAACGGTTTTCTTTAGCACTCCTGCTCCCAACCTCTGCACTGATGTGCAACCTTCGCTTGTCTTTACTCCTGAGAAAATATTTTTTGTGCCAAATGGGGGAATATTTTAGTTTTAAATCTTCCTTTAATTCCACCAGCATACCTGGAAAAAGAAACTTGCAGCTTAGAGCCACTTACTACAAACAGAGCATGAAGGACAAAGGGAGAACTTCACCCCCTGTACATTAGGACCTGTTCAAAGGATAGATCTCAGTAATGCCAAGGCCGAGAGAGCCTGATCAGTTTGAATTGGTGGCTTTCCTTTATACTTCAGCGTGTATTTGGAGTGGTTTGTCTCCTGGGAAAAGTTAAGTTTGCATCTGAAAATAGGGTAAAAAGGCACCGATCTAAGCTACTACAAATAAATGTTTCTTCCTCAGTAGTAAGGACAGTAAACCCAAACCAGCAGCAGGCTTCCCACTGAGCAGTCTTGTACGCTTTCAAGTTACAGTTAAAGTGTTCAATGTGCAGTGCATTTTCCTGTAGATACCTACATCTTGGAAGGGTAGTGTGAAGCCTAGAGGGGGAGTTAAAACAACTTGTTTAATTCAAGCTCAAATTTAAGTGCCTTTTTTTTTCTCTTTCTCACTTTCTTTTTTTGTCTCCTTTTCAGAGGTGAAAGCCATCTACAGCCTATTCAAGCAGTTCCTCGGTCTCCCTCCTTCTTTTACCGTGTATTACGAGCAGCTTTACCTCTTCAGTTGTTCTTTCTACTGCTTCTACTTCTGGCTTGCATGATTCCATCTTCTGAGGAAGACTACAGCTGCACCCAGGCAAACAACTTCGCCCGTTCTTTCTATCCCATGCTGCGATACACCAATGGGCCTCCACCAACTTAGAAAGCAGCCCGTGAATCTTCAGTTACACCAAAACACACTCTCTGCGGTGCTTTTTTCATGCTGCTAGCATCAATCAAGCAGTGGCGTCGCATAATTAAATACAGAAACTTTTGTGTTAGTTCCCCAAACTAGCCACTACAGTACCCTTGCATCCTACATACTGCTGCGCAGGTTGCTGCTGCAGCTAAATAATGCCTCACGTTTATAGCCTCCTTTCCCTGTCGCAGGGACTGTGTTAAATTTCACCTCTCAAATGTATATCTTGACAAAATTTCAGCATTTTTGTACGGAAAACAAACTTTTTCTATAGATTTTTAAACTGTAATCAACACACTTTATACTTTGATGCAATAGATACACTATTTTATAGGTGCAGTGCTTTTAAGCTTGCCAGGTGATTGAATACTGAGTTACTAGATGCAGAAACTACATCACAGTAATCTTAAACACAGCAGTCTGTCTCGGGTTAGCATGACAAACAAACAAGCATTTGAAGAGGCACTTTGCCTAAAATGATTACTGCACACACTTCACGTTACCTGTATCTTTTGGTACTGTAGTCACTGGTGGAAACAAAAAAATCGACATCTTTGTTATTGTGTTTTATTCATCTAACGCATTCAATAAAAGGATGGTCATGTGTTCTGTTTTACATATAGTGTTCTAGTGGTTAGGACTGCTGTGTTGTCTTTTTATACCACCTTTGAAATCAGAAATTGTTGCATTGCGTGGAAATGGTTTATAATGCACATATTTTCTAGATGAACATGATTATGTAGACTGTCCCTGATGTATACAAATAATGTAATGACTTTTTTAATGAAAGATTTTTTCAGTTTTTAACCTGCTCAATAGTGTACAGTATCTTGGGAGAGAATTGTGCGTTTTTATAAGCTTCATCTTTAAAATGAAACTGACACTTGGGCAGTGGCTAGAGAAACACTGTGTACAGTCAGCATTGCCATTGCTTCTCGGTTGTACAGTTCAAGTGTTGTCATTAAAATTTTGCCAATGACTGCAGGGACTAATCGGTGTGTCTGGGGGGGGGGGGGGGCGGACAGGGGGACAACCAGCCGTGTGTTCCAGTAGTGCTGACCCTTCTGCTCCTGTGTAAGTCAGCGTACTTGCATGCTAACACAGCAGTGTCAGAAGAAGCATAACCACACTCTTGCTTGTCAGAGCAAGAGATTAAAAATTCAGCAGTGGAGCCTGTGTTCGCTGGCACAGATCCTTCCCTTTGCAACTGACGGTAATTTCCCGGAGGAAGAATACAAAGTTGAACCAACTAATGCTTATTACTAGTTTGAAATGCTGAACTATTTCCCCACCCTGGAACTGATTTTTCTAAATGAGGAGTTAGGGCAGTGCTGGGGGTGGGGGAGGTGCATGACAAGAAGAGATCAGTGCAAGAGGAGTGGGTTTGGTTGAATGCTGGTTGCAGTGAAAGTCACCCAGGAATTACCCAGTTTCTGTGATGCTTACCTATAGAAAATAGGATTTATGATTAGCCTGTGAGAATTCTCCCACCTTTTCTACGGTTGTCACCACTGGTGGTTGCTTATTCCCCATCTTCTGGCAGGGGAATTGATGAAGCAAGTTGCTTTGTGTTCTTACATTCAAAGACAGTCCCTGTAGCAAACGAGCAGCTTTTTCCCAACCGTGGTGGTAAAAAAAGCATGGTTTATTTCCAGGATATTAAACTAAACTAATACTTCAACTGTGATGCAGTCAAGCTTGTAAAGTTTGCGACATGGTTTAGGAAAGTCAAAGCTTACAATTTGGCACTTTTTAGCAGTGGTACCGTACATGTGTTTACATCCCACACTGTGTGCTCAGGTATGGGTCGAGATACACCAGGTCCATACTGGCGTGTCTCGACCTCAGTCCCAAGAAGCGGTGCGGGGGCTCCAGCAGGCTAAAGACACCCGGAGGCAGCAGTGCTTCCAGACCTGGCAGCTTTCACAGCCCGTAAGCCAGCGCGCCGCTCTGCATAGCTGTGTCTGTGGAGCCAGACTTGTGCTCCAGCTACCAATTTCACAGCTCCAGCTCTCACCATAGTGCAGTATCCAGAGACAGAGGATGGATCCTCCCCACCCCTCGCTGCACACAGGCACAGGCTCTCCCCTCTCTCTCTGCCATCTTATTTTGTATTTTGAAAGCAATTACTTTCAGATGGAGCTCATTGAAGTTTCTCTCTCTGTAGAAGTCAGCCAACTCTAACCATTATTTCATTGCCAGGTTGTCACAAATGCCCATGCAAACCTTCCTGCCAAGAACTAATAGTCAGTTGCTGACATGATATTCAGTTCTTCTGCCATTAAAGAACCTATGCAGGGGAAAAAAGTTTTGAATGATGTTAAAAGGTCTAAAGAAAATTTCATAGCCTGCAATTTCCTTTCATTATGTACAGTTACATCAAATTGTTGAGCTGATGTAATACATAAAATGAGGAGCTTTCGTGAAATTATCTCAAAATGTCACACACAAAAAAAAAGTCTAGGAAAATAACTTAAATGTTTTTTCCCCAAACCTATTTTAAATAGTTTTACCTCCAGTTGATTATGACCACTGCACTGTAGGCTGACACTGAAGTCTGCTTCAAACAAGTTATTATATGTGCCCACTGATTCCTTAGCATCCTCTCCTCTCACTCAGGACAGGGTTGTTAGTGTTCAGTGAAGGGCAGAAGAAAAAAAAAAGATTAAAAAAAGAGGGCAAGATCAATAGCGAGAGCAAGCACACATGTGCATGCTTTTGCACGGGCATTGTACATAGGAGTGAAACCAGGCCAAAACTAGTCTTGAGTTGGCAGTCTGATTTCTTTGGCAGGGAGATGAGACCTCAATCTGTTTTCAGGTAGACCTACTCCCCCCTTCCCCACCAATAAGTCAACAATAATTCTGCCAGCACAGGATGCACAGAACTGTGTTTGTTATGACTTGTGTGTGTCCCCCCCCCCCCCAAGTTAAACGTGCCCTCAACCACTAGAGCACAACCTGCGTCTTCTGTAGTCACTTGGTGCTGGGAAACGTCCTGAGAACCCGAGTACCTGACAAAGTAAATCAACCTACAGCTGGTGGAGTGACTGTGGTGGTACAGATGAGACCCCCCTCCTCCCCCCCGATCATGCACCTTACACACTCGTGAAACAAGGCTGAGCTCACCTACAGGAAAGAAATGAACAAAAAGCTGTATATTTAGTTTTCATGAGACCTGTTTATGCAGCCACAACAATCTATAACTGAATGAAACACACATCAGTAGACAAATACTGTAAGTTCACAGAACTGAAGAGCAGCTGAGAGAAGGGGAGGGGATGGGGGGGCATTCACCTTAGTATAACATACACAGAGTACTTTAAAAGGCACCAACGTCAGCCATGAACTAGTCTCCATTACAAATTTGCAGTGACGGTGAAAAGTTGAAACTAAAGCCACATATAAAATAGGACTCAGGACAGAAAATTCTGGGGAAAATGGACATAGTAAGCCCTGCTAATTGCTATGCCAGCTCCTTAGTTACATGATATCCTGATGAGGGAAGAAGGTTTTTGTCTGTTGAGGCAGTAGCAGCTGAAGTTGGCATTTTTATAGCATAGCAATCTTGTTTTCTTCATGCCCTTAAATTGAAATCACTGATACTCAACAATGCATGAGGATGTAAAGATAGGAGTCAAAAAATATCCAGCTCATAAATAAAATGAGGTCTTACCTATGAAAGAAACAGTGTGCCATGTAACTCAGCACACTTCAGTTCAGTAGTAAAACACTGTGAAAAATGACTAAGTAATATTTTTCATATTTTAGCAATCCACTTGCTTTTTATATTCCCATTCACAACACTGTCCTTAGTACTGGTTTAGGGACTGGGTCAGCACAACAGACGACCACATCCTTAACTGCTTTTCTGAATCATTATCTGGCAGGACATAAATAATGTCAAACAATTTCTTCTGAGACAAATGGTGATGATAACAAAGGCATTTCCATGACTTCCAGCTCTGAGCTGGAGGGATCACAGGACCACGGACCATTCAAAGAAGTGGTGCAGCCTACAGCTGGGCTGAGACTAAAAGCAGCTGTAACAGTGGTGCCTGTCCCTGGCTGTGCTCATTTACAGCAGCCAGGAACAGTGGGGTCATAAGGTACTCTGCCATCTAAAGAACTGGACAGAATATATTGATACATATATTGAATATATATATGATCGGTATTCAGCCCTGTAAAACAGTAATTCCTGTGACAGGCCCTTAGGCTGCGCTCACTTTAAGGCACCTCAGACAAAGCCAGGCCAACCCATACTTTGTTTTTAACTTTAGCTCTTGGGTAAGAGCAACTTGTCTCCCATGGGCACTTATCTTGGTGGGGAAGAACAGGGAAGGGAGAGAGAGTGCCATCTCTCTCTGCCATGTGCTCGCGGTGCTAAGATTTGAAATAGCTGCATTTCTAATACATGTGGGTTAAAGCACAGCTTAGGATAGAGCAGCTATTTCATCAGTGCAGAACTATTTTCTATTATTCCGACAAAGAAACAGCCTTGGATGCACAAAAGTAGGCTTTCTGGGCCAGCTTTTCAAAATCATTTGGGTCCAGCTTAATGGGAAAAGCTCAGGCTTACTTTCTGTATCTTTAGGCTCCAAAGCCATCAGGACCTGGCGGCAGCAGCAGCATCGTGCCTTTCAAGACGCCAGTCATGGCCACAGCCGTTGGCAATACTCAGCACGCTCAGGCCGAGCTTCCACATGAAACTTTTGTGCCAATTTATACATCTGTATTTTGAACCTTCTGCAAGCAATTCTAAATTACATTTGCAGGCCCTGATCCTGGGGGGGACTTCAACCCCCCAGACATCTGCTGGAAAAGTGGCACAGCAAACTGCAAGCAGTCTGGGCAACTACTGGAGTGCACTGAGGACAACTTCCCAGTACAGGTGATGGAGAGCCCGACCAGAGGAGAGGCACTGCTGGACCTGTTGCTCACTATGCGGAAGAACTTACTGGAGAGGTTAAGGTTGGAGACAGCCTGGGGTGCAGTGATCACGCCCTGGTGGAATTCTCAGTCTTGAGGGGTAAAAAGTAGAGTCAGGACCCTAAACCTCAGGAAGGCAAACTTTTGGCTGTTTAGGGTGCTAGTGCGTGGGATCCCTTGGGAAACTGCCCTCAGAGGCAAAGGAGCAAATGAGCTGGGAGATATTTAACGACATTTTTCTCAGGGCGCAAGAGCTCTCAATCCCAATGTGCAAGAAGCTGGGCAGGGGAGGCAGGAGGCCAGCTTGGCTAAGTCAAGACCTCTTAGCCAAACTAAAACACAAAACCAAAATGCATAGGCAGTGGAGGCAGGGATATACCTCCTGGGGAGATTATAGGGATATGGCTGGTGAGTGCAGAGAGGGGATCAGGAAAGCCAAGGCACAGCTGGAGCTGAACTTGGCTAGCGACATGAAAAATAACAGGGGTTTCTTCAGGTACATCGGACAACAAAGGAAGATGGAAGAAACTGTACCTCCCCTGATGGCTACAGCTGACACCGAGGAGGCTCAGGTACTCCGCAACTTGTTTGCCTCGATCTTCACCAGCAAGTGCTCCAGCCACGCTGCCCAATTCCCAGAATCCAAAGGCAGGGACTGGGAGAACAAAGAACCACCCATTCTAGAAGATCAGGTTCGAAACCAGCTAAGGAACCTGAAGGTGCAACCTTCCAGCCAAAATCATTCTGTGATTCTATGATAAAGTCCAAACAAGACAAAAATTCTTACCTCGGAAGAGTCTGAGCGCTGGTGACAGCTCAAATAGGACCAAGAGGCAACTTTCTGGGGGCTCACTGCATTTTTAGGCTCTGTTAAACCACTCTAATGATGCAAATACAGCAGATGTCTTCCATACTCCACAGGCCATCAGCAGGAAAAGAAAAAGTTCCAGCACTTGAAAGGATGCTCTCCTTTCATCACAATGATCCCTGTATAGATCTATCATTCAGTCAGTAAGGAATTAACATATTATTATTATGGAAATATGTATATTTATTGAAAAAAAAAAATCTTTAAGTGCTACCTGTCTTAGTTTGCTACACATTTAATAGGAGGACCCAGCCTGTCTCAAGGGAGAATGTTCCAACACATTTTTTCCCCATATTCTCCTCTCTGACTGGCAACGTGACAACACTAAAAATGGGCAATTTGCAAGAAGATGGAAGTGTGGAAAAGGTCTCACGTTCCTGGAGACAAAGCATTTCACCTGTCTGAAATGCTCTAAGACTTACCACATTTCTTTAAAAAAAAAAATTAAAAAAAAATCAAGGCTGTTTTACCATTTGGTTCTGGTTCCAGACTTGAGAAGAAGAACCTCAGCATGTTTTTAACAGCATGCATAAGGAAAAGTTTCGGCTTTTTCTTTCTTTCTTTTTTTTTTTTTTTTTTTTTTTTTTTTTTTAAATCCATGGCAACTGGCACTCCTTCATGAACCAAGTTCACTTACCTCTGTGAACATCCCAGAACCACAGCATAATTTCTTCAAGCAGAAACAGCCACCTCTGGCTAGGTCCCGGCTCAGCAGCAGAAGCTGATGTAGAGCAGAGCAGTGAAGGAAAAAAGAAACGAGCCCCGCTCTCCTCCCCTCGTCATAGCCCTCGCAGTCCCTCAGCACTCATTTCATTCATGCTGAAGCTGGAAAAGCCCCCCCAATATCTAAATTGAGAAGCAGCATGGCAGCTCTGCTCAGGCCTGGCAGAGACATGGCCGTGCTCCACACCAGGAATGCAGCGTCTGAGAGAGTCTGTGGGACGCAGACCCATGATAAACCCAACACCTCTCTCAAGAGACCAAGGCACCCTTGTTCAGTCATTTTGTCGCACGGCTCCCTGTTTATAAGCTGTGCCGGTTTAGAGAGGTGCACCTTCTCCTGATCCAAATACGAACACAGCTACATTAATCCAGAGTCGACAGCTATTGGCTTTTGCCCATTTTAAAACACTAGTAGTAACTTTTAATAAAATTATGTTCAACAAGACAAAAAGTATCTGTTAAAATTACATCATTTTCCTATTTGCACTGTGCTAGTAACAGCATATATGAATCACAACACGTGGCACAAATCTGCAGCATCACCCTTTTACAGAGTTAATCCAGAGCAAATTTCCATTTCGAAGTTAATTTTACAATTTATACCCACTCTTTCCCATTTTCTAAGAGGTTTGTTTCAAGATTGCACATAAATTCAGCACTTCTAAAGCAAAACAAACAAACAAAATCACTTAAACATTTCTTTGAAAAACTATATTAAACAAAAAGATTACACAGGATAAGGAAAATCAGAGAAAGACCAGTACAACAGGCACTGAAGCCAGAGTGTGATCAAGCCCAAGAAACACTGAAACACATCTGTTTCACAGCAAAACTTGCCTCAAAATGAAAGTACCAATGAATGCCAGACTGTACTCACATTTTTTCCCTTTTTTGTAGTAAATATTACACTTATTTAGAAGGGCACTGCTATATTACGGTTTCTTAAAAACAATGAAAAGGTAGCTAGTAAAAATTTAGACCATCAGCAGCATCTGGTATAGTACAAGATCAAAACAAGACAATAGATTTGTGTAACTCACTGAAAACTCTTTATGCCCCTCCTATAAAAAATATTGTCCTTGGCTTTAAAAAAACCACCAAGATCAAAGGTTTGACTAATATTCAAAGTATGCAAATGGCATACTAATCGAAGTTCCTAATCCAAAAGATTTATAGGCTCAAAATAGATTTTTGGTGTGATCCCAATTTCATTTCACCATACCTGAAATGCCCAGAACATGCATGTATTATATTTAAACATATCCATTTAAAGGATTGCAATTCTAGCTCACATCAAAATGTGATAGTGGCAGTTGCCAGAATGAATGATGCCATCCTGCTCTTCACTGAGGTCATCGGCCAGGCTATTTCCTCTGGTTTTTTTCTCAGTGCAGCTTTAACGCATGCAGAAATCAGCACAACGGGGGGGGGTTTAACCCGCATCGTCAGTGAAATTCAAACAAGTCATCACACTTGCAAAGCAAAGGAAGCGCCAGAACCATCATCCCCCTGCTCTTTGAGGGATCCTGTACAAGATAGGAAAACGACAGCACAAGGTACCATGCACTTTGAAAACAAGCAAGCAGCAAACCTGAGGGCAGCAGGCAAATGCAGGTCCCAGCTTAGGTTCCCATCCCCTGCCTCGCCCCCTGCAAGACAGCTGCAAGAGCTTTCGGGCGGGCAGGACATAATTCCACAAGCAAGTCAAAAGGGAAGGAAAGATGGTTTGTTTCTAGCTGATTTCACAACCCCTGATTAGCAGATCATATACAAATGCAAACAGTTAATATTCACAGAGCAATCTCTTGTACCTAAATATTATAATAGATTTAACATCATTAATAAATATATAAAACAACATGTTAATCTCACAGACAAAACACGCTTCAAAGGTCAGCATTGACAGAAATATCCAGGCAATTTGGTCATTGTTTAAAGCACTGAAAAATTATGCACAGATAATAATGTGAGTGTTAAGACCAGGCTCACAAAATATAAACTTAAGCTTGGTTTAACATTTCTGAAGAGGCTCTGAACTGGCCCTAGAAGCTATTCTGAATGGCCTTCAAATGAAGGCCCTTGCAGCCATTGCATATTTAAGAATAGAATAAACTCCTTTACACTGTACTTTAGATCAGCTGCAAAGCAGGTATTCCCCAGGGACTAGCACACACCAGTAAGCGGATCTGTCCCAAACAATGCAGCTCTACATTTCATACAATCTCACACTGAAAAAGGAGATTATCTAGTCAGCACTTAAAAGCCTTGGTCTGGGAGACCGACACCTAGGTGCTCACTGCTAGCCCTGATACAGACTTCTGTCATCTTAAACCAGTCCCTTTGTCTCTCTGTCTCAGTTCACCTGCCTCTGAAAAGGAGAGGCAGTAATTCCCTGTCTCGCAGTACTGTTCTGAGGCTTAATTTCATAAGGTGCTTTTGAAGAGTCTCAGAAAAGACACTATAAAAGTGCAGCTATTATAATGTCAGAAACACGGACAGAGGTGTGCGTCCCACAGGCCTTTCCCGAGATACCAATTGTGCAAATCTAGAAGAGATGAGGACTCGCCCTAGGTCACACTTCAGCAGTCCCATCGCAGGAGTTTTCTCCCATAGCTTTGAACAAACTTCACAATTCCAGGTTTCGACAGAATTACTGGGCTGCCCTGTTTTGCAGACTGTCCCCAGTCTCCACTTGTTCTAACGGGCCAAATTCAGGATGTGTGACTGGGGGCTTCCTTTGCCCTCGGAGAGTGTGTGCATTCAACATCTCCAGCAGCAAGTCATACACTGGGACCACATTTTTACACTTCATGCTGAGGAGATGCTCCATTCCCTTGTTACTGTGAAGGAAAACAGAAAATAAGTCAGTGATTTGGGTCCAACAATGCAGAGAAGGAAAACACACTCATGGCTTCAAGAAAGTCCTTTTTTTTTATTAGGAGTTAAGAGGATTTAGCTGCTGTAGTCCCTGAGATCACTTACCACTATCAGCAGTAACAACATCCCAATACTTTAAAGCTGAGTGGTTTACTATTTAGAGAACCAAGGTTTGTTTTACCCCACACAAACTGACTTCAGAAAATAATGTAGATGTACCGACCCTATTGAAATCAAAGAGAAAACCTCTCTGAGGCTGTAAACATGGGAGGCCCACAAGCTGCAGCTTTATACAAAAGGGCAATTTACAATGTGTAGCTCTAGCGACCTACCTCTCCTGCCTGGTTGAAGGCCCTTCTTGGTAGGAGGACCAAACTAACCTGGCTAACTTCAAGCAGTCTGTTTCCTCTCTGCATGTCCAGTGTCAGATCTTGCAGAAGGCTACAGGCTTTAAAAGTAATGTTTTTGTTACGCAGTAAGATACAATGACACCTTGTTAGCTTGAATGCTTTGTGGCTGTATCATGATTTGGATTAATGGGAGATCACTGTTGCCATTGCAGTTGCACATACATATACTTCAGATGCATTTAAGGTTTTGAGGTCGAAATCTAAGCGCACTTGCTCAACACCAAATTTATCACAGTGGAAATAGCAGCAGCCCGCCAGCACATAGCTGGCCTGCTGGATTGGATTGGGAGAGGGGCAATTCTTCCAGGAAACTGAGGTTCTGCTACAATTCGAGAGTTATAAATAGGTTAATGGCACAGAAGAAACTACAGCACCCCCTCCTACACCCAGCTCTTGAGAGTCCTGCATCATTTGGTAATCAAGGCTGAGAGCATCAAGTATTTCCAGAACAAAGTATAATTGACTGACCAGTGCTAAGCAACGTAAGGGGGAAAGGTCACAACAAGTAGCCTCCAGATTTTGCCTGAGGCAGGCACAGCATAAAACCTCCTGTTTTAATAAGAAAATATAAAAATTTTGCAAAGATTCACAATGTTTATTCATGCCATGCCAGAACAAGAGCTCCTGCGATGCGGAGTCACACCACAGTGGGCAACCCGGGTGACAGCAGCGCATCAGAGCCAGGAGTCAGGTTCAGCTCTGGCTGGTCCTGTAGCTTCTGTAGGGCTGGCTCTCAAACTCACCCGCAGTTCACAAACTGGCTGTTAAAAGCTGCCTTTCGGCACAGTCAGGTCCCTGCTGCTGCCACCCGCTCTCCCAGGAAGCTGGTTGCAAAGGTGGCTGTCCCTCTTCCAGTGTCCCTACACAAGGTCAGATACGCCCATCTCTCCTTTGCATATTCCAGCCCGGTCCCAGGACTGTCTTCCCTGGGCACACACTCCACAGCCAAGACATAAGGCAGCTTTATGAATAGCTGGTCTCTGGGTAATAATTTAAAATGACAAACAGCCTGAAAATTAAAGCATCTGTTTGTAGGACCCTGCATTTGAGTCTGCTGTACTGCAAGCAAAGATGAGCAGCTCAAGAAGGTTCAGGAACCAGCAGGGAGCAGAGGAGCTGCTTCCCATGGGGAAAGCAGGCGTGTGGCACTGCTGTAGCATGAGTCACTTGGCAAAAATGCTGTGGTTCCGAATAAAAGACAACAAATTTGGCCTGGGACAGACATGGCACCCAAAGTACACTTTGCTCCACCAAAACTCGCACTGCAGATCAGTTTTGAAAGAGACTTTTATTTTGGACAGAAGAGTTTTGATGGGTGGGTGGCATTTTTTTTTTAAAGGCTGAATTTGTGTTATTATTGTTAAACATTTCAGGCAGATGCATCATGAACAATTTAATGTAATACCATTAAGACAGCATTTTAATATCAACACAATGTTTTTAAGTGCCAGCAAGCACTTGAGTATATTGCCTATTTAGTTGTGCTGGGAAGGAAATCCTTACAATGAAGAGAGATGAAGAGCAGTACCAGGATTCCGTCAGGAATGCTCCGGAGTTCAAGCCTTGCTTTGTTGCTCTAAAAACACTAACACCTTACACGTTACACACATTCTGTAAAATTTACCTCGCGTGTCTGACGTGAGAGAGGAGCATCAACAAATTGGCCAGACGAGTTGTCTGCTGCTGCGAGGGGATTCCACTCTTTGCAATAACCCACACCAAAGCATCGGTGACTACATTAAGCAGGTGATGCAGCTTCCTGTTGCTTTCAGGTTCTTCTGCTGACAAGGGAAACATGCCTAACCAAGAGAAGAGAAGGAATTACTTCCTGCTCACGAGGAAGAAAAAAAAAGCTACGACTGTAGATTTTTTTCTGATGTAATATTTCAACAAGATTAAGGAAGATACATTACCTGACACCCCACCTCAAGACTGTACAAACGATGCTCCATGTGCTACACCAAGCTCTGACTTATATTCCTCTGCCAAAATTTGACAGTCACATTATTTGCAAACTGAGTAACTCTCCCAAATCCTCCTAAGACAACATGTTGAACATAGACCCTTCAGTCCAGAGAATGGACATGCTCTCCATTCTCCAGGGATTTTTTCCTTTGAATCACTCTGTACCTTGTAGTTTTGTAACTATTATGAATTATAGCATTATGCTTGCTCTAATCCCTTCTTGCTGAAAAAAACTTTTTTCTCTGATTATATCCTAGGGAGGGAGGAGAACATGGTGAGAGACGCTGCTCATAGACCCAGCGTGCCACAGTGTCCCTACAGCTCACTAAGGGTGCCATAATACAGCACTTGCCTACAGTGAGAAACCTTAAAAGTCAGCAAAAGCAAAAAGAGGGGATTGGGGATATGAAGAGGGAAGAGAAGAAATCACCACTAGGAAGGTCTGGAAACACACAATAACATTATTTATAGAGCAGAAGAGACCTGGGCCAAAAAAAAAAAAAATCCTCCCAAAGATACTTATGGAAGGACAAAGCTCCAGAATACCTTGAAAATTAGGAGTAAAAGAGTAACTTTGACAAGAAAGGAGGGCAGGGAGAGGTGAAAGGAGAGGTTTTTTTGAGATGTGAGGCTCTGAAGAAAATATGGCTGATGAACATGGGGTTTTTGTTGGGTTTTTTGGTTGGTTGGTTGTTCTGGGTTTTTTTAAGACAAAAGAACAGCTTTCATTGTCTGTCGAAAGAATGGTATCCATCTATAAACAAGTGGGATAACAGCTGGACTATTCCCCTTCAGAACTGGGCTGAGAATTATGCAGCAGCTCCTTGCTGAAAACAGTAGATGTAAGTAGTTAGCTGTTATTTTGTTGTTGGATTTTTTTAACAAAGTTAATTACAAAATGTTCTGGGGAATAAAATTATTTTACTGCAGACTACCCTAAGCTAGCAAACACACACTCCTATTTGCCTTTTGTAAAAGGCCGCAAAGCAAAGCTCCTATCCTGAAATTAATCTTGCAGAACTGTTGAGTACTTTCAATCATTTCTACCAATTAATTACCATTAAATAGGAACATTTAAGCCCAATTAATCATGACTTGGTTGAGTAACTAGTTTTACTAGAATTAAGAACTAAGTACAGGTCTGTAGAACTGCACAGCAACTTTACACATGACCAGGATCCACGGAGATACGAGCAAAGGTTCTCATTGAAAAGGACATACCCACAGCCTGGGCCATGAGCCCCACTATGTGACAAGATTTCAGACTTTGGGTCTTTCATGCAGTTCTTACAACAGGAGCTAGATCCTAAATGCAGCAAATGATACAGCTCAAGAAGTTTCTTGAGCAAAAATCCTTACAATCTGACAGAAGTCCTTTCTTAGTGTTCTCTTTCAATGGCTTTATCTCATTTGACATTTCTGCCATTTTAGAGGCTGATTTCCCAGCCACCCTCAAAATAAAAAGTACAATTTGGTGAGTGTCAGAGTCAACCACATACTCACTGGAATTGAGGAGGATCATTGCCTTGACACACAGATACTCCTTGTGCTGCAGTTTCAGCTCTCGGAACCTTGAGGTCATGGCCAGGAGCATATCAAAGATCTCCAAAATTCCCTCTACGCATTTCCCCTCATCCCTATGGAAACACATTTAAAATGTTACTGAAAAAGTAGAATTAAGGAACTCTGACTCAGCTAGATAAAAGTCAAAGCACAAAGGAGGCTGCAAAAGGCCTATCCATCTCATCCTTGGGAGAATTCAAAAGGTACTATCATGAAATCTAAATTGAAAATTACACTGGTATAAAAGGTCAGCACCTCTAAGAAACTGATTTTCTCTTTAAAGCGCATGCAGGATTGACTGCAGGTAAGTATGACCAAATTTCTGTAAGAGGCTTTAATGCTGCAGCCAGTAGAATTCTGGATAATCAGTTTGAAACTGTAGTGCAGGGCACAGTACCACCTTGAATCATCTTCCAGATTTGTTTCACAAGGAGTTAATACCACAACCGGTGACATCATTATTTGTACCTGACAGAGGCCTCAGGACTTGGTGAATAAGAAAGACCCCCTAAAATAAGTTTCTTGGAACAATAAGACATTTTTAAAGATAAAACAACCTCTCTCCCCATTCCCCAGCACCTTTTTCTGTGAAGGTGTTTAAATGTAAATAGATTTTTTGGTTTTTGGTGGTTTTGTGATTTGGTTATTTTTATGTTTGCAAGTGTTTACTGAATGCAACTTTCTCCATTTTGGATATTAGAAATGGTCCCATCCTCTCATCTAAAAACCCCCAAACAACCCTAAGCCATTCCAATGGGTTTAAAATTAAGCAGCAGCAAATTTCAAACCACTGAAGTTACAGTTGCTGGTTTTTTATTAGTTTTTTTTCACATGTACTGGACTTTAAAAAGTCATTAAGCTCTATGACACAGTATTCAAAGAGATTCTTTTTATACTGTCTGTAATATGAGCTTTTTTCCTCTGTAATGTTTTTAAGATGAGACAGACTTAAGCACAGCAGTGCAGGAGAATTAAAGAACTTTACTCCTCTACTGGATCCCTAAGAGGAAAGAGCTGAGTCTTCAGGCTGCGAGGCAGTCACAGGCAGATAACACTAACCAGGTGCAGCAAGTACTGCCTGCAGAAAGGCAGCTGCCTGAATATTGCCCAGTTTCCCATGTTCCTCATAGCAAAGGAGAATTTTAAGCTTTGGAGAACGACAGGCAGCTGCCAGTTTCAAAACAAAGACACAAGCATCAGAGGAGTACTTGTCTACAAAGATTATGTAGGGGATGCATCTGAAGTTCAGCTAAGATAAAAACGATCAAGTTA
This sequence comes from Harpia harpyja, assembly GCF_026419915.1. NCBI lineage: Eukaryota > Metazoa > Chordata > Aves > Accipitriformes > Accipitridae > Harpia > Harpia harpyja. The sequence goes on along the minus strand of NC_068942.1, from coordinate 74,913,393 downwards.
CAGACCCGTTTCATATATTCTTCTCTTAAAAAAAATAAAATTACAGCATGCCCAGATACTTGCTAGCTCCTACTCTGCTGTGTCTTGTGGAGATGAAGGAATGCATCAAATAAGCTCACTCTATTCAGCACATATTAGCTCTCTAGAAACTAAATGTATCATACACTTTCAGCAATTTCTTATAATTGCATTGAACAACACAGCATGTCCTTGCTTTGAATTTATATGAGCAAATAATAATTTATTTCATATCTTTCATAAATTAAATTTGTTTCTCTTACTAACCCATTTTGATTTCTGTATCTATGATGATGATTATTACTGAACTCAAGCCACAGAACTGGTACAGATCTGAATTTCCCCAGGTTGAAAAGGTTAAGAGACATTTTAAACCTAGCCAAGAAAGTAGATTGTTTCCCTGACTTTTTACCAATGGGAAGCCCAGGTCAAATCCTTCTAAGGTCCTGTAGAAAAACACCCTTACTAATCCATATTCTTCCCTGCTGGTACATTATATGGAGAAATAATTTTTAATCTTGCAAATATCCTGCTTTACCTTGAAAAAAAATACTTTCAGTATTAAAAAGCAAGCTAGGGTTTTTTTTAATCCCTTTTGACTAGTGCTGCAATGTTCATTATTATAGCTATTTATGAAATCTGTACTAGGGGCAGGAAGACAAACAGGTAGATAAAATATGGCCTGACACTATGTCTGCTTTTTTTTGAGGGATGGGGGGAGAAAATCTATCAGCTGGAAGAAATTGATTAACAACGTAATGTAGTGCATTGTATTGATGTGTCTACAGTTTCAGCATCTAGGGACCCAGACCAAAAGGAACAAAACCAACAAAAGATGTGAAAGAGAAACTTCATATTGTCATGTGCTACAGGAATTAAGGAACTGGCAAGTTCAACAATACCGTTTATGCTTAGCATTCCTTAAGCCCCTATAAGGACGTGGAACCTCAAGACATTATTGTTACAAATACAAGTAAAGGATATTGTTAGATAAACTATTAATAGAATCTCTCATACTTAATCCTCTTCCTCTTACCATTCACCCCACCTCCAAACATGCTAATATGAAGTGTTCTCAAGAAGTTTATTTCTCTTACCTGTCTAGTACAAGGTCTGGTGCAAAAATTAGTTTCCCAGGATGGTCGATTGATCTCCACATCAAACCAACCATTAAAACTTCCATCCAGCAGCTCTCCAAGAGTCTTACTTGGTCATAAAGGCTGAGATCAATGAAGCCTAAAATGATGAAAGTAGCATAAAATATATCAATGTGTTTATTTCTCTGTTTTGATAAAGACGACTGAGTATGTGAGAAACAAAAAGAAACAGAAAGAATTATGGGTTGTGAAGAAAGCCAGAAAAGGAAGCACTGACACCGGAAGGACCATGCTGCCTTCTCAAACAGGAACATAAATATTTGTTATTATTGTTGTCAGATCATCCACAAAACATTTGAAATAAAGCAGAGTGATGTTCAAGGGCAATTACTCCCATACAGCTGGTGAAACTCAAGTGACTGCAGAGGACCTGCTTTATGCTTGGCCACTTCTTTAGACGACAGTCCTACGGCCTTCTGAGAGCCACCAGGGAACCACTTGGGAAACTCATATTTGTCAGAGATTACTGCATTGCACTGCAGAGGACTCCTAAGAAAATAGTCTGTTCTTTCCCCAGAATGCATATGGCTGTTGCTTGCAGGAGTTTTTTTTAATCTCATAAGACAGGCATGTTTCTGGGTTTGCTGGGTAACAAGAACCCACATCTTGGTGCCTCTGTGTTATCATCACCTTTGTAAATGATGTGTGTTGACCCCATCCCATGCCTTTCCTGCTGCCTCCTTCCCCAAAATTGCAATAAACCAGAAAAAAAAAAGACAAGGGTAGTTGGTGAAGGTAGTAGTGTCCCCATTGCCTCCACACGCAGCATACCAGAAGCAAGAACAGAATTAATGTGATTGTGCCTAAAGCTGTTCCAGCATTTAGTTCTCTCCAGAACTTACAGCAAGGCATCAGATAGCATTGCAGCACAGCCAGAAGGGAGAGAGAGTCATTGCCCTCCCTTTCCCTTCCCCTGCAAAAAAGACTGGGGAAAAAAGACACATGGAAGCCAAATAAAGAGTAGTAAAATTTACACACCCCAAACCAAAAGACCAGAAGTGTAAACTATCAAAACGCAAGTGGGAATGCAGACTGCTCAGTCAAGAAGTAAAACAGAGATATGATGAAGACCAGTTCAGTGGTCAAAACCAAGATCAGGCCACAGTTTTCAAAGCAGAGCTGCTTTAGATATAGGTCTTTTAGCAAAGGTGCTTTATTTTCAGACAAGCTGGCATGTACAACTCTGCGTAGTAAAAAACCGTTATAGCCTGGCCATAGGAGACAGGTTTCCTGTAGTTCTTGCTAGTTGTCTGAGGTCTTAAAATACACACAGTATGTTTGCACTGTCAAAGAATCTGTCAGTAATTTATACAAATGCTCCAGGTATTTTAACCTTATTAAACTACTAGGCTGGAAGACAGTTGGTGACAGCCCTGAGTTGACATAAACTGGGTAATGCACACTCTCTCTTATCATCGCTAAAAGTGCTGCCTTTCAAAATCGATAGCCTTGCTCCTTATTTTATAAGAAGGGTAAACAGGAGCCTATGAGCAGTACCTTCCCTCCTGAATTTTGCTGTCACAGAATTTACTACAGAATTCACAGCCAACAACAGATTATCTGCCAGACACACACTCATAATTTTAAAAGTGCCTTTAGGAAAATAATCATGGAAATGTGAATAGTACAAACTGACAGTGGCAGTCTCCTGGGAAACAACAGCCGAAAGACATTTCAGAAGTTTATTTAAATAAACATTTACGCCAGCATGTGCTCATTTTTCTAGCATAAACAACCAGTTACTGGGATTAAAAACTATCATCTCACTTGAGCGAGATGTCAGACCAAGTCCCAGCGTTGAATCTACAGATATGTAAAGATCCAGATTAAGCCCGGATGTCATCTGCTAAAATCACATTATCAGCACCAGCAGTATGATTTATGACCATTGAGCACAGCTATTAGAAGGACTATACCTTTCCTTTTCCTAACAATCTTATGCTTTAAAAATTGAGGACAGCACATCACCACCACAGCTTCCATTGCAGTGTCAGAAGTCCTATTTTATTTGCTGCAGAGTACATTAAACTACTTATTTTTCTACGGCTGTACTACATGTCCTTTAAATCATGTGCTCTATACCTAATCATTTAATTATAAATTACTAGGACAAGAATAAATTTGTGCTGGATGTGTAGTAACTAGCAAAAGACACACTGCTTTGGCCAGCAACACAGTAGGTTGCATAATAAATCCAAATTTCAATATGACAACATCCTATTGGTTAGCAGTACAGGTTGAGCTATGAACCACATTGAACTCTCTTAGACTAGGTCAGCAAAGTAAAAGGAAATTACAGAAGTTATGTTCTGCCATCTGACAACTTAGAATTAAAATACTTGGAATTCAGAAGGAAAAAAATCCACGTGTCAGCTCCTATTTTACTGAGCAACAACAAAAATACAATCCATTAAGCTGAAAGTACAGACAAAAATACAGTCACAGAGTAAAACTCATAGCAAAAGAATGTCATTAAATATTAAATAGGAAAAAAAAATAAACTTTTATCTTTCCTATTTAGGTAAAAAGTTACTGCTAACATAAGCTTCTATAAGGAAAAACAAAAAGATTTTCTTTCACTTTTGGCGAGTGTCGAAATAATATACAGTAATAATTTAGAGGTGAAAATGGGCTTCTATCCCAGGTACACAAAAGCAAATATTCAGCTTTACAGAAAGTAAAATTACTGCTCACTGGGCCATTAGTCAAGAACTCTATTTTTTTTTTCTAAGACCTTACCTCCAGGAACCAGGCATGGATCTAGATGATTAACTTCAGGCAAGAATTTTTTGAAAACTGAAATTCTATGTTCTGAGCTTTAGTCATCGCAGTTATTTTAATGGAAAAAAAAAATCCACATTGAAGTAAATGCTCTAACTGCCATGTAATACATCAATATTACTTATAATTAGGTATGTATTAAACATCACATCTATTTTTGGCATTGTTCTAAAATGGTGTTTATTTCTGTTTTGTGTAACAGGAGTGATCATAAAAAACAAACATATGTGATAAATTGTCAGCATTCCTAGAAACTGTTTTGAGGGGGGTTGATTGCTTCAACGGGTTTTCTTCATACAGTTCTCTTATTGCCAAGAAAAAGGTTTTATTTCTGACATATGTTGAAAATAAACTAAAAGTGATCAATGTCAAAATTCGGGTTGGTTTGGAAACCAAACTTTTAAAAAATTCAAAAAATTAATCTCAACTGGGTGATGTTTTGGGTTTGTGGTTGCTTTTTTAAAAAAAAAGCTACCATAATTAAAATAAATAGAAATTAAGAACAATCAGAAAAAGGAAAAGGTTGGTTTGGGTGGTTTTTTCCCATTCAAATATTGCTTAAAACGACGTCGTTTTCCAAGACTTTCCCTGGTTTTCCTTCACAATTCACTTTCTACCTGATTAACATAACTATATAGAGTCCTCTGAAATGGTACTTTTTAATCAAGTTTTTTTTATGATTAGACAAGAAATTATAGCAATAGACACCCCTTATGGATACTTACTTCACAGTTATTTTCAGAGTTTCTTAAATCAGGAAAAATTAGGATTAAGGATTTAGGCTCTCAGTTTAAAATATTCCACATTGATGGCAAAAGCACTATCACTTTGCAAATCGCTAGTGGGATTTAAGATGCTTGTGCTGTGCGAGCGTCTCGTCCCCAGCAGCTCAGCCGCTGACCTGGGATTTGCACACCCTAAAACCATCACACCTGAACCCTCCGACACAGCGGCTGAGCCGTGGAGGCTGTAATCTGCAACTAGCAGATGTGGTCCAGCAGCTAGAGCTGGTAGCACCTTCAGCCACTCCACCTAGATCTGAAATAAGATACGCTTCCCTTCTTCTAAAGTCTTAGTTTAAGGATTATATGAAACATTCTCCACCAAACTTGTTTCCTGTACTGTGTACACAGTCAGTTTATTTCTAGACGTAAGGATTACTGTCATGAATTCCTGTGTGCGTATTCAAGCAGGAGCAAGTGCTGTTCATAGTGCACGAGCATGACAAGACCAGGGCAAGCAGCAGCATGCTCTGGTTGCCTTCAGCATAAAATCCGAGAGGAGCCATGGTGTGCTGGCTCCTCAGTCCTGATGGATGTGGGGTTAGGACTACCGGACGCACTGCAGAATGTATTAGCCATGCAAGGTAAACACAGCCATAGGAATCGCTTCTAGCAGAGCACTATATCTGAAGTTAAGGATTTAGCCCCATGCTGCTATATGTCTGTCAATTATTCAATGCTTCTTTCAGCTCACTATTACTAGTTGGTCACCTTAGCTCTCACTAAAGGGCCACAGTCTGCGGCTTAGTGTATGCCAGCCAGCAAGTTTTCTGCACAGCGTTGCCAACTATCTTCTCTGTGTGCTGCCTGCTTTTATTCTGGCTTTTATTCTTTATTCTGACTGTTTCAATCGTGGGCGCTTCATGGAGAAGGAATTGCAAATGCTCACCACTTCTAGTTTGTAAGAAGTAAAATGGTACGTTGCCACAATACTGGGGTCACATTTGAGACATTCAAGGCAATAACGCATGTAGTTGTACTTCAGTGCATGTTCTTTGTGTTGCCAACAACCAAAAGCATCCTTATTGATTTTTGTTTCAAAGGAGAGCACACAATAATTTTGAGATCGATACTGTGCACCACTTTGCAATCTGATGCTCTTGTGTAGCAACTATGTCAAATGAAGCAATTGCAGACACTCAGTGCTCGGACACACTTCAGTTTTCAACTGTATTAGAAACCTTCTATCAAGATTCAAGGAAAGAATTTGGTTTTAATTTCTTTTTTATAGCAATCTAGTTAATACCCCTTTTAAAGAACCTTCTAAATCAGATTAATCAGGTGTTTATAGCTGATGAGGCAGAAATTACATGCAACACCAACTATGCTTTTTAGCAAACTGAAAAAGTATTATTTGACTAACAACCGACAGAAAATTATGGGCTAGGTTGTTGTCTAAATCAAAATACATCCAGGTGAATTACTGAGAGCAATAAATTGTCCATTACTTTACAGGATAAAGTACTAAGACTTTCATACCATACATTTACTGTGCTGTGCTATTACTTCAGGGTAGAGAATGATACATTGATGGTAAAAGCATTGACTAAAATAAACAAAAACAAGACTGAAATTCTTACCAGGAATTTTTTTGGCCCAACCAATCATGTGAACCAGCTCTTTATCTGCCAGTTTTGTCAGGGACATCATCATGGAGGCCTCCGTGAATGGTTTGCTGGGACGACTCACCAACACATTGGGAGGCTCCGCTTCAAGTAGTGTTAAAACAAACTGCTCCGGACTGACTGTGCTGAGCAGGATCTCTTTTACGCGGGTTGCTGTCTCATTGTATTTCTTGACTTTGCCAATGCAATGCACCTGATCTTCTGAATTACGATGGCTACGCAGGATCCGATATCCACAACGTTCTCTTCTTGAGCCTGACACGAGAGGCACATGATTGCATTCAAGTATTTTTCTCTCAGTGTTGCATTACATAAATCCAAATTTTTGGGTGAGAAGGGGGAAAAACCCTTTAATATTGGATGTTCTAATATTGAACATCAAGTTTCAGAATTTCTAGAGCATTCAGCATTGACTTAACTTTGTTTCCACTGACTTCAGCTGAGGCTTTTGTTTATTCTACTAAACAAAAAATAAAGTTTAGAAATGTTTATTTTTGAGCTACAGTTAACTCACTTTAAAAGTCCACGGGAAAATTCCCATTGACATCAAAAAGAGATAAATCAAGTCTTTAAATACAAATAAAGATAGCTGTTTGTAAATTCTGTTCTTAAATTCTGTTTGAGATGTAAACTGGGGGAAGAAAAGACTTCTGAAAGTCTGGGCCATGATGCAGAGTAAATACCTCAGCCAGAAGCACAGCTAGGCCTCACTGCTAGCTGGGTGTTCAGCTAGGGACCTACTGAGATACAACCTATTTTCTCCCTAAGTCCTATTAAGCCAGCAGGAGCTTCCCCAAAGCAAATTCAGATATCTACAACTAGAAGGAGCAAGCCCCCTGTTTGGAGTTCTGCATGCAGAACGCTATTTCTGTTACAAAGAGCAGTACTTTAAATTCCTGGACTTAATTTATTGTTCATTCTGACACCACCAAACATTCTCCAATTCTCTGTCAGTGTTATTGGTGGGATCATTGTTATCTGTTCTTGCATAGCCACCATGGAAAGAGTCGAAAAGCATCTCCAAAAACATGGTATGGGGATTTGCTAAAACATTCAGACATGGCTTCTACTTCCCTCACCCCTTTAGCATATTCTATAACAAGGACTATGTTTACTGATTTGCAAATAATCCTTGGCAGGATGTGCAACTAATGTGCAAGATTGTACCAAATTAAAAATCAAGATATTTAAAAATTGAAGTTACTGAAGAGATCCTTAGACTGGAATCCTCCAGCACTTAACATTTCTAATATCACAACTAAATTGTCCTCTAAATCTTTTAGAAGTTAATTTTTTGTGCTGGTCATCAACACTTTTACTGACATATGATACTCAAAGATTGAATTTTCATAGATATGAAAATGCCTGTGCTAACATAAATCTATACCAGACCGACATTTATTATTGCAAACATAGAGACCATGGAGTCTTAAAGCATAACAAGTTGTCTCATTTGGTTTCAGTCCCACTACTATCTTGACATTACCACATTTATGAAGTCTTTTTGGCGTGTTGCCTGAAGACTTCTTGCCCTAGTCACAGACTCTGGTTCTTCTTCATTAGGGTATGTGATTAAAGGCTTCATAAAGTGTGTGAAGACAAAGAAGCAGAGGAACGATGAAGGTAAAAGAATCCCAAGAACCTAACTAGTGACAAGTACACTGACTAGGCTACTCTCAGGGCTATCACAGGAGAATGATCAGCCTGTGGTCTGGGCATGACACCCAGCAGGTTAAGTCAACAGGAAAGGCTTTTCAGTTCACTTGGAGGGACCAGGCATTTCAAGCCACCTACTAGAAAGACTAGAGGATCTGGGTGTCAGCTACTGGTAGGGGGATATTTTTGGACCAGCTGCGCATGCGCAAGAGAGTTTGTGCAAAAGGTACCTGGCAGAACGGAGGATCCAGGGACCAGCGACTGGATAACATTGACTTTCTAAAGCCAGTTACTGGAGGGATCCATAGCACACGTGTGTTTCTGTGACCATTTGTTGGGGAGAAGGGCTGAGTACCAGCAACTGGGGTGAGGCTACAGACCCAGAAGCCATCAGCTGGGGAGATATGGGGATCCACAGGCCAACTATTTGACAGACTGAGTGTCTAAACCCAGCTATTGGAATGATCCATATTGTATAAATGCATATATTTTCCACTGCTTGTGTTCATAGGAGTGCTATATTTTCCATCTGTGCTGATCTATGTGGCTGACTGTGGATACAGGTATTGTGTGTGTATGTGCCTAATAACAATACACACTTAGACTTGCTACTGGACCTGGGGACGTGGCAATGTGGCAGTTTCCCTTGTCAAGCTACTGGATTCAGCAGTTCCTATCATTCTTCATCCATATGGATCAGAGTTATATAGACCATGAGTTATCTAAATTCCAACACGGCAATGCCATTCTGGCCCTGGGTTTCAGTTAGCAAAGAGGTCCAAACACAAGCCAAATTAAAAATAAAGGCAGTGGCGGCACAAAAAATTAATTTCAGATGCTGTTGACAAGACTTTGTCTTGCTAAATAAGACGTTGAGTGAATGCAGATTCTCAGTGGTGGAGGTTCCTCAGATGAGGTGGCTTTTCAGGTCATAGTCTTGTCTTGCCTTCAGCAGCTGTCAAGCACCATTTGAGTCAACCCGTGAGAAGGGTGAGATGCAAAGGCCAGTCAGGTACAACCTGAAGGCACTGAAAAGACTGGATAAGGATTAACAGAGTCTGCCAGGACTTTAAGGATGTGGAACTTTCAACTGCACATTGCTATCATCCTCACTTGCTGCCTGTTCAGTAAACCACCTCAGATGTAAAAGAGAACTGGATCACCACTAAAGAAGTTCTCAATATTGGAGAACACCCTCTACCTGGAAATGCAAGAGACTGGAAGACAAATGGGCAAAACCAGATCAATGAAAAGTCCTCATGCATGGAGGAATCCAAGTGGAACAAGGCATTTGGAACTGCAAGCATTATCAGCTGGAAGTCCAGCTTAAAGTCTGCACCATTTGGGGCAGGGATGGTTTTGCATCTTTAAAAGGAATATGGGTAGGATGAAATGGGTTGAGTACTGATAGGACATTTGCACAAATAATAGATTGAAGGAAAACAATCAATGATTTTCAGAACCAAATGCTTAGCCAATCTAGCTAGAAGTTGCCAGAGCAGCTGAACAGCAGTTAGGGAAAGATAACATACCAGCAGAGACAATCAATCAGAGCTTGAGACATTATCTTATGGTAGATTCATGAAATCAGACTTGATGATGATACCCCCCAAAAAGGTTACCTGCAGAACTACAGAAGTCACAGAGCAGTTTCTTCTGTCTGGGTAAATCCTTTTCTTCCCGAGAGAGTGAAAGGACAGTGAGGCATAGACTAATTTCTACAAAGACGCTTGGATGATGTAGTGAACTCTGTGCTAAGCCTCATTTTGGACTAGTGCACAAAGGTCAAGAGGAAAATCTTAAAGTGCTTTGTCAGCTTCAGAAAAACATTAGAATGGCACAGTGGGCTGCAGATTGTTCTGAAGTCATGTCATGCACAGAAAGTATGTAAATATTTTCCATCAGGGAAGACAAAAAGAGGAAAGGTTGACAGTGAGCTAAGCAACTGGAACAAAAGTACAACTGGAGACAGATGCAGAAATGCCTAGGTATCAGGGTGCTCTATCTACAGAGAGATCCATGGCTCTGATTTCCATATGAACGTGCATGTAGAGACCGTAACCTCCAGGAGAGATCTGAACTAAAGCAAGAAGCAACACCGCACATTGTTTCCACTATTTAGAAAACTGAAGCACATTGAACACGGACATCTTGAAGGACAGAACAAGAAAAATTGCACAGAGGGACTAAAAGCCATAGGGAGATGCAGGCAGAGGAGAAATTTTCTTGAGCTATCAGAAAATACCAACTGCTCCATGACATACATAGTTTTTGTTTTCCAGTACCTGGTGGAACTGTGAAGACCCAAAAAGAAGATACATGAGCAGCAGTCTTTTAATTAAACACATGGAAAAGTTGTTCAGTTAGGGACCATATCTAAAATGATAAAATCAGAAAAACTACTGGTTTAAGAGGGAGCTGGGAGGGGAGGCGATGCCTACTGACACAAAGAGGAAGAAATTCCAGCAGTTTGGACACACCTGCCAGAAGCAACATGTGGTCAAGCAAGCACTTGTAACGAGCTCATTGACCCTAGTTCAGTTCCTGGCACTGAAGTGAACCAAGTGTAGGACTCCACATCCTCTGATCAGCTGTCTTCAGCTCTGTTACACTGTCACCCAGACTTCTCTGTGGCACAGAAAATATCAGGTCTTTGGTGCCAAGACCTGAGTTATCCTTTCCAGTTCACTGTTGTAAAGATTTTTAAATAACATTTTGTAGCCTATCCAAAATATAAACATGCAGGTAAGAGTCCAGGTACTTTAATGCAGATCAAAGAAATCAGTAAAATTTTAACAAAAATTTTAAAATAGTAGTCCAGCATCCTGTTCTGATACAATCTTGTACAATTTTCATGTGTGCAGCTGCACCCCATGCTCCATCTTAAAATAATTCAGTCGGGTTGTGATACTTATTGACAGTATTAAAGGTCTCAACACCTGTGGAGGGTTCTTACCAGGAAACAGCAAGCCCCTTTAAGTTCAGGTTATTTAGCTAAATCAAGTTTCGTATATAAGCAGTGCTTATTTAAAAAAAAAAAAAAAAAGATCCATTTAAAACATAAAACCAGTTTCTGTAATCACATCTCCAGTGCAGAAAGCCAAACTAGGAGTGTTATGACATTTCTGCATAAAAAACTTGTTACTAAAAAAAAATAATATAGTTGGTGACAAAAAAAAAGGGGGGGTGGGAACCCCCCAGCCAAACCAGATTGTGAATTATTGTTTGTATTTTTTAATGGCCAGTTATTGCTAAAGCAGGCGAAGGCTGATTCACTGAGCAGTGTGCATAAAACACAGCTCGTCAGTAATTAAAAGAGATACCATTTATTTTCACATTAAAATTTAGGGGGGGGAAGAGTCTATTGTAAGATTACACAGCTAAGAAAACAACTTTTAAGCTTGCTAGTTAATTGACACATCAGAAAGTAGCAGCCTTTCCAATTAAAACATTTCAACAACGTAAAGGAACTTCTGTGCTTTTTATTCAAATCCAAATTTTAGGCAGTACTGAGAAATTTTACCTGTACATCTATTAGCATCCAACAGGCATGTATAAGTGCTTATAAAACTATACATTATAAATAATTATAGACCAGCTTAATGTTTGGCTTAACTAGACACAATGATGTGGATCAATCTATGGAAAGGTACAGCAATAAAATACAGCTTCTCAGACTAGGGACTATCTCCAACTTTACCATAAACTCCCTCACCATATTTCATAGCTAATATTCATTCAAATAAAGGTAATTCAGGCAATTGGAGGACTGCACAAGATGATCAAATCCCTCATTCTGCCTACAGCACTCTCCTTATTTAGAGTTATTCTTTGCACAAGAAAATAGCTGTATTCAACTAAGAATGCTGGACCAAGGGCAAGACCTCAAGCTACAGCACCACAGACGACATGGGTAGATGATCACAAGAATGTAAGAAATAAGACACATTGAAAAAAAAGTCATTAAAATGAGCCTGTTGTTCACTCACCCATGAACTAGCCACAACAAGTATTATTGGCAGTGAAACACATTATTTTTAAAGGAACTCCTGCTTTCTTTACAAATTCTTTGAAGATCACAAATGCCTCTGCCGTCTGATATGGTGGGCAGTTATATGGCATGTTGCTCCTTATATTGATTTGGGTCCCTGGCAACTGCTTATGTAACTAACCAGTTCAGCAGTGACTGCAGATTCTACCACTGAAATTATTATAATCAGTTTTTGTAAGTGTTTGAGCTTAAAACTCGCTCAAGTATACATTAGTAAATCATTATCACTCCAGTCACCTTTGAAAGTAAATGCAAATGTTCTGGCGAGTACACCTGTATTCACAGAGCAGACCTACTGACAAAGCAGCTGCCGTCTCCCACACATGAGAATATCAGCTGAAATTACAGTAATTTTTATAATCGCTAAAATACAATTAATACATCTGATGTCCAGAGAATGCCATGAAACTTTTTTCCCTACTTTCTGCGTGAAAAGTAAATTACAGTATTTCAAAGTGCTATCCAGAAACTGCACACAGCAGCCACACACAGGAGAAAGAGTGCCAAATCCTGAACTGTATCAGCCCACGGAGAAGTCTGTTTTTCTTTCTGCTAACTTGTGGAATGATGCCAGTATTCAAGGGCAGTATCTCTCCATCACTTTTTAGTATGGGCCCTCAGCCTCCTCACTTTGGGCAGAAAGGGGCTTTATCTTTGGAACATTTTCAACACATTGAGAACTGGCACATGGGGAAAAAGATAGAGGAGCGGGGCAGAGCGGGGGAATAAAAGGTAAGTCTAGTCCAACAGGGAAACTGAAAACTCCTTGTGGAAGAAGGTCTATTTGAGCCTCAGGAAGCAAAAAAGAAAAGCACGAGCACAGCTGTTCCCAGGGTGGCTATAGCGAAGTGATGAAGCAACTCCCCTCTTCTTTACTGCCTTTGGCAAACAGCCCAGTCCATTTCAGCTCCCCAGGTAAATACCAGAAATCTTCAAGAAAAGACCAATTTTATCCTGATCTGTTTTATTGAACTTGCTGGGTGGAGTTTACTGCAGTATTTCTGTTTTCCTTATTCCTGGTGGCAGTGCTTTGCAATTATTTTTCTACCATTGCTAGTAGTCCTAGTGCCAATATTTAGCAGTAGCTTTCTTGATTGGAACAGTAGGCAACACAGACTTCCTACAGAGAAACGTGCAGATGCAGTGTCTAAGACCCTCATTGTGCTTTTGGGAATGATAGTATATTTCGTAAGAAAATCCATTATCACCTTAATACAAAGCACCCTCAAGCTAGCCTCCCATGGAAATACCCATGGCTTGTTGGGTTGACTTCTTAGCGTTTATGAATGCAATGACATCCAAAAGAGTTTCAGGCCAGGAAGCTCCAAAGCAACACTTTTCCTACTGCCTCCTCCTGTTTTAAAGATGGCATGTACTGCCTAATCACATTTACACACCGAAACATATGCTATATACACCCTCACACATATACGTATATTTTTTCTCAAGGTGTCTATTGATAATATGCAAAAATAAGGATTTAAAGATTTGATGCAAACAGCACAGAGTTTTTATGGAGAGCTTTCATAAACTACAAAGAGGTAATTGAGGTTCTTTTGTCACTTCTGCTGGACAACAAGTCTCCACCGAGCAAAAAGGCATTTACAAACCATTCTGTCCTATCCAGGGTTTTAGCAGATGTGAACCAATGCATTCACTAAGTGACCTGGGAAAGGAGCAGAGATGAGGAAAAGCCTTCATTAAAAAGAAAACATACTCTTTTATGGCTTTCTACAATAAAAAAAACTGTATTAAAGCATGGCTCTAACAAGAAAAAACTTGGAAGATAATCACTCTGGTCTGCAGGAAATGGCATTTACACTTCATGCAAGAAATACAGTCTTAAAATTTTTCTGGTTTAAATGTCTGTCACCATGTGTCCATGCATCAGCATTACTCACAGCTGCCACTTAACTCATCGGGCAACTCAGATAATTCTGAGTAATTTTCATATTCCTTTTTCTAAAATTAAATTGTTAAGACTCTCAAATTAAATTCTCAAGAGTCTCAAATTTCACTGCTACTATTTAAAAAACTAATTTTTAAAAAATACTCTTCCTGTTGTGTTCCTATTATAGTTTCAAAGTGTCATTTTTGGCCTGGCACAGTCATTAATATCCTATAAACATTCATTATTGTAGGAAAATATGTTTATGAATATATGACAATATTAAAAAGGAACACAGGCTAAGTACATATTAAGATTTATTACTTGTAATACCATAGTGCCTATGAGGTCTAATCACAAACCAGGACTTCCTGGACAATTAGAATAATAGTATTAATTTAAAGAAAGCATTGTGGAGGACTATGTTACAATATCATAGTGGAATCAATCTTTACAAAAACTCTCCAACTCCAGAATTGGGGCTTGATAGAAACTCCTGTTGGAAAAACTTTGAGTAAAATTTTCAGTCATAAAGACGAACAAAAGACAGTGACACCATTCAGAAAGTAAGGTTTCAAAAGGAGTCTCTTTTGCAGTGTTAGGCTTTCCTTTCTGGAAGCCAGACAGCAAAGGTAGCCAAGACCATTTTAATGAAAAACACCAATAAAGTTGAGATGCATCATCAGTGCAGAGGAAGATAGGACTTTCATATAGAAAGAACTAGTTGACTTGAGCAACAGAAACTGAATGTACTCCAGGAGTACAAAAATAATACAAGGAACAATTGAAATTGTAGCTCTAAGCTGGGAGATATAAGCTAGAAATGAACAGGGAGGCTGCAATCATAACAGATCATAGAATGATTATGAACTGCCAGCGTGATGCAAGCATGAAAAAGGCAAATAGGATCCTGGATTGTATGCAGAGAAAAGCTTCCACAGAAACAGGTATGTATTAATGCTACTACAGTGAGGAGAGTTCACAGGAATACTGTCCATGATTCTGGTTATCCAAGTGCAAAATGGATTATTTCTGCATGCAGCAGATCGAGGGACGAGCTACCCTGATGACTTTCAGATTCTGTCTACTCTCCTATTTGGCAAGAGGAGGAGATTTCTTGGTTTACTGAGCCTCATAAAACAAAGGTTGTGAAGGGGATATGATGTAGTCCATAAATACAACCAGACCATTAACAATAAAGAAAAGAGAAGCCTCTAAGCTGCAAGACAATGTTGCCACAAGAACAAATGGGCATTAATTGTCCAGCAATAAATGCAGGCTGGAATTCTAAAGAATGTTCCTAATGAAACAGGCAAACAGCCTTCAGATCAGAGCAGTGGAAGGGTGAAAACACTGCCTAGCCTTGAAATAGAAATAGGTATCTACATTAAATGGGATGAAATGAGATGCATGCCTGCAAATCACAGAGGACTAAGCACAGTGACCTTCTCCTTTCCACCCCAGTGTTACTATGTGATGTTTTCCCAGCCTATTTCTATCATGTACATTGGGAAATCTGTAACAAACAACAACAAACCTTGACTGTGAAAGTACATTAGATATTAAAATATCTTTCAAGTTATTTTCTTCTTAAAAGTAACCTTTAAATTATCATCTATAAATGTACAACTACATTGAAGTCACATCGCTGTAAGTACAAGATAGGAGTAAGAGAAAAGGCTGGATAATTCTGAGTGGCACAGTGCCAAACAGTGGTTGTTCGCTATTTCTTTTGATGGGGGCATCATCTGAGAATAGCCTGTTAAAAAAAAACAACAGCCTGCCCACTGCCTTCCCCTCGCCGCACCACCAAAGCCCCACAAAAAAGCCTGGTAACCAGAGAGCTGGTTCTTCACATGACAGGTGGTCAAGCTGCTATGGGATGTTGTAGATGCTAAGACTTTACAGGATTAAAAAGAGGGACAATGGAAAAGTTGTCATTCTATTAATATATTAAGACCTATTAAATACAAGAACCTCTTCTAGACCAGAAGTCCCCAACAGCTAATTTTTGGAAGCTGAGAGTTGTCAGCAGTAGTTTCACTTAGATGCTAGTCTCATTCTTACACTCCTCCCGAGGCATTCACTCTCGCCACTGCTGGAGGCAGGATACTGGGTTAATTAACTACTGCTCTGATATGGCACTGCTGTTCTTGCATTACATTCAATGAGCAGAGAACAGTACAGGCTCATTTACCCCATATTAGAAGGGATTTCAGTTCTGTTTGAGGCTCAGGCAGCAGCAGGTCTTGGGTTCCCATTCTGCACATCACAGAATGCAAGTAAACTGCCTTCACAGAGCTCTGCAGAGGTACTATGGTTTTCCTGTGCTTAACCTACACCTTACTCCTTCCCACGGGTTTTCTTCTGAAAATGAAAAGTCTTCTGCTTCAAGAATCAGTACATTCCTTCCTATAAAACCAGCTTAAACCTTGCTCTAATTGCCTGTTGTGCCTTTTTAGGATTCCAAGAAAAAAAGAAAAAATAAAAAAAGAATTGACTGACAGGGAAAACAAAAAAGCCAGAAAAACCCAAGCAAACAACACAGACATGCAAAACTCACCACATTTCATCATTCCCACTTCATAACATTTCCGTAGCCGGCATGCTTGGCAGCTTTTGCGCCTGTTTTTGTCAATCGTGCATTGATTGGTAGCTGGGCAGATGTAATCGTTATGTCCTGCAGCAGAGTAAGAAGAGAAAAAACAACATCTCCAACAGTCTCTCTTGGTCATTTCCCAAATCAGGACCTTCTTGATTTTAAGCATGTCAACTTTTTCATTCTTATATCTAAGCTCCATTAATTTAACTGATGCAAAAATGCATATTTATCCTATACTGAAAACATCAATCTGTGGCCTCAAAAAGTAAACACACACAGACCGGCTTTTACTGATGGCTGTTAGATAACCAAGCACCTTCTAATACCAACTCATTTTTGAAAATGTGACATATGCTTTTGTGGAAATTTGCTCCCAACATCCATCTTCTTACTGTATATTGGGACTCCACAGATAACAGATAGGTTTGGGGTTTTTTCCCTTGGCAGAGCTGAAAACAGCAGTGCACACAGCTTCAGTCCTGCAAAGATTTAAGTAAACTACAGCTCTATTTACTGAACTCTCTGACGTGGTGAGTTCCAGGAATGAAGAAGTCTTTGGAGGACTGACCCTGGACCAAAGTTAATAAAACAAAGCAACCCAAGAGAGAAAGAAGACTAGTATAAAATAACGCATGCTGTATAGTACAAAAAAAAGCACAAGCAGAAGGTATAACTTTTAGATATTGTGGACAAGTGTATCTTTTATTTTCATCAGTCTCCACTACAGCCTCTTCTGTTGTCTTCTCCTTCTCTTCCACCTCACCTTGCTCCCACCCAAACCCCTTTACATTATTGTATTTCATTAATCAATAATCTGGTCCAAAGTTTTATTACTGTAAATTGGACTTGAGCATGCTCAGTCAAATAATCTCTTGCCAAATACTGGAAATCTCTCTTGCAGTAGTTACCAAATGATGCAAAAAATATTCACTCATTTACATTTCTTAAAAAACAACCTGAGAGAAAAGACATTAGGTTATTTTTTTAAACTTTAAGAATAGATCAGGAAAAGATACAGCTACTAGATTTTTTTTTACTTGATGCAAGTCCAAGAGTTCATGTCCCCAAGAGTAATTATTTAACTGAACCATTGTGACTATTTCCTTGCAAAATTAAAATAATTTTAACCTTGAATTTTTGAACTGACAATTTTAAAAAGAAGAGATCAGGTTACAGTTTGTCCTGTTTCCTACTGGCAGATATGACTGAAAAACAAATTACTGTTTATCACTCTTCACACAACATGGGGGGAAAGGAGGAGGAAGCTCTCTGTTGCACTATAACCCAAGCACACAGGAGTATGAAATGGTTTAAAACTCCTGTGGCCTTGGGATAATTCAGCTTGCAGGCAGATGTTCAGAGATGTGGGACAAATACACTACACTACAAACTTGGACAAGCAGAGGAGACCACACACTCAGTCATACCATCTAATTTTAATCAGGCATTAGCCCAACATTTTGGTTTATGGTAGGCCCAGAAGTTTTTTTATTTTTATAAGCAATATCCTTCATAACAACAGTTGCAACTGAGTGCTTGGTAGTGTTTTATGCCAAGAACTTACTTTGATTTATTTGAATTACAAACAAATGTTACCTGACAGGGTACATTAAGGTGTACAAAAGGCCACAATGGGTAACTTGTTCGTGGCCAAAGCACATGTGAGCAATGCAGAGCAGGCAAATAATTTTCCTGACAGAAAACACTTTGCGATCAAATGCAGTCTCCATTTGTGACAAACTGGAGACAAAGGTCTCTTCAATTATTTTAGAAATCAAAAGAACTTGCACCAGTTTATAGAAATTGTTATTCACCCATGCAGAACTTGCACAATAAATTGAAAGGGCAAACAAGTTTTGAATTAAATTTGATTCTAGTGGTGATGCCAACTCTGCCATATTGATCCAAAAGAAAATATCTCAAGATTGCTAAAGGCTTTGTGTGCAGAAGAGGAAGGGAACATTACAAACTGAAAAATGACAGGATTTTCTGCGTTAGTATGCGTACGTAGTATCCAGTGTCAATCCAATTAAGTTTTCACCAAGAGGCCCCAGATGAGGCGAAAGAACATGACAAGTAGAGCCAAGGTTAAAGAAATTAAGTGGTCCAAAGCTGCAATATGGTGCATAAGTCACTGCCCGTAGGCTGTGGTAACAAAGATGGACACCTACATTTAGTTCATATTGCAGCCACTCAGCAAATTTGAACTAAATACCAAATATTTAAGAATTTAAACACCGAAGTGGAAAGCTTAGATAGGGAGATCTGGCAGAGTAAGAAATACTGCAATGTAGGCTCTAGGGTGTGGACGGCTGAGAAATAACAATAATCAGGTTTGTACCCAATACTTGCTACACATATTTTTATATCCTACATACTGTGTAGGACTCAACAGCTCCAGGCAATATACTCTTGTCAAGAATAGTTCCTGGCAAGCAAAGTCTCCAGTTACCTACCCTAACTGTGTCTATTATAACAAATTCACAATTACTGTCTACTTTGGGACACAAACTGCAATCAGATTCACAGGTCTGCAGTGCCATCCCACTGAGGCCTTTGCTGCAGGGCCTTCGCGTGCAATGTATTCCACCTCTTCTCTAAAGAAATCAATTGCTCAGTTTGTAATGTTTCCAGATCTTGATAACATAAGAGCCAAAAGATAAAGTAGTCAAGTCATGTGTTGCTCTATTTTCAGCATGCAGCACCACACACCAGGATTTTAGATCAACTCATTACTAGATCAACCACTGCAGCTCCTAATCACATGAAACAACTTATTTGAGTAAAGTTATCAAAAGCTGATTCTCCTACCTTGAATACTTCTTTTAAAGAATGCTTTGCAGCCTTCACATGACCAGACCCCATAGTGGTATCCTGAAGCATAGTCACTGCAGACTGCACAGAAGTGGGCATCCCTTTTTGAGCCAGGATTATTTGCAATTGGGCTTGTACAGTCATTGCCATTAGTTTTTCTTCTTAATGGTTCTCTGATAGAAAAGAAAAATATCTGTTATAAAGAGGAAAAAATTAATCTACATTGCAAATAGTTTCATTATTTTCCATTGTCTTCTATTCTCTCTCTATAGAGTCTTCTTATTACTGAACACAGGACAGTGTGAAAAACTGTTTAAGCCTTTTTCTGATAAGGTTATTTAAAGCATATAGTCTGATCCCAGAGCTTTCAATGATGACAGACTATAAAGTTTTAAAATATTCAAAGGCATAAAACTGGACTGCTGATGTGTCATTCACATGAACTCTGGGAAAATCATATGGAATGCTGATGGATCTTGAAGAATTCTTGGAAATGTACAAGTCCAGGAATTTGTGAACCAAGTGGACTTTGCCTTTGGGAAGCTTTGCATGGAAAATGCAAACTCAGACAGCTCAGACTGACATGATAAACACTACCACGAACAGAGCTACAGTTGCTTTGTACTGCTAGCAAGGTAAAATTCTAGACAGAGCAATACACATGTAGTCTCAAGTATTTCATCCTTTAAACGAGGCTTTATTCATTCAATGAGATGCTGGAGACAAATATCTTGAGATGTGAGTCTCAGCCTACAAGATCAACTCACAATGTTAGACAAAGTTTTCTATTCGAGGTGACAACCCATGTTGATCACCCTAATGCTAAATAAAAGGAATCCTGAATACAAGAAGAATGGAGAAACACAATTAATAAAATACTTTCATACATAAAAAAAATCATTGCTCCATATAAATTAGTAATATATATGCATTCCTGAAGCACTGCAAATAGTTTCAACTTACTGGAACTATTCTTAGTGACTGGATTAAAATTAGAACAGGTTAAAAACATGAAAGAACAGCCAATTCCTGACACCAAGATCCTGTAAACAAACAGCAAGAGGAAAAGAACTTAGATTATCAGTAAAGTGTTTTTTAGGTATAGGAAGCACATTCATTGTGTACTTTTTCTCTGGACCTCATTTGCTTGGTGGTTTTAGCATGTCTTACCTTCATGGCCAATACAATTTCTAGACAGAAAATAGTGTCATGTGCAAAGTCTCAGCAGCAGTTTGACAAAAGGAAAGCTGCATAGTCAACTTACAGGTATAAACTTAAGCACAGAGGCAGAAGTTAGAAACTGTACAATTTTCCTCATCCCACCTTCCAGCAGGATTAGGGAGGAGAAGAAATATCAGTTGGGATGAGACAGCAGGTAGTATAGTTTACGACTTCTAAAGAACAAGGGTACGTTGCCAGGGCAGAAGAAACCTGTTCACCAACAAGAGCAAGTTTAAACAGAACAGTAGAAACATGCTGAAAGTGCTGTCAAAGAGGCTTTAACTAACATATTAAAAGTAGACTTTGTGCTGGTTTCGTGACAGGAGCGAAGGACAAACACACCCACATGCCAACTAAAAATCACCAAGTTTATAAGTATTTGAGGAGAACATGCTCCAATTGCCTAGTAGAAAATCTGGAAAGGAAAAAAGGTGGTTCTTTGAGCAAATTCCAAACCAGAAAAATTAAGGCATTTATTGTACAACTAAGTTACTGCAAGCTTTTAAAAAATGTTAATTCATTCAGATATTGCAGGAAATAAGGGTGTTTAGATGTTTAACAAGCCTGGTCTTTGATTACACACACCTATCCATTAATGGATTACCGAATCACTAAGTTATTTCCCCTTCTGGCACGCTGGGAAGACCAGTGTGGGAGAACTCTCCCCTAGAACAAAGGGGATCACACACACCTAATATGCTGCTAACACAAGGAGGAAAAAACATTGCTATTCCTTCCTGTTCCCTTGTATTTGGAAGAAAAAGTAGTTTGGCGTTTCATATTAGTAGAAGAGGTATATTTTTAAGCTCTACTTGGGAATCATGATCCAATTGTGAGAGTCAGAAGAGAATCAAAATCAGCTAGAGAGCATCTCGGTGACTGATTGATATGCTGCAGAGAGTGACGTTTATCGCCCTCGTTAAAGCACCAAGATACTATGGATGAAAATAAAGTAAAAGCACACATCGTAACATCTCACTGAGGAGTGTTGTTTTTTACCTCCCAGTCATGACAAGTGTTTTAAAAAACCCACTTTTTCTTTCCCTGCTTAGAAGTTTAACAACAGTCACCCTGCATACATGCAAGCTGCGTGACTTCCGCAGACTGTGGCAAGCAGCTTGCACACAAAGCAACAATCTGGAACGAATTCCTCCCGCAGGTCGAATAGGCATCAAATCTGCTCGTCTATGATAGCTGCAGCAGTGCAGCAGGAGGTTCAAGCCCAATCATTTTGTTACTGTTGTCTGTAAGGACAACAGAACTAGGAAATCGTCGAGAGCTTTGAGGTACACGTTCCTTACCCTGAGAACCTCGTGATCAGACAGTGTATCCACACAAACAGCAAACCAGAGCGGGTAGCCCCACACATGGTTAGAGACCACCTCCCAGCGCTCTTGGGACTGGTGCACTCCAGCATGGTCAGCAGATGAATGAGCTGCCAGGTCCTCCAGAAGAACTGGTGGTAGCTGGCTAGATGCCCACAAAGCTCCTGCACCAAAGGATGCAGGAAAATGGGGCATGTACCCTGCCTGCTACCAAGGAACCACATGGACAAGATTTATGGCTTTACAACTCTTAATACTCCTCTCTATTTTATGGTCATGGTTGCTATATAGAGATATTATGTTTCAACAAAAAGAATTAAGATTTTTTTGAAGGTAACAAGTCGGTGGTTTCCTACTAGTCGCCAACAGTGACAAGATGATTACCCTAAAGGAGAAGGAATTAGCAAGACTATTCAGGTTATTCAGTATCTATCGTGTCTCCTAATTACCTCTAGCTTTGCCACAGCAAGTGTTTGATGCATATGCCACACCTGGAAAACTTGAACCTAAATTCAACTTTTTATTAAAAATGAAAAAGTGTGTCAAGGATTTGACCTAGAAAGTAGCAAGATTTGCTCATTGCATTTGTTGTCTGTCAGGTTTTTTTAAAATCTAAACTATTTGTCGTGGTTTAACCCCAGCCAGCAACTAAACACCACGCAGCCGCTCACTCACTCCCCCTCACCCAGTGGGATGGGGGAGAAAATCGGGAAAAGAAGCAAAACCCGTGGGTTGAGATAAGAACGGTTTAATAGAACAGAAAAGAAGAAAAACTAATAATGATAATGATAACACCAATAAAATGACAACAGCAATAATGAAAGGATTGGAATGTACAAATGATGCGCAGTGCAATTGCTCACCACCCACCGACCGACACCCAGCCAGTCCCCGAGCGGCAAAACCCTGCCCCCCACCTCCCCGTTCCTATACTGGATGGGATGTCACATGGTATGGAATACACCGTTGGCCAGTTTGGGTCAGGTGCCCTGGCTGTGTCCTGTGCCAACTTCTTGTGCCCCTCCAGCTTTCTCACTAGCTGGGCATGAGAAGCTGAAAAATCCTTGACATTAGTCTAAACACTACTGAGCAACAACTGAAAACATCAGTGTTATCAACATTCTTTGCATACTGAACTCAAAACATAGCACTGTACCAGCTACTAGGAAGACAGTTAACTCTATCCCAGCTGAAACCAGGACACTATTGTACATTATAAAAAGAAAGAGAGGAAAAAAAACACTGAGAAAACAAGAAAAATCCATTAAGTAAAAAATTAATAGTCTAGATTTTATAATTTCTTATAATGCTTCCCTCCCATAGGCCACTGACTCTTTCAGTGCCTGGAGATAATTCAATCTCATACAACCCTAAGCTGTAGGATGAAGAAGGCTCTTCCTTTCTGTCCCAGAATGTGTGCAAGATGATGGGCAAAAATCAGCTGAAGAATACTTTTCAATCTTTATCTTCCTCATTTTTTAGAGACTCCCTCTGCTATAACTTCTGGAATTGTTAATGCCACAAAACTGTCAATATTTATATCTCCAAAGCATATGTTTTAGTATGCTCCAAACATTGATTAATGTGCTGAAAACCATGTCATAGGTATCTTAAAATTGAGAGATATTTTTGCTTAATCTCTATAACTATTCCATCATAAAATGGAGATGCCAACCCATCACCTCAAAGAGGCTTCAAGATATGTTTAAGTGCTCTACGAATGAGCATAATAAAAAAAGCGTAGGAGAATAGCGCAAATAATTATGGCTTCAGAACAGAGTTTAAGCAATGTATAAATATGATATTAGCACTCAGTGAACATGACAAAGTTACTAAATAATTTCTAATTAAGCAAGCATTGCTAGCCTGTGTACCCAAAAACCTTTACTTACATGCTCTACCTGCAATTAGTCAGAAGCACAAGGAAAATACTAGGAAGAACAAATTAAGTTCCAGAAACATCACTCTGGCATCTTCATTAAAGTTTCCTAATACTTTTTAGAAAGTAATGTATCTGATCATTTTGAAAATAAACCTTTTGTTTCTTTAATTAAAATCCTTTTATTTAGAGGATGGAGACAGAAATAAATTTCAGGCTACTTTTAAATATAATATAATTACACTGCCACATTCCTTTTCTCTTCATGTCATTGTAATATAAATTGAGTGATCCTGCACCAACGAAATTTATGAGACTATTTCTATTGTCTTCACTAGGTACAGGACCTATAATGCAAATAAATATAGCAGTCTTTATCACCAAATTATTGCCATTTTGTACAAAAAAAATGGAACTCTAAAAATTCACATCTATTTTTACATGGAATAAAATTCATTTTTGTTGTACTATTGGTGCAAAGTAACACTACACTGCATAACATTTGCATTTAGCAAAGTTAAATAAATTCCTTCTGTATTCATATAATGAACCTATTTGTAAGGAAATGGAATGCCCAGAATTCAGGTTCCTTATTTTAAGCTGATCTACAAGGAGATCCAAATTACACAGTGATCAGCTTTAGCTCTCAACTAATGTGGACCACATTAGTTTAGCTAATGTTAATAGAAATTTACACCCAGGGAAGATAGAGTCCTCTCATGGTGAGACTCTTGCTTCCTTTTGAAAGGTAAGATAAACTATGTAACAGGCCTAAATATGTAGAAATGCTTTCTTAATCATCTTTCAATCAAAATCCCTTTTCTCAAACTACAACGCTGTTTAAAATTACTTACACTTTACAGCATTAGTCTCTCCCTTCCCCCAGAGCTATTCCTTTAAGTTTCAGTCCCAAGAACTCTTCCTTCAAGGTATAATCTATGAATCTGTAGTGTCACAGTCATTGTTCCCATGGCAATAAATATAATGTTCATGACATTAATTTAAGACCTCACCAAAGGATAAAGCAAAAGGAAACACAGGGCTTTTTTTACTTCACAGCTTTATTTCAGGACAGATATCCACAATAAGGGAATTACAGCTCTTGCTTTTTGTGTTTCCATATCAAATTAATTTTTTCCTTTTTTACAACTTCTGTACACAAATGGGGGTTACAATGCGTCATACTGAGCCAAATGAACCACTGAGAAGGTCCAGCTACCAAGCAACACAACAGTTACTTGCTGCTGAACAATAAAGGTTATCCATAAATTTAGACTCCAGATTTCATTGATTTCTCCTCTTTAAGTTAGGTCATCATCAGCTACAAGAGCAATAGTGCATAGGAATCTATACAAATGGCAGAAGACTTATTTACTTAAACTTCGGTGTAGCAGGTCTGGCTTCCCTTCAGTCTCTGTAGAGAGCACACTGCAGGGCATCAGATGGGGTGCTCTTGCTTTTGGCTTATTCCAGCTGCTGTCCCATCATCTGGACAGCTTCAAACACTAACCTACGGCAGCATTCCCAGGGCTGTCAAAGTTTTGAGACATTAACCAAAGCAGGAAGAGTGTGGATGTTAACCCTATCCGCATTAGACCTCCTTGGGGAATTCTTCTCTACAAAAGTGCTACCCAAACTGCCTCTCCCAACCCAACCGACACACCTACACTTAACATAGATTTGCACTCCAGAACTGCCTGCTACTCTCTGCTGACTCCAAATAGAGACTAATCAGGTGGCCAGGCTGAAGATCTGTGCAGCCTACAAGTCTGAAGTAGACATAGATCTCATGCCTTAGCCCTGTGCAGTCAACATAAGGCCCACCCATTGCAGAAGGAATGTGGGTAGTCTCAAAAACAGCACAAATCCTTTATTAACAATTGAACTATAACTGTTGCCAGGACACACTACTTTTCATACTGACAATGACTGCTGAAGTTAGATAAGGAGCCCTATAAATAAACATACAGCTGCTAAAATGGGAACAGCACCTGCAACACCCTGAGCTTTTATCCATCCAACAGCTGTTGTGCCCATGAATGGAGTAATTTCATCAAGTGATGATCTACACACTGCTTATGGTTTGTAATATGAGTAAATGTGCAGAATGGGAACATGTTTTTGCAAATACAGTTTCTTTACAGCTGAAAATTTAGCCTGTGAATCTGCTGTTCACAGCGCCTTCATAAAGTCAGTTGAGAACAGCAACAGAAACGTCAGACTTTTTCAGTAGCAGCACCCTTTTGAACATGATGCATGCTGCTGTATGACTGTTAATACTAAAACCAAAAAACAAAGATAACATTTCCCTTGAATTCTAAGTTCATGAAAAGCCTTCACAGCTATTAGATGCAGGAAAAAAAAAAAAAAAGCCAGATAAAATGGAATTCAAACAATATTGTATGAAAAAGAAAAAAGAATGAACCTTTACTTCTTTCACTTAAAGGACTTAGATTTACCAGAGCAAAATTCATTTCTATTACACAAAGTAGTACCTAGCAGTCTTGAACTTTTGTTTATACAGTAAACAGTTCCCACATTGAAGGCATTTGTAGTGCTTTGTGTCAGCGTATAGCTCTCTAATGAGCTATTGAAAAAGAAATCCTATTTCAGAACTTCCACTAAAAAAAACACAAAACCCAGGACTGCTTTGGTGTTTGGTGAAGGATTTTTGGTTTTGCTTTGTTTTTCAGAGACGCTGACACAGAGAAGTCAAATGTAAAAAGAAAAGACTTAAAAGAACTAAAGAAACAGTAAATAATTTTCAGCAAAGTTTTAAAGAAATGAGTAGTACTGACCTGGTCAGAGGTAGCACTGGCTCCATCGGTCTTGCTTCGTACCATGGACTCTTTGGCTGCTCTGCATACAGAAGTGATGACTGACAATGCAATGTCAGGGGGGAGAGATGGCCAGGAGCAGACCATAATACATTGGGGCTTGATGCTTGCTTCACAGATGCACTCTCTGAATCACCAAAACTGCTGGTAATGTTGTAACTCATCATTGCAGGACTGCAGAATGCCATTGCAGAATATTCATGTCTGTTTTCCATGTAAGATGAGGGAACATAGACTGGACTGTGTTCTGCTGTCAATGTGGACTGATTACAGCTGTAGGGAACTGGAGAGATGATACCAGCGGGTGAGTTTTTAACTTCTGTTTTATTGCATCCAATATCCTGAAGTGGCAGCAACTGAGAAAAGTCCTTGTGAGAAGATGCACACAGGGACATTTTGAAGCAAGACTGAAGACTGTTGTTTAAATATTCATCCTAAGATGGTAAGGTATAAAAAAAGGTGAATTAAAAAGTAAGAAAGTTCTGTATTAAGTCTTTTCTATAAAAGAAAAAAGGAATCAGTAAGACAGAAAATATAAAAATATCCTGTTAAAACAGATTTCATACCAAACGCACTTAAACAGTCAATGTACAAATTTACTACCTTTAAGGAAAAGAAAGCATTCTCGAACTTCCTTAAAAATAAAGGCTAAGACACTTGTTGAGTTCAGACTCCCTTAAAAAATAACGAAAAAAACCAAATAAATCACTTGAAGTCTGAAAAAAAGATGCAGGTGACAACTTGGATCTTAACAAAAGTAACTCATTACAACCAGGGTAAAACTGCTTTATGTCAGAGGCAAAATTACCCTATGGCCCAGAACTATGGAGTGAGTGCCCTGAGAAATCAATTCTCTTCATAAAAACTCACCACCTCCTGTTCCTGCTAAAAGTGTACTACTTCAGCCTTTCCTTTATCAACACAAACATGTAACAGCAGGTATTTTGAAAGCACACAAACACACACACATACGTCTCCTTTACCTTCCAAAACCAGAACTCCACTGCACATCCCTCTCCACAGAGGAGGAAGACATATAATGGATGTCAGTAAGCAAAGCAACTTCATCACTGAGAGGTCCCTGGATACGGCACCTCTGAACAGAGCCTTTATAAAAGTAGAAGTCACAAAATGCAGGTATTTCTAAAGCTGACAACACAGAACTCGAGCGATTTCATAAGGTCTAGAAGTTTTATAATTTCCTGCCACTCTCCATCCCCATCCATCCCAACTACTCTCCATCCTTCATCCCATCTGAATCAACTATCAAAACAGAGACCTGAATTTGCCCATAGTAAATACTCTTTGCCAGATTTAGGTATAACCACATTATTTAAGGGGGAAAAAATTTTGGAAAGAAAAAAGCCCACCAAACCCATCCTTCTAAGACAAAACCCCTGTCCTGGAAGCATTACTTTTACAGTAGCATTTAAAAATACTTCTTTTTTATTCTCCACTGAGGGTTTCATCTGCAATTCATTCCAGCTTTGAAGACAGACACGCAGCCCTCTTATAGCTTGCAATCCAAAACAATTTTGTTTCCAAAATAGCAAGTTCCAGCCCCCAGAACTGATATTGTAGTGTACTTTTATGGATGGTAATAAGATCTTAACATGAAAAATCATGGGATAAAAAGTCAACCAAAGCTTTGCTACTCAAGAAGTGGCCAAAGTATTGATGCTAAATATTCTTACCTTTTTTGACCTCACGTGACCATAAAGCAAGATGAGGAAGATTCAAACACAGGTTTCCTGAAGTACCAGCAACCTCCCTGCCCCCAAAATTCTCAGCCAGATAGCATTTCTAGTATGCCATCTTGGGGCATTGACACATTTTTCTCCTCTAGGGCCAGGACTGAGGGTAGAAGCATTAACAAAAAATGTAAGAAATAGTATTTTTTAATAAAATGGATAGTTTAGGGTCTATCCTTCTCACTTTGCACTCTGTTGATGAAACTGAAGATATCTGTAGAAATAACCAGGAACTCACTTAAATCGTCTCAGGCGCTTCTGTCCCAGCTGCTGTTTTTTCCTTTGTGGGAAACAGGAAAATGAGATATCTCAGCAGCTGTTTATGTCCAGCAGTTGTTGCACTGGCACTCCGATCCAGCCAAAGCAAGAGAATCTGACTCACTCCTCACACAATCTACACGCTTCATTTGCCCCAGCCAGATGCTTCATGATCTGCTCTAAGAGAAGCCAAGCATCATTCAATTTTCACTGCAAAAAGCACTGAAAATCACAAAGGCACTTTCACTCCCAGATTATGGACCAAGTATCCCAAATAATTTTTAAGCAGCAAATGATGGAACTAAGACGTTATCTTAAGACTATTTTCAGTGGTTACTACGAATGGGCCCTGTGAGCACACTGAATTCAAAATGCATTTAAAGCTTCTGCATGGGTAAAGCTGTATACTATTTGCAATCTTAGAGGCTGCACATATTCAAGGTGTGCGTGGACACTCTGCAGGAGCATCTGGAATGTCCAGCAAGAGCTGACTGCCCTAACTGCATCCTTCTGCTTCCCTGCAAAGGGCACACAGCGCAGGGTAACCCCAAACCCTTCTGAGAGAAGGGCCTGAAGGGCATTACACCACCACCTCTGTTCTAGTCAGCTAGAGACATTCTGGTATAATACTTTGATAGTGTTTACAGCAGGCAACTGGTTGTGTAGTCTCCCTCAGACATTAGAAAAATAGATGCATGTACACTGTAGAAGCAGAGACAACACAGAGCTGGTACTACACCGTTTCATGAACTGAAATCAGCTGAGTTTTAAGTCATGTTTTTCTGGACAGGTAATCCAGTAGAGTAGTATGCAGGAAAACTGCCTATTTAGCAGAAGGATGTATTCTCTCCAAAGGGCAACACACGGTATTTAGAAACATACACAGAAGTTATGAGAAGAAAGAGTGAAGTTTGTTTTAGAGGGAGGAGCCACGCAAGCATGTAAAGTCAGTACAGCCTTCCTGAAAAACAGACTGCTCATGACTTATTTACAAGAGAAGGGACTCTGGGTTCCAGGACACTAAAGAAAACTGTACTCATGGTCTTCAGCAGACTGCAATATAGTGAAAAAATAACAGCATTGGCTTAAGATAATTAACTTGGGTCACAGAAATAGTTTAACCACAGTAGACTATGGATCTACATGAGATCACGTTGTTCACATTTCCTTATACCTAGAGAATTTAGAATGGGAAGCTCAGAGCCTCACAAATAAAGTGAAGCTGCTGAAATTATCCAGTATTGCTCAGAAGATCCAAAAAACTGACTGCTGGACTGTGAAGTTAAAGAAGGACTGCAGATTCAGGGAACCGGATCTTAGGATTTAAGGCTAGAGAAAACAAACTCCAGTAACACCAATACCTCAGAAGGAAGCACGACCACATTTAAGCCAAGGATTACAATAAGTAGTGCAACAGGCTAATAAATTTGTTCCATCCTGGTATAACATCCTCATATCTTAAGCACCATTCCTTAAACAGAAACAAACTCCTACATAAAGTGAACTCCCATTCCAACATCTCCTCCTTCTCTGAAGAAAGATTTTAAAGCAAGATTCAATTTTAAAGTACATTATTTAGATCTAATCTATCAGCACTGCACTAGATCTGTACCAGACACAGAAACAAAACAGGTATCTGTTATTTTTATACTACAGTCTTCTGAGAGACCACAAATGTTTCAGTCCACTGAGGTCAATGTAGCTTAGCAAGATACTCAACAACCGAAATGCCATTATTAAGTAAATAGCCATTTTGTCCAATTCCTTGAGTAACACTTACCATTCACAAATCTAAGTCACTAAGGGCAGGGTTCACATCTGGCATAAGAGAAAATGTTCCATTGGCTCCAGTACACAGAGGATGACACCACTGTCCATGAGGATGTAGGAACAAAAATGTGATGTTATCAATGTTCTCCACAAAAAAATATTAGGTTTCTGGCCCTTAAACAGCTCTACATATTGAACTCAATGTATCTTGAGAGTCACCATGCAAGACACACCAGATCAGGCACAACAACTGGTTTAGATGTCATAGTCAAACAGACACATGGGTAAATAATTAAGCCATCTGATCTATTTGAACAAACTCAAAAGCCAGTTATTGCACATTATCTATACCAAATATCTTTTTAAAAGCCTTGTATGAAATAAATAATTTTTTTTTTTAATTTTTATTTTTAGTTTTGGAAAGGGGAAAAAATATGTAGAGAGGGCAGCCTGCCATGTTTTAGAGCCTGCTTGGAAACATAATACAATAGCTTTTCCTAGAAAAACGCAACAGTCTGCAAAAAGCAATAGTGATGGATGTTCTCAGGCACCATTCCATCAACATAACACTACAACATACATAGAATTTTATAGGCAAGGCATATATTTTGAGCAAAGACTTTTTTGGAATAGAGAATTAAGATGACCTTTTTCTCCGCTAGGCTTAAACTAAAGTGCAATCATTCTTCCTCTCATTTTAATAGAGGTGATTCAGCAAGCATGCATTCCACTACCCCACAGCCTAAAGCCCTCAGTCATCTTGCAAAGCATTCTATTAATATTCTGCTAAGTTAAACTTTACACAACTCACCACAACAATGAACTGAATCATTTTCTCAAAAACGAATCATTAAAGGAAAATCATTCTTGATGCATAAAATGGCACTTGTGCTTCAAGTTTTGTGAAAAACTTATTACTCATTAAACACAGCAGTGCCAGATACTGCCAACAGAAGGCATATAAGTAAACAAGTTTATTATTACCTGAGAAGGACTAGATGCAACAAGTAGGGGACAGATGGGGAAGCAAAATGAAAATGAAGCTATCTGTCCAGACCTCAGATGTTGTACTCATTCCTGCAAAATTAATGGCCTGTTCTCAATGAAATCAGGACCTCCTCTGAAGAAAATATTGCAGATTAAAAGCACATGGGCAAGAATACTTCAAAATGCATAAGCAAAACGAGCACTCTCTTTGGCCTATCTTAGCCTTTGTGTTATTGAGGACACTAAGAACTTCTAGGTTATTCTAAACATTTCATAAATATATTTCTGGGCTCGATGCATATGACATACATGGTGGCACCAAGGGAACTGGGTTTGTTCCACCAGAGGAACACAAGACTGCAGGATGGTCTAACTGCAGTCTTCTACTTTCTGAAGTGAAGTCGCAAAGACAACAAAGCCAGACTTCTGAGAAAAAGTGCACAAGCCAGGACAAGAGATTACAGTCATAAGTCAGTGCAAGGGGAAATTCCAGTTGGACATATGAAAAAATTCTCCACAGTGAGAATTAAGTACAGGAACAGGATATCCAGAAAGGCTGTGAAATCTCTGTCTTTGGAGATATAAAAAAAACTTGACTGAAAAAGGCTCTGAGCAACCTGACCTCACTTTGAGCAGGATGCTGGGTTAGTTGCTTTCCAGATGTCCCTTCCCAGGAGAATTTTTTTATGACTATGTTCATCCACCACTGGAGGCATTCATAGCAGAGGAAATTCCATTTTACCTGTGCTGGAAAGAGTGAAGCATATCAAAAGATCATTAAATACACTGGCCACCTTGTCAACTTTGTTCAAGAAGGTAAGAGCTGTGGGTCTTGTTCAAAGACAACCAGCATTTAACGCTTCATAGTACCTGAAAACAGCTGTCTTGCATATACTGTATGCAGACAATTGGAAAAGATTTTCAGATCTTAATTCAAACTAGAGTTAAGATTGACTACAGCAGTTTTTAGCCTGTCAATTTGTAGATCCTTCAAATGTTATCAGACCTCAGAATGGATTTAAGCTTTCTATGATTTGTATTTCTTACATACATTTCATAGACTTAAGGATCCAGAGACCAGAAATGGAAAGCCACAGTCCTGCTCAAGAATACAAATGCAAACTGAGACACTTCAGCTCCTTTACTCTACATGTCATTACTTCAGATTCAATGTGGACACTCAGTACATATTCCATCAAAAAAAATTTGAATTTCAGTGTGAAAATTTTAGCATGTTCCATTAGAAAAGAAACATCTATTAAAACTATTACACAAGTAGCAATTACAAGGATATATCAGAAGACTTTTTAATCACACTTCAATCCACAGCAGTATCATGGCAGAAGTCAGTGCACAGAATATCACCCTTGTCCAATAAGAACTTTATTATTAAAAGAGAGCATCTCTCTGTGACGCAAGGAAGGGCAGGGAAGAGTGGTACAGGCTGGCCTACACCTGGGACTCAGATTTTCGTGGAGCTGGGATGTGCATATGTATCCAGCATCTCTGAAACACACTTGGGTCTCTCAGCACACGCTAATTAATTAAGCTAATTCTTAGGAATTTAATTTTGAGAAGCTAATTCTTGGTTTGATGATCAGAACATCTTTGCCAACAGCAGGGAATACACCAGTTCCTTGGATCCAGGAGGAATTAATTCCTTCAATCACCATTTCTCCCTTAATGACAGTGCCCTAGAACGAGCGTATAGGAGCCTTCCTCCACCTCATTACTTTCTAGTCATTAGAAAAGCCTGTACTGAGGGACATCTTTAATTTGTATGACTCTGCTGAGAAACAGAGTGCCATGCTCAATCATCTGGCATCAAAAAGGGCAAATATATATGGATAAATAGCCTCATTTTGCCCAGTAGGACTTTTACACAGCTTGGAAGGTTACTGAATAACTGTCTCTTAGTTACTGGCATGGTGTAGACATGAGCTGGCACAGGGGCTGAGATTCTCTGACCCAAGTCAAGTTCTTTCTGTTTACTCTTATAACAATTCAGAGTCTCCTGTATTAGAAATAAATAAATTGGGGACTGAAAACACCACTGCATTTATTGCCTGTTCCCACAGCACTTCCCCCACGCAAGTCTGTGAGGATATACAGCAGGCACACAGAGCAGTGCCAGCAGCAATGCACTCATGCCAGACAGAAATTTGAGAGAGAAAAGGGGGGGGGGGGGGGGGAAGTCAATATGTGAAGACAAACAAGTAAATCAGGCAATAGGAATACAGCAGGAATTGAAACTTCCTATTCTCTCAGGGAGAGAATGTCTGTCTTGCTTTCGGAGGAAAGCAAAGGTGAAAGATCTTCCCTGGCAGCAGCTGTCCATCACTAGGCATAAAAACCTGTGACGGGATTAAGAGCCCTTTGGCCAATGGACAATAGAGTAAGGTCAGAACTGCCCCTAAAACCTAGACACTCTGGCAATCTATAGGCAACAAGATTAGATAGGTGGGTAGACAAACAGGACATATCCCAAAATGACATGAACTAATTTCTTTCTGCAGCACATGCTATACCACCCAAGCATCTGCCCTGCCATAGCTCCAAAACGTAGGGTGGGAGTTTCTGTTTGGCATGTATGTCAGTGAATGCAGAATTTAATTTCTCCTGGCTAAGCAGACACGATGCATTGGCTGTTCCCTTGAGCATGCCATGCCTCAGGGTCCTCAACTGACCTCTTGCTTTATGAGGCTGAGAAGCAATGGTGATAACCATAGTTGTCATTGGCATAAGAAAACTTTCCTTGCAAACATGCTGTCAGGGAATAATTTTTTCAGATCTACGTGACCTGAAGAGTGGAGAAAAAGCAGGAGACCTTTTCCTGTCAGACCCATGTGCAATATCCCTTATTCCACTCTCTCCTCCCCCAAATAAAACAATCTTATTTACTGTGTTTTCTCCAGACAGTCTCTTTACTATGCAAATTATTTATGCTGTAGGATTAATTTGTGTAGCAAGAGTCTGTTTCACTAGTGGTCTTATATTAAGCAACGAGCCCAAAGTCTCTTCAACCAAGAGCACTTGTCAGCATTGGTTTCAAGACAGCTTATTGTGTCTGTCCAAGAAAAACATGCCACATGCAAGATGCCTTTTCCATCACTGCCACTCAGGCAGCCACTAAAGCTGCAGAGTTGAACTGTGCTTTGGGAGACACTGAGAGATTTACTTCATTTGTGTGACTATGTGAGCAAGGAGCATCCAGTTTGCATCTTGCTCTACTCAATATCCAAACAACACACTTCATAAATACATGGATGCCTTACCTAATACATGGTTGCCTTACATTTTACTGCACAAAGCAATCTTTTGTCTTTTTAGTCATAAAACTTGAATAAACAACCTTTTCTGTAATTGGATAGAAGTGAAATCTATGTATGAATATGAATGAAATGCAGTGCAGTTTTAGCTGCTTTTGTGGTTTTAGCTATAAGTCAATTTGTTTCCTTATTGGAATTTATATAAAATACTATTTCACTTGTATTCATTTTGCTATGCATCTTCACATTAACAGAAAATTCAGGACTAAATATTTTTGCCCCTGCAATTTTATTCTAACTTCTTTTAAAAAAAGTTTTTGCAATGTAGTTATTTGATATCTGATTCTGATGACTTAAAAGACTTACAACTACCTGATAAATTAATAATTATGCCATAACTTTTCCCTCACAATCACTAATTCACTGAAATAACACAGAAACCAAGGTATTGCTTATTCTTGCCTTTCAAGCTATGAAACAGTTATAATGTCACATGAAATCCCAGATCAGATATGTTTAACATCATCCACAGGTAACAAAAGTTTGTGTATACATTTTAGTCCCGTAAACAAAAAAAGCTGTTCTAGATTTGTCTCGTCATTAACCTGTAGGTAAAATCCTGTCTCAACTGAGTAGTCAGAATTTTCTTGTTAATTCACACAGGTGACCATTTGTCTAATGTATTAATCAAGAAAAAACTTGAATGTCCTAATATTAAAATGAAATCAGAGAAATTATTCTGGGATTTCTGTTCTCTAAGCTTCATATTTCCTGTCTCTGGAGGAATGGACCAGCAAATTCTTCTATGTGAATATTTCTTGCTGCTAGCAAAAGCATGTTGCAGATAACTGAAGAAGAGCACAATAACATAGTGGATATAAAAATCTATTCAACCCCCTGGATCACCATCCCTTTTCACTGTAAGTTCTCTGCTACTTGCACCTTTAAGTCAATATTCAAGAACCAGAACTAAAACTAAGTGTATTTAAAGAGATCATAAATTAAGATGGCTTCATAGTGTTTTAATTAATATATTTGAATCCATTCCTTATCAGAATATCATCATAGACACTCACAGTGGCTGACTTATTAAAGGTAATCCTGCAATTGCAACATTTTAAGATCATCTCCAAAACTATGAGTATTTTCTTCCTGTGATAATTTAAGTTTATCAGGTTACCAACAAATAAATTCACTGGGATATAAACTAATTTTTGTGATTCTACTTTCTCCAGCAATACTTGAAGCTCCGTTAACTGATTCTCATAATTTACAGCACTTAAGAGATGATTGACTGTAAAGCAACCTCAGATTTAGTCCAACCTTTCAGGTCTAAGATTTTTATTGTTATTTCTCCTTTGAAAGTCCGAGGAAGCTGAACTGTTCACTCACACACACACACACAGAGTTACCACTCTGAGAATGGAGACACTACAGCTGTCTTCCTCTAACACTGCGTTACAGTCACTGTGTCTGCAAAATGTTACATCTTATTTAAAAAGATACAGGAAAGTTAAGAAAGGAAAGGAAAGCAAGAAGTATGATAGTGACAGCGGGGTGATTCTATGTTTAAACTTTGTTCACAAACATAAAGAGGAATTTTGATAGAGTTCTGAAATAGCAAATAAAAGTTCTAAAGCTTAAAATTAGAAATACAAATGTATTTACTGCTTCAGTAAAGGCACCCTACTTTGGTCTTAGAT
The DNA here is from genome assembly GCF_026419915.1 of Harpia harpyja. Taxonomy (NCBI): domain Eukaryota; kingdom Metazoa; phylum Chordata; class Aves; order Accipitriformes; family Accipitridae; genus Harpia; species Harpia harpyja. The sequence goes on along the minus strand of NC_068942.1, from coordinate 74,877,019 downwards.
TTCTCCCCTTCTTGTGGGGACAACAGATGAGCAAGGAATTTCAAGGATATGGATGAGGAAACAGATTGTTGGTAATACTCAGCACATCAGAATCAAATGCTAAATGACTTTATGTTCAAAAGCGGTTTCTCATGCAACTCGTATCAAAACTTTCTCTGCACATAAATGGTAATTATGCATCATTCTCCATATGACCAGCCATTCCAAGGTCTGAATTGCATAATTTGCTGTTTATTCCATCCTGTCTCCAGATTGAAATTTATTTTCTCTAATAAACTTCACTTGTAAAACCTCCAAGATAAAAAGACCAGATCATTCTTGTAATTGCTAGCCGAAAGTCTTTACTAGCGTTCAGGCAGAGGTTCTGATGTGTTTGATGAAGATTTACGCACATGCTGTCCAATCCTTAGTTATTGTTAAATATACCTTTTAGCATTGCCAAAAGCAAACTTAAGAAACAGGCTTGTATCTTTTTGTCTAATTAGGAAGATCCTTTTCAAAACTGAAGTTCTCATTAAAAGAATGTAAACCTCTATCACCAACTTTAATATGGGAAAACTACTTAGACACAGAAACTGTAAGAACAAAACCTGAAACATTCATTTATCAGTATGAGACCTGGAATTTGAAAAGCCTGATCCAAAGTCCAGTCAAGTCAATGAGGAAACTTCCAATAACTCCAATTTGCTTTGGATCTGGTCCTAAAAAATACTCTGATGCTAAGAAGTGGCTTTTGCCTTTTCTTAGCATATTCATTTGTGCAGTTTTCCAAAAACCTAAACCCCTAATATATGTTCAAAAAATACTCCTTCTGCTTTTAGTGCAGCAATCCTATTCTAATTAGATTCTTAAGCCAAAGTCCTAAAATATAGCAAACTTCCACAATTTTGTCTGAATCCTCAAAGAATTTTTAAAACACAAACCTGTTGAAAGATCATTTAATCTGCAAATACTTTTAGACTTTAAGAACAAATGTGCACTGGAACCAAAACAAAACTCTCGATTATTTAACTATCCCATTTCACTTATAGAGGTTATTGTTCATAAATCCAGAGGCTATCAATTGCAGAGCTTTGTCAACATTTAAAATAATAAATATTTCATTCAATATAGCACGTACCTGATTGACACTGAATAGGGTTTCTGCTCTTTATAAATGTTCTGACAGCATTATATGTCAACAAGGTTTTCACATAGCAATTCTGGATTTGTTTTCCTTCTTTCCTTTATCTGTGATTCTAAAGCAGCTGTGCCCACCACCACTTAGTCATCAGATCTCAAATATGAATCTTTTCAAAGCAATGTGATGCCCGCTCATCAGTGCAAGATTACACAGATACTATCAGTGTTTCCTTTCCCTGTGAAGGCAAGACCTAAACAGAAGTTCCTCCTCCTCCTTTCTGACATAACAAGCTTCTGAATTTGTCGTTCGCTGCAGTTAAAGCTCTTACGTGACTGAATCATTTTATAAGCCAAGCATTCTCACATTTAGCACAGAAATATGAATGATGAACTAACCAGTAATTCTGGAAGCAAATACTGAGATTTAAAAAAGCCAAATCAAACTTTTTATATATTTGTTGCAGGAAAACCTGAAACAATTCACATTTGCTCTGAACCAGCAATGTTCTCATCTTAGACATTTTGGGCAACATAATTAATAAACTACTTTGGCATTGTTTTTAAACACCAGATGCATAAACACAGACAAGGGGGGATTTTTTTTTTTTTATGTGACTACATTCTTTTTCAAACAAAGCAAATTAACTGGAAGTCATTTAAGGTAATATCTTTATTTTACCAAGTTAATATTAAAAAAATAAATTTGAAGACATGCAGCAAGGTCCAATTCTCAATTATACATTGGGATTGCTTTCAAAATGCTTGATTAATTGCACAGCATTAACCTCATTTACTCTAGGGAAGCTGACATGCTTGTAAATTTGCTTACATAAAGCCTCATGTTATTCATTCTTGCATTTTAGACCCCCAAATACCTCCAAGTCTACACAACCTTCTGAAATCTCTTGTCTGAGTGAGGAGATTCTACTGTTATCAACACATGCAGCTGAACTAGTCCTGCCCCCTTCGCTATCAACAGCTTCTCTGCAAGCACAGCCAGAACCAAACCAAGGTAGTATTACTATCCACTCAGTCATCCACTCCCATAATTACTTTATGCTAATGCAATTTTTCTCAGCATCAGATTTTGCTTTTCTACCTTGTTTCTATGTTCTTTTCCTTGAGCCTCACCATCTCCTCTTATTACTATGTTGCAGGTCCAAACACAGCTGCTTTTAATCTGAAATTCCTTTTGTTTTAACAGATAAATCCTTTTGCAAGCTACAGGGGATTTAAATCCCTACTGCCAGCACTTTTTGATGATTAGCTCTTATATGAAGTTGGACCTGTGTCCATCCAATCCTATTTGTGCCTGTGGTAACCCTTAAACACTGTTTAAGGGCAAGGTCATGTTCCCTACCATCCTCAGTACTAATGGGATAGGAACATGAAGGTTTACAGCTAAATACTACAGAAGTGCACCTTAGTTGTTCACAAGTATAAGGGCCGCTTTCCCCTCACATCCTGGCATAGCCCCTAAACCATCTGTACCAGGCTCTGATCCTGGAAGTCCCTTTACTCTAAACAGCTGACCCTTGCCAAAGTTCTTATTTTTAGCAGCTGTCCTCCTGCCCCTTTACCAAGACAGCAATAGACACTCTACTGCTAAAGGGCCCCTTATTTTCCACAAATGAATGGCAAAAACTTTCAAAACAAGGAAGGACAGAGGAGACGCTGTCAGCAGAAGTTAGTCTTGTGAGGACATCAGTGGGGTCAAGAGATCCTTATGGCTGTCTTCTCCCCATGAAATCCAGGGGAAGTGAACTAGTAAAACAGACACACACCTTTTTGGGGGTAAATATACCAGAAACTACAGCAGACCCTGTCATTAGTCACATTACAGCACACCAGGTTTCTGCAGAAGAAAACTGTTCTGTATATGACTATCTTCAATAACTTCAAGATGTGCTGCCCCAGTCATATCTAAGAGCTAATGTACATGTTCTGCCTGGCAGACAGCCCTGACTAAGATTAGAATAATATATGTACATGTCTGCAGAAGTGTCCACAAAATGCAGATCTAAGAGGGGAAAAGGGAACAAGGACTATGGATACCAAATAAGCATCAGGAGCAGCATTAAGTAGTTACCTGTGGATTGCATCTTTCCTCTCCATTCAGATCTTCTCTCAGTTAGGAGCCACAGCTGTTTTGGCAATATAAACTAAAACCTTCAATCAAGGCAAATTAAGATTGTATTAAGGATTTTATCTATTAGATAACCAGATGGAATAAAGAGTAACTAGATAAAAGACCAGGAACAGATTGGCAGCAGACAAAGAAAAATAAGTCAAGTTCTCTTCGCTCTCTTTTATATATATAATGTATGTTAATGTTTCCTAAAACAATATAAAGTGAGAATGCCTTTAATTAATGTATTTTCCTCATAGATTTTGGGGGGAGTGAGCATCAAGACAGGAGTTTCCATGCATAGAAAGGGATGATTAGACTCTGAGCTACAGCAATTTGTAACTGGAGCAGCACCTGTCTAGCAGACATGCGGGGCAGCTACGAGGAGCCTTGAGACAATACACAAGACAAAAATAACCCAAATAAGGTGTAGTTCAGGATGGTACGCTCCCCTGTGTGTACAAGTGCATGAAGGAGAATACATTAGTGCCAACAGATTCAAAAAGCAGTTCCTTTAGACAGAGGTGTCACAGTGAATAAAATGGGTAAATTTACCTATTTGACAATCCAGGCCCATCACTGATGAATGGATAAATTTTGTGTTGTCCCAGACAAAAAGAGTTACTTACATCATTATCACCTAAAATTATTCAAGGCTGAGCAGTTCCTGGGACCACAGGATTCACCATGCCAACTGTATGGTGTATACTATCCGTATACTCCCCAAGTAAAGCACCAAGTTTTCTTCTCAGCATTCCCACTATATTTAGCACCCTAGGTCTCACAGTCACAACTTGGCTTTCTAGCAAATTCACGCTATGTAAGCAATTTGAAGAGCGGTTTGACTTGAGGATTCACCTAACAAGGAACCTTTTTACCACCTCCCACAAGTTTTAAAGGTGTTATAGTAAAAGGATCACACTGAAGGAGGAGTGAAGAAAAAGGGCCAGAACAGAACTGCAGAGGGAATCTTCTTGGACAATGTTCATCAGTGGTTACATGTTCTTGCATGCCTATTATTAAATTGCTGTGGCAACCTCCTTAAGGACACCTGCTGATAGCTGTAAAAAAAAGCTATGCAATTTCATCGCAGTATCTCACATATCCATAGAAAGAAGTAAACTTTGAGGAAAAGAAGGATGCAATATTAAATTTGCAGAACTATATACCACAATTATGCCTAAAAGAATTTGAAGGAAACCACCCATCCCTGTATTATCTTGGGCATAGGTATATTCTCCTCATCACCTGTGAGTATCCAGTGGGTGAATACCTTGCTTTGTTACCACAGCTTTGGCCCCAGCACCATATGATTAATTCCCTAACTATTGCCAAAAGAAATAAAAAATCAGTATCACAAGGGACGGCTCATTTCCACTCCATACAAAAAAGCTTCTGTGAAAAATTAGCAGCTTTAAATACAGCCACCTGGTTCACAGCACCTCCATATTGGATAAAGTTTTCAGCCACCATACTAGCCCTTCTTGAGGCTCCTACCTTCAAGCTGAGTAGGGACATGTCTGGATGCTGTAATACATTCAGATTGCATCCAACACTAGCTGCAGGTTCTGAAGGTCCACTCTTTTGAAGCTCAGCTGTAGTTATAAGCAGCTCTGCCATTGCACTAGGGAGAGACCAATAAACATATGGAGTCCACACTGCTAAGGATTCATTCTTGCCTGTATTCCAAGGAATCCGTGTCTTTCCATTTTTATCCAGGTCTCTTATCTAGTAGGCTGGAATTAAAGACGACCATTTCTAGTAGGTTCATCCTTTAGAGAGAGAGAAGAAAAAAAATATCTAAAGTTTTAAATGTTAAATATTAAATTACTGTAACATACGTTAGGGCTCAAGATTGCTGTAGTATTTTATTCTCTTTTCAATTAGTTGCAGTCTTGGCAGCAGACAACTGAGGTCAGAGGCTGAAAGTCACTGGCTGAGCATGTGGAACTTGTGTTTCTTGATTTTCTGTGCAAGAAAGAATTCTCTCTTCCTCCTATTTACTTCATCCAATACAGGTTCAACATAAGTAATTTTGAATTCAACTTGGTTTTTAGATGTAGGAAACCCTATCTGTAGGGTTTCCAGATACTCAGCGGGGATCCAAAACTTTTATATAAATCATACATGAAAAAACAAGCAGTCTCTATAACACACATAGAGTATAGGATATTACTAAATAGGAGATTTGGTATGTTGGGTCCAAACAATTTCCCCTACTGCCACAGCTCAAACGCCCTTCTGCCCACATTTAAGTCTTTCCAGATACAGCTCCCAGCCATGGCCCATGGTCTTGCAGCATATTCCTGTATCTTCCCTTGGACCTCTTGGCCTTTAATATACTGCTATAGTAAAACATGTCTGTTAGCACTCATATGTCCTAAGTAGCAATTAAGTTATTATAAATAAATACCAATTCTCTTCTGAGATCCTAGTTTAATGACTGATGTTATGAAGGAGGTAACCCTGCTCCCCCCAAACCAAAAATAGACCTTGTTTCTCCACCCTTTCTGCTTCCAGAGAAGTTGGCCTCTAGAGATGACAGAAACAAAGTCCTTTCCATAGCATGGGCTCTTTCTTGCCAATATACAACCATGGTCAGGTCATGGGGGAGCATTTTGTTTCTTGCTATCCTGGAGATAAATGTCCACTTCCATCTCCTCCTTTTCACCTACCTCCTATGCTCTCCAGGGCCCCAGCCTGCTACTTTTTCCATAAAGGAATTCCTCCCTATGCACTGCAGGGCTAAAGGCAATGGATTCATTTCCCATCTACCCTACGGTTACACTAACCAAAACTATCTTTTGAGGAGGGTCTTAGCAATTCCTCTTCATTTAATCTAGTTACATTTAGTCTACTAGACAAGTTTAAAAAAAAAAAAAAGACATATAATCATTATAGTATAGAAGCCCTTGGAGAAGGCTGCTTTCCATAAAGCCACAAAGAATCAACAGAGTTAACTACCTTACATATACTGGGCAGATGACATAAAATGTGAACCATGCAATTACAGAAGAAAACAACTGCTATGAAGGACATGACTGATGTCATACACCTGTTTATTAGATCTACTCAACCTAAGCTTGCAAATGATTGCTTCCTCCTTTTTTTTGCTATGATTTTATGAGAAAGTAGGCAATGGGAGAGGGAAGAATAGTTGGGCAAGATAGAGAAGGCTTGCTAGCTCAAAGCAATCACTAATGAAGTGTTTTTGGTATGGGGATGAAATGTAATTGGTCACACCCACTGCTCTTCAATAGTTTTTCAACAGACATCAAGAACAGCTGTCCTTAATTCAGAGCCTCTCTTACAACACAACTAATATACTCAAGCAAACTGAAATGTTTTTCCTTTCCTCAGTAGACAACCTGAATCTAATGAGCAAAGCAAAGTTCAAGATGCAGAAGATAATGCCAGCAGAAGAACAAGAGAAGAGAGACAGTTACAAAGCCACCTCAAGTGGCTGAAAGATTCCCAAAGTATTTACAATTGAAGCAACTGAGCTTTATTCTTTGATCAGTGCAGACACTTAAAAACAACTTGCCCTTTAAGGAGTCTGTTTAAAAAGAAATCAAACCACCACAAACACTACAGTGTTGAAAACTCCCATTTCTCTTTTCAATGTCACCACGAAGTAGATAAAAAAACCCTTTTACTCTTCCCACATATCTTTTTAATTCACAGTTTTCTGAATCAGACCTCTTTTTGCAGCAAGTTTAGTTCAACTTCGCCTTCAAAAATAATCAGTCTTCAATGGCAGCAGCTACTGGCTGAGGTCAGAGTGGGTCATCTCCTCTTGTCTGACGGCTCACTGCCATAACCACCAGCAATGTCTCTCCATTGCCTTCTCAGGACCACGTGGTCCCCCCCGTCCCTTCTGCTGGCTCTGGACCTCACCTGACCCAGGAGAAGTCACTTCAGGTTGGGAAGTTTGCAGAAAGCTACCCCAGCAAAAGGAGAGGGAGGGAGAAAGAGTTTCTTTTTTTTTCTTTCTTTCTTTTTTCATCTCACTGCTGGGCTAGTAAGATAAATCTACTCCTCGAGAGGTCAGACAAATAGCAAACCAAGAGAAAGGCAAGGCTGCACAAGCAGGAGTGCAGAAGGAAAGACAGCTCCTTTGCCTGACTGCAAACTGTTAGATCAGATCAGTTCCTTTCTTCCTGCAAGGAGGAATTCTAGCTATGGCTGAGGCACTGACTGGATAAAATTAGAGGATAAAATTAGATTCAAGTTAGGCCACACGTCCTGTATGCACCCCTCTTCCCCCATCATCCCAAAATGTGGAGGAGTTGGCCCCCTGCCTAAACTCATTAAGAACCATTGGGTATCCCTCTTCCCCTTGCTCCCCAAGCAAACCCTCCTTTGCCACCCAGGGAAGTAAAGCTACAAATAAGATCCAGCAAACAAGCAGGATGATGAGCAGCAGGAGCCTGCATGAGATGTCACAAAAACAACATTAGGGTATTCATTGCAGGGGGGTTGGACTACTTGACCTTTAAAGGTCCCTTCCAACCCAAACTGTGCTATGATTCTATGATTCTATTCTCTGGAGCTTGGATGGCCCTATTGCCATACTGTGCTGGTGTGTTGCTCTCCACAGCACACTCCTGCACTCACTTCAGTTTCACTCTACACCAGCCTTCTCCCACTTCTCAAATCACACCCCTTTCCTACCTTTCTAGCCAGCTGGTCCATGCAACATCCACCCTCCCAAAAGAAGTGCCTTCCTCCTTCTATTCCCATTGTCTCATAGCACAGAGAAGGGAACCAGATTAAAATTTATGTGGTGGGAAAAAATCAAAACCAATAAACAAAAAAAGCCATCACTTTCTCAAGGAAACCAACAAATAGAAGAATTCTAACCTAAAACAGTTCTCCATAATAAATGCAATAATAAAACATAAACATCATATTCAGTGGAGTCATGAAACAACAGCATCTTATGTACATTGCTCTTTTACTAACAAGCTTTAGAGCTGAGGTGCTCTGATGCAGAGACAGAACATTTTGGAAGGCATTAAATTCCTACAGTGGGGACATGACTTCTGCATTCTCCCAGGAAAGCAGCTCCAGATTTTCAACCAAGATAACTCTTGAGGGACGGAGGACCTAGTATATTCCAAGACTAATCAGGTTTGCTTTTCATCCAGAATCACTAGGAATTTAGGCAACATCTTAAATGCAAATAGGCTTTAAATGTAACAGAAGTTCAGAGAAAATCTGCTGCCAGTGTATTAGCACAGAACATGTTCTTTTCACCTATTACCTTGCTAAAGCAAACGTAATGGGGGAAAGGGAAGTAGCAGGGTCTGATTTGCTTGAGCTGTTGAAAACATAAACCTTCAAGAAAAAAAAAAAGCTATAAACTGAAAGAAGTCTGCCTATCCAGTTGAGGGGATCAACAAGGATAATCAGCAGGGTCACTGGCTGCGGTTTCACATTCGCTATGTTGAACTCTTCCCTGTCTGTTGCCTGGTTTCTCAAAGCTGGAAGGACCCGACTTAGATTCCCTACTAAAGGAGGGATAGCAATGGGGAAAGGGAGTAGCAGCAGATAAGCAACTGGACCACTCCATTTAAAAAAATTGCCTAGTGCTACATAATACTTTGGCAGAATAAAATCCAGTCTTTGGAATCGTTTGTCTTAACTGTTTTATCCTTTTTTCCAGAAGGAGCCTGTTTCTTATGCTTTAGCATGTTAACTCAATAAGGTATGAGGCCAGACAGTCAAGGGAACTGCACGTTTCAGCACACCTGTATTCATTCCTGGAGCACAGTTGAGGGAGAGGACTATGTGGCTTGGTACAGCATTAGGAAGTTAAATAGAGAAGATACACAGCACCTAAGTGAAGACTGTCCTGGTGAGCTCAGTTGCAGGACTTCCAAACTACCACGCACCTAATGTTTTTAATCTAAGTGCTCATTAAACAATTTTGTTGTCTTTGTGGTCAACCTCTGTTTTAAGCCCATGCTTTTATACTATGTGGGATCTGCAGTCATTTCTCTTCGACTGTTTATTTGCAGAATACATATAAAACACTGCTTCTCTGATCTGGGTAGCAATCAATCAGAAGTTCTTTTTATTCTTCCAGAAAGAGTCTGCACAAAAAGCTCCAAGCAATTTTTGTTTTTCTCTCAAGCAAGCACTTCTCTTTTTAGTTCCCTCTTTCCTTGCTTACTTTTAAACACACACACCCACAAGCAGATCAAAACTTCCCAGCTTGTACTTGCATTCAAAGTGGTCTCAGAAGTAGCTTCCCATGTTCCAATTACTGTTAAACAAAGGGGCACATCATTGTTCCCATTTTCAGCCAGAACGGAAAGCAACTAGCACACCCATCAGCTTCAAGGAGATTTTTACCCAGCCTTGAAGGATGTGAAAAGCAAGAAGCAACAATGGTTAGTTTTCAAAGGGCAGCTTCCATCTAAAAGTCCAATAATGCAGAGTGCACTTGAAAAGATCAGGGTCTGGACACATAAAATCAGCACCCAAAATTGAGAGAAACCTGACATTTTAAGCTTTATCTCTTTCTGTCAGTTTCCTCATCTACAACATGAAGGACAGAGCTCTGAGAGATCCTCACATGAAACCAGAAGGCAGGAAGAAAGATAGGAAAGGACATTCACAAAATCCATAGGATTGTGAACACTGAAAACTGCAGAGCAGCAGTCATTTACTTCTGCTGCACCGCTTAGGAATGTAATAAAGAGGGTGTTAGAGACTAGCAACAGTGGCTCTAGTTGAGTGCAAACAGCATTCCTACTTATCTCTCAAAGCTATTTTATCTTGAATAGCCAAAAAAATAATGAATATTAGAGACATTTCACCAATTAATTTCCTATTTTGTCAGTCTCTGCCTGGGCAGCGTTATGAAGAAATGTAGTAATAGTGATGGTAGGAATTAGGAGGGAATAGAACAGGCCTCTCAATAGAGGCCCATGCCTGAACAAATTTAATACATAAAATAATGACTCTATTCAATTATTCCATACAGATGAGACCTTTGTAACATGCAAACTGAAGACATCTGGCTAGTTCATCTCTTTTGGGAGATTTAGAGAAAGAAGTCAGAAGAGTGTATATACGAAGACACAGTCAAAAGAAACAAGATATAAAAATGCATCCAGTCTAGGACTAACAAGGAAATTGCCAGGAAGACAATACCAGAGTCCACTGCCTGAAGAAGAAAGTAAAACATCAGAAATGGATTAAGGGGAGAAATATAGGGATAAACGGCACAGATATTCAGCAGGTTGCATTTTTTTTTGTGATTCTGTGCATGAACTAGAAAACAAAACTGTCTTTTCTTCTCTTGTCTCCCTTTCCCACCTGCAGCATCCTCAAACTTATTCCAAAGTCTCTAGTTGTATATGTGGATTTTAAATTGTTTGTGGTAACATTTCAATCTAGTGGGCACTGAACACACTTAAAAGACCCCCCCAACCATTAATTGTCCAAACATATTTAGAATTTACTATATATTCCCAGCTTGTTTTACATTAGAAAAGACCTTTGGGCTTCTGCACAGCCCACCCCACTTCCTTACTCCACTGAAAAAGAATGATTCCATGAAATTGTAGTGCCCACCACCAAGTAGAAGGAAGCTTCAACCAGTTCTCACCAAGGGTAGTCCATGTAAGATGAGAGCAAAGGAAAAATTCTATCTTCCCAGCAAGAAGCAAAAGGCATGCAAAGATCTGCATTTCATGACCCTTCCCCTTAGTTTCTCATCACGTCTCTCACAGGATGACACTAGAGAGGCACCATCTAGCAAAGCTGAAGTAGGATCAATACTTACAAGCACTCATTAGGTTTTCTGAGAAGTTAAATTTGAACACACTAGGTCCTTTAACTATTAGAAGTACCTGTGCTCAAAATGGCTAAACAGAGATCCTAGGAGCTGTGAAGTTTTAACAGTGACAGCATTTAGGACAACTGAAGTAGATTTATAGAGAAGAAGGAGGCTGGAGGGAAACTATGCTCTCTTATACTCTGCAGCACATTTCATGTTATAGAACCGAAGAGCAGCTGGGACCACAAATAAAATCTAGAAATAAGAGTAGTCTGTGTCCTGTTGCATCTTTATCATGCTGATTTCTGCTTCAAGCAAACACTGTATCTGTTGGAAGATCATGGCATTTAGCCAGCTGCTGAGATGCAAATATGAATGCTTTATTCCATCTCTGTTTTGCCTCTGTTCTCACTACTGAAACTTCAGCAGGTGTGAGAACCAGGAGATCTTTCTTTGGCACTTGCTGAATTGCTGTTGTTGCTTGGTAATGCACTAGTCACAAATCCAAACAAGAACCCACACCAGGGCTAGCAAGCCAAGGCAGCAGACCTTTCCTATGAGTGCTTTGAAAGATATCAGCCTATCTTTGGTAGCCACCCATCAAGGCTGATGACTATTGTAGAAGTACCAGGAGGAACTGAGTGAATACTGCTGGTTAATCCACTCTCCTCCAAATGTTAGACTAGATTTTTTTAAAGTGTGCTCAGGACTGAAAGAAGAGCCTGTAATTCTGAAGCAGACAGATTTCTATACAACGTATTTGCGATGTTCAAATTATTTCTGCCAATGCCCTTTGCAGTCTTGAAAGAAAGAGAAAGGCAGCACAATGAAGGATGCTTTTGTGTAATTTACATAGTTAGTTTCTGGTTGATATTTAAACTATTTCTTGCACATGCATTGTATATTCTGCATCACTGACCAGCAAATTGCGTTCAGCATCTAATTTGATAAATGGTTTCCTCTGTCAGGAGAATGTTCCCACTGTAATAGTGATATTTTATCCTGTCAAAAAAATGATTAAGCTAAAACATCTTAGTAAATACCACAAACTACCCAATAACATCAAAAATTGAAGATGTACAAAGGCTATCCAATTACTCAGGAAACTTCTAAATTTTCAGGTAACAGAACTCATTTTCTGCTTGAATGAGTAATCAAGGAAATATAATTTTCTTTTATATTGATCATGGTATAAGGCACAGCCTAAGGACAGGAGCATAAAATGGTCTATTACATTTTCTTTATTAGTGTTAGAAAATCATTTTCAAAACTATTTCACTGATTTTTTTTCTGGGAAAGGAACCTCCTTTCTAGATATTTTTATGACCTGTCTCCAAATTCCTAGCTGTGTGAAACCGTCTCTGGTGGAAGGGCATGGTCTCTCCGAGAAGTTCTGTCCTTGCTGAAGTCAGTGGAAGTCTTGCCATTAAATTCACCAGGGCCAGGTTCTCTACTTCCATATGGGATTAAACTGCAGGAAAATTAGCATTCAAAATCCAGAATAATCCCAAGACTTCATTGACCATGCTTTACTTGCATTCTGTGCCAGAAATAACCAAAGAAGAGCAAGCACAAACAGCATATTCAGATTCCCAGTATCTAAATGTCCTGAAGCCAGTTAGCTGAGCTCACCGAAACAAATGAGATTTTACAACACTATAAGAGGTTTTGATTTGAAGGCTGCTTGTAGACTACTTCTGTGCATCAGGGAAACTAAAACCACCCCTGGGATGCTAGATTCCAGCAGTGCCAACCATCTTCTTTCCCTTGACTGCACCCACATGCCAAGATCCACTCATGTCACAAGGTGAGTACCTCAAGACTGGAGCACTGTTATGCCAAACTCCACTCTCATTAGTGAAACAGTCTTGATTAAACATGTCTTCCAAAGCTGGGATACACTACTAACATACATAATCAGAAACATATCAGCTTGAAGGTGATCCAAAGGTAATAAAAATGTTTTTCCCCAGAAGTCACAATTCATAGCTTTGGGGAAAGAGACTGTTTTACCATGACATAGCATGCAGTAAGACTGGACTTGTCTACTATTTCCTGAGTTGCATTTCTGGGAAGAAAGAATACATGTATTAGACCTACATGTAACAGTAATGTAATAATGTAATAGTAATTACATGTAATAGACCTAATTATCTCCTGACTCCAACTTGCACTCATTTTGATTTTTACTTCATTTTAGTTCCTTCCAATTTCCTGTACTGTGAAAAGGAGATTAGGCTACTAGGACAATTTATACAGTCTTAACTGGAAAAGCACACTGTAAATACTTTCCACGTTCAGGAATATGAGATGTTTAATCTAGATAGAAGTTTGTTGTGAGTGTTTGTTTCCCACCTTGTAAGCGATCCTAAAATATTCCACATAGTTTGTAATCCCTAGGTTTCTCTCATGGAACGCCTAAGGCATGTTCCTTAAGTACAAATGCATTTCCAGTAGCTAAGAAGATAATAGATGTCAACGGTAAGTGAGAACCTGCCCATAGTCTAATACTTCCCGGATTTTCTTTCTTCTCCTAGTAATAAATTTGAAGTTTTTTGGTACATTTACAATTACAGTAACTGGATGTTTTTCATCCAACAGGTTATGTTCCCAGAAGTATCATGAAGAGCAGTGAGGCAGAGATAAGAAAGATACTGAACATTTTATTTCTTACAATGAGAAAGAAATTTTTCTCCTGAACACTTGCAACAACTTTGCATCTCTTACAATCATCATTATCCAGCTGCACCTGAAGATGCACCCAACTTAATAAAGATGCTTGAAGCATAAAATTAAACATACATATGTATACACACACATATATATACACATATATATATCTTTTACTTGCTTCTACATATAGTTCAATATATAATTCTAAGTATAGTTCTGCAAGAACAAAATGAAAGACATCCACTTAGGTGTTTCTCTGAGTTTTTGGATCAGCAGCTGGTCACTTGTAATAATTTCTTCTTATTCTACCTCCTGTTCAGACACAATGGAGCGGGAGTCATGAAAATGTGCAGATAAACAGGCAAGAGGAGATGGGCTTCTTTCTGAGCAGTGCTTGCATTTTTAACATCCAGCCTCCCAAAGGAAGGATGGCAGTGTAAGAACTCAATTAGGGGACCAAATGCAATAAGCAAGTAAGTAAAAGGAGTGTACTTCAAAATAAATCTCTGAATCTACATCTAGATGAGATTAGCATTGCAATTCTAGCAATATCAAGCAACCACCCATCCCTCTCATATTTTGTACTATAAATGCCTTAAGGAAAATAAATGTCATTTTGTAATATGCTTTTAATTAGAAATTTTTTAATTTGTTGCACATGGAAAGAATGCACTTATTAATGAATGCATTACATTCAGCTGGGCTACTGGACTAAAGTCTACCAGGAACTGCTAGAAGTCCAAAGGCTACCCATTCATTAAATTTAAAGCATGAGAAAAATACATGTAGTTCTTCACCAGTTATATGATGGAAAGCTTACCAAGCATATGTCCTCTCATGAAATTTGACATTCACTTGCTTGTACTACTCTGGATCAAAATAATCCAATCACAAAAATACACAAGAAGAACTAACAAATAGTTCCTATACTATGATTTATGTTAACCACCACTGCAGATATTAAAGGCATATATTCTTGAGGCCTCAGAAATGCCTAATAATCATCCAAATATTTGAGACATAGACCACAGAACTGAAAGTAGCATGGAGTCTACCTAAAATATGTCTCTAAGATAGGAGGGCAGCAGAATTGTAGGATTTCTGCAAGACAACTGGTCAGTGAAGGATAGTGTCAGAAAGTAAATTGGAATGTAATTAGAATTCAGAGTTCCTGATGTTAATTCCTGTCTTTAGGGCTTATGCGTATTCTTCACCAGCTTTAAACAATGAGAACATATGGGATGAAATTAACCACTTTCAGAGATTTTAAGATATTTTTTCCCAGCTTGGCAGCTGCCCTCCTGGAATACATTATTTTTCTTCCTCTGTAAGGTATTCAGACTCAACAGCAATAGGAATGAACCTCACTGACTCCCTGGCAATTTTAAAGAAAGGTGGTAGACTTTGAGAAGACATTGATGTGGACCATAATATCACTGCTAATCTTACCTGCAGTTTGTGGTCTCTCTCAAAAATTAGACCTGGACAGTCAGACAGAAGGAAAAGTTTAGCAAAAAAAGGTGGCACAATTACTTCCTTTCCTGGGTTTTGAGTTCCCTTCTCCGTGTTTTATCCTCTAGAACATTTCCTCTGACCAGATCCACAACTGCATCTATTAATTTATTATATCTTTTCTGTAGGTTTACTTTCTTGACCATGCTCACAAGATGGTTTTAACTCCCCTATACGTTGTGAGAAGGATGAATGTTAGAAAGATGTCATAGCAATGGGTGTTGGTATAGAAAAATTGTAAGACTGAACTGGGGCAGAACAGTGAGAAGAGGAGAGTTGCTTAAGATAAACAAACGTAACTATACAGACATTCTAATAATCCTACTCATAAGGTGTACCTATTTACTGAACTTTTGGTCAGTCCTCATCTCTCTACATTCAATAGGAAATGAACCTGTTTTGTTTTTAGCTTAAAACGTCCATGATATTTTGAACACCTGCAGTCTCGATATGAGTAAATAGAAAGGCAATGGGAAAGAGAGCTACCCTGTGTATCGCACATAAGAGCAAAGCCACACATAGAATCCAGTCTCATATTTTGATCACTTAAAACTAGTGCCTATATCATCCCAGTTCTGATTTTACTGAACATATTTCCTGACATCCAGGTTGCTCTGATGTTAAAAAAACCCAACGGTTTGAAAGTTCTAATTCATTCTTTAAGTAACTCCAACAGTTACTACTTATCTAATGTTTTCATCTGATACAACCAATGCATTTATATTAAAGCACATTATCTTCTTAACATATTTTGTGAAGCCAGCAAGCTGTAGTGAACCAGTGAATGTGGATACTTTCACAGCAATGTGCTAATAATAGAGAGGTGTGAAAGCAATGAGACTGTTACTAGAATGATTTTTAATAAAAGATCAAGATTGTTATTAATTAAAGCTCTAAAACTGTTCTTTGTTAATTTTTTAAAACTCTGGATAAACCAACTCCTGATTGCCTTTTAAAGGAACGATACAGTTCTTGTGACTCCTCTCTTACAAACAGTACTTTTCTTCTGCAAAGTATTTTATCTCTCTTTGTGACAAAAATCATTCTTTCAGGTTGCTGAAAAGGTCTCTTAAAAACTCCTTAAGCTACCATCATATGAACAGAGAATCAACTTGTATTAGCTAGAGCACCCAAAAACTGTTTAATAAGCTTTTAAAGAGTCTCTTAAGAGACCTTAATGATTTGCTTTAATAGCAATACGGAGGAAAAAAAGTATCTGGCTCTTTTTTTTCCTCATCTTGCTATTTCTTCAAGTGCTCTTTTGGCTGAGTGCAGCTCATTAGTGACTGCTTCCAGCATATGCTGTCGTCATCTTTTTCTATTTCATAGTCCTGTGGAAACTTGTTCTGTTTTCAAACTGACCACCTTTCCAGATACATCTTTTTCTCTAGTTGTCTAAAATCCTTCCAAAATAATTAGGGTTCTGCTCTGATTTTTTTCAGCAAAATATATTTCATAAAGACAGTAAACAAATCAGAAATTGCATTCAAACATTCAAATTGTGAACAAGGAGCTAAATTCCCTGAACTAGTGGCTTTGTCAGACAAATCTTTGGTGTAATTAATCCAATAAGCAGTTTAAAGTGGAAAGAATAAGATGGGGCAAATCTTCAAATGATTATTTAAATTTTGAGTAATATGTAGGTGCTAGAAGAAACAGACGTACCTAATGATTTGCTTGAAGCACTTATGGTCAAATGGAGACATCTTGTTCCAGCTGATAGAGTTGGGTTAAAATGTTAAAACTGCATCGGCTGATCGCATTTGCTCACTGCTGTAACTTGGGTAACATTGTGCTCAGTCATCTGACTTGAAAAGAGCTGTCTAAAATTGTCTGCCTTGGTGCTACTGTGTTAGCAATCTGCAGCAATGTCCTCTACCTGGTCAGTAAAATAGGATTGCTGTACTTAATGTTCAGATCGTAAATTGAGCCTGTAGCTGTTGATTTGGCATCTTCTTTTCACTGAGCTATTCCTGAAGTTTCTCAGCATCGTCATGAGTTTTGAGGTTCTGAGAAACTTTTAGCATCCAAACAAACTTGTTGCCCTTCGTCTTTCTCAGGCTGCTTAAATCTCCTCTTGTATTTATTTATCTGCTGTTCTGCACATTTATTCCCGCCCTTTGGAAACCTCATCCATATTACGAGAATTAATTTTATACAGCATGTGCTATGAAAAACTTGAATTCCTCCTGTTAACATCTGACATCTCTTCCCTAAAACAAAGACAACTTGATGAACAGGTTTGAATGAAAGGACAGGATGACACAGTTGCTTCTCAACATACATATATAATTATTCCAAAGTGTTTTCATGCATTTATGAATTTACTGTTTTAGTAACATTCATGGCTTATATGATGTTTGGGAAGTAAACTAGAATTGTTTCTAAGCACTGAAAATGTCCTAGTGCTCTAGCAATCTTTGAGGAAGAAAAGCAGTCTGTTCCTCTTGTAAAACGGTAGGAAGACCCAACTTTCCTCCATGAGGCTCACCAGGAAACTATTGCCAAAGACCTGTGTGAGATTCATGTGTGATGTACTCCTTCTCTACTCTCAGATAAGATTACCAAAGACAGATTCTTTTTTCAACTCATCAGATTTTTCATCTGAAGTTTGCTTCAGGAAAACTTGCCTTAATATATGGAACATACTGTTGCCTTTTTAGAAGTACTTTGCGACCCAATATTGTATCTGAAGTACCTGCAGACTGAAGTTACAGATTTCTGTACCCTGTAGGAATGGTTTCTAGTTGAAAGGCAAATATGTGTTTTAATTTTTAATTTTAACTAATGAGTATTCATTAGATTCATAATCCAGTTCTCAATGTATTACACTTCTGCTCATCCAGTTCCTACACGGTTTCCCGTGGAATCACAGCAACTGACACAAGACTACCGCAGCTTGGTAATACTGATTTGCCACCCTAAGATAGAAGGAATCAATCAGACTGGATTTTGCATGTGAAATTGAAAATTTACACTGACTTTCCCTGTATGTTAGATATGCAATTTGTACTGACATAGTCTGGTCTCGTTCATTGAGCTGCTCCACTTTTTCCAAGAATGCAATAAGAATCCAGAGCTCTGTTAAACTAAACTCCCTTATCTTCAGCATCCACCACCTTTCTTCCATGTGTGTTGTACAGAAAACATGACAGTAAATAGTGTTAAATTAATTTTACCATTGTTCTAGCCAAGATTACTAAGAAATCAGCTAATAGTCTCTGTCTTTTAGAAATCTGCTTAGCATTTTCCTTCCTTTTTGAATCCCCTTGTCTTTAAGGCATATTACCTCAGATTTTATGCAAAGACACTGATGACGTCTACTGTATCTATAAATAATGTCATCAAAGTTTTAACCCCAAAGGATCACACTAAAATGGAAATACCTCAATTCTATTTGATTATTCAGTTAAATCGAGTTAAGAGGTGTACCTAGGCATAAAGAATATAATCAGATGTTCCTTTATCCCCTGCACAGCAGCAAAGGGAACAAAGAAGATGGATGCAGGCAAAAGGACCTGAAGTCAGAAGTACCACGTGTATTTACTCCTTATCTTCTCACAGACCCATGTGTAACACCCTAGAAAAAATGGATGTATGTAATTGGATGAAGCGTCAGAGAAAGTAATAGGCAAGAGAAACGGAAGAGTCATGAACAATAATGAAAAAAAGCACTAAGGGGAAAAATGTAGTGAAAGGAAAGTATAACAGAGTTCCCAGTTCATTCTCTCACTGGGGTCTTTTTTTACCTCGTCAAAATCTGCCACTTGTCCCTGGAAGTGCTGAGTGTTTTAAAACCCCTATGATATTTGAGAGTTGCCAGTGGCTTAAGAGCTGGTCCCCTCCTGCTTTATACCCAATGTCACCATCTCATCAAGGCTAAATACAGTGTAAATGAGTCAGCGGGATGTCAGAGCTGCTATTGCCAGAATTAGACAGTGGTTTTAACAAGGTCCATTATTCTTTCTTTTGAATCTTGTTCCCTCTGTATGCAAACTTCCCTCCTCAAGCTTTCTTTTCCGAATGTTTCAAATTTTTGAAGTACATCTCTGGCTTTACAAGTTGTCCTCAGAGCCTTGTGGTAGGGATCTCACTGCTATTCTAGACAACAGGTTAGTGATGGAATTTTTTTAGAATAACTGAATAATACAGGTCATCTTGTCTGACTCCACTGCTCAAAGCAGGGTCCTCTGTAGTTACACTACGTTGCACAGGGCAGTCAATTTCTGAGTATCTCCGAGGACTGAAATTCCAGAACCCCTCTGGGCTGCTTGTAACAGTGCTGGTTCAGTCTCATGGTGAAAAATTTTTCTCCTTCTACCTGATTGGAATTTTCCTTGCTACAATTTGTTTCTGTTGCTTCTTGGCCTTTCATTGTTCACATGAATGGAGAATCTGGCTGTGTTTTCTAGTGGGTGTTTATAGAGGTATTTGAATTAGATTATTTAGATCATCCCTTTCTCTTCTTCACGCTGAAAAAAACCTGTTGGCTTCTCCTTGTGTGTCATTTGCTCCACCCCTCTAATCATCTTGGTGGCCATTTGCTGGGCTCAAGGTAGGGTGGCTAGAGGGCTGCTACAGTTCATCAGTTCTCTCTGGTACTGGACACACTGGTTCTTTCATGGTATCTCTCTTTCAGGCTGTTCACCTCTAAGAGCATTTACAGACTATCTTCCTTGTAAACAAATCTGTGCAGGAAGAGTGGAGGGCAGCAAGAGCTATTGTGGAAGGTTTTTGCCACCACAGATAAAGTTTCAACAGGGTAGTGCAGAGGATGCTCTGCCAAAGGGTATGCCCATGTGTGCCTACATCCAGTTTTTGCTTTACAAAACCAGACAGCTCAATGACCAAGGGATTGCAACACTTGCCAGTTAACTAATTATTCTCCATCTAAGACCATATTTCATCAGGCAATTTGGTAGCCATTTGCTTCCAGACTCTCAATTAACAGCAAAGTGAGAATGCTGCCCTGCAAAAACACTGGATAAAAAAGCTGTGCTCTCTGCCTTTATTAATCTGCATTTGCAGTGTGGGGAAGTGAATATCCAGAGTACTCCTATACTTCTCCAGAAGTCAAGGAGTTCAGGAATAGTGGACTGCAGTAGCCAGGGAAATCAATTACCCATTTTGTTACTTATTCTGCCTCCTGTCAAAACAGTCATCACTATATCAAATAGTATGCCTCTACTGTAGAGATATTCAAGATAGCTTTACTAAGTGCAAGTTCCAGGAGGTCTAACTGTGACAGCTTGGTGTTTCACACAGTCTTCATTTCTCTACCAAGAAGTTCTTCCCTCTCTGATGCCATGGCTAGTTGGCTTCCAGTAGGTCTATATGAAGCTGCCTTCTGCAATGCAGACAAACACTGAGGAAAATAAAACCATTCATAATGTTTCAGCCTAGGTGTCCAATATTAAACTGTATTACCAGTATCTTCCTGGTTACCAGGAACTTACACTGTGAATTCTGAAGACTGCATAATTATTTTTAATTAAGTGACAGCAGATGCTCTGTTAATTTGTGTAGGAGTGCATTTTATTTTAAAATTTCACAGAAAACTGGCCATGAGTTTGTTTTTAATTTGAAATTGTTGAGAACAAGAGTAAATGTAATAGATTAATGGCAAAAATATTGCTAAATATCTTATTAGCTCTAGTATAGTTTCATCAAAATTATATTATATGATTACTCATCTGGTTCTTTTATAATACAATGGGGAAGAGGAGGAAAAAACTCCAAAAAATCATTGAGAAAAATGTTATTTAAGTACTTTCAGGAACAATGTAATTAAAGAAGGGATCTTTTCACAATCTGATAGAACTAAAATAAAATCAATGACATTTCACCAACTGTGAACTTTCTTATTCTAGTCACAAAGAAAAATATTTTTTAAAAACACATTTGTAATTTAAAGCAAAGCAATTCCATTACATGCTTGTCTGTCCCTTCCCTTATGTAAGGAATATGTTAACTGAAAGTGTCCTGGTGCCACAACAGAGAGCAAACAGTATCTGTACTGATCTTATGATCACATTCCACAAAGTGTTTTTAGTCCAAAAACTACAAGGAAAGGGAAGAAGGTATTTTTTTGAGGACACTACAGGAAAGCAACAGAAGGGGAAAGACTGATGGTGGGAAGGGAGAGAAAGGAAATTTCCTGACTTCTAGGAAAAAGCAAGAAGACAGAACGGTTTCCTGTGAAAGAGCAAAATGAGGAATTTCAGAAGATTTCTTTGTGTGGGACCACAAAGAAACATATATTATCACTTGAGTTTGTGGTGTATCTTGCTATTACACTGGCCATAGTGATTGCCATTCCTTCTCAAGGAGCAGGCCCATTGCATGTGTGGTATAAGGCTGGGAAAAGGAGCAAGCATCCTTCCAGACAGAAAACCTGTAGTGCCCTGGGAACTAGGCTAGAGTAAGGGCTAAGGAAATTTTCAGCCCTCCACTTCCTCACCCCTCAGGAATGAGTGCCTCTGAGGCTCATCTTTGCCATCAGGACAAAGCAGCTTGCTTGTACAGCAAATTCAGGGAAGAGTTATGAGGCTTGCAAGGACTACCCATGCGAATGGTGTGCATGGCAGAAGGGCCTGCCAAGAAGTGGTGTTGTAGCTGTGTGGGACAGCAGACTTGTGTGACATGCTCCTGTCAAAACACAGTGTGGATATCAGAGGCAAGGAACAGAACGGACACAGCTGGCTTGAACTATTTGGCTCTGTGAACTGATAACCAAGTTTGGGCTCAATTATGGAAGACAGTAGAAAGGGATTCTATAGTTCTCTAGTTTGAGCTCCTTCCAGTGCAGACCCAAAAAATACTCGTGCTCAGAAAAACACTCTCACTTCTCTGTCTGCTAGAAGTATATACCAATGAAAAGAGAACATCTTTAAAACAAGACCTCTTCCCATAATACAGCTAACTTACTTACACAAAAATATTTGGTAGAGGCTATAAATGCCAGGAAATTTTGTATTAATGCTTTGCTATAAATTGCATTGGTTTGGGTTTTTGTGCTATTTCTAAAATAAAGATAGTGGAAGTGTATGTCCAAATAACACTGATTATTGTAATAATTTTAGCAAGAGTTTTCAGCGAGAATTCATCCATCTTACCTTTTCTTCATAATCTGTGAAGTTTCATTATATTTGAATTTAGCCCATTGTCACTCTGGGTTATTCCAAAAACTAATAGGGCAAACATTCGGAGACTAAGCATTTTTCAACACAATCATATATCATGCAGGATATATTGCTTTCAGATTTATCAGAAAGGCTGAAAAGCAGCAGGGATGTCTGCCACATCTATGCAAAATCATTACATTAAATCCAAATATCACACGTGGAGAAAAAGCAAATAACAGAACTGCTGTAGCAGGTATAAGGGAAGCCTGAAAAGGAAGAAAGCTTCACTGAAGTAAACCTCACATGTTCTACTCAAACCCTCCCTTTATTTTTTCTCAAAAGCACAGGGCTAAAAAGCAGTCTAAATCTGCTCAAATGCTTGTGGATTTTCATGATGCTGAAGTGAAGCAGAAAACAGAAACAAAGACTTTTTTAGAAAAACACATGTGGTTCTATATGCCATATGTTGCCAACTGATGTAACTGCAGCACTTCAAATCCTTCTATTGGAAATAATTTATACTGCAAAATTGCAGAAAAGTGATATACCCAGTGTTAAAATGGAAGATACAAAGTCCTATGTTTGAGGACTTACTATAAATCCTAAAGGAAATGGCAATTTAAATTAGACAGATCCATCTTGCACATTTCTGGAATCTTCATTGCCACAGATTTATTATATCATTTTTTGGCTGTTTTTGTCTCAATCGGTCATGCAGCTGTTGCTCAGGAGTGCAGCCAACTGAGGTGGGCTCTGGGTAGTTTTAGTCTTGTCCTTGGAGGCAAACAGAGTTTTAACTGAGTGCTTTTTTTTTCCTCTTTATGCGGAAGTTTGTGGAATTAGACCTTGGCAAATATTTTGCCTGTCTCTAGGAAAATATTATTGTCCCTTTCAGTATTTTGCATGGTCAGTACAGCCTCAACTCTGTCAACAGTACCAAATTACATCAAGGCATTACTTCTCAGGCTATGAAGATGATCACAATCAACTAACACCAAATTCACTCAGAAAAACGGCAATCATTTTCTCCTGCCTATTAAATAGTGTATGTTATTGCTGTTTTCTGAGAGAAAGGTTGTGACTTTTTTGCATTTTTTTGCTAATTTTTATTACTCCTAAATACACCAGTATTCCCATAATGCAATTTTCATAGGAAGGCACTCCCTTTCCTTGCAAGTTGTACATCTCCAAAAAGGATAAAAACCCTTTTATATTTCACTAGCTTTTGATTTTTTGTTTTACAGGACAAAACCAGAATGTTTTGCAGGATGGCACCTGTACTTTGTGGTCTTTACTGCAGAATTAGTTTCAGGACCCTCCTGCATCATCCAGCACCCCCATAACTTTTTAAGCAGGAAGTATCTGGGCACTAAAGCCCAGCAACAAGGGAAAATGACCTACTGTTGAACCTGAGAACAGCAAGTACTATGCCCTAGATAAGTAATTCCTTGAGCATCAACAGGTAGCAGTTCAAGGTACCATAAATTATTGCTATTTTTCTCACAAGGTAAAAAGGGCATCTTGCTTTGCTTTTTGCTAAATAACATAGCTCTTCACAATGATGCTAGCCAACTGATAGTTATCAGGAGAGGTAAATAAGAAGAATTTCCTACCTTTTCTTGGTATTGCTTGTTGTTCAATGAAGCCAGCTGCTGCTGCTTGTTCCCTTTACTGTATTTCTCAAAGTAAAGTCACTTTAGCTTCCCTACTAATTTTAAATTTAATTTCCTGAGCAGTCAATGCCTTTTCAAGAGTGCAGCGCTGGTCTTCCCCAGCCAATGTTCTTCCAAGGTATTGTGAATCATATAGTTAAAAAAGGCAGGTGCCCAAAGAAAGTGGTACATTTTGCTGTCCTACTTATGGCTCAAGTCAGGGAATGAAAGTAATATTGAACAGTATATAATGCAATATGGGAACACCAGTGTCATTCAACAGCAAACACCTTTCATTATTTACACAAAACTTTAATGTACTTCTGGATATACCACGTAAATGGCAAGCCAACAAAGGAGTTATTTTGCACCTCTGAGATGTCAGTGATTACTCTGACCTGGAGCAGCTGGTGAGGAAGTTTCTTCTAGGGACATTTCACCAGTTGGAAATTGCTGCATAAGAACATGTTGGTTACAGTGAGGAATACAAGTACATAACACTTCAAAGAGAGCACCGGGTCTCCCTAGAACCTTCTCTTCCAGCACAAAAATATGTACCGTGGATGCTCTGCCAGCACTGCTCTACCACCATCTTTTTTAGCTAGAGTTCACCTCAGGCAGGAATGGAGAGAGACAAATTGCTCCAAATTTATAGAGGAGATACTACTGGTTTCTCTTAGAGGAGCTGTTGACTCCCATCACATCCACTGAGGTCTTGGCCCCAGACACAGCACCTCTGCTGATATACTGCATGTACAAAAAGATTTGGTATGCTAGCCCACAGCTAAATCCACTTGTGCACTTTTAGAAAGTACTGGTCTCAGGTAGCAGTTGGTACTAATAGTTGAAAGATTATTAGGAGCATCTTTTTACATTTCCATTTAGTTGTTACTGACTATTCATATGATTACTGAGTGTCTGGACAAAGCTGGAGCATGTGACTTGTGACATCACCTGTGACTTTACCTGAATGTCACTCACAGTTGGGTATCACAACTTACCTCCTTATTAGCTAAGCCACTAGACTTCATAACCACACAGCAGGGAGTGTGTGCTCAGTCTTTGCTACCCTGAAGGACTATTATTTCAGCTGAACGTCAGTTGCATCCAATGACACAGAAATATGTTCCACATGTGCTGGAGCTTCTGAGCTCAGCACAAGAGCTCCCACATCATTTCCTATTAAATCAGTGCTGGTGGATCTGACCAGAGACAACAACAAAAGCAAGTGTCCCCTCTGGAAAGAGTTTTATAACGGACAAAAGATTCTTTCCTTTGGCAGCATGGAGGAGTGTAGCCATGAAAACTGTATTATGGCAAGTCACTGTGATGATTCCCCTCATATCTCTGCAAATAGAGGGAGTTGAATGCCCTCACCTTTAGTAGAAATCCCAGCAGATCCTCTTGCTGTTAATGTCATACAAGAGGATAACCTGTCTGTGGCCTCTCAGATTCTTCTCTAGGCTGTTTCTGCTCTTCTTTCTCTTCCTCTATAGAGACATCCAGAATAAAATATTAATGAGCACTCTTTGGAAGAAAATTGGCTGAAAATAGTATCTAGGGATAAACAAATATCAAGAAAGTTAAGACTGCACATATCTCTTGGATATTTCTTGCCTTCTCGGGTAAGAAAGGTGGTTTAAGTTAGGAAAACTTTTCAAGGATTAGTTACTTTTGTAACTTTTTATAGCAAGCTGCAGCATAGCGTATGTGTGAGGGCTAGAATATCTTTCCAGCTAGATTTTCACAAAGACAATGAATGCTGTTATATATTAGACACAGGACTATATATGACAGTCCGCAATAGTTATTTTTTTAATTAAAATATCTAAAAATGCATGTTAAGACATAGCTTCAGTGTAGTGTTAACGTTGTTGTTCAAATTGCATCTCCTTAGCGGAAGCAGTAAATGACATTGTTCACATACTGTTCTCACAGTCACTACTACTAGTGAGAGGCAATCCATTGATATTTTGGTAGCATCATACTTAAATGCACATGATAGTAATCAATACCAAAAATTATGAGGTATTCATACTCTGATGGTATTTGAAAGAGTATTCTTGTATACCTGTGCTGCCTTCCATGGCTTAGCCTGACTCTAATCAGTACTACCCTGTCATACTGTCCCTTCACATGTCCTGCTGTTCAGAGGATGCCAGCATTATTTGTGTTGACCCACCACTCCGGGAGTAGGGAAGGGGGCAAGAGAGGTTGTGACCAGGTAAAGAATTCTGTACCACAAGGAGAATGGGAGAGTTCCAGTGCCCCCAGTCCTACCTCATGGTGCAACCTCCAACACAGAATGAAGTTCCCAGGAAGAGTCCCAGACTCCTGCTGAAACAGACTCTCCAAACCACCATCATCTGCTCTGAAACCCCACTGAAACCTGCCTAGTGGCACTGTGACACTGTCTATCATGAAAGAATAAAAATGTCACTGCTATAATTATTACTTATGGCATTCAAGCCAGTTATCACAGGAAAAGCCTGGATGATCCATATCTTGTAACTCCAGGGGTAACAATACTCCAAATCCCATCACCCTGCACATCCCTTAGCCACTCTGTGAAGTCCCATAACATTTGCACTGTGGCTGAGTGATGCCTGAACTCTACTCCTAACTCCTGGCAGAGATACATCATGGGTGTGCTGGATCCAGACAGGCTATCATAGTTCCCTTTCATTTAGAGCACCACGTGTCACCACTGTTACAGTTGAATTGTTAACAACTGTAATAGCTGTAAAACTGACACTGTTGAAAAGGATTTCGAATTCTACTTCAGACACTTTTTCAATTCTCAGACTCTTTCACTTAGTTCTCCCTACTGAGTATATAAATACTGATATTTGACTGTGACTGTACAGTGGTTACAGAGGCAGCAATTTCTTTCAGCTACTTGACATGAGCTTTCAAGGACTGAATGTGAGATGACTGCCAAGAATGATCTTTTTTTGTAGATTCCTAATTCTGACTTCATTCCTTGCAAAGGTGACTCTTCGGTTACCAGCTGGCTTTGGAGAAGCCACACCACAGAAACAAAATGATAGAAAAGGAGAAGTACCTGTACTTGCAAGAGACAGAATCACAGAATGGTTGAGGCTGGAAGGGACCTCTGGAGATCATCTAATCCAGCCCCCCTGCTCAAAGATCAGCTAGAGCAAGTTGCTCAGAGCAATGGCCAGTCGGGTTTTGAGTATCTCCAGGGATGGTGACTCCACAACTTCTCTGAGCAACCTCTTCCACTGTTTGACCACACTCACAGTTAAAAAGGTTCTTCTTATGTTTAAGTGGAATTTCCTGTATTTCAGTTTGAGCCCATTGCCTCTTGTCTTTTCACTAGGCACCACTGAGAAGAGTCTGGCTCACCCTCCCATCAGGTATTTATATACATTGATAAGATCCTCTCTGGGCCTTGTCTTGACAATGCTAAACAATCCCAGCTCTCTCAGCCCTTCCTCTTATGGCAGATGCTCCAGTCCCTTCAGGGGGCTCACTCCCATATGTCCATGCCTCTCTTGTGCTACAGTACCCAGCACTGGCCTGGCACTCCAGATGTTGCCTCACCAGTGCAGAGGAGAGGGGAAGGATCTCGTTATGTTTGGAATAAAGCTGTTTTAGCTTGCTCACAACTGTCTCCTCCTTTTGGCATGAGGAGTCCACAGAAGACACATCACAGCCAAAGCAGAAAAGCAGGATCCTCTGATAAAACTTATCGTTGTGTTGATCTCCCAGGTGGAAAGGGAGAACAGAGTAGGAATGACCTCCATCGTAAGGTACTGTGTCCTTCTTGCTCCTCTCTCCTCTGACCTCTGCTCCTTTCCAAGCTCTCTTCTACTGAAACTGAGGGCTTTGTCCCTGGGTTTATATCTTGCAAAGCTGTGGTTTGCTTAACTAGAATCCCCAGGTGCCAATAAGCAGAATAAAGTACTTTTAATTCTTGCAGTGGCAGCATGGTTTCTTGACAGGGCCATCAGTGTTTGTTGCGGGATCTGCCTAGCAGTCAACATAAGGAATTGGCAGTGAACCCTCTCCTATGTCCTTATTTTGCAAAAATCTCCCTGCATTAAAATGTTATGTTCTTCAACGTCATGCTGACAGCTCCCTTGCCCTCACACATGTACATGCATGTTCTAATTGCTTGTAAATATGAAAAATATTGAAATAGGAAAATTGAGGTAGCTGTTTGGTGGCCATTAAAGTCTTCAAATATAACATTCTGTTATAATCTACTTAGTTCAAATTTCTTATTAAGCAGCCTAGTATATAACACCATCCTTGAGAACTAGCAGGAGAGGAATAGGAGCGATATTTTATTTTACTTGACATACTAAAAGTAGATTTGCTCTGTGATCAACAAAAGGTCAGGAACATTTTGTTATTGCAAGAAATTGCATCAATTACAAGCTGTCCAACCTCTTCCTGCAAAAGCAACATGCACACAAGTTACCTGCAGCCTCCAGGCTTTGTTCCTTGTTTTCTTGCGGGTTTTTCCTTTGGGAAAAAAAGTTGCCTTTAGATAGGCTCAGCACAATTAACTAAATATTGTTGAACATGGCATGCAACAGCTTACTGAAGACAGAGCTTAAGAAAACTGATTACACAATTAAGTACCTGTATCCAGATACAGGCAAAAGGGTTTTATACCTTCATACAAAACCTAAATGTAGATTACTGATTGCCAGGAGTAGTCATATCAAGGAAGGATCACTCCATACATAAGCCTTTCCTTATACTTTTCCCTGGACATCAATTATTGACCAGTATTAGAAACAAGATATTGCTCTAAGTAGAACATTGTTCTAAACTATGTATTAATTCATAGGTGTTATGAATCATAAATTATGTTTTTTCAGTACACTTTCTGGATGAAGGAATGGTCTGCATTTCTTAAGAGAAAGAGTCAATTTGTGGAAGTAGGAAGCTGTCATACTTAGTCCAGGGTTGCTCAGATCTGCAATTTTGCAAATATTCCGAGATTTTGCAGTTCATAATCAAGTTGAAATCAGGTGAGTTTTGATGGTTTGATGCAGTACCTGTACCTGTAGTTGCAGTCACTGAGGTTCTGCCTGCACCTTAGGGTTATGTTTTTCTCTGCCCATGGCTGAAATGACAGGGTTTTTTAAATGACTGCACAAATCGCCACACCTCCATTTTACATGAAAGACATCTGAATGACAACTTCCCCAGATGTAAAATACTCCATCATGCTGGTTATATTCCTTTCCAGATTTTACAGTATTGCCCAGCTAAGCAGGAATTCATGCCTGAATTTTCCTTGCAAAACACTTCTGGTCCAAGAAAATATTTAGGCAAATCACATAGAAAACTAAGACTGTTCTTTGTAACTCACTCCAAGTAAATATATGATTCAGCAACACATAAAAAGATGTTTTGCTAGCACATATTAAAATTAAATGCAATGGAATACCATTAAGGAAAGGGTGTGATATAAGGCAAATAAGTGCTTATTACACAGTTCTACAGGCACAGAATAATACATTAATGTTGTTACACTTAGTTTCTCTTTTTCAAGCCTCATGTTATTAGCTCGAGAGGTGCAGTTTTCCAAAGCGAAATTTACTTCTTTAAATTGAAAGTTACCTTCAATTTTTTTTTTGTTAAAAAATAACAGTAATATTAGCTATAAGGAGTTCTTATAAGTATATTAAGGGATTTTAACACACCATGAAACCTTCCTCTTCTCCTAACAACACTATGCTGACTGGTCCTAATGCTTGTATATGTGATATCTGCAGTTTCCTCCGTCTGTGCAACCAAAAAGAACTCCAATTACATGATTTCTAGCTGGTGCTCTTGTTCTCATGGAAACAGGTGTCAGAAGTAGGTACTTTAAACTAATCACAGTTTCATTTTTAAAAAGTCCTTTGAGAAACCATGATGAGGTATAGCATGAGTGTGTCCCCTCTTCTTTTTTTTAAATATGATCTTTTGTAGATGCTTTCCCTACCATCAATTATTTGCTATTCTCTTGGTGCAATCATTGGAGTGAAAGCTAACGGGTTCCAATCTGTGCATGTTTGCAGTGTGTGGTACAGTCTCCAGGTAACAAAGTACCAGTTCTTATCATATCTATTTTATAACTGATGTAGTATGAAGCTGCTAGCGCTACTGCAAGTATTTTGAAATTTTAATCTATTTTAGCACATTACTGAATCCAAAATCCAATCATTCACTCCCAGCTATTTCCTGGCTGCTTTTTTGAATGAAGTTGACCAGTGTCATACCATAACAGAGTGGCTTTCATCATTTACTAAATATCTGAGAGACATTACTATTTTTGTATCAGGTCTGGCTGAGTCACACCAGCCTTAGCCAGTCTGGTAACATCTTTCAGGAAGCACTTGCCAGTGGAAAGGTGAGCAGCTGCAGATGATCCATGATCTTTTTGGCCCAAAAAGCAATACTGGTCTCTCAGCTTACAAAAGCTCTCAGTTTCAAATACATTTTAAAATAAGCTGATCTAACAGAGGAGCCAATCAACTAGCCAGAAAGAAAACCAGTGAAATTCTGATTTAAGCAATTATATACAAATTTCATCTGGGAGACTGGGGATTTGAAGTTGTCCATCTGTTCTTAATGTAGGTACGTACCTATCAAGAGCACGACTAGATTGCAGAAGAGCCAAAATCATAAGGTGAAATGAAGCATCTGACTGTCTAAGTAGGCAGGTGCAATACATGCAACAGGGAGCAAGCAATCACGGCTTAGCGTCAGAAACAAGAGGTGTGTTACTGGAAATGCAGGACATCTAAAACAGGGAGGACACAAGCAACTTTATTCAAAGGTAAAATTCTTATTTGCCAGAAGAACTAACCAGGTTTTCATGCAGACACCATTATCTCCCTACCTGCTACCGCAATACCTGTCCGATCACACAGTTCCACCTGACAAAATGCGAGGATTGTAAGGCCCACAGGAAAATGTCAGAGACCTAGCTGTGATGAAGACAGTACTAACTTAACAAGGAACCATCACATCTTGTTAATTACAGGCTCTAGACTTGTCTTTCACAGATAAAAATCTTTGGTGATACCCTTACACTGAGCAGCATCTTCCTAAACAACCTGGACAGTCAGAAGAGAGAAGTACTACTGAGCTAACTGGGGTACCATAATATAAAAGATAACAGAAGTTATGTAAGTTTGCAGCCAAAATTCAAACCAGGCTGTTTATCAGGTTTGGACAGAAAATGCAACCAGAACAAGAAAAGTTTATTTTTTTTCCTCAAGCTTGAGCCAGTCCATCATGCAAACATACAGCAAGTGAGCAACCAACAAATGATCTGTCATACCAGGAGCTAAACCAGTTAATATCCTGCTCAGACAAACTTCTCCAGATGCTGGAGAAAGGGTGCAATTAAAATAAACTGCCTTCTGTAAAAGAACTAAGTGCTTCTCTTTCAAAAAGCATATGAGTTTGTTTCTCATTAATTGTGCTGTTCAGGTTAAAAGCAAATGGGAAGTACTAAGCAAGTTATCTTTTGGGTGTAAATGAGGAAACAACTCCTGCCATTCATGCTGCAGCCAGGGAAAGACTGCAATGCTGGTTGTAGGGCTTTAAAACCCCTTGTTAGGCCATGACAAAAATCCAGATGAGCCATGATTAATAATCAAAGTTTTCACTATCGTGACTAGGCCTAAGCTTACAGAAGTCCCAACCGATGATTTTTTCCCCTACTTCACCATGTCTCTGAAGAATCTATAACCCACAATGCAGTATAACAATATTTATTTTATATATCTCAGTAAGAAGGCAGTATGTTTTCACCTGCAGGGCTGACTATTCATCCCATGCTGTACTGGTGGCTGTTGTAAGGTGCACGCAGGACCCTGCCCCATGGCTCCCCCTGAGCTCAGTGCATGGAGCATTAATGGCCCTAACCAGACCCATCAGGGACTTCAGTCCCTGTCCAAGCTGTTGTATGCAAATCTGTCTCCGGTTCTGTCTCAGGCCCTGCCTCCTGGATGGGTCTTGGAGCTGTGCCCTAGGTGGATGGACCCTGTGAATGTACATTATAGCTTGTCTCCAGCCTATCTTTGTCCGTGTCTCCTGGATGGACTTTGGACCCGTGTAGTAGCCCTGTCTATGGCTCTGTCTCCATTTGCTCCCGACTCCCTGTTTGGACCCTGGTTCTGGTTAATCACTTGCCTCGTCTGGGACTGTCGATCGACCCTGTCACCACCATCCAGCTCTGCCCACCATGTTCAGACAGGACATGGCCACCCATCAGTGAGTGCACTGCCCAGGCTGGGGTCACCCGCAGCTCCTGGCTTGCCTTCCCTTAGGGAGCAACCAGCCCTTGCTGCTCCCTAAGAATTATTTTGCAACCCCCAAAAATTTAAGCTAGTCTTAACTTTCCTTCTCCCTTTATCCTGCCCATTAGAAAACAGAAAAAGATGAATAAAAGTATAGTATTTTCCTTCCTTTGTTAATAATAACAGGGGCAATACATATGAGATCATCTTACAACAGAGGATCTCGCCTTCAGATAAAGTATGTACCCTGTTTTTTAGACAAGGCACAAACCAAGGGGTCATAGGGAATGAACTAATTTGTAGCCAGTAGAACTGTGGCTGAAACCTAAAAGATTAGAAAGACAAAAAGAAAGCTTTTTCTTTAAGCAGACAAGCAGGAACTCAGTAGCACACAGGCACGTGCAATTATTTCACTAGCTGTATGACCTTTAGCTGCCTGCATAAAAAGAGCTCTTTTTTAACAAATGAGATGATAAATACACTTAGCTTTTCCAAAATAAAGCCGTAAGAATAGCCGAACGCTACAAGCAGCCTCACACCATCTTTTCCTGTTCAGTGTCCATAAAAGAGGTAGGGCATGTTTCTCTTCTCTGTTACAAGAGCTCCCCTTAGTGTCAAATGTGTGAATAACAGCTTTAGCTGCACATTTTTTTTGCTGTCTACGTTGGGTCCAGTCTTCCAGATTCTGGCACCCAAGAGCCATATGGTCACTAAACTCAGTGTAAAGTGGAGCCTATTTACTACACGCTGGAGTGAAAATGCAGTACAGAAATACTCAGATGGAAATGTGTGTAATCTATTCCAGTTTTACAAGTGTAGGAGATCTGGGGAGAAAACCAAAGGCAGGTCACAGCAAGAAAAACCACTTTACTATCTGTTCTCAGTCTACTGATCTCACACCAGGCACTGGGAAACTGCTTTGTCTTTTAACATTTTCGATTTTACCAGATTTATTCCAGGAATGCTTTTAGTACTAGGACAAATGGCAGAATACACAGTTAGATCTGCAAAATTCTTGTTCAAATTAATGAAAACTGTAAATATTCATAAAACAGCCTTGAGTGGTGAGTCTGTGCTTAATTCATAGGCGTTTGAATTCATCCTAGCATGTTTCCCATTTTTTTGAATAGTACAGAGGACTCTCCAACAAAGCTGCAGGATATCTAGGCTCTTCCAAGAGAGACTTCTGACTGTATTACCACTTGCAGGACATGGCACTGCCAAAAAATTTCTTGAAAAGCCAGTGGTTTGCAGGGAAGTGACTGATATAGGAGAACTCACATTGCTTTTCTATAAATAACTGGCTCCCTCCAACTAGAATTGGGAGCATGGAAAGGCCTTGGGCAATGTGCTGCCTGGCCTAGCCAGCTCCGCTCCTGAAGCTCAGGGGAGCATGTGCTTCACTGGGAACATTGCCACTGTCTGAATGGGTTCAGCATGTGCTGTCACTGCTGCTTGTCATGAGAGGGTGGGGGAAAAGGTTCAGTTCATATCCATTGCTCCCTCAGAACTGGAAGAGACAGCACTGCTTTTTACCAAGAGAGTCCTTCTGGATTATTTAAATACAGCTGTTGGGGGTTTTGTGGAAAAGCACTGAGAGAGGGAGCTTCTGACATTTATTACATGCAGCTTAAAATGTCCCTTCTGCTCTGTGCAGATTTTCATCTCGGGCTCGCCTCCACCATTACCGGATGCGGTATCTGCCAGACCTGGTTCAGAGTCAGGACCATATTCAGAAACTCTAAAAACACATCTGAAGGGATTGCTTTTGGCTGGCCCCTTGGCTTTCAGAGGGCTCAGCCCATAGGGAACAGCATGCCTATGGACACAGATAACCCAACCTAGACCTCACAGAGTAATATTAAAGAAGTTCTTTGTGAAATTCGTATTTCCACAGCACTGAGGAAAGAAGCACTGATTTCTACTCTTGCTGTGTACGGAGCATTTACTTTGGACTTCTGCTACGGCCAAAATATTTCTCACCGTCTAACAAACATTGACTAATTCTTCTTCAGAGCAAATTAACAACAAGAATAGAAATTCTGTGTGTATCCAGAACACTTTGTAAAAGTAAAAAAAAAATCCTGAGCAACTTGTCCTCCTCCAATTCTTTATTTGCCTTGGCTGGCTGCTACAGTTACTGTTTGTTTGCTTTTTTTTGCCACAGGGTCAAGCACCTACATTGTGACGTTTGTATCACTGTACCATGGATATTGCATCACCTGTGATACAGAAGTCACTGACATAGAACAAATGGCAAGATACCCATTGACTTCAGTGGGCTGGGATTTCACATAGTTTATACCATTGCAACAGCACAGCAGGAACAGCACTACACCAGGACCCTATATGGGGTGCCATAGCACTGTGGCACCCTAAACCAAACAAGGGACTTTTTAGCCTGTTATCTTGGGCAGATCCAGTTTGAATGGGTCTGCCCAAGTATGGATTTCAGTATGTGTACTCTTCATATCACTCAACTCTCTATTTGTTCGCTTCTTAATCCTGCCATAAAGAACTATCTGAGATTTACTAATTCTGGGGTATGGAACATAATTTTATGACTCCAGCACTTTAATGAGTAGTGTTTTATGACTGTAGCTTCAGGAAAATCCCTCTTCCTCCCATTGGAAATGTTAGCTCTCACTGGACACTTAACGTGAGTGCATAAAGTCTTCGGTAAATTCTAGATTAAAAAGTAATCAGGCTCGGTTGATTTTAGCCTCTTTCCTTGCTGATAGCGACCTTGCTGTAACAAAGCCCACAAAAGAAAACAAAAGAATGCTCTGGACTTCTTAAAATACAGTGCTGAAAGAGTATGAAGTTTTACAAGAAGCAGCTGATAAAAAGTTATATTGTCCTTTTTATGTACTAAAAACCTGCTCATTCATCTTTGTAAGGCTGACTCAGAAAGGCTTTCCGCTGTTTAAGGACTTGCAAGCTTCAGGTGTCTTTTTGCCTTGATGACATTCAGGGCATCTACTGAATTTAAGTATTTAAGAATTTGAGAAGATTGCCTGTGGCTGAAAAAGCACAGAAGTTATTCTCAGTTGGTAGGCAAAGCTCTTGGTTTATAAAACAAGTTATGGTTTCTTGACTGGTCCAAGCACACATTC
Source organism: Harpia harpyja (assembly GCF_026419915.1). Lineage (NCBI taxonomy): Eukaryota > Metazoa > Chordata > Aves > Accipitriformes > Accipitridae > Harpia > Harpia harpyja. Next base: position 74,841,621 of record NC_068942.1, on the reverse strand, counting down.
AAGTAGTGCCAAGAAGAAAAGCTTTCTAGGAATATTGTCCTGTGGTGGTATTACCAGCTGTTCTGGTTTGGCTCACTGCTTCCTAAATATAAGGTGGGCCTCAGCAGGGAGATGTCCAAGTGTTAAAGATGGATAGAGCACAGAGTGCACAGTGAAGCATAAGGAAGTGGTTCAAGGAGGCAATAGCTAAGACAAGGGGAAAAATCAGCAATTATAAGGGAGATGTGAGGGTGGCTGAACACTGGAATAGGTTGCTCAGGGAGGTTATGGACTCTGCATCCTTGGAGACCTTCAAAACCCAACTGAACACAGGCCTGGGCAAGCCGATCTAGCTGAATGTGCTTGAGTAGAGCGGTTTGACCAAATGTTCTCAAGAGCTCCCTTCCAGCCTCAACTATTGGCACAACAGCAGAGAGAACAACTGGACCCCGAGGCCAGGGCTGAGAAGAAGGCATTAGCAAAGCCTGCTAAAATAAGGTCAGGAACCACTGTTGCAAAGAGATTATGACAGAAATGTGTCAGATATTCTCAATCAATGCTTCTGGGAATAGACTGTTTCTGAAGGGACCACCAATGCGATCAAATTCCTAATGTGTAACAGCAAAATCTGCATAAGAAGTAAGAGCACCAGAGCTCACCCTGTCTTCCTTAGAAAGTATCAGGGAGGCATGGACACTTGAACTATGCCCACATTTTCTAATTTCTTCACACATGAAGGCACTCCCCTTCAGACTTTACCAATTGCATAGTTATAGGGAGCACTGTAGAAACAGGATACTGGTTCATGTTCATGTTTGTCCTTCCACCCTGAAGCATTCTGACTAATGAAGGGGCATGCAGTAGGTAGCTGGGAGATCTGTTCCCATGAAAACCTGGAAAGTACTCCAGCTAACAAGGCTCTGAACACCTTAAACTTTAGATTAAAGAAAGCCCAATGCCAAAGGTGGCAGTTATTAGAGCAAATTGTCCTCACATCTTCCATTAACCCAGAGTACACTCATCACTGAGTCAACAGAAGAGCATGTCCTCATTAGTGTCACCTTTTGCAAGAACTAGCATAATGCAGCCCAAAAGCTGAGGAAAAATACCTTTTTTTTCCCTTCGTTCCATTTTAAAGTGTCACTGCAGAAAGTACTTTCTCCAAATGTCTCCCACCTTGTACGAATTTTCTTCTTTCTTCCCCCATCACAACTTCCTTGGCTCCAAAGATGCAACAAAGTTGGACACCAAGAGTGGCCATTTGCCCCCAGCCTTTTTGTTCTTCCAATCCAAAAATTACTATAAAGAAATTTTAAACGTATTTGTTATGCCAGTTTTACACAATTATCTGGAGCTCAAGCTGTGGAGGTCTGAAATAAGCTAGACAGAAGTGCAAGCAATTATGTACATGGATAGGAAGGAGGGGCCCTCATCCTAATGCCTTGAACCCATGGGCTCTGCCCATTGAGAACACTGATCCACCAGATGTCAGCAGTTAGAGATTGCATACATACATTTGACTGCATCCCATTGCACAAACATAGAAAGTTGGTGTGTCTGCAGGAAATCTTGCTGCCATGAGTACAATAATGGACAGAGTCACACAGGGTACCTTTTCCCTGACTGGGTGTGCAATGTCTGCAGTGATTAGTACAAGAGACCATGAGCTGGGAGGTTTGGTATGGACCTGTGTACTGCTGTTGACTCACTCTAAGCAAGTCGGCTTGTTCAAGTTTTAAGCCCAAATTCATCTTGCAGTCAAGCTGCCTGGCTACAAATCCAAGCTCAGAAGCACATATTTATGTCATAGTGAGATCTGGGACAGTTAGAAGGAAAGCCTGAGCTCATCCAGATGCTCAGCACAGGCTCTGCCACATCTACCCCGCAGTGTGGTTTGGCAGGGCACCAGCTGCCCACCAGACTCCTCCATCCCCTACTTCCCAGGATCTTCAAGGGATGTTGTATAGCCAATGGCAAGCAGACAAATTGGCCAAGCTCCTTCATAGAAGCCCTCTGTTATAACATGATGTAAATCTTCCGAGTCTAAGCCTGCATAATCTGTAAGAAAGGTACTGGCAGGAAACAGCCAGGACAAAAGCCAAGCTCCATATCCCAACTGCTTTTCCTGCTCACTGAGCAGCGCTGGGGCAATTGAAAATGGTACTTCACAGAGACTATAGGAAAGTGTGAGTGTATGTTTGTGTTTGTAAGCAATTTTAGCTAATTTAGCTAATAACATGGATGTTCTTCCCCTTGTAACAATCCCACTTAAGTAAGATATAATAAACATTACACTAAGAGCTACCAGCATCAGTTGTTACATTTAAAAGGTAATTGTGAAATACTTCACACAGGGTGCAGTAAGGTGGGGAAGGAGCTGCTGAGATATGAGCCAAGGGCAATGCAGATGTACATGCAGCTCCCCATGCCCAGACTCATGCATGCAACCACACAGACCTGGGACCTTTCAGGATTCACACCCCTGTTCCACCCCAGAGCTTCCCCATGTGCAGCAAGAGAATCTATACTACCTACCACATTGTGGTTTTCATTTCAGCAGCCACACCAACAGCTGTCCCCCCTGGGAGGCTGACCTCAGAGCCCACCACTCCTCCTTTCCTCTCAGTGGCGGCCATGACACCTGCCTGTGCACCATGCCAGACCCCACTGTTTCATCTTCAGAAACCGTGTATCTTACTTCAGTTCAGTTTTCCAACAAGGTCTATCTGGGAGAGACGTTGGTGGTGTTAAAACTAAAGAAAGATCTGGTTTGTACAACTGGATCACGAGTGCCTCTGTCTGGGTATTCTCTTCCAGGCGAAGACAAGCCCACTACAAAATGGTGCCTTGAAGTGAAGGGGAAAGCTTCAGCAAGGTGGCACTGGCATCTAGCCTACATCAACTGAAAAGGACACAGCAAATGTAGAATTTGGAAGCACCCAAAATATATCCTTTCCCATGTTACTAGCACCTTAGATTATTGACAGATTGGTCAATTCAATTCCAGCATAGAGTAATTTTTTGTTTGAATTTATGGTTCTCTAGCTGCAGCTGTGGGAGACACCAACGCCACAGGAGAGGAGAGGCTGCTCCCAGGTGTGCAGACAGCTTTCCCCTACACCCAGTAATCCAGCCCTGATGTACAGCAGTAGCACAGTTGCATATTCTGAGATTAAAAGGCTTAACTCTGTTACTGGTGCAAATAAAAATTCTCTCTATAAAATCAGTTAAAATATTTATGTTAATAAGGCCATTGACAGCATCCTTTTTCCAACAAAATCTAAGGCATCAGCCTGGATGAGGACAGTGGTTTCTCTTTATAGGATAACCAATTATTTTTTATCCTTTTCATTCTTAAAAATGCCATTAATGTTGCTAATGTCAGTGATGATGAACAACAACGTCACACCTGAAGAGAAATCCACTGGTAAAGGGATGTAGATATGGCTGACACACAAATTTCCTGAACCAACAGGCCTAGAAACAACCTCACTGATTTCAATAGCACTGGTATCCAGCTGAGCAAGAATTACTTGAAAGGGATTTTGGCCAGAAACATATTAAGAAGTGCTTTCCCAAACAAGAGAAGTATTCCTACACAAACAACAAAACCACAACCACCTCTGTCCCATCCAACACATTCTGGGATACTCCTCTTCTTCCTGCAGAGCTGTGTACCTCCACAGAAAGCAAGAGATGGAACAACATGGCAGACACACCTGGGAAGGTGAAATGGGGGCACAAACTACCCCACGGCAGGGCCACAGGCAACAGATGGGTGGAACAGCAAAAGCTTTTCTTTCTCTCCATCCTCAAGGCCTGATCCTTTGAATTCAAAGCCACTTTGGGGCACTCAGCATCACTATGGGTGCAGGCTGTGTGCAGCTCTCTGGTAGATTAATTTTTTCCAAAGCTGAGCTAAAGAAAAAGAAATTTTCTTCAGAGCCCTAAGTCTCAGCATGCTTTGTGCATCTCCTCTGTACAGAAACACTACCTAGTAAGCACATTTCAAGTTAAACTGCCATAAACTTGCCATTAATCTGAATATTTCAACCAGGAAATGTCCTCTTATGAGAAAGTGTTAATAAGCAAATTTGGGAACAGGCTTATATTTGTATGTCATCAAGCACTTTGTTTTATACCTGCTTTAAAAGGCACAGTGTCACCTGAAAGTATACCAGGAATCGACACTTACTGATTTTCCATAAACTATTTCCTTTATACTCAGGGTTCTCCTAGTTCCAGGAACAAGTCTGTGTGTATACATGCCATCATTGATACATATATTTGTGGTACATGGAGTTCAGACTCTTTCGATCACCAACATCAGGTAACAGATTGAAAGCATAAAGTGAGGTGGTGAACCCAAGCAAAACATTGTTCCTCCTCTCTGCCTGTGTGTAAGCTGGTGATAGCTGAACCTCTCTGCTCCCTGGAATAGGTGAAGACAGTTGAATACTGATCAATATAAATGCTACAAAACTGTTACACTCTTCTCTTTGAAAAAGAAATTCGCTTATTTATTTTCCTATGTGTCACTCTATTTCCCAATCAGTGAATACAAGACAACTGTTCAGGCTTTAGAAATCACCCCTCATGTGAAGCCATAACGCTTCTCTGTCATGAGCACTCGTGCTTGTGATGCCTGAGTGAAGGGCACCTTCCTGAGTGAAGGACACCATGTATGCTGTCTCAAAATCAGATTTTTTTAAAGAAAAAATCCAAATTGCCATGGAGTCCTGTGTGAAAATGTTCCTGCTTAAAATGTCAAGGCACCCCTCTTCAGATCCCAGGACAGCTGGGAAAGCAGCTCCTCAGCATTCCTCTGAAAGCCACATGGACTGCCTGTAGCACAAAACCTTCATCATCCTGTAACTGGTAAAAATTACAGAAAGTAAGAAGTTCTGGGAATAAAAAACTGTCCATAAAGAGGGAAAATTATTTGCCCCATTCACCAGATCCTTTCACAAAGCTCCAGGAATGTTGCTGAATCCTCAAAGGAAAATGGAAGGAAGACTCAGGCTCCAAATGTGTTCCTGTGGCATCAGCTCAGACCATACTGCTTATCTTGTCCTATACTGACATCTCACCACGAACGTCCACAGGGTCAATGCCTACGCTACACAGTGTCAATGTTATACTGCAGGAAAGGCCTTAGGGCCAAATCTGTTGTCTGTCTTGTTGACTCATTGCTACACTATCTTCTTGGCTGATCCTGTATGCCTAGTATCGGGACTCAGTCTCCTTTAGAATCTGCCTGCCAGTCCTACACTGCTATGGTGGGCACAAGCTTGGCACAGCTCCTCTTGGAAGGATTATTCACTTTCTTCTCCAGGCTTCTAGGCCATAAAGAGGAATCACAGGCCAAGCAGACTTCCCCCTACCGAGCTCACCATATTCTTGTTCCACACTAAGTCTATAGGCTCTGAATCTTCTTGTAGCCCAGGCAAGCATCAGCCACTCTCTCTTCCCTAGGCCCAGTTTCTAAGCACAGGCTTATCATGGTTTGCTCTGCAGTGGGTCTCCAGAGCAAAACTATTCCATGTGCAAGCACAGCAACTGCACCAGGGTGCACAGGCTAGAGATGTCAAAATGCTTAGCTTCAAAGTGATGGCTGGAGGGGACCAGAAGAGCCCTTAATGTGCTTTTTGCCAGCTACAGCTGACACAGGCCATAGGACAAAACGTTACACTGCCCTGCTAGGATTATTTAAAGCTCTCGGAGATAGCAGCAAAGGACAGCCCATTTCATGGCACAGACTTTCTAATCAGATCTCAAGCTGGTTTATGAATTGGAAAGCTCAGAGGGAGTTTGCAGTAGTAGACATGAGCAAGCCTTGCTGTTCTTTTGAGAAATCTTTCACCCAGAGATGTGCAGGACAGACACTAGAGCTCTGCAGACTTGCAAGGTTAATTTACTGCTGTTCTTCTCAGATGCAGCTGAGGATGCGGGAATGGACACACTCCACAGCTTCAGGGCAAACGTTAGCAATATGTCTCTGAATCTGGTGCCTCCGCCAGGCTCTGTCTCATTTATAAATGTAGCGGTTCTTGTTTTAAATACCAGACAAATCACACAGCTCTTAGGCTAAAAAGGAAAGGACAGAAATGTGATCGCTCTAACTAGAAGCTGACAAACTTTTGGGATACAAAGGTTTGTAATATAAGGCATATAAACTGGGAAATACATGCACAAATATATAGGCACATATATAAATGAATCTGGAAAAAGCTTACAGTGAGCTTACTTATGTTCATACTGTTCAGAGTGAAAAAGAATGAGATACTTGAATAGTCTGTGCTTCACCACTTTTTAATTCCTTTCAAGCCGTGCTCACAAGAAGCTGAAACTCAGCTCCAAATACTTAAATTAGGAGACCTTTAAGGAAAGGAAAATCTTTTTGTTTCATATATTTGTGTGCATGTGCTCGTATGAACAGCACATCACACAAAGTTCTGCTTTTCCAGAGCAGTTAAGTTAGGGCTCTTCCTCCTTCAATTTAGTGTTCCTTTCTAATTACAAACAGCAGTCATCAAATCTGGGCAATGGGAAATAAATATGGATTTTTATTTTTAATGCTAAGAAATTAAAGTCTAATTATGAACAACCCCAACAGGGAGATAATGAAGCACAGTGGGCAAATATATCCATATTCCAGAGACAGAAAAAAATACGCACATACCAAATAAGGGAAAAAATCATTCACTACAGCATGCGAAGGTACCTTATCAATACTGTTTCCATTGAAACTAACCAAGACTCCCATGGCCAAGAGCTGTTATGCAAAAGGGTAAGCACACAAAAGATGCTGCGTGTTGAGAAAAATTGAGACATCCTATATATTTTATATCATAAGGAAATTATCTGTGTCTCATGAACCTCTGAGAACAGCAGGCATGGGGCTTCAAACTGTTCTGTTTGTCCCTAATTTTACCCTATTTCTCCCCCACTTCCATTAACCTGTTTGTCTTAGAAATTCTTTCAGCTGTAAATGGTTGGAGACCAGGAATATCATCTGTTTGCCCTGTTCCTAATAGTCTTCCTTACACATCTGCAGCTGGCCACCATTAGAGCCATGACCCTGAGCTGGGACAACCTTTTGTCTGATTTGGTATAGACAGTCCTATGATCTAGAGGCAATTACATAGAAGGAAGGACACATATTGGAATCAGGAATGCTATAAGTAAAAGCACATTGAAGGTACAATTTCTTAAGCCTGCTTCATATTATGAACTGTGTGCATACATCATCAAACACCGCTCAGTGTTTCAAACTGGATATTAAGACACGCATAAAGACTGTATCACCCAAGTCTGAAGTGCAAAACTCCATTTACCTGTTTTTATCTCCAAATACCCAACTTGCTGGAATTATGGTCTGCAGGAAAGCTGGTTTTACATCAGCCTTGGACTTCCCCTACCATAGACTTCACAGGATCTGTTCACCCTCCTCCTGTCTCTGCAGGACACTGCAAGAACAGGATTTGCTTTGTTGAGAGAGCACCCTGTGAAGGTTCTTGCAGAGATGGCATAGAACTAGCTATGCAATCTTGCTCTGCCAGGGATGTTCTTGCTTGGGCTGGGAGAGTTATGAGAGGCTGTACAGATTAAACTGCAATTGAAAGATTGTCTTCTGGACATCCTCCTACCTGCTGCCCTGAAACTCACCTTTCTCCCTGCCTACCTCTGCCTCTGTCAGTGCGTGCAACTCCCTACACAGTTAGAAAGGTGGAATTGGTGTAACAAGTATTTCTACAGAAAATATTGGAACTATATTTTCCATAATCTTCTAGTGAAATTCAGCAGTTGGAAAAAAAGGAGGAAAGTCCTATGTAGCCACAAGCCATTAACTACAAATTATTAGCCAAATATTTAATTATTCTCTAATAAGGAGGAGTTGGAAATTACAAGCTAGTTAATCACAACTCCATTGCCTGTGTTTATATTTTGCTTTAGGCAATCATTCAATCCTTCTTTCTCAGTTACCTTATCTGGAAAATGTGGTAATACATTACTCACAAGCAGGCTGGGATAGTGAATTAGGCTGTTGTTTATTGCAGGGAGTGCCACAACATGCTGTAGAAGTATTAGGAATGGTTATTATGTGAAAGAGATGACTACTTAGACAATGGTTTCTTTGCTCTGAATTATCTCTTAACATGAAAGAGTCAGGACAACCTAGGGCCCGTATTTATCAAGCACTCTGGCACTGTTCTCAGTGGAATCAAGTGTGACACAAAATCCTTCAAAGTGTTAACAAGACATCTTTCTTCTGCAGGATCCCTAAGAGGTCAATGAGAGGCGTTGGAAGATTTCTGTGCAAGGGTAATGTGACGTATCTAAAGGAAGTTAGCTAAAAGAGCAACAAGAAAAGCAGCCAATGGAAAATGCACTCAAGTATGTACAAATTTGTGTCACTGGCATAGTAATGCAAATGGAAGTTTGGAGGTAGTCTGAGCTGGTTGTTGCTGTCTTTAGAGTGACAGATAAACTATGGTCAATACAAAACCCCTGCATGGTAGGCAAGTGAATGACAAGCCTGAGACGGAGGTCAGAAAAGCACTTTGGAGGCCTCTGTTGGACACAACCAGCTTTACCCCCCTGCCAGAAAAACCTACAAAGAAAGTACTCTTCACTGGCTTTATAGAAAATCAGTTCATTGTAGTTAAAACTGCTCTTGGAAGTGATTTGATTGATCTGTCTGCCTTTGCACTGAAGTGGATGAGGAGCACTCCAAGTCCCTGTTCTGCTAGTTCAGACATTGGACCAGGAACCCTGAGGAGAAGGCCAGAGAGCAAATACCATCTTAACCCAGGACAGCTACTTTTGTAGTGCCTGTCCAACAGCTGGCTGCATCACCAACTTATTATTTCCGTGACATGTCTAAAATGGACGGGGCTCATGAGATAGCTAAACAGATAAGGGGATAACTACACTCAGGAAACACTTTATGATGGAACAAATGTTAGGTTGTGCTATCTATCACATTAACACAGCTTAGCTGTAAGGGCTATTTCAAAGCATGTACATTGAGGTCAACCTCAAGCCTTATGTCAAAGTTCAGTCATCTTCTGATCAAAGGGAGAGTTGACCAACAGCAGGTATTTAAATGTGTCACTGTTGTCCCGTTACAAAGTTGTGTTCTCCATCATGGTAGATAAGGTACATTCTAGAGTAACATCACTCATTTAACCAATCGTGCTTTGTTCAGTGGCGCATCTCTAAGCAGGAAAGGTTCCCTGTAAGCATTTGAAGAATCAAAGTCTAATACTGTTTTTCTGGTGTGCTCCTGCAAACAGGATTTCTCAAAATCTCTTTTCTGACCAAGGTTTATGAAACTAATCTAACTTTTCTGTTCCTCCTCCTTTACTGGAGACAATGTGCTATCCTAACTGTCCCACTTAATAGGTGAAGCAAAGCCTAATGTTCTTCCTTAGTTTGCTGATTCAGGGTCAGTTTCTCAAAACAAATCGCAGCTTCTGGGGCCCTGTGCCTTCAGAAGCATAGCTGTTAGTTCATCAGTAACACAAAGTCTTTCTGGCATGCATTTTACAGCCTTCATGGCTTTTTTTGAAGAGCAACCTCCATGACTTTTGACATGTTGGGTAAGAGGGGGTGGATGCAAAGGTAAACAATCAAACTGTGGGAGTTGCCAAATCAAACCCAGGGATGCCTGGCAGGGAGGTGAGTGAGGCAGAACAACTGTTCTGGGGCAACACTCAGAGCAGAGACGTCGCTCTTACTCTGAGGCTTCAGCCTATCCGGAAGGAACTGTTTTTATCCTTCATCCTAACAGCCATTAGAAAATAAGTCTGCTTTGGTACAAAACGGACTATACTCAGAGCTGTCTATTACCATGGCATTAGTTTTTCTCTCATTCTTTTGCATTAATATGGTCAAAAGAATTGTACTGAAAGCATAAAACATTGATCATTGCTGTCAACTTTGTAAACATTTTCACAATGTTTGTCTCCTCTGCCACTGTGTTTCTCTGAGATTTCCTGTATGTGAATAGAAGCTTTAACTTTTTCACTGTGTTTCGGGGCTGGATTTGGCTCTGATATGAACTGAGCAGAAGGGTCTGTTCAGCCATTTCTCATCAAATAATCCCTTTTCTGTTCCTTTTCCACCCCATTTCCAGTATTTTGACCTCAGGGTGACAATTAACAGTAAGAGTTAAAGAACATGTTCTTACATAAAGGCATGACACACGCAACTTCTGAGGAACAATCTCAGCTTTAGTACTTGACTGCCACATGACACAAGTTAGAAATACAAAAGAACTTCCTGCTACGATAAAACGAGGTTAGCTAGTCTGATTTTCTGGCATAAACATTTAAAATTCATGAGTCTGTCCCTCCCCAAAAATGAGAATCTGGCTCAAAAATAATGAGATAATAGAAGAAGTTGTTTGGAATTATTTTTATTTCCTTTCCTATTTTTTAGACTCTACAATAAATTCAGGTCATTTTCAATGTTTTATCTGTCATCATGAGACATCTTTTTTTCAGGAGCTGGGGCATTATGAAAAGCAGCAAGTGACGTTAATGCTCACACACACATGCAAATCGTGGAAGTTAGCAACTGTGGGTAGGAATCCACAGCTCCTGATGGTACTAGCTTCTTCTGCTCACTCTGCAAATAAGGTCATCTGAATATTTTTAAAGAAGGTGACTTTCTTCTTTTTTCTTTTACTGCCTGGTATTTTTACATTATCGTCTCGTGTCAAATCTTTTTTTGGTAAAAGCTGTTTCTGAAGAGTTTACCCCGTCTTTAACTGAAGGAGTCCGTCTTCTGCATTTTTAAAAACGCAGTTTGGTTTTTTCCCCCCCAAGAGTTCATTCAGGCCTCAGATAAAGGCAACAGAAGAAACAAACAAGACACAGAATTTTAAGCAGCCTAGAAAAATCCCTTCTCTCAGTTAATTGAATAATCTCAGTTTTGATTGTATAATACTGCAACTGCCTGTTGGAACATTCCAGGAAATACAAGGAACACATAATGAAAGAAGAGAAAAAGAAGTTCTTTCTAGCTTTTTTTATTTAGCATATAAAAGCCCCAAAAGGCAGAGTTTTCCCTCTTTTCCAAGTCACTTTTAAAGAGAAATTTCTGACCTTTAATCCTACAATTACAACATGTTGTTAACTTAAGGTGGTTTAACCATTTGAGGTAGGAAGCTCTCCTCTGAGTAGAAAAAGCAGAAAAGGCAACGCTTGTTAGGCTATGAAAGGAAACACAAAGAAAAGCGTTATCCTCAGGGAAGTTTCAAACTATGTATTGTTTATACTGCCCTCCTAGCACACCAGAGAAGCAACCTTAAGGCTTCTGAAACAGAAGGGCCCACGTATTTCCTCGCGCATAGTTTTGTGCCCTAGGCAGAAGCTGCAAGGCCTACACTTCTCCCTTCTCAAAATCTGACAATTCCCCAAATCCCTTTGTGAGCTGATTACATTATGGACTAGCAGGATTGAATGCTTTCTTAGCAAACTCTTTGGAGCAGGCACTTTCTTTTTCCAAACCTCTGCATTCTATGTAAAGCAAAACTCTACGTGAAAGCACTTCACACAGGCCTTTTAAGTCTCAGATTCTCAGCAGGAACACTGCTGTTGTAGCATCCAACCCCTATTCTCCATAGCTTGTTAATTTGCAGTGGTGTTATCCTGTTTCTTTGCTGCACTGCTACCACACGTGGCAGATGTGGCTAGATCCCAAAACAGTACGAGGTCTGCTTTACCGCAGACACAGGAACGTGCTACTACTCCCCAACAGCAACCTAGCGCTGTGGGTCTACCCCATCATCAACCCCAACTTGCCAGTTCCCTGTCCCTGATCTTTTTATCATCGGTTTATTGAATTGTGGACCTGTTCTCTAACCACGTGCTAGATATCAGCAGGAAAAACTGATGAGTTCCTTAACTTCTCTGGGTCATGGCATTATCTGCCCTGAGTACGTCTGCCTTGGCGACATTTAACTGCTTTTCCCATCTCCAGCGTTGGCTGGACCCATCACTTATTTGCTGTATGTGAGAAAACCACTGAAAGCTGACTTTCTCTGCAAGGTCCTAAAACGTCTGCGCTGGCCTGCAGAGTAAGGAAAAGTCTTGTTCACGTAAGTAACAGCACACACAGAGGACCGCATGGATCTGAGCAGCTGCCTGACAGGAATCTACACCTTCATCAGTTCTAACTGGACTACCTGCTTCAAGTATACCCCTTGAAGGTGACGGTTAGGAACCTTTTTCTCACTCCTGCCAACTCCTATGAACTTTAGGCCACAATCCCACCCTCCTCTTCATTGCCCTCTTTATACACTGGCTAGCCACTGGTTTGGTGGCTTTAAGCTGGACCAATGTGTTGAAATCCTAAAGAACAAGAATCACTCTTTGCGTAACGACTGAGGAGTATCACAGCATGACCCCAGGACAGGAAACACAGAGACACAGCTAGTAATTCGCGGTGCAGAGCCCACCGCCAGGAGCGCGGGCAGCGTCCCGCCGCCGCGCACCCCTCAGCCCCCAGCTCCGAGGGCAGCTTTCGCCCTTCCCTCCCGGCGCCTGCAGCCGACCCTGCCGCCCAGGCCCCTTCTCCGCAGAGCAGGGCGCCGGGAAGGGCCGGGGCCGGCAGCGGCGCCTCTGCGACCTTTCGGCGGCCATTTCGCAGCGCCGCTCAGCCCCACTCCCCTCAGCGCCGGCCGGGCTCTGGGCGCCTCACGGCGGCGGGAGGGGCAAGGCAGGGGACACCGCGCCGCCGCCCCCAGGCCGCCCCCGTGAGGGGAGCCGACGGCCGCCCATCGGTGCCCCTCTCCTCCCTCCTCCGGGGCGGGGCGGGGGGCAGCGCTTGCGCGGTGGGGCCGGCGGCCGCCGAAAGTTTGGGGGCACGTGAGGCGCGGAGTGGGGCAGCCGTGGGGGCAACCCGTCCCGCAGACGCTTTGGGAGTCACTGCCGCGCTCGGCCGCTGCCTCCCCGCCCTCGACATGGCGCCCGCCGAGATCCTCAGCGGCAAGATAGTCTCCGCGTACGTAACCCGGGGCGGGCCGGCCGCCCGCCCGCTCGCTCTTCCTTCCCGCCGTGCGCCCGGCGCTGCGCAGGACAGCGCGGGGGTTTGCCTCGGGCGGGGAAAGTCTGTGGGGAGCCGCAGTCGGGAACGAAACCGGTGCGGCTGGCGGGCTGGGGGTGCCCCGGGGGACCGAGCCCGGCTGGCCGGGAGAATGGGGCTGTGGTGGCCTTTGCTCTGGCTCTGCCGGGACGAAGCAGGTTTGAAGACACCCTAAAGCTTTTTCACTACGTTGCATTCAAAGCTTACGTCTTACTGACTGGAAACAGTTATTAAATGAAGGTGGTATTAAAGCTCTTGAGGAGAACCTAAAGTGCTGTCGTGGCTGCATTGCCCCCCAGAAACCCAGTGGTGCGTCTGCTTTGGGTCTCGGTGGCTGCGTCCAGCATCAGCCCTGCAGAGCGGCTTGTGATCGCTCGCTCAGCATCTTTGCGCTGAGATAAGCGCCCAGGCAGGTGTGAAGTGGCCAGCTGACTTACAGTTTTTGTGTAGTTATGCGGTGCTCTTGGGATGCTTTACGAGCAGGAGTTGGGAACCTGTCTGTGCTTTGGGTACGGTCTCTGTGTTCATACTGTACAGGCATTGGTCATCCCTTTTTAAAGCAAAATAAATTAATCCATGTATTGGATAATGTCATGATGAATGCTCATAGGAGTCCAGCTCTTTGAAAGGTTTGTCAGACCCTAAAAGAAAAGGCTTCCTTCTGCTTTTCAGCTTTTACTCAGCTGGCAAGCCCTGAGTATAGGTGACCCTGCGTTGTATCTTTTTAGTTTGCTTATTTTTCCTACTTCTACTATACATGCACATCTGGCAAGAAAGCTAAACAAATGTCACTAACCCTAGGAAAATGCAGTGTTTAGCAAAGGGTAATGCTTTGTTGTGATACTCTGTGCAAATGGGGTTTGGTTAGGTAGGTTCGTTCTGTACCTTCTCTCTATAACCAGGGGATTTGGACAGAAAGTGTAAATTTGAAATGGTCTAAAGAAATCTCTGAAAAGTTGTTAGACCTGATGTTAGGTACTGCTGCATATGACGCATCTACAGCCAACTGACAGTGGAGCATTTCTGAAAAGTAGGCCTAATGTGTCTTGAATTTCAATATCCATGACGAAAGGCTCCTCACATATTTTTTACCCGGTAATTTTTGGGCCAGTACCACTTACGTATTGCAGTCTCTCAGTCTTGTGTGCTTCACTACACCTTATGCTTTTGGCAGTCCTGAAGCCAGCACACTCTGCATGCCATATATGTAGTGCTGGTGGTACTTGGTCATCTGCCTACTGCAGGCTTCCTTTTTCTGGCATAGAAAGTGCCCCTAAGGTGTAGTAGATCCTTTCAAGCTATATGTTTATTGCAATTTTAGAGTGACTAGAAATCTCAAAGGATGCTAGCTTGAGTACAGTGAATGTGTTTTGGAGGAATTCTGAGCATTCACCTTAAAACTTCGAGGTTCCTTTGCAGTGCATATTTTGTTTATTTCTTTCAGTTTATAGATACAGTGGTGGCATTTTTTTTGTTTCTGTTTGTTTTCTGTATTACATCGGCAGCTGTTTTCAGAGATGAGGACCTTTGTGATGTTGTGCAAATACCTGGGAAGACGCATAAGCTTTTAATAGACACATATAGGAGAAAGGATTGCTTAGTTTCCAGCACATCTCCAAGGTGTTTGGCTGAAGCCCATTTTCCAAAGGCCTCAAATCTTGACCTGAAGACAACACGAAATGGAAACATAATTGCAGCTGTACAGCTGCCCTCCTTCAGTTGGTTTATTTCTGCTGTATTTATGTCCAGTATAGCAAACCCATCGTGTGCTCTACAGGAATAGGCCTTACATAGTTCTGCTTTTTCCTAGCGGAGTACTTGAAGGAGGTAGAAGGAAATGGGCTCTCCGCCCTGCAGATACCTGTCCCTTTCTTCCAGATCCTCTAGAGAAGTGCTGGTCCAGAGGATTCTCCTTGTCCAGAGTCTGCCCCCAGGCCAAGAGTCTGGCAGCAGAAGCAGTGATAGGCATGTGTTTTTTCTAGGAATTTTCAACTGAATTGCCTGTTGTAGAAAGGGAGAGTTTCTGACTTGACTCAATTGCAGTCTTTTCAGTTACTATCTTTCAGGGGGCTTTTTTTGTTGTTTTATCCTTTAATTGAGAAAACTGTTTGTCTGTAAGTCAAATATTAACTGGTGAGGTGAATCAATCAAGCAGTGTTACAGCTACATAATTTTGAGTTTCTGTGAGTGTTTTAAATCAAAACTCCTAAGTTTTGTAAACTTTATTCTCCTGCCACCAAGCACCCCTTCGCCAAAGGGAGGTGAAAAAAATACCTAATTCAGAGTCATGTCAGTTATTTAAACAAAAATCAGGTAGATAGTGGCATTCTTATTTTTGTGAAACATGTAAAGAGAATAAATACTTTGAGAGAGCCCTTCCTTGTCTCTACAATTAAGGAAAACTTGATGAGGAGATAAAGCTAGCTTACAGCTAGAAAGTGAACTCTGTGGTCCAGTACTGCTCAGCACCACCAAGCAGGCCCAAATATGAGCAAGAACCCCTTGTGTTAGGTGCTATACAGACACAGAATGAAAAAAATGGGACTCTGCTCCAAAGAGGTTACAAGCTAGGAGAAAACATTGTCTGGTGGACAGCAGGGCCACAGTGCTGTCATCTGTGCGCATTGGCACCAGGTTACATGGAAAGGGGGAGTCCTAAGGGAAAGAACCTGTAGGGGGCTGCCATGTCCCCTTTGTGGAAGAAAGAAAATCTCGATATCACTCTTTGTGAAGACAGACCATTGTAGATGTAGCCTAGAGTATTGTCTGGAGTGCTTGCAGCCCCACAAAGGTGGATTGAGTCCTTATCTGTTCCTCTTACATTTTCCTCTGATTAAATCACCTGATAGTTGGGTGTTGTATGTGGTACCGGTTTTGGGATGCAGACCTGATTGGTGTGACTGATGTTGCAGCATGGGAAGCTGGTCATGACAGTTCATGGTATTTTAACTCATGTTTGGGGCAAACTCTTCTGTGTAAATTTTAAAGACTCAGCTTTATGTGAAACTTAAACTCTCTTGTTCTCTTGGCAGCCAGCCACATTTGAGATGTTCCTCAAATGCTGCCTATCCCATCCCCTACAATGATTGCTTCTTCAGCTCAGCCATTTTGTGGCCCTCATTGGACTAGCATTCTGGACACGACAAAAAAGCCTATGAAAAAGCAAAAGTATCTTCATGTATTTATCTGGCCTCAAGAGTGCTCGGACAAGCATTTGAGCTGACTCAACTGAAAGAGTGGTTAAAAACTGTGGGAGTGTGGAAGTGGTAGAAAGAAGCAAGTAATTCCCCTATGAGATAATGACAGTGTGCCAGGATCATGCAGTGGTATGGCAGGAGACTTATGAACAGATTCCAGCTCTGTTCTCTAAACAGTGTCTTCCATCAACTGGAACCATCAGTCAAATTACCAGCAGCATTCAGATAGACTTTCCCAAGGCAGTTCCCGTTCCAGTGCCACTCCATTGGGACAGCCAGCCTGTGACTCTCCCCAGGAGAGACTCCTTTCTGTCTCTTCTTTGGGGTGCCAGTAGGATGTTCTGTGGCACGCTTGCTTGCAGCCTCTTCACAGTATTTGAAGATAAAGCAGTTGTCCTGCTAGCTGGGACATGGTGCCGTGGAGGTTTGCAGTGTGGAGAGACAAGCTTCCCCTTCTCCAGTTTTGTTTCTTTTCTTCTCATGGGGGCAACAGAAAGTGAGCAGTGTCAGTGCTGCATGCTCTAAGGAGGAATGGCTACAGGGACCACAGCCCTGACCAAGATGGTGCAGGACCTGGGGAGGACCATGAGCCTTATACAGCCATTTCTGGAGGGCTGCAGCAAGAGCACTTCTGTTGCATGTTTCTGAAACTTTTGGGAGATCTGTGATCCAGGCAGCGAGGCCAAACCCTCCTCTTTGGGGGCAGACCTCTTCTAGAGCATCATTGTCTCTGAAGGAGGTGTTTGCCAGGTCATACATTTGGCAATATTCACATAGGCCCAGGGCCCTATTACCCAGAGAAGGGACAGAAACACAGCCTGAGGTCATCTTCAGGATGGTGATATGTATGCTCGCACCACAGCCACCCCAGCCGTTGCGTGTATATAATCACATAGGGGTAGTGGTGGGGTCTGCCTGAGGAGGCACTAGCATGGGAGCTGTGCATCTCTCTCCATTTACAGCAGAGCTGGAGGAGTGTGGTTTGTCCTTTGCTGTTCTGAGAAATTCACTTAATTTAAATTCAGCCACTGTTGCAGTCTAGAGAAAGAAAGGCTAGCAGGTTTTTTTTAATGTTTGGAGGTGGCTTTTGCACTGTGTGCTTAGAGCTGTGTGCTGTCCTTAACCTGTGTGGACCCTGGACCCTTGTTTGCAGTGTGAGTTTGTTTGTGGAAGAGCATGTGGGCACAGGAGGGATCTTAGCGTCAGAGGGGAGGCTTTTGGAGGAACAGCCATGGACAATTGCAAATTTATGTTTGAAGACTTCAAAGTGTTTTCATACGGCAAATAAAAATGTTGTTCATTTATCAACATGAACTTTTATCTTTGTGAAGACCTGATGTCCCCAATAGGATTTTGCAAACTGTATCACTAAATAGCTGCTAGCTTCGAAGATTATTTTGTAAGTCTGCAGAGATAAAACAAGGATTTTTTTTTTTTTCCTTAATTTTCTCTCAAACCTTTGCACCTGTGGCTTTTGTGGTAACTAGAGAGCAGTGGTACATAACACTAGGTGGCTGTCTAAGAAGTGATTTCTTGATTCAAGGCTCCTAAAGCAAATCAGCTCTGGCAGCACCACTTTATGTGTTTGTGCATGCTACCTTTCTTCAGTAACTGAAGGGGAAGTGAGCTAGTGCCTAATTACAGAAAATGACAGCATCGTAATATGTGAACAGTCATGGCTGCTGGGGGTGAAAGCATGCCACAGCTCTGCCTCACAGAGGAAAAATAGACCCTTGGGTGGGCTTGTTTCTCCTCCATTGAGAAGACTGGATTAAAAGTAGAACCCAGAGCTGAGACCCTTTCCAGTTCACTGTCCCTTCGGAGGGCTTTACTGCATCATAAATTATGATACGTTTGTTTGCATTTCTTTTTGTTTGCTAGCCACAAACTAGTGCTGTGCTTTTCTTACCGGAACACTGGAGGCTGTTCTCAGAAATAGCTCCCTCAAAGAGCTGGCCTGCAGCACCCGCTCAGAGGTCATGCACAGTGGTGACGCTTCTTGAGATCACTGTGTTGTTGTTACGGGCTGCTCGTGAGCTCGGGTCCTGTTGTGTCTGCAGCAGTAGATTTGGTGCCTTCTCTAGGGGCTTACAGCTGGAGTGAAAGGAGAGGCAGTTGGTGATTTTGCTACGCAGCAGATGAACTTTTGTCACTTCGGCATGAAGAATTGCTAGGACAAGGCTGATGAGTCCAGAAAACAGTGTCATAGCAGGCCAGACTTTGCGTCAAGACTTTTACAGAGGTAATAGCTAAAGGAAGCCTAGGAACTACTATTTCTTAAATAAAATTGCAAACAACTTATTTAACCGAAGCTTGTTAAGAGACTTTGAACAGCTTGGCCAGATGCAAACACCTATAAATACTCTGAACCTGCTCTTCAGGTGCAGCAGAGCTCTGACCATGTGATTCAGGGGGCACCAGGAGAGATGCATGATTTGGGATGGAGCAGGAGGCTGTGTGATTCCCCAAGATGGGACTTAGAACAGCCTCAGGGCTGCTTCTGGCTGGGCCAGCTACAACTGTCCTCTGGGATCAGAGCTGCTGAGTTGCAGCAGAGCCATGTGCTGCTTCCTTTTCCCTTTCTTCTTGCCTCTGGCATTTCTGATTTGGAGCTCATAGTTGCAGGGTAGAGTTGGCATCACCGGCTGTCATCCTGAATTTCCCTATATGGCAGGAATTGCAGCCTCCCAGCTGGCATCAGCTACTTACTCTGTCCTCATACCCTTGCTGTTTGAATTTTTAATGAACTGGCACCAACAGCACCTCCTCCAGTCTTGGGAAGTCTGGTTCCACTCGGGAAGTAGCAGACCTTGTGATACTGATTTGAGGGTAGATGAGCACAAGGAGGCCATCTGTGTTTTAAACGGTAAGGCGTTTGGACCAGGGCAGATTTGCTAAACGTGATAGTAGCATCTTCTCATCTCTTTCAGAATAGTGGGTGGGACACAGGCTGGAGATCACATGGAGGAGGACAGACCTGTCAAGCCTCTAGTGTCCTGTGAGGTTTGCTTACCTGGCTTTTGCCTCTTGAGTGAGTATCCCCTACACGTGCAGTGAAGTGCCACAGCCTTCTTCCATGGAGGGAAGATGCCCATCAGATGGGCATGAATGGCCAGTTCTTCTCTCTGAATCCCGAATGCCTCTGGTGAGGAGACAGAGCAGTGGTGCTGGGGCTGCACCCAGGCTTTTGGCAGAATTTCAAATTTGAAAGAGTATGTTGGGCCTGGCACCAGGACCTCTTCCTCACCACCTTCCCTGGTGAAGGATCATGCATGTGAGGCCAGACAGTGATGGAGAAATTAGAGGGGGTTGCAAGGCTGGGGAGGATGGTGACAGTGGCTTTTGAGCTGTCTATGGCTAATTTATCAGTGACGGCTACTCGTTATCTCTAAAACATTGCACAGTAAACTCATACTGAGTTCACAACTGGGCTAGATTAACTAATAAGTGAATCCTGTCATGCCTCCGTTTCAAAGATTCATTTTAATAATTGTATCCTTAAAGTTGTCTTCACTGAAGAGTTGATCTGAGCTGTGTACCAGGGTTTAGCTAATTTTCCTCACTGCTTCACCTCTGTCCACCTCCCACTCTCCTTCCTGCTCCCATGGAGAAATCTTTGCCTTGTTTGGAATCTGGGACTGGGGGCATTTTCTTGCATACGTGTTGGCAAGCACAGAAACAGACTGGAGGCAGGAAGGCGAGTGTAGGACTGCAGCCTACCCAGCCTGGGTTAGGCCAAGCAGGCAGGAAATAGAAACATATAGTAATGACCAACTGTAGATGGGGTATATCTTTGGGTACCTCCTGTTTGTTTAGCAATTTTCCAGGGTTTTACCATTGTAGGTTCATTATCCTTTACCAGGACAGCATGTGTGACCGTATTGACTGGTGCCTGTGGAAGACAGGTAGATTTGGTATGGCATATGTGGAAAGAGGCTTTGCTTTAGAGTAGGGAGTTTGAAATCCCAGGAGTTTCCATGCCAAATTTTGTACTTTTTTTTTTACCCTTGTATCTTATGAGACTGTGAACAGGAGGGTGAAGAAGCACAATGTGGACTTTAAAAAAAAAAAAAAAAAAAAAAAAGGTTGAATGAAACTTCCAAAGTGTCTTAGTGGTTTATGGACATTAATCTTATCTGGAGATTGCTGGGACCTGTGTACTCAAGGTATAAGTATGTGCTTGCCAGTCTGCCCATCTGTCATCTTTTCAACTCCTGACTTATCACTGTATGAGAATTCAGGCCCTTGGTTAACTTCTACTTTGTTGTCTTTTTTTTCCATCTTCAGAGAAGTGAGAGAGAGACTGAAGCAGCAAGTTGTTGAGATGAAAGAGAAATTTCCAGGATTCAGACCAGGACTTGCAATTTTGCAGGTATCGTTTTCTTTAATGCCAACTATAGAAAATCTGTATTGCTTTGCAATGGTAAGTACACAGCTGATGAGCTTCATCAAAGCTGATGTGCAAATGGTAACATGTTATAAGGCACAGAATAGCAGAGTTCCCTGTGAGATGGTAACACAGTTCTGTGATGTCTTTTCCCCAAGTACCTGGGCGCAGAAACATTTTGGGGTTGATTTTTTTTTTTTTTCTTTCATCAGACCCTTGCAGTTCTCTGAGCGTTATGTTTGTGAAATGGTGAATAGGCTTCTTGCCTTTTAAGAGGAAGCAGTGCTTGTAGACTGTATTCCAAGTCTCTGCATTTGTGTGAGCCCAAAGCCTGTCAGCTTTCAGAGATGTATTTGTACCAGAAATCTTTGAAATGGGGTGTTTATTAAGGGATTTGGTCTGCAGTTATGTCAGAACGTGGAGAGGCAAGGGAAAAAAAACAAAAAAGCAACCGAAACCACCTTTGGCCAAGAACACTTTGAGTGCAGGGAATGGAAGAAAATCCCATTGCTAAATTTGATGTCTGTCAGAAGTGTAAGTAAGTGCTAGAGTCTACACAGAAACTCTTGGGGAGGAGAAAAGGACTCATAAGTACAGGGTTTTGGCCTGTGTTTGGCAGAATTAAAGTGGTGGGGGTTCTTTCCTTGCAGCTATAAAAAAATGGAAACTCTTTGTGCTTAGATCAGAAGGTGACTAACAGTAGCAAGTGTCATGTAGCAGGAAGGAACTGTGTGGCCACAAAGGATTGATGGACTGAACGTGGCTGCTTACAGAAGTGGCTTCTGTTCTTATTCAGTATTTTGGGCTCCTGAAGAGCTCTTCCCATCTCTGGATTCCAGTGCTGAGACCACTATAGTATACAAAGACCATGCTCCTCTTCAATGCCAGGAACAAATTTGTTTGTGGTTTGGTTTTTTTCTGGTTTTCTTTTCCATTAGCTTTAAGAAGATTATCTCTACAGAAGGCTTGTCTTCAGGTGTTTAGAAGGAAGGAGGAAGGTGTTTTATTTAAAATCTAGTAAGGAGTACTTTGATGGAAGCTGCTGAACTGCTGACCTTGTAAACTGTCTTCAAAAACTGCTGTCTTCTAGTGTTATTGGAGTTTTTTCTTGGTTGGCCTGTGTTCTTTTCAATCCTGGGTTGTCTCAGAGTCCTTTACAACCTGTTTGCTCTTTGGCTCTCTGACACTTTTGTAAACCAGCAAATGGTCTGGGCTTGGAGTTCATCTCCTAATACTGATATGCTCAGCTGTCTATTTTTCAGTTAAGTCAGGACAGTTAGCTGTTTCTGATATATAGCACCCCACACAATATGTGCACTTTTCTTGGGAGGTATCTGGTGTCCTCTGAGCTCAAAGAGTAGATCGGTTAATCTTTATTTTTTGTCTTGTAGTCAGTAATGTCCTCTTTTGCAGAATATATGTTGTCTGTTTGCTGACATCTGATGCCTGCTCTCTTTCTTCTTTTCTGCCCTGTATGAGGTATACCTTTTCCTAAACCCAGCAGACTTTAAAGGGGAGACAGCCCCTTTGTCTAACCCTTGGGAAGAAGAGCTAATGTATGCTGGGTGATCAGGTAATGCAGTCACCCCTGCAGCCTGTAATCTGGTGAGAACCAGGGATAGCTCCCAAGTACCAGGGAACGGGGTGCTTATCAGCTTTTCCTTATTTGTCCCTCATTTTCTTAAGGTTACAAGGAGTATTACCTTTAACAGAACATACTGGATGTTGCAGGTAGTCTTCTGAAATACAATTGTACTGTAGTCACCCAGTACTGCCAAAAACTACAGGCATTTGTTCCACTTGCTGCTTTCTCTGTGCACCGCTTTGTTCTTGTTTTGCTGGGGGTTTTTTTGGCAGGAAAATTCTCAAGGTACAAAACAGCAGTGGAATAAATCTCTCCATCAGGGCATACGTATGTGCATAAAATTAAGATTCCTGGGTATCAAAGAGGCCCAACTTTTCTGAAAGCCTTAATCAGTTAATTGGATGTTATCAGCACCTGCTGATCATGTTAATTAGCTAGAGGTTTAACTTTCTCGGATGAGATAGCAGGCAGTATTTTCTGTTTTGGAGACCACTGTGTTTCTAAGGTTTTTCAACAGGTGTAAATAGTGTTTATGCAGGAGATCAGACAACTTGTCTTTAGCTGCCTCTTACTTGAAAGGACACTTTTCCTGTTAATTCCAGCTACTTATAGCCTCTATCAGTGTGTTTTACAGTTATTCAAGAATACCTCTGTCTCCTTGGTGTAACTCAAAGGAAGTCAAGGAAGCTAAGAGTTAAGCCCATCTCAGTGGGTGACTGGGTCTCTACACTGCAGTGTGACTCAACTGTCTTTTCAACCTTAGGTTGGAAATCGGGATGATTCAAACCTCTACATTAATATGAAGCTGAAGGCTGCTGCTGAGGTAATGCCCAAACTCTTAATATTTCTTTTTACCCTCCTACAGTAGGTCAAATCTGAGTATGAAAAAACAGATGCAAATCAAATAGTTTTGTCTAAGCTTTGCTTTTATTGGAGAAACCAATGTTGGCCTGAATTCCTTGTTATAAGGAAGTAGTATAGGTGTGTAACCTGACACTTAGCCAAGTGGGGTACTCCTGTAACAACAGTGTGGGTTGGTACCACTTTTTGTGTGATCATCTCCTAGATTATGTGTGTCTGAAGTGCTGATGCTCTGTCTTTCCTTTCTGTGGCCATGCACTTATCTTCCCTGAATGTCTTGTACCTGCAGTTCCCTTGCATCTGTCACTGAGTGGTACACTGCGTGCTACAGCAGGGCCGAGAACGTAGATGAGTCTCTGTTTCCCTAGGTGATAGCTGGCATCTTCTCTGCTGGCATTTCAAGGCAGTATGCTGTCAAGCCCAGATGACGTTGTTCATGTCAGAAGGTGAATAGGACAGCTGAAGTATGGACCAACCTAAGCAGGCGAAGCACTCATCTTTTTTCTTCTCTTTCATTGATGGTATTTCCAAATAATAGGACTGTAGCCACAGGAACAGGAGATAGACCTGGGAAACATGACAGAATGTAGCTGTGGCTGGGCTGGACTGAGAGAATAGCCAGATCAATTCAGAAATCAGATCATTTGTTGGTATTCTCATTTGCAGATTGGGATCAGTGCCAATCACATAAAACTGCCAAACACAGCAACAGAAGCTGATGTAAGTAGTACAGCCAATAATGAAAAAATACATAATTTTGATTTTGAGCTCAAGAGGTAAACTTATATTTGCCCTCTCATCTTATAAAAAAAGACTGCTTGTCCATAAATATTAACTCATGAAAAAAAACCTGGAACCTGCTGAGATTATTTTATTTTTAAAAGAAAACTAAACCACTACAATGTAAAATTTAGAGACTTTAACAGGTATCTTTCTAAAAAAAAAAATGTGAGTCATTTATACTCTTGGGTGGAAAAACTAAACATACTGTGTGTGTCTGCTAATCCAGATAGGATTGTGCTTTTTCCTTTGCATCAGTCATATTTCAGCTTAACGGCCATTAGGTTTTTGGTCTTTACTTGTTGTAGGTCCTCAAGTGCATTGCCTCTTTGAATGGAGACCCTGCTGTTCATGGCTTTATAGTGCAGCTGCCACTTGACTCTGATAAACCCATCAATACAGAAAAAATAACCAATGCTGTTGCACCTGAGAAGGATGTAGATGGGTAAACTGACTTCACCCCTGGAGAGCATGACAGCTACTCCAGAAAGAAACTTCTTTTTTTTCTTTCAAATGGTGATCATGAGGCTGAGAGTCTTACTTGGCCTTTATTCTTTCAAAATACAGCCTAAGTAGCATCAATGCTGGGAAACTCTCTAGAGGTGACCTTGGAGACTGCTTTATTCCCTGTACACCGAAAGGATGCATGGAACTTATCAGGCAGACAGGTAAGGAGGTTGCCATCCATTATTCATTACTGCAGTAGTCTTCAATAAGAGGAGAAATTATGCACATTGCAAGGCTGTGCTTCACATTGAAACTCTTTTTGAGATGCCACATTTCATCTCTGCCTTTTCAGATAGTAAAAGAACTAGTTTTAAAATGGTCCTTCCTTCCTCCCTCCCAACTCCAGTTTCCTATCACACACAGCCCAGAAGAAAAATAGTAGCCAGACTTAAACTGACCAAAAGACTCCAGACCCATTTGAGTTAACTCGTACTAGGATGCACACTGACCTATTTTTACTTTCTCCTAACTTTCTGTGATGCAGGCATCCAGGTTGCAGGGAAAAGAGCTGTAGTGGTTGGCCGCAGTAAGATCGTTGGTGCTCCCATGCATGACCTGCTGCTCTGGAATCATGCAACGGTAACCGTTTGCCATTCAAAGACCTTGACGCTGGCTGAGGAGGTAAGGACAGGCTGGATGCATGAGGCTGTAGTTACCTGCTGCAAGCCAGTGCTGCCTGCTGCACATTGCTACTTGGTGTATTGCTACTCTAAGTCATTGGGTCTGGGTTGTCTTTCATCTGAAACAGTTTCCCAGTCCCGTTCATTGCATGGTTGTGTAAATACTTCTACTGGAATAGGATCCTGATTATTTTTGGCCCTTAATTAGAGGGTTTTAATTATAACAATAAAATTATTATTTTTGTTTTCTTTGGGCAAGTGCTGAGAATTTAATCATCCCTTCCTAATCTTCATGTAGTGGCCTGCAAGACAGCATATGTTTTTGTTTTTTTCCAAAAAGGCCAGGTGGTCTTTTGCTTTAATGGCTGGGAAATGCTAGGCCAAATGTTTTCTCCAGTTGTTTTTTTTCCAGTCTATTTTCTGTGACTGGGAGTTGGTACCATTTTCTCTTTAGCAGTGAGAGTGACAGAAATAGCGTGTTGCTGTGCTGCCACCTACTTTGATTTTGTAGAGCAATCAACACTGCCAGGCTCTGTACGCAAGTATTAAAGCTGAAAAGGGGGTAGGTGTATTTGAATATAACTCACAGAGAAGATCAGAAACACAGCAATGCTTCATGGCATTGAGTTACTGTTCAATAAGACTGTCATTAGGTTGATTAACAATTGAAGTGCTAATTCTTAATGAAATCATAAAAATAGTTTATCTCCCTTGAAGATTAAAAGAAAAAATTCCAAGGGATAGCAGCTTCCTGAGCAGACATGAATGAAGCAGTGCAAGAACTGATGAGAAGCTTTAGTCAGAGTCTCTAGCACCAGCTTTGTGACCAGATCTGTCAAATTTACTGAGTGCTGTGTGAATGAATATTAGTGCTGAATTACAGTCAGCTTTCCCTGGAGTTGCATGTTACACAGTCCTGGACATAAAAACCGCAAGACAGTGCTGCCGCAAGTGAAGTGCCGCTTAGAGTTCTGTGCAGGGGTTGTTCTTGGCTGCTGTCTGATGAGTGCTGGGTATATTTCTAGCATTGAAAAGAGCAGCTGAATATGCAGGGATATTTGAAGGGAGGAAGATAAGAATATGCAAAGGCTTTAATTTTATCTAAAAGTAGTCTGTATGATCTACTTGGGAATCATGGAGAAGTTCAAAGGAGGTTGTGAAGTGTTGACTAGCAATAGTTCAGGGTAGGAGTGTGAAAATAGGCTATAATTTCTGGCTGCAGGAATTTATCCCTGCCAAGGAACTGCTAGCTACCTTTAATTGCTGATGCCCTTCCATCCTTCCAATGGCAATGGGTGAGCACACAGTTTCACTGCAGTTGAAGCTGATCTAAGTTGCTGCTGAAGCAGCTCCTGCGTTCTTCCACTGCCGGTGTGATACAGAGCTGTTTATTTGGTTTTGTTTTTGTAGGTTGGTAAAGCTGATATCCTGGTGGTTGCAGCTGGTAGAGCTGAAATGGTAAAAGGTGAATGGATCAAACCTGGTGCAATCGTAATAGACTGTGGAATTAACCATGTGCCAGGTGTGTGGGTAATGTATAAAGAGTGGGGATGTGTTTATTTGTATATAAATGCAGTTGCTAAGTAAGTACATGGATACTGTTTCCTTGGTGCTTTTAGTGGATGCGGACTTCTTTCTCTTTAAAGTCTGTCTTGGGTAATGATGACAACCTCTGAAGATGCCAGAATAAAAAAACGGTTGGTCTGAAGTACTGTCCCAAAGCAGATCAGTGGCAGTTTTGTTTCTGCCTTCAATGAGGCTGATGATTAGTAGAGTAAAGAAGAGGCCTAGGAAATATTACAACAGAATATCCATGTAATTTGCCCTAACTACATAGCGAAGTCTTGCTGCTGTTCTAACTTATAAGTGCACAGCTTTGCTGTCATTGCTTTGCAGTTAGATCTGATTAAGCCGTTCTGTTTGAAATACATAAATGGCAAGCAGTCCCTTAAAGTAGTTGTGGATTTGTTGAACTGCAACATTAACTTCTTAGGCTTGAATGGCTGTTGTCTTGAAACAAAGCAGCTTCTGCAAGAGTATTGGTGACAGTGGCTCTGGCATAAAATGAAGTGCTTTAACAAAAGGATTTTAGGGTAGGGTTTCACTTAGCTACACCTTCCTTGTAAAGGAGGAACAGACAGTCTGGCAATTTCTGTTTTCATCTAATTTAAAATCCAAATTACAGATATTGAATGATATGGAAAATTAGTCACCATCCAACTATCTCTGTGCTACACCCACAAGGCTTTTAAAAGGTAGTTTTCATAATTAATCAGTCATTTCGTTGCCATTATTTAATGGAATGTAAAGAAATTTCTGTTCAGCAGTCTTGTTCCTCAAAGATGACATTGAGTTGCATTTAAAAACATTAGTTCTCTAATTAAAATTAAAAAGTCATCTGCTGTTGCTGTTTGTTGCTTGATGTACTTGTGCCAAGCTACCCAAACTTGGGCAATTTGCCAAAACCCACAAGGTCACTGCTGATTTGCATGAAGCAGAATGGTTTGGAGTCTCCCCCACAAACATGTTACAAATAAAACTACCATTGTGTTTCTGACATATGATGGTTATGACCTTTTTTTCAGGGTTGATGTGAACTGCATCTCTGAGGATACATCCCTGTTTCTTTGCAATTAGTCTGCCTTGGGCAGTGCCCTGAGATCTGAGCTTCTTGTACACCCAGCCTAGTCAGTGTTGCATGGCAATACGCTTAATGGCGTTGTGAGACTTGCTAATCAGTGCTTGATAGAGTACCATGGCAGTTGTCAGATTTCAAAATGATGGATGCCACAGACTTTTTTTCTGTGTTTTTCTGAAGCTGCTGAGTTTTCCTGCCTCTTTCTTCCCTTCTGATAGGTTGCAAAAAAGTTTTCAGATGAATCTTTTGGGAAATCAGTGCCAGAATTGTGGGAATTGCAA
The DNA here is from genome assembly GCF_026419915.1 of Harpia harpyja. Lineage (NCBI taxonomy): Eukaryota > Metazoa > Chordata > Aves > Accipitriformes > Accipitridae > Harpia > Harpia harpyja. Next base: position 74,813,691 of record NC_068942.1, on the reverse strand, counting down.
TGCTACAGAAAGAATGGCAGCTGGTTTCCCAGCCTCTCCAGCTACATCACTGTACAGATAGAATATTGCTGCTAGCTGTGATGGTGCTTCGAATGTGGCAGAGAGAGAAATAGCACAGTTGCGATACATCCTACCATAGCTGTAAGTGTACCCAGCTAGGTGCCTCCTAGGTGTAGATGTGAGTTGCAGCTGGGGGACATGGCAATCTCTGGATATGCCTATACTTTGCAAGTTTGGGTGCTGTGTACGGGCAAATCCCAATATGATTTGACATATCAGGACATTAACTTCATGCAGGCTTGCCAAGTTGGAGTTAAAAAAAGTTATAGCCATATAGTGCCATGCAAATGCAGCTGTTGTGCTTTTGAATGGAGGGCAGCCTGTATACTCCCAAGGCTGCCAGTTTGGAGGCTAGAATAGGCAGTTTACGCACATCTGGCTTTGTCCTCATGTGTACTACAGCTGAACAGAATTTTTTCCAGGTCTCCAGGTAGAGAGGAAGAGAGGATCTCCTGAGACCTCTATGAGAGCAGACAAGTGTGTCTTATTCCCTTTCCAAACTGGATTGTATTTGTCTTTCTCTCCCCACTGCTGCAGCTGGAGGGCTAGTTCAGCAGATATTCTGAAGGCCTTATTCCAGGCCTGTAGAAATTGGCTCTGCTACAGGAAAGGAGAGCAGTGCAGGCAGAGGATTCTCCCAGAGATGGCATAGTCTCTGGAGTGTCCCTCTCTGAGTCCTGATGGAGGAAGCAACCCTGTTCAAAGTCCTCCTCTGCTATGGGATTTTGCAGCCCTAGCCAATAGGGAACCTTGAACAGTGGGATATGAGAGCAGCAAAGGAGGATCAGCCTCTGTGGATCTTGGTGCTATGCTCTTCAGACACCAGAGGAGCTAGAAAGATATAGAAAGCCTTGACTTGATGTTCTGTTTATATCTTTATGTACTGGGAATCAAGTTGGCATCACAGACCTATAAGATCAGATTGTGTTGGATCCCTCATGAAACACCTTTCCCAGTGGTGTCCAGAAAAAGAAGCAGACTGCAGGCAGGTGGTCTCATGTTTTACAGATGAGAGTCATGTATGGTCTTGTGTGTTTGTAGTCATATATCCACCAGAAATATGTTACAGTTGCATGTACATTGGCGCAAATTTGCTTGGAAGTCACGTGGATATTCCCAGGCCTCGTCTGGTGAAAGTAGGACTGCGAATTAGCTCCGGTCCAGAATCTGCACTGAGGCCATCCCTCATGCAGCCGTCTCTGGAGATAGATGGAGATCATCATACCTGTTCATTCCATATGTGTAGGCATGTCCTTCACTTCTTTGATCTCAAAGGCCTTGGATGCTCTCTCTCACGTGTTCCAGCTGGCTAGAGTACCTGCTGGACCAAAGAAAACACAGGCACTGGGAATGGTTATAGTGTCACTGATACTCTCTGTAACTAGTCTGTGGTTTGTTTTTTTTTTTTTAAGAGTGGGTTGATGAATATTGAGAAGGTGAAATTATGGGGAGAGGTAGAAAGTGTTGTATGTGAGCTTTCCTTCAAAAGAATATTTTAAAGGTAATTGAATAGCTCCTAAGTTGTGCTCAGCAGTGCTCGGCGTGAGGTGCAGATGCAGGGACTGAGGGTTTGTTTGGCTTGTGCTCATCACTGTGTCTGTGTAACAGATTAGGCTGTTTGTGTTTGGAGTGCCTAATTCATCACTTGTTTTCTTCATTCTTGGGCCTGGAGTCTTCCTGGCCAGGGTGGCTGGTAAGCCTGCTTGGCATCCTTGGAAGAAAATACTATTTTGTTACTTGCCTTTTGCAACCTTAATTAAACTGGTCTCTAGGCTGGAAGGTCAGATTGGTCTACAGTTCAGGCAGCAAAGCTGACAGTGGCTGTAGAAACACTGTTTAACAACTGTGATGTTGTTCAGGCTTTGAACTTTAGGGAGCAAAAGTGTTGCTTAAAACACAAACACAGCAAAACATCCAAGCTGCTAATTGTCAGTAACAATGCAGCTAAAAATTAGTGTTGGCAGGAGCTGCTTTTGCTATCTTCACGTTTTTCATACTGCTTAAAAGTTCCCCTAGAGTCCTCATATCTGAAATGAGAATCTGCCACTCCAGTAGAAACTTAGATTTTCTTTTTTTGATATGCTGTGTCTGTAATCAGCAAGGTCCTTAGATGACTGTGCTAGTTTACTAATACCTTTTGTCTTTTTCTCTCCTTATGGCTGAACTTAAAGGTCACCACTGGTAAAAAGTGCTGTAACTGCTTCTGAATTGTCAGGTCATGTAGTGCAGCAGGATACAGCATTTTTTTTTTGCCAGAGAGAAAGGGGATTCTTCTACTGGAGCTCTCTTAAGCCACCTGTGAGGTTTGTTTTGTCAAGACTCTGATCTCTGTGAACTGCAGTATTTACTGGCCCATCGTTAGAATGGCAATGAGTAATTGAAAAGCTCAGCATTATCTGTCCTCAGTTTCTGTAAAGGCAGGTGGTTTTATTCAATAGTAAGGCCTAGATGTCCTCCAAAATGGAACAGAGCAAATGTAAACCTGGGTTTTTGGAACAAGTCAGCCATGTTTCTTCTCTCACTACTTATAGACCATTGGTCTGTATCTCCTTCAAATTGGAAGCTGTACTAATCCTTCAGAGCACTACAGCAGGAGTGGTGAGAAGATGGTTCAGGTGACTTCTCTATTGTATGTCCCATTTGTGTTCTATTATTGCAAAGATGTAAGACTTAGTCTGTGCTTTGGTCCCCCTGCCTTTGTTTTGGAGTCATCTTTACACTGTCCTGTAGGCCATGTGCCACCCACTGAGCAAATACTTGCATCCTCAAGAAAAGGGAGATCTCTCTGGCTGAGGACAAATGGCACTTAATGGGAAGATATGTTGCATAAGCTGTTGGCACTCTCTGAGTGAAGTATGATGGCAACAGCTTCATCTTGTGATGTTGTTTTAACTTTTTATCTTTCTTTACAGTTTCCTGGGTACTCAGCTTCTGTTTTGTTTACTCCAATGAGGGAAAAGACTTCAGCTTCAATCGCTGCTGCCGCCTCTGTTGTTTTGGTGAAATGTGATGTGTAACTTACTTTTTCCGTAAATCCCCAGACAGCACAAAGGCCAGTGGAAAAAGAGTTGTAGGAGATGTGGCATACAGTACAGCAAAGGAAAGAGCTTCCTATATCACCCCAGTTCCTGGTGGCGTTGGGCCTATGACTGTGGCCATGTTAATGCAGGTACGTGGGCAGACTGAGGCTGCTGGTCATCTCCTCTATGTTTGCCTTTGGGGTATGTTGCTGCTGACCGTCAGCACACTACCAAAGCAACTGGTGCTTCCTTCTTGCTGTTACAGAGATCTAGTTAGGACTTCCAACTTCTAGTCTAAACAGTTTGGATTCAGTTAACTGAGGAAGATGATGGACCTTAAGGAACTGTTAGGACAGAGGGTTTTTTGGTTGGGTTTTTGGGGGGTTGGTTTGTTTGGTTTTTGAGTGTGTTCTCTCAAAACGGTGAGAAACAGGCTTGTCTTACAGTGCTTTGGCTGTAATTCTAAAACTATCTGTAGGGTGATTGGTAGATGGATAGATGGATAGGGTGGGGGTTTTTTTCTTTTAAGAGAACTACAAGCAGAGTCTCATTTTGGATCGTTAGCGAATGCTTTAGTCAAAGCAGTTTGTGTTAATCCCCAACTGAGACAGATGGGAAGGGAAAACCTTTCTGAGTCTCTTCGTTAACCAGCATGGTTCATACAGTGGTGGTTGCTATAATGCTTTCTCATTCTCATTTTAGAGCACAGTAGAGAGCGCACAGCGTTTTCTGGAGAAGTTCCAGCCTGGAAAATGGAACATCCAATATAACCAGCTTATCCTAAAGACGCCTGTTCCAAGGTAATGATTTCAAATGAAGCTGCTGGCAGCATTCATGCAGTATAGTATTCACCTCTGTTCCTAATCTTTGCATAATACGGGGCATCCATGTACGTAGACTGTAGCTGGCATTGAAGTTTGGAGAGAAGTAGAGAGAAAGCACTGTGAGGCCTTCCTAAGGGAGCAGAGCTAACCTACAGTGGTGCTGTCACATATGTTGAAGTGTAGGCTTCAGTCATCCTGATAATATTAAGGCATAAACATGGACTTCCACAGGTTCTTTAGGCCAGCTAGATAGTTGCTGATTCAGCAAATAGTGAGACACTTGTATTTTGGAAAATTTTCAGTCTGACATGGCAAAAACCTAGCATATTGAAGTAGGAGTTGTTGGTGTCAAGTCCCCAAGGAGCAGTTGAAAATATACAAAATATCATAAGGGTGCGTAACACATTGCCTACAAAAAGGCATTCTTGGGGTAGAAGGAGCAGGGGAAGGGTTGGTGTGGGGTTTTTTGTTGTTTGTTTTGTTTTGTTTTGTTTTTAAAAAAAAAAAAGGCAGCTCTGAGGGTGTGTCTATTCTGATGTAGCCAATATTGGTGGGATTGATTCAGTTAACTAGGAGGGGTTAAAGCTTCCCTTTTAAAATATAGATTAGATGTTTGTAGTTTATGCCGTCCAGAAGTGGGGAATTTGTGAGAAGTCTTTGGCTTATAAATTGACCTTGCTCTCTTTCTTTAAGTGATATTGAAATATCGCAGTCTTGCTTACTCAAGCCCATTGATCAAGTTGCAAAAGAAGTTGGCCTGCTCCCTGATGAGGTGGAGCTCTACGGCCAAACTAAAGCCAAGGTTCATCTGTCAGCTCTGAAACGGCTGAAGAACCAGCCAGATGGCAAATACATTGTTGTTACTGGGTAGGTATTTCTTTAACTGAGGCATCACTTACATGATGTCAAGGTGAATAGAAGTTTTATTAGTATGGCTTGTCGTTGTCTTGTCTTTTGGTAAGGTGACTGTATGGGGTGCTCTGGGTTTTAGTAAATTACACTGAAGATCTAGTGGTTTGGGAAATAGATTTATCTCTTGTGGCAAATAGTGGGAATGTAGTTTAACATTTCTCTCTAGGAGATGAATTGCTGTGGTCTGCAGGTCAGGGTTATGAAGGGCAGACTGGATTGTAGTCAAAGTTCTCCTAGTCTAGTAGCTTGCCTTCAACAGTAACTAGCAAGTTGTTTCAGATGAAGTTTTTTGGCAGTTATGTGCTGATTTGCCAATCTCATTCCAGTTTCGAACTGATGAAGATTAGCTGAAGTCTGACCCAATCCAGAATTTGAATTGGTACTAACTGCAATCACTGGGTGACTGTTTTATCCCTGTATTTTGAATCTCACCCACTAGAAGGGTTTAATTTGTGTCTGTTCTGCTTTTTCACTGAAGGATAACTCCTACTCCCCTGGGAGAGGGGAAAAGCACCACCACTGTTGGTCTTGTTCAAGCCTTAGGAGCCCACCTTCACCAGAATGTCTTTGCCTGTGTTCGGCAGCCTTCTCAGGGGCCAACCTTTGGTATAAAAGGTATGAGCTGTTCTGTTGCTTGCAGTTGGACTAAATGGGGAAAGATGGCATTCAGAGGTTTCATTCTGCTGCATTGTAGTTTTACATAATTCCCAGTTACAATTGCATTTCTTTTAAGAAAGAAAAACCTTGGGTAAGTTTTTCAGTGTTGTCTTCAAGTGCTGTGCTGGGATTTAAACTAAGCTGCTCAACAGTAGCTGCCGCCTTAAAGCCATTAAGCAAACACATGTAATACTACTCTGGGCTAGAGAGACCTTTATTTGCATGATTTGACTATTGTCTCTCTGTAGGTGGAGCTGCAGGTGGTGGCTATTGTCAAGTTATCCCCATGGAAGAGGTAATTCTTTATACAAAGCCTCATTGCACATATAGTTCACAGACCTTGGAAGAGATACTGCAGTCAGATAACTTAGAAAATCTTTTTTGTTTATAGCCCAGTGTAGCATTCCTAAGAACTGGATGCTTGATTTCAGCAAGGCTTTTTTTTGTTTGTTTGGTTGGTTGGGGTTTTTTTGTTTAAGTCTTTGGTTGTTTCAGAAGGGTACCTGCATGGTCAGGGAACTTCATAGAACTGGGAATTCCCAGTTCCTCTGTTCCCTCCCCTTCTCTGCCTTGAATTGCTGTATACCTTTGAGCAAAGTACATCCTGTGCCTCTTTTTCCCAGCACTGAAATGAAGTTGATAATGACTTAATATGTTTTGGAAGCATATTAAGTAGTTCTGTCAGCAGCAGTGGTCACCAGCTCTTTCTGTGAGCTATTTTGGTATACTTGTGTTTTAGATCACTACCGTGAAGCGGGAAAAGGGAAGTTGGGAATCAGTAATGCCAAGACCTCAGCCTGTGGGGGACTGGCACTGCAACATATTTCTGACGTGACTTGGCAACAAGTAAAATCCCGTGTCTGGGGGCAGGGAATTGAAATGAACGTGTAGCACGTGCTCTCGTGCTTCTCTCAACTCTCAAAGTAATTGCCTGTAGAATTCTACCTTTGTCTTGTGCACTATAGATTGACACAGGGCAATTTTAGGAAGAAAAGCAGAAATGATCAAAAGGGCTGTTTGCTCCAATTGATGCAGCAAGTCCATAAAAGATAAAAAAGTTAGGGAGGCAGAATTTTGATTTAGTCAGGTGCCAAGAACACGTGTGAATGATAGATGTGACAGGAAAAATAATCTCCTCCTCTTTGGGAGCATTAATAAGAGCAGCCAAATACTTGACTGTGTGCAGCAGTGGGAAACAGCAGCACTCTTGGAACCAAACTGGCTGAAAGGACATTCTTTAAGTATGACCCATGTGGTATAAATATGCATAGTTTTGTGGGGGTGCTTTAATTGATGCGTGTCTTGTGAAATTGAAGTATGTGGAGTCACTAGTTACAGTAATGACCTTGATACATCATTTGATATTTCTGCATGTAGCTTTCATCCTAGGAAAAGATAGCAAGTGAAAAGCTTTTGAGCTCATACTGCAGAACCAAGGTAGTAATAATTGCTTCTTGTCACATGTATGTAGAATAAGCCAACAATTAGCATTTACTAATCAGGATTTATAATCAGTGTGTGACTAGCTGCATTCTGCCTTTAGCTATCTTTAAGACCACAGTAGCAAGGCTTCAGTGAAATGGTATTGTAAGGTCTTCTGTCATATCACCTTTTCTAATGTCCCCTTTTCATCTTCCTCCTTTGTGGCTCTGCTGCAGAGGAAAAGGATTGTTTAAACCACACCTCTTACTCCCCTGCCATAATGCAAGTTTTTCACGTAAGCTATGTATCCCAAGCCATTTGTCAGTATAGCTACAGTGCAGCCAGATAACTCATGCAGACAAACCCACTCAAACTATCTTTTAATGAGATAGAACCAAGAAAAATACTAGCAGTGTCACTGTGTAGTACGTGGTCTACAAGTTCTGCCTACGATAACGTATGTTTGAGTGGTTAGCTTATGCAGAGCTCTGTGCAACCACAGCTCTACTGCTAGCACTGCACAAGGTTGCTAGTTTCAATTTAGCTCAGATACCTTTGTGGGAGCAGCAACAGCTTCAGCTAATGGATGTGTGAAACCTATTGTGCAAATAATGAGAGTGGGTCAGAAGGAAGATGAAGGAGGAGCAATGCAGATGTGCCATACCATGGTCTTCTCAGGTGTCAAGGAGCCTGTGAGCACTGTTCTCGTGGGAAAAAAAAACCTTTTTATTTGGAAGCTTCGTTCTGGAAGTTTGTAAAATGACATAAATGTGGGGGAGGCATTTTTCTGTTTTAGAGAAATTCTTTCCTCTCTTCCACATACTGCACTGAGCAATCTCTCCCCCTCCACCCTCACCCACTTTAACATTGCTATTAATACTTTTCTTTCCATCTGTCTACGATGAATTGAAATAAATGAAAATTGCAGCAGGATGAGGTAACTGATATGTTTTATCTCCTCTAGTTTAACCTTCACCTCACTGGTGACATCCATGCTATCACTGCAGCCAACAACCTGGTCGCTGCTGCTATCGACACACGTATATTCCATGAGCTAACTCAGACTGACCAGGTATGATCCTTCCTTATGATGTATTTGGCCAAGATGTTTTAGGTGTGCCAGCAGTGCTAATTAACTACCTGTTTCATTCTGCAAGGCGCTCTACGACCGTTTGGTGCCTTCTGTCAATGGTGTTAGGAAGTTCTCAGGCATTCAGATCCGAAGATTACAGGTAAGTTCACTGGTTTCGCATTGGTTTCTGGTTCTGTTGCATTTACTCATCCTTTACGTAGGCAGAGCTAAGTGACAGAAACCCTCATGTTGTCCTCTAGGTTGTTCTGCTGGCATTTAATTTTTACATAAGGTGTGCAGAAGTATGGTAGCCCTTCCTACAGCACAGAAAACAGTGAGATGCAGCCCCAAGGGGAAGAATCATTGATGTAACTCTTTATCATATGCTGTATGAGTAATGCAGTGGGAAGAGGCAAAGGGGTTAGTGCCCTTTATTAATAGTGTCAATTCAGTGTCTGCAAGGCACTTTAAGAAAGGACCAGAATCAGCCCCTGTACCTTACACCCAGTTACAGCTAGAGGTGAATAGTTCGTTTGTGACAGCTATACAGATAATGCAGCACAAAGAAAGGCAATTTATAAAGTTCAGCAAAAAGAGAACACAGAGAATTTTTTGTCCTATCCAGATTAAGAAGGCAGGGAAAAATAGAAAAAAATACCTGCCCCCTACGTTGCCCACTCCTCCTGTCCCCAAAAAAGAATTCCCAGTTAGATGAGTAGCCCTGTCATTGAGTGGCAATCCCTGAGCAGACCACAGCTCTTCTGATCCTCAGAAATTAATGTGGGCCAGCATGTGTCTCTGAGTTCTGCAAAAATGAGGATTAACAGAGGAATAGTTTTGCACTGGGCTTGAACCTTATGGCTAGAAGGACAGTCTGGGGCCTGCTAAGTTCATTCAAAGTACAGACCTGTTTGTACCGTATTCACGCTGGATCAGTTGCCCATTTGGAAGTCAGGAGCAGTAGTCAGACTACTTAGGAAGCTAAAACTCTGATTTATTAATTGGCTATAATTTCTCAACCATTAGAGACTGTGTGGTTTGCTTCCACTGCTGAGCAAAGAAGGTATGTCATACTGCTTGGTGTTCCTGATGGACTGCTGAGGGAACTCTACCCCAACCACTCTTCTGGTTATTAAATGTCGAGATGTGAATGGGATGCTAATACTCCAGAAAGATGATATCTTTTTTTGTTGTTGTTTATTTCTTTTTCTAAATGATGTGCTTGAAGAGGAAGAGAACAGACTTTCTTCTTCCTTGCTGTTCTTCAGGAGAAAAATAAAACTTAGCTGTCTAGTTAATTAAAAAAAGCTTGCTCGTTCGTAAATCAACTCAATCGTTTTGCTCGTTCCTAAGCTTGCGGTTGTATCAGGCTTCTTGAGATAATTCTTCTCTCAATTAAGCAACTTGGCAAACTGCCCATCCTCTCAGTATGTTCAAGATCAGCTTTCTGGGATGCTGACAGCCTTGTGACTGAAATGTTTAATTCCTCCTTTGTGCTGCTTAACCAGCATGCTGAAAGCAGTGTCTTTAAATACGCATGCCTGTGTGCAGTGATCCTAGGCAAACTAATGAGAAATGGATGTAAGCATGTGAGGCTAATGATTAGAACAAGGTGTGTAAGGAACTGCAGAGTGCTCTCTCTTACTCTTTCTGTAGATGCCTTGCACAAAGCTTGGTGACAACCTGCCCTAATGAGCCCTATTGTCTGCCTTGCCCTCTACTAGCTGGCCAGCAGCAAGCTCTGCTTCCAGATATGCACTGATATGGATCATCTTACATTGTTGTGGGGTCTAGCAGAAGGGGCACCAAAAAGGCATCCCCTGCTTATTTTTGAATGTGCAGATGCTGCTGCTGAAGGCTCATTGCTCTCTAGTGAAAGGTTCATTTCTGTGAATCTGCTCGTTGTACCTTTTTTCTTTTATTGTCCTTTCCTCCCATAGAAATTGGGCATTAACAAAACTGATCCTACGGCTTTGACAAAGGAAGAAGTAAGCTTATTTGTGAGATTGGACATTGACCCAGGCACCATAACATGGCAAAGAGGTACAAGAGCTATTAAATGAAAGAATTATTAAGAAACAAAATGTGTGTCAAAAGAGAGGTTTGCAAATGCAGCAGGAACTGTTTCCTGGGAAAATGGGAAAGAGGGCAGGGCTGGCCTCTCCTGCGTGTTTGGTGGGATAGATGCCTGCAGCTGGGATCCTTTTCCTCAAGGGGAAAGGGGCTTGAATCTGCTCTGAATTCACAAAGATTAAGACTTCACTAATTGGTGCAGGTTTGTGTTTCTGGATTTGTCAGTCACTGAGAGAGTTGAGTGGGAACTGTAGCCAACAGCCTTTTTACCTGAGAAAGGTCCATGAGCAGCGAGAGGGTTCTGCTGTGGGATTAAACTCCATTTTAATCTGCCCACTTGCTCTCTTGGGGACTGACAGCAAATAAAGGCCAGATTTTTAAAATATTTTTAAAGATACCTGAAGGTAAGATCAATCTCTGGTCTGGCAGATTTAATATTTCACTAGCAAAAGAAATTTCAAATGCGGACTTTTTTTTCTGATTTAGACCCCAAGAATATTGCTTTTTCTTCTTTTTATTAAAATACAGTGTGAAATGTATTCTCCAAAATTTGCTTAATAACCTGTAAGGGGCTAAAGTAGTCTGCCACATGGGAAGTATTTTATTAAATACTTGGAATTTTTCAAGTGGATAGTAAGAAATAACAAATTTAAGGCAGTATTTGATAGTTTGTGTTTCCAAGGTAATTTGAGTTAATGGAGCTGTGTGAAACTATTCTCACTAAATAGTAGAATCTGACCATTTTATCACTTAGCTTATAAAATGATAATGTTATTTCTTTTTTGGGTGTCATAATTTCCTGATTTCACATTGACTAATGATCGTGAAAAAGCAAATGGAATAATACTAGCAGCTCTGCTTTTTAGAGAGGCTTTGGACTTGTGGTTAATGCACACAAAGGGAGGTAGACTTCCTCTGGATGCCCTACAGGGTCTGCATGTGACTGTGGTTATCTTAACTTTGTTGCAGTTCAGTTTTGGGGAAGAATCATGTTGAGTAGCACTTGCCATTCTTTAGGAGAGGATGGTATCTCAAACTGCCATCCTCCCTTCATAGGTGATCTAGTTGAGTGTTTGTAATAGGGCATAGATGTGACTTATGACTTGCAATGTGATTTTTCATCTTTCTGCATTCCTCGCAGTACTGGATACAAATGACAGGTTCCTTAGGAAAATCACTATTGGACAGTCTCCAACAGAAAAAGGCTTCTCACGAACGGTAATTGTTCCCTTTTCTTGCATGTTTTAAAAAGTGCTTTGAAAAATGTGGTCCTAAAGCAAGTTCCTGTAATGCCAGATGTTTCCATCTTTTACCAGTACCTTGTTAAAGAGAAAGCAGAAAGTCCCTTCAACCAAGCAGTTAAATATGCTACCAGTGCAGTGCTTAGTTTTGTTGTCTGTTCCCTCCTTTCCTGTTCTCTCCTGAATGTTGGGTTCCCAAACTGGGATGACTGTGGCATAATAACAGTTGTACACACTGTACACTCTGTAAATACAGTGCATGGCAATGGCTAATATTCACCACTGCACATGCTTTGGGTGGAATGTATCTGGCCAAAACTAGACACGGTATCTGAGCTCGTTGTCTGGATTCATTATATAATCAATAGAGTAAAATAGGCTATCTGGGCTGTGACTCCTCTCGTCCCTTAAGTAACTGTCAAATTAATAGTTCAAATGAATTGTGCTCAGAAAAGCCTCTTTCCGTTGACTGGAAATGTCCCTAGGGTGCTTAGCTTCAGTGGAGGTGTCAGTGTTATGTCTGATGAATTCTACCCTTCATTTCCTGTAGAATCTGATTTTGTTTTTTTCATTTACTGTACTGTTTAGTGATAGTCAGATGAGTTAGTAAGGTCAGTCTTCAAAAATATAATTTGTTAGCATTAAGCTTTCTTACATGAATCACTAATGTATGTGCCAGGAGAGAGTCATGTAATAGCAATGGAATAAGTAGTTTTTACTTATTTTTGCAGAAAAAAATCCAGTTTAAAATGGCCAAATTAAATGAAGTATGTTCTGAGAGTAATGCTTTGAATTTCTTTTATATCTGTACGTCTGGGTTTTTTTGGGTTTTGGGGTTTTTTTTATGATGGTGATGATTGGCTTTGTTTCAAGAATTTAGCAGAGGTAAGGATTGCTGCTAGGGAATCTTGATGAGTTCACATTCTTTATTCATCTCTTGCAGGCTCAGTTTGACATCACGGTCAGCAGTGAAATCATGGCAGTTTTAGCACTGTCTGATGGGTTGGATGATATGAAAAAGCGACTGGGCAGAATGGTGGTAGCTTCCAGCAAAAGAGGAGAACCAGTTACAACAGATGACCTTGTAAGAGAGTCATTCAGTTCTCAAATGCTTTTTCCTAGTACTTCCAAAAGTCCATGGATTGAAAAGCATAGAGACATTTCTGTACAGAAAATCCCTTAGCATATGGAAGATCAAAGACAAAATCTTAGCCCCGAGAGTTAACAAAGGTTTTTTTACTTCAGTGTGGCTAGCACCTTACCTAGAGAGTGTGTGTGTGCATGTGATCTGGGCAGGGACAAACGGTCCTCTGATGTGCTGTGTGTCAAGTTGAAGCTAGCAGCATAGGAATTGATGGGGAAATACATGGTGGCTTCTAGATAAAAAGCATATTTATGAATCAGAAGAATTCAAAATGCATCCTGCTGGCCATCTTGTTTCTCAGGTTCCCTGGAGTGAGGAAGACATTGAGCAGGAGAAAAGGCTCATGCAAATTTAATTACAGATTATGAAATACATTATTCTGGGAGGTTGTGAATGCTATAAAAGCCAAACCCTTTGCAAATTTTGCAAGGTCTCCGTAAGGCAGCCTTTGATGAGGGACACAAATCCTTTATTTCCACTGTGTGAAATACTGTATGTAGTAGCACTGGTGTTGTCTTATTACCAGTACGTAAAGCAGTCCTAAGCAGCAGTTGCAAGCTGCAACGCTGTCTTGCAGCTGTCATACAATAATTATTAGTACAGTTCTTGGCATGTTTGTGGAGTGTGTCAGCTAGCACTCTCCCCAATGGTGCTTCAGCGTGGTTTCAGGGGAATAGCCTGTGTCCCAGACACTTCTTCCAATAAATGTTTTGAAGATGGCAACCCTGTTTGGATAAGGGAAAGGGAATTGAGCCCTGTATATGAACTGTGCCCTGCCACTTGGCCTCAAGACAGAGAACAGGCTCAGGGCTTTTGTACTAGTCAATAGAGACATGATACTGGTGCTTACTGCTGTCCTGTATAGTAGGTATTTCACAGCCTGCTTTGCAAAAGACAAGAGTATTACAAATTTGCATGATGTGTTAATGAGGTTTGTCTTGCATTTTCTGAATGAACATTTCCAATGGGATAGAAGAATCCACAGGGTGAGTATCCTCACCTCTGTTTCCAACAAGGTGGGACACAGGACTAAGGCTTACCCAGCTCTTGCTATCTTGCTGTGGGTTTTTTTGTTTTCTTGTGTTTGAGGGGGTTTTTTGTTTGTTTTGCTTCCTTCCAGGATAAGCCTAAGAAACAGTAGATTAGCAACATGGCCTGACTCTGGCCTTGTAGGAAAAGGGCTAGGCTGGGAACCGTTTAACTGTAAATGTCCTTATGAGAGACATTTGTTGGAAATGAGGGAGGGCATGTGCCAAAGTTCTGTAGGCAGCTTTGAGATCTTAGTTCCTACTGCTAGCATGCTGCCAGTTTAACCTTAAGTACCTGGGTTAAACCCTGTTCTGGAAAACAGGAGTCTCTCCTGCTGCCCATCAGCAGTGGAGGCAGATGGTGTTTGGATAGGGAGTTGCTTTGAGTTTTATGTAGAGTCCAGGTGATAGAAGTCTTTTGTCTCAAGAATTTTTTTTTTTTTACTTTTAAATCTAATTATATTTAACTTCGTCCATTGCAACTGTGGAATGGAGGATGGTTATCAGACCTGTCCAACAGGTTCTCTTGAATATTATATGTTTGCACTGATGGCAGCCATTGGTACTCCTTATGCTGGCAGAAACAGTGATTGCAGAGACCAGACTGGCACATTAGGATGTCTGAGTCCTTCTGCTGTGATACAACCAATGTTGCGAGTGTGCTACCAGGAAGTGCAAAGAAACTGGGAATAAATGCAGAATCAAAAACTGACTACAGGTTTTTAGAGATGGGATGTATTGAAGTGCTGCTGAGTGACACAGGCCTGAAATGTCGCCATGGAAATCTCGCTCTGTAGTTTTCATTATTCTGGAGATGACTGAAGTTTAAAACTTATCCATTAATGTTAAATAAGCTTTCATGTGGCAAGATTGAAACTAATGAAACAAAGCAGTGAATGTCTTTTAAAAAAAAATCTTTCATATAATTGAGTGCTGCAATCCAGTTGAAATTAAAAGGGAAGAAAAAGAAATCATGGTTCAAGGTTTTCATAACTTCTGTGAACATTTGGCTCAACACCCATGATAGCAATTCTAGTTACTTTTGCAAGTGCTGGGTAACAGTCAGTTCAGTTTCCACTGAATTGTATTAGTCACAAGGATGACCAAACCCTCATTTTCTCTCCCAAAGCAGATGTGGATGAAATCACAAGCTTTCACTTTGCAGGAGGCTGAATTGCAGCAGGATATACTGCTGCACCTCAGAGGAAACATGGGCTCCAGTGTTTGCCTTTCATGATGTCAGCCTGGTCTTTCTCATGAGCACAGAGGTTCACTTTAAAAGTTATTTCTGCACAAGAGGCTTGGGCAGGATGTAGCAGCTTGTTAGGGCATTTAAAGGCCAGTATGTAGAGCCTAGTTGCTGAAATGAGGAAGGAAAAAAGTCTAAGACAAATCTACCCGCAAAACCTAAGCACGTTGCTTTGTGCCACTGAATGGGCTACAGTAAACCATACATACCTAAGGGTTACCTCTCGCTGCTATTGTTTACTAACCTTGCTATAGCATTGAACCAGCAATTGTTCTTTATGCTTTCACTACAAAGTGATGGCCAAGCATGGTCACGACCAAGAGGTTGCCCCCAGCAGAAATCACAGATCCTCTTACAAGAATGTAAAGGTCATTATTCTGCCTTGCCCTGAGTAGAGTTGGTTACATCTAGAGCAACTGCTGGTTCTGGTCCTTAAAGCTCACCAGGATAAAAGCAGAGCCTTGACACTGCATAGGAACTGTCTCAAGGTCTCAGTACACCTGGAAACTGATTGCCCTTTTTTTCTTTTAGGGTGTGACTGGTGCTCTGGCTGTCTTGATGAAAGATGCTGTTAAACCAAACCTCATGCAGACACTAGAGGTGAGCACAGATGATTTGCTATATGTGCATTTTCAGAGCCAAGAAGCAACTGGTTTAGTTCATTCATCAAAATCAGCGTGGGCTTACTTGGCTTAGAGTTAGAGGTTTATTGTGGTTTCCTACCTCAGGTTCAGCTACAGGAGAAGGCTAGCTTCTTTCTAGGTCTGCCATTTGTATGTGGGATGACCCGGAGGAAATGCATGAAACTTTGCTGTGTCTCTGCTCTGTTGTCTTTAATGCCAGGAGGTGTTTTGGGAATCTAAATGTTGTGGATGCAGGAGAATGGCAAAGAGTTGCTGGGATTTAGCCATCCTTTTCCTAAGCGGATTAATATCTCCACTTGTGCAGATTATTATAATCCTGTTTGCCCTGTAGTCCTTATGACTGATAACAAATGTTTGATCAGAAGGCTTTAAGATCTGTCTTCTAAAAGCGTTTTTCTTCACCTTCAGGTACCATAGTACTTAGTTCCTGAAATGCTGCAGATTTGCTAAATTGTACCCTCTGATTTTCTTTCTCTCTCTCTCCCACAACCCCCCTTTTCTAGGGAACACCGGTGTTTGTTCATGCTGGACCTTTTGCCAATATTGCACATGGGAATTCTTCAGTGTTGGCAGACAAAATAGCACTGAAGCTTGTGGGTGAAGAGGGTTTTGTTGGTAAGTGTGTGGAGCGTGTTTTTTGTTTGCTTTTTGGTTTTTTGTTTGCAGGGAGGGATCTGCCTGTTTGTTTTTTTGTTTGGTTTTTTTTTTACTGTGACTGTCTTTGGGGTTTTTTTGTCTTGGAAGAAGCTTCTGATTTATATAATCAGAGCATGATTTCTCTACCCAGCAACCTCTCACAAGCTTCTTTTCTTTTAATTCCTACTCTAGTTACAGAAGCAGGATTTGGTGCAGACATAGGCATGGAGAAATTCTTTAATATTAAGTGCCGCTATTCTGGTCTCCGGCCTCATGTGGTGGTGTTGGTTGCTACTGTCCGAGCTCTGAAAATGCATGGAGGAGGGCCTGCAGTAAGTACTAGGAAAGGTTTTCTTTAGGCGTGAAGGGCTGTTACTGTTCTGATCCAGTCACTTAAAGCCCTGTAGGGTTTGAACTACTTGTAATTGTCTTGAGGTTTGCAGTAGTAAAAGGAATCCATATGTCCCTGTTGCTAGTAACCTGCTTCATTGTAGTATGTTACAGGTACATACCTGCTTGTTTTTTTGTTCTAATGAAGTGCTTGTATGCTGGGGCACTTGTGATACTGCCACAGTCAGTCATTTGTTGTACTGTGAGTGCATGTGCAGTCTTTTATTCTTCCTTTTATTTTTTTTTTCTTAGAAAAAATGATCAGCCTGGAGTAGAATGTTGTATCTTGATGCCATTTAATAAGAATGAAGCAAGAATTGCTGTCATGTATAAAAATCTTATGGGGTTCCATGTTTTTTCTTCTTTTCCTTTTTTTCCCAGGTCACTGCTGGGGTACCTTTACCAAAGGAGTACATGGAAGAGGTAACCTCCTTTACCTGTTGTGACAATTGACCAACTAACTGCAGTCATGACACGATGTTGTCATGCAGTACACGCCTGGATAGCTAGTGTGTCATTTCTTCAGCTGCCGGGGAAATGCTTCCTCATACAAGTTGTAATGTTGGGGGGTGGGGGTGGTTTGGGGTTTGTTTTTTTACGATGTTACTTTGGCTTTGCTCTTTGAAGCATTTATTGTACTTGACCTAGCCTTTTTGTTTCTCCTGAGCTCATGCAATTGTCTGTGCGCTCAATTTTTCATAGTAATATCTACTCCTTGTCCCCTGACCCTCTCAGTATAGAGTAATTGCTTGGCTGAAATATTGTTTCTGAAAATATTCACAGTGCCTCTCTAATTACTCTCTTCTTAGCAGCAGCAGTTTGTGGTTTTATTTCCCCCCCACCATTTGCAAGCAGAGAGGAAAGTGAACCAAAGTCCCAGCTTCTATCCTTGTGCCTTGAACGGTTGTGTACACTTGGATAATTGGTCTGGCTGTCTTTACATTGCTGCAGCTTTTTCACTTGTGGAGCTTCTGTATGGATTATTCTTTGCATAGGAAGGAATGAAATGTCTGGATTTCCATGAGTAGTCTCTGATGCTGCAAAATGTAAATATGTGTAAACCGAAAGCTGTTGCCACAGACTTCAAACAACTGTCTTGAAATTCACTGCTAATGATATTTAATACATAAAGAGGAATGTGTCAGAGTAAAATGAGGCTTTACTGTGGGGAGTTAATGAGCATGGGTATTAACTTACTAAGAATAACAGAAAAAAAATGATAAAAAGTGATTTCTCTTGCCTTGGCTTGGCAGCTGAAACCAGCAATCATTAGAAGTAGTCATTCCTTTTCTTTTCTTCCATCAAAGAGCATGCACTGGTCTGGACTGCTCAGAAAGCAGCACTGGGGATTTGCCTTTGTGGTTTCATTCCCATTTTGACATTTTTATCATTAGCTGTGGACGTAGTGGATTTGGAACAAAAGTTTCACTGCCCCTGATAAAACGTGTTTCCTGCTTGCTGTCTTCTTTACAGAATCTTCAACTGTTGGCAAAAGGCTGTAGTAACCTAAACAAGCAAATCCAAAATGCACGGATGTTTGGTGTCCCAGTAGTAGTGGCTGTCAATGCTTTCAAGTAAGTGAGCTGGGACATGGAAGTGATGCATGGGTATAAAATTGTGTCACTTTATCTGCTATGTTTAACAGAAACTCTGGTTTTCAGTACTGTCAATGTATTGTTTGCAGCATTTTGTATTGTTGGAAGATGCTGAATAAATAGGGGAGCTCTGCATAGTCATTTCAAATGTATTCCTTAGTTTAAATTAGCTTAGGATTTTATGACTATTATCTGCCATCACTTACACTGTGACTGGCCAGATTACTGAGGACAAAAGGTGCCTGTGATGATGTGAAATCTAAGCTCACAATAGATGGTGAGGTGCCTGTGCTGTCGACAACACTGTGTTCAGTAGTCTGCTGTGTGGAATAATTATGCTCCGCTAAGAAGCGTTTCAGGCTCTGCATGTTGTGCTGCACAGGAGATAGGATCTGTGTGTCACCTTTTTATGCAAGCAGAAGTGCTTTGAACTGGTGCGTTAAAGCTGATGCCAGTTGAAGCAGAGTAACCAGCTAAGGATTCCTCATCTGAAGTAAATGCATATTGGCTCATGTAGAGAAATTATGGTTTTTAGCTTGTTGTGTGCACATGATATAGCACACCTTAGCATCTCTACATCAGCAATACTAAACGCCTTTTTGAGTTTGCTCATGGAAACAGGATTTGCATTGCCAATACAGGACAGAAACGGCAGAAAGTCTGGAACGCTGCTCTGTCAGTAGTCATGGGTTTCTGCATGTAGTTCCAGAGCTATCTGTTCCTGTCTGTTCTTCTGTGGAGTAGCTTCCTTCACCAAGGTGGAGAAGGCTGTGGTGGATAGCCCCTCAGCAGCTTCCTGATGGCTGGATACTGATTTCTTTGGACAGCTTTTCGATCTTGTCAAGAGAGAAATGGTTAGAACAAACAGTTAATTTACTGTGTGCACACTCCAGTACAAATGTGTGAACTTTTTTCCTTACAGAACAGATACAAAGGCTGAACTGGCCCTTGTAGTACAACTGGCAAAAGAAGCAGGAGCGTTTGATGCTGTGGAGTGCACTCACTGGGCAGAGGGAGGTAAAGGAGCAGTTGCACTGGCCCAAGCTGTTCAGAGAGCATCGCAGACACCCAGCAACTTCACATTCCTCTATAATGTGGAGGTAAGAACTTGCAGTATTACAGAGGTGCTTTGTTTATAAGGTGGAGATCAGCTGGTTTCACTAGCTTAAGTTGACTTAAGTTGACTTGAAGGCTGACTGACAGGCTGCTCTGAGAAACTGAGAAGAAATTTTATTTTAGAGCATAACATTTATTCCACCAGTCTCAAAGACCTAGTTAGTCAGTTCTTGTCGTTTTGACTACCCAGTGAAATATTGCTTACTTTTGACACTGAAAGCTGCTGCTGTGACTCTGCTAGAGATGACAAACAGGTTTCTTCCATGGCAGCCATGTTCCAGGCTAAGGGGAAGTTTAGTTCTTGAACTTGAGACATGCATTCCTGTCAGAGCATGGACTGGAACAAGCCTGACCAAACCTGTTACCTTACTGCAGAGCTTCTGGGTGCACTGGTTGCTCAGGATGGCTATCTATACACCAGGCTATGGAACGGAATTTGTCCATTTTTAACTTTTTTTTTTTTTTTTTCCCTCTACAAGTAAGGCTTATAAAGCCATACTACAGGTCGGGGTGGAAGACAGCGTGTGTGTGTGTGTGTGTGTGTGTGTTTCTAATGACTTTGTACATTAAGCATATTTGACAATTGATTTGGAGGTAATGAAGTCACTGTTAGTTCCCAGATTATGGCCTGAATCCTCCTTTAATAGCAAGCACCTATTCAAGAACCTAATGAGGTACAGAGCTATGTCGTCATACCTGTTTTAGCTCCTTAACAGATGCTTTCAACTTTTCTTCTTTAACCTGTTTTATTTGTGCTTTTATTTAACCATTAACTTGTATTCCCTCAAATTATTTTTGTCTGCTTTTTGACTTAAACTTGAGAGAGAATAAAGATGCCTCTTTTGCAGTGGGGGTAATTAATATGTAAGCACAGCTTATAAGAAATACTGTTGTGTACCTTTTTGTTTCTGACTGTAGTACACTAGTTTTGCCCTCTTACTAAGAGAAACAACTGCAACAAGATAAATGTGTTTTGAAAACCCCCAAATTACTGTATAGCTTTGTTCTACAGCGAATGGGAAAAGGTCTTGTATCTGCAGATGGGCATTGCACAACATGTATGAAGGATTGTGAAGCTGCTGTGATGTTACAGCTCTTTGTAGTTTGGCCACACTGACTTGCCTGTCTTTTTTTTTTTCCTAGCTCCCTGTTATAGATAAGATCAGGCTTATTGCACAGCAGATCTACGGGGCAAGTGACATTGAGCTACTTCCAGAAGCACAGGAGAAAGTCACCTTGTACACTAAGCAAGTGAGTTTTCCACGTCACCTGATACCAGTGGTGCTTTTCATTTAAAACATTCATACTGAACAGTGGTCTTCAAACTGTGCGTGAAGGGAATCATCACTCAAATCATGTCCTTGTCCAGGACTTGTTAGATGCTGCTATGGCAGACGAGGAAGAGGAGGTGGTATGGGGAGGGAGAAACTGGCCTTGGCTTCTAGTGGAG
The DNA here is from genome assembly GCF_026419915.1 of Harpia harpyja. Taxonomy (NCBI): domain Eukaryota; kingdom Metazoa; phylum Chordata; class Aves; order Accipitriformes; family Accipitridae; genus Harpia; species Harpia harpyja. Next base: position 74,793,158 of record NC_068942.1, on the reverse strand, counting down.
AGGACAACTCATCTGGCCCAGTAGCACGTGTGTGATAGTGTATGGGGAGAGAAGGCCAGGAGGATTCAGTGATCTTCCTCTACAGTACTCTCCAGTCCTTCAGCAGTTTGGGAATTAGGGAACTACAAGTGGTCACATTGGTGCTAAATAGTCTCTGTTTTTTTTTTTATCTTGTTCCACTGAGTTGTGTAATCAGTTTTTGAACCCATATGGATTTTTGCCAGTCACAATTATGTTGGGGAAAGAGTTCCACAGGTGATACAATACTTCTTGTGGAAAAAACATGTACTTTTATAAGTTTTGAACCTGGCATCTGGTTGTTGAATTAGATGCTTTCTGGTTGTGTTGCTTTTATTCTTCTCAAGCATGACATTCTTGTGAATTTACCTGCTTCTGCATTAATGAAGGTCTGTAAAGAGCTTTGAAGGGAAGAGCAATGTGAGAATTAGCCATTCTTTGTTTGCAGCGTGCTCAAATAATTTTGCTTTTGCAGTCTATTTACTACTGGCATATATAGTTTCTCGCTTTTATGTTTCTTGTATATTCCTTTACAAGTCTGTCAAAATACCATAGGCATGTAATTGCTACTTCCTTATGACCTGCAATTATATTGATCAAACATTTCTAATTAGCTGACCTCAGCTGAACAAGAACTTTAGCTCTGAGCTATTTAAATAAATGTTTTGGGAAGAGAGTAGACAGTAAGTTAGCTATCAAGGTTGTGTATCTAACACTTCCATACCATTAATTTTTTACTCAGTTGGATGTGCTGGGGGCCATGGTGGTTCGTTCTTTAATACTTAGAGGGGGGCAGGGAGAGAGTTTGAGAGAGAAGGAATGGGAATGCAGAATGGTCAACAGATCTGACAGGCTGTGGATGAAGCAGTTGATGAGGAATGAAATGTCCTAATAAAATGTCTGATCTGCAGAGAATGGCAGAATAGAGCCATTACATTTGTGTACAGGAAAAGTTACTGATTTTTCACTTATTTCTCTCCCCTTTCTCTCGCTTTTCGTGGCCTTTCCCAGGGATTTGGAAACCTGCCAATCTGCATGGCTAAAACTCACTTATCCTTGTCTCATGACCCTGAAAAAAAAGGAGCACCTACGGGTTTTATTCTGCCAATCCGAGACATTCGGGCCAGTGTTGGTGCTGGATTCCTGTATCCACTAGTAGGAACGGTATGTGATTGAGTGAAACCCTCAACTGTGGGGTGAGGTAAAAAAACTTCATGTGCATTCCAGTAAGCAGTTACAAAAGGTATCTTAAATTAGGAGAGTCCTTGTCATTTACAGTTGGTGTTTTAACAGTCCAGTATATTAGATGCCCTTAAAAGTTTTTTCTCCAGGGTACAGGAAAGCTAAAATAGACCATCTGACCATTTGAATACTTAGCAAGCCCCCCGTGTACTGCTCAGGTCCCCACATCTCTGTCTTCCTGGATTTTGAGGAAAGGGTGAGCTCTGTAGCTAGTCAATTCTGGGAGTGGCAGTCTGGTAGAGAGTATGGGAGAAATCCTTGGCCCACCTAATTGCCATTGTGACTTTGCGTTCCTGATGAAAGCACTTTGCAGTATTGCAGGTGAAGTCTGTGTACACCTGCAGGTCAGGGTAGAACAAGACAACTCCTCCAAAGCTTACAAGGCAAACAACTTTTGATGAGACACCTCCAAAGTGAAACTGACCTGTATTATTAATCATTTATCAGTCTCCCCTCCCATTTGGTTCTCATGGTTTTGCTGACCATCTGTTTGCTATTCAGCCTGCATCAGTTCCAACAATTCATTTAACTATGCCCTTGAGTTTTTAGTTTCTGTTCTTTGACAAGATTGGCATAACGTCAGCTGAGAGGAGAGAGAGTAGCTACAATGGAAACAGGATCCTGGAATAGTTTTGATATTAATTGCTTGGCAGAAAGAGAAGCTACCTGCAAAATGAGCTAATGTTCAGGTTTGCATCCAAAGAAAGAATGTTAGGGTGAAAGGATCCACTGGAAATCTTACCTGGGGAATCTCTTCTGAGCAAATGTTAAGTAACATTAGGTTATTTTAGGGGATGGAGCAGTTGGAGCGAGCAGCTCTGTCTCTCTCTTGGCTTTTGAGCCTGAACCTTTTTGTGAAGTCTTCATGGCAATGTGTTTGTTTTAATAAGCTTTCAAAAGCATTAGGGGTGCATTGCTCGGATGATGAAATTTGCTGATTTAAGAGTTGGATCCCTTCTTCCTTCAAATGCTAGATAAAGCCAAATATTGGATATCTTTTTCTTTTAATTCTTAAAAAAAAAAAAAAAAAAAAGGTAGGTAAGGGTCTCCAGATCACCCAACACAAATAAAATAACCACATCCTGATTAAAGTCTGGCTCATCCATCTTCTTAAAGAGTAATGTGTGTTTTGGGATAAAATGAAAGATAGCATGCTTGTTCCTGTTATTAATGGCATTTTTTTGCAAGCCAAGATTTAATCCAAACAACGATTTATTTTATATTTTTTTAATAAGCGCTGGAGAAGGAAAAGGTACACAGCATTAATGAGCTACACAAGAGAAAGATATTTTCAGACATCTAAAACTAACATTTTGGCTCTTTTTCTGATGTCTTCAGCTTCTATGAAGTTGGACTCTTTCCTTTCTGCTCCCTTCCCAGATTCCTAATGTTTTCTTGGACATGTAGTAAATCATGGTGTTAATTCTGCCAGAATTAACAGTAAGTCTTCTGGTTAGGGACATGAAGATCACTCTTCTGTGGTGTCTACAAAGCCAGGGAAGGGATGTCCTTTCGAGAAGCAATCCAGGGCATTTTGAATCAGATCACTATTTTAAACCCATTCAGCAGGAGGTGTCTTAGCCTCAGAATAAATTTTTGGCAGCCACCATTGAACTGTGAGCTGAAAATGCAGCAAATATGTAGCTCTATGCAGAAGCTTTTATGAGAGATTTGAGGTGAAATTAATCACCGGTGCATGCGTATTCTTGTTATCTGAAGTTAATCACAAAGGTATGTCACATTTTATTTTTTCTCAGCTTCTCAGTTCTGGGTTTTTCCCTTTCTGGCTCAAAGTTGAAGTGGTTGTACTTTAATGAAATACTTTGAGGTTTTAAAGGAAATATAATTTCAAAGATTATCTAGATTTAACTTTGAGCATGAAAGATAATGAAAGTGAAACAAATCGTTGGGCTCAAATTAGTTGGGTTTATTTTCTGGTGCTGCTGATGAATTAAAAACAAATTGCTTATTCGGCTCTGTTTTTTTAGTTCCTAAATGGCATTTTTTTGGAAGTTCCACAAGTGCAATAAATAATACATTCTTAGCTGGTATTGGTTTTGTTTAAAATCTTGCAAGGGGAGTGATGATATCCATGTGGTCTAATTTTTTCACATAAATAGTGGGAATTGCCCAGTGTTCTTTTTCAGCGCATGTGGTATTGAAGGGGTGGAGGATAATGGAGGAAAAATTCATTTCTTCAGCTCTGAAAATAACTGAGGGCATTAAGCATTGTGGACATTTGTACAGAAAATTAGTAGTCTGGTTGGAAATTATCCTGTACTGCATAGAAATTCAGAGTTTAAGCATACTGCCTTTAAGTAATAGATAGCTGAGTAGCCACTGTGGGCTGCCCTATGGATAGGAAAGGAGGAAAATTGACCATTCCTTTCAAAACAGAAAGTGCAAGAAACAGTGAAGTCAGGCCCATCTTCAGCAATATGGCACCTCCTACTCTATTGAATGTCACTGTCTCAGCTCCTGCTGTGGCCCTCTGAATCTGTAGGTGGAGATCTGCAAAGCTCTATGATTCTTCAGTGATACAGAAATAAATAGGAAGTTTCTTGCTCTGCTTGACCAGAGACTGGCAGTGACTATGGTGAGAACAGGAAAACCCCTCCAGGCACTTTGGATCTCTTAATACCTTAGCTCTTGAGAGCAAAATATTCATACAACTAAACACAAAGACAAGGAATGAGACAAAGACTAGCCCCTGTATTCTCCATAGCCCCCCTGTTGTCTGTCTGGGAAAGCAGCAGCTCTGACAAAAAGCTAGTGCAGTCCCAGAATTCATTACAAAGAGTAGACTTGGAAGTGATTTTTACCTCTGCGTAAGCCATGCAAGACCTGCAGTGATAAGTTACGTACGGGACTGGTGTTAACACTTGCAAACGGCTTAGGAAAATGGGGTGGGACTCCAAAAGCTTCCCGAACAGTTTTGAGAACTGCAGAAAACACCTAACCAATACAGCTTCGCCTCCTTGCTGCTTAGCTTATTATCAAAAGGAAGATTGGGAGGTAATTTGATTAGTGTGCAAAATACTTGCTCAGGGAGAAAATACCAGGTTGCCAAAGAGATCTTTAGTCTAATGGAGACAGGCATAACAATACTGATTGTGAAAGCTGAGGCTGAATGATGCAGATAAAAAATGAGACCTTGAATTTTTTTATTAAAGGGGTGAATGACCACTGGCACAAACTCCCAAGCATGGTCACGAGTTGCCCACCTTTGTAAAGCATCCATGTTATCTTACACATGCTGCTGGGCTAAATGCTGAGTTAGGGAAGGGGAAGTCCTGTTGTCTGCATTAGTAAATCAGACCAAGTGTAGTCACTGCTGGCCTTGCATTCTGCGGCTCTGAAGCTGGGTACTCGGCAGTGGGACAACTGGAGAGGACTGGCCTGAGGCAGGTGTAGTGCTGGCAGCTGTTTTGCTAGCTTCAGTTCTGCCACTGCACAGCCCTTCTGACTTGAATGCCTCAGAAATATTCCAGTCAGGAGAACTGACCTCTTCATCTCTATTTAAGCTTTACCTCAGTTAAAAAAAAAAAAATTGAACTCTCTTCTCAACAATAATTATTCCTAATTATTTAACACTTCTAGTTCTAGACTCTTAAAGAATTGTAATCAGCTGAGACTTTAGAGTTGGCAAAGTTCTATTAAAACATGTATCCTCATTTTAATAACCAGGAAACTGCCACAAGTAATTATTGTCTCACCACAGCGAAGTCCATGAACACTCCTCTAACAGTTAACTGGTCAGCTGGATATCTAAGTACTTTGCCAAATCTTGGGCTCAGTCACTGGCAGAGGTAGAAGCCAAACTAAGTCCTCATCGTGAAAAACAAAAACCCCAGACCTATCTACTGAGACAGGAGTTCCTGATTCTCACAGTATGCTTCAAAATGGTACCTGACTGTCATCCAACTAGTGTGTACATGTGCAAGGAGCTGCATTGGCTGTTGCCATCATAGTCTTCAGCAGTGATTTAGTATTCTATCTTCTGCACAAAACTATGCTGCTTCCACTTTAATGTTTTATCTTTTGTTGTCCAGATGACCACTATGCCAGGACTTCCTACAAGACCCTGTTTCTATGATATAGACTTGGACCCAGTGTCAGGAGAAGTAAATGGGCTCTTTTGAAAGGAATTATTAACCAAAGGTAGGTGCCTTCTTGAAGGCTTTCAATATTTGGGCTTTTTCTCATCTTGAGATAATGGAGTTAAGCCAATCTCATATTATGCCATATGTTTCCAAATGACATCTGATTATAATTCAGCCTGAAAGTTGCCTGCAGTACTATATAATAGTAATTAAATTTATTTTTCTTTTTAGCTCCCAGAAGAACACCTGATGAGTCATGTAAATGGAACTATGGCCTGTTTTGTTTTTTTTTTTTTTTTAAGTCAAAACAAGATATGACTGAGAATATAGTGCAAGAAGTGACTGGAAGAAGGAGTGCTAAAGAATCAACCACTTTTATTCTGTAATAATTTTTAAACTGCTGTGTTCTAAGCTAGTTGACACTGAGCGTCTAAAGCATATTTCCTCTACAAACCTCCTACTTGTAACTGTAGCTGAAGCAGAATACAGTGGGTTTAGTGACCTCTTTTGATTCAGTGACATGATTTTAATAATTAAAAATCCTAAAGCTGGAGCTGTTTGAAATAGTCTTGGGACTTAATTGTCTTAACCATAGAGTTTTTGTAGCATATATTATCTTTGAAAGTCTTGTACACTACATATTCCTATTTGCCATACTGAATTCTGTATTCCACTTCTCGCACTATGGGAGAAACCGCTGTGCTCTGAAACTGTATCAATGTCATTTAAAAGAGGGAGCAAAGAGGAAGCTCCTTTGCTTCTCATCTCTCTCCAGAAGTGCTTACCCTGGCTTCTGCTGTGAATTATTCCTGCAGGCACCTGAGCTACGTCAAATTTCCCTTTTAGAAAGTCCAGCTGTGACTACTGTATTCTACTGTTCATGGAAACTGAACTTCTGGATATCACATCTGTAGGGACTGGATCTTTGGCCCATATCTGTGGCTTCTACCAAATGTGTCTTTTGAACCATTTTATGCTCAACAATAAGTACAGTTACACCGTTGACGAGCCTCGTTTCCTAAGGTAGCTAATTGGTGAACAGAGACAACGCAAGTAGTGATGAAGTCAATTGTAGCAGGTTTTGTCAGCAGGCTAAAAATCATTTTGTAACATAGAAGTATTGTTGCTGCCAATTTTTTAACTAATACAAGTAAAACTGGTAAATACTTAAGTGCTTTTTGGATTTTAACGTATGCACTGAGATTACTGAAGTAGAACTTATTTCTGTGATTAACTGTACACAGCAGCAGTCCTTGTATTGACAAGTAGGAGTGATTATTGCAGTAATAAGTTGACTGCAATGCACCACTGTGTGTGTGCGCGTTTAATCTTGTTTTCTTTCCTAGATGATGTGTGTCATCTATAGGAAATAAACTACCTGAATTATTCCATAAATGAGAGATACTTGCAGTTGACTGCAAAAGATCTGAACTAAGACTTGCAAGGCCCATCTGCTTGCATCAGAACTGAATCTAAAAACATTCGGATTTTGGTGAGAACTGGGAGAATCGGGATGTAGGTGTGCACCAATGTAAGGGTGCATCTGTAGTACACAGATACTGTGTATATATATGGCAGGGGGGGTGTAGAGAGAGAGATCTATATCTCTCAAGTTATTCAGGAGGGGAGAATAATTATATAAAAATTACCCGGTTGTCACAGAAGCAGACGGAACAGCTTAAACCGTCGTAAGAGCATTTGAGATGCATTCACAGCCTCCTAAAATTTTCTTTTCGATGGTATTCAGCTGAGGCATTATTGGCAGCCAGGTTTGCCAGAGCACGCACAGGCCACTTGCAGGAGGTCTGAAGGGGTGTTCCCCAGCCGCTGCCCCGTGCCGGGCTGACAGTGCCTCTGCACCTGCGGCACCTCGGCCAAGCCTTCCCTTGAAGCAGGTTGCCAGAGCTGATGCTGCCAAGTCTGCTGTCAGTTCCTACATTTAATCTTCCCTGCTACACTGCTTCCCTGTGAGCGCTCTGCGTTCCACCTTCATTTTATGCTTATGAAAGATGGGATAAGTGTAAATTTATGCTAAGATTAGCCTCCTTTTAGTTTAGCATGAGATCATAGACGTGCTTGAGAGAGATGGTTCAAGAGGTTGCTAGTCCACCTCCTGCAGTGAGGCAAAGAAGCAGTTCAGGCACGCAACTGCTCAGGGATTTGCTACCCACAGTGGGACTGGTGGCAACAAAGGGTAAGGGCCAAAAAATAGCCCCAAGCATCTCTAGAGGTTAGTGGGGAATGCTTTTCTAGCCTGCACTTTGAACCTATTGGAATGTGAGTTCTCCAGCATACCTACTCTAGGTCTTGCAGGACTGATACATAAATAGATTGGTTTTTTTTAACTCTCGCCTTTGCCACCAAGTATGCCAGCTAGTTCCTGCCCTAGCAAATAGAACACAAGGGACACTTAATTTCTTCTAACTAAATATTGGAAGGTTGTCTTCTCTTCCTGTTGCCTAGAGGAAAAACTAATTATGTACAAATTTGTTCTCTGTGGGCTATTTGTGCACCCAGAGCCCTTAACTGGTGTTATGGCCATCCATTCCCCCAGCTGTGCTGTAATGAGAGTCCTGCATCATGTCATGTAAGAAATAACACAGGTTTTTTGGGGTTTTTTTTGGTTTGTTTTGGGTTTTTTTTGACTAGTGATAGGGACCAAAAAAAAAAAGGAGAAAGTGTTGCTTGGCTAGCTTGCTGCACGTCACCAGCACTTCGGTGTGGGCCCAGAAAGAAAAGCAGAGCCTGCAGCTGGGCCAGGATCTTTCAAGCTTATCCATCTTCTGACCAGATCCTCTGCTTGCTGCAGACTCCGTTACCTTGCACCATAGCCTTTGGTGCTACCATCTTCCCCTGGAGCGGCAGGAATAATTGAATTCCATGTGAGGTGTTTCCAAATGCGATTCACAGCAGCGCACACGCATTAGCCATCCTCACGTCAGCCATCCTCGTTACTGCTGCCTGCTTTCCTCCCTCCTGCCTCCAACTGCAACAAGGGAAAACCTCCTCGCAGTGAGGGGCCTTGTTTGGCTTTAGCACAGAAGTGGATCGTAATTAGAACCCACTGCCCACCCAGGGGGGAAAGAAGCTGTTTCCAAATGAAGATTATTACCCTGAGTGAATGCGAGCAAACACAGCTCATGGGGGAGCTTTTAAAAAGGCAATTCCTTGTCATTGCTTGATCCATGTTTCAGCCCTACTGGCTGACATTTCAGCCCAACACACCCATTTTGTACCTTTTTTCCATGAAGACGCTAAGGAGGGCGGAGACCATGTGTATTTTTCTAAGGCTGGCCTATGCTGGAAGCCACTTGCAGGTTCAAAGTGTGCTGCTTCGCCTGGTTTCTTCTGTGCAAACATGCTGTGAAGTAGTTAAGGTCCTTAAAAAGTTTGTGGGTGTCAGTCAGCTCCCCGTGGAGATGAATGGGGACATTTGGGCGTCTCGAACTATGGTTTCATGTAGTTCATCAGCTCCACTTGGTAGTCCTTTTTCCAGAGGCCCTCCCATCAATCATAACAGCTGGAGATGCAATTTTTCTTAAGTCAGATCTCAGCTGCTTTGGAGAAAAAAGTCTAATAGGAAAGAGGCGCTTTCTCTGGCATTTTGGGCAAGGATTAGTTCAAACCCAAGAACTGGCTGTCCTTGCTGCCACCACCTCTGAAGGCGTAGCTCCTGCAGCAGCCCGAACAGTATGTGCTTAAAACTGCAAAGGTTTCAGGTGGGACAAAACAAAACAGCCGCGAAGAGTGAGACCCCCTTCCTTCCCACGTAGCCAGGCAAACACCGGCTCCCCAAATGCCAGCGGTCCCTTCCTGTGGGGCGTGCGTCCGCTCTCTTACAGTGCATCTTGCTGCCATTGGGATCCAAACTGAAAACGGCAGCTCAGTCCCTAGGAAGACCTTTGCCTTGAGCGTAGTTTGGGGTTTGCACATCTGCTGCTGCTGCTGCGCACGACCTGCGAGGGGAAGAAAGGTGACTCTGCAAGAGGGAGAGGGATCCTGCCTTGCAAAGAGGGGTGCCGCCCGGCAAGAAGAGTGGGGTGCTATCCCCTAAGAGGGAGGGGTGCTACAAAAAGAAAGGGGTGCTGATCTGCAAACAGGGAGAGACGCTTTCCTGTGGGAGGAGAGGAGGGGTGCTGCCCCGCACGCAGGGCTGGGCCGGGGTCCCAGACACCCCCCCCCCCGCCATTCCCCAGCCCCCGCGCTCTCCGGAGGTCTGCGGGCACGTGCCCGCAGAGCCGCCCCGCTGCCGGGGCGGGGGGGGGGGGGGGGGGGGCGGGCCGCCTCGGCGGGGGGCGGGGGTCTGCCGGCAGCGCCCTCCCCGCCGGCCCGGGGGGGGGCGCGGCTGCGGCGGGAGGCGGCGGCAGCGCAGCCGCGCGGAGCGGCGCGGAGGGGCGCGGAGCCGGGCGGCAGGTGAGGGCGCGGGGCGGGCACCGCCGCGGGGGGCGGGGGGGGGGGGGGGGAGAATCCGCGGGGGGAGGCGACACGCGTGGGGTTGCTGGCTCGGCCTCTGCGGCCCGAGGGGCATCCCCCATCCTCATCCCCTCGGAGGGGTTCGGCTTTCGGGGGGGTCCCGCTTGGCCGGGAGCGGGGGGAACGGGGCTGGGGGCGGGGAGGGGGGAGCGGCGGTGCTGGCGGCACCCGCGAACGCCCCCCGAACTTGCCGGGCGGCGGGGGCTGCGGCGGAGCCGGGCTGCGGGCTCCGCTCGGGGCAGCGGCAGCGGCAGCGGCAGCGGCGGGCTTCTCTCTCCCACACGCGCCTCTGTCAGCTTAGCTCATTTTCCCCTTAAAAAAAATTAAAATTTCAAAAAATAATAATTAAAAAAAAAAACCCAAACAAAACACCAGATCTGCTCCGCGGGGGAGAGCGCCCCGCCAGAGCCCCCGTTTTAATCATCTTACTACTTAAAAGCAGAGTCCAAAATACCGTGTAAAGAATTGCCCGGAGTCACTGAGCCGGTCCCAGAGAAGTTGCTGTGTTTGCGGTAACGCGGTTTTGCGTCTTTATATCCAAAAATGTTCTGATGATGTTTTGAGGCAGTGCTTTTTTTTTTTTTTTTTTTGAAGGGTGACATATATCTTACAGTATCATATATTTGATGAACACACGCGGTGTTAATTGAGGTTGCCATGGAAGGCATGCACGTAGTATAAATAAGCTCCCTCCTTGCCATGTGATTTCGCTTTTGTATTCCACAAGGCTCCTTTTTGTATTCTGTGGTTTTGCATATTGTCATATGGTGCATTAAAGATAAAAATATCTGCTGTCTCAGGGTGTAATTTCCCTAGCTGGAACTATGAGTGCATATGGAGCAGCGGGGAAAAGATTTAGCTAACCATAGGAGAAGAAAATGTATGTGTGTGCATGTGTAATATGTATTTGCCATAATATGGGCAGTTAAAAAAAAAGTCTCCTTTTACCACACAAAATAGCAAAACATCATGAGTTGACATCTTGGTGGCCTCATTTTGCCTTTGGATACTGATGCTAATTAGTGGAAAAAACTGCTATGGTGCATCCAGAGGTAGAACTGCTTTTCCAGCCCCAGTCTGCCTCCCAAAATGAAATATTTTTTTTAAAAAACTTTTTAATACTTTTTTTTTTGAAAAAAAATGCTCTACAGGTCTTATCATTTGTTTGTTGTGTTACAGGTAAAAGATGGAAGAAGCATCGGCCATGCTTCGCAGCAAACCTCACATAACCTGCGATGTGAACTGAAGCAGAAAGCAAAGGCGAGACAAAGCAGCATCTGACCTTGTCACTGGGGGGCAGAAAACAGCCACTGGCTGCTGCTGGTTTTACTGGTGCTTCAATCAAGCTCCCTGTGGAATTGCAGATAGCTCAGAAAGTGCAAGTTCTTTCCAGGTCCGTGGGGTGAATAAAAATTGTTAACCCTTGGCTTGATTTGTCATCCTTTGGGGGAGAAAAAAAAAAAAAGTAATGTCAGACTGGCAATTAAATAGTCGTGCTGTTAGACCGAGCGCAACTTGAAGTGGGTTGCTCCGGAGGTGAGAGTGACTCTGGCCAGTAAAGCCAAGAAGCCTGTTCAACTGCATGTCTACCCGGGATTCCTTGGAGAGGTGATCAAGTGAGTAATAAGACAAAGTGGGAGTTATAAAGCGGATGCGATAGCTTCAGCAGGACTTCTCTTCACTGCCACATCCGCTCATTAAAAAGCAACTAACGTTATTTTGAAAACAGTTTGAGGAAAAAATGCACTTTGAGCATCTCTGCAGTTCTTGTGTCTGATGCATTAATCCAGAAAATCGGTAATATAACACAAACGAAGGAGAGGAGCGAATATGGTGAAGGCAGCTAAGGAAATTCAAATGGAGAGCCCAAGAGAGGCAGAGACTCACAGCACAGGGGCAACGTGCTCCCCCTCGGAGGAACAGGCAGAAAAACCCTCCATGCTCTGTTTTAAGAAGCGGAAGAAGTCCTGTAATAAGGGGCTGACCGAGAAGGATGCGTGCGAAGGAGCCTCGGAGGAGAAAAGCCAATGCATCAGCGCTGACCAAGGGGAGGCGAAAGTTTCTACTCAATCGCGATCCTCCAAAGGAGCCTGGGCAGCCATCAAAAACCTCGCAAGACCTCGGAGAAGGCAGAAATCCTCTTCGCGGAAGAAGGTGCCCTCCGATTCCCAAGTGCAGCTGGAGATGGATGCTGAGGATGGCTGTGCACAAGGCTTCCCGAAGAAACGGGCGAGCTCTGGGGTGAAGATGCCCTGTGTACGGTTCTCCAGAGGCAAGAAAAAACCCAGCCCCTCTGAAGCGGTGGAGGAGTCGGAGGACAGTGTTCAAGCAAACGAAGTGATGGGCATTTTGAATAAAGCTATTGAAGAGCCGGAGGATTTGGCCCCGACGGACAAGTCTGAATCCTTCAGCCCGGTCTCTGCGGAGGAGGACCAGGATACGGCGAAGGAAAGTGCCAGCTCTGTTGGGAAGAGTGAGCCCTTGACAGAGCCCACACCTGATGCAGAGGAACATACGGAGCACACCGCTCAGTCGGAGATAACCGATTCAGAGACAGTTAGTGAAACAGCCCAGGAAAAACTGCAGGAGGGGAGCCTACCCCAAACCACAGTCCATGCGGAAGGCGGGGAGGTTGCTCCCGAAGCGCCCGTTTCCAAGGATCAACCCGACAGCTCCCCTGAAACCACTGAGCTGCAGGAAATCCCTAATACCTGCCAAGAGCTGCCTGAAGGGGATGAATCAGAAAAGAGCATAAATCTTCCTGAGGAGCTCAAAGCCGAAGAAACTGTAATGGATTTCAGTCAGTCGGCGTTTAAAGATGATGCAATGAGCGTGCAGGGCTGCTCCAGCCATCAGGTGACATTAGAAGCACACACGGGCGCTGGCGTCGGCATCGTCATCACCGTCACCGAAGCTGAGGACTCTGACAACACCGACTCTGACCAGGCCTACGAGCCGTCCCCGGTTTTGCACCGAAATAAGCAAAAAGGGAATAAAAAATCAAGCGGGAGCTTTGATTTTGGTAAAAAAGAGGGCCCCGAGGCTGGCGGTGCTCCCCAGGCAGAGGAGAAGGGTCCGGGCGACCAGGGGCACAGAACTGGGGAGCAGTACGAATTGCTCCTCATAGAAACCGCCTCTTCCCTCGTGAAGGCGGCCATTCAGTCGTCCATAGAGCAGCTGGTCAACGAAATGGCCCTGGAACAGAATAAACACAACAGTTTTCTGTGATGGCAGCGATGCCCCCAAAATAAAAGAGTACAGGGAGTGATTTAAAGCTCCATTTGGCCTGGGGGGTGTGTGGAGAGCTCGAAGGGCTCCCAGGGCCGAGGTGTAGTTAATTCTGCATGCCCGTTCAGTTGTGTGTTTATGTGAAATGGATCCTGGGACGTGGGGCAGACCCTGCTACATACAGCGTGTCCCCTGGGGCTGGGGCTTCAGACAGTGCCGTCGACCTCAGCTGCGGAAAAATGAAGGCGTTGCAGCAACTGTGTTTTCGTTTATTGGCATCCGTATGTCAAGGCCACGTTTCTGCCGTCACCCATGCCAGGTTTCCTGGCTCTTCGTGCTGTAGATCTGTGTATACCGTGGGTTTAGCGAAAGGTCCCGAGAGGCGGTGAGTGCCCGACCCACTGCTGGGCTGGATTCGGGGCACGTCAGATGCGGCTGGAGGTTTGCCTTGGGGTTCAGCGAAGACAAGGGAGGGTAAAGTGACTGCAATGTTGACGTGAAGATGTCAATGCCAGACAGGCTCAGGCTGGTATTTAGTATTGCAAACAGGTACTCGCTACGTACAGATGCCAGAAACCGTGGTCACCCCTGCTGTCGCATTGCATGAAGCCGGATGGTTGCAGCGAGCGGTGTTTTTCATTTGGCCTCTTCCCCTGTCACAAGCAGCCTGTGCATTTCCAGACACGTTAAAGCACAGCATCAGCCGCTCGCCTCGCTGACCCCGGGCTGCACGAATGCCAAGAAAACGACAGCGCTTCATTTGCCGGGGGGCCGTTCTCGCACCATTAAGCTCAACGGGCAAAATTCCCAGCAGCATCGGCAGCGTGGGCTGGGCGGGAGCGTGCCTGCTGCGGGCAGCCCCTCTCCTTCCTTCACCTTCCCGCGTCCCAGTCACGATGTCGTGGTGAAGCTGTCCTCGGATGTAGCATATTTTTGATATATGGCATGTGATATAAATAGCAGTGAGCTGCATGCGTGTTAGCAGTCAACTATTGCCTCGGTGTTGACATAGTTTGGGTAGCTGCGATGTGGTGCCGGCGCTGGAATTGCTTTGATTTGGTCTGAGTGCTGCTGGCGTCCCTGGGTGCTGGCGGCAGCCTGTCCCACACGGCCCCCCCCCTCGCTGCGAAGCCCGGGCATCCCTTGGGAAATGTGCATTACGCCCGGCTCGCTGCTGCCGGGCTCTGGCTGGCTCCGGCACGCCATGTAGCTTGCTCGGAAACATGCAGGGAAATGCCGGAGTGATCTTACCAAAGTCCTCAGGGAAAAAATCTAGACGTGAGGGCCTGGGGACATGGCCGTAAAATGCCTGGACAGGCCAATCGCCGTCAAAACCCACGAACTGCCCTGCTCCGAGGGGGTTGCGCCAGCGTAGCATGTGTGTGCGAGCATCGCCTCTAACTACCAGCTCTCCAAGAGAAAGGGGCCTTTTAATAATTTGGGATTGCATCTGCGCAGCTGGGATTTACTTTACAGCTGCAGGCAAGTCAGCCTGTTCTTCTGAGAAAATTCTCTTGCGTATTTCTCAGCCGATACAGAAATAGCAGCCTTGCTTGGCAATTGCTTACTGACCATAGGCAGTGCGCTGAGATTTCCCTTCCCAGCATAGAATTTGGATTCCTGTTAAAATACAAGGGCTGTAAACTTTCCTAGTACCTGGTGCGCAACCACGTTTTAAACTTTGATAAAGCATCTCCGTTGTTACGAGAGGACTGTGAGCAGTGAGTGCCACAGCTTGTTTCTGTGCAAGTAAAACTTACGAAAAATCAGAGGATGTTAAAAAAAAAAGCGTCTTCTTTTTCAGTGAGTTTAATTAATAAGTTATCAGGTATCAGTAATTCAGCGTGTACAATTTTAATGGCTTTGTACTTCATACTGGTCCTTCCAGGTATTTTGCCATAGTTTTGAGAGGGACTTTTTAAGGACTTTTATATGTACCTTGGGAGCTGCTGCTGCAGCACCCCGAGAAGAGCCATACTGATGCTGGAGGTTGCTTATGGGATTCCACCGGGCACCGTGGCAGGTCAGCGCCGAGCGAAGGGCCGCAGCATCTCTGCGGGGCCCCGCTGGTCTCAGCTGCAGAGGAGGATGTTGGGGCTCTGGTAAAGAAACACAAAGTGACCCCATGGGGCCAGGCTGTCATCTTCTGTCAGCCTGCTAGGCAGTTTCGGGAGGATTTCCTGTATTTCAGTATTGCCTTTTAGGCAAAACACATCTTCAAAAGAGGAGAAAAATGGTAGAAATGCTTTGGTCCAGCCCAGCCCCTGCGACTGTTGCTCCACGTCCAGGGTTGTGTTTGCATCCTTTCTGTAGCTGGTTTTCCCTCTGTTATAGCTGTACATATAACTGATGATTATTTCATTAAAGTTGAATGTACCTGTTGTTTTCTTGCCTTGTGATTGAGTGGGCAGCTATGGAGAGATTTTATACATAAAAGGATAAACTCGCAGTGGGGCTCTGTTGTGTCCAGCTTTCTTAGGCAGCCATATGGTGAGCAGAAAGAGATCCTGAAGTTGGTAGCAGGCCTGAATTCTTTGGAGGCTTGCTCCTCCTGTGCTCTTTTTATAACGTTTGCTTTCGGTTGCTAGCCAGTCATTTCCACCGCAGAGTCCTGGCTGCCCAGGGGCTGCTATAAGGTATTTGTGAAAGATCACAAATCTCCAGTGGCTAAGAAAAGCCGTCCTGCTGCCCAACAGTTAAATTACCTATCAAATGCTCTGTACCACCAGAGGAAAATGTTTGGGGCTCTGCAGACAGACCAGGGTCAAACCCCGCTGCGCGTGGAGCGGCACAGCTCTTGCCCATCCCACGCGGTTTGTTTGGTTTTCCCTGTGAGCTGCTGGTTCATGCTTTCTGCTCCCAAGGCTCCGGGTTGCTATTTCCAGGCACACGGTTTGGTGCTGATGGGGTCCGCGGCGAGGCCGGCACCTCGGGAGGGGGAGCAGCAAGTTCGGTGCTTTGGCACTTTCTGTTATGGCTCAAATGGGCCCCACACCCTGATAATTTTTTTTGCCTAACATCTTTCATGTAATTTCTCAAGGCGCTTTGTAACATACAGAAAATATGGAAAAAAAGTTATACATTTTTGGTAGTATTAATACTATTTATTCTGTCAGGTTTACAGAACAAAATACAGACTCGTAACAGCTGCTAATGACTTAATTAAGACTCCCTACTCCTTCATTATGATTAGAGAGTTGAACATTAATAAAACATTTATTCTTTCGGAGAAGGAATGATAAATTTACTATTGCGAAGGAGTACCAGGCCAGGAAACCTGTGAGGACGTGACTGCGTGGTTGTGCCAGAGCACCAAAGGGTGGCCTGGCTTCAGGACCGCGTTCCTCACCGACAGCTGAAATAAACCGGAATGATACATCACCTTGGTTTCTTAATAGCCCCGTTCAGATCGCTTTTGGGCCGTCTGGCTCCTTATCCAGGAGTTCGTTGCTTGCTGCCCCTCTCGATTATGGAAGTGGTTGCTTTGCAGCAGAAAGCAAGTGTGTCCACTGAAAAGTTCCTTGTGGAAATTGCTGGTAGACAATGATGGCACAAACAAATGTTGCGTTTTCTTTCCTGCCCTGGGAGACCAAAAGTGCATTAGAAATGCGCAGGTTGCTTAGGGCCAGACCTCCAGCTGCTGAAGGTCGCTGCAGCTCTGTACGCTTCAAAGGACCAAATCTACAGCAGCCAGGAATCTAGCATTTGAATCAAAGATGCAGTCCCTGCATAAATGATGGACATTTTCATACGTGTCCTTATGTATAAAAATGAAAATCCAGAAGTTGCGGTTTTTTTCCACAAATGCATGTAAGAAATTGAGTAAACATGAAATACATGGGAATCCTATTCTGCGCTTGGGATGGATGGAAGCTGGTCCCTGCTGATGGACCCATGTGTTAGGGGTAGTGAAGCCCTAATAATGCCTGTCTTACAGATACAGGGTTTCAACATGAGTAACTGAAAATGATGAAATGATCCAAAAGAACAGATTGATTTAAATAATTTGCTTTAATATTATTTTACATCGCCAGTTTTATTTCCCAGAGAAATGGTTCTTGTTAGCTCTTGTTGGGTGGTATTAAAATAATGAAATACTTTCATTTGCAACCAGATAAAATCTTTACATTAAATGTGATTTTTTTTTTT
This sequence comes from Harpia harpyja, assembly GCF_026419915.1. Taxonomy (NCBI): domain Eukaryota; kingdom Metazoa; phylum Chordata; class Aves; order Accipitriformes; family Accipitridae; genus Harpia; species Harpia harpyja. Next base: position 74,775,945 of record NC_068942.1, on the reverse strand, counting down.
TTTTTAACTAATCAGAGGATGTTATTTCTTATACAGCTATTTAAGCAACCGTATAGGTTAACATTTTTTAGCAGGCACAACTTTCACATTTTTTTCTTTTTGCAGAGAATTGTGAAGAGTGCAGTTCTTCTGTGCTAAGTGATGGGATTTTTTTCTGCAGCGTGGTGAAAGTCCATTTAGCTGGAAAGTGGATTTCAGCTAAAATACCCAAACCCAGCGTTTTAAAATAGGTTTTGTTACATAAAAACTGACAAACATGCTGGATACAAAAGGAGGGGGGAGACATTAGGAAAACATGTTTTGCAATTCAGATTGCTAAGATGAAAGTATCATCTGCAGCTAGAGCTGACTGGCAGTCACCCCATCAGTTCTTCAGTCAGACCTAGCAGAGATCATCCTTTCCAACCTCTTTAATCTGGAAGAGGAGACACCCCCCCGCCAAGGCGGGTGCCCCAGCGGGGGCCCTTCTGCAGGTACCGGTGTCCGTTCAGGTGCTGCCCTTCCAGCGCCACGGCCTTACCGGTGCAGGGACACACCGAGCATCGCTTTGCCGTTGTCCCGGAGAGCAAATTTTCATCTTGTGAGGGATGTCAACTCTGCGATCTAAACGACAGTCATTCGTGTCGTGTTTGCTCTCGCTGTTTGCCGTTTTAATGAAGACACGAGGCTGAGGTGCCGATGCATCAAGGCTCCGTGCTGTGACAGCTCCGTGCGATGCGAGACTGGTGAGGTGGCAGCTGGGTGGGAAGCGCAAGCACTCCGACTCCTACGGTGCTTCGGAGCATCCCCACCGGGGAGGAGGAGCGATGCATCCCCTCGCTCCTGCCAGCAGCCTCAACCGCTTGCTTTCCGCCTGCCAAAAGCTCCCCCAGACTGCCGCTGCACGAAGGCGTCGGGCGTTGTCGGTGCAGCGCGGGCGGACGCTGCGCGACGCTTCGTCGCAGCCCAGACAGCTTGCGACCGAATTTGCATTTCGTTTGCTTAGCCGGAGCGAGGCAGGGAAGGCCGAAGCACGGAAAGCCTCTCGTCCCGAATCTCCCTGAAGTTTGTAGGGCAGCCGCGAGCCTGCGGGCACGACGCAGCGGGCTGGGGGACCGGCTGGCTCGCCAGCGCGGGGCCGGCAGGCGTGTGCAACAGGCACAACAGGAATGCACACCTGCACCCTGCTCATTAAAGCGATGAGTAAGCGGCTCGCAACCGCACCGCCGGGATAAACAGAGGCTTGCAGGGGATGCTCGGCCCCTAATGACAGGCTTCGGCGCCTGCTCTGCTGGGTCCGGCGTTGCTGTGGGCTGGATGAGGCGACCGCTGCCGGAGCGGGTCCCTCCCGGGATGGCTGCAGGGAAAAGGGGGGGTGACGCTGAACATCAACCTCCCGCCCCGGCACGTCGGCGCTTTCGGCTGGAGCTTGGCGGGGCCGCGTGCCTGGCGCTGGCAGCGGCCCCACGGAGGCCTGGCTCGACGGTTGACACCGCGCTTCTGCCTGCTGCCGTCGGGTTTCTTCCCCGGCGTCACCCTCCACGGCTCCTGGCCCTGGTTCCCCTGCCCCGGTGCCTACAGCTGGCTTCATATCCTGCAACCGGTGGGTTGCAAATCCAGCGCCGGGAGGGACAGGGGCTTTACACAACGTTTTCTTACGCCGTTTGTCCCAGTAACGGGAGGGTTAACGTGGACTAAAATTTGCCCGACTGCTGCTGGAAGCCTTTAGCAGCATTGCCCTATGCATCCCGGGAGGGTAAAGCCACGCGCGGGCTGCCCGGAGCCCTGCAGAGCTTCCCAGGGGCATCTCGGCTCAGGTGAAAACCAGCCTAATTCAGCAGACAAGGTTTTGAGCTTTGCTGCACCTTTGTTCTGAGGGTGCAGCGTCTGGTTCAGAATAGTTAGTGGAAACATTTCCTCTCTTAGGCTGCTTTTGAAGTTGTGTCATTACTTTTTCTTAATGAAACATGCAAATCCCGTAAGTGCTGCGATTGCCTCTTGGGGAATTCAGTCCTGACACAGCTCTGGTTGTAAATATCTAACTGGCGTGTAATTTAGGCCAGATCCATCCTTATTACCTTTTTCCTCCTGATTTCTTACTGCTCAGAATATATTTTCCTAGTGCTGGACTGCTGGGAAGCCCACCCAATTGCAGTCTTTTTTGGCATACCATGGCAAGAGGGGGAAAGAAAAGGCTGGGTTTTATTAAATAGCGAAGCTGAAGGTGATTGCAGTGGTATGGCACGACCTGCTGTTGGCAGATTGCCGTGGGAGGGCTTTGACAGGCCAAGAAGAAACCTCCCACCTTGGCCACTGATAGCTCACGGTCCCATTCAACGATGCTGAATTGCATATGCTGAGATCACTTTTCACCGCACTTGTGAAGGCTTCGCTTACACAGGATTTATACCTTCTGCCTCCAAAATAGTAGGAAACTCCTCAGCATCAGCCTTACGCTCTAGAAAGCTGTATTTTATGGCTTTATTTTTAACCACAGTCACTGCTTCAGGTTTACATCCTGACAGCAAATTTCCTTTCCCTTTTTAACCTTCTTAAGGTGCATACGTGTCCCAAACCCCTCCGGTGAGGGGCACTGCACCCACGGACGGGCTGTCAGCCCTTCCGCACCCCCTGCATCTGCTGCCGCCCGATTTTGCAGTGATTTGACAGACGACATGCGAGCAAAGAGCCTGCCCGAATGGCTGGTGTAGCCAGATGGCTGAAGACACATGTTGTAGCCACAGTCTGTGCAGAAGGTAAAAGGAGCTGAAGGGTTTTTTTTATACTGTGTGGAGATAGGGTGAGCACAGCCCGGCCATCAGCATCACCTCCTGGGCAGCCAGCAGGCAAGTGCTGGCATTGCTCTCCCCTGGCCACCCAAAAATTCAAGGTGGAAGAGGTAAAATCTGAACATTTGCAGGTGAATGTTGAGAGGGGACAGGTTACCTTTTAAGGGTGACTTGTGCAAGTAACAGGCATCGAAGGCTCGCTCCTCTGGCACCGGCAATGCGGGAGATGTTCAGCCTAACACTTTCATTGCACAAGTGCTACCAAATGGCATCTCCACCAGCACTGCAGGTGGTGAAAAGCAAGTTTCTCAGTAAAATAACTAGACCCCATGCTTCAAGGGGGGGATAAATACCCTTTATTTATAAATAAATACCCTAAGCAGCCCAAGAAACATGGGCCCTGTTGGACCTGCCTTGTTCAGCATCAGAGCACTAGAACTATTTCAAAATACCTATCTATCTCGAAATTGTTTAGCATGCTTTGGTCACTAAGCCTGCTAACCTACAGGCAGCATATTCAGGCCAGCACCCAGATACATGTGAAAGTGATGGTAGCCACCGCAGCGCTTACTGGCATTTCAGAGGTTAACATGAGCTGGCTGAAAAGTCTGCTCACACTGCGGGGCTTTGGCAGGGGTCTGAGCCCCAATCTTCCCATGTTTTCGTAAAACATGAGCTGCAGAGCCCACAGACAAGGCTCTTCAATGCCTGTGGTTCGTCAGCTCTGCACCCTTGACGCTGGGACCCCTTCGCAGCACAGGACAAAGCTCTGGGGATCCCCTGGAGCTTTTAGACTTCCAGCCTTCAAGTACCAAGGCTTTCTTTGCCTAAGCCCATGTGCATCTATCAACCAATCGCAGATATCTGGAAGGAATCACCAGTATGATTATTACGCATACTGCGACAAATTCTTCTATGTTTTCAGAAACAAGCCCCCCCCCAACAAATGAGTATTTGCCAAGCCCAGCTGTACAAGTCAGGCAGATTTTCAAGCATGTACAGGCATAAAGGTTAAGCACTCTGTAACTCAAGCGTCTTCTACATACAGTAATAAAACTTCTTATGATGTATCCAGGAGCAGCTGCTGCCCTTGCACAGCAATCGTTAGCTGTCTTCTAAAATTATTTTCTATTCATAAGACAGAGAGAATGATGTTTTCAAGTTAACGTAACTCGGAGCTGATGACTTCTGTCTCTCAGGGTTTTTCTACTGCTTTAATTATAACAGCACTTCAATGCTTGCAGTGGAAAACTGCTGAAAATGCATTTCTTGTATCGCAAATGATGCAAAAAAATGCCTTTCGCAGATGTTTGATGTCACAGATGTTCACTACTGCAAAGCTCAACCAAAGTACACCCTAAAAAGGGTAAAAAGAAAAATCATTTACAGTCGTAACTTTTCAAAGACATACTGAACGCGTACACGAACACAGTGCTGCTTTCAGTATGATTTCAGCTTTACTGATGTATTTGCAGCCAGTGCATCGGAGTCACTCCTACAACACATAGGCACTTAGAGCTGAGTGATAGACATTTGGATCTTCTACCCGAGTTCACAGTTTTTATTAAAGCTCCCTTTTAATGGCCAAGAAGTGAACAAAACAATCCTGCCCACAAACCTGAAGATGAGCAGCTTGTCCCAGAGACGCCTTCAGGCACTGATGCTTGTTGTCCCCCCTGCTGTCCCCCAGTACTGAGCTCTATTACCACTGCCTGGTTATCTCTGCAGAGACATCAAGGGTCATTTGACTTTCAATATCAGTTAGTTCAGGCAAGTTAGGCATCTAGTCGATGTTCCAAGGTGCTCATCTACTGGCTGAAGAGTCTCAAAACTCGCTTTTAGCTCTTCTCTACAGCTATACCCAACCCAGCAGACGCTCCTTTCTGTTCTTAAAATTAAATGTAGGAACCCCAGTGAAGCAAGCAGCACCCAGAGAAGCCAGCCCACTCGGTAAAGTGTCGCACACAAATAGGGAATGACTACAGAATACCATTTAAATTTTTTTTTTTTAACCATCATGTAGAAATAGAGGTCAGTGGAAGCCAGAGGGCATTTACCCCAGTTATAAGCAGCCTGTGCTGGATGTGATTTAGCTGATGCTATTAGCCCCGGAGAGACCCAGAAGGCTCTCTTCTAGGAAATGCTCCATGTGAATCGCTCTGTGCTCAGATGCAGCATTTGCAGGCCTGGATGTTGGCAGGGTTTTGTTTGTTTGTTTGTTTTAAAGAAAGGCTTTTTAAGCAGAGTTAAAATGCATTCACACCAGAGCAGCTTTAATGGGTACACACAGCGAGGGGGGCACTCAGTCTAGCAGGCAAGCACACACCAAACCGCGGAGTGCATTTTGTAACATCATCCGGGCAGGCTCAGAGGCTGTTTGTTTTCCCCCTTTGTCTTAAAACACAATTTGGCAGCCCTCAGTGGCCAAGCCATCCCCTGGAGTGTGCAGCTCCCTGCCCAGGAGAAGCAGCAGCCGCCCTCACAAAGACCTCAGATGGTCTTTTAATTCGGCAGCGATTTAATTGCAGCTCTTGCTCCAGGACAGTTTCAAAGAAGACAGCTCAAGGGTCCTGACTACAAAGAACTTTGGAGCGGGCATTTTGACAATAAACTGTTCTCACCATTGTTCAGGCTCCCCCTTTCCAAAGGCAATGACTCAACTCCACCAGGACTGGCAGGGAGCCTTCAGCTTCTCAAAAAACTGGGTAACGAGATTACGGGAGCAGCTCGCAAGGCTTTCGCTCTCCGCTGCAAAAGAAACCTCTGCGCTGTTAAGAACTTCTTCGTGTGCCTCCTGATTACTCTTAATCATCTCTTGAGGAATGGGTTGGAGCCCATCTGGTAGGAAGCCTGGCGTATCTCAGGTGAAAAACTAGAGAGGGACAAAACATGAAGCCAAGAGGAACGCGTACAATTTTAAACTCCTCTTGGATAAGTTATTATTCTTCAGATATCAGGTAATGATAAATGAAAGGCAAAAAGCTTGCATTTTACCATTTTATGGTGGCTTTGCAAGCAGCGAAGAAATAACACATTATATGTTTGCTCTTAGCAAATACACAGATTGCAGCATTTAAGAATGTATTTGCTCCAAGCTGTTTATAGAGTCAGAAACCATTTTCACTGAGAAAATCCATGTGTGCTTTTTAATCCTGTAAAGACTTAGATTAGGCTGTGCCTCCTCTCTGAGAGGAGAGGACACTTCTTTGCAGCTTTCATTCCTCCTTGCAGAGAAGACAGTCTAATAATGGGACGTGGTCCTAGAGGGGCATCAAAATTTATCTCTGCTCATGCAGTAGCGGTTGACGAGGAAGGAATGAGAGAAAAGGCATGTAAACCCCTTGAGTCTAAAAGTAAATGTAAAAGATCGTACCGACGGGGACTCCGGGGCTTGTCAAAGTGAAGGTTGCCACCCCTACATCAGTGCCCCCAGTTCTCTCGAAAAGACCAGCCTTATGGCTCCTGCATGTATTTACGCAGAGATTTATTAACTGCAGTTATACAACACGAACTTCAGGGTTCATCTCCTTGAGATATTTATTTTAATTAAAACCAAACTGTTTGGGAAACACAATACATATTTCCCTCTACATTTCCCTCCATCTAGTTTCAGAAGAGCAATTCTATGGGATACAAACAGTCCCAGGCCCCGCGCAGCATATTAGACAATGTTTAAACCTCACACCCAGCAATACAGTCTTAACTCTAGTAAAGCAGAGCGGGAATAAGTTCACATTTACGAAAAACGTAACCGAGATACATGGAGGCTTCCAAGGACTTAGGTGGGAATTAGCTTGAGTTTAAAAGTTAGAGAAGTAAAAAAGTAAGTACACAAATCAAAGTACGTAGTTCTTCACAGTTATCTCAGAGGTGACAGGAATGGTGGTTGAAGAAAAATCAGCTGCAGAGAGCAGCCGCTCACGAGGTGGAAAATGCCAAAATATCCAGAGTTTCAGCGTGTGAAGGCTACACGGGGAGAACTACTCTACCAGGATCGTATCAACGCTTTCTTGGATGAGATCCGACTCCAGTATACATTCATCTAAGTGGCCTTGGGATAAACTGGAGCTCTTCCCCACGCTCTCACTGTCACAGTAAGGATGAAACCTGGGGGTCGCGGGGCTCTCCAGCCGCTGGCAGCGGCTGTATTTGTGCTGTTTCCCTCTGTGCATGTACATGTGTTCAAGCAGCTGGCTCTTCCGGAAGAACGTGCGGCCGCAGACGGTGCAACTGATTTTTCTCTTTCTGGAGAAAGAAAAGTTACAGTTCAACTCCACCGGTTCGTGGTCCTTGGAGATGAGGGAGAGCTGGCCGATCTGCAGAGGCTCCAGGTCGCTGCAGCTCGGATGCTCCAGCTGATGCTCGTCCTCCTTGAGGAGGAAGGCCCCGAGCCGGTGGCCGTTCCCAGCCTCCCTCTCCTCAGCCAGCGGCTGCACCTCCCCGAGGTCGCTGCTCTCCAGGATGGAGGCCGGCACGCCGAACGGCAGCGAACCTGAGACGTGGGTGTGCAAGTGCTGCCGCAGCCCCCCCCGGGAGTCGAAACGCTCCCCGCAGTAGTGACACAAGTGCACCTTGAGGCTGGCCTTAGCAAAGATGGGGCTTGCTATCTCCGGAGAAGGAGGGGTGCGGCTCTGGGACACCACAGGCTCCGAGTCGCACCTCTCCTGCTTTATGGAGACCGAGAGCTTCGGATGCTCTTCTGCCGGCTTGGTGAGAGCAGCGGGTTGAGCGGAGGGGCGAGTGACCTGCTGGTCCAGGGAGCTGTCGTCCAGGCCGATGGCCAGAGAGAGCTGCAGCTGCGGGTGATCGCCCTGGGCGGCAGACCGGCTGCCCGCCTGGGGCAGACTCTCCTTTGCTCCCAGGCGTTCCTTCACCGGTTTGTGTGCCGTCGAGATCTGGATCCCGTACAAGTTTGAAGACTGGACCGGCTCTGGGGAGAACACTTGGTTCATCTCAATCGCGATATGGGAGAGGTGGTCTGCGTGGAGAAAACGGATGCCCTCCTCCAGTCGGCTCTGGCTGACAGTCTGCTTTGGCCCTTTCCCGGTATACATGATATGCAACAAGTAACTAAATATGTCGGGCTGGATGTCTGTGGGCTGAATCTTTATGCATTCGCTGAAACAAGACAGATGATTAAGTACATACGGGGCTCCAAATTACAGCCCTGACCCATTACCTGCCCGCTCATTTGCGCTGCCGTTTGCTGTGAGAGGGTGTGCGGTGCTGCCTGCCTCCCGGTTCACGAGCAGTGCTCCCCGCCAAGACCTGCAGAAGTGCCTATGCCCTGTTTGCACTGCAAAGGGCCCGAGCGTGTATTTATCCCTGTGATTATAAAGACCGTGCGCACAACCGCGGCCAGGGACGGCGACAGCGGCCAGCTCCCGGTCATCCCGTCACTCGCACGCACAGCCAGTTGCTGCCACACGGCACCGCAGCGATGCCATGTAAGCTACCCATCGCCGGTGTGTGCCACTCCAATAATAGGAGGCAAAGAATATTTGTGTGTTTAAGTAATAAATTCAGCTGCCACTACTGTGTAATCTTTATGAGCTTTGCACTTAAGTGTCGGTAAACAACATCTATCGGAAAGGAAGTTAACTGATCTCACTTCCAGCCGAAGGGCTACACGGCCGATGGCTAAGAATTATCTTGCAAAGGTGCTGGGGGCCACGACCCTCAAAAAGGAAGGGGAACGGAGAAGAGTTTAATTGATTACGAGCAGCAAGCTCCAGGTCAGAGGCGAGATTAGACCTCGGCATCACCGTCGTTATACCTGCAGAACCACTCCTGACCCTGCCGGATGAAGCATCTGAACAGCAGCTTGAAGTAAACTGATGATCTCAGTCTCAACCCTTATCTGCAAGGGTCTGAAGCGCAGAACTGCGATAAGGCTATGGCTTCTCGATTGCTTCGAGCCCGTGGATCCTGCCAGAAGTGATAGTCCCACCCAGCAAGCTTGCCTACAAGCTAATGCAAAGTAATGGCACGCTGTGTGTGGGCAGGAGGTACCTGGATATCCCTAGACTGCAAATCCATGAGGTTCTCTCTGCAGGAGGACTGTGGTACTTACATGTTTATTTTCTCTGGTCACACAAACGTCTCATCTCCAAAATGAGGGGCCTGATGTCGGCATATGCTGACTAAGAGGGTGGTTTTAAAGGACAGCACATTTTGGACTGGGAATGTTTAGAGAGCCGAGGTGTGCGCCGAGTTAGGAAAATATTCTCAGGCCAGCTAACATCCCTACTTATGCTCTTTTGGACTTTAATACCCTGAGAAAGGGGAAAAAGCAGGAAGTTGAGCAGAGCGGTTAAAAGGGAGGAGAGCTGTGTGTCCTTACCTCGTCTGATGAATAAATATCATCTTAAAATAGTTCGAAAAAGCAGCGAGCACCGCTCTGTGGGCTTTGAAGTAAACATCTCCAATGGCAACTGTGCAGTCACACAGAAAGCCAAACTCCCGCTGCATGTTCAGCTGCTGGAGGAGGAGGACGCTGTGGCCGGTCGTATCCATGGCGTGCCTGAGAGCAAGAGAACAAGACGGTCATCTCACGAAGAAATGACGGAGCTCCCGAAGGCTCCAATGTGGGTTTCTCACCCCCGAAACGAGACGGGCGCCCGGCACGCAGCCGCGGCCTCGCGGGGCCTCTTCCCTCCTCCAGGCGGTCCCTGCGCCCCGATTTAAGGATTTCTCCCGCCGGTGCCCAAACCCACGTTCAACGAGCTCGAAACCTGTCCGTGACTTTTCCACACGCCAGCCACAACCAGAGCTCTTTCTCCCACAGATTTACAACACGCTCCGTGCTGCACCGGCGCTAACTCTAAAGCCCTCTCGCCTTTCCCCCCCCGCCCTCGGATCGTGCTTTCTACCGCCCCGCTAACCGCGCTCCCCCGGCCCCGGAGCCGCCGTCGCGGAGGCGGAGGGGGGGAGAGCGGGGCTGGCGGCGGCGAGCCAGGCGGCTGCTGCCGCTCACAGAGGGAACCCTGTGCCGCCCAACAAAGCCCCTATTGTACCGGGCTGAGCCGCCCTTACCCCGCACCGCCCCGCCTCGTCTCGCCTGCGGCCCCTTTGCAAATAAATGCTGATATCTGCTATTGTTTCAGCTCAAAATTATTGCGCCCGCTGGGGGGGGAGGCGGGAGGGAGCGGCAGGGGGAGGAGGCGAAGGCAGCCTCCCCGGGGAGCGTAACCAGCGCCCTCCCCTCCCCGGCCCGGCCCGGCCCCCCGCGGCTCACCCCGCAGCCGCTTACCCGCGCGGAAGCGCAGCGCTGGGCCCGGCTCGGCACCGCCCGCCCCCGCTGCCAGCCCGGCGGATGGGGTGGGCGCTCACCCCCCCCCGCGCTTCCTGCTGCCGCCCAAAGGGGAGGCGGGGGGGGGAAAGCCGGGCTGGCCGCGCCGCCCCCGCCGCTCCGCTTACGGCTGGAAAAAAGTGAGCGCGGCCCCTTGCGCGGTTGCTGCGCGGTTCGGCTTTGGGATGGGCGCGGCGCTGCGCGGCTGCCGCCGGCGCTCACCGCCCTGCGCGGCCGCGGCGCCGGAGGGAGGGACCGTGTTCACCCGCGGGTGGGATTTTTTTTTTTTTTTTTTTTTTGAGGTGGGTGGTGTTTTCCTCTGGGGTGCCAGAGACCTCACCCTGGGCTGGGGGGCTTTGCTTCTGACATCTAGGCGGTGACGGGGTGTCATCTGCTGAGCGCCTCCGCTCTCGGTAAAAGTGTTTTGCTTCGTTTTGTTTTGTTTGAACAAAAATGCTCCGTAACAGGCGCCTCCCCGGTCTGCCTGCTCCTGAAAATGGACGCGAAGATACGATCTGGCTCTTTCACTGACGTCTGTGGCCTAAGCGCTTTCTTTGACCACCGGCGAATCCTGTGGACGCACCGTTTCTCTCTCAGGCCTCCTTCAGTCTCTTATGAATTTTTAAACCAAGGGTTATTTTGGGCGAGAGCAGCCGCGCTGGGTCGGGCCGCGGCTGGGTGCAGCGGGGCACAGGCGGGCAGTGCCACCCCCACCCCGATCTCCCGGCCTCCGGCACCTGCTCCTGGAGGGTTCTCCCAAGCCGCAGCCTGCGCTTGGGCGTCCGGTACAATCTTTGAGGCGCCTTTCCCATGAATTTTATCAAATCGCCTTCCGAACCTGTTTAAACTTAACAGTCCCTGCAGCCTCCTGCTGCCACCAGGTTGATTTGATGTCCACAGGTGGGCTTTTTGGCTGGAAAAGGCAGGGAAAATCGCTGTTTGAGTGCTTTCGCCATGCTTTTGGTGGAGTTTCAGAGATCTGTCACGCCCACCTCCTCAGTGGCGTCTCTCCTGGCTCAGGGCCTCTGCAGAAGACATTCGGTGCCTTGGATCATCCCTCTCGGTTTTCTCTCAGCATTTGATACTTTGCAGTTCATTTTCCTATTGCGTTCCCATAATTGCGATTTTTTTAATTGGGCTGTTCCCAAATCTTTAGGGCAAATAATGCCCCTGGCCCCCCAGAATCCGACAGTTTACAGGGCTGTTTCCAGCGGTGCCTCGAGGCGGCCTGAGCGTGGGTGGAGGATGGAGACAGGCTGAGAGAAGACAAAACGTAGGCTCCGAAGCATTTTGCTCCATGCGGTGTTTGCTGCTTAACCCACTGACCGGTTACAGCTTTCTCTTTTTCCATTGCTCTATGTTTTATTTTTTCTATTTTAAATAAAAAGCTCACAGGGCTCAGGGACCATCTTTCCTTCCTGTGTTTGCGCAGCAGCAGGACGGAGGGTCGATGGAGCTATAATCCTCCTGCTCCTATAAATATCGGTAGCTGCTTTTTTTCCCCAGAAAGGTTGGCAGTAGGCGGCTCAAGGTTTTGTACTCTGTTCTGGGTTATTTAACATATTTATTAACCCGTGTACAGAGTGAGTCGTTATTTGCAGATGGCATGTTATTTATTTAAATGATTAATTATTTACATGTTATTTAGGTTGACTCCGGTCCAAAGAGGACTTTGAAAGCTTCAGAGAAACTGGAGCCAAAATGATGGAAGTGATGATGAGAAATGAAATTTGGTGTTTCGCTATAAAACACAGGCGATGATATCATACGCCTCAGCAGATACAAAGTGATACAGCCTATGCCGATGGGTCAGAAAAGGGAGCAGGGCATAATCACAGCTATCTTCATGAGCGCTTCTGCTTGCTCCTCCTCTGTGGCCAGAAAATAATTAAAAAAAAAAAAATTGGAAAGGCAAGTGTGGCAAGAGGGCACTGAGAGAATGGGGACTGTGAAAAAGGGGGACTGCCTTCTGCCCCGTCTTACCGGAGGCGGCAGAAGCTCCCAGCGTGATGCACGTGGGAGGGCTGGGACAGAGCGAGAGGCTGCGCAAGCCCCGCATGGGTGCTCTTTGCTTATGCTGCCCTGTGTAAGGAGCTGCAGAGAAAAAAAAAAGACCCTTGAACCATGAGAAAGACAACTTTTCAGTGTGATTTGAAAGCCACGACCGTGTCAGCTTATGGAGGCCATTTATTTCACTTCCTATAAAACAGGAAAACCTACGACAGAGTTGTACTGTGGGGGTCCCTCCATCTTTCGCCGGGGCTGGTGCCTTACGGCCACGGAGGTTTTTTTTTTCCCTTGGTGCTGCTACAGGCATCACACACCTGAGCCGCGGCTGCAGCGTAGTGGAGGGGGGGAAACAAGGGGATTTTTTTGAGAGACATTTTGAAAGCTCCACTTTTATTCCCTAGTGGTTAGAAAAGTCCCCAGACAGACCCAGGAGGAAGGGGTGAGGTCCCATTTGGAAACTAGGATTCTATTAATTGGGTTTGTCCTGTTTGCTTTCTCAGTCGAGGGATGCTTCAGGAAAACCTTGGGGGTCATTGAGGCAGGGATTGATGCTGGCACATTTTAACATGGTGGCATTTCATTTTGTTGCCTTTTTTTATTTTTTTGGTTACTTCTGTCCTTTTCAAACTTGTAATCAAATCTTTTAACTTTGCTACAATTAAATTTTCCCCTTCGGCTTGTCTGGAGCTAAGAGGGATCTTGGGTAGTTGCAGCAAACATAAAACCAATCTCTGTCTCTAGAAACTGCGTCTGAATAAAGGAGCTGTGCAGATTAAACACTTCCGATGCTTGCGCTGAATGACAAATAAATGTCACTTTGGGGGTGGAAAAGTCAAGTGGCAGGACCGGGAGGAAAGCCTGACCTGGCTTATGTGGCAGGTAGCAGAGGGGCCGCCCGCAGCTTCAGGAAATCCCATTTGCTCACACGGGCCAGTTCAAGAGGAGCTGGATGTTGTTAGGCAGGAGAGGTCCAGAGAGCGATGGGAAGAGGGCCTGGGAAAGCTCCTAGAAAGATGAATAAAAAAAAAAAAAAGCGCCATCCTTGGGATCTGTGATAAAGCATGGCAGCGGCTGCCAGCCCCTCTGCGCCCTGCCATCATCGTAAAACTCCAGGAGGGAAGGCGGTGATACTACCGTGTGAAATTGCAGCAGAAGGGAAATACTTTCTCATGCAACTTGCAGTTGTTTTTCTTGCAACTTGCAGTTAAACTGCCGCACGCAGGAGGCCGGTAAGGCTGCGGGTACGAAACTCCCAACGCTGGACATCCACCTGGGTAACCCAGACCTCCCCGTTACCACCGCTCACGGCTGCTTGGAGGGGGAAGGAGAGGACACCCCGTTCTGCGGGGCGAGACCCGCAGCGCGGGGAAAGGGCGGATTATCCAGCCGGCTCAGCGGGGGCCGGGAGGGGAGCGGAGCGGAGCGCAGCGGGACGGGACGGGACAGCCCGGCAGCGAGGGTCCCGGGTGGGCGCCCACGGGCGGCCGATGCCCCGCTCCAGGTCCCCCTCTGCGCGCCGGGGGGCTTCGCCGGGGGAGCGGGGGGTGGGGGGGTGGGAAGCGGAGGGGCCGGGCTTGCGGCACATGGGGAGGGGGGAGCCGCCAGCGCCAGCCCGGGCCGCGGCGCGGCCTCCCCGGCGGCATGGGAGGAGAGGGGAGCGCGGCAGGGAGCCGCCCGCCGGGCCCCGGCATTGGCGGCGGCGCAGCAGCGCTGGCAGCGGCGGGGCCGGGAGCCGCCGGCCGCCGAGGGGAGGGGTCCGGCTCCGTGCGGTCGCGGCGGAGCCGGCGCTGCGGCAGCAGCAGGCGCGGCGGGGCGGAAGTCCTTTGTTGCAGCCGCGGCGGCAGCAGCAGCAGCAGCGGCGGCGGCAGCGGCGGGAGCGGCGCGGGCAGCTCCCCCTCGGCGGCGGCCGCCGCCTCTCCCCGCGCCGCGGGTAAGCGGGGCCGCGCGCCCCTCCGGGCGCCGGGGAGCGAGGCGGGGAGGTGGGGGGGGGGGGGGGGGGAAGGCGGGAGGCGGTGCGCGGCGCGGCGCGGCGGCCGCAGCTCCGCCGGCGGCGGGAGGTGGGAAGTGCCGAGCGGCGCCGGTCGCGGCATGGCCCGGCGCGGCGCGGCCCGGCCCGCCATAGTGGCGCGGGGGCAGCGGCGCCGCCAGGTAAGGGGCTTTCCAGCCGCGGCCGGCCGGGGTGACCTTGCGCCCGGCGGCCTGGCACGGCGCGGCGCCGCCCGGGCTACGCGGGGGGCCGGGCGGCGGCGGCGGCGCCGCCGCGGCGGCGGGTCCGGCGCGGTTGTCCCCGGGGCGCTGCGCGGGGGGCCGCGGCGGGCGCGCTCCACCTGCGCGGCGGGTAGGGGAGGGAGGCGGCTGGCGGCGGGGCCCTGCGGGGGCGGGCGGGCCGGGGGGGGGGGGGGGGATGCTGCGCCGCTCGGCGGGGCGCCGGCGCTGGAAAACGAGAAGCGGCCTAGGGAGGAGCAGGGGCGTGAGGCGACGAAGGGCACCGCGCTGCCCTGTTGACTCTGGGGCTTGAAGTCACGTTAAACATCTCGAGGGCCGTTATCGCCGCCTCGCCCCGTCGTCCCCCCGTCCCGTCGTCCCCCCCCCCGCCCCGCCAGCAAGCCAGCGGATCCGCGCGCCGCGTTCTCTTTTTCCTTTAAAAAAAAAAACCAACAAAAAACCAACAAAAAACACCAAACCGCAAAACTTGGAGCTGGCTGCAGTAGTTTAGCGAAAAACCGAGCGGAGCTGCAGCCTGGAGGGAATGCTCCACCCTGCCAGGCAGGAGACTTGGGTTTCACTCGGGGCTGGCAGTGCACAGGATCGCCTTGGAGGCGGCTGGAAAGGAAGGGGAATAGTTTTGTCACATAAAAACAAGCCCTGTGTTGCTCTGGGAGCGGTGTCGAAAGTCTCGTTCCTCAAAGGACTCCTCTTTTCTTCTCGGAGAGAAAGGTAGTAAAAAGAGTAGAGGAAATGGGGACTGAAAAGGCTGTGGATTTGGGGCTGGGGTTTTATTCCTGTCTGTTTTTCAGGATTTTTGGTAACTCAGATTCTCAAGTTTGGCCTGTTTGTCGGCTGATAGACGTGTGCTGGTCCCTCTTGACACGTAGGCATTGGTAAACGGATAGCATGGGTTGGATGCTGGTTAGTATTTGGGTATTTACTGCCAGATTATGTAATTTGCTTGCATTATTTCCCTCGCACTAGAGTATCGCAAGGTACAGCACATACTGTAAAACTATCTGGGGCTGCAACAGTGTGGTGTTCCTTAGGCATTTAATTACATTAAACAAACATTCCTTTAATTAAAGGTGTTTGTTTAACATTCCTCATTACAGCTCTTGGAAAAACCCACACAGCAGCCGTGAGCAGGGGGGATGCGGGCTTCTCATTTTTACCGAATTACAACTTAAGCTTTCATGGCGTGTGGGGGAGAGGCGTTGAGACCATATGGCCGTGGGGAAAACCGGCCAAACGCGAATGGTTGCAGCGCTGGCAGAGATTTTCCTAGGCAGCAGCATAGTGAGTTGACAAGATTGTGGAGAGATTTTTGGATGACTGGCCAGAAAACCTGAGGAGTAACAAGTCGTCTTAGTTGCACTCTGCTGCTGTTTGAGATAGCAGGGAACCAGCATGCACTGGTGGGGGGGTTGCATGGATGAGGGATGGCTGCAGGAGGATGTAGGTAATGAAGATGTGGGTTGGTGCTGCGTGGGAAGCTCAGAGAAGTAATAGAAGCCCCTTCTTCCTGGTAGCCGGAAAGTTTTGTGTGGAATAAGATCACAGGCTTAACAGATGCTTCAGCTCTGCTTGCACAAGTCTTTTCTTCATCAGACTCAACCAGTGTTGTCACTGGCACAGGAATTTGCAGCAATTACGTTGAGAGTGCTCGTAGCAGCGAGTCATTTGCGTTTTTAGATGCTTTCTTACTTGAATGTGTGAGGTTAATTGCTTCTTTCACAGATTTCCATTGCTGCTGACAGTGGAGAGCCCTGAAAGTCCGGGATGGACCAAGCCTTTGTAGTTGCTTACCTGCTGTATGGAAACAAAATAGCTGCTCAGAATTGAGATAATGAAAGTTTCCCGATAAAAATCCTAGTGTCCTTTCTCTTAGTTGTTACAGCTGGACCTTTCACTAGAGTCCTTCCGGACCTCACACACACGTAGCGTGAGAAGCCCCATGTGCATTTTTCAGTTTGACCAGTGGTTCCCCAGCGGTTGGGTTATCCTGCCCTGCCTCTGCTTGAGCACGGTGAACACTGTCACCCAAAGAGTTCTGCTGCAGACACAGCGTGTGGGCACAACAGCTGACATAATTTGCATGAAGACCATTTATATCCTCAAATTTGTCTGGTAATTTTTTCTTTCTGCATGTTGTGTCATTGTAAAACTCTCTAGAATTAGCTGGCAGCTGCCTTTTTTCCCCGTATTAAATCTGTTTCATTGGATGGAGACCTTAGCGGCTGCTTTATTTTTTTTTTTAATGTGCTGCAAGTAAAATGTGAAGCATTTAAGACCAGAAGGAGTCAACAAAATCTGTAGTCTGACCTGTGTGTCACAAGTTACTGTGCTTCATTCATGTGCATCCAGCAAGTTGTTACGCCAAAGTATGACTTGTATTTAGCCAGGGATGCTTTCCTGGAAGGCGCACACATATCTTCATTTGAGGGTCTCAAGAGATGGCTAAACCACCAAGATGCCTCTTGAAGTTGAAAGTTAGGGTAACTCAGAGAGCCTAGATAAAAAGGCTCATCTTTCTGCTACAAGCCATAAATGGGGTGGCTCCATTTTTTCCCCCACTAATTGTTTCTTTTAAACATATCATTACCATGTTGCCTGACAACTTTTTACAACTGTAAAGGTGTCAGATAGAAGATAACTGTGACTTTCTAGAGTAATCCTTTGTGGCTAGCAAGTTACTTTAAAAGACTGCATAAGCTCTCTCTCGTACTTTTACTCCACAGATCTGATCTAAAGTTGTTTGAAGTTGAGACGGGGTTTTAGTGCAGATTCCTTTTTCTTAATTTGTTCACTCATGCTTTTCTGACACCTTATTCCTTGTCTTTTGAGGAGCGTTCTTACCTAAGAACACGTACTCCATCTTAACTAATTCTTAGTTAGCAGCTGAGAATCATAACTTGCTAAATTTTGCTGGCACTTTCTCATTCGCGGACATGGATGCTGAATCAGCAGAGAACTGCCTGCTGAGGAGGGATCAAGTGGCTCCAATGGCTCGTGGTTGGGGGCTTTGGAGCACCTTACCTTTCCCTGGTTCAGTTCTAGCCCAAGTGTCAGCTGAAACTTGTTTCTATACATTGGCCACAAGTCTGTTTAAAATGAGTTGATTCAGCCATCAGGATGTGTCTGCAGATGAGTATCTACATCATTGGAAATGGCTTCACAACTAGCATGCCTAAAGGCAGCTGATTGGAAGGGCTATGGGAGGAGGATAAATTATACCTTCAGTCCTACGTAGTCCGAATAATGGAGCTTAATTAGATTTTCCCTGGCAGTACATGGAATTTCCATGATTGTTTTAATTCATGATCAAGGCTATGCTTGCAATGCAAACCGCCATGTTATCTGTACGCCCTGTTGAGGTGGATGGTGGTCACCTGGCCCCAAGTTCTTTGCCATTTTGCAACATTTGTGTAAACTGAGGCACCTTCTTGGACTATAGAGTACCAGAGCAATCTCAGTGGCTTCCTATTGAGTATGTCTAGATAAAAGCTGTAGCCTGTCGAAAGCTCCGTGGTCGGTGCACTAGCCGAACACCTAAGCTTCTCAGGCATGGTGCCGAGAATTTAGACATGTCGTGTTGGATTTTCTCCTGAGCATCTAGATGCTGTCAGTTAGGAATCCAGGCTCTTTGGTGGATCTGACCCACAGAGGCAAAATAACTCTTCAGGGAGGAGAGTTCTTGGGAACCCACGACAGGGTGGGATATGGTGTCAGACTGCGATGGGGAATTTGCTTTCTGCTGCCCATGCGCTTGTTTCTTTGGATAACCGGGTGTTGTTTTCTTGAGGTTTCCCAGTCTCATTTTCTATTAGCACCAAATTCTCCACTCATTTATTATACTTTTGTCCAGCCTGCTCTTGGTTTCCAAAGAAAAGCAGCCAGTAACTAAGCATGTAAGCACTCTGGTTTTGCCTGCTCAGCAGTGGAAATGCTGGGTTTTGAAAACCACCTACTAATTTTAGGAGCCGAAAGGCTCCTAAATTCTGAACCTTGTGGTACGTCTGTTTTAAAGACGGAGAAGTTAGCAAAAGAACTTTACCAGTTCTTTGCTTGAGGACTTTTTTACTTCTTTAGTTTTAAAACATCTCAGAAAATTTTGAATGTGAGGAAATGACAAAAAGCATGGAGCTATAGTAAATACCTGTTCTTGCTTGTTGGCAGACTTACAAACAACATACTTGGTTAGTGTAATAGTGCAACTTACCTTGTTCATGGTAATATCTGAATAGTAACAGTATCCGAGTGGTGACTCAAAAGAAAAGAAAAAATCTGGTGGCAGACAAACAGCTTGAATCAAAGCATGGCTGTGTAAAAATAAACATTTACTAGGAAAATAAAATGCATACGGAGACTTTGAGTTTGAAAATCAGAGTGAAAACACCTGACTCAGATATCTTCACTTCACATTTTCGTATCAGATGCTTTTCTAACATATTTTTTCAGAACACCTCCACATCGTTCAGTATGGCTTACAGCATGGCCCGTCGCTGTGTTTACTGCACAAATCGATCATTGCTGAAGATGGAGTTACTTGGGTTCCTCGTTGATTTTCCTGTGACATTTGTGACTACAGTATTTGGGTGCTTTGCAAAGGCAGTGTGCTAGTCAGTTGGGCAAGCAGATGGCATTTCTCCTCTTTTTGAAATAGGAATGAGTCAGAAAGGATCAGAAATACTTAAAAATTTTGGATTGGCAAACTCACATGCATAGAGTTTTAATTTCCCAAGATACTTGGTGATTAATACATACAGAGGATAGCTCCCATTGGCCTCAGTTGCTGCTGATTGTGTTTCCCTGTGTGAAGAAATTAGACATCCGAAAAATGCAAGCCAGAATTATTAGGAAAAAAAAAAAAAAGAAAAAAGGTTGAAATGACTTGTCCTGGCACTGATGGCGATGGCATGCTGTTCTCCAAGGCAGTCTTGGTTGCTGTGAGGTTCTCCTTGTCGTCCCCCAGTCTCATTCACTTCACATCCTCCAAATGCTGTGCCAAATGAGCAGGGATCTTATGTTGTTGCTGCTCAGATCCATCCCTGGACAGATCCAGAGGATGTGCTGTGTAAGGAAGAGAGCCTTTGGTAAGAGGAGGGCTGGAAGACTGTACTACGATGCATACATAAACGGCAACTGAATTAATCCAGTACTGGAACTGAGTGTAGTTACGGCATTTCTTGTGTATACACTTTGAAACCTTGGGCTTTCTTTAAAAAGGACCTGTTTTTATTCTAATGCCTGCTTTTTTCCAAAGGAAACTTCAAAAATAGTTTGCAGCACTGAACCACCCACATGGGTGATAAATGCAGATCTCTGCCATTCTAGCAATTAAAGTAACAAAATACTGGTAAGCGATCATTTTCTGAGAGCTTGCTCTCGATGGGAAGGAGTTTGTCAGCAAGCCTGTGATATTTGCTGACAGCAAAGGGATTGCTGAATTGGGAATTTGGGGTTCAATTCGAGCTCTGAAGGGGTGAATGCTGTAATTGTTTGCCACCCATGCCCCAGCAAAAGCATGTCTATTTTTTTTTTACCCCTGCTGCCCTAGCCCCTGGAACTTGGCTCTTCCCAGCCCCTTGCCCAAGCACCTTCCCTCCACCATTTAGACCCTCATTGCACCCATTTTTAATTCCCACTGCTGCTTCCTAATCCCAGTCCCCTCCTCTCGCCTCAGCACTCCACTCCCAGCCTGCCTTGCCCTGCCCTCCCGATTTCCAGAGGTTTTGCCTCGCATCCTTCTTACAGTTTCCAATCTCCCCGTGTTTTCACTAAGTCCCCTACTGGGTCTGGCTCGTGTAAGCCAGAACAGGGCTGCTTCTCCCTCTGGCTGCCAGGAGGGATGCTAAAACCCAGCATTGAGTCGTGGTGCGGAGCAGTCTCTGGTAAGCCCTGCTGCCGGTTTGTGACTTTGTGGAGGTGGCACACAGAATCATGGAATAGTTTGGGTTGGAAGGGACCTTTAAAGGTCATCTAGTTCCAACCCCTCTGCCATGGGCAGGGACACCTTCCACTAGACCAGCTTGCTCAGAGCCCCGTCCAACCTGACCTTGAACTCTTCCAGGAACGGGGCATCTACCACCTCTCTGGGCAACCTGTTCCAGTGTTTCACCACCCTCATTGTAAAAAATTTCTTCCTTACATCTAGTCTGAATCTACCCTCTTGTAGTTTAAAACCGTGGCAGAGCTCTGCGTGAAAGGGGGGTTTCACTGCAGGTGGGATGGCTCAGGCAGGCCCCCATTTACAAAGGAGCTGCAAGAGGATGAAATGTTCTCAGCGAGGCTGTAATCTGAGATTTTAGTAACTAGCAAAAGTCTTAAGTGTGAACAAACTGATAATTTTTATCTTCTTCTCCCCCTCAAGCTTATAGCTTGGCCAAATTCAGGCAGATTTTTGTACTGTGGCAACATATCCAAGGCATAGCACTTTCTCCCTTATGAAGTCTCTCTTCAAGGATTTTGGAAGAGAAACTTTTTTTATTTTTAAAAGAAAAACTAATCATCTACATATATGAAAGCTTTTTCTTAGCCTTATTTTTGGAACTGTTTTGGCTGAATTTTTCTGTGGAGGGGGGGGAAAAAAAAATCAGTCCAAAGCAGACAATTCAGAAGGAAAGTTGTGCCTTTGCTGGCTGAAATGTGTCAAAGTTTTAAATAGCCCAACACAGGCTCTCATAGTGGGAAGTGCTGGCAGCTGTAAATATATAGTTACATCCAGCAGGTTAATACAGCATCCAGAGGGAGGATGCCAATACTTTCATTAACATAAATAACTTCAAACGCTCTCTATTTTAATACCTATGTGTAGTACTACCGCAGTAGAGGCTGGGTACGTATCCGAGCACCTTGCCATCCTGGTCAAGTGACCTCATGCTCCGGCTGTTTTTTTCCAGAGTGGTGGTAGGAGGTAGGCATTGCCAATGGGTCGTTGTTGGGTATTGGGACTCATGTGCTGAAAGCTCTGCAAGAGCTCACCTGTCAAAAGGAGAAAAATCTTTCACCTTTTCCAAAGAAGAAGGAAACTTAGAAAAGACAAGTTTGTGTGCTGTCACTCCAGTGGCTGCCAGATCGTTCCCACCGGTTGGAAACGCCCCCATCTGCATGTGTGTGCAGATTGTTTTGTGACCTTTTTGGTACAGATTTGCTGCATCTATTGCTGTTTTGCTATTGCAAGACACGATGGAATACTTTCAGTGTAGGAAAAAAAAAATTAAATAAAACATTTAAAACTTGCCACTTTATGAGGATGAGGAGAATAAAACCAGCTGTCCTGAGCCTTCTCTTGTCTCGATGGCAGTTCACACCAAGAGGCCAGCGGTGCCTTAGACTGCATCTTCTCACTTTCTCATTGGTTTTCACTCTTACAATGTGGAAGTTGAAGTAAATTCTTTGTCATTATGCAGCTGCTGTTCTTAATACTTGATACAGTATACTGAATTACATTTAAGCATCTAATGAATTACCTCAAATCCAAAACACGTTAGCACTTGGAAGACTATGAAGTGCCCTTTTATTATTACTTGATGTTGAGAGCTTTGCAGTTTTTCACAGAAACATCTGAAGTTACCCAGTGACTTAGACAATAATCAATTTTCTGTACAAAAGACATGAAGCTGTTTCAGAGATTCTCCTACTTTCAAAGCCACTCTTTTGCAAGTTAGTAAGAAAGCCATTAAATTAATTTCATGCAACGAGTTGTAATTCTGCAGTGGACATCGCTGGGCCAAACTGGTCAGAGAATTATTATGGCAGGGTGCTCGCCTTGAATTTTGGGTGTGGAGGACTGGGTTGAGAGGAGAGGGACAGCTGCCATTCGGATGCTCATCAT
Organism: Harpia harpyja; assembly: GCF_026419915.1. Lineage (NCBI taxonomy): Eukaryota > Metazoa > Chordata > Aves > Accipitriformes > Accipitridae > Harpia > Harpia harpyja. The sequence continues at coordinate 74,753,831 of NC_068942.1, read as the reverse complement.
CAGTGTAGTTCAACCCAAATCTCAAGGTTCCTGTTGCCAGACAAGGTCTTGTGCTGGTGGTGATCCATAAGTACTGCTATATGTATTGGCAGTAGGGAATATTGCTGGGTGGGGTGAGCATGTTCTCGTCTTGAGAGCTTGAATGCATTTCTTCCATGGCAGTCCTTCGTGGAACGAAGAATGGTGACTTAACATTAGGTTTGCTACTTAACAAGCCAGGCAACGCCTACGACTTGCGAATTCAACACTAATTGTGGAATTTAATTTCTCCACCCGTTTCCCAGCCTCTAGGAGATGTAAGCTGTCAGGGGAATAAGAAGAAATAGGGAGCATTTTTGTGTGTATTTTGTTTAAATTTTGGACAGTTGAAAGAATGGTTGCAAATCAGTCCATGCTTTTCATTGAGTCATAAAATGCCATTTAATGTATGTTGTTTGCTAGTCTGTACTTTATTTGTACAAATCTCTTATAGCTATTTGCATTGTTTGCAATAACCTTTCAAAATGTTAATGCTTGTTATTGCTTTAGGTTTTTCGTTTCAGTTAGGGCATTCTTTATACCTTCTGTTGGTTTCTCACCCCCCTCCCTGTGCAGCTAGTACAGAATATGTATATCAGTAAAGGTTTTCCAAAGTGAGTAGTGACTACCTGTTGGATCCGGCCATAGTTGGTTAAGTTTATCTTCTGTAAATCAAATGCACACCTCCTGTGTACAATACATTTCTTCTGGATGGTTTTGTTAACATCAACTAGTATGTTTTCTTCCTCTTTTCTTTTGAGGACAAATCAGTCCTTTCACTTAGAGCAACCCTCAGCACTCACAGACCTTTCCCTCTAGTCTTTGTCGAGGCTTCATCTTACTGTGGCTCCCCCTCTGGCCTGCTAGCTTTTCCAGTTCTCAATTGCTGAGTTTTTCTTTGTCCCGTCTCCCATCTACATGTTTTGGTTATATTACAGCGCTCTGACCGAGTGGTTTTGAGAGCAGTTGGAGGCACAGCGTGCACCACTTCCTGCCTCTGCAGTCCGCGCGGCTGTCGCGCAGATAGCCTGGTCACCATCTGCAGCAGGCTCGTACGCGGGACATGCCATCACTGACGGGCTGCCCTGCGCTTCTGAGAATGCATTTGAGTTTGCAGTTCCTGGTTTGCAAGATGCCTTGCAGATAAGGTCGAGACTGTCCCTGAGCCGCCCTGAAGAGCAAAAAGTGCGTAGATACAGCCTGGGTGGATGCTCCGCTGATGTATCTTGCGAGTTTCCTTTAATGGGGAGGGAAAGACCAGTTTGAGCCTGGCCTGGTTTCCAGTATGTGTTGCATCATATGTCTGTTGGACTGACAGGTGAAAAAGGCAAGTTGAGACTGAAGAGTGGTTTCTTACAGTCAGCTCACCTTGTATAGGTGTTGTCCTGGGGCCGTCTTACAGAAGTCTACCCTGTGAAGTTTTTGAAGTTCTGCATCCAGAATTTGTATCTGAAAATCTTGGCTGTAGGACTTTGAGATATATTTGCTAATTTATATTCTAGCAGCATTGCTCTGATTGACATGTGTGGTGGTTATGTTTATTAGTTTACTAGTCTTGTTAAGCCTAGTGGTGAGAACATGGAATTATGGATGTTTTCCCTGGCATCAATATTCGTTAAGTAGTTACCAGCAAAGATCTCCAGACAGGAAGCTGTACCACAAACAGTGTGAGAATAGGAAGATCTAGGGAGGAAAAAAATGGCAGTTACTCCCTACGTTTAAGCAGGTTTTGCTTTTTGTGCTTGTGATTTAACAGATGTCTTCTTCTTTATGCAGGGCTATAATTGAAGTACAAGATGGCAAGAACCAGCCACAGCAACTATGTCCTTCAGCAGCTAAACAACCAAAGAGAGTGGGGCTTTCTGTGCGACTGCTGTATCGCTATCGATGATATTTATTTTCAAGCACATAAAGCAGTCCTTGCTGCATGCAGCTCCTATTTTAGGATGTTTTTTATGAACCATCAACACACTACAGCCCAGCTGAATCTAAGCAACATGAAGATTAGCGCTGAATGCTTTGATCTTATTTTACAGTTCATGTATTTAGGAAAAATTATGACAGCCCCTGCCAATTTTGAGCAATTTAAAGTGGCCATGAACTATTTACAGCTATATAATGTACCTGAATGTCTAGAAGATATACAGGATACAGACTCATCTAGTTTAAAATGTTCATCTTCTGCTTCTAGCACCCAGAATAGTAAAATGATATTTGGCGTGAGAATGTATGAAGACACACTTGCTAGAAATGGCAGCGAAGCAAACAGGTGGGGCATGGAGCCGCCAAGTTCAACAGTAAATACGTCCCATAACAAAGAGCCTGATGAAGAAGCGTTGCAGCTGAGCAGCTTCCCCGAACAACTGTTTGATGTCTGCAAAAAAAGCACCACGTCCAAATTCTCTCACACAAAAGAGCGCGTGTCCCACTCACGCCGTTTTGGAAGAAGCTTCACCTGTGACAGCTGTGGGTTTAGTTTTAGCTGTGAAAAGCTACTGGATGAGCACGTGTTAACATGCACTAACAGGCATTCCTACCAAAGTGCCAGGTACTACGGTGCTGAAAAAATAGACTTTACTGAAAAGGACTCTACTTCTAAAATAATCTCCACACAAACAGAGAAATACAAGGGGGACTCGAGCCAAGCTGCGGACGATTCTTCATCTCCTGTATCAAACATCACAAGCAGAAAAAGCAGCACGGTTGCCTCCGAGACATCGGGTGAAGAAGGAAGTAGAGCCTCTGAGAGGAAGAGGATTATCATCAAGATGGAACCAGAGGACAATCCTGCAGATGAGCTGAAGGATTTTAATATCATTAAGGTGGCAGATAAAGACTGCAATGAGTCTTCTGACAATGACGACCTAGATGATGAGCAGGAAGAGCCGCTTTACAGATACTATGTCGAGGAAGAGATCAGAGAGAAGAGAAATGCTCGGAAGACTTTAAAACCCCGTTTATCCATGGATGAGGATGAAAGAAAGTGTTTGAAAAGTCCGCGGCACCTTAACAGGAAGGCTCCGTCAGTGCAGGAAGATGTGGAGAACGCTCCCTGTGAACTTTGTGGGCTAACAATCACCGAGGAAGATTTGTCCTCTCATTATTTATCCAAACACATAGAAAATATATGTGCTTGTGGCAAGTGTGGTCAAATACTGGTCAAAGGCAAGCAGTTACAGGATCATGCGCAGACCTGTGGAGAACCCCAGGATCTGACCATGAACGGTGTCAGAAATTCTGAGGAGAAAATGGACTTAGAAGAAAACCCTGAGGAGCAGTCGGAAATAAGGGACATGATGTTTGCAGAGATGCTAGAGGACTTCAGGGACAGTCACTTCCAGATGAACAGCCTTCAAAAAAAACAGTTATACAAGCATTCTGCCTGTCCTTTCCGATGTCCTAATTGCGGTCAGCGTTTTGAAACTGAAAACCTAGTGGTTGAACATATGTCAAACTGCCTGGAGCAAGATCTGTTCAAGAACTCCATGATGGAAGAGAACGAGAGGGATCACAGACGTAAGCATTTCTGCAATCTTTGTGGGAAAGGATTTTATCAGCGTTGCCACTTGCGGGAACACTATACTGTTCATACCAAGGAAAAACAGTTTGTTTGTCAGACATGTGGGAAGCAGTTCTTAAGAGAGCGCCAGTTGCGGCTCCACAATGATATGCACAAAGGCATGGCCAGGTATGTCTGTTCCATTTGTGATCAAGGAAACTTCCGAAAACATGACCATGTACGGCATATGATATCTCACTTATCAGCTGGAGAGACTATATGCCAGGTCTGCTTTCAGATATTCCCAAATAATGAGCAACTGGAGCAGCACATGGATGTTCATCTGTATACATGTGGAGTATGTGGAGCAAAATTTAATTTGAGGAAAGATATGAGATCTCACTATAATGCCAAGCATTTGAAAAGAACATAAGCGTAAACATACTGTTAAAGCATTAAGTTGGCAGCAGAGAGAACACCAAAGCAAGGCATAAAGTATAGTAGACAAAAATTGAAAAAAAAAAAAAATTGAAAATAAGTCTCTTTTTTATTATTTTTTTTTTAAGACCCTCCTAACCATAGGTGTCTATTTAGGCTCATTAAGTATATAGCTTTGAAAAGCATCATGTGTTCAATTATTACATTTTCACTGTTTCCTAATATCAGTTTCTGTTCTTAATTTTATTGTTTTACTAAGTAGATATACAAATCATTATTTTTAAACTGTAGATTAAAAGCACAATGTTACCCCTTCACTGACTGCTATTAAACAGTTCTCGGATCCATGTCCATAAGATGAGTGCTTTAATATTTCCATGTGTTGTTTCTTCATGTGAAAATTTTAGACCACAGCGATTAATGTGCAAGAGCATAATTGTTTATAATCCCCAAATTAATTTTCAAAATGAAAAAAACCCAATGCCAAGAAATAATCCTTTGCTCTCTGACTCTGCTGTAAGGGCAGAGCTGGCTGTCCTGGTCCTCTGCTTCTTGGCTTTGTTGGAACGTGCATCCCAGGGGTGAGAGCACGTAGGCTCAGTTAAAGCTTGCAGACTTGGACTGGTGTGCGCAAAGGGAAAGGGAGTTAATGACTGTTGGGATAACCAAGGAGTTCCCAGCAGAATGGTCGTTTTCCAGACTTGAAGTCCTAGCAGAACTGTACAGCTGACATTGGCCTTTCTTTTACTGTCTGTACCTACGTGGGTATATATAACTTGCTTATCCTAACATACAAGGGAAGAGTGGCTGTGGTGGATTGCTAGGAATGCAGAATGGTGATGTGCATTGAAGACCTCATTTTTCAGCCTAGCTGTAAATGGTGCCTTGCTGCTTGTGTTGGGAAGTTAAAAGTGGGATGGGTTTGAAGATAGTCCCATTGCTTGGGTGGGGAGGGGAAGGGGTTGTGTGGCTCATGTGAACCTTAGGTTTTTTGTTTCTTGTTTTCATATTTTCTGAATGTTCTGTTTTTCAACAAGAATACAACAAGAAAAGACTGCAGAGTTTGCTTAATAAATGTAAAGATATTTTATGCCTTTTAAGATTTCTTTCTGATTCTAGTATAGCCCTAATCTGCGTAGCTTGTCTCTTAATTTAATTGAATTTAAAAATCCTACTAAGTACCAGCTGACATCAGTTTGAGGCAGTTTGGCCTTTGAGAGAATGACTGGCTTTGACACTTAGGCACCAGCTGTCTAAATGTTTGTTAAGTGCGTGATTTTTAATGGGGGGAGGAAGGGATCCTAATATGTAATGGTGGAGAAAACTATTAAAAAATAAAACCTAGCAGTACCTTCTCCCAGCAAATCTCACTTTATCAAAGAGGGTAGTAATGCTATTTCCCACTGAGCCGTGCAGGGAGGAAAGCAATTTAGATCAGCCATTAAGGCAGTGGGACTAGATGATCACTGTAGGTCCCTTCCAAGTGAAATATTCTATTCTGTCACCTCGCGCGCCAGTGGTGGGGTTGAGAATAGGAGCCAGGAGCTGAGGGTCTAGTCCAGGGCTTTCACGCGCTTGTCGCTGTCAGAGTCGATCTTTGATCCCTTGTTGTTTCTTGGGGGTTACAAGGGGTATCGAGCTTTAATGTTAGACTATTTAGAGAAATTAATACATTCAGAATCTCCACTATAACTATTTAAATTAGTATGAGTTGCCTTGCATTTATTCAGTTTTAAATGTGTATTAGAATTTCTCTTGGTTGCTAGTGTGTGCGTTTATGCAGTGATGGAGAAGGATCCTGCCACCAGACCTCAGTCCTGAGCCGGCAGCTGGCTCCCTGGGCATTGACTGCTTCGGGTGCAGTTTGGGCTGTTAGCGTTTTGCTGTAACTGCTCAGTCCTATGTTTTCTAGTATGATGCTGAAGCCAACCAAGTCCTGAGTAACACTGGGGCCAAAAAGACCATGGATGTGAATGCACTCCAGCATTTCAGTTAATTCAGAGCTTCCCCCTTCTTAGGATTTATTCCACATTCCTCATCCCAACCCAGACTGAAGCTCAGTGTGTAGAAGTTCAAAGAATAAGCGGGATAGGTATTTTAACACTTTTTAGCACTGGAATCAGTGCTAAGGTGATTATAAGACTCTTTAGAAGACAAAATATTTAACTCTAATGATCGTCTTAGAGATGAAGTAGTGAAGTGCTGTAGTGGAAGAGGTGGGAGGGTTAATACACTGCACACACCAATTCTCTGACACACAGGTTATCCGTGACATTATCAGCTATGGCTGGGCTGGGAAAAGCAGCCAAGGGAATCGAGGGAGAACTGGAGGGCGCTGGGGGAGCGGGAGGGCTGAGTGGGAAGGAGTGCCAAAGGCTGGGGGGGCAGGATTAGAGCTGTGCAGTGGGAAGCAAATCCCAAAGGTGGCGTGGAGGGGGTGGCTGGAGGAGTGGATAAAATGTCCTGTAGACGCCTGAGACTGGAGTGAGAATGACTCAGCTTGGCTGGGAGAGCTGTCGGCCTGTGTGATTAGCTCACCACGGCACAAACTCGGAGCGAGGATTGTGTACCAAGTACAGCCAGCCTCTGTGCTGGAAGGACTGCAGTGGCGCAGCAAAGCCTAGATTAAAGACCTTGATGAAAAGGAAGAGGTGACCTCTGCGAACTAAGAGATCATTCCTGAATACAGTGAAGGGCTAAGGGTGATTTATGGAGACTCCTGCTCAGGGTCAGGAGCCCTTGTTTACAATGTATTGGTCTGAACTTGACCCAAAAACATTTCACAAAAAATGTGACTTCCTAGTGTAAGCAGACCTGCCAACTACAGAAGTTAAATGGAGGAACTGGGAATGATGATATTTATGTGTACTGTCTAACTTTATAAACACCCTGGAATACCTTTGGTTTTCAATTATAAGCTGTGTTGTAGTAGCCTTTCAAAGGAAAGTTTGTTAAACCTTCCAACTGAACTTGAATTAATTTTTTTCCTGTTCTTGTGAAACAAAACCCAGTGCCTTGGGAGTTCATGTGTATGAAATGTCTAGGCTAAAGCTCAAAAAGAGCATGAATTGCACTGCAGGTGAGCCTAAGAGTGGATCTACTTGTATGTAGGCAGAGAAAACCAAAATGACTGAAGTAGCCCGAAAAGTGATCAAGGGGAGTATAGGAGAACAAATCAAAGGTACTAAGGCACAAACAAGACAGCCTGGCTTGCAAGTAGATGGGGAGAGTGCTTATGGTGATGTGTAGAAGCATGCAGGGGAGCAGCACGGGACTATTGAAGAAAAGGCCTGGAGTGACAGGAGGAATTTGGCTGCTGTGAACAGGGAGAAGGGGTGGGTGCTGAGGCAGCCTGGGGCTGGTCACTTCTGAGGACAGGGGTGTTCTCCCCAGAATGGGACAGAAGAGTTAAATGAGGGTGTTTCAGCGCTCCTACCATGATAAAAATTACTTACTGTGGAGACAGAATGAAAGCAGACCTGAAAAAAACCCCAACTGCAGTTACGATATCCTAGAAGTCTTGCTGTTACTTGAAGGGTAGTGAAGGGGAGGCAAAAATACTTCAGAGTTGTGTTTCCTCTAACAAATTTGTACTTCTCAGTCATCATAACATAGTTCCTTTGCATCTCCTTACTGCGCTACGTGGACTGTTAGAGTGTAAAAGCACTTAAGGATATTTGAGTGGGGGTGTAAGCATACCACATTGCACAAGGCGTAGCCAGAAAGAGAAGGACTTGCTGGATGCTCTGACTTATATTTTTAAGTGATTTGCTATTTGTATTTTTGGAGGGCCTCTCTCTGTTTTGTTGTTTTCCTCATTTTGGCAGTGGTGTGGGCTGCGACCCTGAAAATAATTTGTAAGTAGCCAGCCTAGCTCTTAGCTTTCAGGATTTACTCAAGGTGAAAAAGAGGGAATTTATGAAGACCTGGAATGAGCCTTAAAATATCACAAAAGCTGTCAAGCTTCTTTTTTGGTTTCAGAGGAGATGTTTCAAATGTTAAATATATATACTTGTAAAAGCTTATTGGCAACTTGTTAATTCAAAGAGTATTTACGTTTGTGTATAATGATATTTGTAGCCAACAGATCTGTGGAGAAGATTTGAATAGAGTATCACAGAATTCTAAGAATTTATGCTTTTATTAGGGGACTTCTCTATTTAATATTTTCAGTTAATGGAGAAAATACAATTCAGCATATTTTTTATTCAAAGCTGAAGACAGAAAATGTACTGCCCTGGAGAATACATTAAAAATACTTTGTTATAAAAGTGAATACTTTGACTACACTATTGTATTTGAACACTAGTGCTAAACCATCAAGAGTATCTCGCCTATTGGTGAGGACCTAAGTTTGCTCCTGAAGGCAGTGCCACCTTGAGCTCTGGCAGACCCTTCCTCCTCCCCACCTAGTTCCAGCTCTCATATCCCGTGTGTGCCACCCTCTCCATTGTCAAAAAGCACGTATTTATGTAGCTTCACAATGAACTGAATCAAACAACGGTCTTTTTTTTATTCCCTTGGGGCTATTTTTTGGCTGGACCAGTTCCCCGCTGTGCTTCCCTCTCCGCCTCTATGTCAGATCTTGTGCTAGCACAATAGAAGGGGTGGCACGAGGGGAGAAGTGAGTGGCTGGGGGGGGGCTCGTTTGCTTAAACGAGCTGTGCCAGAACTCAAAGCACGTCCCAAGCTTAACTCTGTCTCTGTCTCCCCCAAGCATCCTCGTGGAAGCTGAACTCTTACATTCATCTATTTCCTGATAAGGAAAAAAGGCAGCCCAGCCTCTTACATACAAATGAGACACATCTATGCTATCTGCCCTCTTTATGAGAACTGGAAACCTTCCTGCATTCAGCTCAGCCCTCAAATATGCTCTGGAGCTTTCTTAGTCTTTCTTGAAACAGACTATGTAGTGCTCCACGCCACTGGGTTCGTGTGGTCGGCCTGGCCAGAGGCCAGGAATGAGCTGGGCCCCTTGTCCGGCCAAACACCAGGAATGGCTCCCACCTTCCTCTGGTCTTTGTGCCCTCCAGCTGTGGATACAGATGCAGCTGTGCTGCCCACATGCTTGGCAGCTGGGCCCCCGCTCTCCTGCTGCCCTGTGCCCCTCGCTGGTCACGATGTGTGCGTTTCTGGGTGTGGCGATGAGGGGAGACAGTCATCTTATTTTTGGTCTAATACTGAAAGCTTGGGATAATTCCTTGTGTAAGTTAAGGAGATGTTGGCAGTTATCTCTTACTATCCCTGTGTGCCTGCTTCTGACTTTTAAGTGCTTCCTAATCTGAAAGGGTTAAAAATCAAATATTCTTGACTTCCCTAATTCTCAGTTGGTTTGATGCTTGTCACAGATTTAAAGACCTACAAGATGAAGCATGACTAATTTGACTTTATAAAGTCTGCTGAAGGCTAGAAATTAGGAGCATTTTTAAAAGCTGACATTTCTGTAGTTCTCAGCTATAAACCAGTTTTCTGTGTTTTCTTCCAACTTCCAAAAAACTAAAATATTGCTGTACAGTGTATTCTTGAGACGTGTTAGTAGGCTGAGATTTTGAAGGGGGAAGCTGCCAAAAAACAGGACACATTTTATAAATTAAGTGTCTTCTGCCACTTTTACAGTCACTTCTACAATTCTGGAATTAATTGTGATTTTATTTTATTTTTTCATGCAGAAAGGCAAATCTTAATTTGTTACAGGGCAACAGAGCTCATGACTCAGGATTCAGTTCATCACGACTATAAATATTCAGCCCTGAAACAAACAGCCCATGTTCCTTTTCATGTACTTGAATGACCAGTGCCAACTTTACAAGAGAAATGCTATCGGATTTTTATTTGGGTCATTTTTGCCTTCAAATGTCCTGTAGGGTTCGGGGGGGTTTTTTATTTAAGTTGTAGGAAAACAATATCATGCATCATGCTTTTAGAGGAACGGTTTTCAGTAATTTGTGTACATTCCCTATATAAAAGTAGTTGAAAATATGTTTTTAAAGTTTCATATTAATGTATTCAAGAGAACATAACAAAATTATGAGATGAGAAATCAGCAGATAGTCCAAGGCCAGATTTTGACTGTCTGTTTGTTTTGCCTAGCTAGCATGGCACACCTCACCCCAAGAACCCAGAATTTCAGAAGTGGTCAGTATCTTTGATTCTCTTGCAAGAAAATGAAAAGGTTTAATCCTTTCCTGTGCCTTCTGGCATACTAAAACTATAGTAAATCCTCCTGCAGCTACAACCACAAAAACAATGCTGCATCTAGCATTTCCAGTGGGAGAAAAAAAAAATTAGCCCTTTCAGAGTTGTTAAAGAACTTCCCTCTCTGACAAAAGTCCTCATGCTGCTATTGTTTTTGCTCAAATTCAGCTGTGATTTGCATCAGTGAGATTTTTGGGGTGTACTTTTTTTTTTGGTTGCAAATAAGAGATGATCTTAGATAAGTATGTCTTGTGGTTCTGTAGACATCCCAAGACTCCTGACAGGGAATGGGAAGAGAGCATTCCTTAAAGGCCTCCAAACCCTGGAAGCTGTGTGGATTGTGGGAAATCTACTGGAAGTCAGGACTGTCTGCAAATCCTTGGTTTCTCAACCTGTCTGTCAGGCAAAGTGCCACCAGTGTCAGCAATTGCCAAGGTCTATGCAGCAGCAGCATTGCCAACATGAAAGCTGCAAGAATCAGTCTTTCCCCATCTCCCCTGATGACAAGGTTGCTATTTTAAAAATTCATCCTTTTGGCTCTTCTGTTTGCCTTCTGTTTTTTGAAATAGGAAGATGTGCTTTACTCCTGTTTTAAAGCAATGACTAGGGCTAAGAACTTGCCTTTTTTAATAGTTCTCACATGTTCAATTGAACCTACACAAGTCAGTAATACCTATTCTCTCCTTTTTTTTGGTAACCATCCCACTACATTGGGGATGGTCACCAGAGGGACTTCTGCTTCTGACTCCCCAGAGAATGAATGGGAGAAATAATACAATGTCCTTCTCTGCATGGCAAAAGCCCCAAGACCATGAAAGTTTGTGGAAATGCAGATATGCTGGCTAAAAATAGGGTTTGCTGAATACCATAGATTACTTTTTGTTTTGGTAATAGATACAACCACACGTCTGGTACTAGTTATGCTCCTTTCTTTTACACAAGTCATCGTTAGAGAATTTACTCAGCATGCTAAAGATGGTGCCTCTGTTTCCTCCCTGCCTATGGGGTTCCTAGTGGTACCTACTGGGAGAGTCTCCCAGCTACCAGACTACTGAGGTTCTGGTTTCTAGCCATTGGTTATTTAAGAGATGAAATCTAGACTACCCCTCCTTCAGGAAAAGGATAGATACAGTAGTATTGTAGAAGGAGGAAATGCAGGGTAGGATCCCTTGGAACTGATGGAAGAAATTGTCTTAGTGTGCCCCACAGCCCAGGAGAGAGCTTGGATCTCTGAGCTGCATTGTTATCAGGTAGATTAAATATAATTTGTGTACACTTACATATGCTGTAAAACATGACACTGGCACAGTCTGCACACCTGGAAGTATGACGATTAGTCCCACCTAGTCTGCTTTCAGATGGGGTTGTTTCACTTAGATTTTACTGGCTGTTGCTAACATGGTCAGTTCTGCCAGAAAAAGACGGAGGACCTGATGAACAGTAACTTAAAAATGGCAAAATAAGTCAATTAAGACACAAGAAATCTTACAGTAATTGTTACAATTCTTTCAGCTTTAGTTGCTCTGCAAAAAGTAGTTCAAAGGCAGCTTCCTTTGGAGAATGTTTATTTGATCAAGTTCAGTGTGGCTTAGACCCCCAAATAGAAATACTGGCTTCAAACAGAGCACTACTATGAAAGTAGGAATAGTCTGTGGCCTTCCAGACCTCACAAGCTATGTTGGTTTGTTACACAGAGTCAAAACAAAGATGTCCCTTAAAACACATATACATTAATTCAGTGTATTTCACACACTACAATCTTCTATCTCAGATCTGCTTTTCTCCCCAGTGACTGGGGCTGTGCCAAAGTTACCGAGATCCTGCATGAACTATAGACTTCTCAGTAAAAAGCATATATGGTATGATTGGACCATCCAAGCTACTTAGATCAATACGAGAACAGGCTTTGAGTGCTGCTGCTCCTATTTACTAAGCTTGAAGTACTACATCCTTTGGATTTTGGAACAGTGCTTATCTTTGCTTCTTGATTCCCTTTACATTGTAGAAAGCAGGGTGAGGAAGAACCCAGTAGGTGCTTCTCTTTTAAATGGAGTCTGGAAGATCTTGTTAGCTGGGGGGGTGTTATTTTTTTTTGTTTTTTCAGGTCCTTAGCTGGCTGAATCTTCAGACTTCTAATAAATGCGCTAAGCATTAAAAAATCATTATTAATACATGATGAGATATGCCGAGTTCAACCACTTAATGCAACGGTCAAACCCATGCAGATGCTATTAGTACAGGAACCTGATATCATGCCAAAACTGGAGAGTTATCTTTGATCTATCTCCAGATCCTCCTTTTATTTGTAAACATCCAGCTAATCACAGACTTCCTCCGACTTTTATGAAGTGGAAGAAACTGCATCCTTTGTAACGTCTCTGAAGTGCTTTAACTTTGCAGATGTGCATGGATTTGTGTGATGGGGAGGTGTGAGCTCCATCTGGTGGCTAACCGGAAACGTGCATATTTCTATTCAAAAAGCTCAAACGTTTCTACAGTTGAGCAGAGTTCACTGTGTGAAGAGTGAAGCAGATCCTCTTGCAGCTGTGCATTCCTAAAACAACTTATGTTTTTAGGGTAGCTAGAGGATTTTAGAGTCTGGGAGGAGGGCACAACATTCTACGTCTAATCTAGCTTACTGTGGGCTAAAAGCTATTACCCATGCCAGCAGTTCTCTGGTGTTCACAGTTCTGTATGTACACCACACCACCACAGTTGGCACTGATTAACAGTATTTTTGCAGTCTCATCAGAAAAATGTAATTTAATATTCACAGGCAACCCACCTTCCCACACTCAGCAGTGATCCCACACAGCATAGTCGATGTATTTGAGGGCGGTGGTGTAAAGAAGCTCTGTCATGCTGCGTGAGTTGTGTATGATCTGCAAATAACAGAGATCTTTGACTGTAAAATGCAGGCCGGCATCTTAATAAACAGCAGTGTTAAACACTGATGTTGCCTAGGGAAAAATAATGTTCACATGCATACTGTAGTTAGGATACCTTTTTTTCTCCTTTGTTAGTTTACAAACAAAAAAAGGCATTTCCTGACCTTTGAGCTAGTCAAATAAGAGCTACTTTGAGATAATTGCATCAGTCCAATGAATTCCCCTCCAAGATCTGAAGAATGTATTAGGTAGACACATGGACTTGCTGCCAGAACCAGCAGTACTTTGAAGCCAGCAGTTTGCACGAGACCTGCTTCCCCATGTTCACATCGCCCTCCTGGCATGAAACAAAAGCCATTGGTCCCAGATTGCTTTTTTGCCTGCCATCAAGTATGTATGTGACATGCCACAGAGGGCAGATGTAACACACAGACAATTCTGGGCCTGGCCACATGTCACATGGGGCATCCTATAATGGGCACTGAAGTGTGGAGCACCACTCTCAAGGCTTTCCTCTCAAAGGTGTGCCAGGAAATTCAGCCCTGAGCTGGCCTTGAGGATGCTCTAGCAGGTAAGTAATGCAGACAGCTGACAAACCTGGCTTCACATGCAGCCTTGAAGCCTTTCCTGCTCTGCAGTGTAGACACAAGCACTTGGTCCACCAGGGCTGCCACAGTGTGCATAGAAACATCAAGTGTAAATTAGCCAGAAGTGGGACAATTGTATACTTTGTACAATATGATTTACATATCAAGAGAAAGAAGTCAGTATACCAAGAACCCCCCCCGAGGATTGTATTTAAAAGTTACATCCACACGTTTCCAATTTCTCGATTGTTCGTATCGGATACAAAGCTGCTCATATTTGTCATAAATTAGTTTGGTTGAAAGAGACTTACAGGAATCGTAAATATTTATATCATTTGTCTGCGTTTAACCTAAAATAAGAATTTGGGGAGGGGCATTAAGTAAATATATAACAGTTATCTCTGAGTTAGGCAAGGGAAAAAAAAACCCAAACAGAGGCAAATATGAAGCAGTAAGAAATATTCCAGGGTGGGGGTGTTCCAAGCTATGAGAAGTCCAGGCTGAGGGGAAATAATACTCGTGCAATTTTCTGAGCATCCAGTAAGCCAAGCCATAAACCACTGCTGGAAAGTAACACATACAGTATCAAAAATAACTTCTGGGAGGCTTGGGAAGTGAAGTTTTTCTTCAGCAAATCTTTAGCTGTTTTGAAAATGGAAGGCAAAGGAGAAAGAAACAAACAAAAGTTTCTGAAACAAGATCAAAACATTGTTTAAGGTTAAGTTGTGTTTTGGTGGGGTAAGGGCTGAAGGAAATGAACCGTATAGCTTTTAAAGAGAGTTCCTGACTGTGGTGGGTGCTCTGAATATAACTGAAGGATGGGTATTTGGAGCAAAACCACACCATAGTGAGGTGGGAGGGGCCACATCATGCTAGCAAATACAGTACTGGAGTGTGGGCTTCTGACCTTTAATATTTTTCTTGCATTTCTTTTCTGCATGGCAGTAGTGAAATAGGGACTTCTAAGCTTCTGAACAACTGAGAGAACCAGGTTTGAAGAAGACATGAGGAAGAACGGGTCGACAAAAGATTTCATAAAAACTCAGAACCGCGTGTGCCAGATCTGAATTGGCACCACCTTTGCTTTTTTGACATGCTGCAGCAGTCGCAAAAGGCACCAAAACAGTCAAATTAGAACATGCAGTAAAAGTTGTTTTGGACTCTTCTCTGTATTATAAAACTTACTTTTTTTTGTAACTATTATTTACACCTGTTAAAAACAAATTTGAAGTCTCCTTTCATGGAGCAGACAGCCAAAAGAGGCAGATGCCAGGTGTTACAGGCTGCACTGAAATGAGTTTGCAGAATTTGCTATTCATGTGCTGGAGTGCTCCTTTTCTGAAATGAGGCTTCTTAGTTTCTGTCAAAAACTGTTCAGATTTTTTAGTTCAAACATTAGAAGTGTATACTCGTGAACTAAAACTTATGTATTTTCAGACAGTTACACTGCTAAACTATCGAGTGTTAAAAAAGAGGAAAAACAATTTAATCTGGAGTACAAGGTGAAAAAAAAAATCTTAAAAACTGAGGACAGAGGGTCCCTGAGGAAGGACAGGATGGTGAGAAAGATCCAGCTGACCTCATTCCCCCTGCTGCCATGATCATCATTTGCAAGCTGAAGAGGACCTTCCATGGAGCACAGTGCTTGTATGTGGAGAGTAAAGAAATGGTGCTCTGGTCTTATACAAGAATGGTGAAAAATTTTTAACAACAAGGAGATAAGTAAATGTGAAATAATCTTCACAGGGCACAGGGTGCCCCTTGTTCTGGATCTAAGCCTTGCAAAAGCTGGCTTGAAGAAGAGAATCAGGCATTCATGTTCAGATTTGAGCATTTTAGGAATCCTAATGTTTCCAGATAAATTAACGGGGAAAAAAAACCTAACCAAAAAACCAGCAAGGCAGTAAATGTTTCAAATTAGGGCCAGCATGGATTAAAAAAGTATTAATTTCTTTTGCTTCCCCCAGACAACAGTGGATCAGATTGAGACATGTAAGCAGACTAAACATGCTGATCTATATTCTGCTGTAGTTACGCATCTTACTAATTCTACTCATGACTATAAAAGGATGTTTCATTGTTTAGTATAAGTGTTATCTCAAGAAGAGTCTGTCTATAATTTTATTTAAAATTGGCATAATTATCATTACTGTTGTTACGAAGTGTGTAAAATATTGTCTGTATTGCAGCTTGTATAGGGCATGTGTCTGTGCTTGCTTTACTCTTTTTGAGTTTATAAAGTTGCTATACAAATGCAAGAAAAGATGTTCAGATATCTTTGAATGTGGTTCCTTAATCTAATTACATAGCCCCCAACATTTCAGCATATAGCTGTTGAAGGTATTAGCTCTATTAACACATAACACCTTAAACATTAATATAGGCCTTTTAAAAGCCTTCAGTGCAATATTGGAATGCTGACACTTCAGTCCCAGTGGCTGTGCTGGAGCAAAGGGGAAGATCGTGAATATCTGGGCAAAGCCACATACCACTGGGGCCTCTGCAGGGAGAAGGCACAATATAGCTGGGAAATCTAATAGAAAATGGGATGTCCTTTCCATAGAGAACAGGAAGGATCTTCACAGTAGGACCACCATGAAGCAGGAGAGAAGGGAAATATGTTTACAGCATCACCTAAAGATAGGCCTTCAACAGTCTACTAAGAGCAGGACGTCTAGAACAGGCTGTAACTGTTCTGTAACTTAGCAATTATTTGTAGTCTATGTAGAGTATCAGTGAAGACATTCCAGGTTAGTTTTCATCATCTTTAAACCTTACTCTGTGCTTTGATACAGTATCTTTAATAAAATATTCTTACAAACCTGCTTATTACTCTCATTTAATTCCATTTTATACCTAAGTTAATAACAGTCCCGGCAACAGGGTGAAGTTCCAGTTACCACCTGCTTCATCTGCTCCTGCTTTTTTCCCATTTACATGCTAAGAATGACAAGAGGGAAAACTAAGATGAGTAAAAATCAAATAATCATAGGAATGAGAAAATAAGAGACATTTATAGCACTGCTACAGTTCAATTATAAAAATTCTTCACACTAAACATTTAAGTGAATCTGAGAGTTAATCAAATTATACTGATCTCTGAGTATGAAGTATTAGTCTTTGCCTGTGTTTACATTTCCCTTGTTTAAGACTTATTATTTTCCAGCTTTACAATTAGTGCCAATAATTGCAGTATGTTGTTTAACCCCATTCACAGCAGTTCTAGACAAAGTTCTCTGTTTTTATTTATTCACCCCCTGGACCATATAGAGTATCCTTTTAATATCTTCAGACAAGACCAAGCAGAGTTCAAATATACTGGAAGGTAAGATTAGAATTCAAACTAATCCTGGCAAGGAGCAGACATGATCTGAAAACATAAGATGTTATTTAATAGGAACAAGTGCAAGCTGGAATCATTAGCTGTTCAAGTAAAGGAACAGCTGCTTAATTTCCATTAAAAAGAACCAATACGTTATTTTGGATCAAATTCTGAAAATGAGTCTGCAACATCATGCTGTTGCAAATAAAGGTAAAAACTGAAATGCCTAAACTGGAGTATAATCTGCTCCTTCAGAACTGCTGCGGTGTGAGCTAGTAACATCTCCAGTTTTGATCATGGCACTTGAAAAATAAGAAGTTGCATGCAGAGGATGCAGGAGAAAGCAATGAGAATGACTAGAAGCTGAGAAAACTTTGCCTTTGAGCACAGATTGAATGATTTTAGGTCATCTTACAGAAGAGATGAAAGAGGGGAAATGATGATTTTCATATATATAAAAGCTGGTTGCAAAGAAAAATAGAATAACATTTTCTCATATCCACAATCAATAGGAATAGAAATAATTCCCTTAAATTGCAAGAAAGGAGGTTTTGGTTAGGCACAAAATGAGACTGAATGACCTATTGAGCTCCTTTTCTGATCTGATTCTATAATTGCTTGCAAACTATCTGCTTTCAAGTCCCTTATTTATTACTGTCAGTAGAGCTGGCACTGGCTGCAAGAAAAGGAGGCTGCAGTTACAGGAAAGTAAAGAACTGTCTAAGACTGTCTAAAATGCACAGCGCACCAGTTTATCTAGTTATCACTAGTGATACTAACCTCAGCTTCTAATCATGCTTCAGCAAACTGTCAGAAGTCTATGTAAATGAATGTGCTTTAAAACCACTTAATTATAAAATAATTATTCCTTGAAACATCAAGCATTAGTTTAATCAGTGTTGACAACTTCCATGATTTTATTGAGTCTAATCAATTTGAGGCAGCCTGTTTTTAGTTGTGAGATGGTATAATCAGCTATTTTATTTATTAAAAAAAAATAGCTCTGCAAATTACATGGAAAATCATAAAAGTGTAAGCCGAACATACGCTTAACATTAAAAAGCCAGAAGGTGAATAAAGCCACGTGTGTTTTTTAAGCTCTTAATTTTAAACTAGGTTTATAATTTTAGGAGATCTGACTCATGATTTTTGAACTTCTGGTTTGGCAATACCAAATTACCGTGCCCCATATTCTGCTGTTCTGAATATTTCCATATTACTGATCATGCATTTGCGTAATTTGCCAAAAACACGTTATACTGATTTGCAGAACTTTGTTATTCACAAAAACAAAGGAACACTTATTTAAGAACAATCATGTATTGTGGCTGCCTTTCAAATTAACAAGGAGCATCTATGTGCAAAAAGTGGAGGTATATAAAAACCACAAAAAAGTTACATAGTTTCTCCCATATACACTACAATTTTTAACACAACAGCACCTTGTTAGAAGAATCTGTTGTCATTTCATACACTGGTAGTTCTTGTCTAAATTCCAGTTACTAGACATATATTCACAAACATAAACGAGATGAAGAATTTCAGTGATGAAAAGGTACTTTGACAAAGTATTACTCGTTCTTAGAACAGCTGTTGCTTAGATTTTTCTGAACTGATCGCTGTATTGTAATTCATTTATCCTCACCAATACAATCTGACTTATGCAATTTTCTGGATAGTTTTACTAGGGAAATGGATACAAGGGAAACGGATACCATAATTTAAGGTCTAAGATCTGATTGTCAAACGTGAACAGACCATTGCATTTCAGCTTTATCATTTTAATGATCCATGTGGCTGATGTCTGATTGAACTGTAACTTGTGTTCACTCCTATTTTTATATTATGTTGCCTTATGAAATATGTGGGAAAAAAATCTTCCTTTTATCAAGATAAAGGTTGAGTTCTCAGTTCTGCTCCAGATACTAAGCTCTTGCTTCACTGGAGAAATCTAAATATAATCTTCATTTCTGGCTGGGTGGTGTAATGGAGAATAGCCTACAGCATATTACATAAGGCTGCCAAACAGGAGACATGGGTGCATTATCGATCCTAAAAACAAATAAATGGATCAGAAAGAGGCCTGCTACTTCCAGAGGCACCAGCTTGCTCTTCTGGAAGTTAATATGAAAATATGGCTTACAGATTCAGG
Organism: Harpia harpyja; assembly: GCF_026419915.1. Classification (NCBI taxonomy): domain Eukaryota; kingdom Metazoa; phylum Chordata; class Aves; order Accipitriformes; family Accipitridae; genus Harpia; species Harpia harpyja. The sequence goes on along the minus strand of NC_068942.1, from coordinate 74,734,732 downwards.
ATGGGGGAATAACAGTGAATGTTTTGTTAAAGGGAAAATCAAACTTGTGCTGAAGTCCTCACCATAAAGCTCACTCTTTAATTTCTGAACCAGTCTGTTTGGCTCACCTATAACATAACTGCATATGAAGCAACATAAAAGAAAATCATGTGGCTCTTCCCATATGAGAGGATGACTGCATAGATGAGTTGGTTCACAAATTGTGCTGCAACTCTCAGAGAACTGCTGACAAAAAGCAGGCTTGTAATAGCTCTGCTGAGAAGAGAAAATAAGTCTAATGAGGTTTTAGAGGTTGCTCCCTCTAGTTAGACTGGACTTTCTCTAGGGACATCAGTAAGAGATGAGAGATGATGGCAAGAACTTCACGTGAACTTCTGATTAGGAACAAAAGCTTAAAAAGCAGCTCAGAGCTATATGTATCATTGTACAAGAAGAAAACAGCACCTGCGTGCTCAGCTGGAAAAGAAATACTTCTGCAACAGCCCAAGTGAAGTATTTGGTAGCCTGAGTCTAGGACCTTTTGATTTTTCCTGAGAACGGCGATGAGTGTGTCACGCCATTAGCATTAAAATGGTACGCTCATACATTCCTCCAAGATCTTTTCCCCAAATTTACTATAGCAAAATAACAATTCAAAAGATGAAATAAATAGGACTGAGGGAGTACTATCAGGGTAAGTAGTAATCCAGTCAATGCAAACACCTCTTTAGCAGGTTATCAGCACATCTGGATATCAGCACAACCGTATCAGGGCCATACTAGTTACTGGGCCAAGGACACCCCAGACAAGTTTTGTCTGGAGCTGTTGTATGTATTTTGTGCCTGGGCTGATAAAACTTACAGCTAAAAGCTTTGGGCCAAATTAATGAAATGTCACTTCTAAAATCTGATAAAACCTGTTTGATTACAGCTACACTTAAATGAGATATCAAATTAATTTTGCTGCTTAATGTGCTAATCAATATTGTTGTGTTATTTCTTAGTCCGTATGTTCTTTCCATCCCTTGTTTCGATACATACGTTTTTGAGGCAGGAATCCTCTTTTTACTCGGAAATAACTGGGTCTGAGTTTGTACTGCAGCTATCAAAACAGGGTTCTTGTGCATTACTAGTGCTTCTAAGGGACAGTCCTCACAAGGATACCAATAATAAATAACATCAACTTTTCAGCTGAAATGGAATTTATCAACTAACTCTCTTTGTATTGCTCTGGCATTTCTCCCTGCTCCGTATGATACAATCAATTGAATGAAGTAGCAGTGAATTATAGGAAGAGATAGTTCAGTGATGAATCAGTCACTGGTCTAACTACAAGAGAAACTGACACCCTTCCCATCAAAGAAATCTGCATACCATGTATACAGAGCAGCTCCTGTTGGAGGTAGGGAGAGCTGAGAGTTCCCATTTGCCATTGACTTCTTTCAGATTTCTCGAAGGTCAGAACCCGTGTGAAAAAAAGACCAGGATCTGTGGAAGAATAAGTTATTTAAGCATGTACAGTATTTACCATCAGAAATTGAAGCTCCTCCACCTCAAAACTACATACACACATACTACACAAAAGAGGTGGAATCCTCATGTTTTGTAAAAAGGCTTTGAAAAACACACTACTTGAAACAAGTGTGGTTTTGAACGGGACTTAAGAGTATCTGTAATAACCGCATGAACACAGATCATTCTCGGAAAAGCTGTTAACATTTTTTATGAGGGCTGCTATAGCATAATGCTGAAGACTGGGGACAAAATTAATGAAAGATGATTTAAGCATACAGCATATTTAATCCTTCTCTCACGTAACACATAAAGTCTATGGGTAGCAGACTTTTAGCCACACTTTTAAAGGAGGTATCCAAAAGGAGCTACTCACTAAGCCTCTGAGGAAAAAAGATCTCGGCATGGTTATTTTGCTCTCCTTACTAGAACTGGAATATTTTGAAGTGTTTGTCTCAAAGTAAGGAGGAATAATTTGGAGGAACCACAACAGATTTTCATGTTTAATGTATTTTCATCAAAGCACTTGCCTAGCTGCGAGTTAATAGCTTCGTAGCTTTTGCTAAATGTAGGCGTGACATTTTACATTAGCACAACAGACAAAAATTTGGAGGCGTTTCAAGAATGGTCACCACGCAGAAACACGCAGCAACAGGGCTCCCCAACCCCCTAACTACTTCTTTCAGAGGGGAAAGCCAGACGCCATACCCTGCCTTCTGGTACCAGGGCTGGCCACCTACCACCTCAGTAGCGACAACAGCACTGACAACAGGCTCCTGCGGTTCAGGGCGGCCGGGCGAGGGGAGAAACCGCCCTCGCTGCCCCTGAGAGGGGATGTGCGCAAGGAGGGCTGTCAGCCTGCCAAGTTTTAGCCAAAATAAGGCTAAAAACTGCCTCAGCCTCTGCTCGCTGCGGGACTTTCCCTCTGCCATAGAGGGAGGGCGCGAAGCCGCTGCGGAGAGTTTTCCTCAGCCTGGCGGCACCTCAGACCCCGCCGGGGGTCGCGGCGGCGGAAGGAAACGGCTCGGCGGCCGTTTCGCCCTGACAAGACGGGGAGTGGCGGGGCGGGGGCGGCTGGCAAGATGGAGGGGGAATGAGGTGGGGAGGGGAAGGTTGAATTTCTGCCGCCTTGCGACCAAATAAGGGTAAATTATCCCACCAGCCGGCGGCTGGCTGGGAGATGACACGCAGCGCTGGACCGAACTATCAGGAATTACGAACACCGGGAGGCGAGCTGCGAGCGCGGCCCCGCTCCCTCCTCACCCCCCCGCGCCCCTCGGGGCCGCCGCTCGCGGGCTACGTGCCGCCATGAGGGGGGTGGAGGCGAGGGGAGGAGGAGTGGGCGCGCGCCCAGCGCCGCGCCGCGCCCCTTGGGAGCGCGAGACGAGTCGCATAGCGACCAGCCCAGCCCAGCCCTCCCCGCCGCGGCGGCCCTCGCCCCGCCCCTCACCCGGCTGCCCGATGTCCATTGGGTAACACTGAGGTCAATCCCCAACCTTGCGTCTAACGTCCACTGGAACTTTCTAGTAGAGTTTCGGGGCGGGGCGGGGCCAATGCGAAGCGCGAGCGGTGATTGGTCGAGGGCGGTGGCGCACTCTGTAAGCTGAGAGGGATCGAGAAAAACCAGGAAGAAGTACGGTCCTGGCCGCCGTACAGCGGGGAGGGTTGGGCTGACGGGTGGGCGCCACCGTTCTGGTTGGCCAAGAGGTAGGGGGCGGGTGCTCTTCGGCGACTCACGGAAGCGGTTGGCCAGTCGTGGCGGGCGGGCGTCTAGATTGGCCAGCGGGGTTCTGGCAGGTTCCAGAAGACGGCTGAGCCGGCTATAAAGCGGGCGCCAGCGGCGCCGTGACGGCACATCGCGCCGCGGACGGCAGCGGGAGCGGGTGGCGGGAGCGGCAATTGCGAGCGAGGCGCTGATCAGAGAGACCTGCCATCATGTCTGGCAAAGGGCCGGCAATCGGCATTGACTTGGGCACCACGTACTCCTGCGTGGGTGTCTTTCAGCATGGCAAAGTGGAGATCATCGCCAACGACCAGGGCAACCGCACCACGCCCAGCTACGTGGCCTTCACCGATACAGAGCGCCTCATCGGCGATGCCGCCAAGAACCAGGTGGCTATGAATCCTACCAACACCATCTTTGATGCCAAGCGTCTCATCGGCCGCAAGTATGATGACCCCACGGTGCAGGCTGACATGAAGCACTGGCCCTTCCGTGTGGTGAATGAGGGTGGCAAGCCCAAGGTGCAAGTGGAGTACAAGGGTGAGATGAAGACCTTCTTCCCAGAGGAGATCAGCTCCATGGTCCTCACCAAGATGAAGGAGATCGCTGAGGCCTATCTGGGGCGCAAGGTGCAGAATGCTGTCATCACAGTGCCTGCCTACTTCAATGACTCCCAGCGCCAGGCCACCAAAGACGCTGGCACCATCACTGGCCTTAATGTGATGCGCATTATCAACGAGCCCACAGCAGCTGCTATAGCCTATGGCCTGGACAAGAAAGGTACCCGGGCTGGAGAGAAGAATGTGCTCATCTTTGACTTGGGAGGGGGCACTTTTGATGTATCCATCCTTACCATTGAGGATGGCATCTTTGAGGTGAAGTCCACAGCTGGTGACACCCACCTGGGTGGGGAGGACTTTGACAACCGCATGGTGAACCATTTTGTGGAAGAATTCAAGCGTAAGCACAAGCGCGACATTGCTGGCAACAAGCGAGCGGTGAGGCGACTGCGTACGGCTTGTGAGAGGGCGAAGCGCACCCTCAGCTCTTCCACGCAAGCTAGCATTGAGATCGACTCCCTCTACGAGGGCATTGACTTCTACACCTCCATTACTCGTGCCCGCTTCGAGGAGCTCAATGCCGATCTCTTCCGTGGCACCCTGGAGCCAGTGGAGAAGGCTCTGCGCGATGCCAAGCTAGACAAGGGCCAGATCCAGGAGATCGTGCTGGTGGGTGGCTCCACTCGTATCCCCAAGATCCAAAAGCTGCTACAGGACTTCTTCAATGGCAAAGAGCTCAACAAGAGCATCAACCCCGACGAGGCTGTTGCTTATGGCGCTGCCGTGCAAGCGGCTATCCTCATGGGAGACAAGTCTGAGAATGTGCAGGATCTGCTGCTGTTGGATGTCACCCCTCTGTCCCTGGGCATCGAGACAGCTGGTGGCGTGATGACGGCTCTCATCAAGCGCAACACCACCATTCCCACCAAACAAACTCAGACCTTCACCACCTACTCTGACAACCAGAGCAGCGTCCTGGTCCAGGTGTACGAGGGCGAGAGGGCTATGACGAAGGACAACAACTTGCTGGGCAAATTTGACCTAACGGGCATCCCCCCAGCACCCCGCGGAGTCCCCCAGATCGAGGTCACTTTTGACATCGATGCCAATGGTATCCTGAACGTCAGCGCCGTGGACAAGAGCACGGGTAAGGAGAACAAGATCACCATCACCAATGACAAGGGTCGCCTTAGCAAGGATGACATTGACCGTATGGTGCAAGAAGCGGAGAAATACAAAGCGGAGGATGAAGCTAACCGAGATCGGGTGGCAGCCAAGAACTCCCTCGAGTCCTACACTTACAACATGAAGCAGACGGTGGAGGACGATAAACTGAAGGGAAAGATCAGTGACCAGGACAAGCAGAAGGTGCTCGACAAGTGTCGGGAGGTGGTCTCCTGGCTCGATCGCAACCAGATGGCCGAGAAGGAAGAGTACGAGCACAAGCAGAAAGAGCTGGAGAAACTCTGCAACCCGATTGTCACAAAATTGTACCAGGGAGCTGGAGGGGCCGGTGCGGGTGGCTCCGGTGGCCCGACTATCGAAGAAGTAGATTAAAGAGAACTGAAGTATAGACTTGTTTATGGACAGTCACTCCATTCTTTGCTTTGTATTTTTTTTTTTCTAACGTTTAAGGAAAACGTCCTTGCCGATAACAGAGTTTATTCTGTTGGGTGTGTATAAAGGCAGATCTGTCAGCTTGGTTTTGATAAAAGGGAAGGCACGTCCTGCTTTATAAGGTTAGTAATAGACAAGTTTTGTTAATTCAGATACAGCTGTTTGTACTCTGGATGTTTGTCTCTGTTCAAGTGTCTCTTCTAAAGTAACCACTCGACTGTTGCAGTTGACAAGTTTCAAATTATGCATGAAAATCTTTATGGAAGATTAAAAAATATATGCCAAATTCGGCTTCTGGAAATTTTGGTAATAAATAAAATGTATTTAAAGCATAAACCTATCTTCCTCTTCTCTGTGGAAGGGGGGGGGGGGAATGGTGAGGAAGACCTTGGCAGTGTCCGTGGCCCCCGAGCTCTGCGTCCCCTGCCCCGGGACCCAGTGGGCTGGGGGGCGGCTGGCTCCAGGGTAGGGGGGGCAGCCAGCTTCCCCCCCTTCCCCCCCCCCCCCCCCCAAAAGGCATTTTGGGGAGAACGGGGGTGAGGCGGGTGCTGCGGGCTCAGTGTTGTACCGGGGGGGGGGGGGCGGCTCACCCGAAGGGAGTCCGGCCGGGGAGTGAGCCAGCTGCCCCCACCGGGTGGCGGGGAGGGTCGCAGACCCCAAACCCTGGGGCTGGGGCCAGTGTGAGCGTGCCCCCCAGCACCGCTACGGCGAGGGAAGAGTTTCCCTGAGCTGGGGGTGTTGTTTTTCGGGCAGGACCTGCTCTTCTTCCGCAACTGGTGGCTTGGGCTGAGGCCCCCAGTGCCCGGCAGCTGGGACGCAGGGCGGATTGTCGTGTTCGTGTCACTAAAATAAAACAGTGGGGAAATACGTACAACAAAAATAGTCCTGCTTGGCAGGCGGCTGGGCTCGATAACCTAGAGACCGGTTTGTGGCCAGCTATATAAATTGCTGAGTTATTCTTGGGTTGCTAGTATGCAAGCTGAGCTTTCAATACTTTAGTGAAAGTGTGTTTTCCCCTCTTAAGATGATCAAAAGTACAGCTGCCAAGGACACCCCGAGAGCCGGGAGTGCTGGACTTGATAGAATAGGCAAAATCTGTAGTAGTTAAACTTGTCTGGCTTTACTACAAACTGTCTCCAGAGTGCTTCATTTGTTCCAGAAAGCAAAAAAACCCCACAGTGTTTAGAGTCTGAGGAGCTGCGAATTAATGAGCTCTAATGGAGGAGCCTGATGACATGCACATTTTGGACTGGCTTGTCCTTTAAGGGAAAAAACCGCAGAGCAGTGGGCAGCTGAAGGGAACCATCAGCCGTGTTTTTGTTTGGTTGCTCGTTAGTAAGTGGGAGTGTTGCTGTGCTGGGAAATAAGGCAGGCGCTGCCCTGCTGGCTCTCCATGCTGCAAACAACTTTTAGGACTAGGATTCCTTAAGCTTGTAGGTGATGTACATAAAGAAATCTATAAAAAATATTTTGTGACGAGAGGGCAGACAAAAATAAACTTGTTTAGTATTTAATAATCAGCAGAGATGTAAGGCCCCGGTTTACTACGTGGATTTCTCTTGGCTGGTTTGCCAGGGCACTGACTGCAGGTTTCTCTTCACTGGCTGCAGAAAGGGGTTACAGTTGCCACGGGGGAATGCGAGGCTTGTAACAAGCTTGTTTGATCTGCTGTTGTCGCAAATGATTCAAAACCACTTCAAGTTTATTGAATGGTTCATAGGTAAATGGCAGTGCCATCACAGTGAGACCTGAGAAGTCAATTACAGCAGCTTCAGCACCTGCTGGGTGCTTTGTTGAACTCTTGAAGGGCTGTTACCAGCCTGGGTGCTTTTGGTGTTTATGTACACAACATTTTCCTGGCAATCAGCCTCTTGATTTCCAGGCTGTAACATATATAGGACCCCTGAGAATGAGAAGATACCATGCCTTTTTTTTTCCCTAGGAACTAATAGGTAAATATGTTTATGAATAGCAGTAGATTATCTGTGAGTGAAAAGTTGTTGCTGCAAACTGTAATACTTTGTCACATACACTCTTCCTAATCGAAATCCCACTACTATGGGATGACAATAAGGATTAGGTAGCACCCACGCTCATTGTAAATGCAGGTTAACTATTTTTTCCATTAACTGACTGGTAATTGCCCTTGCCACATAGTTTCCTTTACTTTTCAGCCCTTGGTGTGCATTCCTCAGCGTTGCTTCCCAGTTATTAAACACAATTTTTTGTTGTTTTCCCCAAACGTCTATTTAAGTGTATTGCAGAGCTAAAGTAGCTAAATGTGCACAGCAGATAGCTTGTCACACGCCCACACTGTCATCTGTCCTTTCCCTCGTCTTGGCCACTGCTGCTCTGTGCCCATTTCAGCAGTGGGGCAGGCAGGGAGTAACAGAGACCACAGAAGTGAAATACCCATCCAGATGGCTAAAATACCCCAGGGGCTGAGGATGTGAACAGGGTAACACTGGAGTAATTATATATATTTTTTTTTTTCCTAGGAAAGGGATATTTTTTAGTATGGACACACCTAGACTGTGTGTGGGATATATAAAAAGGATGAGAAACTTCTGCTGGCTTACACAACTGGAAAAAGATTTGAAGTCTCAAGGCACAAAGTGGCCTTTCAAATATGTGAACAACCCCCCAGAATGCGAGAGGCAGAAAACTTGAAGGGCTCAGAGCTAGATTCCTTGCATTCATTCACTTAGTTTATAAAACAAAGAATAACTTCGAGTTGATTTTCAGTGTATTTTACGTTCTGTAGAGTGAACTCTGATCCTGTTAGTGGAAACTTCCCACTGACTCCAGTGGGTCTAAATTTTCTTCCCCCAGTTTCTTAAAGAAATACTAAATGTCAGAGGGGAAAATGCTCCTCATTTGCAAGTAGGTGTATTTGGGGTGTACATGTAGTTCTGGGGAGTAGTTGCACATTTCGAATGAATTTGGCAAAGGCAGGAAAATAATCTCGTCTAAAATCTGCAGTTTCACTGCTTCCACACTCGGCGTCTCTCATCCTTTGTACTGTCCTGACTCACAGGGAAAGCCAGCTCCTTCTGTCGGAATCATGGGCCTGGGTTTCTGAACTTTGCTTATTCTTAAACAGGGCTGCGTGGAAGACCAAGCCCATAGGAAGGATGTGAAGTGGTTATAACTTCACTTGTGTTAACTATGGTGTTAACTTTAGATGGCTCCTCATATTTGCTGATCGAGTGTATATGGACGGTATTATTTCATATAGAGGAACACCCGTAGCATTAATACTGGAGAATTTAATCACCCAAATTAAAACCCTTAAGCGCCTTAGCACCTCACTCACGGTGCAGCCAGGTGTGTAGCAACGCAAAGCAATTGCTCCCATGTGCGATGCAGGTCGCCCTGCAATTCCCCACCATTGCTTTGCAGGGGAGAGGGAAGAGCCAAAAAACCCCAAAAAGACAAAGCCGAAAGCATTACTAAAATAACGTGTCACGTGAGAGCCCTTGGAGGGAGCTGAGGACGAGAGAGCTGTCTGAGGGCAACCCACTCAGGAGCTGGAAAGCCGAGACGTGCTTGGACGGGCTGCGTCCGCCCAGCCGGCCGGGTGAGTCAGCCCCGTGCCCTGCCGCCTCCAGAGCGTCTGTTTGAAGTTTTGCACAGAGGACTTAGCAGACAGGCTGCAGCCCTGCTCATCCCCTTGTGATACCATCTTAAAGACAGGAATGAATATATCCCGGCAGCCTTCCTTTTATCTCTCGGGAGACACTGCATAGAGCCCTGCAGGTTGGGCAGCCTTTCTCTTAGGAGCTGCCTGTCATTTATTTGAAAAGGTTCTCCTTGAAGGTTTGGGCCACTGTGGGCCTCAGCCAAAGGGTGACAACTCTGAAGGAGATGTGACATCTCAGGACCGCACCACAGATTGTGTCTTCCCCGTTGCGAGCCACTCCCACAGATACATACGAGGAACAGGAAGGAAAGGGAAAAATGTTCAGGGAATTCACATTTCCAGTCTTGGCCCTTACGTTAAATGCAAGGCATCACATTAAAAAGCATGCGCTTACACCCAGCATGCATACTTAATTTTAAAGTTCCTTCCTTCAGTCCTGTCAGTGCGTTGCAATGTAATAGCATTTCACGCTCTACTTACTTAGGTGTTCCACACTTCTCCTTCTTTGCCCTGTGCCTGGCATGAGTTTCCCTTACTGTGTCCTTTTAGAAAGCGCACAGTGGTCTAATCTCTGCCTGCATCAGGGACACTGTACCTTGGCACATGGAAGTCTTGTGATATTAAACCAGCGAAGCATGTGGATGCTCTTACAGCAGCAAAATTATGTTCTGTAGTTGTTCATCACAGGAAAGTTATCACCCCTCCCTACCCCACAGCAAAACAAGTTATGCTAATAAAGCTTCTTTAGCACACCTATGTGGGTCAGGTATCACATCTCTCTGCCGCTCTCATCCACATATTTATGCAGGCAGAAGCCTATAGCATAGACCTGCCTCTAGAGTAGATTTTGCTTGCAGCAGCGTGGTGATTATATAGTTGGGCAGGCCAGCATTTCCAGATGCAACAACATATTTCACTTCCACATATGAAACAGCAGTATTAAAAACCCCTGATCCACCCTTGCATGACCCATTTGCCTTTACTCTCTCCTGCATCAGTAGGGTGGAGACACAGACAAGCTGGTTCCTCTTGTCATCCCAATAACAGCACCAGCCAGGAATTTTACAGAGGGGTTAAATTTCCCTCTACGAGCCAACACATTTTTTGTAGTCTTTCCTTTAAAGAAAATCAAGAGCAGTATAGGAAATTTTTATTCCTTTTCCATTGCTGAAGATACTCTCTCCCACCATTCAGGAAGTGTTTTTTGTGTGTTGGCCTGTGCAAAAGTTGACAGATCGCTGTTGCATCCTGGACCAAGAAGCGTGAGGTCATTCTTGCTCGTGCTTAGGTAGTAGTTAGCAGCACCTGTACCCTATCTGTTGGAGCAGTTCAAAATGTCACTGCTCCAAATGATTGCAGGTCAGCAGTTAAAAATCTCTTTTGAATAGGATTAAGGAGACAAAAACACTTCCAGAAGTGCCAATGCTGTGTATTTCAGGCAGGACTCTATAGAAAACCCCATGGGTTTAGGTGTCTTGGTTGCCTTCCTATTTATTCACTGGCAAGCATCATGAAATATTTTCTATCAATCCCTGTAAGAGCTGTTGCATAGTTGAACTGACAGTCTAGCAATCACGTCATAGCTGAAAGCAGCATTTCTTTTTGCCGGGCTGTATCTAAAACCATAAACATTTCTTTCAAAACCACCTTTATTTCTCATTTGGCAGATTCCTTATTTTCCTGCTGCAGGCCTCATTCGCAACATGTTTGCAAATGTACTAACACAGCCTGTTAAAGACAACTGATGCCAGCGAGTCCTTAGTCCTATCCCCAGCACTACAGGTGGAAGATAACTGAAAATGCTAATAAGTTAAAAAGTCTCTGTAATAAACTAAAAACTAAAAGTAAAGTTCTCTGCAATAATTATCTTCAAAGCTCACAGAATTTAATAGAGAAGATTTCATCTATAGCATATCTATATTAAATGTTCACTTTTTTTTTCCTAATTCTATAGCAAGGAGATGGTTATATCCTACAGAAGAACTAGAAACTAGGCTATGACATTTTTGTTAAGCTCCATAGATTTCTGAGCACCTCAGAATACAGAATCAAAATCAAAATTTTGAAAATACCTATTGAATCTGAGGTACATTTAAATACTTCTTCCTTTCTGTTAGAGGCATGTTAGTAACAAAAGGTTGATTGTTAGGAGCACAAGGCAAATGCCTAGCTGCATGAAAATAGCTGACAACTGCTAATGTTCAATAATCTCATCTGATAAAACTATGCAGAGGGAGTAATTGCATGAGGATTTCAGTAAAAGAATGTGCAGCTGGTTTTTCTGGCTTTCCAAAAGCAGCCTGCGTTCCCGTAAGCACTGCTAGGCAATCATTGCCTCCTGATTTCCCTTAGACCTTCTGTGTGGACTCAGTAGCTAATTCTGCCTTTGCCTATCAAACACCTTTAGCCAGTTTGCCTCTGTGCATGTAGTTGCCACTGAACGCGGCAGGTAGCCAGGCCACAGGGCTCTGAATCTGGGGCAAGGCTGGGGCTGGTGTCCCAGGAAGATGAGGACGTGGGGTGGACATGGTATCTCTCCAGAAGTTACAGTGCAGCTATCTAACTACCCTTTGCTTTGGATGATCCAAGGAATGGGACTGAAATGCAGCAGTGTTGATATGTGAAAACAGTGCAAATTGCTGCAAACAAGGATTTAGGAGCTTCAATTTTGCACAAATCTGAAGGGAAAAACCGCACCAGTGTTCATAGTATTATGCCTAAGGACATTATTTATTCCATTCATATAGCATGATCCTGTTTTTAATGAGCAGGCAGAAGTACTTGGCAGGTAAATCGCGTAGTCATGGACTAAGTATTAGCTACTGTGAAATTGAATTCTGTACTTGTGTGCCTAATGCAAACAGTAGTGCGCACACACAGAGTCTAATGTTCCCAGAGAAACCAGGGCTGACATTTAACTGCCCCTGGGAAAAGAGGAGGAAATTAATACAGTGGGTATGGAAGACAGAGACTTGACACAGCAAGAAGAAACAAGAGGCAGAAAAGAGGTGAATGACTGGATGGTGAGTCAGTGATATTTTTGTTGAGTTTATGCATGTTGTTTATTTTCTGGGCGTGATATCCAAATTAAACATTAGATATACCTGAAGAATGGATACATAGACGTACTGTTGAGTGTTCCCAGCTACTGGGATGCACATGGACACACAAACACCACAAGAAACAACATTAAAAGAGGCCTATTAAGGCTGCAAGGTCAGTTGTTCAGAATTATGACAATCAGAGCAAGCCTGTTTCTTCCTTTCTTTGTGCTTATGCCTCATAACCCAGTTTTTAATTACATGGTAACAGGTTTTTTTATTTTTTTTCTTCTGTAGGGCACCTGCCTCAGTCAGTGCACACAATAGGCAGTGTATGCTCTAAGAAGGTAGTATTTCCCAGTTCAATATACATCTTATTTACTGTGTGCTCTCCAGTCCCAGCTCTGGAGAAGAATTATTGCTTAGGATGTTGCCTGTGGAGCTCATCACCATCACATCTTGAGTGCTTCACAACATATCCATCTAGTTTTCACCCCTGAGATGTGTATAATTCCCACAGAAAGAAGGTGATAAAACAAATTGGCAAAAGCCAAACACCATCTGTCTGTCGTGGAGTCTTCCACTGGAAATGCCAAGGACCTGTTTTTTCAGACAGCTTAGTGTTATACACTTGGACTGTTCAATGTAGAGTTCCCGTTGGCTTCGGTCACAGCTGTGGATACTGAGTCCTGCATTTCAGACTTCCATGAAGCCAGGCCACTTGCTCAGAAAGAAAAGAGCATGCTAATCATGGTCATTAGGGCTGAATGCGGGTTGGAGTGATTTGCCTGGCATTCTGTGACTAAAGCCCATGTGGAAATCAGTTTCCCACGTAGCCTTCAACTGCTTCAACCATTACGCCTTAATTTCACTTCTTGTAATCTTCTGGCTCACTCATTTTATAGCTTCTAACTCTTGCAACAGCTGAAGCAGGGATCCAACCGACACGATGCCAGGCTTTTAATTTTTTTTTTCCAGGCTGATACCCATTTGGGCCGTCAGCACAGGTGGGATGTTTGGTCCTCACCTCTGCAGCCTTAGCTCATGAAATACTTGGGCTGAACTGATCTCCTCCAGCAAGCACTTGGTTAAGGTAGTACAGTCCTGCATCTGAGTATCCCAAGTCTCCTGCCCTGGTAACTTGGTCAGTCTCGGGGTTCCCGCTAACACTGTTGTCTGTCCTGTCTGTCCTGGGCCAGAGCCAATTCTATCCCACTCTCCACAAATCCTTCTGGATTTGTCTTCATTTTGCCCTGGTTCACCTGTCTGCTGCACTGATTCCCAGGCCCTCCCTGCCTGCCTAGCCAGCTCTGTCTTTAGCTCTCAGCCCCTCTTTACATTCACAGTTGCTCTCCCTGTAGGTAGTTCTCAGTCTTAGTTTCTCCCCATCTTTCGCCTGGGCTTTTTGTGCCAATTTTCTCCCAAATCTAGTACAGCCGAAGGCTTGCCTCCCCTGCCTCCTACACCGCGAATGCTAACAGAGGTAGCCCTGAGTATCTGCAACACGTCCTTTACTTTTGGCACGACTTTTACTGGAGCCAAGATGGGTCGACGGTCTCCTGAGGCTGATGGCAGCCCCGCTCTATAAAAATGAGTTGATGACCCATCAGTTCCATACCTCCCCCTTTCCCCTGACTATTTCTATAGTGCTGCCTGGCTGCCATGGATGAGATCTGAGATCTGAGGTCGTTCCCAAACCTGCTTTTCTCATCCTCTTAAATATGTAACTTGGCTGCCAAGTCATGGATATGTGCTTGGCAGCCTGCAATAGCAACTGGAAACACAACATACACAATACAATTGTCAAAAAAAAAAAAGAGATGGCTATAGAGAACAGAGCCAGACCTGCATTTTCAGGCTGATTTGAGATTTAGCTATCCATGAACTGATTGTGTTTGCATGGATAAACCTTTATAGAGTACCTACAGAAGAAAAGACGCAGTGTTTGGAAGGCTATGGAAATGGGGGGAAGTTAGCAACAGATTGTTTTATGGAGATTTTCTTTCCCCACATTGTATTGTTCATTTGTTCTTCCATGTGGTCATGAACATCTCAGTGTTGGTTTCAGGAGTATTATTTTCCCTAGTTAGAAACTACTGCAAAAATTAATGATGCTGTCTTTAACAGCTGAAAGCACAGGGAATGTTCCTTCTGTCTTACTGACCTGACCTGTCTAGAAGTCTGAGGTCAGGTATTTTCATCTCTTCAAAGTACATACTGGCCTAGTGCAGCTGTACTAGCAAAATTTTCCTAAATTGTGGCTGGCTTTCGCCTTAGAGCTGACCTGATCTATTGAGACATGTGGTCCTCCCCCTGTCCCCTTATCTTTATCTACATCTCTGCTGGCCCTTCTCTGACTCCACCTTGAAGTGATGTAAAATTCTAACTCAGCAGAAAGCTTCTCATTTATTTTTTCTGGATTACGATTTTTGACAGTTTAGGGAGCCGCCTTGCTGTGGGGACAGAGAAGATAAAGAATCAACACAAAGATAAATGGTGGGAAAACTTTGATGGGAGCAAGAATGCCTCTTCCATCAACAACTAGCTATTAGGCTGGCTTAGCTGTAACGTGAAACCTCACCCTTCATGGGGACTTGACTTCTATTGGCAAAAAGTGCTTTTATCAATATAACTTGTACCAATTTTGGGTGCGATCTAAGCTGTATCAGTTATACACGACGCTGATCCACTGTGAATGACTGGTATGACAGATTCTCTGCTTGCAAAAGCAGATGCCTCACAATATCCCATAGATCAAAACCCGTCCCTCCAAATCATGCCCTTAAGCGACCTGCCTTAGCGTACGGGAATTATTTCCAGGGGCAACTAGCAAATCTCGAGCTGATTGCTCACATAGGGACCTAGATCATGTCACAGACTTGTGACCTGGTAGACATACTTTTAAATCTTGTAAAGTCCCAAGCTAAAGTATGTTTAACATTCAGAGTGCTGTACAGACATCAATGCCCACAACAGAGGGACGAGGTGCAGCTGCCTTCACCGCTGCTGGTCCTGGGCCAGCAACCAGGAAAACCTCTGCAGCTCCCGATCGTCAAAACCACGGTAAGCCCAAATGAGTGGCTGTGGAGATATTATCGTGTGGAAAGCATTTAATTTCCCTGTTTGGGCTAAAATGTTACCCAGGGAAGCTGCTTAGCAGAACTGGGAAGGAGCAGAGCACGCAGACCATGAGTCCCAGTCCACAGAGCAGGCTGAAAGGGGGGGATTGAGGTGCTGGGACCCGTGGTTCCGAGGGAACAGCAGGCTGTCACCAGGAGACTGCCGTCAACAGTGCCTGCCTTAGCCCCTTCGCTCCTGGCAGTGTCCCAGGCAAGCGCCATGCTGTCTGTGAGTCTCCCCACCTTTCCCAGCTCCATCTTGTTGCTGCTGTTCATGTTCGCCTCCGCAGCAGATCCCGGGGGCCACCGGAGGCCCCATGGGGCGGGCAGGGCAGGGCAGGGACCTGTCCCGCTGCCCCAGCCAGGGAGCGTGGTGGCCGGGGACAGTCATTCAGCCATTCGTATTAGTGAGAAGCAGCTGAGGTGTATTTTGAAGACACATGAGTGGTATTTTCTCCTTCCTGTGATGTGTTGGTAGGCCTTGCGATGCCGTACTACCACCTTTCCTATTTTTCTTTCATGGTTCATAATCGCCTGTGTGTAACATAAAGGTATAGCATTTGCATGGCCCTTTTCATCCGAGAGTTGTAAACCAGTGTTACGAAGCTGGAACCAAAGACTAAAACAGACAAGTTGAAATAACTACTTTTTGTCAAAGGATTAGAGCCATGGTTTCCTAATACTCATCTCTGTGGTCTAACCATTGCATGGGCTGCTGGCTGCTGACGTGAAATTATTCTGGTGTCCCGTGTCCAGCGCTCTACTACCAAATTAGATTGAGCAAGAATTTGTGAGAGCCTTGTGGCTGGCTGGCTGAATGGTACCTGGCAAAAAGTCAAGGAAAGCCTTAATGTTTCTCTCGGTTTAAATTTGTAGGCAGAAGGATTTCAGCAATAAAGAGTCATTTTGCTTTAAAGGTGACCTGCAAATAATAGTTAAGGGTTTGTAAATCTCTCTTGTTAATTAAGAAAGGGACTAATAGATCTTCTTTATTTCCAGGGGATTTTTTTTTAAATGGATTTTTAAAAAAATATATGGATGCTGTAAATGCTGTTACTAGTAGTTTTGTCCAGTGTGTCCCCTGAAGGGTCTATCTGGTGTTTATTGAAATTTCTCAGAATATCAGGAAAGTGCATAACATATTCCATTTTTAAACAAAGGTTTCCTTTTTCCTGACACTTAGTCTCTACAATTACATAAATATTATAAAAAAACCCCAAACCCCAAATAAAGGCAACGTGTTGTTTAATGCATGGTTCCATTTGATTTCTCAGTCTTTATCGATTCACTGGCAATCAAAGAACTGATGTTCCTTAGCAAACTGTCAATTATTTATTCATACCCTGAAAGACATAAAAAGGACAGATACATGTTTTTCTTTCTTATGCTGGCAACCTTTAATCTCAGAGAACTTCTGTTCAAATGACTCACACACAAACAACAGCTGGGTGAAAAGCAGACTGAAGAAAAATAGAAAGTGGCCCATATGCACAGTGCTTGCACTATAAATACTTTGTTGGGCTGAGAACTTGAGCATAGATTTATGACATGGACTCTATATGCTGTTTTCTTGCAGACGATAAAACTAACTCCAGGCGTGTGGTACTGGAAGGATGATACTAACACACTTGAATTTGCAAGGTAAAACAATGATGTTTAGTTTCAAATTAAGCAGGTTTAGGCCTTGATATAGCAGTTCCAAGTAAGGTAAAGTCAGAGTCTAATATTGTTTTGCCTGAACATCAGCTGCAGGACAAACTCCCTCTTTCTTTCTATTTTTTTTTTTTCTTTTTTTGCAATTGAGACTGGAGCTCCTTAACTGCTGCTCTGTGGCATCATATTAATGGAGAAAATCAGAAATATGCATTTACTCCGTACTGCTCTCAAGCTGAAGCCGCTCCAGAGGGATGGCTGAAAGTGTGTGGCGAGTCCTGCCACGTGTCAGAAATGTGTACCATGTGCTGGAGCAGCAGTGCTGGACACCAGGGCCAAATGCCACCCCAGGTGTCTATAGGTGGAGGTTCACAGACTGATGTTCCCTGTTGCCGGTGTTAGCTATGATCCCGTGCAATGGTGAGCACCAAAGGACTGCAGACCTTTAGGGAAACCACAGGTCTGCGGGAGACAAAGTGCACATAACTGTGCTTTGTGGCAGCTGTGGATTAAGACTTTATCAGGCCATTTAAACCACTGAGGCAACCCCCCCCAGCACCCAACCTATATCCCCCTGCTCTCTTCTCAAGTGCAGGGCAGGGAGCGTGGCGGAGCGCGGCGGCCGTGGGTCGGTCACACGCTGCCTGCTGCTGCCTCCTGCCCTCCCGGGCATTTTCCAAGGTTTTGTCACGGTGGAGCCAGGCTGCTCACCTCTCTCCTGGTCACACGGCTGCTGCAGGCACCTTTCATGGTCTGTGTCTCAGCAGCTCCGGCCAACTTTTCCGCTGGGCTTGGGAATGCTGCTGACTCTGCCCGGTAGCTCTCTGGGGAGAGGTGTGAGCTCCCTGGTGACCTCTGCCTGTCTCTGCCCTCAACGATCCCAAAGAAAAGCTCTGGAATGGAGCAGTTTACATTTAAAATCTTCCTAAAGCCACTTGAGACACCGATCGCTTGAAGGGTTTACATGGCGCAGTGCATTTGGTGGCAGGAGACAGAGCAGGAGGACCCGGGGAAGCCCCTTTACTCTTTGCTTCTGCGCTCTTGAAAGCAACGTCTCACGTTGACCTCACCACAACCCAGATGTTTTCTTAGTGTCAGTTAGAGGCCAAAATAGGTATGTCTTTGTATCATGGGATGTTGACCTCTTTGTACCGCTGCTAGTAATTTAAACTCATGCTGCTGCATGCTCATACTCTATATTTCAGCTCCAATCCAGCAGCTGAGGAAAACCTTAAGGAAGGAAAAAATATTCCCTTTCAGGAAATGCGTGTCAAGACTTTAAAGAGGTATTTCAATTCAACTAGCCTAGCTCAAAAAAAACCAAGATCATTTGGGTGGGAATATTTTCATCCATTGTCTGAGGATCATGTCTGAACAAAGCGCATGAAACAGGAAGCCAGCTGTCATTTCAGCAGGGCGGATGAGTGGTCTGAACATAAAAACAGAGCCAGACATGCCTGGTGTTGAATGCTAGCTCAGGCACTAGCCTGGTATGACTTTGGTAAAGTCATTCAGCATCTCTGTTGCTGTTTCCAGATCGCTCAGAACGAGGTAATAATTCTCATCTACTCTAAAGAGTATTGTGAGGTAATTAATTCATCTGTGTAAGGCACTTCAAAGATTAAAGTATTATTATTATTAATATTAATAATAATAATAATTTTATAAATTCACAACATGGTATAGCTGACTTTCATCCATTACTTAAAACCTCTTTGATCTAAATAATATAGTTGCAATTTATTATTTTAGCAACTAAAAGAGCAACTTCAGACGCAACCTTAGAGGTGAAATGTCCTATTTCTCTCAACATCCCCAGCCTGTTTTGTGGTTATAATAGTTGAAAGCTAGTTCAGGATACCTGCCAAACACATTTCACTGCCTGTCCCTTTGAAACTGAGTGCAATGAAGAGAGTACATACCAGGTAGATAATCTTAATATTCTCAGACTGGAATTAACTCTGTGTCCTTAAATATTATATATTGGTCAACCACTAGCATCTTCCAAGGTGACTGCAGTGCAACTCTCCCTGAAAGAAGGCTGGCTGACAAAGAAGGAAAATTGCATAGGCTGTCCAAGTGGCTACAACATAAATATGTGACGTTGGATGATGTCAAACGTGAGTAATTGCTGGTATTTCTTATCAGCAAGGCATCACCAAGTTAGAAAGTTATTTCTACTAACACTAGCAATTTTTTTGAGGAAATATTGTTTTTCTCCTCTGTTTTCAGATGCTGCTTTGCTTTTGAAAGAAGCAAATAAATC
The DNA here is from genome assembly GCF_026419915.1 of Harpia harpyja. Classification (NCBI taxonomy): domain Eukaryota; kingdom Metazoa; phylum Chordata; class Aves; order Accipitriformes; family Accipitridae; genus Harpia; species Harpia harpyja. The sequence continues at coordinate 74,715,619 of NC_068942.1, read as the reverse complement.
ACATCACATGTTGCCATTTGCAGCAGTTATCAGGTACGTCATTTAGAGTCTGTTTCAAGAATTATGTGTGTGTGTAGCTGGTAGTGGAGGGACCAGGGTGTATGGGAAGTAGAATACAAAATATCAGAGGTTTAAAATCTCTCATCTGTGAGGTTCAGTGGGAAACAATACCAAATGCATGTTGTCCTCAACACGTGCAGAGAAATAACCCTGTCACCTGTTTGAAAGCCTTCCACTCTGTTACCTAAAGGAAGCCAAGAACTTGGGCCTAAATATCTGAAGGCTGTTATCCATTTTACTCTAAGTTAGTTAAATTCCATGTTAGCCAGTGCATCTGCAACACTGTGTGAACCAGGAGTGCTAACACAACTGGGAACCTGGGCTGCCTTCCTGTGCTGCTGCTGTTCCCTTCAGAGCTACAGGCCTCATTATTTGCTGCTGTCGCTTATCAGCATTACTTCTCTATAAGCTAAAGGCGAGGAGGCAGCAGGCGGAGCATTGTGTCTCAGAGGCATATCCCTGAGATCACCAGGGCCATACAGTGGCTGCATTGTCTTTGACTTAGGAATGTATCTGTAAACCTTGTTGAGCCTTAGCCGTACTGTCCTTTCAGAAGGGGAGAAGTGTCCGAGTCGTCCCCCTTTTCCTTTGAATGTGAATGCCACTCTTCCAGCATGTTCAGTCCAGAAAACATGCTCCTTGGAAGTATGTCTGGTGATATCCAATTCAATCCACTCTTCAGTGTGTTTATTGGACTCTGTTAGTAATTCTCTAAAAGCCTTTAAAGTCTTGGTGTGGGGTGGAGTGCTTGCTACGAATAGGTCTCAGCCATATAGCTAATATTTGGTATAATGCAGACCCCTGAGCAGAGACTTTGTTCTTTTTCATAATGATCTGGTGGTGTCTATATCTGCAAATCTGCAGACTTCACAGTGACCTTTCTATCTTCCATTTAGGAATGAGAAACTAGATATGTTCCTCATGGCCCTGCTCTTCTACCTATCTTTTTACCTGGAAAAAATTGCCCTGGAAAAGAAGTGCAGATCCTTGATTTCGTGAGTACAAGACTTTAGGGCTATAAGTACACAGAGCTTGCCCCAGCAAATCTGGAATCACAGGGCAGTCTTTCGTGTCAGAATCGGTGGGATTCTGCATATGAGCAAGGACTGCTTGCTATACTGGCCGAGTCTATATATAGAATACTAAGGAGAAAAACTCCTTGGTCTCACCATTTATGTCTCCTGTCCCCTTGTCCTCTGTGCTCTCCAGGACGTAGGCTCCTCTCACTATGTAGAGAGAGAGGTTTTCTGGGAGGGTTTGAACCCCGCTTTGCCCCAGCCTTGCCCTGAGTGGCATGCATGTTGTTCACGTGGCATGGCATCACCGTAGTCTCCCTTTCAAGATGGTGGCTGCATCCAGTCCTGCTGCAATGGAGTCACCAAATAATTTGGGTCCTCAAGGTAATGCTGCAATTTGAATAAATCATTACTACTGCCACCAACATTAAATCTATGTGAGTGCCCTGGTTTGAATTACCATCCCTTAATGCCATTTCCCAGTAATAACATTAGCATCCAGTCATTTCTGCTTGCAATAGAGAGCAGCAAATAGTCGCAGCTGGGTCTGCTGGGGGTTAATTTGTGCTGTGGGTCACATCGCTTTAAGACTTTGTTTCTAAATACTTTGCAAAGCAGGTTCAGATGACTCTTAGGTGCTGGAAACATGTTACAACATGAGGAATATATGCTAGGAAAGCAGTTCCCAAGTAAGGGTGTGTGACCATGCTTGCTACCTTGCAGAGTGGAAGTGGGGATGTCAGGGGAATAGTTTAGGAGCTGCTGTGTTAGAGGGTTATATGCCTTGGGAGAAAGCATTGCAGAGTTACAGACCATGATTGTAAGAAACTTCAATGATTTTCTGGAGTCTATAATACTCTCTGAGAATTGATTGACCATTTTCTTAAAACACTTAAATGATTACTTACTTCACAATTCATGAAGCCTTGATATAAAGAGGGGCTGATTTATCTGGATTGAAGACAAGACTGTTGGAGGATTGCTGGCCTTCAGGAATTGATTTGTTCTATATCCGTAGATTGCCAGGTGTTTCTTTCATTGTGGGAGGAATAATTCATAAATAAAGAAAATCATCAGTGTAGTTTCATACATAAAGGTTGTAGATTCAGTTGAGGTGCTCTGGGCTGCAGTTTACAAAATGATTCCCTCGCTCTTGGCTGGTAAAGGACAAGGAGGCCACTCCATGGGTCATGACACCTGCCGTGGTTTAACCCCCAGCCAGCAACTGAGCACCAACGCAGCTGCTCATTCAATTCCCCCCCACCCAGTGGGATGGGGGAGAGAATTGGAAAAAATAGTAAAACTTGTGGGTTGAGATAAGATCAATTTAACAGGGCAAAAAGGAAGAAAATAATAATGATAATAATAACAACAATAATAAAATGACAATAATAATAATAACAAAAGAACTGCAATATACAAAACAAGTGATGCACAATGCAATTGCTCACCACTCGCTGACTGATGCCCAGTTAGTTCCTGAGCAGCGATCCCGCCCCACGCCAACTCCCCCCAGTTTATATACTGGGCATGACGTCACATGGTATGGAATACCCCTTTGGCCAGTTTGGGTCAGCTGCCCTGGCTGTGTCCTGTGCCAACTTCTTGTGCCCCTCCAGCCTTCTTGCTGGCTGGGCATGAGAAGCTGAAAAATCCTTGACTTAGTATAAGCACGACTTAGCAACAACTGAAAACATCAGTGTTATCAACATTCTTCTCATACTGAACCCAAAACATAACACTATACCAGCTACTAGGAAGAGAATTAACTCTATCCCAGCTGAAACCAGGACACACCTCAATATGGCACATATCATCTACTGGTGTGGCAAATACAGAAACAGACTGAAATAAAGAGGAATTTGGTCCTACTGCAATTTGGGGTTATGTTTCCTGGATCAAGGGGGCTCTGGTTAGTAAGTATCAGCTATAAGCACTGGATAAACCTGTCCAGGAGAGACTTGTCAGTGTGTTCTGGCATGCAGTGCTCTCAGAAGGCTCCTGCCTTTTGGTGGGAAACATGTACTGACTCTCTACTTCTACAATGCTGTTTTATTTAGATTCATTACCTCCCCTGAAGGGAAGTGTCTTGCTTGTTAGGATTACCTGCATGCAGTGTAACATCAGAGAAGCTTAAAGAAGACACACTTATCATGCAGAAGCAGGAATTCAGCATATTGATCTACTGAAGTATAAATACAAGGAAGGAAAATAAAATGACAAAAGGCAATTTTATGTCCTATTTAATGTTGAAGCTCATCCTTAATGTTTTAGCATCTTAGCTGGCTTGGAGGAACAGGGAGATATTAATCACGGTGTGAAGAGCTTTCTGATACTGCATCTTCTTTCCCTGTTCAAGACCTCCCATTTCTTCTGTTATCCACTTGGTCTAATTCTGAACTTGGTATGTGCTATATTTCAAATCAAATGTAGCAAGGACCGTCTTTTTCCTCCTGCGGAGTAAAGTTCTGGAATGGTCTTCCACTAGGAAGTAGTGGGGGCAGGCAAGAAAACTACATTTTTCTGAAGGTGGAGCTTCCTGAGCTTGTGAAAGGGATTTTATAACTACTTAATAGAATCATAATGACAGAAAATTATACTTGTGATAAGAATCCTTGGGTTTATGATATGCTGATGTATTTGAGAGGATGGGAAACAAGATTACATAGCCATTTGTTTTCCTGTATCTATCCCACATAAATCCCATGCTCAGGGCTGTTGCTAGTGGCCTGCTCAGGAAGAAAACTCCCCCCCCCCGCCTTCCTCCAAGATACAATTTAGTTCCAGAGGCTTTTTTGCTTTCCTGTGTAGTACTGGCTATGTGCCACAAGTAAAGACAGACTGGAGGCAAGACATGCCTGTACCATTTCATGTTTCTCGTTAGTGATACCTATAATTTGCTCCCAGTTAAACTGACAGACAGATTACTTGGAGACAGGGCTTGGTGACTCGCCTAGTCCTTTATCAGCCTCATGTTCCTATATGACAGACACATCCAACAGTTGTGCAGTTCTCAGGCTGCTCTTCTTGTAGACCCTGTGTGATAACCTAGTAACACAGAAAACAGTGCTGGTTATTCCTGCTCCTAGCTGGTGTGTTTTGGGGTTCCTGCCATTGGGGCTGCCTATGAGAGATGCCTAACTCATCTGTTGGGTCTACTTTTGTCCACAGGGAGCCAGGCCTGATGGTCTGAATAGCTCCTCAGCTGTCTTGAGCCTAGACCATGTAGAAGTATCGGTGTCCACAGTGCCTCAAGAGAACATCTAAGACCATCCTGGCTTCAGAAGTCATTGCTTCTGTGCATTAAACTTTCTTTGGAGAAAGAAAGTATTGGAAAGGGGTTCCTATCAGAGAAATCAGGATGAATCTGGACATCTTTGACTTCTTGTGACTTTGTCTTTTGTTGATGCCAGGCTGATTCTTTGTAAATCCAAGCCGGAGGCTTTCCTGGCTTTTTCTAGATTCAGGAAGATCTTTTAACTAACTTCAAAAACAACCAAGCAGTTTTCTAAAGCAGTGGGCATGAGGCATTCCCCCACTGCAGACAGCTTGGGAGTATTCACCTCTGAAATATGTGACTCTAAGAACAAGAACTCACCAGCGGTGTATGAGACATGAATGGAACAAGGCCTATTATTTCTGTCCTGCATTTTCTTTCCCCTTTAGTTTCTGTCTGTTTCTGCTTCCAACCCTTTCATGTCTTTTGGGGAAAATCTGCTGAATTTTATTAGCAATTATCCTTGAGAAGCCCAGAGTAATTGTCCTAATTTATTAAAGGTGGGTTGTGTAGGAAGCTTTAGAGCTGGAGGCCATCAGGCACAGGACAGATAGAACCAACTCTCCTGAGTGTGAAAGGAGGCTGGTAACTTCTAGGCTGGCAGCGCTCCCAGGCACCGGCAGACAGTCGGGCGGATTACAGGGGAAGCAGAGGAAATGGAAAGCTCTTTGGTTTGGCATTTCCTTAGTGTTTGATCTGAATTGGTTTAAAATACAGGCTTGCGGTGTCAGCCGTTCCTGTTTAGAGGCGGTCCCAAAAGCACTTCGTGTGCCTTTTTGAAGAGGAGTAAGTGCTGTCTCTGAATGAGCCAGACCCACTGCTCCAGGCTGCCCGGTGACAGAGCCTGCGCCCGGAGATACCTAAATGCACCTCCGAGGCTTTTATGCAGGCTGCAGAAAAGGTTCATAAGCTATGCAGCATCAAAGACGGCAACCTGACGGGCTGTGGGCATGCGCCTTGTAAGTTGTGTGGGGCAAGAGAGACTGTCTGGGCCCAAGCCCCAGGCCTCGTGGCCCCACCGGCATTGCCAAGCTGTGCTGGAAGAGCCTGAGCCCAGCCTTGCTACAGAGGGGTTCCCTGACGGTGGGGTCATGCCGCGCCGGGGCTTACGTGCCTGAAAACCACACTTACATCCCCAAAACAGCCACTCTTTCTAGCATCCCTTGTGTCCAGAGCACCTTCCCGGAAAACTTTTTTTCCCTTCTTGTTTTAAACAGGACTATGATATTTTTAGACAAGAAAGAAATGGACGATGTGTCGGCGAAGTTAGCAGTGGCCAGGATTCACCTTGCCAAGGCGTACTCTAACCTCGTCCTCGGAGGAGGCATGGCACAGCAGTGCCACATGCCTAGTGGAAGGTAAGCCAGTCCCTTCTGGGGACTCTCGCTATGTCAAGGGCCACAGCAGCCCAGGGCCAAGGCCTCTGTTGAGTGACACAAGTGAATGCCCAGGGTAATAAATGTCTTGTGAGCCAAGGAATCACAGAGGGCTAAGGGACCATGAGACAGAGGAGTGTCCCTGCAGCTCTATCTCATCTCATAACCGACTCCAAAAGTGTTTCTGGTGAGCTGTTGCCAACTGATTTGGCCACAATGACTTGCAGGAGAGCGCTGGATACCAGACTGGAAAACTCTAGCCCTGGTATGCGGAAGCCTTGCTAGATACACAGAGCAGGAAACTTTAATGGGTTCACCGTGAAGTCAGCAGGGCAAAAATCAGTGCCAGCCCTGGATCTTACCCCTGCCACTTCCACTTAACTAAATCTTGAAAGCAAATGGTTACGTATCTGCTGGTTGCCAGTGATCCTGGCATAAATTTCCTCTAATGCCAAGTCTGAGATAGCATAAGACTAGTCTAGCAAGTGAAGGAGACCATCTTCCTGAAGGGCAGCAAGTGAAGGAATTAGAAACAAGAAGAGGTTGTGCTTGGGCATTGGAAGTGTAGGACTCCTACCCCTGAGCAGGGACGACAGTGCATGGCTTTTTCGGAGTGGTAGAGACCAACTGCTCTTTAGATGCAAGGGTCCCAGCGATGAACTGAAAGGGGAGAGAAACCCATAGTGGGAATTAAAAAACAAATTGAAGAAGGCAGGAGAGGATGGGAGGGTGTTTGAAAAGGCAGAGAAACCAAGGGAATGGTGAGGACAGGAAAAGGGGAGTTTTAACAGGAGATGAAAGTGTTGTGGTTTAACCCCAGCCGGCAGCTAAGCACCACAAAAAATGGTTAATGGAGGGAGAATGTAATGACAGAGAGATCATACACCGTGCTAGTGTTAGGGACTCTTTCGTCAGCTGTCTATGTACCTGCACAATGTTTCTTTTCCCTGGCAGTAGAAAGGAGCTGGCAGTCCCCACCCAGCACCCCAGTCCCATGGGATCTTCTCAGAGCAGCTTCAGGCAAATTTTTTCAGTCACTTGGTGTGAAACTGCTGCCAGTTCCCCAGAGGAGTCACAAATATTCACCTGCCTTCCTGCAACACAGCTCCAGGCAACCTTGCTCCTGGCTGGGGTGGGGGAACCTGGGTTTCCTTCTAATCAAGAGGAGAAGGTAACCTGTGAAATGATGGAGTCAAAGGGGAGCTGAAATTGCTGTCTCAACAGGGCTTTCATTTTAGTGTGCCCCATCCCACAAGGTGCTGGATGCTGAAAATTAAGAATGCGTTCCCTCTGCACCCTAGCATATCGGCATTTCACTGGGCACTCCTGGGGAACAGTATTCTCTGCCAAATCCCTGCTCCCAGATTCCTGCTGAGCAGAGGCACCCTCTTAACCTTCTCAGTGGTTGGACAGGGAGGGTCATGACAGCATTTCGTTATCTCTGTTGGGTGGCCCTAATGTCTGCACTTATGAAGAGTCCGTTGGAGGAACTTATTGCAGAAAGTAACTTGAAGCCAAGAACTGGATGCAGCTGGATAAAACAGCCTGTCTTATACCCAGCTAGTTAGCTCTGCTGCTTCTTCACTCACTCATATTGTCTGGTGGATGGGAATGTGCAGGAATGAGGCAAGCAAGAGGTCTAGTGGCAAAAAACCACCAGCATGGGAGTGAGAGCAGAGAGCGGAGACAAGAAACTCTGTTCTTTAATATTTCCATCACAGCAGGGGTTAGAGGCTGGCAGTGGGTTGGGATGTCGGTGTCCAGGCTGTGAAAACACAAAGGCTAGAAAAGAGCTGTGTCTTAAAGCCTTCATGATATAAGGTGCTGTATGAAGAGAGACCTCACTGAGTTACTCATAGCAGGGTGGCGGTAGCTGACTACAGCTGGGTTCAGAGTTAGGCTAATGCTGAGCGTGTTATAATATAGGGCACTTCCCATACCATACTGCAATTACAGAAATATAATCTTTTCCAGGCTGACTCAGTTTAGCCTTAAATGTTATCTGGATCCTCCCGGACCATTACATGAACTGCCAAATACAAGAGCTACGGGACAGAACTGGTTAAGACTCTTAATTATGAAAGATGGTTAAGAATTTTTTGAGCACATGTGCTTTTGGATGGGGAAGGTCCTTCATCAAAATGGAAACTGTAGGGAAGGTTACTTTTGATGAAGCTCTTTCAACCTGAAAAAGCTGAGAAACTATTGATAATGTACCACCCCCAGTTTTACTGTATTTTCTTATAACCCAGCTATGGGTTCATGATGGTGTTGAAGCTTTTGCTTTTTACTCTAATTCACCGTAGCAACATCTTAATGAAATCTTATACTGTGTTGGTAAACTTGCTTTCCCTTCCAGATCTGCCAAATGTCTATGTATGTGTTCATGTGAAATTATTGATTTTTCATGTAAAGGTTTTCTCTGAAATTTTAAAAAGGGAGTCCTAGGTGGAGAACATCTTCATCTTAACAATTTACATGATTTGTAAAATGCAGCATTAAAATCCTATCTTGATACTATCCCAGACTGGAATTTGAGAGAGTTCCTCCAGACCTGTTATTTGTGTATGTTAGCATTAGTCCTTTTGTGCCTCCAACGCTGAGGAAGGAATAGGTGTGTCTGGCTTTCTCCTTTTAAGTTGATGGGGATTGTGCAACCTTTTTGTGGTGCCAGTTTCCTTATAGGCATTTGTCATAATGGGAAAAATACAGAGTGTTCCCAAAGGTACATGCATCAATGGTGCAAATGCAGTTGAGCCAGCCCTTACGGATCCTTGAAGCTGGCTTGATCCATGGGCAATTACAGTCACAGCTGCAGCAGAGGGAGCTGCTAAATGGCACACGAAGCATTTCTTCCCCATGTGCCCCTATGCAGAACAATAGTCCTTGTGGACGTCCAAAGCCACTATCATCTTGCATCCAAACCCCACGCTTACTGCACCGTCTGCCCTTGGCTGTACTGTCCTCCTCTTTTATGCATGAACTCATCCCGTCCCCCTCACAGCTCCGAGAAATCAATATTACTATATTACTAGAAGGCACGATGCTTTTTGCTCACTCTTTCACGTTCCTTACAAGTCCTGTCCTGAAGCTTGTTGCAAGTTTGATGTTTTCCTGACCCTTTCTGTGTTTTCCTAGGTAATTAGCAACTGTGCCCTAGACATGGGAGGTGCCTCCTAGTTCAACACTTATTTTAGGAAACTTTACTTCAAGCAAGTCTCTTAGCTTAATACCTCACCTCAGGGAAGAAAGCACTGGGAGAAAGAAGGGTGGAGACCCCTGGCCTTATTTGACTGTAATTATTAGCGTTATTTTCTGTTGATGGCTTCTACATAGGTTTCTCTGTTAAACTAGGGGCTGGTTCTAAGACACTGCATGAGCTCTATAATGTTAAAAGGTGAAGCTGGGTTTCACATTTAGGTTTAAGAAGCTGGGGTCACTTTAGGTTTCTCCACTCTGGTACTCTGAAGACAGAATACTGTGCTTTACTAGAATTCATAAGGAATCAAAAGCATCAGAGTTGTTCTGGGAGTTCTGCTTTGGCAAACGGCCATGCCATGCTTGCAGAATCAAGCTTCTTTTCCCTTGCACAATATGTGAGGTGTCAGCAGGATTATGGCTGGTGGGAGCCAGGTAGGGAGATACATGGTCTTCTTGATCAAAAAGTCAATAAATAGAAGTCAGAAGGTGGTAAATAGAGCTACAGGGCTGAAAGGTGTTATCTTCATGGTCTGCTCTGCATTGATGTTTCTGGGGTGATGGCAGCTGGACATACCCTAGATGTGTGGAACACTTGATGTTATCAGGAAGATAAGGGACATGTCAGGAGGTGGTGAGTTGATGCTGAGACAGGCTTTCCTGAGCATCTAGCAGGACGAAGCCAGCTCTGTGGGGATCTGTAGGCTAGTAGGGAAAATTGGCTTTCATTTCCATGAGGGTGAGTTGTGCCATCTCCAGGACAACTGAGTGGCTGCTGGGATGTGTGCATCACCCTCAGCTTTAATGGCTGTTTCCATGATGGACAGCCATTTGGCTTTGTGTGAGAATCCCCAAGCTCAAGTGGGTGGCGAGAGCATCTCTCAGGTTTCCACTGGGCAAATTGCTGCTTCTTTAACAAAGGCCCTTTGTCATTCTTGGGCATGTTTTACATTTCTTCTTGGAGATACATCAGGCATCTCCTTCCTGGTTTTCAAGTTTATTGTCTCAGCATTGGCCTGGCTTTGTGCCCTCTGTAACTCTGCCTGTTGCGCTTCCAGTGATGTCAGGAAGAGTTTTTTTAATGACTTCAGTGGGAACCGGGTTAGATCAGCGCTGACCACTTTTGAGAGGCCCATGCAGAGAGCTCAGCCTAGATAGCATAGCAGGGGAGCCTTGCCTGCTCATCACATCCAGCTTTGTTCTCTGTCAGATTTAATTAACTGAGCCATACAATATTTTGCATTTTCTCCTTCTGAGGCAATGCAGAAGTCCTGCATTTCTCTTGGACAGTGGGTCTCCACATGCTAGTAATGAGGATCTACCAGCAACAACTTTATTGCCCTGGTGAAATGCCAGCTTGGCATAACCCCATGAGTCATATTCAATGCTCTGTTCAGAGAACTGAAAGGACGACTGCTGCTATTAATTTTGTGCTCTTGTTCACAGCCTTAGGAGAAAAACATCACTGCAGAAAGATCGGGGCTTCTTTGAGGTAAGAAAAACACACAGATAAACAGAGAGTGTGACTGTCAGCCCAGAGGATGTCTCTCCCTTGCACATCCAAATGCTCCTTTCCTTTTTGGTTCCCCCAGTAGTTTACTTGTAGGGCAGAGTACCTAGAATAAAAGTTTACCTCTAGGGCCTAGATGTCCCTGTAAAATACCATCTCTTTGCCCTTCAGCCTAAGCCTTTTCCCCTTGGTGAGTCCTCAGCCAGGGAGTTTCAGTCCCTTTGTGGCTCTCAGACCCCAGGCAGTTCCCACCACAGCCTGAGGTCCTTCTGGGAAGTCTGGTCTATAGATTTCTTCTCATCATTGGCCTCATAGTTTCATCTCTGTTGGTAAGAAATTTTACAGCCTTCTTTTATTTCCATTGCCCATAGCAACATTTCTAGACGCCAATAAGCTCTTCTGGCCTGCAACATACAGCTCCATCAGCCATTTATGAGACTCACTGTGTAGCAGGGCTTCAGCAAATTAATACAAAACAGCTGGGCCCAAATTATACTTTGTACTTCATAAAGTGGGAAGCCTTTCCTTGGAAGAGGGGAACTGTGGAACAATTCCAAGGATACACAGCAGTCCCAGCAATGCCATCTTTTCAAGAACGGACTTAGTAGAGATTTGATTTACTGCGACTTGATACAGCTTATGCCAGGGATCACAAACATTAAATAGGAATGAAAAGCTAGATTTTGTTTTTTTAATCAGCAAGCAGACATGCAGAGGTGAGATGCAATGAGTTCATATTTGGTCGTAATATTTTCTGTGATCATAATGCTGTCATTCAGGGTGGAGATCATCTTGTCTACCTGCAGCTGCCCAAACAATAGCTGTCCAGTCAGACCATGCCCTTCGGCTGCCTTGACAGTCATTGCAGAAAAGAGAAGCTCAGCCAGAGGGTGAATTGTTGCCTCTTGAGATAGATGTGTGCGATAGGAGCCCCCACAGAATGAGTCATCCCATCAGTCTCTTTCCATTGATTATTGAGGGAAACTGGGTGGTGATCTCACATTATCTCCTTAGTTTCTAGCAGCAAGACTAAGCCAAAGTGGTCAGAGTTGAGCACGATGAGATCCATCTGAGCTAACTCTGTTTCTAGCCTCATCTGTCTGCATACCATTAAAAAAACCAGTCCTCTCAAATCTTCACCGATGCATGCATGGTAAAGTTTGATGCCAAATGGTTGCTGGCATTTTAGTGGAGTCATGCCAACCTGCACTCTGGGATGCAGTGGGACTCCGGGCCTTTTCCCGGTGAAAAGGAGATCTGTGTTTTCAATTTAGGGCTTCTACAACTTCTGCAGCTATGTGGCTTGGCTTGTGTTCAGACGGAAGCACTTCCAAGTGATTCGGGAAGAAATCGGCAGGCTTCTTTGCTCCGACATGTTCAATCCCGCCTTAAGAGACAGGAACAATGTTGACTTGCAGAAGCCAGGAGGCTGGACTGCTGGTGCAAACACAGCGAGATTCCCGTATCTGAGATACACATTTGACACACTGGTGAGTCCTTAGGGAACCTGACCTGTCCGAATACACTGAGGTAACACCTGCATTTGTTTTCTTTCAAGAAAAGTCCATGCCAAGCATCCTTCCCTAAATAGCATGGTTCACCAGCGCTCGCCAGTGCTCAGCACGCTGCTGCCCTTACCGAAGGACAGTGCTCAATACCTCTCCCAGAACCACTACTGTCGGGGCAGAGAACCTCGACCTTACACGTGTGATGGCCCGCTGGACTTGTCAGAACTGTTCACTACCAAGTAAGGGGCTATTTCTCTGCATAAATAGATTTGGTAGGGCTAGGAGGAAGGGTCTCTGACAGCTAGCTCTTCCTCACCAGGAGAGGGACCATTGGACTGAGGATTTGGTCTACACAGGAGTTAGAGAGGAACAGGAGTGTAGGTCCTGAGAGACCTGAGAGACCCTGAAACTTGCAGAGGTAGTACTCTTGGTTAACTGATGGCAAAGCAGCTGCTGTCCATCATAGTCCTTTGTTAAAACTCAAAAGTTTTCCGGGGAAAGGAAATATGCTTTAACATAAATTTGAACAGAAATCAATCAAAACTTCTCAAAATCAAAATGGGTTGTTTATTTTTTTCCCCTCTCATGATTCATTCCAGTTTCTTATTTCTTCTTGACTTTTAGTTTTTAATATTGTTCGGATCAGACATTACTGATGTACTTTATTCCAAAAAAGTCATTTTGTTACTACATTGTACTTCAAAAATACAATTTTGATTGTAGTAGAAATAGAACCTTTTCTTCTGATTCATGATAAAACCAAAATCCCTCAAGCCTGGGTACACCACACGGGAGGAATTCCATTTCTCATCCAGCCATGGTTAACAGCAGTATCACTACAGTACTTTTTAATGTAATAATTCATGTAAACAGGACCACTGTAAATCAGTTTTGCTCTATTGAATTGTATGTAAGGCTCCCTGTTAGATGTTCCCTCATAAGTCTTTTTCTACCTGGAAGTTAGAATTTGAGAATTTCTTTCATTTTTCTGCATCTTCAGAGTTCTGGCAATCTAATGAATGTTACAGCACTGTACATGCAAAATCTTTGGACATATCTACAACACACGACCAGCAAGTCTGGTATTTCTTGAGAGTGTGAAATTTGCTACAAATGCACACGTAATTGTTTTGTGCATGCTTGGGAAGCTGGGTGCATCCTGAGCATCTTGGCTTTATAGCTTATGCAGAGAGTCATGTAATGAATATGTAATAGGGCCAACCTTTCCAGGGAGCGCTGAGCTTCACTTAGACATATGCAATTCATGTTGTGTGCATGCACGCTCCAGAAAGAAACATGACATGGTGTGCAAGGTGCTGAGGGTATAAGCATGGTTATTTGTTTTTCCCTGGGGGAGAGCAGATATTCTCTGCTAAAGGAGGCAAGATTCCTTGCTGGTTTACCTAGGAAACATTACAAATCTGTCCCCCTTTCTCCTGTTTTCCTTTGCTTCATTGTGTCAAGCAGATTAACACCATGTTTTCTAACAGGGTGGGCATCATTGGAGCTCATTGTAGTGAGTTAAAATCTCTTATGAGCATGCCTGATGGGACAATGGAGGAGGAGGAAGAAGAGGAAGAACAAGAACAAGGAAGAGTAAGAAGTGGTTTCTCTATCCTGACAGATGACCTCAGATTGCCACCTCTGAGAAGCCCCCAAAACAGGCTTAATAGTCAGAGCACTGTGGTCTCAAGAGCAGTGGCGGAAGGTGACTGTAATGAGAGCAACTAGCAGACGTGGTGCCTGTGATGAGTGGCACGATTTCACATTGCTAAATAAATCACTTTGAAACTGCAGCTTAAGAAGCCTAACTCACTTGTCAGAGGTGGGGTAGTTTAGCACACGAGGGCCCCGACTGGGTGACTGGAGACCTGGACTGTAATTCCTGGTTCTGTCACTAACAATTCCTCCTTCAGCTTAATGCTTTCATTGCACCATTTCTGAGAAGATTATTTTACTGACTTATTTTGGGAAGTGCTTTGACACCTGCAGATGAATATGATTATTGATTTTAATGTCAACCGTCTTTTTCTGAAAGGTTTAGCAAAGCAACCAGGAGACATGACTTACTACAGTCTCAAAGTTGCTGAAATTTTGCTTTTGAATGAAGTTACTCTGGAATCTTTAATATATTGTTTACTTTTTTTTTAATTTCCATTATCTCTCATTTTGTTCTCAGATATAGCTAGCCTAATTTATGACTCATTGTGAAATAAGTATAGCAAAGAGAAATGCTGTTATTTAAAATATCTACCAAGTCTTCATTTCATTTTATCTTTTTAAAGAGATATATATATATTTATTTTTATCATTGATTTTACATGATTGGGAAAGCAGATCTTAGATGTTCAAACTTAAAATATGCAGTTGGGATGTCAGTATCTTGAAACAAAATGAATTCATGGTGTCATTTTACCTATAAGACTATCTGTACATGCTAATCATTAGCATCATGAGGAGAATGTAGGATGAAATCCTGACTTTGTCATAGTCAATAAGAATCAATGAAAAAATAACAGATGATTAAACAGTGGAAGAAAACCAGAGAAGTAATATTTTCATCATTGTTAAAAGGAGAAATTTGACACGTTAGTGCTGGTTTGGAAGTTTTTCAGCAAAATATATCTATGCTGGATAAAAAAAATACAATTTCCCCTTGCAACGTGTATTTCAGTTTTTAAAAGGATGAAATTTTGCAGCACAATTATGATGAGAAATTTACTTCTTCTGGAGTAACCAATAGTCCAGGGACTAGATCACTTATGTGGGATGGCCCTGCACTGCCTTATTGAGACAGACACTTGAACTGCAGATTCACAGCTATTATTTAGTCTCTTCACTTAGACTGGCACATGTTATATTAACGCCTAAGTATTATTGTGGCCTAGGCTTGTTTTCCATGTGTCAGGTGAGTCCTTTTACCATTGGATGAGGCTGTTGTCACCTGCGGTTTCTCTCTCAAGCTTTTCATTAGACATCTGTTCTGGTATAGAGCAAAAATATTTTAAAATAACGTCTTAGAAATTTTGAGGGATGGAAATCACATATTATCTCCCAAAGGAGAAGAAATATAAAAGATCTATTTAGAACTGTGTGTGAGACTGCTGTATCTTCCTCATAGATGTGATGTGGAATGGTACACTCTTTATTCAAAATTAACATTTCTAGCTTATACATTCCTTTTGGGCAGGGAGTTTAGTGCTCATACGGTCTGAAAAATGGTGACGAGACATTGAGACGGTGCTTTAGTAGCAGGTTTTCTGAGAGCCTGTCTGGGCCAAGCATGTGCAACTGTCTTTCCCAGCTGCACGGGTGACTCCTGGATGGTACATACCTGGCCAAGCACGCAAGAGGCAATTGCGGTATCGTTGCCCTGCAGCAGCATGGTTTCCCTACCGAATGATGCAGCAAGATGTTGGCTAATACCTGGAGCTGAGGGAGGCTACGGCACAGCTTCCTTCTGCTGGTCTTGGGAGAAACCTTTCAGTTCCTGCATTAGGAGACCTCTGTGTGCTAAAGGAGGGGTACGGCTTTGTCCCTCTAGCTGTGACACCAGGACCTCTCTGTTCTGGGGGTTGACATCCCGGTACACTAGTCCTTGCAAAAGCGCCTTGCTTTGTCATGGCAAGCAAACAGGCATTGTATGGGGCCTTAGAAAGAGTATGAGGGAAAGGCGTTCTTTGCCACATCAGTCCTGCAGGGCAGTATAGACTGTGGTATGTGCTAATAACTGGGATTTGCGAAGGGTCCCTGCGGTGCCTGGGGCAGAGATTTCACAGAGTTGCCTATGGTGGGCCTGGGATGACAGAAGAAGACCAAAGGGTGGAGCACGCGCTCACGTAGGCAGCAAAGCTCCTGGATGCAAACAAGCTTTTTGTGCACTGTCACTTACCTACAAGGTCTGTGTCACTGCGGAGGGGAGGAGGTGCTGAGCAGCTGCTGGTGTTGCTCAAAAGCAATCGATGAGCTACTCAGAGTGAGAGATGGTGTTCAACATGGTATGCTTGCCCCTCTCCAGATACAAGGCAGGTTCCTCATGGTCTCCTTAAGGGAGCAGCCCCATGGGGCTACTTTCTCGCCATGAAACAGTGAGCAACAAGTGACTGCTTTTGGCACGCCATGTTCCTTGGACAAAAGGCAGCTCCAGACCAGGCATGGTCTCAGTTATTTCTGTCTGCACCTAGAACATGCTGTCTGGCTCACTCTGCAGGATTTACCTGGGTAAAATCTAATGGTCCTAGTGAGCTCTGGTTTAAAACACTGTGATCGTCAGCCAAGCCCTCAGCCATGGCTTTGGGTCTAAGTTTTCTGTGGTATTCTAACAACAACCTTGAACTTTCCAGAAAGGATTGAGAAATACCTTGAAGTTCAGATCCTTTAGTCAGCAGAGTCCTTTCCAGGGCTGCCTTCTCAGCGTTAAGTGTCTGCTTCTTCTGAGGTAATGTATGTCTAACACAGACAACCCATGCTTGTTTAAGCATGTAAGCAAGACCTGGCAGCCTTTCACACATGACAGTGAGTCATCCTTCCAGCAGGAGAGAGTGAGTCAGAAAGGGCAGTTGACAAGCTTTATTTATCAGTCTCCTGTTATTTGGCCCAGGAGAATTTTACCCTGAAAAACCCACCCTTGTTAATGACAGGCAGAGATCAGACTTGTATCATACGACTACTGGCTTTTTTCCCACAGGCTTTGTGTGCAGTTTCATATCAGGAAATCACGGCAGGTTGGCCATTTCCATGAATTTTAATTTTTAAAGGGGTTCGGAACGTGCCAGCTATATTGGAATAGCTCGTGCAAGCTAGGGTTACTATAAAGAGTACAAACTCAAATGCCTCTCTGTCATGAAAGGAACCTGGGGGGTTCTGTGCAACAGCGTTTCTAGAGTTCCCATTTACTTTCTTCTCTTAGCGCTGCTTTGCTCAGAGCCTTAAATGAATGCTGCTAGCATGGCCTAGTGTCTTGACTGGCTTTTGATTATGGTTCTGCTACTCATAGGCTCCATATAGGGTGTGTCAGGTTTTCCAGTGTAAGTGTCTATTTTCAGAAGTTATGTTGCTCTGTTGCACAAATTCATGCCAAGCAGAAAGTGGGCAGGAAATGTCACAACTCAGAAAGGGAAAAAGGGACAGACAAAAAAAAAAAAAAATCTGCCTGATGATTAATTAAGGAAACTCTGCCCTTGGGGGTTTCAGGCTTTGCAGCTGGGAGAAAGATGGCGGGGGAGCCATCTAGATGTGGGGTGACCATAATGTGTAGTTGGGTGCCTTGAGGTACGGAAAGAAGCAAAATAAGCTCAAGCCCATTCTACTTGTGTTGCAGGTGGTTTTGGAGCAGTAATCTATGAAGGCAGCATCCACATAGTAGCAGGGCTACAGGGCTCAGCAAGTTCTCTGTGAGCCGGCATGGCAGGACCTGGAGGTCTTGCAGGTTTCTTGCCTCTGGTCGCTCCGGTTCAGTCCTGTTCTTCTTGTCCTCTTGGGGGCCAGTGCCTGATATACATGGAAAGCCAAGGCAGCCTGAGCCTGCCCATTGTTCTGTGCAAGAGAGGCCAAAAGTAGCATTTCATCAACAAATAACAGGTTTTGTCCATTTTTGCTTGGACTCATACAGGCATTTTAGTAGTGTTAAGCTTCAGTGAGACCAAGGGGACTAACACTCCTATATGTGTTCAGGAATGTGGCTCTTTTTGTTACTATTAGCCGAGTGGGGACTCATTGGGTGCTGCAGTGGTGAAAGATGCTGTCGTGTTTCCTGATCCTGCCAGTGTCCCCTCTCTGCCTGGGGGGGGGAAATATTTTTTAGACCATCTTCTCTCCCCTCACAGATAGGCAAAACATTCCATGAGTCCTTGACAGAGCTCTGAAGATGCTTCTTATTGCTCCTGTTTGTTCCATGGCTTGTCTCCCTTGCCCTCTCAAAGCCAAAGCTGCACCTGCCAACAAACCATCCTTCCAGCCAAGGAGGACCAACAGCAGCTCCTTTGCACAGACAGCTGGCACCATCACCTCCCTTGCTCCTCACCTGGGGATGGGTGTGTTGCTTGTGATGCCTTTTTACCTGCAGGTGTGCTGGAGGAAAGAGAGCAGCCGTCAAACTGGAAATTGGACCAGGCAGTGATATGCAGTAGGAAGAGAGGTTGTCGGTCTGGATTTCCTTAAGCAAGGCTTCCAAACGTTGGTGATATGTGTTCCTGCTCTGGCTGGGATGAAGGCCTCCATCTTGTAAACAAACGGCACTGGCAGTACCATGTACCAGTCACAGCTCCTGTGGCTGAGACTAAACTGTAAATGTCTGCAGTGAGATTTTTACAGCTTGAAGCAAAGAAACCAACTGCAATTTGCAGAATGTGAAGGTGTTCTTACCCTAGTTCTTCTACCATGTGAGAGAGAGCATTTAAAGGTTCAAAGAACAGGCTGTAAGTATACTGTCACCTGTTACAGCCTTTCTATTTGGAAGAGACACTGATAATATAAATGTAATGTATTTCTCCCTGTGATCTTGTTTATTTACAGAAGGATAAAGAGAGCCTTTTCCCCCTTCCTTGAATACAGTAGAAACAAACACAAACAAGTAGTTTCTGGACACACATTCCCAAGTCTGCTGGTCCTGACAAGGTCTGACCTCAAAAGGGTCCCCCTTTATGTGGCTCCTTGCTTTTCTCTCTCCTGTATCAAGCCAACACAAGCACATCAACCATGACCATGTCTGGCCAAGCAGGGAAGTCCCTGACTTTGTGAAGTCCTGCCATAGAAACTAGATCTTTGAGAGAGGACTTCCATTGTTCATCTGCCTTTACTACATTAGAAAAGGATAGTTATTCCTTCTACTTAACCTGGAAGAGTATGCATAACATGTTTCTGACTATAATGGGATGTGTGGGGACTGTGGATTAAAGACTTGCCCCAAGGCTGTTATTAGCATTTTTCAGTGTAATGATCAAGAGACGAAGGCGCACCATCTAATTTAGGTGTTCATAGCAAGTCATCTCAAGACAGTGCCCAGATCTCTATATTGATAGGATTGGGAGGCACAGTTTTGCAGACCTGGATAGGCAGGGGATTGACCCACCCATTGCTCCTTTGTACTTAGAAGCTATAAGAGCTCTAACAGCTGAAGTGCTGTGATGGATGGATATGTGCTTTTTAGAAGGAGGAAGGTGAGATGTGCAAGAAGGTTATGCTCTGCACAGTGAGGAGCAGCTCAGATGCATGGAGTTCTGCTATGGAATGTGTGATGGGCTGGTCAGGAGCTTATGGGCCAGGATCAGAGGGAAAGCCAAGACAGGTAACATCGTGGTAGGCATCTGCTATAGACCACCTGGTGAAGAAGACAAAATAGATGAAGACTTCTCTAGACAAGTGGAAGAAGTGTCACTGTTTCAAGCCCTGGCTTTTATAGGATATACTGACTGACCTGAAATCTGCTGGGCAGGAAACACAGTAGGGCACAAGCAATTCAGATTTCCAGAGGGGGTCAGGGGCAATTTCTTGATGCAGGTGCTAGACAGGCTGAGTAGGGAGATGCTGTGATTGATTTGCTACTCGCAAACAAGGAAGAAGTGGTTGGGGTTGTGATAGTCAATGGCAGCCTCAGAGAGACCAAGAGGTGGTAGAATTTAAGATCATGCGAAAGCAGAGAGAGGTGAGTAGCAGGACAATGACTCTGGGTTTAGGAGAGCAGACTTTGGCTTGTTCAGGGAACTAGTAAGCAGCTTCCCTTGGGATATTGCTGTGAAGAGTAAAGGGACAGGGAGGGTTACGTGATCTTCGAGGACCATCTCCTCAAAGCCCAAGAATAGTCCATACTGTTATGCAGGAGGCTAAGCAGGCAGTGCATGAAGCCAGCTTTGGTGTGTAGAGAACTACTGACTGAACTCAAACATAAAAAGAAAACATGTAATAGGGGGAAGCAGGGACAGGCAATCAAGGAGCAGTGTAGAACTACACAGGCATACAGGGATGGGATTAAGAAAGCCAAAGCTGGGACTGAGCTGATAGCTGGTGATGATGTGAAGAGCAACAGGAAGGGCTTCTACAGGTACGTTAGTAGTGAAAGGAAGACCAAGAATATGTGAGTCCACTGCTGAATAGGGCAGGTGATCTAATAATGAAGGACACACAAAAGTCTGAGGTTCTCAGCATTTTATTTGCCTCAGTCTTAACTGGCAGAGTCTGCTCCCAGGCATCCACGTCTAATGGCAGAGTTTGGAAGAGAGAGGTACTACCCACAGTTGAAGAGGGTGATGCTGAGATCACTTAAGTAAACTGGACATATATAAATCCATGGGACCAGATGGGATGCAGTCCAGATAGGCATAAGGAAGAAAACTCTTCATAGTGAGGGTTGTCAGGCACTAGAGCAAGTTGCCCAGAAAGTGTGTGCAATTTCTATTCTTGGAGGCATTCAAAACCTGGCTAGATGAGGCCTTGAGAAACCTTATGCTTCATTAATCAGAAGACTGCATTAGAGTCCTGCAGAAGTCCTTTCCAACCCGATTTTTTTCTATGATTCTCAGTAAGCATCTGAATATAAACTGAAGATCCCCTGGAAATGTGCCTTAAATTGTGCAACATTGAATGTAGCATGGCCTAAATGCCACACAGCCCCCAAATGGCCCACGAGACATGGAAATCTAGAGGAGAGGGTAATAGTGGTGGTACAGGGACTGCAGCTGCCAGGAACGTCTCTAACCTGTGGTCGTGAGGATTAGCAGGGTTTAAACAGCACTCTCTGCTGCTCCACTCTAATCTGTCACCCTTTACGTGTGCTGTAAGTACTCCAGGACTTCCCATCCCGAACCTCCTAGTGCTCAAGGTGTTGGTGTCACACTCTCCAAAGAATTCATGAGTCCCTAACAGATTGTTCTCCAAGAGTCCTAGGTAGGCTGAGACCTCTCTGAGACGGTGTTAACATCAGTGTGAGCAACTGTGGCAGCTGATAGTGGATCTGTTCTTGTTTCACCGAGCTGGAAGAGGTTTCAATAGCAGTAGAGTGCAGTGAAGGTCTTGGCATGGAGTAATCACCAGCAGACAAGCTCTCTGAGATCCCATGGCACATATTCAGGTTCCTAGGGTGGGCTGGCACCTATGCTACTGTATCTTCACAGGTCTTGGTACCTCTCCTAGGAGCTTGCACTGCGCGCACCTCCAGTGCACAGTGCAAACGTCCCCTGAGAGGACCTTGGTTTTCTTGTTATGCTTTTACCTTGTCCCTGAACGGCTGCTGCTTCAGACGTTGCACAGCTGCTGGTTCAGCAGGTTCACACCCACAGAAAGGCTACCGTAAGTACTTCAGGTTTAATTTAGGTTTAATCAGTGTTTTGGACGTGTTAACATTCTCTATTTCAACAGTATTTCAAAAGGGCTGCCTTGGAGGCTACTTAATCCTCTGGAGACTTCTGGTTGGAAGCATGAGCAGATTTTCCAGGCCTGTAGCAGCAGACTGCGTATCTCGACCGGCGAGACACTCTGTCCCCTGCTGACTGACTACATGGAGCCATGAATGTCCTGGAGCAAAACTCAGAAAGTTTCTGAAGCCTCTCTGCAGATGATGAAATCTTGGGGAGCAAAACCCTACAAGAATTGAGCTTAACTTTGCAGTAAGGATGTAACTTTAAACAGGACAACGTTGCATGTGCCTATTAGCAATTAAGTAGACAATTTATACCATCTCTTTGAACAGTAGTCCTTCTTATTGATGTTGAGTCTGAACTATTGGCTGATGAAAGTCCAAATGTCAGTCCCATGTATAATCTTTCAGCAGAAGTTGTGTGACTGTGGAAATGTGAGAAACCTTGCTGAGGGCGTATCTGAATTAAAATAATAGGTTTCTGTGCAATTCTAAGTGTTCATTTCCAAACAGGGCTTGATTGCTGTGTTACTGTCCACTTGGCATGAGTAGAACTATATTCTTTTTTAGTTTTAGACCTTCTCTCCATGGTCAGGAACACCTGATTGTTGTGACCAGAATACCACTCAAGAGGGGACATTCTCTTCAAAGAAGGGAAAACTGATGTGCAACACTGAGCAGAAGGTTGGTACCAAAGTAGGGAATTCAGGTAAAAATCCAGGAATCTAGCTTTAATATCAAGAGTCGTTTACTGCTTAAATGGGCTTACATGTAATGCAATAAGCACTGCAGTATAAGAGTTGTCTCTGGATTTTTTTTTTTTTTTGAGCAAAGATCACTGAAAGATTGCTTTTAAAATAAACATCACTGTACCCAGGAGAGCAAAAGAGTTATCGAGTGAGAACAAACAGATGAATTGGCTCTGAGTTTTGGATTTCTTCATAATGTTCTAATTTAAAACAGAATAAGCAAAGAAAAAAGGAAACAGTGGAATAGTAACTTCTTAGCGTAAAAGAACAGAATTCAAGTGTTAAGAAGACATTTACAAACACCGTTATTAGTGCCAAGACATTGTTTTACCTTTCCAATAAGTTCTAGATGTGAGTCTTTGTCAGTTACATTGAAGATGAGAAACTTGGCCATATATTGTATTTTGACAGAATACTTTTCCGTGGTTTCATGTTCTCATCTGAGGTATCATCCAAGCCAAGCTAATCCCTGATGAATTAATATCAATGGAGTCACACGCCAGGAGTGTGGCTCTTTCAGTACCCATTAGTCTGGTATCAAATTTAATTTGTCCAATTTGCAGAACGGACCCCTGGCTCTCACTCAAGCCACCCACTGCAACAAAACATGGGCATTTTGGACCTGTCGCAGCCTTCTCTCACCTCCCTTTCCCAAGCACCCACAGACCTTCTCACCCAAATTGCTGAGATACATTCAGGCAAAATATGCCACTTGGCTTAGCCCAAATCTTTCTGTCATGCTTCTGCATCTCAATGAGATCAGCCATTTGTATGTTTTAGTTTATTTGTGCTATCCATAAACCTTCTCTGGGGGTACAGAGCATGGCTGAAACCCCCAAATGGGGCCCTGCGAGCGGGAGCTGCTGAAGAGACCCTGTGGCTGAAAGGGAGGGAGAGAGACAGAAGAGACCATACGGGTGCTGGTATTTTGCCTGGGATCTTCATAGCTCTAAGAACGTCGGCAGATTTTGGAGACAGAGCACTGTTACTTAGAGTCTACTTACAAGTGGGTCCCAGCTTCTCAGTGTCACCGTCTTGGAGGGAGAGAAAGGAGCCCCATGGCTTTTGAAGTCACACGTGTTTTTTTGCCTTTCAGGGAAAGACAAGGACCCTGGCTGGTAACAGCAGGTACATGACAGCCAGTGGAAGGTACTTTCAGTGCACAGCACAGAGTTATTTTGGTCTCACAAAATGCAGTACATTTGCTATTTATCCTTGAGTGTCTTTTACTAGCACTGGTTTATTTATACTCACACAGCTATAGCACCCTCCGTAACAACATCAATAATTCTCAATGCAATGGCATTTGTAGTAGTGAGCAAAACGCAGGAGCCGGCCCCTGTCAGTGGCAGACTGTCCAGTGACGACAGCAGTATATCACAGAGAACTCCGTAATTCTTGGCTTACTCTCACCTGCAAAAGGAATGGGAAGAGGGAGATGGTGCTCAAAAAGGCAAGTCGCAAAGGCATCCCCATAAAGGCCTAATGGTTTTGCCAAGACAATTACAAATGTTTTACAAGGAATCCAGTAGGTTTATAGGAAACTTGGAGATCTATGAATGTCAAGAGCTTCTCATCCTTACAAGGCAAAGCTGTTAGCACTGTGCTTCTTACAGTTACATGCTTAGCAAATTCCTCAACTCACTCAATTCATGCTCTAGTGACAGTATTCTAGTTTGACAAAAGGGAATTTTATTGTGTCCAACAACATGCCATTTTACTCTATTCAGGAGAGAGGTGGTACACGGAGAGAGCAGATTCAACATACTCATTAGTTAATATTTACATTAAAAAAATGAGCTGGTCTTTTGGCTGACCTCTGAAAAAGAAAGCTAAATTTGTTTGAGCAGGGCATTTTAAAGGTTTTAAAAAGTCCCATTTGATAATATTATGCAATAATTGAGGCACACATAGCATCTGGACCTACATGCTCTGTCGGTAAGTGTGCCTGCCTGTTCAGAGGGCCACAAATTTCCTGGCACTGACAAGAGTGATACCTCAGAGCTTTTTGAGGATTAAGCCTTGGTTCCCTGTGCTGACATTCTCTGTAAAGGTCAGTTAGCCTTTCCCGTGTCCCCTGTCAAACTCACTGACACTGAGCTCCTTTCCTTTGCTAAACATGATTCAAGCCTTGGAATATGCCCTTGACTAATGAGCTATTTTGGTTTCAGAGCCAGCTGTGTCTCTGGTGCAAATTGGTGTAGCTCTAATTTGAAGTAAAAGGAGAAAACTTTGGCTTTGACAACCTTAGCTGCTTTGCCAGTATATCTGTTTTGGCAAACCCTCCAAGCAGAAACACAGCTTATATCCACAAGAGAGTGCTTTGAGAGGTGGCTCTGATTCCAGCTCCCCGCATGAAGGGACGTAGAGCGGCAGAGGCTGCTTGGCTGCTGTAATGGTATCAGTACAAGCGAGGCTTTAGCTGTCATGGCCATGAGCATGATTCTTTTGCAGTCATGATGGAAAAGGCTAGTCTGACAAATCTCTTGAGCGTGAGCCAGGCCTGAGGACCTGGCTGTATATTTAGATGCCCCCTACTGTCATTTTCAGTCTGCTTGCTGAAAGATCTGTGGGCTCCTCCGTTCATCAGTATCTCCTTGATGAGAGGTCTCTTAAAAACTTCCCCCTTCTCTCCCTGCCCTCTGTTCCTTCCCAGCATGCCAGCCGCAGGGCCATGCTGTCAGCCGTGGCTTTGCCTGGTGAAACATGTGCCTTCCTCCCAGGCAGGTCTTTCCTCCCCACAGTGCTAATGCTCCTCACAGCTCAACAACAATCCCTATCCCACCAGCTCACCACCATGCCATCTGTGTGGATGAAGCCTCTCCTTTAGTCCCCAAGCTTGCCAAAACCTGTGCTTTGCTTGTTTCTTGGATCAGGTCACATTCATCTTTGAGGGGATTCTTCCACCTCATCCTTCCCTTCCTTCATGGTCAAAGAAATCTCTCTCTTGGTCTATGTCTCTATGTAAGAATATAGGAGAGCCAACCAAAAAAGAGTAAGGGGCTTTAAGTAACCATATCTCCATTGTATAGCTAAATAACTTGGGGCCAGCAATATCTGACGGGTAGCCCAAGGTTGTAAAGAAAGTCTGTGTCAGAGCCTGCAATTATATCTAGTTTTCCTGAATCCCAGACCCTTATCTTAGTCATTAGAGCACCCACAACAGCTCTTTTCTACACTTCTCCTTGCATGTACTAATGAATATTTTTCCTTCCATGTTTAACAATTTCTGTCATGAACTCTTTATTGTGTACTCAGATGCAGTCTGACAAAACCATGTTTTCCCTTTACTAAAGCGATGGAAGCATATACTTCTGAAGGGATTTGGCTTCTTCAGCTAATGGACCAGCAAAGTTTTTTCTGTTGCTGAATTTTCCTTAATTCTTGAAATCGATGCTGAGACAAGTCCCTCTGCATGACATTTATCTGCTGATAAATTGGGATCATGAATATAAAATCCAGACTTCTTACATCAGTCCAAACATACCAGACATTCTCTAGGTCAGTATTTGGAAAAAGCTATCACAGGCAGCTTATGGGGCAAGAGTGGATTTTATACATATGACTTATACTCTAGTTTTAGCATAGGAATCTCTGAAACATGTATTGGTGACTCATTTGTTAAAATATTGAATCTTGAAGCAAGGAAATCATCTTGCTGATTGTGTTTCTGTGCTTTCTAGCGTGTCATGGAAAAAATTGGCTGTCATGCCAGACTTTCCTCGGAGGAAGGTCATATTCCTTTAGCACCTGTTGATTAACACAATACCTGAAACTCCCTTCCTTGCTTTTAATTATTAAGCATGATTGAAACCTCTGTGGGTATTTCTAATAGTTGCTGGAATGCTGAGATAGTAGATATTTACCTGTTCTGGCCTGCTGGGCTGGAGGAACCCAGAAGTAGTAATTTGTTTACATTAAGATTCCCATTCTGATGAAGTTTGCCCCACAAGACTCCACAGCTGGAGGGTGCTATATCTGCTAACACCCTGGTCAGTGCTGCGCTGCTCTTCCAGACCTCCTTCAGGGCTGGCTAGTTTTTGCAATTTGGGTCTCTCAGGTACCTTTTTTAGTACAGAGATAACACAAAGCCTCTTACACCCTGGAGAACATGTCAACTAGGTGGGATCTTGTGACAGTGAAGAGCCAAAGCGGCAGCGTTGTGGACGGTGGGAGGCTCTGATGGGTCATGTAACAGGTTGAAAAGAATGTGTGAGATACTCAGTGGAATTGCATGGAGTTAGATGACACCTCCCTAATGTCACCTAGATGACACCTCTGAGACCCTGTAGGGCAGAGGTAGCCATCCCATAGATCATGGTGCAGGAGGGCAGTCATGCAGAATGAAAGAGGCCACGGTGCGGTACCATGGGTATGTGCACTATGATCTCGTCTGCAGAGGAGTTTGGCTGAGAGGGTTTCACCTTCACGTCACGGGATTTGATGGATTGGATTGGGCTGATGAAGACATGCAAGGGGCCCAGGGTAAGTTATGCCCTTTTACTCACCTTGTGGTGCACGTCAGCATCCCCCCATGTCAGTAAAGGAAAGCAAGAGCTCTGTTGATGTGGAGAATATATATCTGAAGCCAGTTACATCAGCTCTGTCCCAACTGCCAAGCATGTTGTAGCAGAAACGCAGGATTTCAGCAATGCTGTTCAAGGTTCATAGGCTTTTCAAGAGAATTGTCAACCCAGGCCAGTGCTGTTTGCATTACAACTGAGTGAAAAATGGTGTGGAGGGAACCTAAATCAGCAGGTTAGGATTTTATTTCTGGACTGGAAAAAGAACATTTGCCTTGTGATTTCCCAGCTCAAACTCTGTGTGGACATCACTCAATTTTTTTTCATTATTTCTATAATTTAATTGTGGGGTTTACTCTTTGAACAAAACCAAAACACCATAACAACCTTTCAGTTCTGTTATTCAAAAGAAAATTTGTTAGCAGGATATGTGCACTTATTAAATTAGAATGCTTATTAGTTGCTCATTTATTCCTTAAACTATGAGAGGAAGTTTTCTCTTTCTCATCTTTCCCAACCTGGTTCTGTCTGGGAAAGCTGATAAAATCTCACTTTTTAACTGTAATTTCTCATCCTGTTTTTAGCAGACATGATGGTTGCAAATGAAAGGTGACCACAGAGGGAGTGGCTAAAATGTCATTGTTGTACGTTGTTGTATGGGCTGATGATTATTAGTCACGGTATATATTGGGAAAGGCTCTTCATAATTTTATATGCCACAAAAATAGTTTGGTTTTGCTCTGAGCCCACTAAATTGCTGTTTCAGCTGGATATTTGTTGCAGCTTGTTTCATTACAAAATCTTTGGTCATCTGGATAGTATTTCTGTATCATGGGTGAGAAGTCACGGTAGGAGCTCTAAAGCTTTATTAGGATGAAAGCTCTACTGTTACTGTTTAGCATGGGATAGACTATGAAAGAAAGATAGGATATTTGTTAGAAATGCCAACACTATTATTTTATTCTTTTTTGGATGTCCTTTCTACTCACATCATATATAAAGCCCCTTTCAGTAGGGGCTCTTTATATGTAAAATATCATAGGCAAAGAATGTATGGGAATATCCTCTTCCAGCTTTCCCTTCCAAAGGAAATCATATAGTAGTTAAGCTTAACATTTTCTGAAATGCTGTGTGCATATGGGTGTGGAATTGGACATGCTTAGAGCTCTCTGAAATGCTTCTCATGCTGCTATTAATATACGCACTTTACTAACAACTTGCATTATTGACAACATTGTTGTCTACTGTACTCATTTCAAAAATAATGGTTTTGTGTAATTCTCAGCAATATGATACAAACATAACTCATGTAATGAAAACTGGTTCAAAAAGGGACTGAAGACCTCATTGTTCAGTGGAATACATAATCTGCTGACTGCTCTGTTCAATTTGGGCTTCAGACTGTAAACTCCTGGGTCAGGTTTTTTATAATCTTGGTGTGAGCTGACTGATTGAAGCACAGACAATGGAAGGGCAAGCCAAAGGCTCCAGATCTTACTGGCATATTGTTATATCAGATTCCCAATTTTAATTTACTGAAAAAAATATGTGTTTATCCCATGAGATGGGGAAGAATAACTCAAAATTGTGATTTTAATGGTGACAGGTGGTAGTCTGAATCTGCAGCACCTTGAAACAGAGAGCTAAGAGATGTGAACCAACCGATCCTCCCAGGGTACTGCTAATTTCCAAACCTGTCCCTCAGTCAGACCATCAGTGTTGCAGCTCCCAATTCCCATCTAAGAGGGTGCACTGTAAAATACAGGAGAGAGAGATGATCCCAGCCCTTTCCGACTAAAGCAGAGACTGGCACGACCATGGTGACAGCATTGCCCCTTTGGATTACTGATGTGGCCTTTTTTCTGAAGAAATGGCAAGATTTACTGCTTTAGGGACAGATCCTGTTTTGCTTCTGGAGGTGTAAAAGAGACTTCCTACCTTAGGGTAAGAGTGGGGAAGGAAAGATGTGGTTTGCACAGTACTAGAATTTTTCTTTTAGACTATTTTTTAGTAAAAAAAAAAAGTTGATGCACTCACAGAGACCTAAACTGATTATAAATGTCTCATTTTGAAAATCGTGGCAGATTTTACCCTTTTGATAATGTCACATTTAAAGAAAATATTTAAATTATTTAAGTGATTTTCTTTTTTTTTTTTTTTTGGTAATTTAGGCTAATGCAAATTATTGGTATACCATAGCTTGATTTACTTCAGCATTTTTTATGGCTGCCCTCTGAAAAATGTTAGTCATCTAATTTATTCAACTAATTCAAACTAGGAAATCTGCCAAATTCTTGAAAATTCTCCACCAACAGGAAAGGATTATACTGTGGCTTCTCTAAAGTCTAGTGTTGTTTTCATTTAGCCTGCTCATAGCTTTAGATAGTGGACAACAACTTGTAGTATTGACTGATGGTTTCTTCAGCACTGGGTTAACTTTGGCGTATTTGAAGTACTGGGACTCTCCCAGCAGAAAAGCAGGCAATGACACTCAGCTCATTGAAAGGATAATTCTTTGATGTCTTTTACGACCCAAACAGGAGAGAACTGGCCTCACCCACAGGCCAACCCGTACTTATCCAAGCTGCTTGCTTCATCGTACATTTTCCTGGTGTTAACGGGCTGTGTGAAGGAGGACACTGTGTTCCTTACCCTGCTTCCAGCCTTTGTTCTGTGTTGGCAAAGGCAGAGGCTGCAGCAATGTTCTCTCTTATCTCTGCAGGTTTTGGTCTGAAGGGGGTCCCTGGTGACCAAAGGAGTCGTGACATTATCTTAGATAAATACACACTTTTGACTCTGTGTTGACATACAGATGTTTCATGGTCTTAAATAAAACTTGACTGGCATATTCATCTTTGATGCTAGCACAGTCATTCTGATTATGGCAGACTTCTGCCCATACAATGCCAATAAAGACAGTTTGGACTATTAATACTGCCTGGTGACAGCAGGATTTTTAATATTCTGCTCTAATGTAGCTAGCAAACTCCTGTTTAAGAGGCTATCTTTTCTCCTAATCCTATTTATGACTTGTTAGGTATAATTTGTAAATGGCCAACACTATCTTAGCCACTTTACAGACATAGTTTATAGCATTATTTTTTAACTGCATTGAATTTACCTTGATGCTAAGCAGATAATCCACTATTGTGCAACTACTTTTCCAAACTTATTCTTCAAAACAAAAGGAGACTCATATTTATTTTTGATGTGCTTCTACAGCTTCCCACTCGCTGGTCTGAATTTCTGGCTTGTAGTTCCAAATTTGGAAAAAAAATGGGAACTATCAGTAAGATGTATGGTTTCCTTCTGCATTTGAGTGTGCAGATCCATCTAGTGTAACGTTGCTGTTTTTCTCCCTTGCACATGAATATTAACATTTAGTGAAAGCCTCATTTTCAGTGTATATAGAAAATGTATTTTCACCAAAATACCCACTCATCCAGTGTGCACACAAAAATGCCACTTATAACCAGGCATTTGCTCACTTCAGTTCAATTTGTAGGTACACAGACAGTTGCTTAAGTAGGCAGTTAGCTGACTGGAATGGTTCTCTGATGGTGAGTGATGAATTCATTAATGTTTGAACGAACAAGTCTCAGAATACAAGAGCTGCAGACAAGCAGAGTTGTGTTTTCACAGGAATATTCACCTGTGCTTACATCCCCAAGTGATGGAGGCCTTTAGTTATTCAGTGGAGAATATAACCAATGCTTCATTAAAAAGGGTTTCCTCTTAAATGACTTCCCTGAACAGATTATTTTGTGTTCAGACTGTGGCTGATTAGCATTGCACTACCTATCTGGAGGAAGAGTTGCTCTTGTGAAGTGATCCTGATTAAGAGAAGCTGTAAAACAGGCATAAAAAATCCTGACTGACATGAAAGAGGTGCGACGGGGCAACTATTCACCACTGTACAGCACAAGAACTCAGGATTACCAGCTGAAACGTTTAGGCCATTTTTAAACTTTTTCACTTGCTACCTACCCAACTCAATTGTGATACACCCCAAACCACCGGATGTTGTGGATCTTGAAAGCATACACAGATCAGAAACTGATTAAACAGATAAAAAGTCTGCTAGTGTGTATGAACCTTCAGCTGATAAAATCCTTAAGTTGCAGATTGCTAGAAACGAGGAGGGCACATGTATTTTTACCTTGCTTACATCCTTCCCAAAAGCACTCACTGGTCAGCCATGCATCTTCAAGTGGTGTGCTGGCAGGGGGAGATGTTAAGAACAGAATAGCTACTCACAGCTTCCAGCGATTTGCTGATGAGAGACTTCCTCAACTGGGGGTGGCTTCTGGATCTTTGTACTCAATATCCTTGGACATCCCCTCTGCTAATTTCTTGGTGGATCTTCTAAGCTACAGAATTTGTGCTTTCTGCTGTCCTCAGGTACTAAGAATCATACCGGGCACAGATCCTGGGAGGGTAACTGGGAAAGCCATGGGGTCTCTGCCACTTACTCAGGGATCAAGGCTCAGCTGCAAAGTGCTGTCTCTGAGCAGCAGGGATGTGATTGCACAGAGATAAGTTCAAATGTTTGCCAAGCTGGCTTACTACATGATTTAATAGATGCCAAAAACTTTTATTCTCAGAATGTTCTTCCCAAAGCTTTTTAAATTACCATTTATTGATGAATGTCATGAAAACAATGTCAGGAAATAATTAGAAAAGACGCAGGCCAAAAAAAAAACAAAAAAAAAAAAGAGCGAAAACAGAAAATCAGCCTAACCTGTGGGAGCACTGCAGGTCCTCGACAATTTCATTTTCCTTGGGTGCCCCCTCGTGTTCATCACTAGTGTAGCCAAATGCATTTGGACTGGCACAGACAGAAAAAGAAGTATCCACTTGGCATCACCTTATAAGGTTAGTCCATTTCAAAATCCTTCGTCCCCCCCCCCCCCCCCCCCATCCAGTATCTCTATGACTTTATCTCCAAAGAATCCATGTGCAAATTTGCAGGTTGAATGCATAGTTTATGCCCTATCTTGGACAGTCCAAAACCAAAGAAGTCTTCCTCTGCTTCTGTTTTGTCCCAAGTTATGTGCATATTCAAACTTCTTGAGAGACTTCATCAATGCTCTTAGGCCTGATTTTTAAGAGGAGCAATTCCAGCTGAAATGCCAGAGAGATGAAGGTGCTCACAGCAGCTGATCAAATCAAGGGATTAAACTTTGTGCCTCTAACAGAAAATATTTCCCACAGGGGCTGGTGTGTTGTAAGGCTCAGTACCCAGAAGGTTGAGCTATGTCCAAAAAGTCGGAGAGTCTCTGGCTTTTCTGTCATATGACACTTAAGCATCTACTTAAAATAATTTTATTTATAGAAGAGGATTCATCTCTTATGGAAGTATGGTAATGTGTCATCAGCTTGCTCTAGTATATTCCTTGCTGTGCTGATCAGCGTTTGGAGGAGCGGAGTGGGATTCCCTCGAACTCCAGTTTGGATTTGTACAGCCCATTTGCATTCTTCCTACTGTTGTATGAGCAGTAGAAAAAAAAAAGAAATTCTAATTTTTAAGCAAATGAGAACAGTTCCTCTCTCTGAAACCTCAACAACCGAATGCCAAATGCGCACACCCACGGGTGGGTTATATTCGGGGCTCCTGGAGACACAGCAGGAAGGAAGTTGGTCGGTCTGGGCTAACAGACATCCTGATCACCACTTTGTGTCACACTTAGGAGTGAAAATAGGAGGTATGCAATATGAGGGTAGGTGAAATGGAAAACAGGTCCTTTCCACCTCTTAACTAAAAGGGCAAAATATTGCAGGGAATGGAGTGTTGTCAATACAATTTTTTAAATCGATCGGTTCTTACTGTGATTCAGGTTTCAGACCATTTACTGAAAGGTTATTATTTTGTTAGCCTAAGTGAACTGAGTTATGGGTTATTCATTCAGCAGGCTGAATGTTATTGGTCAAAAAGATTTTAGTTAACCCTCTTGCAAGCAGAAAGGACAAAGTTCTTACAGAGGTGAAAAATGACTGACATTTTGGCTGGTAAAAAACAATCCTACAGAAATGTTTGAAATATTTACAGGGTATTGTGTCAGAAAGCTTTCATGAGTGGGAGGTAAAGGACTTCAGTCTTCAGGACTGGGAACCCATTTTCTTTCATCAGCACTAACCTCACCTTATAAGAAGATAAAAATTAAAACACACTTCCTTCTTCAGTATGACATTAAATGAGCTTTTTTGCACAGCAGCTGTATATTGTACTCTCACTAGGGCCCTCTGCTGCTCACACTCGAAGTGAAAAACTCCAAACTTGTTAGGGACTCCCAGAAAAGGCTCATAATGCTTAAAACAATCAAAACTCCAATAATTTTGGAAGGGATGTAAAACTTAAGCCCTCATGGATCAGGACTACACTAGTATCTACCTAAGAAGAAACTTTTTAATGGAAAGGTATTCCAAAACTTCTTGCTACAGAGTTTCTTGTGTTCATGCTGGCTTCTGTCAGAGGCACAGTATATAACGCAGAAGCTGATCGGAGTTGTCTTAATTAAAATATTCTGATATTCAAGGGACTTTGCTGAGAGATGAAAATTATTTATTTTGTGGGCTTTTCTCTTCCTATTATTGCTAAAACTGTTTGTCTATCAGGGATATAATTTTCCCCTGATATTATCTACTCAGTGTGTAATTTTGTGATACCACACTTGGCTGCCGTGGCACTCATTACCTCACAAACTCCAGAAGCAGAAGGAACCTGAAGAAACCAAAAGTGCTTATTTTTGCAAATACATCTCTGAGAACAGAATAAAAAGGACAGTAAGAAAGAAGCCAAACTGTGTATACAGTGGCATGGCCTCCATTATGATACTGCTATTTTCCTTTTGCAAAAGCCCAGAACCTGCAAATTTTTAGGCATATGACATAACTTCATGCTTATGAGATGCTCAGCTTTCTGGATAGAACAATATATCTTTAGTACGTGCCCCAATGTGCCTCTAAATGTACTACAGCAAGTCGTTTTGTACCATTATCTGGTCAGTTCGTAGAGATCTGTATGTGATACTTGGCTGCATCCGGGTCACTTGGTGGAAGATGGATACTGACAGCAGTGAGTTTGTAAGAAGGTGGAAGTTTCTGCTTCTGCATTAACTGACTTGTGTATTTTGAAGAAAGTCTATACAAACATTCAGCTACTGTACCTATTCTGCTCAGTTTCCTTCCCATTTGTGGCATGGCACCTAATTTACTACATGTGGGTTGAGTGCTAAAGTGAGCAGTAACTTTCTTGGATGAAAACTGAGTTCTTTGATTCAGGAATTAATAACCCAAAGAGTTACAAAGCACGTTATGGCACCTTTGTTACGCAGAGCTCAAAGGGCTTTATTGAAACTGATTCATTATGCCGCACGAAAGTTTTACCTATGTACTACAGAATGATTGATTAGATTTGATTGATGAATTAATCAATTTTTGAAGCATAACAAGTATTATACTTTTGAAATTCAAATGTGAGTGTTGTAGCCCCAATTTTATCTTCAGGGAACACAGGAATTGGCACACGGAAGATGAGAACACGAGGCCCACATTTTTCACTGTACACCATGTGTTTTTACACAACTTTTAATTA
This sequence comes from Harpia harpyja, assembly GCF_026419915.1. Taxonomy (NCBI): domain Eukaryota; kingdom Metazoa; phylum Chordata; class Aves; order Accipitriformes; family Accipitridae; genus Harpia; species Harpia harpyja. The sequence continues at coordinate 74,681,459 of NC_068942.1, read as the reverse complement.
TTATAGCCTTCACAGGGTGTCAAAAATAATGTACCACTCAGCCACAGTGCAAATTGTGTTAGTGATACTCTTTTCCCCACAAATCAAACCACCTAAATCAGGAGGAAGGACAAGGATTGGCAGAAGGGAAGCGTTACCACCCTTGTTTTATCATACAGAAACCATGACATGCATTTATTAACTCACATAAGGTTAGGTAAGAAGTCTGTGGTGCAATGAATGAATCCTGGGGAAAATTTTAAGGAAACCTCATGATCTGCCTTAAGCACAAGACACATCACTTGATCTGAAACACCGCGGGCCCAGTTTTGCAGTGATAGCGTATTTCCATACATTCTGTATGGCATGTCTAAATATTTTGATGGTTTTAATATTTTGTACCAGCTGTGGAAACTGGTTTGCTGCTAGGTGACTGTAAAAGTGAGATTTGGTAAATAATTATTAGAAATCTTATACTAACACTATGATTGAAACAATAGACAAAAGTATAGCCAAGCAATTAACTAGTAGAGGTAGTTACTCAAAAGTTTTGCAGTTCTTTGCTCTTACGACTAGATGTTCCTGTACGCTAGATGAGAACAATGTTGAAACTGACCACACGTGATTGAAACTGCGTTAAGCTTCAAGATCAATGAACAAGGACAAGAATAAAGACTTCAAGGACAGCCAGCAAGAACTTCAAATGGGTCGGTGGTCGCAAAAGCAGAAACCCTTTGACTCAAATGGATCCTTCACTGCGCATGATTGGATGTAGGCAGTACTATGATAATCAGTTGCAATCATTTTTATGTATATGTATACTAATCTGATTAATATGCAACTAGTTATTCTATATAACCTGTTTGTGCTAAAGCTGTGGCATGCACGGCAAGTGGAACTATCCCCCGTGCATCCAGCGCTGCAATAAAGAACGCCTGCTTTCTAAAACTCCAAAACGAGTCTTAGAGAGTTTCTTCAACCGGCTTTTCGGTATCAGCAGGACTGCGAATACCCAAGCGCGTTGCCTGGTGCTGGCAGACGCTCACCACCGGCAGCAGAACACTTTAAAATGGAGGACTGCAAACACAATGCCCCTTTTCGAGAGCGGGGCCCGCAGCTGCTCCTCAAGAAGCGCCTCCAGAGCCGTCCCCGGCCTCCCCAAGACCTGGCTGGCAAAGCGCCTTCCCGCCACCTCGGCGAGGCCGCAGGAGCTCAGCGCTGCGCTGACAGACGCCAGCGCCTTCCCGCCGCTGGCCGGGCCGCGGGAGCCGCCTCAGTAACGGCCGCCCGGGGACCAGGCGCGGTTCGCGGCCGTTTACCCGGGGATGGCGAAGGGAACGCGGCTAACGGCGCCGAGGGAGGGGCGGCGCGGGGAGCGGCAGGCGAAGTCTCGCGAGAGCGGGCGAGGGCGGCCGCCGCCGCGCTCCTCCCCTTGCCGGTCCCGGCGAGCGAGGCCTGTGCTGAGGCCGGGCCGGGCCGCGCCGCGGCGGTAGCGGCAGGCAGGAGGCGGCGGACCGGCCGGCGCCCGGGCCCGGCTCCGGGACGCTGGGCAAGATGCCGGGCGGACGGGTGTGCGCCGCCTGCGGCTGCTCGGAGATCGAGGTGGACGCGGCGCGCGGGGACGCGGTGTGCACGGGCTGCGGCTCGGTGCTGGAGGACAACATCATCGTCTCCGAGGTGCAGTTCGTGGAGAACAGCGGCGGCGGCTCCTCCGCCGTGGGGCAGTTCGTGTCGCTGGACGGTGAGCGCCGGGGCGGGCCGGGCCGGGCCGGGCCGGGGCGGCCTCCCTGTGAGGGAGGACAGGGACAGGGCGGGGGGGGTGAGGGTGCTGTGCCGAAGGGCATGGGGGAGTGGGGACTGGGGGGTATGGACAATGTATAGGGGAAAAGGTGCTGTGCAAGGGGGGTACGGGGTCGGTGCGTGGGGGAGAGGGCGCGTGGAAAAGGGTGCTGTGCGAAGGAGGGGCAGGGATGGTGCATGCGGGAGCTGGCGCTGCACAAAGTGGAAATGGGAGACGGTGCGCGGGGAGGGAGGGGAGGGCAGCGCGCTGTGCAAGGCGAGGCAGAAGTGGGGTGGGGGGGAGGCGGGGATGAATGGGGAAGGAGCTGTGCAAGATGGGAGAGATGCTCTGTGTGTGGTGGGAGCGAGTGCATGAGGGCCTGGAGCTCTGCGTGGTGGGGGGTGGGGGCATGAGAGAAGGTTTGGGGCTCTGCGTGGAAGGACTGGGTGCCCGGGGAATGGGGAGGTATATGAAATTGTTTGGGGTGGAGGACAGGAATGTTGGGTGTTTGATGGGTAGAGGGAGTACAGGGAGGCACAGAGGCGGTGTGATGGAGGAGAAAGAGGCTGGAAATGAAGGGTCAAGAGTCTCCTCCTGAAAATAGATGGGTTGGGGTGTTCGTGTGAATGCCCTGGAGGATGAGGCCTGTGTGCCTGGAAAAAGGCCATGTGAAGAGGGCATAGTGTTTGGAAGGGGAGAGAAGGAAGACACGTGTGGGGAATGTGTATAAGGAGAAAGAAACATAAGCAAGAAGCATGGGAAGGAGCTTAGCAGTGAAATAAGGAGGACTGATGGATTGTATGTCTGTGGGGAAGAAAGAGGAGTTGTGGTGGAGAGGGCAGCACTTGCATATTGGAGTCTGGGAGTTTACTGTAGACTAGGATTTGTCTGCTGCTGTTCCTGTCTTCCAACTCAGGATACTGGCATTATGGTTTTTTTATAGCTCATGAGCAGCTCTTGTATCCTTCACTTTTTCCTGTAGTGATGTGGAGACTACTTTTTTAAGGGCTTGGATTGCTTTTTCCCTCCCACCCAAAATTATGCAGGACAGATGGCATGCAAGCAAGAGCTCATTTTGGGATGCCTTTATCCTATGAAAAAAATATCACAAAGAAAAGAGAGTAGTGCACCATACTAAGGCTTTTTCTTCTGAATGAATGAATCTCACAGTAGTTTCCTAAGTTCCGTTAAGGGACTTTTCCCCTTTTCTGCAAATCCTGAGATGCTGTTGTTGGCTGATCTTTTCTGATGGATAGTGCATTAATTCCTTGATCTTGTGTAGCTCTCATATGTGACTGAAAAATAATTCTAGCACCCATGAAGACAGATAAACACTGTGATGATAGGTGGGTGTGTAAAAGTGAAAATGTAACTGGAGCACATTCTAGCGTGCTTATGGTAGCTTTATCTGGCTGGCACAAGATGTGGTTGCAGGGGCTTCACTCTGGGTTCATACTGTGATCTTCTAGCAAGTCCCCATGTGCATTGATGTATGTAGTTTGGTGAGGTGTTGTTTGTGGAAACAATAGAACAGGACGTTCAAAACAATGCTGTTTGTAGATTTGCTAAGTTACTGCAAGGATGAGAGCAGGCCCTGTTTCACACAGTAAATACTTTAAGGAAATTTGGATATGGGTCGTTTATGCTGTTATAATTCTTTATGTTCCAAAACAGATGCTTCTGTTGTAAATAATTTTTTTTTTTGCTTGACTTAAATGGAGTGATGCAAGCTAATCTGAAAAGATGTATTTGTGCTGTAATAACAGTGTCTTCATGATTTGTGCTTGTCTATTATGCTTGTATGACACTGATCTAAGTATTTGAGAATGGGGAGGAAAGTTGCTTCCTGTGTAAGCAAGATAGAATTTATATCTCTGAGTGTTGTGCTGGCTGGGGAACTTCCAATGGAACATACATTTCTTTTAAGTCAGAAAACATGTACTTGCTGAAAGCAACATTTTTTGGTAAGCTATAGCTTTCAGTGACTTCTGATTACATAAGCAGGTTTCCATCAAAGTTACCTGTTTTTAACACCTTCTCCTGTTTTTGTTGGCTCTTTAGGTATGTGGCTCCAAGGGATTCCCTGTGTATGAAATGCCTTGGGCTGAGGCTCCTTGGACTGCAGTCTGGTGTTCACAGGCAGCCCTAATGTGTGGGGCGTTTGCAGTGTCAGAGGTGCCTGGGCTACTGTTTTTGAGACCTTGGCTCTTGGTCAGTAGGGCTGTGTGACTCTGAGACTGTTGTCTATGTATGAGGGCTGTCAGGTTCTCTGTTGCAGAACTGGGAGTTGAATGAGGCTCTTGGTGTCTATGGAGTTCAGAGCTCCTGTTGTGCAGTAAGATTCCCCAGACCCTTCCAAGATTCATGAAGGCTTCTATTTGTGTGCTAATATGTGTCGAATGGTTATAGATGCCTTTATTCATAATTTATTTTCATTTTCATCATAAAGAAGCAAAAGGGAATGGAAAGCACTGAGATACTGTTACTGACTTCTCTTTGGTACATCTAGCAAAACCTTTTATTTTTGCCAAGCTGTGTGTTAAGGATTCAGAATCTTGCCGTTGTTTGCTGAAGGAGGAAGAAGAGTCCTGCACTTCTCTAATGTTAATACAAAGTGGCCTGTCTAGATCATGCCAAGTCCTTGCTAGTAAGCCCAGCAACCTCACTGTAAAACATGGGAAATCCCTTCTTTTGTTCTCTCAGGGTTGGAAGAAGGTGTGAGATCACAGCTAGGTTTTCCCAGGCAGTATTAATATTCAGCTATCAATGTGCCTAGTGTAGGAAGCCCCAGCCTCAACACTGATGCCTTTCACAGGGAAGCTTGCTATAGCCAGTGTTTTCCAGTGCAGGTGTGTGAGTGTTTCTTTCCATTGTTTTGACAGTTTTAAAGCTGAGCATTAGTGTGCTGAGAAAGAGTGGGCTTGTGCTTGAATATGACTGAAAGCTCTCGCTTTGCTACTGTAGTGAGGTTTGGGGAAATGCAGGCTAGTAAGTCTGTTGGGCAAAAGGGCAGAAGCAGCGAAGGATGGAATATATGGATGTGCAGATAAATATGGGGGAAGAAAGTTTTTTGGCAAAAAGTGAAGGCATGCCTTACAGATCTTTTGGAGTTTTCTGAAGAAGTCAGTAAGTGGACAAAGCAGATGGTTGGATTTGAAAAAGGAGGTTGGCAAGATCCTTCACCAGAAGCTTTTCAAGAATCTGAGCTGTCATGGGTAAGGGAAAGTCCTTACAGAGCAGAGTAACTACTCAAATTATAAGAAATGTATACTAGAAATAAATAATGAGTCTCCTGAAGGAGGTGCCAGTGAGATTCCATAAAATCTGTGCTGATGATCTGGAAAACAGGTGAATGGTGAGTTAATGAGGTTTGCTGGCAATGCCAAATTATTTGGGGTGGTAAAGACTGTAGAAGGACCTGTTGCTCTTGGTAGCTGGATAGTAGGATAGCAGGTGGGATCGAGAGTTGCAGTGAGAGTTAGCATTGTTACTTTCTTCCACATGTGGGATGGTAGCATCTGGACTGGCTAGTATAACTTGGGAAGGAGATCCCTAGGTCTTAACGGAGAGCTCTGTAAAAACATTTAGCTTAGCGTTCATTCGCAGTACAAAAAAACAGAATGGGGAGGGGAATGTTAGAAGTTATAAGGAGAATATGACAGCATATACATACACTGTTACATATTCACAGCACTATCTGCAATTTAAATATTGTGTACAGTTCTGGTGTGTTTCTCTCTTTTCTTTTCCCTCCTCAAGAAAACCTCTAATAGAACTAGAAAAAATGCAGAGAGGAAGATGGGCTGATTAAGAGTAGGGCTTCTTAAAGAGCTGCTCGGTTAGAATGACTGAATAGACTCAGCCTCTTCAGAATGGAAAAGAGATGATTGAATGGGGACATAGTAGAGGTCTGTAAATACAGTAGAATAACACGAACAAGGATGAGCGATTGTTCAGTATCACGTAATGCAAAAACTAGGGATTGCTAAGAAATCTAGTGGCTAGCTTATTTTAAAGGTAGCAAGTAGGAGGTTCAGAAGCATTAGGAGGTTTTTTGTTTGTTCGTTTAATTTTTCAGAAAAAAATTTATTGTGAATCTTAAGTTGTGGATGTTAAAAGTTCACATGAGTCAAAAAATGATTGGGCAAACATAATAAAAATGTGTCATGGCCATTAAAAAAAAGATACTATTTCTGGCTCAGGAAATCCTTGAGCCACAGATCTCTAGGCTCTGGGAGATTATACGAGAGAAGCATCATGACAAGCTTTCCTCCTATGTTTTGTGTTCACTTGTAGGCATGTATGTTAATGAACTCTACCATTCAGAGGTAGGATACTGGACTAGACAGTCCTTCAATCTGACTTGGCACAGCTGTTCTTGTGAGTCTTCAGGGGAAGATCATGTTCTTAGAGCTCTACAAAGATGCTTTTGAGGGTTTTGGCCATTCTTTTAAAGCTGGTCCAAGAATCAGGGGGCTATGGCTTTGCAGCATGAAGTGTAGGTGTCCCTAGGTATTCATACTCATTTTTTTTTTAGCTTGTGTTTTGGGAAGTGGTGAGCACAAAACTCCTCTGACTTTGACAGTTATATAGGTATGTTCTCTCTTAAAAATGCTTAGCTAATTCTTCTGATCTCCTTGTGAGAAGTGGTAGTAGAGATATTTACAATTGTGAGATTCTGTGATAAGGTGTCCAGGAATCCAGGCTGCAAGGTGAAGATTTATTTGGAGTAAGGTTTATCAAGTTGCGCATGCAGTACTTTGTAATAAGGACTATGAAATCTTCCCTGATGGTAGCTGGGCAATATAAAAGGAGATAGTGTGCTTATGTAAAGATGCAAAGAGAGAGCTAGGCCATCCCAGTCCTGATGAGATGCCCTTTGGAGATGGGCATGACCTGTCTGTCTCAGCATAATAACGCTGATGCTCTTCATTGCCATGGTCTTGATGGAAATGGAGGATATGATTGCAGGTTAGCCTAATCCCACAATTCTTACTAATGCTGTCTGTCTTGGGTAGTGACATCATCACTTCTTGTGAGGTACCTGTCGCTTGCTGTGTCATGAGCTGGTAAGTTCTTTCACTAGCAAGGGGATACCCTCTTCATGCTCTAGAAGGGAGTTATTGTGTATCTAGAAAGACACAATTGATCTTCTGGTCGGAAAGTCCTCAGGAAGCGCAAGCTAGTGAAAGCTTTGATGGTCTCCGTACTGATCCAGTTAATTATAATTCCTAGTTCTGTTGTAAGTGGTCACAGCCAGGTAAGAGTCCATCTTGAGGCTTAACCCTGGACATGTTGTACTCTTGGAGCTTGTAAGGCTGTGTGTTGAAATTGAGTTTCTGAGCTAAACTGATTTGACCCTGGAAAAGTCTGCAGATACTAGTGGGAAAGGGTTGTCATGTACATTTGAGCTCCAGGGAACTCTTGTTATTTGCACAGAAAATGTTTGAGGCATGTGCTTTTCCTGGCTGAGTCTAGTTTTGAAGAATAATTATCCACATTATAATTGATAGCCAGTTCAGACTGTCTCAAACTAGCCAAAAGAGGTTGCTCTCTGTGGCTGCTTGTCAAATTTGGGGAGCATTTGAATTAAAATTCCTCATTTTGCTAATTGGAATGAATGCATCCTGCTTTTTTTTTTTTCTCCATACCTAAGTTCTTAACAAACTCTTATCAGTCATAAGATTTGAACGCATCCCAGCGTGAAGTACAGCAATACAGGGTCTAAGAGTGAGCTAAGTTTCTCCCTCTCCGTTATTATACTGTAATTGCATCCTGGAAAATGGAGCTCCATCGAGCCCATCTGCATTGGTTTTTATGGTAGCTGCTTTTGCAGAAAGGCAGGTTGCGAGTCGTGTGCCGCATTTGAAGGCGGCAAATTTTCTGATCACTCTTTCATTGTGTCTGGTTGGGAGTCCTCTGTCTTGTGGTACTTGTTGGGAGAAACCGTTTTCACAAGTATTTACCCTTAGGCTGACAGGAGAAAAACAGAGTACAAAGCTGAAGAGAGTGAGGGGAGGAAAGCTCAGCATGGTGCAAAAACTGATACTCCAGGTCTCTCATCAGGTTTTTGTTTAAAGAAGCTGAGAAAGTGGAAATCTGACACTAATCAAAGGAGGAGAAAACAGACCCACCTTAGAGAGCTGGTGTGCAGGCAGTGTGGGGGCAAGCTGGAAGACACAACTGAGAAAATACAGCATGAGAAAAGGGCACTGCAAGGCATACTGAGCTTGTGATCCTGAAACGTACTGTGTCTGGGGAAGCTCAGCTTCTTTTGTTCCAGAAATCACCTTTAAATGCTTGGTAGTAAGTTGAGAAAAATGGCATCTGATAAGCTTTTTGGGCACAAACCATAAGGCAGTCTGGAAACCTGCCCTTTAGAAATTTCAGGGATCTCGTGTGTGTGTGCTGTCCGGTGGCACAAGGGCTTTGCCAGGCGCTCTTGGCCCTTGCTGTTCCTGACCAGCTTCTCCTTGGGGCTCCCCCAACCCTGCCCACAGCCCTGGACCCCACGTCAGACCCCCAGGGATGTCTGCCCCTGCCCCAGCAGCTCCGCAGCAGGGCCGGTCTCCAGCTCCCCACAGCCCTGCCCTGCCTGCCTGTGGGCCCTGCTGAGCCAGGCCCACGTCCTGCCTGGCCTTAGCCCGTCCCTACGGTCCTGCCTGTCCATCACGGGAATGTCTGACCCTGTTTCCCCTTGCTGGGCCTGATCCTGACCCCCACATGCAGGCTGACATCCCACCTGGCCTCAGCCCATCTCTGCACCCACAGAGGTGCCTGATGCCCTGGGCCGTGGCTGCCCCATGCCTGCTACAGAGTTTGGGGTCACATCTCTAGTAAAAACTTAAATCAGAATTATTTTTCAGAAGCTTTTAGCTAGCTCTTAGCATGTGTCTTTCCCAACTGGCTGCCTATTTTTACAAAACTGACAGAAACCCTGTAGTTTTGAGACCTCTGTCCCCCTCTCAGGTTTGTTTGAAACTGGGCAGAGAGAGGAGAGCAGTGGGCAGGGCTGCTGTGGGCACTGTTTTCCCTGGGGAAAACAGGATAAAAAATGGAGGTTAGCGTAATGAAATGCAGCCTCTGTAGTTGGAGGCAACAGAACTGTGGGATGGAGAAGACAAGTTGGGGGAGCTAGGGGCATTTCTCAACTTCAAATAAGACCTACAGGATTGTGGTGGGTTGACCCTGGCTTGACACCAGGTGCCCACCAAAGCTGTTCTGTCACTCCCCCCTCCTCAGCTGGACAGGGGAGAGAAAATATAACAAAGGGCTTGTGGGTCGAGATAAGGACAGGTAGAGATCACTCACCAATTACCATCATGGGCAAAACAGACTCAGCCTGGGGAAAATTAATTCAATTTATTACCAATCAACCAGAGTAGGGTAATGAGAAATAAAACCCAATCTCAAAACACCTTCCCTCCACCCCTCCCTTCTTCCCAGGCACAACTTCACTCCCAGATTCTCTACCTACCCCCCACAGCGGCACAGGGGGATGGGGAATGGGGTTTACCGTCAGTTCATCACACGTTATTTCTGCCACTTCATCCTCAGGGGCAGGACTCATCATACTCTTCCCCTGCTCCAGTGTGGGGTCCCTCCCACGGGAGACAGTTCTCCACAAACTTCTCCAATGTGGGTCCTTCCCACGGGCTGCAGTTCTTCACAAACTGCTCCAGCGTGGGTCCCTTCCCTGGGCTGCGGTCCTTCAGGCACAGACTGCTCCAGCGTGGGTCCCCCATGGGGTCACAAGTCCTGCCAGAAAACCTGCTCCAGCGTGGGCTCCTCTCTCCATGGGACCACAGGTCCTGCCAGGAGCCTGCTCCAGTGTGGGCTTCCCACGGGGTCACAGCCTCCTTTGGGCATCCCCCTGCTCCGGCGTGGGGTCCTCCTTGGGCTGCAGGTGGATATCTGCTCCACCGTGGACCTCCATGGACTGCAGGGGGACAGCCTGCCTCACCATGGTCTTCCCCACGGGCTGCAGGGGAATCTCTGCTCCGGCACCTGGAGCACCTCCTGCCCCTCCTTCTTCACTGACCTGGGGGTCTGCAGGGTTGTTTATCTTACGTGTTCTCACTCTCTCTGGCTGTCGTTTGTGTTCCAGCAACTTTTTTTCCTTCTTAAATATGTTATCACAGAGGCGTTACCACTATTGCTGATGGGCTCAGCCTTGGCTGGCAGCGGGTCCATCTTAGAGCCGGCTGGTATTGGCTCTGTCGGACACAGGGGAAACTTCCAGCAGCTTCTCACAGAAGCCACCCCTGTAAACTCCCCCCCCCCCCCCCCCCCGCTACCAAAAACCTTGCCACACAAAGCCAATACAAGGTTACTACTTCAGTAGGAGGGTTATGGAGTAATTGTTGGCTGGCCACCAAAGTGGGATTCTTGCCACACAGGACTTACCCTGCCTCTGGGATCCTAGGTGAATGGGCATCACTGGTGTGTCCATGTGAGATTGAACGGTGTGACTGTCTTGACTCAGCTGTACTGTTTTATGGTTGATTGCTTGGAATTTCTATTTGTTTTGGTGGCTTTTGATTAAAAATACATAATAAATTACTAATGCTTGTTCTCTTTAAATGCTAGGTTGGCATTTATTATTTGAGATTTACAATAACTGGTGTGAATTAAAGTCTTTTAACTTACTCTTACATAGTGACTAGGCCAGGAGGTTTTAGGATGGTGACGACTATACAGACATAGTCATAGAAATGGGAGGCTGCAAGGGGCATTGACAGTATTAATCCAACTTCAGCACCGAGTCAGGATCACGCAGAGCTCATGGCTCTTGTGCAGTATACATGCACTATGACTCTCCGTCTCCAAATGTACATGAGTTTGCAAGATACTAATTTGAGGCTGGTGGGAAGAATGTTGCTTGTGGAAAGATACCTGCTTGCTTTTGCTCGGAGGGAGAAAGGAAAGTTGTGAACTAGTAGCCCTTAACACACCAACAAGTGTTCATTAAAACTTCTAGTGTAGGAGGCTCCACAACATTTCTAAGTAGGCTGTTTCAAATATTAGAATATCAAGGAGAAGTTTCTTCCTGCTAATACAATTTTTTTTTTTGGTTGCAAGTAAATTATAAGCAACTTACTACAGTGACCCACTTGTACTGCCATAAAATGCTGAACGTGTACCCTTACTCTGCAGTGTCCTTTGACAAATCCAATGTAGCTTACCCTTTAGTAAAGTTGTGGTATGCTCAATTTTTCAGGCGTGCCTATGGAAGCTTACTGAAAGGTTTTGCATGTACTATTTTATACTTAAAAACTTCATGATGGTTTTCCATCTAGGAGTGTGAGCTACATTGACCTCAAATGTAGAACTTGACTGGTGTTTGAATTGATCAAAGTATTTCAGTCTTTTGGGGTTTGTGGAAACGGAAAGTTACAGTCAGCAAACTGGAAAGAAGGGAGGGATTATATACAGGGAGGAAAAGCTTTCATAAAATTTAAGCTAAGCTTACTAGCCATTCATCTTCTATGCCGCCTTTTCCTCTGAAACTTTGTAAGATGGACAATTACTGTCACAGTAAGTGCTAGTGAGACAGTAAAGAGGATGAACTCTATGTTTGTATCAGATCATGTGTTTTTGTTTGGTCAGTTATGTACAATAAAGGATTTTTCTGTATTTTTCAATATGACAAAAGTGGAAGGAGTAGCAGTTTTGTTTTTACTTGGTAGCTGTTAATTGGTTCCCTTGTAGGATATATTGATAGACCAAATCCTGACATAAAATATTTCTTATAGTGCAGCCTCGAACAGTCCTGAAGTGGGTTCCACCAGTAATACACACACTAAACTTGAAATGAAACCGCTGGATACTGAAAAGTGAAAATAATGTTAATATCAGCAAAATTCCTCTTGTGGTCCAGATTTCTAGAGACGACACTAATTCACAGTTTATTTTAAATTATGTAGAGTGGTCATGATGTAATTTGCAACACAGAAGAAAGTATGGATATGCTGCATTTGCAGGCCTTTCTGGGAAATCCTGAAGAGTATTTACCTGTTATACTTTGTTCTAGGTTTTCTCATTACAAAACCAATTCATAATCATGTTATGTTGTTAAGGAAGAGGGGAAACCTGCATCTACTTCATGCAAAAAATAATTACCCTCTATATGTTTTAGTGAGATAAACTGAATCAATTTTTGCTTCTCTTCTGAAATCCTCCAGGTGGCAATCTTGCATCAGTTAAGTGTATAGTGGTTTTTTTTTCTGGCATTGAGTCTTTTATATGCTGTCCTTGTGATGGCAACAAATGCTTGCTTGAAGTGCTGCAGAGTATACTGCTGTCAGTTGTGAAAATGCTGAATCGTGCACGTAACTTGGACACAGACTGGTTTCATGGACTTGTGCAGCCCTAAACTCGGGTGTGGTGAACACAACAGTATATTTATCTCTTTGGTTGGTAGTTATGAAAATAAGCCCATAGATAGTTAGCTGTGATGGAGTAGATTAAAAGTCTGTCTATGTAAGTTATTCAGCAGTACCATTTCAGCAGGCTGTGGTGCATGCAGATCCGTTAACTTCCCTGTAAAAATGGCTGAGAAAAGAATTATTTTGGTTACAGACTTAAGTAGTTTTGTGTGTTCAGAAAATGTTAATCACATCATTTTGCTATTGTAGGCATGAATTGTGATGGGACATTTACTTACTTGAGTAGGAAGCTCATTAATTTTTCTTAGATTATCTAGTCTACCCTGATTATGAAACTGTTGGTGTGATGCAGTCTGCATTCTTTACCAGATCCAGATTTTTTGCTGGGTCTGTAAATACGTGGGTTTTAAACTGAAGGTTTTTCCCCTACCTTGTCCTGAAGAAAGGGCTGGTGTTTTTTGGTTTTAATTTCACAGGGAAGGATTTTGGTAGGACTGGTCCTATCAAATAGCAGATACACTTCAGGTCAAGTTGCAAGCAGCTTCATTCTCTGTCTTCACTTGCTCATTTATGTAGAGGAAACAAAATCCATAATGCTGGGACTGAATCTGTTTCTTCCCCAGGTGTTAAATCTGAAACTCAGCATGTCACTAGCTCTCAGAAAAATGCCTGTTAAGCTGCAGATGCACGAGTGGCTGCTCTTTGTCCCCTCTGTGTGGAGGGATGTGATAAGTGCTCTTCCTGCTATCTGTCGTCTCTTTGTTGCTGTTCAAGGTTACCACAGACTTCAAGCTTTGCTTGCTCCTTTTACTGCTTGAGGAACATTTTTGTAGAGAAGCGGGGTGACGTGTCTTCCTTTGTCAGTGGGTCGGTGGAGCAAAACAGAAGCAGCCAAGGTGCTTGGGTTTGACCTTGCACATGGCAGCTGTGCCCTCAGTTGTGCTGCACAGAGCAGACGTGGGGATGGCTTGAGGGACAGTCGCTGTAGTTCAGCACTTGAGTAATGCAGGGTTATGGGCTGGGTCTGGACCCACGTAAGCTTTGACCGAGTATCGTCAAGTTTTCAGGTGTTTCTCCTTCATCTTCAATTCTCTTTTGGTGTCTTGGGGGACTGTAGCCCACTGAGAGGACCACAAAAAAGTTGAGTAGCTGTACTTCTGAGCTGCATAACACATCTCTCCACACCTTCTGTTGTCCAAAATTTCATGTAAACATCCGAAGCTAACTTGGAGAGGAGGCTTCAGTTACGCAAAGCTGAGAATCTGAGTTAGTTTCTAAAAATAATCAGTAGATGACAATGTACCTTGGGAGGTGCCACCTCATGAAGGAGGGTATTTGAGTTGGCTTAGGGAAATATTAGTGTTAATGTTGAAGATTTGGCAGGCAGTACTTGGAGACACCAAATACTTCTCGGATATATTTTTGTATATCTTGAAAGCTGAATGTGAAAAACCAAAAGCTTGTTTAATTCGCTTTTGAAGTTGTAGAGGGAAAAATGGAAAAGGTCAAGAAATGTAAAAATTTCAGTTAAGCTGGGATGTTAATTTGGTTGCGTCTAGTGATTGCTGTTCCTTTCCTTTGTACTTTTTAAATGACTAGCTTTGTAGGGATTTTTGTCTTTAAATGAATTTGATGATTTCACAGTTTTCTTTTTTAAGAGTTTATCTTTTTATTACCCAGCTGAACAGTTACGTTAATGAGTTTGGTTTGCATTCTGCATGTAAAGATGAAAGCTGATGGTGAGACTTCATAGTCAGTGGCAACATTAGTTTGCAGTTCTGAGAGTGTAAGTGCTCAACAGACTAGTTTTCTGTCAGTTTTCAAAGCCAAATGCTAATTAGAGATGTACAGTCTTTCCAGTTAACTCGCTGAGAAATGGGCACAACAACTCTGATAGCAGAATTTGTCTTTCAGATAGCTCTGCTAGGATCTGCTGCAGACTCTATAGCTTGGAAAGAAATTACTTTTATGTACAATGTTATATCTCGATGTCTAATGAAGAAGAATCTTAAAGAACAAAACCACTAAAGTCTCAGCTTAATTTTATTTTGTTTTTATTCTTTCTGGATTTTAGCTTCTGAGTAAGTTATTTTGTTAATAGTATTGCTTCTCACTACTGTAAGACTGCTTTTGCGCAAGCTTTTTAGTAGTGACAGGGAAACCTGTAAAAGAGTAAGGTAGCTGTTTTGACAATGATGGTCCAATAGAGTTCAGTATTTTGGTGTATTCAAAGATAGAGGGGACTGAAAAGTGGAGCCTTTGTTCTCAGGAGGGGGCAACGGTGCCTTTGATGCAAGTGCTGGATGTGCCTGCTACCTCCAGCCTGCCCTGCAGTTTGTTCCTGCTCTTGCCCCGCAGTTTATGGCCTCCTCCACTGTACTGATGCTTGAGTGTGTGCTCTCCTGCTGCAAATCAGACAAATGAGGTAGCCTGTGGTAAAGCAAACCCCAAAACAACAAAAAAAGGAGGGTAGGAGGTAGAATTCCTGAAGTTAGATTTGCTACTGAAGAAAAGGAACATAAAACTATTGCCACTGTTGATATAATTTTTGCCAGGTAATCCATTCTTATTAAATGTACACCAAAAAATGTTATGTGTGCTAGGGTAGTTTGGTAACCTCTCTCTGTTTTGCCTCATCGGTTTGTTTCAGAGCATTTGTGGAAATATGAGACTGTACCTATAAGAATAGCAAGGAGGTGCTGCTGTCTATAATAGTCTGGAGCAAATAGAGTTGGGAGGGTTACCTCTGTATCTAGTGAGGAGGTCACTATTGAATATTTTTCATTTCTAATTGAGATGTTGAACTGAAGTACTTAAGCTGTGGAGCATTTATGTGGGAGCTTCCAATTATTGTTTGTTGAAAGGATCTGTTAATAAAGTGAAGGTGAAATCAGTTTCTGTTGTGGATAGCACTGGGAACCTAATTTAAAGGTTGTATGGAAAATTAAGCTTCGAAGACTTATAGACAATAATTCTGCAGGAATATTAGCTTTTCTGTATGTTTCTATTCCAACACCATTCTAGTTTGTTCTAGAGAACTGGTGTAGGATGAGAAAACATAGCTACAAGAATTTGAGGAAAAACTGTAGGCATCATAGGCAACAAGATGACGTTTTTCCCCTATTCTGAAGAGCAGACTACTTGAATTAAGAAGTCCAATTACTAACAAATTACTTGTTTTAAGTCCTGTGCAATTTAGCTTTTTGGTCTCACTTGCTGTTAAGCTGATAGATTAGAATATCCTGCTTGAGGTAGCCTGATTGTTTTTAAAAAAACTTCCTGCTTTAGTGGCAGACTATTTCTGTCCTTGGTAGTTTAATTACCTGTTCTGCGAGATTGGTTTGCATGAGTAGTTCCATTGACTCCCAGCAGACTCTGCATTCAGGCTTCTCAGCATTGGCACAGATGCATAAACCAGTCTCTAGTTTATGCTAATTTACAACTCATTTTAGTCTCCAGCCTTTCAGGGTATAAAAGTAGCAGTTCCAGACTTGGAGTTTTTGTAGCCTAGGTGTCCCTGTGTGTGCCTAATGTTAAACTGAAGTTATTTTAAAGTAAGTGTTACATCTGTAGTAGCCAACACAGTCATTATTGAATGCTAAACATGTTTTATGTTCTGTAGTGCCAGTAATTAGCTATTAAAATTCTGTATTGAATATTCTTCAGACCAAAAATATTAATTAGGCAATTGTTTCATCATTTACTTTGAGAAATATTTTACAATATTGATTTTCATGTTCTACCTAAAATAGGGGTTGCGACATTTTTGTACTTTCTTTGGAGCTGAGATTTGGAGGGTTTATGGAGCCATGTAATTCTTATGGTATCCCAAGGAAGAAATAAATTGCACAGGATTTGTACTTGATGACTTAAGCACTTTTGTTGCCCTTCTTAATGTAATTTGGCATGTTGTAAATTATATAGATACTGAATATAGTGGCACAATAAGTTTTTTAATATTTTAATTCAGTTACTGCATTTGACATGTCTGTCTGTCTCTTTTTCCCTCCCCCCCCCCCCCCCCCCCCCAATAGGTGCAGGCAAAACACCAACTTTAGGAGGAGGATTCCATGCCAATCTGGGAAAGGAGTCACGAGCACAAACTCTACAGAATGGTACTTGCAAGCTTTAGTCCTGTTGCCATGACTTCTTTTATCAATATGGTTGATTACAATTAATTTTTAGTTTTGAATGTGACCTCAAAACCTTGGCAGGCCACTCGTTATTCAGTTGGCAAGTCTGCCTAGTGCTGATTTTACATTGTGCTCTTATTTGGTTGTTATACCTGATTTATGAGGTCAGGTAGCTGGCTGGCAAAGGGTAATGGCACCTGACAATACTGTTGTAGTTTAAAAGGGCCTTTTCAAGGTTGACATGCCCATTGCACCTTTTCATTATCTGTTAACCTATTGTGGCTTTTTATTTTATCAGTTTTCAGGGTTCTTGAAATGCTTTATGCATGTTTATTTTTAAGTATAATTGTTCAAATGCTTTTGTTTTTATGCAGTAGAAGTGTGAGACAATGCATATATTTATGCACACTTCATAGTAATTGTGCTTAATATGTGACTGTTGAATAGAAAGGGGGAAAAATGGAAAAAAGATTTTAGTGTCCAGAGGATATTTAAATAAATACTCTCATTACATGCTATACATTCTAATTTAGTTCTATATAATCTACACTCTTTAAAGAGAGTGAATAAAAACAGCTTTAATTCCAGAAACAGAATGGTCTTCCTGTTTCAATTGCTGTTACTCATATCCATGGACAGGAGTTGTCATTTTTTGGCTAATTAATACTCTTGTCTCGTGACTTTTCAAGATGACAGCTGATGGACTGTCATATCAAAGACTCAGAAGCTGACGTGTAATTAACCAAGGGACGTAGATGGGATTTACTGATACGGTGCTCATTTTGGGGGGATATTTTAGACAAAGGTATTTTCCTAAATTAAAGTATTATACGTGCAACTCAAATACAGAAAATCTTATCTGATCCTATGCCTGCGTAGGTATACAAAGGATAAGATTGATCTGATGATATATCTCCATAGGTACAGAAAGGTTAATATTGATCTGTGTTACTGAAATATAGCCAGGTTGCTTTACTCATCATTATTCAGCTGATTTATATACAGATTGTTTTATATACAGAATGTTTTATTCAGCTGTTTGTACTGAACAGTATTGAGCCCTGCTTGTTTGGCAGAGTAAAGTTTGCACTTTACGTGAGCTAGTTTGAGAGTCAGGTCCAGAGTTACTATCTTACAAGTTTTAAAAATGCCTGTATAAAGTTAACCTATATAAGCAGTAGAAAAAGACCACTACAATACTTTTTACGGTTAGTGAAGTTTGGTTTTGGATGAAGGCACTTTAATCAAAACTCTAATTTTGCACAGGCACTTTAAAAATAAATTGGCTTGTTGTGCATAAGGACTGCCCAGTTCCTTGTCTTTAATTGTAAAAAAGTAAAATGCTGAGGAGAAAAAATCCTGTCCTATTGCTTCTTGGAGTGTTTGAATTCTTCAAAAGCCGTTTTGGTTATGCTGAAAGGTAATCACAATTAAAGACAGCGTAGGCGTTTTTCTGGAATCTAAACATGGCTTCTTTCTTGGATGAGTGTTTGCTGGGGAATACATCTGAGCATCTTCCTTCACCACAGCTTTTGTGTGTGGGGGCCCACCTAATCATACACAATGATTCTGACTTGGCTAAAGTCTATCAGCATCATATACAAGAAATTGTAGTTGCTTTAAATGAAATTATCTCCCAAACAGTTTTGAAACGGGAACATAATTTGTCTTTTTACCTGTATCTGTCTGAGGCTCTTTACGGGTTTTCTTCTCTTTTTTGTGGCTATCCTTTTGATCTTTGATTTCTGTAGCCAACCTGTGTTTGTCATGCTGCCAATCTGTCTCTGGGAAAGTTCTTTTCAATGAGCTAAGTGATGTTCTTGCTCACTCCCAGGCATGACAACAGCAGCTGATATTTCAGGTAGAGCAATTGGTGTTTGAAAGGCTTTTCTCTCTGCTGCTGTATAATGAGCTGGTTGTCTGCTGCATTTAATCACACTTTTAGCTTTACATAGTTTTTAATTGCAAATTGAGCTATGGCAGTGAGCTTACAAAATCTCACCCTGCCACTGTATGCCCATGATCATGGCTGCTTTTTTGGTGAAACTATGTTAATATCTATTGTATTTAGACTTGAAAGTGTAGCAAGGTAAATGAACTTACTGTATATATTTTAAAGAAAAAGTGTGGGTTTGTTCATTGAGTGAAACTGAAGTGCACTGATAGTTGACTGTATTAAAAATGAACAGTTATCCTTGGAGCACTACGCTGTCTGATCAGAAAAAATGCTGAGCTACTTATTTATTTATTTGCTGGTACTACTACGTTTGCATTTCCAAAGTTAACTGAGTTGCAAATGAACTGCTGAAATTAGCTTCCATCAGGATGCTGGTGCAGCACAGCTTGTGAGCACGCTTCAGGAGGCCTACTTGCTGATGGCTCTTACGTCAAGGCTGCCTGCTACCTTCAGTAGTGTAAGCATACGATTTTCTCATATATGGTGCTCTATACAGGCTATTGCCACAGGGAAGAAACAGACTCTGGAAAGCAGGGATGGGTGGTGGAGCCCAGATTGCTCTGGAGGTCGTCCCCAGTGTATTTGAGAGCAGCTGAGAGCATGTGTGTGTGTGGTCTGAGAGTGTTGGCAGGTCTCGCACTGTGCCTGTTCTGCTTGCCAGCAACCTGCAGGCTTGACATGATGCAGGGAAAAGTCCAGCAACGGAGCAGGGACTTGCTGTTTTTAAAAAGAAAAAACCCAACAACCTTCCTTTGCTTTCCCGTCCCTCCCCCATGTAGTTTGGGCCAAATTCTTCCTTGCCGTAATGTCTGTCTTTTGAGGGGAGGTGAAAGGGAGGTGATGTGGGCTCGCTGTCTCTTACTTGATCACTAGCAAAGCAGCTGGGGTTGGCTGAATGTATGATGCTGCTATTTTTTGAGGCTTTTAATGAAAAGATATTCAGAGTTAAATGAAAACCAGTTTTTTTACTAGAATGCCTAAGGTAATAATTTTACAATTTTTTTCTTTTCCTCCATTCTAAAGTGAAGAAATGCAGAAGTAAAATCTCCCAACAACTGCTCAACAGTTCTGGACTGTTCTACAAAATCATTATTTTGTGTATTGGTGTTTATATGTTTATGCTCTAAACAAAGCCATGGGCAAACCTTGAAGGTTTTATAGTTTCCAGGTTTGTAAGAATGTCTAATACACAGAACTAGTCTCCCTTATCACACGTGCCTTTGCTGTATGTTTCCTTGCTATTTATAATGTGCTGGTGCATGGCAGTTCATAGTCTCTGCCTTTCTTTGCTGAACCAGCTGATGTTTGTGGGTGTTCGTTTGGGAATTGGCTGCTTATAAAAACTGGAGTCTTGTTTACACTTGCTAAAATATTTATGCAGGAAAGACTTAATACTGTTGTATTTGTTCATAATCAGTTTCAGTGTGTGGTACTGTGCTAATTGAGCGTGCTAAGCTCCACAAGTTCAACGAGCTCAGGTCCACAAAATGCTTCATATCTGTTCATAGAGCTCATTTTTTGTAGTGAAAACCTGGACATCTATGCAATGATGTGAAGAGGTGTTTTAACTTTGTTTCAAAGGATTAGACAAAATAGCCAAACAGTACTGTTTTTGTGAGAAAGAATTATGAATAAAATACTAGCTCAGAGAGGGGACCCTTTGACAAGACTTCTTCCTCTGTTGTCTGGGCCTCTTCAAATTGCTACAGTATTGCCCAACTTTTATGGTTACTTACAGGGCTGAAATGCAGAGTTCTGTCTCTTTAAATCTCATTTTACAGCTCTGCTGCATTGCATAATCTCTCTAAATAGCCAGTTTATTCTTGTTTCTTTGCAGGCAATCTGCTCTCACTATATCCATGTTGGAGTCGTAGTTACAAGGGAGTTGTTCTTGCCTTGGAGCTCTGATACTTTCAATAGTCTTCAGTGGCCAAAAAGAAAAGGGAGAGGGGAAGGAAGGTCAATGGCATGATTATAACTTGAAAGCTTCAGTTGCAGATATTCAAATTTGGTTTAAACTAAGTTTGAAGATTGCAGCTGCATCTAGCTTAATCCAATTTCTGAACTGTTGTGCTGTGTTTTTAATCATTTCTTTAAATGAATGTGTGTTTTCCCTCAGTCCTCTTAAATACCAAAACATAGCTAACAGTATTTTAATGCTAAATAGAAGGCATTTCTGAAGATGTTCTCTAATGCATTTTTGACTGTTTACATTTAAACTATTTGCTTAATTCTTTAACCTTCGTTGTCATCACGAATTTCATAGCTGGTTTATTACAAGTGATTATGGAGGGCTCTACTCCCTGCCAGAACTATACAGCGTGAATTAGACCAGGACAATATATTATACGCTTGAAGAACACAAGTATCCAAAGAAGAGGAACAGAGAACACTATTTAACAAAACGAAAACAACAAGGGAGGAGAGTATAGTAGAATCCCAGAATAATTTAGATTGGAAGGGACCTCTGGAGGTCCACAAAGTGGTGGCTTTGAAGTTGCATTAAGCTGCTCAGGGCCTAGAGCAGCTGAGCTTTGGGTATCTCCAAGGAAGGATATGATACAGTCTCTCTGGACAACCTGTTCTCTAATGCTTGACCACCCTCACCATGAAGAATATTTTCCTTGTATCTAGTCAGAACTTATTTTGATGAAATGTGACTCTTGCCTCTTGTCCTTTTGCTGTGCGTCTCTGGCAGTTCTGGCTCCATCTTCTGTACAACCTCCCACTGAGTAGCTGAAGACACCAATGAGACCTCCCCCTTAGCTTTGTTGTCTTAAGACTGAGCAAATTCAGCTCTCAGCCTCACGCCATGTGCTTCAGTCTCCTAATCATCTTAGCGGCTCTCTGCTGGACTTGCTCCAATATGTCAATGCCTTGTCTTGTGCAGGGGAGTCCTGAACTGGACAAAGTACTCTAAATATAGTCTCGCAGGTGCTGAACAGGGGATAATAATCACTTCCCTTGACCTGCTGGCGACAGTCTTAATAATGCAGCTCCAGGATGCAGTTAGCCTTCATCACTGCAGTTGGGTGCTGCTGAGTCATGTTTGTTTTTTTGTCCATGAGGAATCTAGATCCTTGTCTGCAAAGCTACTTCCTCCCAAACAGTTCCCAGCCTGTTTTGTTGCCCTGCAGTTCTTCTGTCCCAGGTGCAAAAAAATTGCATTTGCCTTGTTGAACTTCATGAGGTCTCTGTCAGCTCATTTCTGCAGCATCTTAAGATTCTTCTGAATAGCAGCTCTGCCCATCAGTGTATTGGCCATTGTCCCAGTGTGATGTCTGCAGGCTGGCAAAGGGAACCTTGTGTCCCATTGTCCATATTGTTAATGAAGGCATTAAACAGTATTGACTTCAGTATTAATCCCACTCGTAAGTCTGATGGTTAAAGTGCTGACCACTACCCTTTGAACCTGGCCAGTTTTTCACCCAACTTGCAGTTCACCCGTTTAGTCTGTACCTCCTCAATTTGGCTGCCAGGGTGCCTAGGCAGAATGATGAAATGGGGCGAAGGAAGAACAGTGGTTACTATTTACCTTGACTGCAGTGTGGCTTTTATTGCAGTCAGGCATGATCTGCCCTCATTAAATCTGTGCTGGTGGTTCCTGGTAACTTTCTTACCTTTTGTGTGTTTGGAAATGGTTTCCAGGTAGATTTCTTCCATAGCCTTCCAACAGGCTGAGGGGAGGCTGACTTGCCTGTAGTGTCCTACTTCCCCCTCCGGAAGAAAAGCCTGATGCTTGCTGCCTTCTAGTCATAGACAACTTCCCCTGATTCCTACAACTTTTTAAAGATGGCAAAGATGCGTCTTTTTTCCAGCTCCCTTAGCATTCTCAAATGTATCCCATCCAGTCCAATTGACCTGTGTATGTAGATTTTGCTTAAGTGAGTCCTTGATCAATCTTTCTCTACCATGGGTAATGCTCCATTTCCTCCAAACTCACATAGAGACACCTGTGAGACCTGAAAACAGACATTGCAACAGAAGGCCAAGGAGACTCATGAGCTGCTATAAAGCCAAGCTGCTACATGCTCTGCCTGCTCAGCTTCCTGTACATCAATATGGAGTGTCCTTGTGCTTTGGGGAGACTGTACTTGAAGACTGAGCAGTCCTCCTGGCCCCTTTGGCCTTCATGGCAGTACTTCAAGGGGTCCTGCTTACCTGCTTCCTTCTCTGAACAAACTGAAGCCTGCCCTCTGAAATCCAGTGTTGTCATTATGGTACCCATCTTCCTCACACCCCTCAAGATCTTAAAGTTTATCATCTCAGGGTTGCTGTAGCCAAGCTTGCCATCAAACTTTACGTTCTCCACCACTTCTTCCTTTCTAGAGAATGGTAGGTGTATCACAGTGCTTCTCCTACTCGACCTGTTCCTGACATGCTCTAGAAGTCCACTTTATTGCTTGTGCCCCACTACGATTCCCTTCCAGCAGATGCTGGGGCATTCACCATGAGAACCAGGACATCTTCCTGTTGCCTAAAGAAGGCTTCATCTTCGAGATCAGGTGGTCTGTAGCAGGTGCTCATGACAGTGTTTCCTTTGGCCTTGCCTCTCATCTAGACCCATTAATTTTTTATTGGCCTGTCACTTGTTTTTCAGCAGAGCTTCACACATTCAAGCTGTTCCTTTGTGTAAAATGAGTCCCCTGTCACCTTCCCTTTCTGTCCTTCTTGTGGAGCCTGTAACCATCCATTTCATGACTCCAGTCACGTGAGCTGTTCCACCATGTGTGTCACCCCCCAGTGAATTTGTAGTTTTGCAGCTGTGCATAGACTTTGAATTCTTCCAGATTGTTTCCTTTGCTGGATGCAACCTTTTCTTTGACCTTTCCTCCTGTATCAACCCCTGTCTCTGGCTTTGATTTCAGTAATGAAACTTCTAGTCTAGTCTCTCTGCCATTTTCTTGTCCTTCTTGCTTTCATTTCTGTTGGGATAGAAGCTAATCCTAATCCTCCCATCTCCACTTTCAGTTAGTAGCCCATTGGGTTTTCTCTTGCTGTCCTTTAAACTAACCATTGCTTAAAGTTCTCCTTCTCTGGTTTTGTCTTGTATCCTCCTAAACTTCTTTACTCACTAAGACTTTGAAAGACTTCCTCTTCTGGCCAGACCATTGCTTCAGTTTTACCCTCTTTGATCTGCCTACTGCCTTGTCCCTTATGAGTCCTTTGTTATCATTAACAACTTCTATCTCATTTATTTCCTTTGTCTTTCCATTTGATGTGTTAACTTTCTCCATCTCTCCTTGAAAGAGAATAAAGGGCATCTTCCCCTTTTCATTTGGGATGATCTTACATGTTTTTTGTTTGTGGGAGGTTTTTTTGGTGTGTTCTTTGTTTGTTTGTTTGTTTTGGTTTTTGTTGTTGTTGTTGTTGTTGTTTCAAGTGCAACCTTTTCCTTTGGTAAACTTCTTCATTCTCAACATACCTCTTCCATCTAGTCCCATGTCATGGCTTGAGCTAGGGTGGCAAAGTTTAGATGTCTGCGTGAGCTCATCATCCTGAACTCCTTTCAGGGTCCCTGTATAGAGACAGACAGATTTAGGGTATGATTAATTGAATCTGAAGGGAAGTCAAATGACTCATTCTCTTAAGTGTCTGTTTCTCTTCACTTAACTGAAGAGAAGTCTAGATTGACTAAGCTCAGATGCTCATCTCTGAAGATAAGGGTGATGAATCCTAAGCTTTTGTGTCTGTGTTTGTGTATCTCCTTGTTGACACAGACTTAACATGGCCAAAACTGAACTACTGAATTGCATCCTACTGCTCTTCCCTTTTGCATGTTAACAAGTTTAAGCTTCCTCCCTTTGAGGCCACTCACAGCTTTCTCTCCTCCTGTCTTGTAGATCTGTCCTCTCCAGTGTCTGCTAAAACATGGCTGCGTCCTAGCCATAACGCTCGCATGTTTATTTCTTGCACAAGTGTCTCTTGACTTTCATTGCTCTTCCTCTCTGATCAGAACATGCTCCAGAGACAGGAAAGCAGAAAAGTTGTGACCTGGGATGTTAAATCTTTGGTACCTTAACATGTTCATCGAAGAATTTTAAAAGGAATGTTATTTTCCCAACCTGTTTGCCCTTTCACATTAGTGATCACTGTTACTTACCACATAACAGTTCAGCGGGGAACTTGTCTGGTGTTACTAGGCTGTTGTGTTTGTGTTCCACCTTGCTGGACCTTTGTCCTTCTGAGGCTTGCTTGAGTGTCAGCAGGTAGAGGCTTTCCTGGTCCTCTGCTTTGATGCAGGCTCTGCTAAGTCGCAGAAGCATAAGGCACAGTTCAGATGCTGGAGTCTCTGATGGCTGACCTTCAGGGCATCTCAATAGCTTACACAACTTTCTCAGAACTTCAGCTTTCAGGGTTTGCAGTCAACTTCACTAATCAGCAAAGACTTGAAGAGACAGACAAACCACTTAAGAAAAACAAACAAAAAAAACCTCAGAGGCAGAAAACCCACTCTTCAGCCAGCATAAGTTATTCCAAGAATTTGGATAAAAGCAGCAGAAGAATGCATTTCCCTGCCTGTTTCCTTCTTACTCTTGGGGACCCATGGAGTTTGATTCAGAGGCATCTGAGGAAGCTGGAATCCTTCTGGTACTGTGGCTTCTCCTTCAGCACATGGAGAATCTCTTCTTTCTTAGATGGCTAATGAGACCCTGTGCTTCATGATTTCCAGTTATCTTTGTTAAAAGACCAGTCAAGTTCATCAGCTGATCTGGGACAACCTTTTGTTTATGAATTGATTAATTAGGTCCTACTTGAGTTCAGATTTGAAAGTTTTTATTGTCTTAACCCTTGGCCATCTTTGTGATAGGGAATGATGAATAAAGTACCTGTCTCGGGTGCTTTTGATGCACTGCTTGTCCTTACAGTGACAGTATCAGGGGAGAAGAATCCATGTCTCCTATAATGAGGTCTGTTACATTTCTAATGAAGAGGGTCTGGGATCCTTCAAGTAAAGAGTAGCGGATCTGCTGGAGGTAATGTAATGGTAGGACTTTGCCAAGAAACTGATGGGTAACTTAAAACTTTGAGCACAGCATCCCACCCAGTTGAAATACGTGAGTCAAGCTTTGCTGGTGTTCCTTATTCTGTTCCCGTGTTTGCTTAGCCAGAAAAGGGAAAAATTAGAAAAGGCACTTCTAAAATTCCTTGGAGGTGTTGGTTCAGTATGTATGTGGACTCAGGACGATCTCTGTTGTTACTTTTAATTTTTAAGATTGCTCTTGAAGTTGAAAAAATAAAGAAAAGAAAAATTGAAGTCTTAATCAAATGAGTTAACAGATGACTTCTGTTGTCTTAACTAATAACAAAAAATGTTTGCATGTTCAGCTGCTTTGAGTTGGTCTGTTTGTGACTGGAGTTAAAGGCATCTTTCATGACTCCTTTGCTCTGTCTCCTCTCCTGTCTCTGCTCTGTCTCTTAGTTTATTAATTGGCTGTGGGCAAGTAAACTGTTGTGCCAGGGAAGTGCAAATCTCTGCTTCATTTTGACAAACAAAAGAAGAAATGCCTTCTAAAATTCTGCATGCTTGTGAAAGTTCTTGCTCTGATATTAAAGTTTTGGCCTCTCATATCTTAAAATTTCTCCCTGTTAACTTTGACAATTTCTGTGTGACATAGAGTAGGACAATATGTATCACGTTCGTGGAATTCACTGATGGAGATTTATCTCCCTACAGCCTTGTGTAGGTAATTGGAACCTGTCATTTCTCTTGAGAGCAATACTTTACTTAAAGACAGTTTACCTAGCGGTGCGAATGTTTTTTAAAACATTCGCTTCTTCTAGTACCATTCACAAGGAGATGAACTTGGATATTAATAGGTCTACCTTCCCTCTTGTACAGTGTGGCAGAGAATAGGCAACTGCCTCTCTCCTCCTTACTCCCCCTCCAGTAATGTCTATAAAGTTCTGTGCTAGTAATCTGCCTCTTCTAACAAGCTTCTGGATTAAACCATTTTAGCTTTGGAATGTTGTTAGACAAGCTGAAAATATACTTCAGGTAACATAGCTTTGGTTTAAGTTCCATGTAGCTGCTGTTCTCTTTTTTGGTGATGGAAACTAGATATGCCACTTATATGGCATAGGACTGTCTTTTAAACATTCAAATGTAAGTTTTGAAGCGTTTGTGTCATTTTATGGGCACTATGGTTCAAAACCTGGGAGGGACAATGTTGTTGCTTTTTAATGCTGTGTTCTCTGATAGTGCCTAGTTACTTTTTCATGTGTTGAAAGTGCCTTCTTTTTTTTGCTCTATGAAATAAATTGGAGAGCTGGTGATGTGACACTGCAGGGAAGCATTCCCTAAGCCTGAGGGTCTGCAAGTATGATTTGCTGGTGGAGCTATTGCAGTTTTCTTGGAAGATGGCTTTTCTTAACTACTGGCCACAGCATTAAACTTCTGGGCCCTCAACAGGATTAACAAATAGCAGAAAAAATTCAGTGCCTCTATATACTGTTTTTATAAGGAAGACTATGATTTATTTGCTTGCATTCTTGCAGACATGCTTGTACTCATTTCACCTGCACTTTGCAGCTGGACATGAGTTAACTGTGATCCCAAGCTGCTTTCATCTTGTTGTGGCTGATGGTCTTGGAGGAACCAGCATGCATCTGTTGGTGTGGGATACAGGTGGCATCAGCTCAAGTGTGTCTGTGGAAGGATGTGCAGGCGTTGTATTCCTATTGCAGGGCTGTAACGACACCTGCCCAGGCACATCTGGCACCGTATCTGTCACAGGCGCCCAGTGGTGGCTGAGGGAGCAGTATCAGAGCAGTGCATGTGGTGATGCTTCTCCACAACATTATCACCTCATTCCTTGTGCAGAAGTGCATGTGTAGCTTTGATTGTTCTCGTTGCCTTCCCAGTTGTGTGATATGTCCTCCCAGATGGACGAGCACTGCTATTGCATATGCTATTCAAAAGTCACTTGGGCAAAGACTTTGGCTCCTGCTCAATGCCATTGCTACTGCAGCCTTTCTCAGGCAAATACAGTACACTGGTGGAAGACCCAAATGTAAACATAGGTAGTAAATACAAATGAATAGAAGCTACAGGGTCCTGTACCAGATATGAAATGCGTGTTCAGTGGGGGGGTCCTGTGTCCAATACAGCTACACCAGCAAATTTATCAGCAGAATGACCTATGTCAGCCCCCTGCTTAAAAAAAAACCAACAAAAACCTCAAAACCGAACCCTGGTCCCAGCCTGAACCAGAACAACTCTGTGCACACATGCAAGGTATTTTTAACCTGGATGATTGCTGTGCTGGGGTTTGCTGTGCTCCCAGTAGGTAGCTGTGTCAGCCCAGAGAGCTAACATGCTGCAGTGTGCGGGTGGGAATGAGATGTTGTGTGAAGGATTGGAAACTCCTTTGAGTAGTATTGCCATCAGAGGCCTTTGTCTCATAGAGCTGCAGCTCTGCAGTCCAGTTCCACTATAAGCATCTCGTAACAGCAAAGCCAGTTTGATCCTGGCCTTTCCCATCCCTCAGCTGCCCTTTCCCATTCCCCTCATCCAAATATGCTGGGCCTTAGCTTGGGCAATGCATCTGTTTACCAGGACAGTGAAAAGATCTGGGTTTCATAAGCAAAATAAATAATAAAAAAACCCCAACCAACCTGTTTCTTTTCTTTTCCTATTTCTCTTTGATCATTTCACTCCTCCACATGCCACCACAGAGTGGAGGAGGGAATAGATGATGTAGAGATGAGCAGGAGCCTCTTAAACCAGCTTTGCACCAGGAGAGGCTGAACGCAGAACTGCGTTGTGAGCTTCTCTCCCTTTTTTTTTTTTTAAACATATATTTATAACCCACTGTCCTGTTATGTTCAGTCCTGCATAGTCAGAGTGAAGGAAGGTGTTTTCTGTTCTTTTGGCTTGACTTAATATGAGTGGGAGGCTTTTTAGAAACGTTCTGTTCATTGACTGCTGCTAGCAGATGGATGCTCTCTGCTTGAAGTGCCTCAGGCCTTTATATCTTCCGTTTTCTCCCCTTCCCTCCTCCTAGCACACACCCTGGAGTGTGCAGGCTGTGCTAATTTAGTCGCAACTTAAAAAGGAGTGATGAAGAAGAAATGCTCAACTCTATTAGAATTCTTGTCGCTCGCGACATCTTTAGGGAGTACTTTTTCATTTCGGGATCCCTAAGGATTTTTGCAGCAATGTGTAGTAGGTGTTCTGCAATACTTTGCTGGAACACCAGTAAAATTCTTATTGCATTAGGACCAAAATGCTAATTCTGTTTATGTATTAATCAATTCAGAATGTCCAGCATACATGACATCCAGTTAGATTTTTTTCAAGTGATTTTAATAACCGAGGCTTGACTGTTTCTAATTCTGAGGTGGCCTTTCCATCCGTGGGAACTATGTTGCTATGTTGAGAGCTTTTGCCGCTTACCAGTAGAAGTTGGCTGATGCTAGCTCTGAGGAGTTTGATCCGTTTTTTAACAGAATCATGAAGTGTTACTATTTACAGGTACAAATTGCATGTATTTTTAATGGAAAAAATGAAAAATTGTACACAACTAGATTTAAAATCTGTTCTTCTATGCTGATTACTATGCCTTAACTTAATGGATGTCTTAAAAATACTGTACAGCTACGATCACCAGGTGGTGCTGTTACACACTGCTTAAAACACTTTTTGACTGTAAGTTTAAATTCTGCCATTGTCATAGTTATTCAACTGTAATTTCATGGGAGGAGTGGTGAGGGAGAGAATTTCTTTCTTTAATCACGTCTTTAACGTAGAGCTTTTCCTGAAAATTTTGGGTTTGCTCTTCTGCTAGCTGCTCAGTTTGGAATTTCCCAAGCATAGTTTATGACCATCTCTGATGTAAAAATGGTATATGGGATAATTTAGGAGGTTGGATGCTGGGTGTGGGACCTTATGTCTGGGCTGTAGCCTATGTGATTCCTTCTTGGGTGATGAGTTTATGAAGGCTTGCATTAAGTAATGAAGGAGGATAACACGCAGGTACTGCATGTTTTATCAAAGGTGGAAGGTTGAAGAGTGATGTCTCCTCATAAGCTGAACATAACCTGTTTCATGAATGACATTTAATTTAACCTTGCATGTTTTGAAGGGCAAGAACTCCAGCCTGCTCTGGAAGGAGGCTTTTAAAAAAAAAAAAAATCCAGGCTCCTAATACACAACTGCTTTTTAACGTCTTCAATAAATGTAATACTTATTCCTCTTATTTAGAAAAAACTTTAGATCATCCATATAAAATAGTCATTTTTTCCCTCAACAGTTGTACAGCAATTAGAGTTGTAAAGAAAGTTGCTTTTTTCCTACGGCTTTGCAGAACTGGCTATTTATGGATAAACCGTGGATGGGAAATCATGAGTTTAAAGTTGTAAACTATTCCTTTAGATGAAGATTATTTTTTTTCCCCTCTTTGTACTCAAATAATTGAATCATTTTGGACAATAAGGACAACTAAGTACTAGTCTGCCTAGACTAAACATAAGTACAATCAACCATGTAGGTAGAAATGAAGGAAGCTTGAGGAATTGCGGGAGGGGGGAAGAGTTATCAAATGCATACCTCTCCTGAAAGCATTATTATTGCTATAATTTTAGATTAACTTCCTACACTGAGCATGTAACACTTGAAAAATGAATTTGTTTCCTACATAATGATTTTTTTTAAACTTTGTTTTCTAATGGAAATTATAAGCAAATGACACTTATAAAGTAAAGACAGAAGTACAGCATGGTGTCCTTGAACACAGGCTCCAGTGTGGGTAAGGACTGCCAGCAGTGTGGCAAGGAGTTGGGTTCAGCATGCTTAAACCTGTTTTTGAGCTATGCTGTTTAGACCTACTCTGGATGTCAGTGGGAGCTGTGTTTGCTTGGCATTATTGTTTGGGGTCCCAAATATGTACCTAGAAGTCTGGCTTTAATCACCTAGACTTAAAGCCTTCATGCTGTTATTAACAAAGCTGTCCCAAACAAACACAGCATAAATTAAGTGAAAAGGTAATTGATTGCTTAGCTGTTTAAAGTCAGTTCAGAGGATTCCTGCATTTTCAACCCAAAGAGGCTTCTCTTAAGTTTGAACAATAGAAAAATCAAACATGGATCTTTCTTTAAAGAAAGGTTATTAGCACTGAATGCAATAAAACAAATGGCTAATTATATTCAACAGTGTGACTCCCTAAGAAATCATATTATGCTAATGAGCATATAAATAATTTTTTAGTAAAATCAATTAGGAATGGGATTTTTAGAAGAAAGCTGTATGTTATTTCTTTATGTGCTCTAAAACCACACAGTTGATTAGTAGTACTTCTGGGTAGTATATTATGAAATGTATAACATTAAGAAAGCAGTTATAGGATCATAGTTCCAGTTTCTGGAGGTATACACGGAGCTGGGTTCATGTACAGTAATCAGACACACATGTTCACCTGTACGATTGTCATTCATTAGAGAGAATGTATATGAGTAGTATTTACATTGTACCCTAGATATGCTATTTGATTGCTTTTATAAATCGATATTCAGGGAAAGCGTTCCATGCATTTTTACGGTAGGAATCATGAACTTAGTATTGCCACAAAGGGAGCTCTGTATGGTTCAGTAGTTTGCACTTTGCTTTGTAGTCCATTTAGGACAAATTTCTGAGAATGGGTTACTCTCCAGACACTGGCCATTAGGTCTGGTCTGAGGGTTGTTTTTTTTTTTTCTGATAGCAGTGTAGAACATACTGAACCCAAAGGCTGCTTGTTTCCTATCCTTGCAAAATTGATGTGTAAGACACAGCCATCTTTGATGTTCTTCCTTTTTAGAAAGCGTCACATTATCTTCCCTAAAAGGGGGATATAAACACTACAGATTCTCCAGCCACACTCTCATAGGGTATCATGGGTGCTAAAGCCTGGGTGATCATCCTTAGTAGTCATCCTGGTACTTATTTTCAGGGTTTTGCGGAGCCACTTGATGCAGAAAGGCATTTCTGATTCCTTTGGGCATGTGTGCGTATACATGTAAGCTTAGACGGATGCATAGAAATCCTTTTACATAGGAAGAGACACTTTCTAAATCAGGTTAGGAGACTGATGTCTTTGCTCATGGAATATGTATACTGTATGTTTTGAGGGAGTATGTGGACAGCTGTAAACTTCTGCTTCCAAGCCCTTTGTAGCATCTTAGACAAATCAAGAGTTGCATGTTACTGATGAACTGCTCTCAAGGCTTGCTGCTGTACTTCTTGCCAGTGCTTGTCTCGCTTCTCTTGCTTGCTCTGGCTGATGATGCCTGTAGAAAACTGACTGCTTTTTCTTTTTTACTTGGTTTGCGGCTCAGCACAAAATCTGAAGAGTGCTGGGAGCTGGTGCAAGGGGTGGTGGTGGGATGGATGGGGAATGTTGGATTTCCCGTTTCAACTGTCTCTGGTAACTTCATCCTCTGATATGTTACCTGATTTGTTTAAAACAAGAAAGTAGATTTCTTCTAATCAGTAAAAGATTAGGAAAATGCTCTTACAAAATAAAAAATGATGAAAAGTACAGCCCCAGCTGCTCCGGTGGTACCTAGTCTTCAGGCTGAGGTTTTTGTGTGTTCACTCCTGCTTCTTACCCTGGGTTTGCTCTGGACTGAAGAGAAAAGCAGACTTTATATGAAAAAGCAATAAATCAGTAATAGCTCTTAGTTTATCATTCATTTCTCTCTAACTACCAGCCTCCATTTTAAATGTGAGATGAATCTTCAGTATTTGCTAATCCAAACTCATCCTCATTTCCGAAGGTGAGCATAGCTATCTTCCTATCGTCAGCAAATGGGCATCTGTAAATGAGGGAGATTTTAGAGGGCTTGCCTTATTATTCTGAGCCCCATGCAGCTTGCCAAATCCAAGCAGGTGTTATGTTTGCTTACTTCCCTGGCCGTGAAAGCTCTGTGAGCTCAGGGAAATAGCTAGAAATAAAATTATTGAATGTCAGCTGAAATCTTGTAAGTGATTTCATAGCAGTACTAATGTGGGTGAATAGCTTTGCAAATACACTCCCTTTCCACCTTAAAAAATATATTTCTATATCTAAAGGCTTCTTTCTTTTGGAAGGTGGGAGGTGGGGAAATAATCTGACATGAAATCTTTGTTTTTAAGCTTAAATACAAGGCAAATAATTTACAAGCTTGCTTAGTGATACTGTGGGAAAATGTGTATCCTGAGACTATTCAAAACCATCTCAAAGTAGATTTAGAAACTATGGTTCCTAACTTGTACTGGGGGGGGGGGGGGAAGTACTGCTTCTGGTGCAAGCTGAATCAGTCCTTGAGCGTGTCAAGAAAGAATACCACTTTTCAAGTGATTTTTGGAACAAATCCAGGGTGCTTGTGAGGTGACGTTTGTTGTCTGAGTGGTCTGTGTTATTCCAGCTGGCCCTATACTAAAAGTTAACTCTTGCTTGCTGCCAGCTTCTGTCTTGAGAGCAAATGGGTATCTGTAGCTTTGGTCAAAATAAAGTTGTTAGACATCCTGTGGATCATAAACATACTTCTTTCTCTTTCCATTCTTGGTCCATGGTGAGTCTACGATGCATTGATGACAGATGGTTGTCTCAAGGGTAGTTTCCACCCTATTTCAGATCTTGGAGAACTGAGAATAGAAATAATGTTCTTCTTGAAGGGTTACAGTGGTGCTCACATGCTCTTTTTGCCATTGACTAGACAGTTTTCCTACCGTATGTGTGGGTAGTTCTGTTTCCCCCCAATTCGGCTCTTTACTTTTTGATCTGACATATACAACAAATTTCATTCTGAGATCATTGCAGTGTTTGATACCAGCTTTAAGAAGAAAAGGAAACATGATGTTGATCAAGGTCTTTGACACAGAGGAAGAAAAAAGCTTTGAGGTTGTTTTGGATTTCTGAGAAACATTGATTTGTCGTGCCAGGAAAGTCAAGTTGTGGGATTACAGTGACACTGAATATTAAACAGCAAATATAATCCTAAGAAAATGCAGAAGATAAAGATGAGCATAAGGGAGTGTAAACAGTGACATGGAAACAAAAATCAAGTTCTTCAGAGAGTACATTTGGAGTGGTTTGTCTCCTCTGCATCTCACAGCAGACGTGAAGGATTGCCACCTGCCTCCGTGGTTCAATGTGGAGAATCGTGTGTGGTTTTCCATCTCCTCCAGACACACTTGCTCGCTGTTAAGCTAAGAAGAAGGATCCTGATGTCAGATACCCATTCCTGATTTAGTCTGTAGAAAGCATAAAAGGGAGACAACATAGTAACAGCCACTTGGAACAAAACGTTGTTGAAGTTTGAGTGCTGTGATTTCAAAACGATAAGAGGCACAGCTACCAGAAGCTAAAACCAGAATTGATTTGGGGCTCTCAGAAATGTTTGGTTGTGCCAAGTTCAGCTTCCCATCTATAGGAGCATGGCTTTCAATAGGAATTGAATGCTTATGGTAATTAAACCTGGATTAAACAAAGTAGCGCCTATACTTCTTGTTGTATGGTGATGTAGTAGGATAGCGTTTGACCATACAGAAATGTTAACTTCAGTGTGTCCTGTTGCTCCTGTAGCTGCCAGGGCCATGGATATGTGGACTTAAGGTCATCTTGCACAAAGCTAGGCAGAATTTCATCTGCCTATCTGCTTTTCCTAACGCTCTTAAGGTAAAATACAAAAGGCAGGAAGGAGGAAGGGCCAGATTGTAATTGTTTTGTGGAGGAAAAGCATGGTCCTTGAGGTTGATTTAATGTAGCTGTAGAACTTCTGAGGCCTTCAGCGAGGAGCTGCTTGTAGCATAAACAGGTCTGAGGCGGGCAGTTGATTGAAGTGTTTGTTTGTTGTGGATCTTAAGAGGTCAGTAAATAGAATTTACTGTATGGACTCACCAGAGCAATATGTTAGTTAGGTTCAAGATGATGCTGTTGTTAAGTGATTCCTTAGGGCAGCTTCCCTGATTGCAGCTCCACAAAGTCAGAGGATAACAGTAAAAACTCATTTTGGTGCTTACAGCACCTGCCTAATTGAAATGCTGAGGCAGGTAGTGTTTTATAACCAATTTACTTAAAAAAAGAGATTTTTCCAAACACTGTTACTAATCAGAAAAATGCTATAAAGTTGACACCTGTCTGTAGTCAAGACTCAGGCAATATTAAATCAAGATAGATCATTCTCACAACTGGTGTAAGAACTGTTTCTGGGGTATGTTGCAATCAATATTCTTCCTTGTGTTGAACATCAGCATCTGCTCTGTAGGAGCAGTGACTGTATCAAGGGAGAAGAATCCATGTCTCCTTTAATGAGATCCGTTAGGTTGCTGCATAGCAATCATCACATAAATCCACTGATTTCTGTTTAAGTCTTTAGTCAGTATGTTCTCTGGTAGCTATTTTTCACCATGCCATATTACCTAGGGGAAAATGAATTAATAATGCATCTAGTCTTGGATATGTATGTTTAATGGATGATCTCACATCTTATCTTGGAGTCATACTGCACAGAAAAAACCCTGTTGTAATTGATCTTTGAGGTTTAGCACATAAAGAATGGAAAAATGTAATTGTGCTTACCCAAAATTTTCTTTTAACTAGTAAGGACTGGCACACTGGAGGCAAGTGGATTGTTTTGAAGAGCAAAGGAAGTTGGTATCTAAAGATTTGGTTATGGACAGAATTTCTCAGACTTTATTAGATGAACACGTGTTGAGTTTTTTTTTTTTTTTGTGGAGTGTTGTTAATACACTATTTACTTTAGGAAAACTAGATGGAGTGGTGACTATGGAAAAAAAGAGGCGGAAACTTGAGTAGGTGGATCTTCGCTGTACAGGTCAGGTTGGTCTGTCTGGCATTGGGTCTGTATTGCTCTGCTGCCAAATCGTGAGCAGGCTGGAGGCTGTTGTAACGAGTCAGCAGAGATGGCTATTTGGGGAGGAAAGGGTGAGGTGAATTTTTTCCCCTGTTCTGTACACTCAGAAGACAGAATGATTCTGTCATGCAAAGCAGCCTCTCTCTTAAGCTTACAGTTTTGCAAAAGCATAAGAACTTACTTTAGCCTAGTAAATCATCTCAGCCCATTTTTCTTATACGGGATCACTTCATATCACGCATTTTTCTTGTGTTTTGCCCTTCCTGGATTCATATGTTCCAAGCAGTGGGAGTTTCCACCAGTTCCCTTGGGAAACTATTATGAGGTCCAATGAGTTTGCTGTAAGTTCCCATTAACATGGTGCTTACATTTTCCTTTAATTTTATGTTTTTAGTCCTTAGGCATGAACTCATGCTTATATCTATTTATGGCTTAAACTGCCATTGTCTTCCAGAAATCTAGTGATCTTCTGCTCTTCTCTTAACAAAGCATGTTTGGTAATTTGGTGAAGGCTGTAAATTCAGTCTCTGTGTCTTTAAACACCCACCCCCTATTCCCCCTGCTGTGCTCTCCATCTTTAATTCTAGGGTGATCAGGGTTCCTGAGGAGGAGAACAAAGTCTAGTGAAAATTCCCTCCTCCCAGAGTAGTTGCTGATGACATCCCGTATGTAAAGAGTAGCTTTTTATAAATGGAAGGGATCACAAACATACAGATAGATATTATTCGAATATGCCAAATATAATCTACGAGGGCCATGTTGGCTCTGTAGAAATACATAGATGGCATTGTAATTTTAATTCTTTACTGGAACAATCTGTACATCTGACTTATATAAATGTTATTGTTTAAAGAAATATAAGGCTGTTCCTGAAATATGTGCATTCTCTCTTTAAACATAAATCTCCTTTCAACTCCAAGCCGAAGTATATAGCACAAGAGACTGGCTTGATAAATAGCTTCACTGATTCACTACATTGTTTAGCTGAGATTTGTGGCAACCTTCACTTATTTTTAGTTTAAAAAGGAAGGAAATGCAAAAGTTGAGGCTCAAGCTCTGTCCATAACTTCTTCCATCATCCATGGGCAGTGCACAGATAAAACTAACAGGAGCAGTTGTAGCTCTGATCTAAATAGGCCTTTTGTAGTGGTAAAGGAGAGCAGCCCCCTTAGATTCATACTCCTTGTTATCTGTAGCTGATGGACTCAGCTGCCAGGGACAAACTAAGGGCAGAGTTTCATTCTTTAGCTGCAACCTGGATAAAGACTGATGCTCTCTTACCTAACTGCCAGGTTTCTTATGCCTTCCATATAAAGGAAGAAGTATTTGACCACTCTTGTCAGCTTCATATAAAAATACCTTAAATAAGTATTAACCTAATACAGTCTTTCTTGCTTTTGTAACGTCTCTGTGCCTTTCCCAGCTTAATTTTGCTGCTTCTGTCTTTCTGCTTCCATTTTTAGATCATGTTTTATCTCTTATCCCTTTGATATCTTTAATAACTGCCTCTTTTTCTTCACCCCCTTCAACTACTTCTCTCTGCATCCTTTTTCCCTTGATGCTTTCTCACCATATTTCCATTTTTTTGAGGTAATTTAAGAGATTTGCCAATTAGTTGATATTTATGAAATTTTTACTTTTGGAATTACTGTGTCATACATCATCTTTGACTGTCAGTTGGGTAAGGTCTGGATGAGGAGAGAGTGCCCTTTGTTAGATTTGCATGTAGAATTAAGGGGGAAGAAAATAAAAAAAAAAAACCACCAAAACCACAACCCAGAACCAGAACCTGAGACTAGCTTTGGGCTCACAGGCCTTTTTCAGTCCTGAAGAAGAAGCAGCAACCTTAAGTCAAGTACAGGTTGAGAGCAGAGTATTGGTATTAGTCTCTGTCAGTAAGGTCTTTCCTGCCTACACAGTCGGATGATGGAGAGTGGAAATAACTTAGCACTAGCAGTTGTATTTTGACAGAACAACTGGCGTGCAGAGGAGCAGGGCTGAACTCTAGGGGAGGAAAATTGTTCTGCACGTATCTGAGGACAAGTAAATTCTCAGACACGTTATAGAAGGTAAGTATTAAAGGTGGACAAGGAAAGTAGGGAAGGTTCACAGAGACACGCAGGAGCCTCTTGGCAGAAAAAGGGAAAGGCTGGACTGGTTTTTATAGCAGGGAAGGTGGATTAAACAGGAACATTATTATTTTTTTTTATTATTTTTGAAACAATCTTAGTATGTGTGACCTTAGCTAATAGTTGCTGCAGTGCAGCTGAGAAGTGGTAATTGTTCAGCTGTGGTAACTCAGTTACTTCTGCTCTTGTCCCTGTCCCCTTGGCCTTAGTGGCAGCTCTGGACAGGCGGATGCCTTCAGCTCCTGCATCCTCCTCGTCCACACGAAGCACTCCTGTCTGCTTCAGTCGTGTCTGCAAGACTCTGAAAAATGGCTCCTGTCAGTTTTCACTCTGCCTTGCAAAAGCCCTGATCTGCAGGGAAGGCACTAGAACTTGCTGTCAGCAAGCAGATAGTGCTGCACTGATTTACATGCTGTTTGCATCTGTGAAGTTTTCTATTGCAGCAATGGATCCTTTGGTGTTTAGTCTTCATATTTGTTTTGTTTTAAAGATTTTGATAACTTTTACCAATAGGCAACAGAATTTTTTTCCTATATTGTG
Organism: Harpia harpyja; assembly: GCF_026419915.1. Lineage (NCBI taxonomy): Eukaryota > Metazoa > Chordata > Aves > Accipitriformes > Accipitridae > Harpia > Harpia harpyja. Next base: position 74,643,717 of record NC_068942.1, on the reverse strand, counting down.
CTGTATTCTTGAATTTTTCTAGCTGTGTAGATTGATGCTTGTTAGTTAAATGCTTTTTGCTTTGTAGGTATGAAACAAATTCTGATCTCTCTCATAATGCTAGAATTATGGGGTTTTAAAACTTAAAAAAAGTGATCTTTTCAAAACTGTCAGATTATGTAATGAGCAAATTTTTTTTTTCTTGCAGTGATGTAGAAATGATTTTGGATGGTTGAAGGTGGTGCTTGGATCAGCAGTAATGCTGTGTGACAGCAGAAATGTTTCATTTCTTGTTGTGACAAGAGTAACAATTGGTAATTGATAAGTGTGGGGAAAAAGCTTTACATGTATATAGATATAGAAAAATCTCTAAGAATAACTGTCATTTAAACTGTAATTTAAAAAAAAAAAAAAATCACTGTCCAAACAAAACAGAGGAAGATTAAAGCAAAGCCTAACTGATGGTGCTTTCAGAAGGAAATTTGCATTCTCAAAAGCTACCACTACCTAAAAGTTCTTCGTATCTTAAATTTTTCTTTCTAATTCCCTTAATGTCAGATAGGTAAGGGTTGTGCTGCATTAATCATACATGTGCCTACAGTTCTTGCCAGTAGTGCAGTCTTCCAGCTGTTTTGACTTTGAAACAGCTGCAAATCTTATGCGGGCAAAAAATTCAGCTGACAAAACTTTTGGATATGAAAAAGTCCATATTTGCTTGCTTCCAAAATTAATCTTAAATGACCTGAAGCATTCTAATATGCAAACAACTAATGAACATATTAGCATTTGTTTAAACTGTGATAAGTCAGACTTTTATGTAAGCTTACTTGTATGAGAGGAGTGGCGAGGGCTGGAAGCAGTAGCAGGGAAGCAGGAGGAAGCATAGGGATAGTGTGTATTTTTCTCTTTGACCCATTTAGGCTGCAGTCTCACATTTGCTTTAAGTTGATTCACATGTACACTGCTGCTGACAGCATTTCTCCTCACCCCAGCCACATTCTGCTGCCGTTAGTGCTTGGGAGGCTGCTTGTTGAGTTATATGAGGGAACTGGTCCAAATGAACATTTAACGTTTTGTTGTTTGAGCTGGTTTTCAGCAGAGCAAGTTCCCTCATCTGTATCAGCATGCGGCCACGTAAATGTCGTGCCGGAGGTGGGAATGCTGTCTGCAGCAACAGCTTGGGCTTTAGCTTGACTTAAAACAATCATAATCCAATACCTTCAGATGCTAGTGAATCAACAGACTGGGTTTTTTTGTTGTTTTTTTTAATGTCAGTATTGGCTGTGGTTTTCCAACTCTTGACACCAGAAGTGAAGTTCAGTAAGGACTTCATTAGCATGAAGTTCTTTAGCTGTATCAAAAAGAAAATTAAGCAACGGTAAGAAGCAAGCAAGCAAACAAGTGGTGTTCCCCAGAGTTCAGTACTGGGGCCAGTTCTCTTTAATATCTTTATCAATGATTTGGATGAGGGAATCGAGTGCACCCTCAGCAAGTTTGCAGACAACACCAAGTTGGGAGGGAGGGTTGACGTGCTTGAGGGTAGGGAGGCTCTACAAAGAGATCTGGACAGGCTGGATCGATGGGCTGAGGCCAATTGTATGAAGTTTAACACGGCCAAGTGCTGGGTCCTGCACTTCGGTCACGGCAACCCCATGCAGCGCTACAGGCTTGGGGAAGAGTGGCTGGAAAGCTGCCCGGCAGAGAAAGACCTGGGCGTGCTGGTTGACAGCCGGCTGAATATGAGCCAGCAGTGTGCCCAGGTGGCCAAGAAGGCCAATCGCATCCTGGCCTGTATCAGGAACAGTGTGGCCAGCAGGAGCAGGGAGGTGATCGTCCCCCTGTACTCGGCACTGGTGAGGCCGCACCTCGAGTACTGTGTTCAGTTTTGGGCCCCTCACTGCAGGAAAGACATTGAGGGGCTGGAGCGTGTCCAGAGAAGGGTGACGAAGCTGGTGAAGGGTCTAGAGCACAAGCCTTATGAGGAGCGGCTGAGGGAACTGGGATTGTTTAGTCTGGAGAAGAGGAGGCTGAGGGGAGATCTTACCACTCTCTACAACTACCTGAAGGGGGTTGTAGTGAGGTGGGTGTTGGTCTCTTCTGTCAGGTGTCTGGAGATAGGACGAGAGGAAATGGCCTCAAGTTGAGGCAAGGGAGATTTAGGTTAGATATTAGGAAAAATTTTTTTACTGAGAGGGTTGTCAGACATTGGAACAGGCTGCCCAGGGAAGTGGTTGAGTCACCATCCCTGGAGGTATTCAAAAAGTGCATAGACAAGGCACTTCAGAACATGGTTTAGGGGGCATAGTTGATGGTTGGACTCGATGATCTTGAAGTTCTTTTCCAACCGAAATGATTCTATGATTCTAAGGATGATGGGACAAGGTTAGCAATAGCTTAGGTGCAGTCCGTGAATAAATTGTATGGCTTCTGTCTGTTGTTGAAGCAGGGGTAGCAGTTAGATGGATAATGGGAATGAAATGGCAGCAGTAGAACTACCACCTGTGAGGGAAGCAGAATTCCAGGAACTGAATGCAAAAAGTCAGAGGAACTGCTTAAGATGCCAAATGTTTCAGAGTGGGTGAGGCAAATTAATTCAAATGGCCAGTTGCTGTATATGCAAAGAAGCTGCCCATGTGGGAGTGGTATCATACAATTGGGGAATGGAAAAAATGTTTGGGGGGAGGGCAGCAGGAAAGTTATGTGGGCGCTTTATTTTGAGGGAATGAATACTTTCAGAAGTACAGATAAGTGCTGGGAAGAGATGTTAATAGCAGATTTTCTAGGTGAAAGAAAAGTAGCTTAGTATCAAATATTTAAGAAGTGGTTGGAGTAGTGACCACTATCTGGATTTTTAAGCTATCAATCTTAAAGATGCATGCAAGTTCTCTTTAGCTGAACGAATGAATGAACATTTGACATGCAATGGAAGGGCTTTACCAGGAGAGACAGGGAGCTGCACCTGGTAGTTGGGGCGCTCTCATGGGAGGCAAAATGGATGGGTTGGATTGTTGTCAGCAGGCAGAGAAATTGAATACAGGTCTCTGTGCTGAGATAGTCTGGTTCTGGCCCTAAGAAGATAAAGTGGAGGCATCAATCCTTCAGTAAACAGGTCTGGATTAAGTCTTTTTTTATTTCACAAGGTTATTTTTAACAAGGATCAGTTTACTGGTTTGATTTTTCTGTGCATCCCCACAAACAGTTGTGCTGGCGCAGCTGGTGGAATATCACAGGGAAAGGGGCAGGAACTGTTTTACTCTGCTGAGATAACAGGAACAGAGTGTACCCTTGGGCAGTCCCCAAAGCAGGTCTGCCAGATGACGCAGGCACAGGGATGCATCAGTTGCAGGGGGGCTGAGTGTGCACGGACTCCAGGTTGCTCAGTCCTGGATCTGACACATCCCGTGGAGGAACTGGGGAGTTCTCGCGTGGGACAGCATGGGTCTGGGGACGTGGGGTGCACCCACAATTAGGTGGTGGCAAAGTGGGGATTTGGGGCTAGGCTGAAGATAGGCAGGGTATGGGAACGAAGCCAGCATGTTTATCACTTTCCTCATAGGCAATTAGGTGTTACTGGGAATAACTCTTGGCTATGCTTAATAAAATTAAAGTTGTTATTATGCTGTAATGTCCTGCCGTGCTTCTACTTTTACTGTTCATCGACCTTTTTCATTACAGGCTCACGGAGATAAAGCTGCTTCTCATTCACGGTATTGTGCGTGTTGCTGGAAATGCTCGGTGTGATCGCTACAGCCATCGCCTTGGTTTCCTCCCTGCCTCCCCCCATTGTTTGGGCTTTAAATGTTTTCTTGTCTTTGATCATGGGACTCTACCCTTCATTAGGCTTCTGGGACCAGTCTTCATAAGAGTAGCCCTACTGATACTCCAGGACTTTCCCTGTTGTGGCTTTGTTTGTTTTACTTATTTGTAATACAAATAACATAGAAGCCTGGCATGGAGCAAAGAGCAGGAAATTCATTCAGGCTTTGAGCTGGGACTTGCTGAAATTGAAAGATATGACAAAACATGCAGGGATGTCCACACATAAAAACTGCTTTTGGGGGGGAGGGGGAGGAGTTCTTTTGGGGAGCCTTTTCAAAGAAAGACAAGGAGTGAAAACCCAAATGCAGAATAAAGTCTGCACATAAAATTTAGTCAGTAAAGTAATTCAAATTCTGGAAATGAATACCCAAGCAAAACCCATCCAAAATGTTTCCTTTAATAGAATCTAGTGTTTGTTACCATAACAATCCTTTTTGCAAAAAAAGGATTAGTGCTGTTAACATGACTCCATTGCCTGATTCAGGTAGTGCTAGTTTCCAGGCCCCCTCGAGCAAATTGCAGAAAGGGGGGGAAAATCTGTATGCCTGGATTTTGATGATGCAGTTTAGTATTGTAATAACAATTCATTTAAGCTCTGGCTGTGTACTGCTTGTCATTTCCCTGGAAACTTACGCTTCCTACTGAAAAGTACTACTTTGAAATAGCAGTGTTACAGTCTCTTGTCAGTCTGAGGGGAGGGTTGCAGATGAGCAGCAGAAGCCAGATGAGAGTAATATATAGCTGTAGCTGGTTGACATTACTGACTTTTAAGGGATCCAAAAAAAGGTATGATTCCTCTTGAATAGGGGAAGAGAACAAGATGTTTCTGTAGTAACGAGATCATAAAAGAAAGAAAATTGCTTGTAAAGAATGGGTCTGATTTTCCCCCTTTTCTATTTTGCTTCTAACTTAAGCCGCAGTTTTGCTATCAACTGCCTGTTGTGTAAGCATTTAATATTACCAAGATTTTCTGCAAATCTATTTTTGTGACAGTGATTGCTAGCCTACACATTTTTTTTGTAATAACCACTGTTTCCTCCATCAAAAGAATAGAAATTTTCTGAAATAAAAGGATAGTAGCATTCAGCAGTCTTATGTGCCAGTTCAAAGCGTTGAGGTTGGCATCGGTTGAGAAGATGATGGTGTTTCTTTCAGCACGCTGGGAGTAGATGGGTAGAAACACTTTTTTTAGTAGGCTTGGAACTAAAAACTGAAAAGGGTCTTTTGTTTTTAGATGCAGATTCAGGAGCGTGATAAACTTTACTACTTGGTAGCCTGGGAACTCGATTTTGTGTATTGCTTACAGAAGTGCAAGCTTCTCTTCACCTCCCCCCCCCGCTGCCCCCCTGCCCTTGCTTTCCCCTCCACCCCAATGGTATGATGAGCCTTTGAGAAATAAATGGAAACTGCCTGGTATGTGTCCTATATGTTGCGAAATTTCTGTAGTTTATAGACTTTTGTTCTTTTGCTCTTTAAAGGAGAAAAATTTAATGTTTTGCTGGTGAGGGAAGGGGGAGGATTTTTGTAACCTTGCTGATGAGCTTCTCCTGCCTTTTTAAAAAGACACTATTCCTTGTCCTTTTCCCAAAGATACTTAAACACCACTTTAATGCTATCACTAAATTGCAAGGGCAGCACGAAATGTAAGCTTTGACCTTAAAGGCTCTATTTATTTTCATTTAAAAAAAGAATCCCAGGATCTGTCAAAAACCTGTAAGGCCCAAAAGAGGCAACTCTTTTTGCAAGTTACTAATAAAAGATGAACCTACTAAGAGACTTGTTTTACCCCTGTATATTTTGTTTATATGTTGTACTCTCGCCTAGTAATTTAGAAAAAAATGCAATACTTATTTCTGACTGTTCCACATAGTGATATTCTTTCATAGTACTGAGATAGTAGTAAGTTTTTAGAGTAGTGTCCCACTCAAACTTTTTGAAAAAACTGTTCTACTGCATGAAATGGATCAGAAAGTCAGAAAGCTGTTGTCCTTAGTTTTGTTTTATAACCCAGAGCACCACAGGGTTTAAAGGTGTGGCAGCTCTTTTTATTTTCTTTTCTATCCAGTAGAGCAGTTCAATTCATTTGAGTTTGTAACCCTGTGATGTAATTCGGTGAATTCAGAGTTGAGCAGATTACTAATAAACTGCTTTGTAATGTTGGATATTCCCACTGTTTTGGCTGAGATCATAAGGCTTGTTGCATTCTTCCAGATAGCTGGACCAGCTCACTGCACACTGGGACCATATGGTCAAACTGGCGGAAAGGGCATTAGCCAGCCATTTGGGCTGATTGAAGCCATGCTGGTAGTCTAGAGCAAATGATAGAGACAGTCAGGAGATAAACAGCAAATGGAAGGTTATAAAATGCCACCCAGCTAGCAAGGAGCAGTGGGAGTGGGAGTACGTTCAAGGGCTGATAGACACAATGCGGTATTGTAGGTTTGCTGGAGGGAATTGTTCATCTTCCCAGCCCTGTAGCTTGGCAGCTGCTCTGCAGCTCCTCCCTGCACTGGCCATACTGCTGGGGGAGCAGTCACTCATGTAAGAAGGTATCTGAATGCTTAGCAAGGTTTGTGGCTACCATTGCACAGTTAGGAGGACTTTTCATGATGAGGACTGGCAGTAGGAATGGCTATTTGGTCTCTGTTCATGTTTGTCAACAGTAACTGGAGCATTGGATAGAGAATTTATTTTGATCAGTTATTTTCTTATGCCCAGTTTCTCTAAGTATGAACATCTGCTCTTCAGATACCAACAGATTAAGTTGCTGTGTTTATAGTTAAATATTATGGAGACACATTTTTCAACTCTGGAAATGTCAGATTGGTGAGATTGGCAGAAAAGGTTGGAAGTCACAAAATTACATACTTTTGATTGTCATCTGACTGGGATGAGGGCACTGTACACCAGTTTGGTACTGTACTGCGGTACTGGGCCAGTAGCCATTTAGTCGATACCTGCCTTTTCTCGAAGTTACCTTTTGAATGGAGATGCTTCTTGCACCTGTGAAGGAGCCAGAAGGACTAGTATCTTGTGTTCCCTGTGGAGAAATCTAGAAGCATGATTGCTAATGCTAGCTTTTCCAGCTTTTTTTTTTTTTTTTTTTAGTGTTACATAAGATACCAGAAAAAAAGAATTTTGTTGTCATGTTAAATTCAAGGGGTGGGGGTGGTGGTGGAGGAACAACAAAGCTTTTGATCTTTCTTTAGTAAATAGGAAACTGGTTACAGAATGTAAGTATCTTAGATGATGCTATAAACAGTACATTTTTTTCTCTCTTGTAACAGATAAGGAAAAAACCAAGTTAGTTCTCAAGATGTACATAATTTCTAAGACACTTCTTGTCCTGTGTTAAGTTGTTCATTTTGGGGATCAATGGCAGTGTAACAGTTGCCTTATTTTTCCACAAACTATGTGACTGACATAATACTACAAAGCAGCTTTGAGGGAGTACTAGCACACAGAATTAAAGCCTTCACTGGTCTGATGAAGGTTGAGTAAAACATTCAAAGAAATAGGATTTCCTAAGTGGACAAGCACCTTTCTGTGCTCTTAGATCTCTTTGGTATTTGTCAGTAGACAATGACTGGTCACCCCTAAAGTAATTGCATTTTAAAATATTGATGCTGGATGAGGAGCTCAGCTAAAAAAGCATATATTACTCAAACAAGCATGCTGTTTACCTAGGATGGATTACGATGAATTGTATTTCAACATTTGAAATTAAGAAAAGGTTAAATACTCAGAGAATATTAATAGTAGCTTGGGGATGCGACCAGCTCAGTGGGAAGAATAGCTTATGAAAGAAATGAATTTCAAGTATCTTCCTCAATACAATTTTTTTCTCTTCTGGTGTGTTCTTTGTTTCTGAAGTACCCTCTGAGGTGCGGAGTCCTCAATGAGAGTGGTGTTCTTGACAGAAGGATTATCTCATAACGGGGACGGGCCAGGGCAGTGCTGGGGGGCAAGTCCCATGGTTGGTTGTCCTGTTGTTACTTTGCATCTCCAGCTCATTTGGGCTGTTCTCTTGTGTGTGCCCAGGACCACATCAAATGCTGCTGTGCTGGTGGCATGGGAAGCTTCCTCATCACCTCTTCTTGCTTGGTGGCTGGCACCAACCTGGTCCTTGTGGAGCCAGGTGGGCCCTGCGTACTGGTTCCACCAGCAGCCCAAGAAGCATTCAGGAGTGCACGTGGCTCTTTCTTGGCATAGGAGCCACTGTTCTCTTTATGTTTTTAGAAAAGCTTTACTTAAAAGAAAAATTGAGACAACACTTAAAACTGTTGAAGTTGTTTCTTGTTATCAGCTGTCTTTGTGACTTTGAGGACATTGAATTGGACCATCTTACTTAAAGGGAATGCTGCGCACTTGCTGCTGCAGTGATTCCAGTCTGGATCTCTCTGTAGCTGAGGGAGGGGTAGATGGGCATGGTCATGGCTAATTTTTTAATTTTTTTTTTTTTTAAATGGTGGTACATCTGCATGTAGTGCCTAAAATCTCTACAGACGACAGTTCTTTGTGTCCTCAACTTGAGAGCCGTGTGTGGCAAAATACAAGCAGATAAAATAGGAAGCTTAGGTGATAGGAAGAGGCGGCTCTCCATAGCCTCGCTGATCCACGCTGGCCTCTGGGGTGGACTTGTTCGGGGAGGGGTTGATCAGGGAAGCTGCTTTGCTGCCACTGCAAAAATGAGTTTTAGTACTCAAGGCTAAGTGTGGTGGGTTTTTTGGGGGTTTTTTTTTTTTTTTTTTCTCCCCACAGATGAGTACAAACTGATTCTTTCTTAGGGACATAAGTCTTGATCCAGCTTCGGCGTACAGGTTGTAGAGTGTGAAATAAAATTCAGGGGAGGGCGAGTGCTAGTTAGTAGCTTAATTTTGGGGAGATGTAGTATTTTTATTTGAGGCTGGTGAGTGCCAGTCCAGGGCCTGCTGATGGCAGTGGAAAAGCTATTCACTTAATGGGCTTTGGATTACTCTTGAGTAGCTTATTGTACCCATGCCTCTTGTGGAAGGTGACATATCCTTCCTCTGTTGTTACTTCTTCATCCAGATGTGTTACACCTGGTTGACCAACGTGCCTTAAAGGAGATCTTGTTGGTGAGTGCACTAATTGCTACTTGTGCAGGAAGGACAAGCTGTTGCTTTGTGACAGCTCCTGTTTGGCCGGAGTCTCGCTGGCCCTGGCTGTGTGTCTGGAGTCACTTTTTATTAAAGTCGAATTGAAGCAGCGTCTTTGGCAGAAGGTTGTTCGGAGGTTAAGCATTTTTACTATGTTATTAGTGATGATGGTGTAGGGGTTTGCATAAAATTAAGATGAGCAGTCTGTGCAGGTGCTGGTGTTCTAGTAAGCACCGCGTGGTCGCCATCACTTTTTGTGAGTAATGGTGGCTGAGGCACATGGCAGGTGTCGTCCCCCCTTCAGCAAAGCTACTTATGGTATCTCTGAAGGGAACAGACGAGCGTTTCCTGTAAATACATGTACTGGAAACATCTGCCCAGCACATTGAATTAAAGGATTTTTCTTGATGTGCCATCTGACCCCGTATGCTGAGGAACTTCAGTGCTCTGTTTTCCTCATGACTTCCCCCATCTTTTTCTTAAGCTGTCTTTTCGGCACACTCTTCCGAAGCTGGAGCTGTGAGGACAGACCGGACCTCGTTTCCCGCATGTGTCCCAGCAGCTATACCGCTTCCTGCCATGAATCATCTGAAACACACTTTTTAAAAATTGTTTTATGTAAGGGTGAAGGCACATTTGTTTTCCTGAAGCCACAAACTAATCTCAGCAGTCTGGCAGCCAAGCCTTAAATGAAGGCTCGGGTGCGAAAGTGTTCGGAGGAAGGAAGTGCCTCCCATCGGTGGTGATCACGGGCAAGCTGGAGCAGAGCTGCTTTCCTGGTGGGCTTTGGTTGTGGTCAGAGGAACTGCAAACTTCATCACTTCTTGGAGAGCTGCAACAAAACGTCTCCTCTGTTTGCACGTCAGTGTCAAATACGCCATGACCTCCAGTTTTCAGAAGTTCATTGCTACAGCTAACCAAGTGCTAATTGTCAAACGATGTTAAGGGAGGGGAGCATAATCTTTTGTCTGAGCAGTCTTGGCTATGTTTTGGATCCTCTCTGGGGCAGATGTTTGCGGCTTTGTTTTCCAGGGCTCATTGATTGCAGGTATTTCAATTCTAGCAGTCCAAAACGAGGCCTTTTTTTGTCCTGAGGAGCTGAGGATATATAGTTCCTGAAACTTGAGAGGTTATTGTATTTCACACAGAGATGAAATCCAAAATCTACCCCCTCAGTTTTGTCTTAAAAGAAAAAACAAAAACAAAACCAAAAAAACCAAAACCAAAAAACCAAAGCAAAAAAAACCCCCAAAACCCCAACCCAAAAGCACATTGACTATAAAGTTGTTAAGCGTTTTCTTTTTCTTTTTTTTTTTTTTTTTCCCCTTGTTAATTTTTCTAGGGAAACGTCAGATTCACCACTTGGGAAACCAGCTTCAACTCAATCAACATTGTCTGGATACTGCCTTTAATTTTTTCAAGATGGCTGTGAGCAAACACCTAACCCGGGGGAGAAAGATGACCCACGTAATTGCTGCATGTCTCTACCTGGTGTGTAGGACAGAAGGAACTCCTCGTATCCTTTTGCATTTAAAAAATAAAAATAAATAAATAAAAGACATACTTTTAGAAAGTCAACTATCCCAGTTAAACCTTGTTCCAAAATTTGAAAAGGTAAGTGTTTAGGAGCTGACTTTGTCACTGTTGGTTTTATATAATGAAGTGAATAGGAGTTTTTCCTGTGGTTCAAGTAAAATTTTTTCCTTTCTAAATGTATAATATTTAGTATTTACAAGAAGCTATAGAGTCACTCTGCCTCCCATTGATAACTCTGAATTTCTTCTTTCTCAACATTTTCTTGTAGTATAAAACTGCACTTTTCCTGTGCCTTGCTAGGGATTACTTGTTTGTGGTGCATTTTGTTTGTTTTGTTTTTCTTTTTTTAAAACAAATGAAAATTAACCCCAAGTCTCCTGCAGTGTCAGCATTAAAGATTAGCGTTCAGTGAGTTTTCCATCAAGTTATTTGGATTTTCTTCTTTTAATGATTGCTGGAAGGACAGTATCCCTCCTGTTTCAGTTTTGAGGAAAAAGACATTTGATAAATTCTGAAATTTGCTCAAAGATTATACAGGAAATCAATGGCTGGAGATGGGACTACACACAGGCCAGATTTGCAAATTGGGTACTCCTTGCTCTACACCATCCCTATTTTTGTTTAGTAGAACTTCATTAAAATCCATGTAAACTTTAGATACTGATGACCATCCCAATTTATTTGTTGTATATATTTTTATTTCTTTTATGTTGTGTTTCAGTTGCTGGAGTTTGGAGTTTAGTATCAAACAATTACTTCTGTGTTACTTTAGTTCTTTTCTACTTCAAAGCAGTGTGTGCATATCAGTATTCTATTTGATTTGATGCTTTTTCTAAATTGCTGTTCTCATTCTATATTTCAGCAGTTGAACAGCTTAGCTTTCCTTTTAAGATTGAGATTATTGTTTTTTTTAGTTTCAGAAACTACATTCATTATTCTAAAATTAGTGCTTTCTGATAGTGTTGTAGTCATTGCATTTGCATGTTTAAAAAATGTGGTTTTGCAGGAATAATGGAATTAAAAGGAAGGCTTGCCTATTACACTGGTCCCTTCTAATGTAAAGTCTCTGAACTTTTGAACAGTATAACTCTATCATTACCATAAAGACAGTGTTGATTTAAAAGCATTACCAATATTTTTTTATGCCTGTGTCACATTTTTAAAGTAATTTATTTACAGTCGTTATTTGATACTACTGAATGGTAGTCTAGCCATAATATGCAAATCCATTTTTCCCCACTTGTAGTGATAAAAAAACATTCGAAGCAGTATAAGCTGTAAGAAGCAAATAGGTATGTTGTAATGTAGCAGCCATCTGTGCAGCAAGTGTGGCTAACTTTTCTAGCAAACAAAAAAAAAATCCATTGCTTCTTTCATATCCTTCTTTAAAGTATTGCAGCATGTATCTTGGTTATATGCAAGATGTATTGGTCTAGTTGACACTTAATAAATACCTAAATTAATTTCCCAACTTTTTTCGTTAAATGGAGATAATATCCTATGTGATACTGCATGTAATATACTAGGAGTAAAGTATGAATAAGACTGCAAAGATGGGCTCTGTCTTTCTATATCAATATCACAAAGCACTCCATCTTCATTTGCACGGTTACTGTGCTACCTGGGAATCAAGAAGTGGTAGTGCATGACTGTATGGCTCAATTTGTTAGTGTTGATTTTTGTAAAATCCATTAGATAAACTTAATTTTGTAGTTTATAGTAAGAATTTAACTGTGTTACTTCAGGAGAGTGAGTTCAGCTTCTGCCTGTGTTCTGCTGGTTTGTTGTTGGTTTTTGTTTGTTTTTTTGGTTTTTTGGGTTTTTTGGTTTGTTTTTTTTTTTTTTTTTTAGCATTTAAAGTCCAGTGTAGTTTGAAAAACAAACCCCAAATAAATTATGGATTCTGAACATTGAAATATAAGTTTCTTTTCTGGTATCTTACCCTTTCATTAGAAACTTGAAAACCTGAGCGCCACAGGTGCATATTGCTGACCTTTGAAACTAAAATACATTCAGGCCTCCATAGATTAATTATTATGATCATTATCAGTGTGTAATATTTGTTTCCAGCCTAGATCTGGCAATATAGGAGTGTGCTACAGGAGGCAGGCGTGTTCCCAGGGCCTTTGGTCCAGAGGGACCAAGAGCAGGTGTAGAGGATGGCCATGTGACAAGATGCTTTAGCAAGAATGAAGATGCACATTCAGGGTAAAAAGCTTGCAGTTGATTTTGGTCTTCTGGAGAAGCCAGCAGAGGATGGCATGCAAAGAGGAGAAATATGCTGTATAATATACTGTACAAAGGACATACAGTATTTGTAAAACATGAAGATTTATGTACACTCCTAAGTAGATTTACTGAGTTTAAAGTGTTCACTGTCATTGTGTGGGTTATAGAACTCTTATGAAGAAATCTGGGAGAAATTTAGAAAAGGAAGTTAAAGACTGAAGATCGGTGAACCTATTTTAGAGGAAGGAGATAACATGGAAGAAGTAGTGAAGGGCAGCAGCATGCTCAGAGCTCAAAGGCAGCACCTTGGTTTTCGTTTTTGCCCAAATGAATTAGTGGAGTGACTCAGGAGTCACAGAGGCAAGAGACGTTATCTGGGAACAGATTAGTCTCTGAAGTAGAAGGCAACATGTTTCTTAAAAAATTTTATGGTAGAAGGAGCAAAGTATGTATGTGGCCTGGAGAGGTACAGGAGCAGATGTACTGGGATGTAGTCAGGGGCTGAAGCGGCAAGAAATGTTGTATTCTCTCCAGTGGCAGAACCAAAGGAGTGGGAAGCATTTGGAGAGGGAAAAAAGGATTTAATTGTGTCTGCATTGAGTTCAGGTTGAGGGAGTGGAATGTATTTATCTGACATGGATATCTGCTTATTCTTCTTTTTTCATAATGTACATGTCGCCAGTGAGCCTCTGTGAAAATGTGAGGAAAATTGTAGCCAAGTCTACTGGTGCAGTCTGAATTATGCCTGAATTAACCTCGGCCTGAAATAGGAAAACATTACGTTGTCCTTGGTTCTTAAGCGTTGTTTCATTAATGAAAAAATGCAAAATATTCCAGTAACACAATTTTTTTTAATCTGAAGAAATAGTTCTAGAACTTAGAGAACATAAAATTTTATTTATCTAAAGTGCAGCTTTTATTTATAGTTCTTTAGAAAGTGTAATATATTGTTTGAGATCTGAATTGAATTTACATCAGTTTATGGTTTTTATTAGCTTATTTGACACAAAACCCTACAATGCAGGAACTTTGACATAGCTTTTCATTTGCCTTGCTTACATTACTTGTCAGCGTTAATGTTTTAAAGGGAAGATGGCTTACTAGCTATTTGCTGAATTTGGGAGGTGTTTCATCCTTTTGATGAGCTAGCTATAAAAACTTAAATTCTCTTTATAAAATGTGTCTATATTATCAGTGTCAGAAGTAAAGGTATAATGCAAAAAATACACCTAAAGAAGATAGTGATTTTTAAATCCTCAGGTTTGATGGAACCAGTTGTCCTCCTTCCAGGGGCTGAGTGATGCTGACCATTTCCAGTGACATCTGACTTCAGCTGGCACTGCCAGCACTCTGGGCATTTCAGACTCTGGCTCCTAATTTATTTCTTGGAATAGTAACAGTCCTCAGTTGTTTCTCTTTAATGTTTTGAACAGCTTTTCCACCCCTACATATATTTGAATGGAAACAAAGGGCTCTTTAGCTGGTCCTGCCTTCCTGAGAGAGAGAACTTGGGAAGAGCTGGGCAGGGTGTTTGAGTGACTTACAGGCTTGGCTGTAACCTGTGGCTGCCCTAGGGTCACTCGGGAACAACGGGAGCCTGGCCAGGATTTTTCAGGTGGGATATCGGTTTGTTTTAATCAAGGAACATTTCATTCTGTTTGTAATCCTTTTTATTGTACACAACTGTTAGAAAGACGGTACAACTGTCCACTATTTTGTTTGTAATATTTTCCAATGCTACCACCTGTTGGTTTTTTTTACAGCAACACTTTACATGGTAAATGTCTTTTATCCCCCCCACACCTTTTTTATTTTATTTATTTATTTTCCTTTGAAGCTCTCTGGAAAATGCACTCTTAGTTGTAAACCAAATCCTGTCTTGTTAAAGCATAGTAAATAAAACTTCTTCCACATGAGAAGAGTCCTTGCAAAGTTCTCTCATCAACTATCTTGTGTAAATATCCCTCTCTCTGCCTCTGGAGCTAAATTCAGGGCAGGTTTTTTCCCCTCCAGTAAAGCTGATCAGTCTTGACGTTGGGGGGCTTGCTGAGCCCTTTCCACCACCTGGGACTGGGGCAGCCTCCTGAGACTGAGGTTGCCCAAGCTATTCAGGTGGTCTTCAGCAGCTTTGTGTGTAGTCAGAGAAAAGAGATGGTGTCCTCCTGGGGTCAGTCCAAGGCAGCCAAGTGAGGCCTCTCTTCCGAGTTGTTTGCAGAAGAACCTTTCTGCTAAATGTCTAAGAAAAATAACCTCTTCAGTTTGAGCATTGGGAGCAGAAGGATGACAGGAGAAAGTTTGGTGCCTTGGGTGTCTTTTACATGTAAACTTGTGGTGGCTGGGAAAGCATAAGGCGCTTTTCCTCCCCTGCTTCCTCTGCCCTGTGAACCTCCCTTTTCTTTGAGGGAAGATCACAAAGGCATTGCAGGATCCCAGCAGGCAAGAAGGATTTGGGAAAAAAAATGGGCATCTCCTCACTGAATGGGGCAGTACTTTGTTATTTCCTATTTGTCTGCAGTACTTGTACTTTATTGCCAAGCTATTTGAATGCCTCCTGGTTTAATGTGTTTATTTTCATATCACAGTAAGGGAAGTTGAGAGTATTTATCTTCATTTCCAGGTGCAGAACTGAGGCTAAGTGACACATTCAAAGTTACCCAGAAAATCTGTGATGGAGTAAGGAACTGGTCTCTCTAATCCTAGATTAGGCAGCAGCTACTGAGCTTTTCTGCCTTGTTGGTCTTTGCAAGAGAAGTTCAGCTAATTTCCTCTGAAGCTTTAGCAGGCTCTGTTGGCTTCCATACTGTATTGGGAAGCTTTGTATAACCGCACCATGAGAGCCTTTGATGGATACATTCTTTGTTTCCCTACTAACACTTAAAGGTCTATCTTTGCAAGGAAAAGGGCAATACTTCCTTTTTTATTAGAAATGAAAAAGTAGATCTCCAGCAATCTTTTGACCTCTACTGAAACTTCTGGAGCCAGCAGGCCCAAGTGTTCCCAATTAAAAAGTTAACTTTTGAAATTAGGCTTTAATCAACAAAATTTTAGAGCTCTAGTTAGGGAAGTTAATAAAACCAGTTTCTATTTCTCTTTGGTTAAGGACTTTCTTTTTAGTAACTGACCTTTTACTTTTGATTAAATACAGTTGCATTCAAAATGTGTTTTGTTCAAGGGGTGAGTGTGACAAGGACATAAGAGATTAGAAATGGATTTTAAATTGCACAGTTAAAAATATATATAATATTTACAAAAGCAAATTATTTCATTTCACTAGGCAGGTTTTTTTTGTTTGGTTGGTTTTTTTACATGTGTGGTAAAGGATGCTAAGATCTCATTTCACAGAAAGTTGAGTAGAACAGAATGTTTTCAGTTGGAGGGGAGCTCGATTGGAGGCACTATTGCCTAGTCCAACTGCCTGACCATTTCAGGGCTGACCAAAAGTTAAAGCATGTTATTAAGAGCATTTTCTAAATGCCTCTTAAATGCTGAGAGGCATGGGGCATCAACCACCTCTCTAGGAAGCCTGTTCCAGTGTTTGACCACGCTCTTGGTAAAGAAATGCTTCCTAATGAAGCATTTGCTTTGACTTGAAGTCTTGGAAAAACCTTGTCCACTTGATTTCAAAATGAAGTTTTAAAATTAGCATGCTTTTGAGTGGATGGATTTTAGCTGGGAGGGTTTCAATCTATTAATAAAAAACTGCCACCTTAAATAGGGTGCGGCTAATGTTGCCCCATGTTATTTGCATCTATTTCCAAATAGTTTGTGCATTTTGATAATGCTTGGCTTGTGTGATCATTCCTGTTTGGTACTGCAGGAGAAAATGCTGGAGATGTAGGGAAGAGGGCAGCCAGGGACAGCAATAGAAATTTAATTTCTGCACCTCAATTTCTTCCTGTCTCCTGCTCCTCCAGCCAGGGTTTGGACTGCTGAATTTCAACAGCAGGGCTCATGACCTGAAGCCAGCATATGCAGTCTCCTTTTCCATGGAGTGAAGGAGAATCATGATTTTTCACTCACAGTACTGCCTTGCACTTTTTTGCCATACGAAGAGATACGTATAAAGCAAGTATGTTGCTGAGAGAATGAGGTGTTTCATGTTTCCTGTTGGTGGGAAAGTAAAATTTTCCTCTCCTTGTGCTCGTTGACGTTGTACGCTCTGTTGTGTGACTCTGTTCTCTTCTCCGCTGCATCCCCTTACTGCAGGGGCTGCTCCTGGCTGCTGCCCTGTGCTTGTGGACGGGTGGCAGTGGGGCAGCAAGGCAGGAGGAGTCAGGTCTATGTCACTCTCTCTGGTATCTTGCCTGGCCTCCAGCTGTATTGCAGAAGAGCATGTGTTTCCCTAGGTCCTGTGTCATATCTGTCAGTCCCCTATGGATGTCTTTGTAGTATCTGAAGTGGTTCTGGGTCCTTGAATTGTTCCACTTGAATCTGGTGATTTGCAGTGTCTTCTAAAGAGAATTCCCTCTTGAGAAGAAAATAACCTGAAGCCTTTCAAACTGGTTGTATGGCCCTGCACCCGGGGGACAGGGCTGGGGAGATGGTTAGTGGCTCTCAGGTTCTCCTTTTGTCCATTGGGGGGAAAGTCATAAACCTTACTTGTACGTGACTCAGATGTGGTAGGAAAACAGTGAGTGTGATTGCTGACTAGCATTATCCTGCAGGGTGCCCTGTTGCTGAGAGTCATTGAAGCTTTCCACAGGGAGACCATAATTTTAATGTGGAGATTCTGTACTTGGGTGATTTTCTTTGTTCCTTTAAGATTCTGAAAATACAAAAGGGGAAGGGAACTTTACATTGTGGTGTGTGTCAACTCAACATCTTACTGTTTAAATCCTTGTGCTAAATGCCCATTATGGATGCTGCAGGGAGGGAGGGGAAAAGCTGCTCTAAGTGCAGTAGTGATAATTGACCCACTTAAGAGAGCTGCTCTAATTTTGCGTGTTACAGCATCCTGGAAATTCAGATAAGAATGTTGATCTCTCCAGCTAATAGGATTTCTAAATATATCATGCAAAAGAAGCAGGAGGACTCTAATTTTGCGTGCGTGTGTGTGTGTTCAGGCTAATGTTTTGTTTAAGAATTGCACACTCTGAAAATCTGCTTTTCTGTTAACCTGTTATTAACTCAGGATAAAACAGTATTTGACCTCTGGTGCTGGCAAGGGGACACCCGGTCCTGCCGCGATGAATTCGCTGATGAAATTCTCACCAGCTTTTGTGTAGACGAGTGACCAACTTTTTTCCCCTCAGGATGTTGGCACCCAGCAGGTGGCTCAAATTGTCAACTTTTCCATAATGCAGCTTTAAACACAGTATCTGCAGAGATAGAGACGGGGAAAGGGTCACAAGATGGCCTGTTGAGATTACAGATTTTGGCTGGTTTTGATAGCTTTGTTGTATGTTTTCCTCATTTAAGGGAAATTTTGAATAGTAAAGGTCAAAATAATCCTCTTCTGAAATTTGACTGCAGAAATACTTTATTGCTTTACAGAGCAGAGTGTTTCAAGTTCTCTCTAGGCAGTTCTTTCTCAATGATGGGTATGACTGCTGAAAACCATAGGGTTTGTGCTCAATAGAGCTGTTGCACCTAGATTGTTTTAATTTTGGAGATCCTTTGCCCTTGCCCATCATACATTTCTGTGTTCGGACAAAACAAGTCATCGCTGTCCCTCTTGGAAAGTAGGGGACAGGCTTTACTCTGTAGGCTTCTGTATTAGGTCCACTAAAGCCCTTATCACTGTGGGCTTGAATTCCGCTGTGGGCAGGTAGAAGTGTTTATTGTTTGGCAGTCCTGTGCTCTGTCACCATGTCGGGCCTTGTGTAATGCAGTAGAACAGAAGCATCTGAGCCAGATTTTTAATGTATGTAATAGTGGTCTGTTATTGCATGCATAAAAATAATAAAATTCATTGCATGGTCTGTTCTCTTAGTAATTAAGTTCCAGCTTGGGGTTTCTGAACTGATGAAACATTCTCATGGTAAAGGTGAAACAAGGAAAGAAACAGAAGCAAGGAACAGGAAAGCTATGAAGGCATCAATAATACCAGGATAAAAATACGAGGGGCAGCCCTTGCTTACCAGCAGCACTGAGAGGGGGGTGATGCTTTGAAACATGGTGGCAGAGACATGGGAACTAATGAGGGGAATGAAGGCAGGATGAGTTCTGGGTGATGGATGAGGGGAGGGAAATGTGATGGCAGAGAGGCCTCCTTCCAGTGAAATAAATACAAAGGAAGGACGATAAGGAAGGGGATCACACCTCTGATGTCTTTGACCTTCAGCGATCCTTGCATGCTTGTGAAAATAAATATTTAACAATCTTCTTAAAGCTTGTTTAAAAGAGGAAATGATTAGGTTGGCTCTCTACTTAATTCAGAAGTTTATCTCTGCATCTGAATTTTGGTGCTTATGTCAGCAAAACCAGCATTATAACTGGGTGGTGTTTTGACCTGATGGGAGCTAATACGTTGCAAACACCAGCTAAATAAAAAAGTGTGGTTCAGCCGGTCATTGTGTAGCACATTCTTGCTTTTGTTAGAGGATATGCTAGATGTGGTGTGGGATGTGGAGGAGACGCTTCCCCTTCCTTCCCTGCACGCCCACCCTGCTTAAGAAAAGGGAAAAAAAAAAGATGGGGGGGGGGGGGGGGGGGGAAGTGTTACTTGATGCTTTGTTTAAATAAATCCTGGCAGCAAACATCATCAATTATGGTCAATGTTTTTGATCCAGTCACTGAAAAATATTCCTAGTTGTAGCCATCACTAATGTTTTCTGCATTTTAATACTTCAGAAGTCAATTAGAAAATTAAATGCTCTCCTTCATTAAAATAATTTTGAAGATTGTGTATTTGCATTTTAATGCAGAAAGAATGATGCCTTAGAAGACAAATTCATGTTATTAAATAGTTTAATTAAGATCAGCAAGGCAAAATAAGGTGAATAAAAGCCAGTGCGTTGAGACCTATAAGCACTTCTGTGCTTGCTATCTGCAAATATTATTTTAGCTTGAGGTCTTCTAAAACTGTGTCCACTTTCATCGTATTCTTAAGTCTTACGCAGCTTTTTTTGTCTTGCACTTTTTGATGTTATAAAAACAAAGTGAAGGTGTATCAGAGAAACAATATTACCTTTCAAATTTGTTTTGGAAAAATGGGATTCATTCTCATACCTGGCCTGTCCTCATATCTTGAAAGTCATCTTGATGATGATTTCTTGCATCCTAATAAAGTGTAAGCCTTTTAAAAATTGGTAAAAGTACTTCTCAAGAGCTGTCTTATTTCTTCAGATGTTTGTCACTAGGATTTTGTTTGCATGACAGTCTTCATACATAAACTTCATACTGGAAATGCTTCTCAGTGAAAGATTTTTAGGATTTTGTAATCTCATGCCAAGTAAAATTGTAAGCTGCGCCTTTTCTAACCTTTTCACTGTTAGCCTGCCTTTATGGCAAGTCCATGTCCTTCCTTGAAGGCAAAAGAAAATGTCTTTTAAGTTTAATTGCCAGACTGACTCAGTATTGTTGTAAGTACGAATGATGTAATACTCAATCACATGGTGGTATGTCTGCTATTTTCCCCCCTTCGAGAGAGAGAATAATCTTTCCATCTTATCCCGTTTCAGCAGTTTGGGAAAATAGCAGCTTTAAATGAGACCCAAAACAACCAAAATCTTGATTTCTTCCAGCGCTCTGCTTTTGAAGCCAAATGTTCCCTATGCCTTCTTTATTTTGACTTGCTAATTGGAAATAAGATGTTGAAGATAATGTGTGCTTTGAAGCTTGTGTATTGTGTATTTTATTTAGATTTAATCCTTTAAACATTTGACAATAAAACATAAATTGCAGAGCTCTCATCTTTAGATCAGCTGTAAGTGAATCATTTAAGTTTTCAACATCCTTCCAGTTTGGGAGAAACACAGTAGTCTCAGTGATGTTTTGACTGCATGTTTTGGTGAAGTGCTATGAGATTTTCTAATCAGTATTTTTAAATGGAGATATATAACTGTTTCTTCAATGAAGGAGCGGCTTGTCTGCCAAAAATAAAGTCTTAGCTTATGCCTTGACAGGGAGTAGAAATCAGAGTGCTGTTCAGATTCCTTTTGTATTGGTAAGCAGAGAGGAAAGGTGAACGATATATTTTATGTTATCATATATGAACTACTCATGATGGAAAGCAAAGTCTGAAAGAGGGGGACTACACAGACTGAAAAAAAATCCTTTTAGTGTGGACAAAAAATTGTGTCTAACTTATAATATGCTAAAATATTTTAATATGAAGAGAAAATTGTGCAGTAAAAATACATATTCAGCAACATGATGTACTAACTGAATTGTGAAAGTCTTTATTACATAAAAAACAGAACTCCAAACAGTGCCTCTGTCTTATTGTCAGGAGAATTTCTCACCTTATCTGTTTTACAGTATTTTTTCCTTCTATAACTGGTCCTTTTAACTTTTTATTGGGCTTGTAGAGAGCCTTTTGGCCTTGCAGTTTCCAAGGGAAAACAAAGTTGTTATTGTCATTTCAGGTACTTTAATGTGTGGCACAATTCTAGGACAAACAAAGAGCTGGTGTTTCAAGTTAGACTCCAGAAAATTCAGGTTACCTGAACTTGCTAGTTTCTGAGAAAGCACCACAGTGTCCTTGCTTTGCAAGGATTTTGTCCCCTTCTAGCTAACTTGCATTAAAAATATGCTTCCCCCCACCACCCCTAGTGAAGCCATGGCTTCAGAGTGATGAAGTTCTGCCTATTCAGTTCCAAAGGTTGTGAGATTGTAGGTGATTTTCTGTGACTTTTCCTGTTGGGCAAAAGAGCTGGGCTCTCTGAATTGAGAATATTTCTTTTGAAATTTGCCATTGAAATCACCAGTGGACCATCCTTGATCTCCAGGGAAATGAGGAAAGAAATGTAAAATAATTGTAAGTCATTACTGAAGAAGTGGTCTTTTAAAGGAACATCTGGAGGTTTCAGCTGCTGCGTCTCAGTTGGTACCTGAAATCAGAGAACACTCTATTCTGTACTTATCTGGAGTTGAAAGTTTGGTTTTCCCACATGAGTGCTGTTAACTCTGTAGAATCTAAGTTGAATTTTCTTTTCCATAAGAAAATTTCTGGTCCTTAAAGGATCAGTCTTCTAGAGAACACAACAGATGGACTGCATCTGTGCTGCTGTCTCTGAGGGACTCCCAAATCACTGCATTCTTGTCACATCTGGAGGACCCAGTTCATTGCCAATAATTATTTCCAGCACACATTCAGATTGTAGTTTTTCAGTTGAAAAACATTTTTGTCAATGTTCAGTTTAATATTTGTTATCTTCCACCTAGACTCTAAGCTCTTATGGTGGCAGAGGAAAGCAACTGAAGTATTGGTTGCTGCTGTACTCATTCCTCAGTGTTTGAACTGGTGGCTTCAGCGTCTCAGCTGTTTCTCATAGTCATTCAGTGATGAAACAGAATGCTCCAGTCCTTGGTTTTTGCTGATAACATTGGCAGCCCTCCCAGCAGAGCTGTGAACTGGTAACTTTCCTCCTGTTGCAACTGGAGAAGTTGGGCGCACAATCAGGAGCCAAGAACGTTGGCTGAGAGGTAGTATCCAGAACATGAGGACAGCATCAAAAAAAGAAGCTGCAAAAAAAAGTAGCTTGACAGAAGTGTTTCATCACAACAGTCTTTCCTACTGACAGGTTCTAGGATGGGAGGAAAGAGAATACAGACCATTTTCTACCAGCTCTGCAGCAGTCTCAGAAGGTGTGGTACATACACAGAAATGTTTATATAGGCAATGTATCTGAAGGTGATGAAATATGCAGGAAACAATCCAGAAAGCCTGTGCCCTATGTAGGATTGTAGAACAATTTAGATTGGAAGGGGCCTTTGGAAGTAATTTCTCCAATTCCCTGCTCACATCCTCAGTAGATTGCTGAAGCCCTACTCTGGTTGAGTGTTGGTTGTCTCTAGCAATGGAAATGTCATACTCTCTCTGGATTTTACTACCTTCATGGCAAAGATATTTTTTTTTCTCTAATATCTAATCAGATTTTCTCTTGCTGCAACTTGCATCTGTTGCCTTTTATTCTGTCTGTGTGTGTCTGAGAAGAATTTGGCTCCATATTCTCTCTACCCCCTCATTAGGTAGTTAAGACAGCATTAGATTTCCTCTAAAGCCTTTTCTTCTCCAGGCTGAGCAAGCCCAGCTCTCTCAGCTTTTCCTTGTATATCACATGCCCCAGCCCCTCAACCATCTCAGTGGCCCTCCACTGTAGTTACTCCAGAGTATTGATGTTGTACTTAAGAACCTAGACGTGAACATGGCTCTCCAGATGCAGCCTTGTAGGTAGTGAATAGAGAGGAATAACCACTTCCCTCGACTGCTGGCTGCACTTTTGCTAATACAACTCAGTACGTGTTTGGCCTTTCTTGATGCAAGAGCGTGCTGCTGACTCCTGCTCAACTTGTCCATGGAGACCTCCAGCTCCTTTTGTGCAAGCTGTTCCTTAGCTGGTTAGTCCCAGCCTGTACTGTAGCAAGGGGTTACTACTTTGTCTTAGGTGTGAGACTTTTTGAGAAATGCAAAGACAGATGCAGCTCCTGTCAGCCTGGTTCTCCAACTTGCTAAGATCCCTCTAAATGGCAACCCCACCTTCTGATGTATTGACTGCTCTCTCAGCTTGGTGTCATTTGCATACTTGCATAGGGTGCCCTCTGCCTTGGTGTCTAATTGCTAATCAAGACAGTGTTGCCCCCGAGGGATGCTTGTAGTAACTGTCTGCTAGTTGGACTTTGTACTATTAATCACAGCCCTTCAAACTTGGCAGCCCAGCCAATTTTATGCTTACCTTCTAGGCCAGCTAGCCAAACCATGATGTTTCAACAATTTGTCTTTAAGAACACCATGGCAGTCCATGTCTTCAGCTTTGCTGAAGTCAAAATAAGCAGCATCCACCGCGGTGCCAGTTTCCCCTGAGCCCTTGTCCATTAGGGTGCCCTGTAAAACTGATGGGTAGGTGACGCTTTGCTCAGGGGTGCAGCTGAACTGTCTTTCCACTTGGCAGTTTAAGTGTTTGGCTAGTGCTCTGTATGGAGAATTTCTCTTTGCTCAGAGTCCAGAGCGATCCATCCTCTGATGGGCGACACAATAACAGGTGCTCACTTATTCTTTTTTTTTTTTTTTTTTTTTTTAAGGCTGGTGACTAAAGCCTCTTCCTGACTTGCAGAAACCCCAGATTTGCTTCTGTAAGGGGAGTTAAAAGCCAAGAGGGTAGTCAGGGCCAAATGCTGCCTGTTCTCCTTTTGAAACTGCTGTTGCTGTGCAATCTGGAACGCAAGAATTGTGGGGTCAGGAGAACAGCAAACAAATAGAAGCTTTTGTAGGTGAATGGCCAGGCTTTGAGTGGGTGTATACCTACTTCAGCTTCTTTCTCTCAGGTTATTTCTGTTGTTTCTTTATTTTTTTTAACTAACATATTTATTGTATATGATTATATTGACCTAATATGTAAACAGTTCTGGCAGCAGGACTGTAACTCCAGTTTGCTTCCTCCTAGCTGAGAGTCCTGGTGATGGAGCTGTAGAATTTACAGCATTTTATGGAGAAGGTCAGTATTACAATCCCCATCTTCTGGTTGGAGAAGCTGAGGCACAGAAGGGAAACAAAATGACTTCCTCATCAAGGCAGTAATATGATGTAGATATGTTTGTGTCCCATGTGCATCTATACCTCATACTGCTGCCTCCCACGTGTAGGAGTCCTGTTCTACATACTACTCTCCTATTTGATTTTGCTAAGACCCTGGAATATACTTTTCCAAATATATTGGCCAAAACCCTTGGAATTTTTAGCTAAAATTGTGAAGAGGAGCAAGTTCTGCAGGCTCACTAGCTCTGGTGTTATACTGAGCTTGTTATCAAAATCCTAGGCTGAATTTGTAAGTCTCAGTGGTGGGGAAAAAAAGTTATCATTTTTCATGAAAGCTTTGCAGATATGACACAATCAGTGAGCAGCTGTAAACACGAGACCCACAATAGCATTCTTGGTTGTTGTTCAGAGCAGAGCTGTATTTTAGGAGCTTGCTGTCAGTGCAGTAGAATATTTGAAATTACACTTCTAGGTTACAATAAAACTACTGCAAGACTGTGTGAAAGGAGTCTAAGGAGATCTTTCCCAGCCTATCACTGGCAGTTTTTATTTTCCCAGAGGCAGATGATATGTACATCATTACTGATTTTTTTTTCTTTCTCTCATAAAGAATTCCAGCAGCTGAGATAAGTTTACAGCTTCTTAAAAACTGATAATGAAAGAGCAGTCTCTGTGCTGTAAGAGAGACAGGAGGTAAGTGCTTGCCATTGGTACAGCATTCAAAAGAAGATAATACAGGGATAAAAGTTTAAAATGACACTTCAGGAAAATATTCCTCATTTTCCATCTTGATTAAAACCATTTAATGAAGGTTGTTAACTTTTAAGAACGTGAGAAATGCCATTTGCAAGTAAATAAACTTCACTGTGTTCGCTAACTGATGCTGTGCAACATCGTCTTGTGATGCTTTGGGAGTTCCTACTTATGTGAAGTAAATATTGACAGTAATGCCAACAGAATCGCAGTATCCGTGACAAATGGACAATTGCAGCAGATTGCTTAGCAAAGACCTGAGTTTTCATGAGGATATCGGTATGTGTATTCTGGCCCCTTCCCACCCTCCTCTCCCTGCCCCACACCTTGCCCCAGTAAAGGGTTTTCCTTTTGCTCCGTAAGGATCCCTTCATAAAGATGAGTAACCAATAAACAAGGAGTTGACACTTGCTTTATCTTTTGTAACACTGAGAATTGATATGTGCATTTACAAAGTGATTTTAGAGCAAATTGGTGCAAAATCGAATTAAATATTAAACTGAATAAAGGATTTTAAAGTTACTATAGGAGCTTCTTAGCCATGTGTTTTAGATAATAGAGGCATGAAAATTAGAACTGGCACACTTGAAAGGAGGGACTGAATCTGTGATATGTGTTGCATTTCTTTCTTATAAGGAGCTCAGGATGTCCCTTAGCTCTTAAGCCCTTTTTGCATGTTTTGGACAGGGGGACAAATTTCTATGTTGATTTGCATATCATAAACCCACTCGTTGGATCAGGATGTTGCATTAAGACAGGATGTAGGTTGGGTCTTTCAAAGGCAGGGAGATGGTCTGAAAAATAATTGTTGGCGATAAAGTTAGTTACCTACTGGGAGATTACAGCTGAAATACATTTGTTTCTCTGACCCTTTGGAGATACTTGGGAACCCCAGAGTCAAAACGTGTATTATAATAGTAAGATGATCAGAAGATTTCAGGGCATTTTACCAAGGAAGGGGAAACTATTGTTTTCATTATAAAAACATGATAAAGAAGGATGAAATGTTTTTTGTGGGACAGTGGCAAAAATGAAAACAGAAACCCAGTGTCCTGAGGCACAGCCTGGAGTCCCTCTGGGCTATGCATTTCAATTTCTTGGGAAAAACTGATTCCCAAAGTGAAGCATTTATTTCCCACCCTTTCGTGTAGCTAAAATACAAAGTGTATCAAATGCCTGTGACTGTATTTTCCCTGCTCAATAGATCATCTCAAAGATTTATTCTCATAATTGAACTCTCAGAAAAGTTAGCTACCTTAAAATCTCAGATAGGTCGTCTTTCTTTCCTGCCATGTAAACTCCTCCCTCCACCTGCTGTATTATATTGTTCAAGGACCAAATTTAATCTCTTTCTAGGGGCAACTTTTCAAGATGTAAATTTGTTTTAAATTTAAAATCCAGTGTATTATGTCCTTGAAGGGGAATGTGTCATGTTGAGAATTGCATCCATTTGTCTCTAGCCCTGAAAGGTATTTAAAATTGGTATTTGATATTTTTAAAGTTAGAAAAGCTATTGCAGTTCTCTTTTTTTGTTGTTGTTGTTTGTTTGTTTTTGTTTTTGTTCTTCTTGAGCCCTGTTCAGTTGGGCTCGCAGGAAGTGAAGGTATCTTCTCACCCTGCCAGTGAGAGCTAAAGGTAATCTCTCCTTTGTGCATTGCTGCAAAGTAGAAGTGAAGACATGGTTGCATATTGCATCTTGTCCACAGGCTGGTAAATTCAAATGTGCCAACTCAGTTGCTTCTGTGTGTTATTGTATCGCAAGATACCTGCATAACTGTCCAAGGAGGTAATGCAAGTTTTCTACTCCCATACTGCTAAATAAACCTCCCTTGGACACTCTTACAGTGGTACTCTAAAGCATAGCCTGTGCAAGATACATTATTCTATATTTGGTAAAATGCTTTATTAGTAACTCATTAGGGATAAGCTGCTATTTATGAACCATAAGGCAAGCCAAGTTTAGAAAATGTAACTCTCTTTAATAAAAAAAAATTCCGTATACCTCTGTGCTGTTATGACTTATGTAGGTTTCTGCTACAATGAACATGTAAAAATCTTTTTTATATTTAGTGTAGGCATTTCTTAAAGTGAAAGCATGGGTTGAGGATTTTTCAACCCACCGATGTGGTGCATCAGTTTAGCTCTATGTTTTCCTATTTATTTTATTGAAAATTACTAAACCAGACTGCTTTGAGGAGTTCAGCCAGTTTAAAAGTGGTGTGTTTATACTGACTGCCAAGCACTGCTGATAAACTAGTCCTAAGCACCCAGTTTTCAGGCTCCATGCCGCCCTTAAGTTCTGTAACAAAGATAGGTGACTGGGGAAGTTATCGTGAGTTACTGTAATGCCTTTAATCAAACTTGCTTTGGTAACTACAAGACTAGTAATTAACAGTTTGGTAGCATTTGTGAAAGTGTTGCTCCCTCCATGTCCCAGGGAAGAGCTGGCCACATCCATGAAGCCATTACGCCTGGTGTTTTCCAATGGAGTGCTGTAGGTGTGAGGGAGGGTGGGAATGCAGAGAGCTCTCCTGCCTGCCGAGGTGAGGTTTTCTGATCAACAGGAATACACCATGAGGGGGAAAGGTATTTCTGTGCTGCCTGCTTTCTGAATACAAGGGCTCCCTTTGGTGCATGGCAGTTAAGTATCCAGTTCAAGTAATGAAAGAGGTTTCTACAGGTATGTGCCTACAGGCATCTGATACAGAAGGGTTTATTCTGTCATTGTGTTATATGACATATGCTGATATGATTCTCTTAGAGGCCTTTGAGAATGGGAAATTTAACACATCTGATTGTTGTACTTCCCACCAAAGGCCATTAAGGAGTCAGCAGCCTCAGAATGGCAGGGATTCAATTCATTTTTTTTAAGCTATACTTTTTCTTAAAGGCTCTAGTGTCAGAAATTTTCTGCTGAATGAGTGGCACTGTTTTACATATAAGATATTAGATAATGCCTATGCACGGATAAATCAAGTTCACTTATACTGACAGGAAAGCAGCATCTGAGCTTCTGTGCAAACTCTGCCGTGTCCCAGTGCTGGGTACAGCAGCTGCCATGCTCTCATCCCAGCAACGGTCTGTTGAGATAATTCTGAGGAGCACTTAATACCAGTGCATTAGACTCTGTATGGGTATGAAAGCAAAGACATAACACTTGGCTTCTAACATGGAAAATGTAAAACATTCTGTATCTCCAGAACTTGGTTTTGTTCTGGTTTAATTGAGCACTGTAATGCTACTTTTTGAAAAGTATAGCTGAGTGTTTACTGTGGGTAAACCAGAGCAGTACTATGATGAACTTTGGCACAGGAACTGTGTACGTACTTAAAACAAGGAAGGTGTTACCAGTTTTGTAAGGTTTTAGTTTACTATAAAGCAGTTACTCTGCAGTCTTTTGCTCCTTATTTGTTTTAAGGTTTCTTTTTCAGATAAGGTAGGTCTTTGTGTTTTGGAGCAAGCTGGGGAGAACTCTGCAAACAGTGTTTCTTTAAAGAGAAATTTGAGAAGGTGGGATGGGTGACTGAGAGATTGTCTCAGGCTCTAGTTTTGATGAGTGCTTTAAGCCAGTGTGAGCTGGCGCAGCTTCAGAAAGAAGTCATCTTGCTTTGCCCTTGCCTGCTCGGTCCTCCCCCAGTCATCCCCTGCCTTCTGTCAGCCCAGGTGTTG
Organism: Harpia harpyja; assembly: GCF_026419915.1. Taxonomy (NCBI): domain Eukaryota; kingdom Metazoa; phylum Chordata; class Aves; order Accipitriformes; family Accipitridae; genus Harpia; species Harpia harpyja. Next base: position 74,614,974 of record NC_068942.1, on the reverse strand, counting down.
GTGCAGTTACATGTGAAGTGGGGAGTTAATTCAGCTGAAGGGGGGGGGAGAAGAAAATATTTATTTTGGACAGTTCCCTACACTGGTTTGCCATGTTACTACACAAATAGCAGCCCAGGGAAGGGGGTGGTAGTGGGCCAGAATCAAGCCAGTTTGGGGCAGGCTGGATGATATTATTCTGTTTGGGGTGTGGGGTTTTTTTTTCTTTTTTCCTTTTTTTTTATCTTTCCTTTTTCTTTCCTTTTTTTTTTTTTTCATCTTTCCTAACTCTTCTATTTGGAGTTTTCTGAAAAGCACAGTGTCAAGCTCATGACAGTGCTGGTTTCCCTTTGCCACCTCTAAGCAGGCAGTGATTTTTCTCTGCTTGTAGTTTCTGTCACTTCTCTGTCTCAGCCAGCTGCTTCACGTTTCCAAACGTGCGTGTTGCTGCTGTGCTGAATACCCGATTGTCATCTCAGAATAGTTCTTCCAAATCTGCACCTCTGAGTTCTGTGAAAGTTTTCTTTCACTGTTGGTACAATAGTCATAACCTTTACAGACGTGGACACAGGGAAAAGAGAGTGAACTGAACTCCTTTATGTTTACTTAAATCTTTACTGTTGGTATCCTCCTTCCCAGCTGCTTTTTTTTATGTCTGCTTTATCAAATGTTCATTCTGTGCAGATTTTTGGACTGTGCAATTTCGTACCTGCTTATGTGTTTGAACTCTTTTCAGATACAGGATGTTTTCTGCAATGACTTTACTATTTACTCTTGTTTCTTTTTTCCTTGCAGCTTGAGCTTTGCTCCTTTCCGGGTGCCTCTCCCATTCTTGTCTGCCAGCCCCACTCTTCTTTCAAGTTCTTCCTTAAACCTTGCTTCTCCTAGCAACCTCTCTTGTTTTCACTCACCAGCGCTTGTTCAATTTACTGTTCAGGGGACAGGGTCTCTCTTTCTTATTTGGAGACTTATTGTTGCTTGAATATAGCCAACTGTTATTTATACATGGTCACATCATTCAGGTTGAAGATTAACCTCACATCTCTCAAAACTTTAAAATTAATATTTACATTTTCATTCTATTCCTAAATTTTCTTCTCCCAAAGTAAATATATTAACTAGATTATCTTTCAGTAGCTTAGTATGGATATTCTTTGCATATTTTATCCATCTCATATCGTGAATAATTACGAGTTGACTGTACAAGCACTTTGGGACAAGAAATGTATTTTTTTTTTTTTTTACGTTTTTTTGGTTGTGTTGCGCTGTGTTATAAATTTACATGTGACTATGTAAATACTTTGCAATATCCCACAAAGCAGGTTATTTACTTAAAGTCAGTAACACTAGGAATACAGCCTAGTCCCAGTCCTTTGAAGACCATATTCTCTAAGGGCAGTGTTTTCAAAAGTGCTGAACGCTCGCTGCATATTCAGCTAGCCTGGCATGCTTTTGAAAATGTTCCTCTAAATGGGAATGACTCTGAAGACAATTATTAAGAAAAGCTACAGCATTAATTTAGTAAAGACTGAACTGTACATGCATTGGGGAGTCTGAAGGTTAATATAGCTCTCAGGCGTTGGATCCATCCAGTCTAACTGGCTGTAGCGCCAGTCAGCAGCCCAGTTGCCCTAGATTTTGTCTGCAGTCACTGCAGATAGGGAAAGGGAGGACTGGTGTCAGAGGCTAATTCAGATCTTAGGTGAGCCAGAAAGCTACACTTCTAACCCTTTCAGTTAACAGCATGAAATCAGGCAGGCTGAATGCAGCCCAAAATGCCTGTCTTCTTTTTAATAATCTGCCTAGGTGGTTGTATGATGCTTAATTACTGCCACTGACTTTGTCTTAACTATGAAGATAGTGATGTTCCACATGCTGAAAGGGAACTGCTAGAGAAACATCCTGATTTACCTGGGGAAGAAGTGCAGCACTGTTTTTGTCTTTAAGTTGGGGATTTTAGAGTACAGAATATAGAAAAATACAGTTTTACGAAACGCAGATATGCAGCTGTGTGCAAAGAAGGAAAAAATCCCCACAGACCAAAATGCAATTGTTTTTTTATCATGCATTGATCTACACATAAATAAAGATAGCTTTTATAAAAATGGCATTTGTGCTTACCAGTTTGATTTGTTAAATGCTGTTTTTATTTGTATACTCGAGTGCAGCCTGTGCTATGTGGACTTCTTTGCATAGACAAAATTGCAAACTTAAGAAACTTTGGAAACTGGCTCTGTAGGATTTCAGCCTCAAGGCAAAGCTTTTATCAGAGTTATCAGAAATGAGTTTTCTACAAAAGAATTGGTTTTGGTTATTTTCTAGTTGTTTTAGCTCAGTGTCATTGGGAAGAGAAATGTTTACTTTAAACAATTAGTGCTCTCAGTTTTAATTAATTGCTAATGAAAATGGTGAAAGTTTGTAAAGCAGCAGAGATATAATCATGATAAATCATAATCAGAAATCACTTGGTGTATGAAAGTATGGAAAGGGAAGTTTGTGAATTGGGTGTTGAGCTGAAAGGTGGAAAACTGGGTTCAGGGCCAGCCAAATGCTGTCACTAGTTTTTCCCCCTGGTATCACTCCACTTCTATATCCACCCTCCCTTTTGTCTATTTCCGTATGTTTGTTATTGTAGGTGCTTCTGGGAAATTCCCATCTCTCACAGAGCTTATACAGAACCCTAACATTGAAAGTGAAAATATTTCATTTCATTTAGAACTTGAGAAAAATTTGTTTTAATATTCCGAAAATTTTTTTTGCTTTTCAGTCAGATTTCCTATTAAGCTTTGCTTTTTTGTTTGCAGACAGCTGAATTGCTCTTGTTGAGTACAGAGAGTGACTTTATGTTTACCTATTTTGTATATTTAATGGATCTGGTTTTAGTTTTTGTTAGAAACAGAAAGCATTTTAGCTTCAACTGAAAAAAGGTAACGCTTCATTAGTGGACAGCACGGCTCTTATGGATGTCAGATTTCTGCTGAGTGGCTTGTAGTCATGATTCCTTGGCATTAGTCCTCTTTCTGTGGTATGGCTGATTTTGTAGTAAGCTTGTAAAAATAAGTAAAAAAAGTTCTGAGGGTAACTTATGAAAACTAACTAACTAAATACTAGATCTCTGTATTCTCCATGCTGCTTCTATGTGCCTGTATCTCCCAGATATGACATGCTACATAGTGGAATAATTTTGACACAGTAGCATGAAATGATCTGTTTGAAGGTTTCCTGATTATTGTAGATTGTCAGACACTAAAATAAAGGTGGTTTTTCTTTTTTTATTTAGGAGGGTTAACAACTCTATTGTAAATTATTGTTATTTTAAAAGCATCTTCCACAATTTGTTCCTGCATCTCTACATACAACTTTGGCAAACGGCAGTTTTGACTCCTGCTAAATGTTAATCTTGAAAACCAAGGGGATTTTGCTGCATGTAAGTACTTTAGGATTGCTGGAATATGTAAAATGTAGGTTTGTCTGAAGGACAAATGCATGCTTGTTTTGGTATTTTAGGTTTTAGGTTTCCAGTACTACTCATTTCACCGTGAACTTTTGTTTCCTCTGGTGCTGAGAATGAGATCATTATTGCTGTGATTCATGGTGCTCTCACATTATCCACAGATTACTAGATTATAAAGGCAGAAAGGGAGCATTCTGGCCACTCGGTCTGACCTCTTGCATCACGTTGGTCAAAGGATTCCCTTGAATTAAATCTTTTGAAGTAAAGCCTTTAGACTCATCTCATTTTGATTTAAAAGTTTCTAGTGATGGAAGTCAATTGCGTACCTTGGTGAAATCAGTTTAAAGAATGAACAGCAAAGGAAAACAGTTGAAACTGTTAACGCTTTTTTCTCCCCCCCCCTTTTTTTTTTTAAATTGGGTGCATTTATAACTTAAGTCCTCTTGTATTTATGTCCTGTTATTTTGTATATCTACAATATCAGTATCTTTCTATCCCTTTGAGAACTTTTGCATGTGCTAGCAGTCTCCATATGTAAAATTATCATTGTTTTCTTTCAACCTCAAAGAAAACATTTCTCTTATGATTGTATAATTTTTGAATACATATTAAGTATTATCTGCTGTTTTCAGCTGTTGTTGTATGTTCTCCTGAACTGTTCCAACTCTGAAAAGGAGTTTGAAAACAACTGCCTGTTTTTACAACTACTTCCTGCTGATAATTGTGCTCACAATATTCACAGTAAAGGCCAACCCATTGCTACTGCATGACTCAAATTTCCCCTTTGCTTTTGCTTTGCTGTAGCAGCTACACATCTAATCAGGGAGAGAGATTGCTGGAGGCTACCTTAAATGAAATCCAGAAATGCCACATTTTTACTGTGACCTTTGCTTACAATTTCAGTGGACACTTGAGCTAACTTCTCTAAGGAGCAAAGCAACTCTATGTTAAAGCATCTATAGTGTAGCTCTAAATTGCTTCACAGTTGCCCAAACCCTGCAAGTGGATTTCCCAGCTTCTTAGCTCTAATCTTGTGTCATTATAAATGCATGCAGTGCTCTCTATTTCTTCTTACTTGGACAAAAAGTTGTTGATTTTTGGTTTTTTGTTGTTTTGGTTTTTTTTTTTTTCTAGTAATAAAGCCTGAGCACTTGTAATGTGTTATTAAGTTTAGATCTTCCACCAAAGTGTTTTTAACATTTTGCGGAAGATGAAGAATACTTTGGTATACAGATTTCATGACTGTAACTGAAATGCCTAGGTAGGAAAAGCAGCCTAAGATCTGAATTAGCATTTGGGACTGATGCTCTCTTTCTGACTAGTCCTCTGTCTCCAGTGACAGCAGACAGACTCTAGGACCACTCAGTTGCTCCCTTTGGTGCCTCAGTAACCTATGAGCTGCTTTTCTTTTGGTAGTTTGTTGTTGTTGGTTTGGGGTCTTTTTTGGTGTGGTGTTTTGTTTTTGTTTTTGTTTTTTTTTTCTAAATTGTGATGAAATCTACTAGATACGAGTGATAATTTTAGTTTATCTCAGTGGTGAAGTTATCTCAGGGTGGGCATAGAGTAACCAGACACTTCAAGCCAGTAACAAGCTAGGAACATTTTCAGACCTAGAATATTTCTCAAGCATAAGATTAGTGTAGCTATTTCTTCCTAGATCTGTTTGATGAGCTGACAGTTATTATGGTTCCTTGGCAATTGCGTTGTTAAAGTCTTCCCAATTTTCTCCTTCCTCACTACTTTGACCAAACAGTTACATTGAATTCAGTATTGCTCTGTGTAGGTTTCTAAACTGTATATTTTATAGATTGTTTTTGTTAGCAATTTTCTTACTGTGTTAAAATTTAAGATTACTTTCATGTCTTGCATAATATTATCTATAATGGATTTTGGATTTTTTCAGAGACATACTGAGTTTTCAGCTAATTAAATATCCAGCTATGCTGTGGTTTTTTTAATGCTAAAATTAACTTTCACCAAATAATATTAACATAATGTATTGAATTTTGTAACAAATTTGGAGTACTAAATTCATACAATTTCAAATGCAAACTAAGGCTAGAAATGCTCAAGGATAAAAATTCTTAGCAAGGCCAATGTTTATGCATAAATGGATTACGTTATCTGAATTATTCTCCTTCCATGACTGATAATATTTGGGAGAAACATGTACTGTATTACTCTGGCATACTTTTAAGAACATATGCTGATACTTGTCACCACCATGTACCAAACTATACTTACTTCCCTATATGTTTTTTTTAATACTGGATTTCATAACACATTGCTACTTACACAAATGCACGTACACCCCTGCATACATGTTTTCTTTGCCTGCCTCACACTCTCTCTCTCTCCTTCTTTCGCACTTTACTTTGACACTCCTTTTAATGGTAAAACCAGAACCCTTTTACGATATTTAAGCCAAACCTGAGTAGCTGATAGGAGATCCGGCATGTGTTCATTACTTTGATAGCAGTGAGAAGGCTACCTTTGCACCTTAAGCTTAATGGTTTTTGTTTTTTTTTCTTTTTCTTTTATTGTTAAGACAATATATTTATAAGTGTGCTTACATTCAGTAAAATCTAATGGAAACTTGTAGCGGTTTTGGCTTGTTTTTAGCTATTATGAGTTCCAAGTGTGTCCATGATGTGTAGTAGACAGTGACCTAATATTTTTGCAGCAGCATAGGATGTGATGGAGGGAGTGAAAACTCAAAGGTAACAGCTGATTTTCTTGGTCAGAGAAGAGAGTAGCCGAAGTAGCTTTCTCTTCCGAGCTCTTTGACAGGTCCTTATAGAAGAGCACAGAAGAAACTTATTGCAGTTTTCTTAGTTTGCTCTTCCATCTGTTTTTCTGGGATCCTGGGCTCCTAAGCTGACATAGGAGACTGATGACGCTTTATGTTCTTAAATGAAGTGTAATAAGAGTATTCTATCTTGCTGCTATTATTGTTCTTTGTTATCATTGGGTCTTTCTTAGGCTGCAGTATATGGTGAGTATTCCAAGTCATGCAAGATGTTGGCTTTTTCTTTGAGACCATCACTCCACATAGACAACTTGTACAGTACATGCAGTTGGTGCTGGCAGGATTTTCTGGGGAGCTGAACTGTTAGGTGGATGCTGGCTGTTAGCAGAAGTGGTGCATCCAAGTACCTAGTCTGTATTTGGTTTCTTTGACAGTTAAACCTGGGTTTATTTCTTCCTTTTTTTGTGTTGCTAATGAAATTAAGAAACAATATCACATTCAACAAGCATGTGTATTCCTTGACTTCTTCACAGACATGTTACTTGACCTCAGTGACCTTCTTCAGGTATTGTATCTTTTTTGTTTTAAACTTTTGCTGAAATGTTAAACTTTAATTGCAAGGAAAGAGCTGTCATGGGCCATTTGGGATGTTTTAATTTCTCTTTAAAAATTCTGAGTTGGAAAACTACTGGGTTTGTATATCAGAATAATTGTTTAGTGAAATTAAATGTCAAACAAATATTTTTTGCTTTTAATGTTGCAAATAATGTATCAAGTGTTACATCAGGATTCAGAGTCACTGCAATGGCAGAGGGTCATTTTTAAAACAACAGTTGTTGAAGACAGAAATAACTTTTTTTGGTAGGTAATACTGTGTAAATGGATTAGTGCACTACAGAGAGGCGTTTTATAAAATGTATTTTGAGAGAAATATGTACTTGGTCTCTATGTGGAAATAGAAATCTCTACTGACATATGCTGTCTTACGCTCATTCTCCATGTTACAACTGTTTTACATACAATGTGAGTAGGTTAGTTGCATCTATTTTTGTCCTCCCAGCTGTCTTGGTAAATGGCATCCCTCTGAAGACTATTTATTGCTTGAAGCAATCTGCTGGAATTGCAATAAACAAATGAATCTTTAATTCTTAAAATTAGTAACTTTGTTCTCTTTTCTAAATTCTTATTGAATTACTTTGATTACTTCTAACCAAATACTGCACGTGTAGGATGGGAGGTTTATTTCCTTTTAAACATAGGTGGTTTTTCATGGTGATTGTTATGAAATAGAACGATCACACTAATATGAAGAATAGTCACACAATATGAAGAAGAAGAAGGAAGAGGTATTGTATCTGTAAAAGAAAAAAAAAAATGTATTGTCAGCAGGAACAGACAAGAAAGATTGAATGATTTGTCTTTTCCCCTCTATACATTCCAGCCAGAAAAGGTGTTGAGACAGGACATGTGAGGACCAAAAGGTTAAAGAGGGGTAACTGAAGAGATGGGAGAGACAGAAATAGATTAGTAGTAGGGAAATAATCAACCCCGGAAAGAGGAAAAATGCAAAATTTCAGTAGCAGGATCTGTATTATGTATTTAACTGTGTGAAGACTTCTGATGTGCTCTACTTTAAGGTGAATCTGAGCAAACAGGAATCTTAAATGTTATTGTTTACTGTAGCTAGCCAGAAAGTTCTGTTTAAGAACAGATAAGTGAATTTTTCAGGTCCTGGCTTGATTTTTCCCCCACCCTGAGTTTGTTTTTAAAAAAAACCCACCACACAATGAAAAAAAAAAAAACCAAACCAAACAAAAAAAAACTTGGTGGCAAAACATTTATGGCCCAGGCGGAAACCTTCAGTACATTCTGGTTTAGATAAGCCTTTGCCCACAGATTGTGTACCTAAAAAAGAAAAGCAATTAGTTCATTTGATTGTACTATATTACCTTGAAGTGCTTTTTTTCACGGACAGGTCTCCCATCCTGAAGTTGGGATGAGAATATCATTAAAGAAGAAGAAAGGTTGTTAGCAGTAGTAGTAGTGGCAGTGGTATTATCTTTCCAAAATACATAACTTGTTCAGACTCACCTGTACAAAATACATCATACTGGTCCAGGTAACTGTTTTTCTTGGTAAAATGAGAATGGTGTCAATCTTATGTCAGAAAAAAAAAAAAATCACATCTGAAAGTCTAAAAAACGAGCTACTGCTGACCTTCTCCAACTCTTGCTTAGATGCTAATTGAAAATTTTGAGATTTTTTCTTCAGAATTTTCTACTTGATGCAGCTCAGTTGCTGTGGGAGGTGGAGTGACCTGCAGGGCTGCTAATCATCTGACCGCAGGAATTTTTTGAAGAAATTTACCAAATGAAACATCCTTATGGAATGTCTTCATGGAGGCTACTGACTGCGTTACAGAACACTTTGAAATAGGTTTCAGTACATCTGAGGGGGAAAAAAAGGCATAACAGCCTTTCGTGTATTGCTTCATCTAAAAGCAAAACAAAAAGTTAGCTTTCTAACTCCAGCTACCAGCAAAAAAGATAAATGAAAGCCTGTGAAAAAGGCCATCCATTGCTTCCTTTTGCCATCTTGCAGCTACAAACAATATTAGCTGTACCATTCTGCATCCCACTTAAGGCACCCTCCGCATCAGTGACCTTCAACCAGTGTCTTGCAAGCGCTGGGAGAGCTAACACTCTCTGTAGCTCACAACATAAGAAAGGTGGTAGCTAAAAGTAAGAGTAATATGAAGAAGATTTGAATCTGCTGTTACCTGCAACTCAATATTTGTTTAATGACCTATCACATTTGTGTTCTGTTTACCTTTTTAAAAAAAACCCAAAATATATGGGGGGTGGAAATCGTAAGCGTGGCCTCTTAGGCTCTGGTCTGTACTTGTACAACGTCTCTTCCTGTCTTTATTGAGTTGCTTTGGGATTTGGTCCCCCATTCTCCATAAAAAAAATAAAAAAGCTGTCCCATATAGTGTAATATGCTTTTAGAATAGTATTATGCTGCTAAAACTTAGCAATAGAGAAGACTAATTTTCACTGTTAATGGCAGTCTGTTCAAGAAGTCATATCAGTTTTCCTCTTATACTGATGACTGAGATGTGGGAGTTTGTCATGTTCCACTGGAGAACTGCTACATTTCATAATAGTTTTTGGAGCTTCAAAATTGGAAAAACACATCTTGGAAAAACCAAAAATGTCGTGGTTGTGGATTGGTTTTTTTCCTTTTTTTATTTTTGTTTTGGTTTTTTTTGTTTGTTTGTTTAATTGGAAAGGCAATTTCTTTGGTATTTTTTCTCCCGTTTTATCTTCAGGTGAAATATGTCCTGTGTCTTGGAAACCTCCTGTTGAAAGTTGTGTCAGATTCAGTATGCCTCTGGTACATTTAGACTTTAAAGCATTATCTGAAATGAACTGAAAATGTCCAGACTGCTGCTACAAATCAGGCTCCTTCCTTGTGCAGAGCAGGGTCATGCTGCATGTTGATTGAGTTGGAAGGATGATCAGTCATCAGTCTGACAGGGAAAGTACTTGCTTATATTTTCAAATACTGCATTTTACTTGCAAATACAGTCTTTAGAGAGGTCTGTAATCAGGCCTTTTGTTTGCTTTTTTGCTAGTCCAATCTAAGTGACAGGCCTTGCTTGTTTAGGAGAGTTGCGAAGCTTGTCTAACCTTGGCCCAACTTTTGAACAGTTTAGGTTTGCTCATCTGTTTCCGAGCACCTCATTCCTTGCACCTGGAGAACTATTTGGCTAAAGTTTTGATCTCAGTGTGGTGAAATGCTGCCTTTCTCATCCTTGGAAATCGCAGTTTCTTTTTTAGTCTCTTGTAATCTCCAGTGTCATGGTCTTGGCAATGTGGTCATAAAATTTGGGAAGAGGTGTTGGCAGTGCTTTGATCTCCAATTTCAGCCTAGTAGAATACAATTTTTAGCGTGCTTTGTGGTGTGTCCTGCTGTTAAATAAGGCTAATGCTTACTGAAGAGATGTTAGACAGAGCCAGGCTCTTTACAGGCGCACGTAGCAGGAGGATTAGCGGCAACAGACGTAATTAATTAAAATGAGATGTTCTGACTTGAAATATTGATATCAGAGCGGTTTTGCAGTCTGTGTCTATCAAGGTTTTTAAGATCCTGAGCAACCTGGTCTTTCTTGTAGCTGACCCTGCTTTGAGCAGGAGGTTGGGCTGGAGGCCTGCTGAGATCCATTCCAACCTGAACTATGCTATGGTTCTAGATAAGGGAAGAGGGAGCACAAGAAGTGAAAATCAGTAACTAGTACTTGCTTGGTCTAGTCCTCCTTAGGTCTCTTTTCCACTTAAAAACACAACTCTTGCTCCCTATTTCTTTATCTTCAATTTGTCTAGTCTAGTAATAGTACTTTATTGTCCAGGAGGAATTTTATTGTGAGTTATTTTTGGACACTTGTTTTTATTTATTTCTTCTACAGGCAGCACTGGCCTCCTTGATTCCTCTGTGCTTGTTGCAGATTACCCTTTGACTTTCTTGCGTAGATGGTACGATAATGATTTATTGTACTGCTGCGGTGTTGGAGGAAGAATGCTAGGACTACCACATATGTGATTAGCAAAAGTAGACTCTCCCTTCAGAGTCCCCAGACTGAAGGCAACGCTTTAAGCGTAGAATGAGAGGAAGCTGCTTAATTTTGATTTGTGTCTCTTTTTGAACTGCAGTCTGACAAGCTGGGTTTGGTACATGTTTGTAGTTTTGTGTATTGTCTTTCGAGGTTAAACGTAATGTTCTGGTTGCAATATGGATCCAAAAAATAAGAAGTTTCAGTTTATTGTGTGGAGAAGGGTAAAATAGAGTATGTTTTAAAGACTATACTCATTTGCCTCAGTTTGTAATACCCTTTGTTCATTTAAAGTTATTAACATGTTGACTGCATTTGCCTTTATTGCCCCTATGCAAATTGCTATGTTGATTGAGTTAATTTAAACAACCTGGTTGGGACCTTCAGGCATTACTATACTAGAAGTGTTAATAATGAATCAAATAACCACAGGTGCCTCTTTCCCCAGCAACAGACACTCTCCTTAAAAACTCATTTGCTTTTCATGCTTGCTTAATTATTTAGGCAAGCAGCCATGGATGTTTCACAGTGTGAATTCTCATCGCGTTCCAACTGCCCGGTCTTTGTCTTTCTCAAAGACGGAATACCTTAACCACTGTCACCATTTGTAGTATTTTTCCAGAATGCCACACCATGGTCTTGAAAAGCCTTTTTGGAAATTTCTCATGGTGAAAGGGTATTGATTTATAAATTTATGGAACTTACGGTCAAGCAAAATCTTTCATTCAATGATTGCAGCTTTATTTTTTGCTACAGTCCAGAGGTAAAGTGACCTGGTAACTGTAGGAATGGGAGATTCCGTTTCCCAAAGAGAGTTTAAAATTCTGGAAGGTGTTAGACTGATGAACAGGTGAATTCCTGTGTTTCTGGAAATGAGGTATTTGTTGTTGTTTCTAAAGTGGAAGTATATTGGTATTTGTGAACACATCAGGCATGATGTGAAATCAAGAGGAAATTATGAAAGGGTAAGAGTCCCTATGAAAGTGTCCCTTTGAAATTAGCATCTGATGACTGACAGATGTGAAATGAAAAGACTGTGTCTCCAAAAAATACTGTGAAGGGCAAAGAGTATAACAAGTAGAAGGATCTTTCTGTGAAGATGAAACTGAATAATTGAAAGCCATTCATTCTCCAAATGCCCCTTTTAGCTAATATAAAGTGTTCTATAACAAGAGCAGAAATTACCTATTGGTAAAGGACAACATCTTAGAGAATCTTAAGTTCTCCTGTAAAAACTTAAGGGTAAAACCAGGTTTTTTTGCAGTGCCTTGGTGAGCACATACTTTTTGTCTGAAAGATGTCTTTCTGCTGAAGACTAGTTGTTTTTTAAAAAAACTACTCAGTGGCAGGTCCATATGTTTGTAAACTTACTCTGTTAAATGTGAACTGAATGTAAAATAATATGGTAAAAACTATCAGGGTATGCAGATATTTTAAGATATCCCCTCTGACAGAAGTCAACACCACTCTCCGTTGTATTGGGTGTTGATGCTCAAACCGAGTGGTTGCATCAAGTTTAGGAAATTTTAGTATCTGATGAAAGTATGCAAACAAAGAGTGCCTGTCCCATGAAAGTCTATAAAACAGTTGTTACACTTTGACAATTTTGACTGGGGAGAGTTTGGGGAAGTGCTGTTTTTCAGTATGACCCTTTTAAATTAAGAAGGGGGAAAAGAGGCCAAAGTTGATGAGGTAAGCTTTAAAGCTGCACCAATTCAAGTCTAAGCCAGAGGCATCCTTTTAGAAGGGCATTTTTGTTTATTCACCATTCTAAGGACTCATATAAAATTAGGCTTTATGAATGCAAATGTCATATGGTTCTAAATTTGGAGCGTTAAGCTTTTGATGGATTGGAGTATATGAATTTTTATAAGAAGTTCTTAATGAAGAAAGAACTAGAAATTAAAGTAGGCCTCTAAATTAATTCTCTTAATTTTCTAAACTTAATGGAGTGCAAAAAACCTTACAAATGATGAGAGTAAAGAAAGACTCTATCTATATGCCTATTATGTATCACATCTCATCTGTCACAGGATCTGTGTGTGTGTGCATGAGTAATAGTTGAAATTAGTGACAGCAGCATAAAATTTTAGTGAAAGGGCCTTCTTCCACTAAACCCAGAAGTTCTTAAATATCATGTTTCAGCAGTTCAATGCCATTACAGATTTCTGGGTGAGCTTTATGCTATTTTTAATTTCCCATTTATGAGAAACGCCCCAGAACCTGTGAATATCTGGTAACTTTTAAAGATGAGAAGCGTATTGTTTGAGAGGGCCTGAAGTCTCTTTTCCTACTGATTTGCCAGGAAAACTGGAAGTAATTAAATATTCCTGATTCTTTTTGTGACTTACCCTGGCATTAAAAATGCGTAAGCTTCATGAGGAAAACAATATAGAGCATGTAATCCACTGTATATTATGCTTTTTTTCTAAATTGATAGTAACCAGAAACTGCAAAGAAATGCACTTGTGATCAAAAGAAAGAAATTCCCTGATGTATCATTTCGATTTGAATTTATTATTTTGTGTAAATACACTGCCTACACCTTGAAGTTGGTCATAAAACACTGATGATGTGGGTGAAGTGGAAAAGCAGGTTAGGTTTAAGTACATTACTTCTCAAATAGACTATGGATCTGGAGACTTTTAGTTAGGCCAAGGAGAGGAGGCTAAACAGTCATTGAGGAATTTTATTATGCATTTGTCTTTGCTTTTAGATTTAATTCGGCACCCACTTTGATTGTTAGAACTTCACTAAAACACCCTGCTTCATTATGCCTCTTCATACTTACTTGTTCTTTGACGATTGCATTTATGGAAAGTGCTTGGGAGGAGTCTCTTAGAGTGACATGGTTTGATGAGGACAAACGTCAAGTATTTGGATGTCGTGACAAAAAAAAGCCAGAAGGAGAAATACTTGTCTGAATTTGAGGGTGATTTTTTTTTTTCTAGACAAAAATGAAAGAACTAGATGAGTTTGTGAAGCCTGTGATGGAAACATCATATGTACTTGGCTCCACTGAAGTAACTTTATTGATTTGTGCAGTGAGATTGTCCTTACAGAACAAGATCTAAGTGATGAGGTTTAAGATTTATAGTAACTTGGTCGGCCAACTTAGAAGGCTGAAACTACAGCCAAACCCCCATTCTTTATGTTAATAATTTTTAGACAAAAGGTCAAAACAAGCTGTTCCAAGCTTGCAGTGAATCTAGAGCATCTAAAGCCAACTGAAACACTGCAGATACTTTGCTGTAGTAATGTCTGTTCTGTCTCTGTGGCTCATGGAAAGTCACATGCTCTCAAACTCCTATATGAATTACCAGATTCAGTAGGTGCTTATTTTTCTGTATAAAATTTGGTGACTTACTTCCTAGGAAATATAATTATTCAAAGGGTATATTTTGTTCACTTCCCTTCCTATAGAATAGTATTTCTATGTTGTCTGGTATTTCAGGAAAAAAAGGACAATAAAATTTAAGACTATACTTTTGTATCTTCTAGGCCAGTCCAACCATTGGTCAGACACAACATGGAAGATACTCAACACTTTGCACTAGATATGGAATGAATTACCATCATGTCATGTACACTTGATTGCGCAGTCACTTTCAGGATACATGATCATTCTGAGGATTTCTTTGAAATTCTCATTTTAAAAATCTTTTGAATTTGAGAAGAATTCACATTAAGAACACTTTCACGTAAAGAAAAATTTTTAAGTGCTAGGTTAAAATGTGTCAGTATTTTTTTTTTTTTTCCCTGTTTAAATATATATATTTTTGCTAGCTTGGTAGAAGTATCTGTACACTTGGGAGGAAAGGCTGCTTTTAAACTAATGTTGGTAAAGCTCTTTTGTGAAACTGAAAGAGAATATACTTAGTAACAGGATTTTTTATTTCCATAGGCTTGTACCATAATCAACAACTCAGTTGTGCAACTGACTGCTTAGTAAACACCTTCACTATCCTGGCATAGGAAAGAGGGGGGCAGTTCTGTTACATGAAAGCAATAGAGTATATACTACCCTAAAAAAAAAAAAAAAAAATCTATTTATTTGGAGTGTAGGAGGATGGAGTTTTTTATACTAACTTTGACCTTTACATACGCCTTGGGGGGGCAAGGTATTCATGGAGCTTCGTGGGAACATTTGGGGCTGATTGGGAACTGAAGTATATCTTGCCTTTCTTGCTGACCACAAAAACACATCTTAAGATAGTGAAAGAAAACTTCCTCAGACTTTTAAAATACAAATGTAGTTGCCTATGCTATAAATTGCAAATCAGAGTATGAAGAGTAACTTCTCCCCTCAGTTTACATCCTCCCGAGCGCAGCAGTGAAGGAGGGGAGGGGAGGGGAGCAGGGCTCAGTCCCCGGCTCCTTAGCAGGTTTGGGGTGGTTTAGGGTTTTTCTGAATTTATTTATCTTTTTTTAATGTAGGGTGATCTGGGGCAATGTCCAAACAGTAAGAAATGACAAATAACCCTGGGGGCATGTAGCACCCCTCCTTGCTTTGGTGGAAAAGTCTTGGTGTGTGCTTGTGCAATACTTAATTATCCCACTTCACATGATCATACAGAGCTGAAATTTGTACTTACTTGTGAGTGTTTGCTCAGGTTTTGTTACATTACAAGATAAATGACACGTTATATATACTGATATTATATTAAAGTCTACTTAAGGCTTTAAGATGTTAGGTGACAACTGAAAAATTGTGCCAGTACTGCAGAGCAACACTGAGCCCACTGAAGAGCATGACGAACAACTTTTTTTTTTCTCAGTATAAACTTAGGCTTTGATTTACACTGCTAATTTGTGCAGCTTTTGACAAGCACCACGTATTATTCTGTACCTATGAATATTGCTTGTATTACTTCAATTGAATTTTTTTAAAGCAGGTTGTTTAAGATTTCAAAAGTTGGGGGTTTTTTTCCTTTCCATATAAATGTTCTATTAAAAACATTTGTGGTTTAAGATTTAAATAATGTTTTTTTGTCTTTTAATAGGTAAATGTCTACGTGCTGGGAAAAACTTTCCTTCTGTTGGCCAGAGAACTCTGCATAAATGCTCCAGCCATAGGTATTTTTTTTATGAGTTGACTTTGAGTATTTGGGTGGATTTTCTGCATGGTTATTTGACAAGAATATATATGTATGTGTGTATATATACATAGTATTGTGTGCTAAATACCAAAGTGGTAACTTAAAAATGAAGCTGGAATCAATCCAGGCAGAAGAGCATTGTGCTGAATTGCTGACTATGAGAGTCTGTTCTATGTAAGAGTTTTTTGGGAGCTAGATGCTATTTTCTTTTACAAATAATTTTGTTGCTTTTTCCGAGAGTAGTTTAGGCTATTCTGAGACAATGGGCTGCTGTGTAACAAATTTGTGTGTGTCAACAAGCTCGCACAGGCCTGTCACACTTCAGTTCCACAGAGATGCAACATTTGATAAATATTTGCCAAATTTACTCTCTGTCCATCACCTGTAGCTGAGGTATTCAGTGCTTGAAATACAAGTGCCTTGATGGAAAATGAGGAGCAACTTTTTCCAAGCATGTGAATACCTTCTTAATTAGTAAGTCATCACTGAAATCATAACAGTGATAGGAAGGTGGGTTTTAACCAGTCAAAAGGGTAAAAAAGCTATTGTCTAGGCTGCAGCTTTTAAGCAAAGGGAATTCATGCCAATTCCAGTTAAAAGAGTGTGTTTATAGAGAGGTCTTGTGACTGTTACCCACCTCTGTGCAGGAGTTTTCTTCTGTATCTTTACCCATTGTCACTCCCACTCTCCTTAATCTGTACCGAAAGAATCGGATGCCTTTGTGTTCAAGAACAACACATGCGTGCCCCTTCAGATGTACTCAGCTGGGCACATATCTGCCTGCCTTTGCAGCAAGAGAACCAGCAGCTCACATACTGAGCACCATCGTAACAGCGTCCAGATAGTATGTGGCAGTGCACAGCTACCAGCCATCGTGGTGTGCTGGCTTCGTTAGCGTAGCCTGATGTCTGGTAAAAAGTTCTTGTTTTCAATAATTCAGTTGCCTTCTTATTTTTCATTACCTTTTTTTTTTTTTTTTTGAGAGAGAGAGAACAGACAGAATTTGTATTGCAGCTTAGTTTCAAGGTGAAAATTAATGCAGCTTAGGAAAAGAGAAAACCCTTCTAATTTAAAGGTAGAGGTACTTGTTAAACATCAGAAAAAATCCTGGTTTAGACTGCTGTTTGAGTATTCCTTCCGAGGTCGTTATGCAAAGTGAGATTTATAAAAAACAGTACGTATTTCTAATTGGCTCATCTGTAGTGATTGTCAGACACTTGAGAAAAACCACCTACTTTTCTCAGAGTGATAAAAGTTAGGGGTACTAGCTCTAAAATGACTGCTGATAGTGGATGGGACTCCGTTTTTAGAAAAAAAAAAAAATAGAGGGGGAGGAAAGATCCAGCAGCTTTTATTTAAAGTGGCTTGTTTCTAATTAGTAATTTTGAGTGAACTTAAAGAACATACTACAAGTATTTCTCTCATGTCTGCTCCTAAATGTGACGATGGGATGTATATTTAGATAGTGGCTGCCGGTATTACAGCTCTGGGCTAAATCTGTGATGAAGCCTGTCACTGCATTAAGCTTCATCCGTATGTCTTGACTCTGGCCATTCAAGTGGGGTGCAGTTTGACAGGTGCAAGAGTCAGTGTTGCTGTTTGCTGGGAAGGCTGGAGGTTAACACAGATGATGCGTGTGAATGGGCATTAGAAGCTTTCAGATATAACCACAGGATGATTTTGATCAACTTTGATAACACTCATTGTTTGTCTATCTTCAGGTTAGGCAACACACAAAAACCCCTGAGCTTCCACATATGTCAGCTCCCTTTTTCGTGAAGGAAAATAAAGGCTGCTGATGGATAGTCTCAGTTACCAGGCAAGGGAACCTTCGTATTTGCAGTGATAGCTAAGGCCCTGCGTCGATGCACACAGTGGACAGACTACAGTATCATCACCCCTGTTAACTGTACTATAGATGAATTAACAGACACAAGCCATAAGATCAGCAATAATCAAGTACGCAGGATTTAGGGCAAGTAAAAATGTTTTATATTTCACAGATTCATAAACTGCTCTAGTTTAGAACATTCTGTTTAAGTCAGCTGCAGTCTGCAAGTTAGTTATCTATATACAAAATAAATGCACAGTACGTGCAAAATTTAACATTTTTCTGCTTGTTGCAGTCTTAATAATTAAGTCAAATAGCTTATGAATAAATAAAATAAGATTAAATTCAAGAGCATTCCTTCACTTATTTGTATAGCCTGATGTAGCAGATAGGTAAGTAGCGTAACATTCCATACCGCTGCAAAGTTCGTAGTAAAACTGAAAAATCCCTTAATGTGCATCATCGCAGTATTGGAATACAATCAAGGTGAAATGCATCATGCATAGAAAATGAGCTCAGGTATTTGTCCTCCTTGTACTCCGGTTCCATTAGTACTGTCCGAGGAGCACTGGAACTGGAAGGTCACTTTCCCGCACTGCACTTCAGTCATTCCCTCTTGCCCAAAGTAACTGAGTTCGTTACCGTCAAGAATAGCACTTACATTGTAAAACGTGTCTTGCTCGACCTGCACAGGGTGTTCAAACCACACAGAGAAAGTGTTACTGGAGCCATCGGAGGTAAACTTTGTCAGATTTTGAGCAAGGACAACTCCTAAGCGCTTCAGTTCGATTTTGACGCTGTATTCAGCTTTGCCACAGCTTGACCCATACAATCCCAGTCCTGCTATAAATATCCGTTTGTCTACGGCAAACTGAATACTGTCACATCGCCCTCGGTACCTCCACTGATTGCTGCGGTACGCAGATGACTGAAACCGATGGCATCGCTGAGGTACGAGTCCTTTTCTTTTTGTCAGTGGAAACTCTAGTTTGGGTTTATTTGCAGCCGTGTACCATAGGAATATGTTGTGAGTTTCCTCAAGGGTGAGGATGTCAGACTGGGCAGCTCCGTTGGCAAACTCTTCCAACGTCATGGTGGGAATCCGCACCAAGTACAAAGCTTTTCCTAATACACTCCTCTTGTTGCGTGGCGTAACCGGCAGCCCTTGCCTTTTGCATTCAGCCTCTGCCCAGTTGAGAACGGCCTCGAAAACTACCACTTCCTTGGTGTTGAGTGCCTCCCGGGTTACAATGATCTCTAGTGTTTGTTGATCTATCTCACAGAAGCCCTCTGACTTCAGTGCCATTTCTGCTTGAGCATCAATCACTTCCCAGCAGCGCTGTGTCAGCTCTGGCTCCTCGAAGAGCCTGCTCTGAGACAGCAGGACACAAGCGTTCTTTGCTTCTAAACTGGTCTCCAGAAAATTGACGCAAGCCTTTGCTAGGGCCGGCACGATGTACTTCTTGGCAGCATACAGCGTCGCCAGAACTGTGTCAGCTTCCAGGTCTATTTCGTCACTATACATGTATCTAGATGGGGGAAAAAAAAAAAAATATAGGCCGTGAAAGACTGATCTACAGTCATCTTTGCTGGCAGAGAATTTGACATTCAGTATTTGTCAGCACATGAAGCAGACAGTAATAAGTGCGTATTGCACAATACCAATTAGGAAATGTGTATTTTATAAGCTACTTTGATTCTGTCCATGTAATTAGCAGACTTGTAGTGGCCACTTACTTTAATAGGATTAGAAAGGCTGCAGGTTCCACATCTGGTATATGGATTTCAGATTTGACCTCTGCGAGATCGCCATAAAACATAGCATAGAAGACAGAGCTACCAACTGCCAAAACATACTGGAAAATAAAGAGAGAGAGAAGCCTCAGTAATACGTATTGGTAATGGCTGAGTGTGCTGGCTTTTGATAAGAGCTACACTTAGGGAAAGTTAAAAGCTGCAGTGGAGGCAGAAGACTGTCTCAGACTGTTCCCTGTAATTGCACTGTATGTGAACTACTTCTGGGATTAGACAAGAGCTGTAATGGGGGGGCGGGGGGGGGGAAAGGAACCTAGTCGGAAGGCAGGGGAAGAGGGCGATATGCACAGCAGTATTAAAAAGCCAAAAATGATCTGCACAAACCTTATGGGCAGGAACTTTCTTGGATGCCCCTGGCGGGCCCACGATGAAGTGAACGTCAGCCATGAGTTCGTTATTGAACATCAGCGCGTTCCTGCAAGCGAGGGGACGGGACGGGGCAGGGGAGAAGCCCCGTTAGCCACGGGCAGCCCCTCCCTCACCTGCTGCCCCAGCCCCGCCGGCACGCAGCCGCCCGAGCCTCCCGCCGGCGTCCCCCGTGGGTCCGTCCCGTCCCGTCCCGGGGCGGCCCAGCCCTCACGCCTGGCCTCGGCGCAGGTGCCACGGGGCCGGGCGCCGCTCCCACCCGCCCTCCCGGGGAGGGTCCGGCGGGGCCTGGCCCTTACCTCTCCCGCAGCGTGGGATGGAAGGACTGCCAGTTGGCGCTCTCCAAGTTGTTGTTGTTGAGGTTTTGGAGCTGGGGCGGCGGGGGCGGCTGGGCGCTCTGCTGGAGCTGCAGGGCGTTCTTCTTGCTGTTGGCAGCGGTGGCGGCGGCGGCGGCGGCGTTACTGTTTGCGATGTTGGTGTTGGTGCTGGCAGGGTAAAGTTCTGCAGCCATCTTCTTCTTCAGGGACAGGGGCACTATCTCATAGCATCCTGGCACCTTGGCGTTTGACCTCACGCTCTTTTTGGACTTCTTTAAGGTCTCTGGAAGCAGAAGAAAAAAAGTCAAACACTTCATGATCCTGCCATTGAGGCAACCATGGGGCAGTGGCATGAGCAAGAGAACTAACAAATCCCAAATGCGAGTCCCACTAGCTCGGTATTTTGTACGCTTCTAGATGCAGGGCGGCTTTTGGTTTGTTTTTTTTTTGGTGTGTGTGCGCGCTCTTTGGTTACAAGCCCGACGCACCTTTCCGGGGGGAAAGGGATGCTGATGTATCGGATCGGTGCCAGCGCTCACCTTGGCTCGAAGGGGGGCTCCCAGCCTCCACGGCACTGCCACGATTGCAGTGGGGAACCCGAGCGGGGCTGGCAGGCAGTTCCTTCCCCCGAGGAAAGAGCAGAGAAAAATAATTAAAAAAAAAAAAAAAAAAAAAAGCCAAGCCACAATCCAGCAACAAAACCCCACAAATCCAGCCGAGGCGGTGGGTCAGGAGCGAGAGTCAATCCACAAATCCTCCGAGTGCAGCAGCCCGGCGAGGGTGAAGCGCAGCCAGCCGCCCGATCCCCGCTGCCAGCGACCGCGCTCCGCTCCGTCCTTCCCCGACCGGCGGGGGCACATCCGCGGCGGCCGCGCCGGGCCGAGGCGGCGGCTCTCTGCAGTCCCGTTCCCGGGCGGCCCCGCTCCCCGCCGCTCGCACCAACTTTCCTCCTTTCCCCGCGGCGGCCGCCGCCACACGGCGCTGCTCCTCCGCGCTACCTCCCGCCCGCGTCGGGGGCGTTGCTGGCCGCGGGGCGCCCCGGCTCCTCCGCGGCGGGCGGGCGGGCGGCGCTGCCCTCGGCGCTCCCCTCGCGGCGGCAGCGGCGGGATGCGGCTCGGCGCGGCTCTGCCGGGCCCTGCCTCCGCCTCCCGCCCTAATAGGCAGCCGCCGCGCCGCGCGTCACGGCCGCCCGCGCCAATGGGGAACGCCGGGGCGCGGCGGGGGGAGCCGCCCCCCCGCCCCGCTGTGGTGTCAGTCTTCCGCGGCCCGCGGTGTGCCCCGCCCCTCGCCGCGCCCGCCCGGGGGCGCTGCGCCCCGCGGCGGCGGGCCCCGGCACGGGGGCGCGGGTACGTGCGCAGCGCCGAGCGCCGCTGAGCCCGGCCCAGCCGGCGGCGGGGGGAAGCTCCGCGCTCCCGTGGCGGGGAGGAGCGGAGCGGGGCGGGGCGGGCGGCCCCGGGCGCCCACCGCCTTTCCCGGCCGGCCCGGGCGGGGGCGCCGCAGCGCCGCGCAGCGCCGCGCACAGCCCCCCGCCGCCGCCGCCGCCGCGCAGCTGCGCGGGGGAAGCCGGGCCGCCGCGCTGCACCGCCGGGGCCGGCGCCTGGGGCGGCTGCGGGCGCTGGGGGCACGGCCGGGGCGGAATTGGTTTAAGTCAAGGAAAGTCGCAGGGGTTTTTTTCGTCCCCTTTTTTTCGCAGCCCCCAAGCCGCCGCCGCGCCCCGGTTGTGCGGGCCCTCCGGGTCCGGGCCCCCGCCCGCCTTCCGCGGGTGTTTCAGCGGGGACTGACCCCCCCTCGGCCGCCACCCCGTCCCCCCCGTGTCCGTTCCTGTTCCCGTGGGGGTGGGCTGGCAGCGGGGCACGGCACCGGCTCCTCTCCTCGGGCCTGCTGTCCCGGTGTAGTTGTTTTGGTGGGGAAGTCACTCTTTTAAACAGTTTCCGAGAATTTTCTCTATATTTCCGTTAATGCCTACGTGGTATCGGTGTTCTTCCAAAAGTCCGAGTCGTGAGTGGGCTAGGGAGAGAAGGGAAGGGCTTCAGAAAAACAGATGCTCCCTTCTTAAAAACTAAAATGAAGTTTTTCGTCTATCTGCTTCACGGCCCCCGCAGTCACCGTTCAGGAAAACCGACGGGTTTTGCCCCACTTGGAACTTGCTCGCTCCTGTGCAAGGGTTTCAGTCCCAGGTGTCTCCCTGAAGGCAGAGGGGACTCGGTGCTTCTTCAGTACCCGTGGAAGGAATCAACGTGTTTGGGTTTTACAACTTCTCAAAATTACTATGTTTTTTTTTTTTAAATGTTTGCATCCATGCAGGACATGTTTATGTTAACCTTGGCCCTGCATTTAATTTATATATTGGTAGTATTACTTTCTAGCTATTTATGGCCTCTTTGAGGCTTTTCGCTTAAAACCCACCGGTATATTCATTTTCTGGCTGTTTGGTAGCTTCAGAATTTAAATTAACGATGTGCGATGTTTTGTCAAATGACCTGTGGGCATGAATGCCAGCAGAAATGTCTGAACAGCTACAATGCGAATGTGTAAATGCTTCCGAAACTGGGGTCAGAAGAAAAAGCTGTGAATTGCCTTGCTCTGCTCCCCTCCAGTGGCCAGAGGAGCTGAACTTGGGCCCTCTCCAGATAAGAAGAGATGGAAAAGCAAACTGGGCATTTCTTTGTAACATCACACACGTTTCTGTAGCGCAAAGAGGAAAGTTTAAATGTCTGTTGAATCTCAGGCTATTACTTCTGAAAGGGTGTTTTTGTTGTTGTTGTATTTTGGAATTGGTCATTTCTGTTGAGTACAGTTCTATAAAATCATACTTGGAAACGCAGAACAACTGCCCTTAAGAGTCATGGGGATCAGTTAATCTTCCCTAAACTTTTGATTTTTAGGGTCATGTTTAGGAGGTGACTGCGCTCTGGCATTTCTTCAGTTTTGGGGGAGACGTCTTTGGAAGTTTTTGCTTGATAAATGCTTTCATTTAAATGCTTCTGCAGGGCTGACAGGCGTAATCACCTACGGTGTGATCTCGGTAATTGTGGATAGCAACAGGGCATCATTGTTAGAACTTGGTGCTAAATGAAACTGCTTTGATTAATTGTAAATCCGTAAGATTGTTCCAGTGTTTCAAGCTGAATTTTCATCTTTATCAGTTTAAGTACCCACATAGGGGATCAGCTAAGGAAATTGAGTTGAGACTAATAGTTAACAATTTACCATACATCATGGATTTTTGGTCCAGTGATAAAAGGCTGGCAGGAAATGAGAAATTGATACCTCAAATAAGAGTAAACATGTGTTAAGTGTAGCTTTTACAAGATGGTTTGATAAATTATAAATGGGTTTAGGAAAAGCACAACCTGTACTGACATATTTCGGTTAGTTTGAAGCTGATAACACCAACACTTGAAATAAGTTTATACATCTGAAGGCAGATCCGTGGCTGATGTAAATTGTCATAGCACTGTTGACGTTAATTAGGTTCCAGCAATTTATGCCAATGGAGAGTATGTCTTAGGATCTGTAATAAACAGTGTTCTGTGTTGTTGGAATACGAGACTGAGAAGGAGCTGGAATTAACTTTGAAGGTGTAAGTAGACTTTTGTTAGGGACATGGGATTTTAAGCAAACAAATTTCTTTCAAAGCTTAGTTTGTAGTTAGGTGTGAGATGACACATGCAAGTTACCTTATATGTTACTTTGCAGGAGATGTTAAAAGTTTTGGGTCTAAGTTATGTCCTCATTTTACAAAAGCGTTGTATGTTATGTCCTCATTCTGCAAAAGCTTTGTGCATAATTTCACTGATAGCCGTAACACTGCTCATGTGTCGGAGTCAGCATGTGCAGCCTTGGACCCTGAAAAGCATGTAAGAAAAACTTCGTGCAGTGCTTTAAAGGTCTCTTGTCTATAAAGCAAGAAAGGATTTTGGTTTAGCTTAACTAAAAAGGTGCTTCTAAAGCTTAGTGATCAGAGGATCTGGCCCAGCAGCACAGTCCATGTTGTTTGCCGAGACGTGAACCAAGCCAACAGTGACAGCCTTGCAGTACTGCTGCTCAAGTACTGCGTTTCCTAAATCAAAGGTTAGGATTAGAAATAATTGTATTACTTTCTGTTGCAGATCCGTGTTTATATATTCCTCGTTTTGCACACATGCTTGAGTTTGGGGATAAGAACCACGAGGTGTCCATGACGGCTCTAAGGCTGTTGCAGAGAATGAAGCGGGACTGGATGCACACCGGCCGCCGGCCTTCTGGGCTCTGCGGAGCAGGTATGTGAGACACTGGGTGTATTGCTTCCCCCCGCAGTGGGTTGGACAGGAGAGTCTGGGAGTTGGGAACAAATGAGGACTTTCTCATTTCCTTGGGGATGCCATGTTCTCTGGGTTTCGTGCTGTCAGGCACCTACAGATTATATAGGTCTTCACAGAAATAGTTTCTGGAACTCAAACTTCATTTTCGCCCTTGCTCCTACATTACTTGCTTAGATCCTTTGTATCTCACTTTTTGGATTTTTTAACCTCCTTTCTGGTGCTCTTCTCGCCCACACTCTCTGCAAGCTCTAGCTGCTAAAAGGTTTTTTTGTCAGCTAAAATGACACCATTAGTGCAAGCGCTTTGATTTGTGTCTTTACACAGTGTCTTATGCAAGAAATGCCCTCTTTGACCTGTTCTGTGAAATTATTTTCCTCTCCTTCTTCATCTTTTTCAAGATCCATTGCTGTCATGATGCCTACAAAAAACCTACCAGTTTGGGAGGGCTAGGTTGAAAGGTAGTCAGTACCAGCCGGTGAGGTCAGAGTAACGAAGAGCGTAGATAGTCACAGAGTTCATGTATGTGCTTTATTTTATTTAAAAGATCTTACATGTGCATGCTGGAATGAGAAATAGCGCTCAAACCTTAGGGAACCCAGGCCTATGCAATCTTCTTGAAATTTCTAGCCTCTTTGTTAATAGTACTTGCTTATTGCACCTTGCTAAAAATTTGAGTACAGACTCCGGGAGACCAGCCTGGTCTTTGATTCACTACATAGACTATATCCACACGAGGAAGTAATTTGATTCAACAGACATGGATCAATAGATTGAAGCAGGTGGTGCTGAGTGCCCTACATCCATCCATGCAATATGCAGTTCATGTGGTGTACCGTGGACTGGGTTTAGTTTGGTTCCCTGGCCTAAATGTCTGCGTCACACGTTGTTTGAAGGACTAGCTGTTAGTTCAACCCCTGATGTTCCCACTAGGAACTGGAGCACTTTAAACGTACACCTGAAGTGGAGCTCTGGTTTGGTTTCCTCTGAAAGGAAGCACTTTTGCATGCTTAAAACTGTTCTGCGCACTGAGCCACTGCACGATGAGTAGGTGTGATGCTTCAAAACGGAGCTAGTGCTCTGACTCAACACACTAATGTAAATGCAGCCAGTACTAGTTATCTAGCTGTATAGAGGGTCTTGCAGGAGAGCATTTGGGCACTAGCAAGACAGTGATAGTGGTGACAGCGGTGAGGATAACAGCTTAAGCAGATTCAGCGTTTCACTAGAGACCTTTTTATTCAGGATTAGTAAATTCTGCTAAAAAGATGATAACTTCGAAAATACATGATCAATGAGATGTATATTTTAAGTAGCTGACCATGGTTTCCCAAATATTAAAGCATAGGATTTTTCAGGTGCAATTTGCAATCAGCTTTATTGGCTAGGGAGCAAAGTTTCTGAAGTCAAGTCAATCACCTGTATCCAGGGACGCAGCTGAGCACAAGCATTTACAGGTCTTTAGCTGAAGGCAGGGACAAAGAGAGGGTATAGTTATTTGTTTTCTGCTTTTCTTTGGGAAATTTTCCTCTTTTTGACATTGACTTTCTCTGCTTATTCTCTAGCTCTGCTAGTGGCAGCAAGAATGCATGATTTCCGACGTACTGTTAAAGAGGTCATCAGGGTGGTCAAGGTTTGTGAGTCTACATTAAGGAAAAGGTCAGTGCAGTCTTACTGCTTTTATCTTTCGTTTACAGTACTGAAAAGTGGTGTAGTCTAAAATGAATGTATATCGGAGAAAACCAGGTTCTTTTCCTTTTCAGAAGTGCCAAGAATAAAATAAGTACAACATGTTTTAGCGGGTCATTTTTAAGTACTAACACCTGTCTCTTATGTAAGGCCTCACATGCTTAGCAAAGATGGTAAGGAGCACTGTGCCCATTTAACAGGTGAAGAGTTGAAGGCAAAAAAACGTTGTGTCAGAAGCGTTAACAGTGTTGTCATGTCCTCAGAAGAAATAATTGATTGATTCTCAAAGCTGAGGGTGTACTGTGGGATTTTTTTTTTTCATTAATCTAGAATACAGTGCTGAAAAGTCTCATCCTTTAGCTGTTATTGAACAGAACTTTTCAAAATATTTTGCTGAAATGTTCATTTTTGATAGTGTTGCACTGCTAATAAATAGAAGACAGCGCAGTGCGTCTAATGGTAAGTTCACTGGAGGGGTCCAAAGTGGAATTAACAGCAGAATATGAGCCTGAAAGTGGGAATTTCCCAAGTACTTTTGACATGTTTTTTTTTTTTTTGAAGATCTAGTAGTATTTTCCATATTTTGATGAAGTAAGCAGTCACCCTGTTTCCCTCATTTTAGTTTTGAAAAGTTGTAACATTTTCTTTCCCGTAGGTTCAGTAAAAAAATGACCTAACTGTGAAATACCATGCTTTCTGTTGCCCTCAGTTGGAAATTTTTCTACCACCAATATATTCTGAAGTTTGTTCCACCAAGGTCTGTCTTTAGAAAGCTCCCCTGGCATGTCTCTTTCTCTCCATCTCACTGAGACCAGCTTAAGCACATCCAGCCGAGTCTAATACTTGTTAATAATGCTCACTTCTTCATTGTGAAAAATATTTTTCCCCAGATCTTCATTTGTGGAACAGGAGTGATGCTATTTCCCTACAATGCGTGTATGGTATAGGGATAAATTTAAAGTGTTTGAAGTGCTTCAAGGTACTACAACTATAAGGATGGAGCAGTACAAATGCCACTTTTTTTATCTTGTCAACAGGTCATGTGTTTTAGTATGTGTTTTGTATGATTAATGATGTATGCACCCACAATCTACTTCAAGATGCTTTAGTTAAATAGTTAAAGAGTTTGTTCTTACTAAGAAAATAAGCATAATAAATTAGAGTTGGAAGGAAAATTAATTTGAGCAATTGTTTCAAGCGAAGAAATCTTACTTCAAAATTCATGCTTTGAAATGTTTACTCAAGTCACACACATCAACTAAAATGACAGCGTTATTTACTTTGACAGGGTAAATGTGACAGCTGAATTATTTTCAGGCAGCTATAATTACAACTATTTATCATGAATCTATAAATTTGATTGATGTTTTTCAAATAAGAGCATGTTATATAGTATTTAACGAAGACAAATAAAAAAAATACCTTTGAATAACTCTGCACTCCATTTTTTTTCCTCTTCTTTCAAGAATTCCTCTCAAAATGCCATCAAGTAGAAGTTGTCTAAATTAACAAGAACCTGTTTCACGTTCTTAAAAATTTCTTTGCTTCTCAGTTTGATGTACAGCTTTATTTCAATTATTGCTATAGTTACTCTGGTTTGTGAAGAGCTATTGCTGCTCTGTGCGTTGTGAAGGTGTTGAGTGTGGTTGGGTGAACCCTCATTGATGGGTGGCGTTGGATGCTACGCTCACTGGTGATGGCTTTGTCCTGACAGCTCTTGAAGTGAAACTGAACAGGAGTCCAGATAAAGCTGAAACTTCCAGCCTGCAGGTTCCGCTGTACGGTTTGATTTAGCTCCCAGTTGGCTACATGGCTCCTGGGGAAGCACAGACCATTGGAAGCCGAATTTGCTTTTGGTGCCGATGGACTTCCGTGGCAGAAATCTGCAAGGGAAGGGACGGCATCGACATGAGGTGCCTCGTGGAGGCAGCCTGGCAGCCTGGGGGGGACGGGGCTGTGTTGATCAGTGGCTTGGCTGAGGATGCGGGAGTGACGCTTTTTAAGCAAGCCCTGTTTGGCTTCCTGTTTTGGGAAGACCCTCAGCAGGGGGGTGGCAGCCCTTCCCTAAGAAGGGCACTATTTCTGATCCTTTGCAATGCAGCTGATGTGACTGTGTAAGAGGGGATTAGTTCACCCTGTTGTTCATCAGCTGGAGAGCACCAAGCCCTACGTGCCTGTGGTCTATCGCCTCTTTCACTGCTGTGTACCGGAGGAGCAGCTCTCAGGAGGAGGTTCACAAAAATGTGACGTACCTTCACGTCATAAAAATGAGTGACCTGATCATCAAGGGAATCTGTTTTGGAAGGAAAAAGTGACAAAGCATGGTGCGTGGACCCTGTCACTCATCCTCGAATCAAGAGTTCTTAATTTAGCCATCTGTTTGGTTAAAAACTAGTGTGTGTTTATTTTTAATATGCGTGGGGTTTTGGTAGGATCTTGGCAAGAAAACTTTGTAGTTACTTCACAGGGCCTTCTAGCTTTGTGTTTTGAAGCACACAATTAAAATGTAAAGCTTGTTGCTGTTGTTGAAAGTGAATGTATTAAATATTAATAAATGCACTGATAATTCTATCTCATTTCCAGTCTAATTGAAATGATATTAACTTATATATCACTTTATATATTCAAAGTACTGTACAAATATTAACTAATTAGTCAAATTGTTATTTTCTGTGTAATCATCTGTGGAGATAGCAGAAATTAACTTTTAATAAACCCAAGCCTTTTATTTCATTTAATCCTCACATTTGTGCCTGTGTTCAATGCACCTGTCTTCGCTGCTGCCTTTTTAACCTTTACATACTCTGCCCCTTCATCTGTTTATTCACCTATTGCATACTTTCTCTGCATACTAAATTCTGTCTTATCTGCAGTGAGAATAATTTTTGTGATATTTGTCCATTGTGCATTATCTAATACTGTGTGGCCCTTATGCCTGTTTGAAGATCTTAGGCACTTCTTCAATAGAAATAAAAAAACCTCAGCTTATCTTTGTTAACACTTGCATTTTACTTCTTTGGCTTACTCTCTTTATCTTTAAATTGAGCTGCTTTTTACATAAAAAATATTTCTTCTCAGTTCCATAAAGTACTATCTGTTAAAAACCCTGTTTGTGATGAACTTCAGAAGAAGTAAAGCTTCATTTAGAAGGAATTGGAATGAAAGACCAGAATGGGTTTAAAGGGCTCATTTTTGAGGTGAATGTTTTTTCTCACAACAAAATAGCATTTTGGGGGAAGACAAGAATTGTTACACAGGAACTCCATTTACCAGTTGGAGATGCTGCAGGGACTTTCATAAATGGGGTCGGTCCTTTGCTCATATCCTGGGGACCCAGCTACAGCTCTTTCAATGACTGCGTTGGTAATTTTCTGGAAAAATTAGAGATTCATGCATAGAGATAAATGTATTGCCCGCAGCTTTTCTTATTTTCATTTCTGCAATATATAGCTCACATAAACTTCACGTCCAAGCTCCCAGTGCAGTCTCAAGCCGGTTGGATGTCTGTGAGAGCAGGCAAAGTGAGGAGCAAGTCGATATGAGTCCAGAGTGGGGATGGGAAGAGAAGGTAACGGGGTCATGTGTGGCTGTGAGGTGGCTGTGAGGTTACGTTTTCCAAAATACCAAAGCTGTATCAAGGCTAGGACTGAAGGGAAGGGCATGAAGAAGTCTGTGTTTGGCTGTGATCCAAGTAAAGCCGTGCTAAAATCCTGTGAAAGGTATCTGCTGAATTAAGTGAGAACTGTTTACCTAAGGTATTTGAGCATGGAGAAGGGTAGAGGATGCTCAGTATGTCAGAGTTGTGTAAGTGCTCGAGGATGCTCAGCACGTCAGAGCTGTGTAAGTGCTCTTGGTTGAAGTGTGGTATGGAGAGAAGTTTTCAGAAAACTGGGGAAGTTACTTCGTGTAAAAGAGCTTGTGGTGGTGTCTGCTCTGATCTCAGCTCAGCAGCCATGAAGCTCCTTCACTGGCCGCTGTTGTGACAAGCTATGAAAGAAAGTAAATTGAAAAATACTTTATGTCTCCAGTTAAATAATTTCAAGTGGCTTAGAGATGATTTCTAGAAATCTTTCTAGTATGGCGAGTAAAATACAACTTGATCCATGTGGGTTGGTATTGCATACCTTTGTAAGTTGGATTGCCTGTTTTAATGAAAAAAAGGTTTTATTTTTGAGGAATCCAATTTCACAGGCAATGTTCCTTTTTATAAATCCCGCTTCTATACAGCTAGTAAGCTAATACATTAATTAGATTCCTGATATATTTTAGTACTTCATACTTATTTAAAAAATGTAATTTCGAACTTACTTGGTGTCTGTTACTTTTGAAACAATAATTAACTTGTTAGCACTAACTCGGGCTTAGATCTTGTAAACAGATTTTTCTGTTTGACTTTCCTCATCTGAGCGGCTGTTAAGAAATCAAGCAGCGTGCTATTTTTCTTTTCCAGGAGATCATAGAGTGTTTTTGACAGACCACAGTGGAGGAACCATGCTAATGAAACAAAATTTTAAGGAATGCTAAAGCATTTCGTTTCATTAGTGTGGTGTGAACACTTGAATCAGGGTGTCATGGTTTAACCCCAGCTGGCAATTAAGCACCACACAGCCGCTCGCTCCCTCCCCCCACCCAGTGGGATGGGGGAGAGAATTAGGGAAAAAACAAAGTAAAACTCATGGGTTGAGATAAAGACAGTTTAATCAGACAGAAAAGGAAGGAATAACAATAATAATAATAATAGTAGTAGTAGTAGTAGAAGAATATACAAAACAAGTGATGCACAATACAGTTGCTCACCACCTGCTGACTGACGCCCAGCCAATCCCCGAGCCATGGTGCCCCCCGGCCAACTTCCCCCAGTTTATGTACTGGGCATGATGTAATATGGTATGGAATACCCCTTCGGCTCCTTTGGGTCAGCTGTCCCGGCCGTGTCCCCTCCCAACTTCTTGTGCACTCCCAGCCTCTGCTGGCAGGGCAGTGTGAGAAGCTGGAAAGTCCTTGATGTAGTGTAAACACTGCTTAGCAACAACTAAAACATCAGTGTGTTATCAATGTTATTCTCATCCTAAATCCAAAACACAGCACTATACCAGCTACTAGGAAGAAATTAACTTTATTACAGCTGAAACCAGGACACGGGGAAAAAAACCCCAAGAACAAAAAATTCCAGGTGCTTTAGGCTGTTGGACTTATGGGATGGCCAGGGAGGTCTGTCAGTGGGATTATTGGCGGGCTAACCGTGCGCACAAGTGTTAACCTGAGTTAACCCCATGTGTAAATGTTTGCAGAATCAGGGCTTTAAAATTTATTCTGATGAATTTGTCATAATTTTAAGTCTTTGTTTTGGTGTGAGCAAGTAAAGGCAACTAATTCTAAAGGATGGTTTTATTTAGTACAATAAATCTTTCAAGGCATCTATTCTTTAATACTTAGAAAACGACGGTGAGTTGCCAGCAAATGAGCACCATAAATTATGTAAAATTATATATATGTACAGTGATTACATATAAGGAGATTACACTTCTGTTTATTTACATAGTGGTGGATACTGGAAAACTTTTTTTTATGTCATGTAGGAAGCATTTAATAACTATTTCTGATACATGTTCTGTATTAAGTATCACTTTTAGGGTATGTGTTTACATACTTCCATGAATAGTTCATGCATAAACATTGTATGGCTTGGAAAAAAATGGGGAGACAAGGATGATGCAATAGACTGTTACATTTGTAATGTGAAAAATAGTGATGGTTTGCCACATCAGTGTGATTTCTGAACTTCTCTCCTACGAGTGAGTGCACAGGTTTAGAGTGGCAGGCAGCACTGATGAATGTTAAGTTAAAACAGTGGGGATATACTGCAATATTTTGGTACTTCACTAAGATATGAAAGTAAATCCCTTACTTTCCAGAGTTTGCAAATGTTGGAGTTGTCAAATCAGCTGATCTATTACTAGGATGTTTGTAATTGATATGACAGTTAAGGTTATGTAGATATCATGTAAGTTATTATTTAGGGTTTTAATTATATTGTTAATTTGGGAAAAAATCAGGGGAATTTAATTACCACCACCAGTTTATCTTGCAATAAAGTTTTTTTAATGTATTTCTGCTAACAATACGCCAATATTCAGCTTAGTACTTTTTTTAATCCTTTAATAAAATATTTTAAGTACTTTAAAAAGACCTCTCACAAAAGGCAACTTAAAAGCTGACTGCTCAGGCTAAATTTCATGTTCTCTCTTTAAAAAAACGATTGTCTCTGAACTTGTCATTTGTTAGCCCTTCTGTATAGAGGTCCAGCACAAGATACCTCTGCTTTATGCTGCCTGCTTTCTAGAGCTAGATGCTGATTGTGTATACGTAGGAGGACACCATGGCTTTTCCTAATGATCTCTGCTTAGAAGTCCCTCTTGGACTTTGAACATGGACTCCGGAAGCATTGTGAGTTGGAATCCAGAAGACCTTGTTGTTTTATGTGCTTTGTCGTACCCCACTGCTGCAGAATTTCAATTAAACATTAAAACTGAGCAACTAGCTGCACACAGGAGTCTTTTTTTTTGCCTTGGCTGTAGACTGGATTCATAAGTCTTCACTGGATGGTGTCCCTGAAACAAAACAAAGTAAAAAAAACATTGCTCGTGACTTCAAAATGACTGACCCATTTTCCCTTATTGGGAGCTAAATTAAGTGTGAACAGAATTGGTTTACTGTTTTGTGCACAAAAGTGCTTTATCAGAAGACGAGGTGTGGTTTTGTCCGTAAATGGATGAAATAAAAGCCATGGAAATTTTTCTTTGAAAAAAAAAAAAGGTTGGGGTTAGGGGCAGATGACACCAAGCTCTGGAACAACTTTTCTTCCCAAAGGAATTTGCCTGAAAGAGTTTGCTGTGAGAAACTGTAAGAGGAGGGTTTATACTGGAAGTTAAATCTTAGCCTGAGCTGTAGTGGTTGCCTCTGCTTAGGCTATAAATAGAAAATACTTGTCTGCCAAATTTCAGTTTTTAGAGCCCTTTTGAATGTGTGCCAAGGAAATATTATCTTAATTTGTATATCTGTTTATTTTCCTCCTTCTGTGCATAACTTGAAATGGCAACTCTTATTAGATTTTTTTAGAGTAACAAAAGTGCAAAATGAACTTGGATATAATTTTTATGTGGGACTTAAAAAATAGCCCATAGCTATTTTTTTTTTTCGTGAGGGCACTCCCTCACCCCTGAAAGTATTGTGCTTATAATTACGGTTGCGTCAGTTTTTCTTAGCTGCCAAACTAATGTTACCTTGTTTCATGTGGTGTAGACTGCTGCATGCATCAGTTTGTTGCCTTGGTGGCATGTGTCCAAACACTGGATAAAATTAAAGATATGTTTAAAAATATGTAGACAGGATATCAGCCAATGTAAAATGTTGAGGCAGGCAAGTGGTTGCCAAATGCAGGTATTTATTTATATCAAGTTAAAGGAAAAAATGTTGAGTGAACAGCTCGCTCTCCCACAGAGATGATGCTCAAGCTGTGATCCTGACCATCAGGGATGGATGGTTCTTCATTTCAAGAGGAAGGTTAGAGCCTTGTAGTTAAGACCATTGAGAAGTGAAGAAATAATGTGCTTCTCTAAATCTGGGCTTGCCACCAGGCTGTACCTACACTGTCACGCTGGCAGCCCTCACTGCCGGCTGGTCAGCCTTCACCCCGTTTGGCTTGGATCGGGACTGAGGAAGAGGAGGGCGCGGGCATGGGACTGGATGCTGGCGGCCGGGTCGGATGGTCGAACCGTGCTGTGCTGTGGGTTTGAGCTCCTTGGTAGCACCACCAGCAAACACGACGTAGCTCTGCCCCGTCCTAGTGCAGATGCACTGAAGGTCTTAGGAGAGACCCGTGCTGCTGTGTAGCTCGGGGCTGAAGCTGGCGTTTGAGCTGAAGCTCGTGCCGGCCGCCGGCACGTTGGCTCACCCGTGGGCTAACGCCTGACGGGTGCAGGGTACGTGACGCGAGTCACACTACGCGGTGGGCAAGGAGAGGGACAGACAGAGCCTCGGGTGTCCGCAAGGAGACGTGCATGGGGTTAGGTGCTGAAACCCAAGCATGGTCATCTCGTCCCCAGCCTTGCTTCATGAGGGACTGGTTTTGCTGCTGGTGTTTTCTGCGTTGCTCCACATGCCCAGAGGTGTTGCGGTTTTGGCTGGGCTCTGGGTCTGGCCGCTCATCTCAAACTCGGAGCAAGTGTGGGATAAACAAACTGGGCGTCTTTGCCAAAGTGCATGTTGGCTTTTTACAGTGCGAGGAGAATAGTATTTTAACAAGGCGAGGCTGGTTGGGAGGAAAAGTCTTGCTGAAATGAGACTACCTGTGAGTGCATGATTCATAAGTGGAGAGATGGATGACTGTAGTTTAATGATGGTGACTGGGAAGATCCATGCTCCTAAAATGATACATGGGCTTGGCATTAAGTGAATCCTGATTTAAAATAATAACAACAGTGCCATAACCAGGTTTTCCCTCTAGCCTGATAGATGAGGCTCCCTCCTGGAAGGTGGGTAATGCACGCTGGAAGCCCGTTAACGCTGAGAAAGATTTCTAGTCTGTTAATTAAAAGCTGGGTGCTGCTACTGCCAACAGCATCCTCCTCTCCTTTCCAATTTGATCTGAAAGAGAGGAGGAGGGAGCTGGTCGCTGGTACTCTGAGGGAAGGTTTGGGGCTGTCAATCACTCTCAAATACATGCCTAATTTTGGGCTTTGTGGAGATGCTTGAACTCCAAAAGCGAGACTAGATTTCAGAGGCTTTCTTCTCCTCAGCAGCACTAATTCTGTCCGGCACAGCCATGCCTGGGCTCAGTGTGCTGCTTGCTGTTGGTTTTACGTAGAGGTGCCCAGCTCTCCCTGAGCATTTCACGGCATGAGATGGCCTGTGGACTGTGCTCCGGGAGCAGGGTGTCTCCAGGCAAAGTGTCCTGAGGTTGTGGCATGCCTACATCCCTTTGTATGGGCTATCTTGTCTTACTCCTCAGTTTATAAAAAAAGAAATACAGGTACTGATGAAGATGTAGGGAGAGTGTGGCCCTGTGCTCTTGGCGTTGACCCTGGAGTCAGTTGGAAACTGAATTTCTGTCCTAGAGAAAATTCCTTCTTTGGAAGGAGTTCTGTTGCAATTGGAGCTAGAGGAGAAAACCATGACTGTGTTTAGGGGGGGAGAAATGCTGAAAGGTCCTGTGCTGGGAGTACTGAATCACTGTTTTTAGTTTCCTAGCTCTGCAGATGGAAGCTGCTCTCAGCTTTGCTTCCTCTGGAAGATGGGAATATTCCAGTGAAGCAGCTGCAGACCCATCATTGCCTCTTTCCCATGGAAAATGTTGATATTATTAAAAGGGCACTTTCTGTCAGAAAAGCATTCTGCCAGACATTTCCTGACCTGGCTTTGTACTTAACCTTTTGTCTCACTTTCTCCATCTGTAAAATGGATGTGCTCATTCTCAACCACCTGTATAAAATGCTGAAATTTGTGGATGAAGTTATGACAACATGGTCTCATTTAAGATTCAGTTCCTTTGAAAGATTCAGCTGCTTTCATGGTAATTCCCCATGGAGCTAGTCCTATCTCTCACATAGATAGAAACTGTTAAAATGTGAACATTAAACAAATACAAAGTGTATTATTGTAAAATTACATGCATTCATCTATTCCATCTGTGCAATGTGCAGATGATCCCTTTGTTTTACTACTGCTTCTGTGTGTCCTGGGAAGATTACTTCTTGTCCCTCTTCCAGTCTGCTGAAGATATGTTACTTTAACATTTGCTTTGCATAAATTAATCATGCTAACATATAAGGAATATTTTTTAGCATACTCCTAAACTATGATGGCAGATATTTTAGTTTGGGAATCTGTTTTGTTGTTACTGTTGATAACAAAAGCAATGAGACAGGAGGAATGAGCTGCGTTTTTCATCTTAGTTTTGTCAGTCTATACTTAATTGACCGTAGGGGCTGTGGTATTTCTGTTCAGTCTTTGATTATCAACAAAAGTGCGTTACATACTCTAATAAATCAAAAGCTAATTTGTTATATGAAAAGATACTTTCTTTGCAGCAGATGAAACAATTATTATCACTTCAGTTTTAATATAGTCTGTATTTGAGCCAAAGTTTCTAAGGGTGACATGTTTATTCTGTAACTTAGCAGTTTGACAAATTTTGTTACTTTTAAAGGAGTTCTTAAAAATGTTATGGTAATGTGCTGTATGCTTTGGTAGGTTGACTGAGTTTGAAGATACACCAACAAGTCAGCTAACCATAGATGAGTTTATGAAGATTGACTTGGAGGAAGAATGTGATCCTCCTTCGTTTACAGCTGGTCAAAAAAAATTGAAGATACAGCAGGTGAATTCTGAATCAGATGCTCTCTGTATTTCTCTCCTTTCTTCTCCCTCTGTATATTCC
Source organism: Harpia harpyja (assembly GCF_026419915.1). Taxonomy (NCBI): domain Eukaryota; kingdom Metazoa; phylum Chordata; class Aves; order Accipitriformes; family Accipitridae; genus Harpia; species Harpia harpyja. Next base: position 74,578,324 of record NC_068942.1, on the reverse strand, counting down.
TTTTTTAATTAGTTAATACTAAATCGTAACTGACCAGCCTTTGATAAGGTTTAGTTACATATATATTGAGGTTCTTATGAAAAGGGTGAGAATTAGTGCATATGATACCCATTAACTAAAGGAGACTTTTTTGTTTTACTGGCAAAGGGATAGGTTCCCAGTTTTAAAAAAAAAAAAAAATATATATAATTATATACAGAAGTTTTTCTCCTATATAGTTTTTGTTCAATCCTCCAGAGAGCTGTGTTCTTTCAGATATGTAGCTTCAAATGTAGCTTTAAACATCCTCTGATGAGGGATTGAAGTATGTCTACCATCTTAGCCAGCTGCTGTGGGAAGTATAGAGTCAGGGCTCTTGCTAATGCAGGTCAGGATGTCTGGGTGGCCAAGTAAACAAGCACCAGCTGAGCTGCTGTGTTTTGCAGGCTACCAGTGCTTGGTGCTTAGCCCACGACTGCTGTATGGTAGATGAGGGCTCAGCACACTCTGCCCAGATGCTCCCCCATTTACAAGCTGATGCTGTTACACTAAGCTCTGTTATCTCCTTTATGCTTGCTTTCCTGCTGCATGTGTGTTTCCCTTCTTGCGCTTTGACCTTTTACCGAAGCGTCAAATCTTTTTGTCCTTACAAAACTGGAGGCTCTCATGTGACAAGTTAAGCTGAGCTTGTGGCATGGAGGTCTTGAGTAGCTGTCCTAATGTCTGCACTTCTCTTTTATATGCTGTATGCACTCTTCCACCCTGGTTAGCAAGGATCAGGGTTGCAAAGGTATAAGCTTTGTAATTGGATCAGAAACCATGCACTGTTTTTAACATGATACCCGTGGTCAGGAGAAGTGCCATTAGGTATAACTTTTTTTTAAACACATATAAAAACAATAACCCAATTACTTTAATGAGACTGCTGGTTTTTTGTGTGGCACAACACCTGCTTCCACAGAGATTAGTTTCTCATGTGGCTTAATTTCTTTACAAAGCATGAACTAAAGCTGGCACCAGAGGAGAAGGTTTTACTACTGTCATTGCTGATTCTTACATTATTAGTTTTTAGGGTTTTTGTTTTTACTGTTCTAAATATGCTGTCATTTAAAGGTCTGTAGGCGTGTTTATGATGTTCTCAAGAGCCTACCAGGTGCTGTAGGTCAGTACTTCAGTCTGCCATCACCTGTGTGCTATGTCTGGCCCGGGCACTGCAATTTCAGCACTGTCCTTGTGCTTGCTCACATCTACAGGCACAGTCATAGAGCCTGACTGCTGAAGAATGGGGCCTTTTATTTGCAGCTTGCCATAGTGAAGGTTCCTTTTGAAGTACAGGGATGGGTGAGAGAACAATTTGAAGTTGGTCAGTATTTTGAAACTTGTCTGTCTTACCTGTCTTGACACTACAAAGTAATTTGAGTTGGGATTCGAAACGTGCTTATTGCTTTTAAAGTACCCTATGATTCTGTGTCTTTATATACTGTTCACAAACAGTACAAAGTTGGGTTCTTTTAGTAATTTCATGTTTATTTTGTTTATTTTCATTTCAGCTTGAGAAGGCATTATCAAAAAAGCTGGAAGATTTTGAAGGTATAAGTTGTGTTTAGTGTAACACATCACTCATTTGCTCAAAATCACATCAATGATTCCTGAGTTTTATTTTTACTTCATCACCACAGGTGAAATATCGAGCTATCAAGATGAAATAGAGATTGAATTAGAAAACAGTAGACCGAAAGCAAAAGGCGTATTTGCAAATTTCACTAAAGATGGTAAGTCTGTAAAGTCTTGTGACTACTTAAATAATAACTGGCTCAGATCCTGCAGGCAGTCTCAAGTGTATGAACTTTATTGTGATAAATATGTTCATACTAACGGTTGGACTCGATGATCTTAAAGGTCCTTTCCAACCTAAATGATTCTGTGATTCTTTAAATATGCTTCTGTAGTACAAGATCTCTATTGTGTTGGGGTTCTCTCAGCCAATTAGTTGGTTCATATATCAGTCTTCAAAACAACTACATTGTTCATCGCAATGACAGTTCATTAATGATTTCAGTTGTTTTTCTTTCCTGGTGCAGTATAAACTTGGCACTGGTACCTGAGAGTGTTCCTTTTCATCACTGAAAGTGCAGTGGACCAGTATCTAGACTCTTCTGTCACCAAATCCCCCACTTGACTAAGCAATACGGAAGGGCTTTGTGCAGGTTGAACTGGCTATTTCTAATTTGTAATTATACCAATAAGTAGCTGGCTTCTCTTGCAAAGCCCTTTTACCTGCCATAATTTGATAACACAATACTTCTATTTTAAATGATGACTGTATTCACAAAAATACATTTTAATAGCCAAGGTAATGAATTTGAAGAGCATCTGGAAACTCCATGTGTTCATACATTGTACTAAAATATTGTGTATTTCTTTCTAAAGATTTTTATTCTTTAAGTGAGCACCTCTATTTATTTAGTTTCTGTGACAGATGGCATGCAGTGATCTCTTGGGGTTTTTTTTTCCCCTTACAGATTCTATAGAAGATAAGACCTCTAGCATACTTGGAGAGGAGGAGACAGAAGATGAGGAACTGGAAGCAGCTGCTAATCACTTAAACAAGGACTTTTATAATGAACTTCATGAGAAGGATAGAGTAAAAAAAAATGAAGATGGGGAATGCAAAAATGGAAATGAAGCTCTTATAAGACCACCTGCACTGGAATCCTTGCTTGGCCCACTCCCCACCGCAGCTAGTCTTGGCATAACAGAGTCCATAAAAGAATGCATATCCACCAAGGACCGAGAGCCTGGTGAGTAGGAGATCAGTTCAGCTCCGAGTGGAAACTGGACACATGCAGCCAGTTGTGGGTTTATTGTGTAATTTCCATGTATCTTGATGGTTACAGTGGTAGCAATTCCATGAATCACTGTAATTTCGAGGTACAGGAGCTGTGGGGCTGGATGGAACCAGTGGTCTTGGTTGTTGATGTTAGTCATTGGCATCTGCTCCTCAGGAAGCTGCAGGAAAATCTGGAATGCCTAATTATTTTCTGATGCCTGAGAATGTGTATCTCTTAGTCGAGTAGATTTGCAGTCATATGATAGCTGATGGGCATATTTCAAGCCATGGAGTCTCAATTAGGAAATTGGAGGAAGCAGATTCCTGTAAATATGACTGGGAATTAAAACCCAAGTATGAGAATTTTAGATCAAGGCAGACTTTCTCAGGAGACATTTTACTGGAGTCAAACATGATGCAGTCTGTGTCTCTGGTTGAGAATCTTTGCAAATGGCAAATATTTAAGACGTTTGTAAGAGGAAATAACTGCTTGTATGCTTTTTTCTTTGACACTGACTTTGGTGTGTGTTCTGGTGGTTTTGCTCCATTTCTCTTAAACCCCCCAGATCTATCTGCATCATATAGCTCTGTATAGTACAGTGGGAGGAGGACCGATCAACTAAGGAAGCCAGTTTTGCTAGAGCCATTAAAGCAGACAGTACCGCAAACAGGCAGGTTTGTTTGCTTTTTCTTATGTGTGCTTGAGCATTATGGAGATGCCATTTTTTTAAATTCCTTTTGCATCTTAATGTCTCCGAGAATGGAACATATCTAAAGGACATCTTATTCTTTTCTTTATCACAGTTAATTTTTCCATCATGAGACGCACCTAGCCGAATCTGGTTTGTCAGCTTAGTTGGGGGTTGATGCAGCAGAACATTTTGTTATCCAAACTGCTCTGATGTTAATTTCTGTTCAACAGCACCTACTTACTACAAGGTGCTCCCTGCCTCAATAGATGAACTGAATGCATTCAGATTCTTATTATGTTAGTGTTTGCATTCCAGAAATGTAGCAAGATGATTGCACGTTTATATTTTGTACAAATGAAATCATATAGAAACAGTCGAGTGGTTTTGGTTTTGTTTTAATTACAATTAAGAAAATGGATGGCTCGTGGCTCGTCTTTCTCCTGGAAATCAGCAGTTCATGTTGAAGAGAGGTCAGTAATGGCTAGAAGCTGTTGTTGTCTGGCTAGCCAATGACCTGTAAAAATGAGTTCCTAGTGATGGATATTTCACAGCTGGCATTGCTATTGACCATTTTAATGGACAGGCTGAGGACTGAGTTTAAAGATGAGACTAAGCTGGTATAGCCAGGTATGTTCCTCTGAGTCAGGCTTCAGGCAGGTGGGCAGGAGAGCGCATGGCTGCTCATGCTGTGGCTTGCCTGCATTTGCTGTTTGTGTTCTTTCAAAAGTGGAGGATGTGCCAAATGAACTGAATTTCAAAACCAAATAGGTTTCAGTATGTTCATTCTCTTTTAATGCGTCTGAGAAACCATTGCGGGTGTTTGAACAAGTACTTATTTTCTTAACATGTTGTGAAGCTCATATGCCACATTACTGTTTTGATTTTATTTTGATTGTAGATCCTGCCCCAAACTCCACCCCCCCGCCCCCGCCCAGTGACTCTGCTAATTTATTAAGTTTCATATGAACATTTAAAAGTTTCATGTGAAGTCAGATTCGCTTTGGTTTTGTGTGTACTGCGGGGTGGTCGTGCTGGGGTGCAGTTCCCAGCCTCCGAGCCCTTGCCACGTGGTGCTTGCGTGGTGTGGGCGCATCACGGTGTGCGTCATCCCCCTGAGGACCTGCTTTCCTTTGGGAAGTCATCTGGGTTCAGGAGCAGTAACAGAGACTCAATGTATTTTCGATGATTGGGAGCCAGGTCTAGCAGACAGGCTGGGAAATACACCTGGCTTGCAGTTGGCATGTTATTATGCAGAATAAAGAAAACCTCTTGTTAAGATGCCTCACGTTGGTCACCTGTGCATCTTAGCTCTGAACCCCGATGAAAACCAGTGTAGATGTTTCGGTCACCTCAGGCAATGATGTCTTGAATTCTGCCTCATAGCTCTGGGAAATCTGGGAAAAGTTTGTACCTGGAGGTAGTATCTTCTTCTATCAGGCCGACTAGTATAGCTGTAAAAATTAGACAGTTTCCAGGTTTCTGGGCCCTTCTTCATGTCTGAAAAAGAGACGTCAGTTTTCAAAACTAAATATAGGATGAGAGCAGTTGCTCAGAGTTTAATCTGAGATGGCACAATGATAGAACATCTTGAAACAAAAGTAGTTGGTACCTGTGGAGGGAAGAGGGAAAGATCATAAAATTTTCTGAATTTATCCTGTATATTTGAATTAGTTCAGTGCAATTTGTATTGTGAATCTCAGCTGGCCATAGGTTTGCTATGGTATTTCATGTTCCAACATGAACATAGAAAGTCCACTGGAGAAGGGAGAGAGTCATCATAACATTGCACCCTTAAGGTGATGTTTTGGTCCTTCTCCACAGCTGTGTAAGTCATAAACCAGGAACCTTTCCCTTCCTTCAGCCCTCTTCCACTGTGTGGACCATCTGGGTCGGGTTGGGCTGGAGACCTTAGTCGGGATGATTTTGTATCTCTTGCTGGGTTCCACGTGTTGTTGGATGGGTGTATTACGTCTGGTCAGTGCAAGCGGTTGGAAACAGCATCCCTGGTGCTACCTGGTGAGGATTCCCAGCGAACCCTCATGGTGATACACTGTGTGGTTGGGCAGGTGGCTATTAAATAGGAGCTCAGCAAGCAGCTGCAGTATGTGCAATGTTTGGCCTCCTTAAATGCAGGGTATCTCCTCTGCTCTCCTCTCTGTAATGATCTCTCTTCCTCAAAAATAACTCTGCTGTAGGTACCTTCTACAAAGTCTTTTCATTTGGCTTTTGCATGTGGTAATTCAGTTTATAATTGCCTACATCAGCTACTTTGGGAAATCTTCCACCTTTGTGCTATGGTGGCTGCAGCAACAGCAGAAGGTTTCTCACAAACTGCTTATGCAGACAAGGCTTAGGTGCAGAGCCCAAGTATTAAGAAAAATTTAGTGTATTTTTGCTCTGCTTACAATTGGTATTTGAGCAGTGTGAGCTTGTCTATATGAATGTTTTATGGAAAGCATAGTATTTTAGCAAATTTGCATTACAAAGACGGCATGTAAGGTACTGGGTTAATGAGTCTGAGGCAGTAAAGTGCTTAGAATAAACACTACATTTGACTGTTTTTTTCCTACAAAATGTATTAATTTGCAGAGACATTTAAGCTGAAATCTGTTTAAGTCTTTGCAAACTGCTTCTTTCTTATTCTCCATGATAAAAGTGCTTTATAGTGAAATCTCAGTTTCAGAGATGGAGACGGGTACATCAGTCTGTCCATTTTCCTGGCTGTGCAGCTTCCCAGCATCCTCTCCATGCTCTACGTGCTCTTTCCGATTCTGCAGTTCCTCAGAACAGGGCACCGTTTCCTTTAGGAGACTGCCACAGTCAAATATCATGGGCTTTGTTCTCAAGAAATAACACTCTTTGGTGTAAAATTTCCCTTTGCAATTTATTTTTATGTCCCTTTTATACCACTTCAAAAAATTTATCATCTTGGTGTTTCTGTCCATTTGCTGGCTGTCACCCTGTCCTTCCCATGTGATGCTGCTAGGCTGTACACTGCCAGTTCATTTCTTCTTGCCACATAAATCAAAAGTTGTAAACTTAATTCTGGCCAGGGCTAAAAGTGAGGAAGGTCTGATAATAAGAGAGATAAAGGTAGAATACAGGGTTTAAGTTACTGACTGACTTTATATAACTTCCTCTTCGTAATCTAGGTGGTGTTTGAGACCTGATTTAGTTTTTGTTTTGAATCAAAATTCACATGCAGTCATTTAGGGCAGTAGTTTCAAATAATGTATGTGAAGTGGGTGGTAACACGCTCCTGCACGTCCTCATGAAAGTAAGCGGCTTTTGCAGTGAGAAATCACCGTGCATGTACCATCTTGTGCTTGCTTAGGCACCCAGGCAACTGCGTTCGCTGCTAATTTCACCAAGAATACATGAGAAAGGTTTTGTGCTTGTTCACAATTAATAGTTTGCTCATTTATTGCTCCTTGTATTTATGCCTCCATTACTGCTGCAGGCATAATCTGACATTGGCTGAGGTTGAAAGATGTTGCCATTGATTTCTGTGGGTGTTAAAGACCCCATGCAGACAGTGTTCATTGATCGAATAGTTGTCGTCCCTGTGTACCAGCGCTTTTCAACTTCTTACTCAAGGAGGATATGAAAAGTGGCTAAAGATGAAGTTATACAAGACCGGGATGAGCTCATCCTCCAGGGTCTTTCTTACTCTTTTCCTTTGGATTTCATCCCCTGCAGCTGCCAGCTCCCACTTTGTGCTTTGTCCTGGCCTTGGGGCTTCCCTGATCCCTCCGTGAGCAGACTCAGTTCCCTCACCCAGCGAGGAAAAATGCATGTGTGTGTGATCCCCCTTTTTTTTTTTTTTTTTGGCAGCAGACTGGTGCCAGCAGCACTGCGGGCAAGGAAGTTTGCAGAAACTTGACATTTCTAGCAGGGTCTGAGCTGCCGCGGAAGGATGCTTAAGGGCCCGCAGGCTGAAAACGGTCGGAGGATGGCTGTTGGCGGCCGTGTGTGCCAAGGAGAGTTGTTTGCCCCATGTGGGATCCCAGCTCGGATTGCGGTGTGGCGGGTGGCAGGCTCACTGCTCTCGCCGTTGCTGCTTCGTTGACGGAGGGGTGTTGACCTCCTCTGTGTGCTGGTTTCTTCTTCTAGCGTCCTCCTTTCTTCCTCAGATTTTGTCTGAGTACATCAGTGCCAACTGTTTGAAAATACATAAATGTATACGTTCATATAAAAGTATACAAAAAGATATAATCAGTAATTAGAGAGAACATTATGAAGCCCTATTAAATCATAATTACTGCATACATGAGAAATAAAGCTGCTGAGTTTAGCACTAATTGTGTTACATATGCAAAGTACACTTGGTCATCAGTGCAAAGCATGTGTGTCCCCATCCTGATTGCTCTTCTGGCTCTGGCTTCAATGCTGCAGTTGCTTTGGTGGTTTTAAGCCGCAGCTGTGGAAATGAGCAGTGTGTGTGACCTGCTTGGTGCCACCTTCCTTGTGTGATGCCTTCCGAGCACTCTGAGGGTTTGATCTTTGTCTCTGTGTGCCATTTGCTCATTGGAAAATATTTTCTGTGGCAGGACTAGCTCCTTCCCAATTTTGAGATCCAAGCCATAAAAACCTTGGTATGACCTAATCTTTCTAATCTAGCCTCTATATGCCTATGTTTGGCAGTCTTGATAGACTGTGTCCCTGATTGAGCCTTCCTTATGCTGTTAATGAGATGTGAAGAGCTTGCTGCAGCCAGCATGGTAATAGAAGACCACCAGCTGCTTTGAATGCAGTTGTTTGGTACCTGAAGTCTTGGGTATGAATTACAGATGACATGATTTTCTTACTCGACTGTGTATGTCACTCACACACAAGTATTGCGTGTGCATGTGTTACTCCAAAATCTGTGTACACATTTTTTCATGCAGGATCTTTGCATTTCATTAAACGATAGGAATGCTATAAATTCGTTCCATATTCATGCCGTGAGTAACTAGGAAGGTTAAGGGATGAAAACTAATCATATAGTTTGGCTGAAAGATTTCCAAACAAATCTAGAGAGGAGTTTTGGAGAGAAACCTGCAGTTTGTTAGAGGCATCAAGGAGAAAAATTTGAGTGAAAACATAAGCTGAATCATGTGAACACATTTTTAGAACATTTGTCGATGTTTAAGGAATTTTCCAAAGGATTGGTTTATCAATACAGATATTCCTTATAGGAAAATGTGTGTCGTTTTTGTCAGAAGTCTTGATCAAAAAGAACTGCCCCAGAGTAGCGGATGCTGTGGTTGGGAGAATGTGCTGGAGAGTGGGGTTCGGGTTCCTGAGCCGAAAGAAGCAGACCCATCTCTTAAACCTTACTTGGCCACATCCCATGTGAATGAATGCCCTTAGCCCCTGGCTAACCAGCCTGGCTGTCCTGTTATCCCAACTGTTTCAGGGGGGGAAGTCTCATTATGCCCTTCTCCATTCTCCTTCTTCTTTCTTATTTTTTGTTTCATAAAATTCTGGTTTGGAATGGGAGATGTTTTAAAATCTTGAAAGCTTTTCCAAGCTTGGATTTTTTTTTTTGCCTGACTCCAGCTTCATCCCGACTGCTCAGTGGGCAGTGGGCAACGTGTCTTTTCTGTCTTGAATTCTTCCAATAAAAGCATGATGGAAAATCAGTTTTATTTTCAATTTGAGTAGCGTCAAAGCCCTACATTGCTCTTTGATGAGAAGGCTCACCTGCTGCTTAAGGCCTTATCCTTCCTTGCTTTGAGGAGAAAAAGGCAAAAAAGCCGCTTTCTCTTCTCTCGCTGCTTCAGCCGTCTGCTGGCTGCAGGCTCTTTGGAGAAGGAGGTGGCAGCAGGGCTGTTTCTCTGGTTCGGAGACACGCGACTGGGAGAAGAGGATAAACGTGCCGGACGGGGGCTCTGGTGCATCATTCTGCGTGTTGAAATTTGACATGTGTCAATGCAGCAACACACACTGCTTTTTGATGGAGCAAAGAGAAGCCATCAGCCCGAGCAGATTTTTATGCATCGTTTTCCCTCATGTTGAGGGGAAGTCCAGGTCTGCTGTCATCTGCTCTGCCTAGGCTTAGTCTTAGGCTTAAGGAGGTGGAAATGTCCAGGAGCACAGAGCTGGGCAAGCAGGGAGAAGAGGAGAAGCTCAGCTGGGGCTTTGGGAATGGTGCTTTTCCCGTGCCTAAATAGCAGAATTACGAAAACAGTCATTCCCCAAATACTAAGGGAGGGTTGTGTTTCGTGGTTGACTTGATGCCTCGGCATTTGTAGGCGCCAATCTAAGATTTTCCTTCTTTTGGGACTTCCTTTCAAGGTTTTCTCCTGTCTGCACTCCCTAGCGTCTGAAAAGATGCTGGTTCTCAGCATGGGAGATACTTTCAGGGGCATTTATTATTGCTCCTGTCTTTCTGGGGGCCAATTCTCACGGAACCTGTGGAAACGTAACCATCTCAAGGATCACTGCCCCGCTCCTAAGTCTTGGTTGAAATAGGCTGCGGGTTAAAACAAGACTGGGGGTGGTGGTGTTGGGGGGTGACAACACAGGCACCTACAGGCACAAAGGAAACCTGGCTAAAAAAACTTAACTCCCTGCTAGTATGAGAATTATATGATATTTCCTTTTCTGCACCTGCCAGAATTTGAGCCCATTAATGCTCACAGTTATTTGCTTAGGTGGCCAGTTTGCAGAAGAAACGGACATTCCTGCCCCGCCCTGCCCTTCTGCCAAAAAGGAAGAAAAGTCTTTCACTAAAAAACTCACTGAAAACTGAAATTGTTCATTAGAGAGTTGCAGAAAGTGAAATGCGTGGAGGCTACAGAGAGGACGTTAAATTCGCATGGAAAGCTACCTGCTCAGGAGGATGTTATTTGAACAATTCATCACGGTATCTGAAATGTCAGGAGTGGAGGCCTGGGTTCAGTTCAGGGAGGCTTCATGGTTTCAGTTGTAATTGAGAATAAAGACTTATTAACCTAGGTCAAGGAGCCACAAAACATGCCCTTGGAAGAAGGAAATGCAGCGCAGAGAGATTTGCAAGGCTTAGCTACTTTGGGTTTAATATGATGGGTTATAAATACATGTGCAGTGCTGTGGTGGATCCTGACCACTTTGCGTTTATCTTGCATCTTCTAAAAAAGCTGAAGTACTTTATTTTCTTGTGGTACAGGTTCAGCTGGTAAAGGCAATACCTGCAAACTGAAAATGCACCAAAGCAAACCCTTTAAAAGGAGTGCTGTTTTTGCAAGGTTTTAATATTTTTGTGTAGCTGTTTGTTGTTTTGCTTTTGTTCAGTAGCTTTGAATTTAGTTTGAAAAATGAATTTCTATATCCTCTTAAGGATTAACTTCATCACACCCCTACACACTTCATCTGTTTTGTTTGTTGGTCTGAAATCCGCGGGACTGTCATAGTAGTCAAGATAAACATGCATATGCACAAGTTGGACTGTGACTTGCGTAGATGACCCTTGTAATTGGGGATTTCAGATATGGCACTACAGACTGTTGATGAAAACAGTTATGAGTTTAGCCTTGTATAATTGTAGTTTGACATTTTCGGTTTGCTAAATGCTTTCATAGCTAAAATGGATGTATTATGCAATAGAGGAATAATATTAATGTTGACACTGTTGGCAATTAAAAACAATTTTGGAAACTGAAGTTTACTACTCCTGATTGCTTTTGAAATAATTTGTTTTTCAATGTTACTTTAGGATTGGTTCATTTATTAGGTCTTTTTTCTAGTGTGACAATGAGATAATTGCTATTTATTTTTTATCCTGTAAGCAATTATAATCAAAGCAGCCAAATATAGAGTCGTCTTTGACCTGGAATCAGAGTGACCTGGCAACATGAGGCTACTGTAGTCTTCAGCTTTTCAATTTAATTTTTTTTCATACTCAGCCACCAGAATGCATTCGGTAGGGCTGATAAAATTGCGTTTAGAGTTTTTGGTGTTCATTAATTACAGTGGTGCAAAGGCATAGAAACTAGCAGATAAGACCAGCTTTGGGTTGGGTATTAATAACAAAAATCGTGATCTTTTATCTAGGATTGTGTGGACTGTATTGGGTCAAGAGTGACTGAAGCGGCCAGATGAGGAGATGCTGGCAGGCTGCGTGGGGAGGGGTAGTTGCAAATTAGGGGGGGAATTGCAAAGGATTGACTCTAGGGATTTTTTGCAGCCAAGTTTTGCTAAAAGGAAGCAGAAAATACTTTCTTTTACTTTTAAAGTCAGCAGTTTAAGGTAAGGCTCAGCTTTCATATTGAAATGTATGTGTACACCTAAGATTGTAGAAGTTGTTTTCTGTGATGAAAGACCTGGACATTTACAACTGGGTAGCAGAAATAAGGGAATGAATATGAAATGAGAGAGAGTAAATAATGCTGTTAAGTAGTACCTGGAAAGAAATTCAGACCAAGAAACAAGGCTCTTGAGATGGGTATAAACGCAGAAGCCAGAAGTAAACAGCTGTACAGTGGGTGGAAGGATACCATTTTTCAGCAAATTCACTACCTGAATGCCGTGTTTGATTTAGTTACGGTGGGGAAGCCACTGTGTACTCACAGATGGGAAGGAAGTAAAACAGTGCTCTGTGACCAAATTGTTAACACTTACATAAGAGCAAGGCAAATGACTGATTTTGGAAGTTACGTTTAATGGCCCTTACCAATTTCCTGCTAACGGTAAAAAATGCAAATCCACATTACCATAGAAGCCACGTATCGAAATGCAGCAACATCCGTATCAACATGAAATTGTTTCACCGGTGGTGGTATTGTATTCTGTCAAAGTTTTTCATTAAATAAAACATACTTCAGTGGGAAGTTGCTTTTCCCTAAAGTCTCTCTTTGCACTTCAAGCCAGAGTTTTTGCACTTAGTGGGACTCCTGCTTTCCATGCTACCACCATGCCTCATGGCTCTGTAGCTGCTGCAGAACTAACACAAAGCTCCTGGGCTAAGTTCTTCCCCAAGAGCAAAGATAAAATCCCTGTTTTACACTGGTTGAATTTGGCCTCCGGTTTTAACGTGGAGCGTGTGTGTCGGGATGTGACATTGCGAGTGCTGCTGGCCGAGGTTAAGTGTCTCGCTTTACTGGCTCATCCTCCTCCTATCTGCTGGCGTTACTGCATGTGTAGTTGCCTCCCTCACCTGGGTCTGTCAAAAATGTCACAGGTTCGTGCAGCCGTTTTTAATAACAGGGTCATTTTGACAGATGTGTATTAGGGAGTGACGCCTTGGCCGGCACAGCAGCAGGCGGGAAGGGGCACGGGGGTGAGTCAATGACGGCAGAAACCAGCTCCCCCAGTTCAGCTGGGGTTGGAGGAGCGCTTCGGACCGTGTCACTGCGGCAGCAAAGAACATGTATTTTAGAGGCTGAGAGTGGCGTTCGTGCTTGTGCTGAGATATCAGTGCTGGAAGGGTTTTACAATCCATCAGTGAACTGGAATGGGCAATTTCAGAGATGCTGTTGCCCGAGTTAATTTTATATGCAGGGTCTTTGTACTGGGAGTAAGGTTGATCTTGAAGTTCAGCTCCAGAAATGCAACACTTAAAAATCTGTGAGCAATGAAGAAGTTTGGTTTAACAAGGTGGGGAGGGAATTCAAAAAGGTACGCTGAATTCTCTCCTGAAAAAGCCTTCTTTAAATTTAAAAGTTTATTGCTTTGTCTCAACTTTCAGAAAGCTCACATGAAACTTTCTTGCCTTTGAAAGCTTGATAAAAACTCTTAAAGTACTTTGACTGAAACAGAAATTTTAATAGTGAGGCATTTTGAACGTGGAACGATGTTTGTGGGCAAGTAATTTAAACAGGTACTAATACGAAACAGTGTTGTACTTGAAAGGATACAATCGGTGTACACACACAAACTGGGTAGAATATCACTGGGAGCAATAAAATCTAGGAATTCTTCATACTCCTTTCATTGCAAGCAATTTTTATGGTATGGCTTGTGAAGCGATTGAAATGCAGAGAGCTGGCACATCGCTAGATTGATAATTCCTCCTGCTACTTACAACTTATTCTCGGTACAGATGTCCCCAATTCTTTTTTTCTATCACATTAAAGTTTCTTGTCTGCTTCAATTTCATGCCTGCCTCAAACATAGCATTTCTTGAAATTGTCCCTCCAATTTTTTTCCCCCCTCTTTAAAAGTTTATATCAGATGAAATCTAGCTGCTGTTTTTTATCGTAAGGTTTACACTTAAACTTTTAACAAGGTCGTTTTTAAGAACCGTCTTCCTTGAGAGAGCACTTGGCTGATCCATCAATAATTATGTAGTAATAAAGCAACTGTGTAAAAATGGCACATACGTGCCAAACAGATTGGTTTGCAGAACCACTGACAAAGATGAATGTTTATTACATTTTACTACTTTTGGTTCTGCAGATGCAATACAGCTATTTTCTTTTTGGCGTAAGCATCACAAAAAGTAATTTCCAATTGTGGAATGTTTATGATAATAAGGATGTATAACTAGGGAGAGCCCAGACTGACTTTCAAATACCAGCATGAGCTTGTGATGCCGGTAATTTAGAAAAAAAATAAACAAAGAACATTTTTATTTTCTTTCTTTTCCTAACAAATTTTTTAAGCAATCAGTGGGACAGAATACACAGGGAACCCTGCAGTGTTGTGTAGTTACTCTTCTGAATTAATTGCTATTATATTAATTGTTGATTCCCCAAAATTTGGCAAGCTTCCTCATTCTCCTTGCTGCATCCAAAGATTTCTACTTTTAATTTTACTACAATATGGAGAAGAATGTAGTGTCTAAAAATAACATGAAAGCCTGAAATTGTTGTTGTTGTTTCCTTTCTTTTTTTTGAAGTGCCAGTACAATTAAGGCTGTGATTTAGATGACTTTGTATTGTTAAATCTGTCCTCTTCTTTTGGGCAAAATGTGGAATAACATAGTCTGCAAGTTTTTATGGCTGCTAGATGCGCAGCCATTTCGGTCAGTCAAGCTGGTTGATCACAGTGTCACCGCAGTGATGGAATGGTCTCTTGGAAGCAGCTGAGAAACACCTTAAGAATTAAACTTTTGTGGATGCAGACATTGGGATCCCTGCACCCACAGCCTCCGGCACGGCCTCCTCTACTCCTGTGTTGGATTTTCCCAGGGTGATGCCGGTGGGCATGGATGCCTTGGCACAGCCGCGCTGGCTGCCTGTCAGTGGTGTCCTAGCTATAAGGTGCTTTCATCAACTTGCAAACCTCTTCTGGGCAAATGCCAAAAGTCATGGGTTCTCTGCCGTTGCTGCCAGAAATAGTGACTCGGCCTTATCTTGGGTCCACGACGCCCAGTTCAGAGTGAGGGGTGCAGTTGGTCCTGCTCCCAGAATGCTCCCGAGTGGCATAGCTCCAGCTTCGTCCCCTTGGTCCTGGGGGCGATGGCAGAGTTGAGGTCCCCGTGCCTGGTTCGTCTCAGCAGGAGGTGAGGAGCTATTCCACAGCCCAGTTTGCTGCCACAGCCCTCAAGTCTTTGTGGCAACTTGTAGCTACGTCAGCAAACGCTTTCAACCCAGATCATTCATTTCAGTTGGCAGTTGTTGACGGTAACGTTCCTTTGCTTGGCTTTATTTTAGCATTTAAAGATTTTGATGTTGATTTTGATGGTGTGATTGCATGGGAGTGTTTTGTCTGGACTTTAGTATTCTCTGCTTTATCTTGCTAGTAAGATTCAAAATCTTAACTCTTTCAGGAGACAGGGCTTTTGTCTGTGTACCTTGCTAGCTCTTCCCTCATCGGTCCATTCTGTCAGCCCATTATCCCAGGCTTATTTCAATGCACAGTTAATGATGCTTAAGTCTGCTGTGGAGAGAGTTTACTTAGTTAAAACTAACATAAAGAGCAGTCCATCCTTGTCTTATCTAAAGTAAAAGAAATAAATAAAATATAAATAAATGTCTACTCCATAGGAAGGGCCAGTAGGTCTTGACAGTAGGTTCATATTAGTAATGAAATAGTAAAAAGTTATCCAGAGCTTACTTTCAGAAGATAACTTTGGTTTAGTTAATTCAAAATAAACTTTCCTGATTTCAGAGAAATCAATATTGCATGTAATGCTGAATGTGTTTAAATGAATTGGTACGTGAAATGCACATCCCTCTCTCCAAATAGGCTGCGGACATGTAGTCATGTTTCTGAGAATTGGTGCCATAATACAGTATGTTATGGTGAACTTAGATTAAGCCTCATGGGAAAGCATCGTTATTCAGTTAATTAAAGAAGAACAACTTTGATACTATGCCATATGCTGTAAAATAAAATGGGAGCACGGCAGAAAGAGCCATGAATCCTTTTAGTGTATGTGAGACTGAGCCATGATCTGTGACTTTCTTCTTGCCTCTGCAATACCGTGTTAAGTAGAGGCCTAATATATTTAAATAAAGAATTAATTCCATGTGGATGTGAGACCTTATCTTTTCCTGTGCTCTCTTTGAAACGTCTTACCAATCTACCTGGTTTTTGAGACTTACTAAAATCTTTCCAAAGTCTTTGCTCCATTCTGCATCTAATCAACTTTTAAACAGGGTCCTTTGTGTGCCTGTAACCTGGAGAAGACTGGCAGATGGGTGAGAAACTGTAGAATCAGCAGTACGTAACCTAGCTAAAATGACATATTAAATATAGTCCTGTTACTATATAAACTTTATATACAAGTCAGATGTTGAGATTAATCAGAATGACAGGTTGTACAAGCATATGGCTGGCCTTTCTGATAGCCATTAGCTTGAAAGGCTGGCTTTGAAACCAGCTCCATTATTTATAGGTGAATCATGCTGCTGGGCTTTGTTGGGAAAAGGTTATTTCTCCAGATCCACCGAAACCTCCTGTGCACGGAAGTGCCTTTTTCCACTGTTCCTGGAGAATAACACAAATTATTCTCCAGGAACTTCTCCACAACTTTCTTCTTTTGGAAAGTTGTGGTGTCGAAGGGCATTCCAGCGCTGTAATGATGGATCTCAAGCATATGGAGTACACATGCTAATTACGCTGTGCTTACGGTTCAGTCTATCCAAATGCCAAGGCATTGGGGCCTCAGAGCTGCTGCAGGCAAAATGTTAAAAGCCTTCAGCACTGTCTACTGCGCATCTGGGAAAAGGTTCGCTGCAGTCCCTAAAACATCTGGGGAGAGGAGGAGGGAACACATGCATGTCCTCTCGAGGAGTCTGCTGCAGTACATGTGCTGTCTGCAGCAGGACTGTGCCGCAGTTCGGCCGGATGACCAAGCGAGCTTGCCATGCTCCGCTGTCACCTGCAGCCACCCAGGCAACGCCTATACTTTGGACTGCAGAGGTCCTTATATGCTTCATATAGCTGCCTGAATGGTCCCAGGGGCAGGGCTCCTATGAGAGCTCTGTTTGGGTCCAGAGCAACACAGAGAAGTACTTTACCACCTACCTGTTTCTCAGCCATTAGGTCTGGTCAGAGACAAAAAGATAGCACTTCATCTAACAAGAAACAGCGCAACCTCCATGATTTTTATTTAAAAGCATGGTCTGTCCTGGCTGTGGCCATCTGTTGCATAATGGACTGACGCTCTTAAATGGATCTGCATTTCTGTAGCTGCCACCTTTTAAGAATTCAAACCCATGTCTGCTGCTTCCAGGTTTGTAACTCCAACTGGTGGTCCTGGTCACTGAACCAGAGTCAGGATCTTACATGTGTGATCTCTCTCTGCCCCATGCCTCTGATAGTCCTGGTGGCATAAAACACTGCCTGGTAGCTGCTGTGAATCCAGCCCCCAGCCACCGCAGAGGCTTCTTCCTTTGGGCCAGGTTCCCACCTAACTGCTTTGTTTACAAAGCTTTTGCTTCTTGCAGGGGAGCTTCTGCTTTTGCCAGTTACTCTATTATAGTAATAATAAATAATAATAATAATAAACTTTTACCTTCTCTTTTCTCTCTCCATCTCTGTAATTCCCTGCTTGCCATTTCTCATTAGCAATGAAGGAAGGAAGAAGCTGGGTAACAAAGTGAGAAATTTCTTACCTCATAATTTTCTTTCAGTAAACAGCTTCTCACCATTCAGCCTGCCCAGATAGCACGGTAAATGGCCAGGAGACAAATTGATTTTTTTTCTCTAAATAAAGACTCCGGTATATAATTTAATATGCTATATTGTGATGTTGTCTTAATACTAATAATTGCGTACTGAAGCATTTCTGCAGTCTGGGTGGTTTCTGGTGGCTGGCGCTGAGCTTGTCATCGGATCTACCATAGACGAACTCTGAACCTCAAAGGAGGGGGTAGGAGTTAGCCCACCTTTGCTGAGAGAAGGTAAGGGTGATGATAAGAAAATTATAAGTGGGAAGTTCAACTTGTTCCTCTTTCTCACTCGTCTGGGTGAGTTACTTTGCTAGGCTAATTTTAACCTGGAGCAGCTCTTTGGTCCAGACCACAGTGCTGGGAACAAGAGGAAGACTGCTTCTTTAATGGGAGAGCTGACACAGGCCAGGTTAATGTGGATGTGAGTCTGTGGCCTTTGGATGCCCAGCGCTGGCCAGTGTGTCTGTTCCGGAGGTGGGGAGTTGTTGGGTGGGAGTGCAAAGGCAAGTGTGGTAACTCTGATGTGGCAAAAGATGTGTCGGAGTTAGGCTGAGCTCTGGTTTGCACTTCCTTGTGACAGTTCAACCATTTCTACTTCTGCTAAAGGAAAATTGCCCTAATTTTTGGGCCATCATTTGAGGCAACTGTGACTTTTCAGTGATGTCCTAGGAAAATAAGTTAGCTTTGCTTTTGAGTTCTGATCAGTCAAATTAGCCTTAAAATGTTGTATTGCAAGTCTCCTCAAATTTTTCCTGTGCCTTTGTAGCTTAAAAACTGTGTGTGTATATATGGCCGTATATATTTAAATTTCTTCCTGGTGGAACAGAAATTGATTCATGGTTAAAAAAAATACAGATAAAAATAATCCAAGCAAAATTCTAGGATTTGCTTTCAAGTTCTCAGTAGTGCAGAGCTCCCTGTCTCGTTCTATTTGGTGCGGGGAGTGTGGCACGTTAGAGGAGTAGATTTACTTCTTAGTAAAACATATGTCCTTCTGCTGGGGTGGCTGAGCGCTGGCCAGGCAAGGATCCTGGGCTTGCAGGGATGGACAGCAGAGCATTTAGCTCCCACAGCAAGACCTGGCTACTTAACCTGCGAGCTGCAGTTGCAGAAATGATGCTTCAGCACTGAAACATTAAACCAGCTGTTCCCTTTATGGCTGGCTCGGGTGTAAAGTGCTCTTGCTGTTTTACATAGTGGTCTGGCAACACGGAGAAAGTGAGCTGGAGACTGATCTGAGCCCGGCTGCCTTTGCTGTCGGCTCTCCGGGGCATTGTACAGCCCTCGTCCTCTGCAAGAGATACGGCGGTGCTTTGCACTTGTGGGGTTTGGAGAGGGTAACTGATTAAGATGCTGGTGGGTTCTTCTGCCTGGCCTCTCCCTTTATATAAACTGTTACTGTTGGATACCCCTGCAGAGATTTAAAAAAAAAATGCAGAAAATAGAGGCCAGAAGGCACCAAAAAGAAGGAAGGGTGAGGGAAGGGAAAGGAGAGAAAACATGCCAAGAACAGCATAAAAGGCAAAGGAGGAAAATACAGCAGGGAATTGGTGATCAGACGGAAAAGAACAATAAGTAGGGGAAATCTCTCTTTATAGTCTCCATTTTTAAAAAAGTTCATAACTGCTCAGGCAGGAGGGGGTGAATATGTGGGCGAGCGCTGGGATGTGAGTGTGATGCACCTTTGGCAGGCGCGCTGTGATCAGTCTTGGCGTTGCTAGACGCACAAGTCACGAGTTGGAGAAGACTTGTGTCTGTGCATGGAAGCTCGTACCATTTCTGGGCTTTGGAGCTGAAAAATGGCATTCGTGGTAGCTAATTACTATGTTTCCAGGTGAATATTTGTCAAGTTGATCGTTGGTGGTGTAGGAGTCGGTCAGAAAATCAGTATTGTCTCAACATTGTCATCAGGAACGTGAACAGTACGTTACCTGACAACGGCCTGTTTGGAGCGCCGCGGCCGATCCCAAGAACGGAACGTGCGGTACAAGGCTCCTGGAAGGTACCTGGCTAGAGCCGTTAGAGATAACCGCATAGCTACTGTCAAAAAGGATGGATTGCAACTGTTGCCATACCATCCATGAAGAAATCATGAACTTTAGACAAACTTTGCTTCATTATAATACCAAAACACACCTCCTGGTCGAAGGCTACCCGCCTCCAAGACTTACCACGCCTCGGACACTGACCCTGCGCCTGCGTGATAGCCTCGCTCGAGAAGGGCAGAGACTCCTGAGGCAGAGGTGGAGCAAGGTGTGTTACTAAGCATAAAAGATGACTTCTGAACAACGGAAATGTGAAGCTTCCCCACCAAGGACCACGACGATCGACGACGCAGCATTAGCTGGACCCGGGACCGTTAGGACGTCTTGAGATCAGCGGTGGTAGCTATAACTTCTCTTTCTCCTCTCTCTAAACTTAACTTTACTTTTCTCCTTTCTTTTCACCCATCTCTAACTATCGCGTGCCTCTTCACAGGCAATACAATAAAGTTTTACTGTGTGATTATTGCTACCCCCTTTGGTGTTGGTCACCTTAATTTTGCACTTTCGAGATTGTAGCAAATGAACCATCACGAGTCCACCGAGTGGACCGTGACAGATGGTTACTGGTTTGATCAGCAAAAAATAGCTTCTGCCGTATTGTTGAGAACAGCCGTCCTCTGAGCACTTGGTCATTGCAGCAGGGTTGCGAGCTTAAAAAAGAACGATGGGTTGCATCAAGTAGGTTGCGCAAATTATGCTCTTTTTCATTATTTTCAAAAGGTGTTGGGGGGGACATGAACGTTATTCCAGAAGAGGAACATCTGCTGCTGGTTTTGAGGACAGTGTCAAGATGTTCTTCATTTCAAAAGCTTAACTTTCAGCTGTATTTATTTTGGGAGGTTGAACGGATTTTTTCTTAAGGGCCTTTTTATATTGCTATGTAGTTCAATAAGCACGAGCTTACCTCTAAAGAAAAATCTTCAGAATGAGAATAGCATTTTTTATTGCTGGTCTATTTTTGTACTACCTGCTTTAAAAAACATATATATTGCAGGGGGATTTCTGGAAAGAATGGAGTAATTAGCAGTTTTTCTGATGAATTAGTGTTTAAGTTAACAAATTTCCATGTCTGTTAGGCTAGTGGCATAACCTTTAACTGGATATAAAATGTGTGGGTGCGGTTTGGTTAGATACTCCGTGGGCTGCGAGGTGAAACAATAGCATTTGTTTCAGTGTGGATGTGCTGCCAGAAAAGCAGCAGGGTTGGTGTGGTTTTTTTCTTTTTTTCTTTTTTTTTTTTTTTTTTTTAAAATTGAAATGTAATTTATAAAAAATATGTTCGGTATCTAATAAAAGTTCTGTGAGAGATGACTGACTGTAGGAAGAGCTTTTCTCATAATTCATTCCCATATATCATTAAGCACACAAATTTGAAATTCTGTTCCTGTGATGGGATAATTGTTCTGCGACCGCCGTACGAAGGCGGCTAATGCAGGAAGGCTGTCGGATGTTAGTCAGCCGCTGCAGGACAGATGTAACACCCGGAGCTTGAGTCTCAGTGTGAGGAAATAGAGATGCAGGCACTTAATAAAGATGAGTTTGTAGTTCTGTGCCAGGTTAAGGCCAAATCTTGTAGAAAAACCTCCTTCTGCCTACAGCGACATGGATGAGCCCGATGCAGTGACAGCAAACCAGCTCCTCTTTGCTTCTTGTTCCTCCTTGTTCCTCCTCGCTCTGTGAGAAGGTCCTGTTTTCAGCAGATGCGAAAGAGCTAATGAGCTCGTACATCCCCGCTTTTGGACAGGCTTACCTTGTACAGCCGCTTTCTCACGCTTGCCATAGTAGGGTATGTAGCAGATAGGTGGAATTTTTTTGTTTTTATTCGATCGAGACTTTTCCCTCTTTGCCCTCCGTTTGCACCCTGTTGGGCTTTGCCTCTACACTTACAGTGCAAGTGTGAGGAGCCGGCCGGCGGGCACTCTGCAGTGCCAGGGCTGTGTGTCCTGGTGCTGCCGGGCAGCCCGGCGCCGGCCAGCAATGCCTCCTGCCATCCCTCGTCGGCAGGAACAAACGTTTCTGGGAAGAAGGGGCCTCACTCTGCGTGGTGCGGTGTGTTTGCTTTCTCTGAAGGAGCTAGCAGGCTGGAAACTTGGCTTCGGCTGGAGAGGACCCCTTAACCTTGCCTTGGCAGAAGGAAATAATAAAGTGACAGACTTCATTTATCTTTATGCTGTATGCGTGGCCTCGTGTGCTCCGTACGCCGTCAGACCTAAATCCTGGTGTCAAATTGGCACTATGAAGGAGTAGACTGTAATTTTCAAGGTGGCTTCAGGTACAATAAAATAAAGAACGTTTTCACTTAAATACGAGCATCCACATCATGCGTTTTGTGACCTTATTTCGTCAGTAACTGCAATTAATTTTGCTCTGTCCTTACATTTTGTTTTTGTGGCATACTTCTGTTATGACGGCGCATGATGACATTGCCAAAAGTGACCGGGGGGGAACCAGAGCCCTTGGCAGCCGTGGGGTGCGTGCTGTGGGCTGGGGGCACGGCGGGGCCAGCTGGGATTGCACAAAGAGGCGCCTTATCCAGAGCAATGAGATCGGCGACAGCTTAAAACTGCCAAGAAAGATAACCTCCCAGCCTGCTCCGAGGCTCCTAGCCCCATAGTAATAAAACTCGCAGCGTACCCCGCTCCTACGGCCCTGCAGACTCTGCGCACACCTTGATGCGCCGCGAGTTCATTTGCACCCCCGTTGATCCTCGTACGCCGCACTTCGTGCCGCGCTGCTGCTGCTGCAGCATTTTCACATCCATTTCTCTTCCCTACCTGATTGCTATGGCACTTTGTCTGCCCTGTGCCGCTGCCGCTCCCCTCCCAGTTACCCACGCTTAATGACTGTTCTCTTCACGCCCCTTGGTAAATCAGTTATCTTCCCCTCCAGATGGGTTCTTGTCCCCTCTGATCAGCTAATCAATTATATTCTGGTGCGGTTGTGCATTGCCTTTTTTGACACTAAGCTACCGCCTTCCCTTCGTGCTCCTTGCAGCTCCCAAAGTGGCACTGGCACCGCTCATCAGATTTAGCTGCAAAAGCATTTCTGTCCCGTCGGGTTCCTCCGATGATCTGCGGGAGCTTTCTGTGGCTCCCGTTGTTTTTAATCCCTCCCTGGAGAGCAACAATCAATCCCAGTATTTCTGATGCCCTGGGCTCACGTCGTTTGGTTTGTTGCTTAAGGATTTTTGTAGTGAAAAAGCTCCCAACTATTTTCAGATTTTGTCGTACTCTAGCCTCGAAGTATTTCTTAAATGCTGGGGGGGCTTAGTGTCTGGTTTTCTGCTGAATAGGTGGAAGGGTTCTTTGTTTAAACTCTTTCAGCTCTTTGACTGCTGCGAAACGGTGCGGCAGAGGGTCTATTTGCTGCGTGGGACCAGAGCACCAAGTGCCTTCTATTATATCTGCTCCGGAGGATTTCCTGGGAAGTGTTCAGCCTCCATTTCTGTCTGTAAGGAAATCCTCTTATCTGGGCAGAGCAATAAATAGTGCTGCCTCCTGTAATAGAAACAGAAAAACACATTCTTCACATGGCTGTTTTTAAAAATGTGGAGTTTAAAATATAGCAGCTGGAATGATTCTTCTGTGATAAATCCCCATAATAGTGTGCTATGTATACATTTAACTAGCTGCACAGAGGTAGGGAGAGGGGGAGACGGTGTGTTAAAAGAGGGTTTAGCGTGCATTTAGTAATGACAAGTACAGTAAATAATCCTATAGGTCTACAAACCTAATCCCCAGTGTCTGATTGTAGCCCTCGCGTCTACTAGAGTCTGTTGGAAAGACGTTAAAAGGCTGTAAAGAAAGGACTTTTAGGGGTTTTTATTTTTAAACATTGGGGGAGCTGGCTGGGTGAATGATGATTTTTAAGTGGCATGAATGTAGTTGATTGGGGACCTTGATGGGAAGCTCTAGAAGTGCCCGTCCTCCTCCGTGTGCTACGCGGACATTAGGTGAGGATGGAGTAGGCTGCTCCTCGCTGCCTTGCTCTATGCTCTTCCTGACGGTACTTGCATTTAAGAACTGGATTGGGGCAGGGGGTGGGTTTGTTGTTTTTAACGCCCAACTTATTTTTTGCCTGTGCCCTGCAGTAAAGTGGTTGTTTTTCTTAACAGAAGAAATCCACGATGTCTAAGAGCTGTGCCACGTGATGCTACTGCTTTTAAATAAGCTTTTAAGAGGTTGGACCAGATGTTGGCCACATCTGTGTTTTTATTTCGTTGAACATTTCATTTCGACCCTTTTAATAAGAGAGAAAACGATCATTTAGAATTGTTTTGAAAAGTTTAGCAGCTGGGAAGATCTTTCTGGTATATAAAAAAGCAAGGGGTTTACTTTCTGTGCCCTGGAGTGAGCCGTATAACATCGAGCAGACGGATATTTATGGCTGGTAGGGTCTACTCATGTTGGAAACGATTGCCGTGGAAATTTTCAGATCAAAATGGATGTCTTGTGTTTTGAATTGGAATTCTGTAACAAAGCATGTATTTTTTTCTCAGTGAAAGTGTTAAACTAGGGATTTGAAGGCACCTTCTCTTCTGAAAAACCCCTTGCATTTAATGAATGCCTATCGCCTTGGCAGGAAAAAGGACGACTTGCAGGCAGAGGGATATCCTGCAATTACTCCCTCTACTGCCGTTATGGGGTCTAAGAAATGCTTATTATGTGTAACTTGCTTCTGGATTCTTCTCTGCAATTTACCAGTTGGAGAATGAGTTTTCCGTCCCCGTTGCTAATTGATCCAATGAGAAAAACTGGCACCTAATTCAGTAACAAGTTATATTTAAAATGACATGTGAAATTGTTCATGGTGCCTGAAATTACATCGTTTTCAGTCTGGCATATTAGGACTGTATAAGGGAACAGACACCTACTGTACTGTGACATATTAAATTTTAAACCTCTGATCCAAAAATATAGCAGGGTATAGGAGGAGCGAGGTGTTTAATGATGAATAAAAGCAGTGCCAGCTTGACTTCAGTGGGTATTTTTATTGTTCTTAAGATGCTGTGGCGGTTTTTGCAACAAATAATTTTGGGATGCGCAGAATTTTATGTAAAGTTGAGCAGTGACTTGAGTCCAGAACAGTTCTGTCATCACTTCCAAATTTTGATTTTCAGCCCGCAATTTTCAGAACTTCCTAGTGGTTTTTGAGGTTGGCTCCCTTTTTCTTTGTCCCTAATTCCAAGCTGATATCTTAGTTTATCCGGTGCAATGAATATGAAAAAAAACAAAGACTCCTCTCTTTGCTCAGATAAACCAAGTTGAAAGTTGGTTTTTTTCCCCAAAATAACTTGAGGAAACAAAAGGCAGATAACATAAAGAAGGGGGAGACCGTGCCCCCTTCTTTCCTACAGCTCAGTGGTTAAAGTGCTTACCCAGAAAATGGGAGACCCAGTTCGAGTCCCATTTCTGCACAAACTCCTTCCAACCTAGGAGACAGGTTATTCTGGCCTGGGCACACTTTTACGCTCTGGTGTCGAGCTATTTTATTTTGTGTCATGAAACGTTTCTTGGGTCCAGGTGGACAGTCTCCTGGGAAGTCATCTCAGACACTAGACTACAGCATTTACTCCTTTCCTTGGTGGATATTTAAGCATTTTTCTCCCTGGAAATTTATATCTCGGTTCCAGCAGGAGAGATGTGTAGTGCTGTTTTGCAGAATACCCTGGACTCCCGTGGGTGATGCGGCATACGGCGATTCCTCTCTGCACTTTGCATGATTACGATTTGCTAAAAAAATTCCAGTGAGTGATATTAAAGAGGCAGCAAACCACCGGGATGTATCTTGTCACCTCGCTTTTCCTCTCCAGCCTCGAGCCAGAGCGTGCTTTGCCATGTCCTTGGGTGGCATCCCCGCCTGCCTGGTAGCGGGGTGCCTGCACGAGGAACTGGTGGCCCTGGTGTGGAAAGTTCTGCTCTTACTGCACTATACAGAGATCGGACCAGAAGAAAAGCACGTGTACTGAACAATGATATAGTTATTATAAGATCTTTTACACCTCTAAAGTATTTGGGGGGAAAAAGGTTGTAAAGTAAATCTGGTGCCTGGGACTAAAGTACAGTTAGTTTCTAAATGTAACGGCAATGAGAAATGTTCCTTAAGGCCCTTTCAGTCATACTAGCATCACATTATCTGAATTGGTAAAGTTGATATTATGTTTATGAGAAAAATCTCAGAAAAAAGAATCAAAGCACAGTATTATGCTGTTCCTTGTGACGGGACATTTTCTTTGGGGTGAAACCCATTTCGCATGTGACTTGGTATGGAAAGTTTAAAACTTTCTGTTGGTTGTTAAGGTGGATTTTGAAAAGACATTTGTAAGCGCTTGGTGTCCGATACCGGTAAATGTCTGTTGAGCTGAGCAGCCAGAGCCTTTGCACCACCCCAGGAAGCACAGCCTTCATTCCTAACCAGGTGTTTTGGTGGATTCCTGGCCCTGTGATTTCACCTACTTCAGGCAACTGGTTTAAACTCCTGAGTTTCGCCAAGCAGAGCATCGTTTGTATCTTCTGGGAATGCTCGTAATTCCTACCTTTGCTTGTCTTCACCATTTGGTACTCCTCGAGGCTCTGTGTAGCCATAACCTGCCGTTGGATCAAAAAGCTGCAGCTGCCTTCCCCCTCCGCCGGTCCAGTGCCGCGCTGCTCGGGAGCTCTGCTCCGCGAGAAAGCACCAGACTGGGGAATCAAACCATTCAAAGGTCTTGGTTTGTGGGGAGGCACATCCCCAGGACTGGGGAGCAGGAATCATGAAGGTGCCAAGCTGTTCTGCACCATTTCGGTTTTAATTTCTTATTGCAGATTGTTGAAACTTAATTGTTTTCGTTTTTTCTGCAAGTAAACTGGTTAGGTCATCGCTTGTCTAGTCTTGATTAGATATAATGGAAATGACCAAGAAGATGGCTTCATTCCCCACCATAAGTCTTTGTTGAATAATTTGTTTCCTTCTCTACCTGGACTGCATTAATAGTGTATTACTACTGTACATTAATGTGATGTGGAAAATCAGGTTTTGCTGCTGTATGCTGGGCCAGTCCCAAATTAGGACTCAGTTCTGTGCTGTTACGCTTTTTAATGAATAGAATATTAAAAAACTTAGCTTTCAGAAGTCTTAATAAATACAAAACTAGAAAAACGACAGTGAAATTGTAATTACAGACAGTCATTATTGTCTAGACCCTTCCATAGCTTTTAAGAGTTACTTTAAAATTTGGAAATTTTTTAATAATTCCCATTTTACAGATAGAAAAACTAATACACATTTTTTTACAGAACTGGTATGAGGTAAGTGGTTCAAATGATGATAGATCAGAATCAAGAAGAAAGCTATGGCATGACTGTTGGCATGTTGTGTTATTCACTGGTCCACATTGCTTCCCTGAAAACAGAAAATATTTTCTAAGCCGTAATTTATGGATAAATTGTTGACCTGTAGGCTCTGACAGAGAAATTCATGTTATAATGAAAGAAAAAGGGTCACCTTTTTAAAATGGTTTCCCCAGCTTCCTGCTGAACATTTGTGGCTGTAAATTAAAATGGGAAAAAAAAAAAGGCAACTGGAAGTGTCTGACAGATTTTTAGTACTGAAGAAGACTGTGCTGATTCCTGAATGTTAAATGAATACAGTGTGGTGAATTTGTGTGTGCATGTACCCCCATATTGAAAATACTCAGCAACACGTTAAACCTCCTGGATGAACATGGAAGAATGGAAATCTCTGAAGGATGATCGTTAACTTACCATAGAACTTGAATTGCGATAGATTCTGAAGAAACATCTTCCTGATTAAAATGTGTTTTTTTCTGTAGGTGAGAATACAGGAGATGGTGAATTAGATCTGAGTGGGATCGACGACAGTGAAATAGATCGGGTAAGGTGCCCTCTTATCCTGGGTGTCTCTGCATTTGGATATCTGAGAAAGACAAAATGGTTCTGATCTGGTTTATCCTCTCCCCCACTGCCTCTTCACTCTGATCCATAGAGAGGTTCGAGTGATTTCGGTGATCTGAGATCAAAACTAATGTTCATGCAAGCCTGTGAATTTGGCGTTCCTTGCCCAAGTTATATATATATGAGACTGCTGCTGCTGTTCGCTCTTACCGTGCTGGAATAATTATGTTTTAGAATGTCTTTTATTCTGAAGAAGGACTTTGAAAAGTTTGGTGGAGCTCTAAATTCATTATTTAATTAAGATTTATTCAACATAGAAAGCTGCCATGGAAACCAAACTATAAAACCAGCATGTACAGCTTCTGTGTTCTTTCAAAGATTTCTGTAACGTTTTCTGGACTTATTATTATTTGTGTGGCAGTGAAAGATACCCTTTACCGTATAGCCTGAATATGACAGACAGACAGCTGTGGAAGACGGCTTGTTGAAAGCCACACAGCAGGTCAACGCTTGAACACGCGACAGAGTCCAGCTCCCCCTGACTCTGAGCCTGATGCCCTCTCCAGCCACCACGCTGGTTTAAAGTGTAATTTGAACAGATAATGCCAATGCTGAAAACTCCTTTTGGGGTAGAAAATCATTGAGAGCGGTGAGGTCATGTATAAGTTACTGATCTGCAGAACATTGTTGGCGATGGATGAAGGAGCAGGAAAATGCTGAGCTTGACTTCAGCCATGAAGTAGTTTTTGCTCGGCTGGGCGTTAGGAAGGGTCTTGTGAATCGAGCAGACGTGGTATGGAGGGAGCGGGGAGGCTGAAGGTTTTCAATATAGCTAGTCCATAATTTAAACAATCATGGGGGAAGAGCAAGCACATTTTCTCCTCCTCCTAGGCTCTGTGATGAGGTCATAACTCTACTTTTATGATCTCATGTTCATTTCCATTGCAATAGACTGTAATATTGTAAGCCCAAGATTATGAACTCTCTAAAAGTGTAAGAAGGATGGATAACTGAGCTAGGAGGAAGCAAGTTTTACTATTATGGCTCACTTTTAATAGAAGCAGATGAAAGAATGAAAATATTGGTCTGATAAACCGGGACTTGCACAGCTGTTTGCTTGCCTTGTTTGCCCTCGGAGGAAGGACTCCTCCCTGCATTAGTTTCATTTGACTGGACTTATTTTTTCTCATAAAATCCTATATATACATTTTACTTCAGAGAAAATCTCAAATGCCTAAACCCATAAGATGGAGAAATCTCAAATTGTTTTTCTTGCACTTAAACATCATTTTACAAATCTTAGGTCTGCTGCTTACAAATAAAGTGTCTTGTTCATGAAGGATGACCCAATTTGTCTTCTCCGTTCTGCAGAAGTTCTTTAGTCCCAAACAGCATCAGCTGTAGAGAATTTTTGTTTCATGAACAGTTGTGCTAAATACTGGGTTTATTTTTACATTTAAGTAATTGAAGAGGAGATCTATCTACCAACTTGCCAGCCTGCCTGCTACCTACCTGTTTGTTTATTTCTGTAATCCATCTGAATAGTTCTAGATGTGTTTTACAGCTCCACACCTACTAATGATGTTACCAAGACTAAGTGGAGTTAACTGAAAAAAGCCTACATGTGGTTACTCCCAACTCTCTAAAATGCAGAGGACTGAAACTCCAGCAATCTAAGCTGGTTTCATTCACACAGATGTGGCCATTGAACTAATAATCTCAGTAACTGTGCCTAAACCTTTGCAGAAACCTACTCAGAAGACACATGTTTCTGTTTTGGTAGCACAGGGCAATGGTTCCCATACTGTTTTGAATTACAGACCACCATCAACACACAGAATTACTTGCAGACGATCATGTTGTCATGATACCCTCCTCTATCATCTGAAAAAGATCATAAACCCAGGATCATTTTAGGTTAATTACAGACCACGTACGATGAGTCCTGGATGGTTTTTGGTCACCCCATCATAGTTTGGAAACCAAGCACTGTTTTTTGAAAACATGTCGTTGTTTTTTTCCAGCTTTAGAAGTTACTAGAAATGCTCTCTGAGTGTCACATCTCAGTCATGTTTTCTTTCATTAATGTATTTTTAAAAACGGAATGTGAATTGACCTTGCCAGTGGTTTTTCAATTCAGTTTTGCTCTATGGTTTTCAAGTTGATTTCTGAAAGTAGATAAACTTGTTTTGTCTTTTAGTATATACTTAACGAAACAGAAGCTCAGATAAAAGCAGAACTGTGGATGAAAGAAAATGCAGATTACTTGAAGGAACAAAAAGGTAAGTATATAGGACTGAAATTCTCCTTTTGGCCAGTGTTGCTAAAATATGCAGTCTGTGTTATCTTCATGCTGGTTACCCTTTTGTCATCTTTCAGAAAAGGAAGCAAGAATAGCAAAAGAGAAAGAACTTGGGATTTATAAGGAACACAAGGTATTAAACTGTGTGCTAATTGTGTCTGTTTGAAAATGTCCTGGAAATTCATTACATTTGCTGATCAACTCCATGTAGGATGTATGGGCATAATGGTACAGGTCACCACTAAACGAGCAAAAGCTGTTGTATCTCTACCTGTTATTGAATTACAAGGCTGTAATTTTTCAGGTGGTGAGTAAAACACTTTCTTGCCCAAACTTTTATTTTAAATTACTATTATGAGAAAATTCTGTGCATGGCAAAGTCAGAGCTAGCTCTTTGCATTTATGATTGCTGTCCTAATTGCTTGCTTATTTAAATACAGGTCTTAAGACGTGCCTTTTTTTTTTTTTTTTTTAACGTGTGCATGGGGAATTTGTTTGTACTTGCCATAACTTCAGTAGCTTTCTTTGCTCTTACAATAATGATTTCTTTATGAAGAACTGAATAGATCCTTGTTACAGTCACTTGAAGGAATATTTTGTTCTACCTTTCATAAAGAATGCGACAGTTATGTTAACAAATGGCATGTCCTGTCTCCATGTTTAGCAGTTTAAAGAAGCCTAATTGGCCGTATATTCACAATTTATGGCATTAATATTTTGTGTAATTGAGCAAGTGACAAGTCAAATCTTCCACACGCAACTAAAATCCATGTTAGTTTTTAGTGCGTATATCCTCTATCTTTTTTCCGACTAATGCAAAAGACAGAGTTTCCTACTTCCCCTAGGTATTTCAACAATAAAAACAAAACCAGACAATGAAATACTGTTTTATGCTTCAGAGTTTCTCATTCATCCTGCACTTACGCAGACGTGGCAGTCTACCAGCAATTTTCAAAATTGTGTAACTCATTTGCACCGCCAAGTAGCCCAAACACCCGCTTTTTTGTTTGGGCAACACAGGAGTTTTTCTCTAACTCTGTATCATTTCTGACAGCTCGAATAGAACTTGATTAATATAGTGCTTTCCAATTTCAAGGTAGCACTTGACCCATGTAGGTAAACAGAGGGCCTATTATCCATTAAAAAATAAATCTCCTGCAGAGCTTGGTGTTAAAACCTTCCTTTGAAAAGGAAGATGTCAAATGAGAAACAGAGGTTGGTTTTTTTTTTTCCCCGTACCTACCCAGGCATGGGACACGGCTAGAAATGTTCTCCGGTGTCCTTTCTCTTTGTCTGGCTCTGCACAGCGTCAACCTCCGCAGCGCAACGCTGGGCTTGGGCTTGCAGCGTTTGCCTGGGAAGGGCGGTTGCAGGTGACATTGCCGCTGTGCTTGTGTGTCTGCAGCCTCCTGCTTCCTATCCGTCGGCGTTAATGCCAGTCCACACTTAGAAAGCCGCTGCTGATATTCTTGGCCTTTTTCAGTGTGGAGGAGGAGTTGGGTAGATGCTCTCCCACGCTGCATTCGGACTTGATGTAAAATACCATTGCAGTTTCGATATGGAGTTGTCAGTGCTTAGGGGAGTCGTGACCCAGCTTGACTCTAACTTTAAAGGCAATTTTAGCGGGGAATTTTCTTTGCTTCCATGCTGGGTGATGCTATCAGGGTCCTTGTTCCTGTAACAGGAGTTCACTCCCTTCTCTTTTTTTCATGTGTGAGAAATGGCCCATGTTTCTTCTTTGGCAGCATTACAAATATTAAGTAAAGAATTTGTAATAAACCGTGTGGGCATTTGGCAAAAAGCAAACACTTACCTCTCGGAGAAAAGAGACCTCTCGGTCCCATCGAGTGGCAGGAGAGGGAGTGCTGGCTTAGCTTGGCCGCATCGCCTGCATCCCCGCATCAGCAGCACCTGAGCCAGGACTGCTGAACTGCAGCTCGCCCTTCTGCTTCACGGAAACTTTGTTTGTATCTACATCACTAATTTTATATTTTAATTAAGCCAAAGAAATCTGCAAAGAAGCGGGAGCCAATTCAAGCCAGCACAGCAGGAGAGGCAATTGAAAAGATGTTAGAACAGAAGAA
The DNA here is from genome assembly GCF_026419915.1 of Harpia harpyja. Lineage (NCBI taxonomy): Eukaryota > Metazoa > Chordata > Aves > Accipitriformes > Accipitridae > Harpia > Harpia harpyja. The sequence continues at coordinate 74,546,473 of NC_068942.1, read as the reverse complement.
AATCTCAAGTAAAATTAATTATAATGTGCTAAGGGACCTGAACAGCAAAGGAAGTAACACACCAAAGAAAGAGGATGACAGCACTGATGACAGCACCAACACCAAGAAGCTGTCAAGAAGAAAATCTATTGCCAGTAGGAATATAGCCAACCCTGTAAACAGTGTGGGAAAAAGGTACTGCAATTGTTCATTTATATCTCTGTCTGTGAGACTGTCTATGTATCTTTCTGAGCCAGACAATGTAGGGACTGAAACATTTGTTTGAGGCTAAAATAATGTCGGGGCTCTGTTTTTATTTATTTTGCCTGCAGTGTCGCGGCGACACCTTATTTATAGTTCATGTATCAGAGGTCTGCTTTGGTGGGAGTTAATCATCCTGAAGCAAAAAAAAAAAAAAAAAAAAAAAAATCAATGGAAATTCATATACGTGAATCTTTCAGCCGGGGACACCTTTTCTTCATGTAATCCTGACATTTGCCGTCCTTCCTTTCTAAGTTGTCTGTATCAGCTGACATGACACTAAACATTCGAAAGCTTTGGCTTTTTGCTTGATTTGAAAAATATAGTTCCCATCTGTTTTGACAGCTAGCTGTTTTGATTAGCTTTTATTTTAGTTTTATTCCAAACTTTTGTTGTTAATTGATGACACAAATATAAAGCTTTACAGTAAATACGCTTGTCGGTTTTCTGGTCTGCATTTGCAAATGTTTTATAGTGTGATGAAAGCTACTATTTTAATGAGTAAAATATTCGACTTGCTGGGCAGATTTGTAGCGTGCTGTAAAGTATAAAAGGAGATTGATGTGTCCTATCTGCAATATTCAACTATTTTATTCATCTTCAGTTTATGAAATCATTTTGGATGATCATTTGAATTGTGTCTATATATAGTAATTCCTTACTTAGGTGTTATTTATTTATTTACTGCCTAAAAGACATAGGTTTTTTGCTTCCAGAAGTATAGGCCAAATGCCACAAGGAAATTTGGGTATTTTAATTCTGATACGTAAGATGATGTCTTTGCATCATAGTTCAGATTTAGGCATGTGTTGCAACCGGGTAAAGGACCAGGGAGGACAGGAGGGCAGCCAGGCACAAGGTGCAAGAAATCATCTATTCGTGCAAGAACGGGAGACATAGGATACCTGAAAACGTGAAGCTGGGAGGGTTAGTAAGCACACATCCCTCAGAAACTAAGCAAAATAAGGATGACTAGACCCAACCCCTTATTTTGACTTCATTTGACAGCCAAGCTTTGGCTTTGGCATTTGGCTTCTCACCCAAAATTGAAGACCGTGCTGCTGGCCCCACTGTCACCGGGATACAGGTTTTTGCAATGTACCAAGCATCTTTACTTTCTCTGCTGTACCTTCTTTATTCTGTATTTTACCAAGATAGCTTCATCCTTGTTCAACTTCTCACCCTTAATATCAACAGCTTTGCTTTCCGGTTCTTGACTTGCAGTGGATTTTAGTCTCTTCTGTAAGTTGCTACTTAAGGTGATGTCTAATGACCCAAGCGCATAAGTTTTCCACTAATGAAGGAGAGTGAAGATACACCGAGGATTAACTAACAGCATTTAGCCTATGCTTTATTTGGATTTAACAGGTATTAATGAATCGTATTTCTGGTATTTCTAGTAAAAATATAGCTGATTCAGTAGTCTGAAATGCAATGCTGCGATGGGAAGTAGGGGCTGGTAAGGATCCCAGTTGCCTTTCAGAGCTCAGCAGTAACATCCACACTCGAGCTGCTTTGCCACATCCGAACCTTGTCGCTTCTGAGGTTTGCAGAAATGTTGGGCACTCGGAGCTCCTGTTGAAGTCAGCATGTTAAACTCTTAACAGGTGTTAAACTCTTTGGAAAATCATGCCATAAATATTTAATTTAACAGTGGTGCAACTTGAAAAGGTTTCTAAATAAATACAAATCAGTATTTTCCAAAAGCAGCTAATAAAACATGTTTATTTTTCCTCTTGAGAGCCTAAAGTACGTCCTTAAGATGCATAACAGAGTTTCCTGATGATGATTAGCAGATCTCGGATACAATGAATTTTGCAGCAGAACACTTCAGAGGAGGTTGGGGATACATGCAGATATGTGAGTTAAGAAGATTTTGCACTCCCAAAGTAGGCAGTGTTCCTGCTTCAATAATATCAAGGACTTGGCAAACCATTAGTTGGGCTTTTTTTTCTTACAATTAAAGATTTATGACATACTTTTGATTTTTTTGCTAGTAGTCTAAATGCCATGCCTTTTAAATCGCATGCATAAATTTCTGTGTTCTGCATTGTTCTTATATGCCATGCATTCATTGCCTTTGTTCAGCATTGTTCCTCTGAGAGGTGAATGGCTAAATACTTACCCAGTGATACAAAAATCATGGTAATTTATATGCAATTAATAATAATAAAAACCCTGAGCACTGCTCATTAGAAAATGAATGAAGCACATAATGTATCTTTCTCCAGGAGGCATTTGCAGAGATCTTGCTAACCATTTGGGTTTGTAGTGATTTACAGTCCTGCGTGTTTATCTTTATATGTCTTAAATATTTAGTAAGCTGCATATGACTGCAGTAGCACCTTGCATAACCATGCTTTGATCAGGTCCTTTAGTTCATCTGAGTATAGTCAGATTTTAGAGAGCTACTGATTTAGTCCTGATCCCAATTAGAAGGTACCACTACCAAGTTACAGGGAGCTTTACAGACTACGAAAGGAATACTTGTTCTTGGTGATTAAAGCAGCACTCCTGTAAAGGTATAAAATTAGGAAAGTAGTTTGTTTTTTTTTTTAATAAATAAGTATCTTTATTGCTTTCCTTTTGCCAGCCAAGATTTTACATACCTCACCAGGATTTGGACAGATGATGCAGCTAAGTTTGTCATGTGTCATAGAAATCGTCTTCATATACAGTATGTAGCACCCTGGAAATAGGAAGTTGATCTTCATCTTTCTAATTGCCCCTTGCTATAAAACACTCTGCGCTGTTATTTCCGCATAGAGGACTTCAGATTATCTGTAAAAAAAATGGTTACCCCAGCCACACTTGGTGCAGTCTCTGGGTGGTTTTTGTTTTTTTAATATGACATAAAGTAGCAGTTACAGTGTTAGTCAGTTAAAATATTGAAAAAGCTTTTGTTTACTGATGTGATAATGGTAAGCAAATTTTACAGTCTTGTAAAAAGTTGTTGATTTGCAATAACTTTATAAAGAGCTGGAATGCTAAGCATTGTCCCAGGAGCATGCTTAAACTGGATATTCTTTCAGTTGGTGGCCCTTTATTAATACAGCTTTATTGTTACTATAATGACTTAATGGTTACTTGGATTCCAAAGACGATATAGTTTATCTATATACTATTTCATAGAAAATCCTAATTTTGAAATCTCAGAAATGGTTGGTATTTTCTGAAATTCTGTTAGGAAGATACTTCCAAAGAATTCTTCCAAAGATCATGCAGATTTCTCCTTTTTAGATAAGTATACATTATATACATCAATATTTTCAGAAGCAAATTGGATTTTTGAGCAGGTTTCTTTACCATGAATGCTGTGCAACTTCTTGAGTTTTGGAAAAAGACATGTTTTTCTCGGACACATCTCCCAGAATTATACTGGGGTTTTACTTATTGTATCTGTAAAGATGGTAGAAGACTAGTAATGACAATGTAAGTAATTTTAGGGAATTTTATGTTGTGTAAATGTATTTCATTACATTTCTTAATGCGTTTTTGTTCCAGTGAGTATCACGATTGGTGTTCCATACGCAAAAGCCATTTCATTCTCTGTGTGTTCGAGATATGATACAGTGGATGTTACCATAATAGATGTTGCAACTTTAATTTCAATTACCAGTTGCACAGTTTATTTTCACTAATGTCTTCTGTGCATATGAAGCATAAGAATAATATGTTGAACTCCTAGAAAAGAACAATTGCCACTTTGAACTACTTAAAACCTGAACTCCCGTTAGAGCTGTGCCATGCGCTGGAGCTCTTCAAGTCCAATAAAGAGGGATTTTAGGACTGGAAGCTTTTGGTTAGAAGCTTAATAATTTATTTTATATTTACTTGAGCTGAATCTTACTACATTACTTGTGAAGTGAAATGTGTTGTACCAAGAAAATGTAGGAACAAGAAAGCTTTCAAGTCACTACTTTTTAAAAATTTTAAGCCTATTTATTGCTATGTGCTTGAAATTGGTAATGATATCAGAAAAGACAAGTTATATTATGGGGGGAGTAAATGTGTCAAGTTAATCTCCTGAAAAATTTGCCTTGGAAGAAATGAAGCAGGACTGTGAAACACAGCTGAATCCGTTGTAATGAAACAAGGTTGTTCTGAATGGAAGCATATGAATATATAATAGAAAACCAAATCATGCCTGCTAGGAATATGACAAAAGCCCTTGGCAGAGATCTCGGATTTGATTAGATTTGGAAATTCACCTCCAGATTCTCTCCGTGGTCTCACTTGTATTTATCGACTATCCATTTTGCTAGCAGACGTTGGCACGTGGCTCCACCTGTGCTTTGGAGCCATGCAATCTGGATATTGTGAACTGTGCGTTTACAGTACCAGGGACTTGTTCTGCTGCTCGAGTTCCTGCCCTGGGCTGCACACTTTCAATTAGCATCTGCTCTGGCTACATTTTTGTTGGCTTTTCAGTGGGTGTCACGACCCCAGAAAAATCCCCTTGATTATTAGGGAGAATGTACGTAATACTTTTCTACAGCCTAGCATTTGACATCCCATTTAACCTGATAAATTACTTGGTACTTTCTTAGCTCTATGGGAATCACATTCCCCCAGGGGGATAAAATATGGGCAGAAGCCTAATTTAGGTGCTTTGGAGGAGCCTGACAATCCCAGCTCCCACCCTCGTTTACAGGCGGCCCTTTCTGGTGTCCAGAATGTGCATGTTACTCTGTAAGGTGGAAGTTTGTTTTGATCTCATTGGCTTTGCCAGATTATTTTTGGTAAAATTATGGGAGGGAGGGGGCATGGGGTGCTATTTATCACACCCAGCCTGAAAACTTTGTCTTCTCTTGTTGATGCTGCTGATGTCCAACAGAATCTGTATTTCTTTCACCTGGGGAATAAGGAGGGAAGAAGGCCCTAATCACCTGTTTCCCTGTCATCCAGGATTATTGATAACGATAATCCCTTTATTTGTAGTTTTATTGTTCCGGCGGGTGGAGGTGGTGTGCTGAGTGCTGAGCTGCGTCCTGGCTGGGTGCTCCTACCTCAGCTACGAGTCCGATTGTCCTGAAGGCTTATTCTACGTTGGCCGTGGCTTATAATTTATTTTTATAAATCCAAAGCAAACAGATTTTTTTAATGTACAATATTTTTAGTTTATTTTACATTATGAGACTGGTATTTGTGGCAGGGAGGAGCATGAGCTCATGTTTTCCAGATTAATTAGATCAATCCAAAATGGCGTGAAACAAAGCTCAGTTTAAATAATCCAAGGGATTCCTGGGTGTCTGAAGTCCCCGTGTTTGGCAGATACAAAGCTTTTGAGAGAGCATCTTTTCCATGCTAACCTTAGTGGTATGCATTCTCTGTACAAATCAGCCCTTTGAGATGGGATCTTAAGGGTGGTTTTATATGCTTTAATTTTTCCACCATGTATTTGTATTTTTCAGAATTGCCTTCAGCTCTTTGTCTAATTTACCTTTGATATCCTGTTTTTCTCTCTCTACTTTGGAGTCTGTTACATGGCTTGGAATTCATGTGTATTTACTCAAAGTGAGATATTAAATTTTATTTCTTGTCTTGTGCTGCTTCAGGTCCTCTTTTATATGTGACTAATGCACTAGCACCGATTTCCTGCCTGGGATAAAATTCCTTGCAGAAGATACTGGGAGTACTTATTGAGGTGGTAGTTAGGAGTTTCTTCTATAGCTTTATTATTATTTGGTTGGTATTTTTGGTGTTTCCTCTGGAAGCAATCTCATGTTGGCTACGGGATTAACTAGAGTGTGATTCCTGGGTATAAATGTACACGTGGTGGGAGCCTTCCCGTTGAGCATGTGGAGTCAGCTTTTGGTTTGAATACTGTGTACGTGGTAAATAGATTCTCTAACCACTTTGACATAACTGTTTTCTTATGTGATCTGCACTTTGAGAATTTCTTTGGAGTGTAATTTTATGTATGTTTGTGCTTTGCTGTGGTATATAATCATTTAAATCAAAGGTTAATCAGAATGATTAGTCATTTTGAACAGGAAAACGGTGACATTTGATAAGTACCTCCACTTAAAATAAATCTTACCAGTATTTTCCAGTCTTGTAACTTTTAGAGGGACAAGCTTATACAAATTATGCTTAGTATTTTATTTACAAAAAGCAAAGCCAAGAAAAAATGAATTCAAGACTTCCAAAGTTCTGCTTTTCAAGGCATGCATCTCCTTATTAAAGTTAGCTGGACAGGGGAGAGCTTTACGAATGACCTTGAAAGGAGCTGACACATGCATTTACTTGTTCACAGTTGATTTGAGGAGTTGATCTAGTAAAGCCTGTAGTGATGTTGTAACCTGGCTAATGCTGCAGGTTACTGCTGTTCATATGAGCTAAGAAGCCTTTTGTAATAAGGAGATAAATCAGAGGCAACAACTGGAAAGAAATGTATCTGACCCAACATGTTTTAAAATGAGTGTGTGTTTTTAACTTCTGAACGCTGAAATGTGATGACCAGCAGTCTTTCCTTCTTCATTAAGCGAGGACACAGGAGGAAAAATGTGTTTCTTCTGTGTGTAGTACCACGCTCCTGAGCAGACATGGAGTTAAGCAAATGCCACCGAAAGACTTGGGAGACAGGAGCTAGCACACTGTCCAAGGAATGGTGTGGCAGGTTATCCCTTTACCCTCAAATTCATTTCTCTTGGCACTGAGATAGAATAGAAGGATGGGGAAAGAATTTTTTTTTCCCCAAAAAACAACAACAAAAAAGAAAAAACAGCTGCCCAAACCCATCCTTCCAGAAGCTGGCAGGTGATTGTCAGGATTTGATGTTTATTCTGATTACTCAGGCTATTTTGAAGATCAATTCCCCCTGATACCAATGACAGCATTTTTCTTTCACATCTGATGGGCTTGATGCCCCTGAAAATACAGGCATATTAAACGCTGAAACATGTATGGATAGTGTTTCGCACGGCTGTGCTCTGCACCATTGAGTAAGGAGCTCCTTTCCAGCCATCGCCCGGCACAGCTCTCATCCCCAGCCTGCAGAATCTGGGTGTATGTGTGCTGCTGCTGCAGGAGCTGCTTCTGCCGCTGATTCCCAAGTCATTTCGGCAGCTATTCCAGCAGCTCTGCACTTTTCTGTCACACAGCATTGGTTTGTTAGGGTGAGGTTACCAAAAAGCTCATTCCTTCATCCTTCATCCCTCAATCCTTTCCTTCCTCCTGCAGGAGGAGAGTTACAGAATCATTTCCCCCTTTCACGCCTGTTCTGCCAGTGAGTTAAGAGAAACGAAGTTAAAGGTATTGTGGTTTAACCCCAGCCGGCAACTAAGCACCAGGCAGCTGCTCGCTCACTCCCCCCACCCAGTGGGATGGGGGAGAGAATCAGGAAAAAAAAAGTAAAACTCGTGGGTTGAGATAAGAACACTTTAATAGAACAGAAAGGAAGAAACTAATAATTATAATAATAACAATAGTAAAATGACAATAATTAATAACAATAACAAAAGAATTGGAATATACAAAACAAGTGATGCACAATACAAGTCACTGACTGATGCCCAGTTAGTTCCCAAGCAGCAATCCCTGCCCCCGGCCCACTCCCCCCAGTTTATATACTGGGCATGACATCACATGGTATGGAACATCCCTTTGGCCAGTTTGGGTCAGCTGTCCTGGCTGTGTCCCCTCCCAACTTCTTGTGCCTTTCCAGCCTTCTTGCTGGCTGGGCATGAGAAGCTGAAAAATCCTTCAGTTAGTATAAACAGTGCTTAGCAACAACTGAAAACATCAGTGTGTTATCAACATTCTTCTCATACTAAATCCAAAACATAACACCATACCACCTACTAGAAAGAAAATTAACTCTATCCCAGCTGAAACCAGGACAAAGTTTTTCTAGCTTGTTATGTTATTAAAATGGAGTATTTTTCCTAAGAATCCCAGTTTCAGATTTGTTAGTTTTTGAGTACTGGAATAAATCGCCAACATTTCAATATGGCAACTAACCTACCTGTATTTTCAATCTGTAAAATATAATTGGACAAAAATGCCCCTGGAATAGTTTAATAGTAGGAGAATAATGGAAAGAAGCCTTCTCAGTGTGAACTGTACCAATTTCTGTAAGTTCAGTGATACTGCAAATCATCTCTAGTTGTACGTCATTCATTAAGAGCATTCAAATTTTATAGTACAGACATTTAATGTCAAAATTTGGTTTAGTGTAAGGATAAGGGAACATGGTCTGCTGGGACTACAGAGGAGTGTTCCTGAGCTGTCATTTATTTGGACTTACGAGAACCTTTGAGAAATAATTATAAATAAACCCTTCAAGATTGGGTGAGGACACATCTAGGCTTGTGCGAGTGTTTCAGCAGTAACAAGCATCTGCCAAATCCAGTGCTCGGTTCCATTTACCCCAAATTATTAGAATGCCTTCAATTCAAAACCGAAAAGGCATTGATCTGGCTCGACCTCATGGCCCAGACCCAGGTCAAGTCTCCTTATTTTTACAGCAGCCTTCTTGTTTGTTTAATATAAATTGGATATTGCTTTTCCGCCTCCCACTAAAGAAAATCGTCTCCTTATCGGATTCCAGGGGAGGTCAGCTGGGCAGCACAAAAATGCAGAGGGGATTTTTGTGACTGTCTGAAATAATTTCATCTTGTGTTTTAAGACCAAATAGGAGCAATTTTAGCCCAGAAGATAATTTTGTGTGACAGCTGGATTGCGAGCGCCTTGTTTATCTATGTTCTCATTTTCAGGTTGGTTATAAGAAAATGCTCTGCGAGCTTTTTTCTTGCAAATTACACTCAGTAGGTCTAATGGGAGCTTAATATAAATATGTATGCGCAGTCTGTTGAACTTTAATAGCGTGTTAGCAAAAATAGTTTTGTGTGATGTGGGGGGTGAGAGGAGTGGGAAGAAACAAAGAGATCGAAGTGTTATGGTTCTTGTTATCAAACCCTAGAGGTGCATGTCCTGCTGTCACGGCTGAGAGTGCTTCAGCGCTGTGAAATGCTCGTTCTCAGTCTGGAGATTTTTCCGATTTATTTCTTTGTGTTTTCATGGGTGGAAAATGGTTGGTTTCTGAATTGATTTTCCTTTGACCCTAGTCCAGCAGGGTCTGCTTGTTGATCTTTGCAGTATATGTCTGCTCATTTTTTTAGTATAAACCAAGGGAAGTGTGTGTCTGATGTGTTTTAGATGTGCAAATGAAGTTGAGTCTTCAGTGAATATTTATTAAATGTTGAAGGAAAAGGAACAAAACAAACAAAAAGTTAACTTTTCCTCGCTAAATATGGCATCAGTTATTTTATCAAGACTAATAGCCAAACTAGGAGAGAAGGCACATGAAGCTTCTTGTATCTTGATGTTTGCATGGATTGCCAGACCGGATAGCTGGCAGTCATTATGTGGTTATGACTGCAGTTCTTTCACCGTGGCTGGGTAAAGTATTGAAAAGTTATAGCAGTTTGTTGCAAAACTTGAAGTACTGTTTGTTCACATAATATTTAAGAGCATCTACATAATTAGTTTTAAATTGGCCGGTGTGCTATAACTTAGTCATTTATGCAAGTGCTGTTCCATTACCCAGTGATGCTTCTGGTGTGCTGACTGATTTCAGTTTTACCTTGCTGCAGTTGTTAACTAAATATAGGATGAAACGTACTGAGATAACTTCTAAATGTGGTCTTGGAAGATATGTGTAGCAAATTTAACTTTTTCTTCTGTTGTTGAATTTCCAATTTACTGTTAGTCAGAAATTTCTGCCCAGCGTTTTCCCCTTCCTCCAATGCAACACAACGATAGATTGAACAAATCCATTGCTATGTTTAGGATATGCAGAAACCAAGGAAACTTCCCCACCCGCTCTAGATCAGCCCATCTCCTTCTCTTCTCTCATACAGACCCCTTCTCAGCAGCCATCAAAAACTGTAGGTGATTGGAAACCTTTCCGTTCAAGCAGGACTGTGATAGCTGGCAGGGAAAGGATACAACGAGGCTAATATAGCCCCCAGCGTGACATGGCGTGGTAGATTTGAAATCTGTATTGATACTCAGAGTTGAGTGCAACCTTGCTGAATTGGAGCACTAGAAGATGCTTGGACATTGAGAGCTCTCTCAGGCCCCATACAGAATAGAAGTGTTGGGCATGTATTTAATAGTCTGTTGTCTCTTTATTCAGAAACGGTTTTAGATGTGGTATTTATGTGAAAGAAATATATGCTACTTTACAGCATAGTGTTCTTTTAAGAAATTATCAACATATTTAATCTGAGTGTTTTGAGGTCTGAAGTATGAAGGACACGCATACAAAACTGGAAGCGGAATGAAGTGGCTGGCATATTTATTTTGTAAGGTTATCTTTGCCTGTCTAGAGTGGTGACATGGTATTTTTAATAGAAAAAAGGCTTTGCACACTTCTGCATGAATTTTATCCTGCACCAATAAAGAAACAAAATAGTTTGGAGTCCTAACTAAAACTACGGCTGCTGAAGTTGACCGAGACAATCGTCAGATTAAAGCTGTAGTTGAATCAATCAGTCATCTGATGAAATAATAATGGAGATTAAAGTCAACAGTGAATCAAATGATGAGGTGAGGAGAAGCAAGACAGAAATCAGGGTGCTTTAAAACACATGACTGGTTATTACAAGGCAGCATTGCCTGCTGCCCGGCTCCTGGAGGCAGAGACGGGCCCTTCCAGTTTGGGCTTTAGTAAGTCGATTTAAGGGTTAATTCTGTGCCTAAAGGTGCTACTTAATTGAAGCTGGTTTAGACACTTGTTCTTTTTCCTGCCAAATGAACTGTGTGCAAACAATATTGGCTTAAAAATTTGATATGCAAATATAGCACATATTAAACATGTTTGCACTTTATTCATACCTTTTGAAATAATACAGAAAAAAATGCTGGGAACAGAGTAGAAGAAAGGTGAACTCCTTTGTGTAGGTTGTTTGTGGAACAAGGTGGGTAGGAGAGCAGCTCGGAGTGCTCATATTGCTGATGGATGCCTACTGTGGGCTTTCTTTAGGTATTCCTAAGTCAGGCTGTACCCTCTGGGGTCTCTCCTCCTACTCTTCCTCCTGCTCCTTCTCCTCCTCTGGACAGTGTCTAGGAGATCAGGATCATTAATGGCTCTCAGTGTTGTGGCAGTGCAAAAAAAATACCTTTTGCTGATGTGTTCATTCGTGATACTGCCTCTGCCACACCTCTTCAAATATCTTCTAAACGCTTTGGTGAAATAAGAGCTTGCTTTGCTTACAGCCTGGTCCAGTCCAAATGTGATTTTGCCCTTTGGGCAATCTGGAATATAAAAAAAATTATTGGACCTTACTGTCAGACTTTATATAACTTATTTTTATTTTTAAAGTCAGAACATATATATTCCAAAAGTATAAGAGAGAAGCTTGCTGAAAAAGCTTCAGTCTTATCATGGGAAAAGTTCAGAGTACCTATACCTTAAATTTCCTTAAATCCCTGTTGGAATAGAACTACTTTTTATCCATGCATCCATATTTTCATTTTCCTATTATTTCTTAAGATATTCTTGGTCCTTTTCACCAGCAAAGCATTGGGGTGATGAAATAATTTGGTTTAACTGGATTACATATGTTGATCTTGTATGGGTCCGATAGACTGTGTCATACATTTCATGAAAATAAACCTAAATTCTGATTCATCAACTCCAAAAGCATGAAATGACAGTACTTAATTCTGTTCTATTACAAAAAAAAAACAAAAACAGAGGGAGGGGAAGCCATGAAGGGAAGAAAAGACAAAGTAAAGGGCTAATTAAGGATTTAAAGCCACAGAGGTTTGGGGTTTTTTTGCAACCAGTGAACTGAGTCCAATGTAAAGTGTGTTGTGTGTAAGCCGTAAGAAATCCTAAATTCTGTATAACGCAAAATAACTTGGTAGCAAGTGACTGACTAGCTAGAGAGGTCTTGGTTGGAAGGGAAAGGTTTCTGTAAAAATAAACCTCATCTCGCTGACCTTTGCCGCGACCCTGGCTGCCTCTCTCTTAATCTAACCTGAAGAGATTAGAAAAACCCTTAACATCAAAAGGAACCATAGACACTATTGTCTCCCCAGTCCCATTGTGTTTAGGAGTGATTTATCAGGAGGCAGCAGCCTGCTCCTGCTCCGGAGCCTTCACCCGCTGGCACCAACAATGGAGCCATGGCTGTAGGTCAGGCTTGCGATCTCCAACCCTGCCTTGGAAAAACAACGCACAGCTCTTAACGTGATGGATGGGAAACCCGACTCCGGGATTCATTTGCCCAAACTTGTTTGGAAGATTTGTTGGTTTTACTGAATCAACATTTTTCAGGTGCTTCCTGTAGTTTGTCCAGGAGTGGATAAATAAGTCCTATTTTGTTCAACTACAGAAAACACGAATGTGATTAAATCACATCGAAAGCTTGTCTTTCAGCACATAGTAATTTCAGGTTCTGGATTTTTTTTAATATATATATAAGTGTGTGTGTGTGTGTGTGTGTATGTATATATAAACACAAGTTTCACAGGAAAAGTTCTTTAAATAGCCGTTGGAGGAAAATGCAGTGTTTATGCATTTATTTGTATCTCATCAGGAGAACTGACAGAGAACATTTCTAAGATCCGATGATTAGTAGGCTGTAGTTTTCTTTTAGCTTTGGCTTGCAATTTAAAATTACTCCTTAAAACATAAGGAGGTCTTAAATTATGAAGCAGTAGGAAATCCTGAGATCCAAGGCGTTGAGTGGGCTTGCAGTATAGTATATATTCATTATTTTGTTGCTACTTCAGTAGTTCACAGGTATTAAGCACAGCATTATATAAACTTTCTGGTGAAGACCAGACACTAGAAAACCCAAGTTTATGGTTCAGCATTTGCTGATAGGATTTGCAACTCAGGGAAGCCCAGATTTAAGATGGTTTTTGCAGGGTACTTGTGAGAGGCCAGCCACAGTAACAGATGCATTTTTGTCTAAATTACTTTCCCTCTCTTTTCAATTTCAGTATCTGCTGATTTCATTTTAAAACCCATTTTAAAGCAAATGAAATAGCTAAGACTTTTTCTAGCACGGTAATCAAGACCTTTAATACCCTACCTCTCTACAGACCAGTTTTAAGAGCTGATGTTTGTGTTGCTGTTGCCTGTGCTGGGCAGGGTGCTGGGCGTACGCTGCGGGATTCATAGTGGAGCTGAGGGTACCTGTACTAGGCTCTACTTTCAAGTAATTTTAAAGGTTGATCAAGATTTTCAGTCTTTTATTGGAAGGCTTCTCTTTTACTAAAGCACTCAACAGCGGAGCTCCTCTCGCCTATGCACTGTGCTCCACATCACAGCTCCAGAGATATCTGGCCAGCTTCCAGTTTAAATTCACTTAATAGGGTAAATCTGAAATGATTTAAACACTCTCAATTTACCACCATAACCAAAGGGTCAAAGCCAGGAGCTGTAGAAGCACTAATATTCAAGAGAGTTTTTAAAGAGGAATTTAAAAGTTACTGCTTTAAAAATGTCATTAAGATGAGATAGGGAATGCTTTGGGTAAGTGATTTCAATCACCCAAGTCTTCTATTAATGGATCACCTTAAGATTTTCTGTACTGTAATATACATAGGGCTGGATTTTGTCCCGCTGACCTCGATGGACTTTGGTTCATGCTGTCAAACGGTGGAGCAATGTGTGTTTTGGTATGTATACAGGCACCACAAAGAATTGTGAGACTCGGTCTCTAACGAGGCAGGTCATTGACTGAATGGATGTTCTCAGGCTTTGTGCACGCTTTTGGAAAGAAATGGTAAAACAATCTACTTAAGAACATCTGAATTTTTGCCAATTTGTGCTACAGCTTTCCCTGATAAGTTACTGAACATGCTGTCTATTACTATTGCTGCAAATATTTTCCTTTCTTTTCTTTTGTGAGACATTTTTAGGATGGGCATCACCCTTGTGTTTAATGATCTTGCTTTTCTTCAGCTCTTATCAAGTGTATCTCAGTGTTATTTATTGTCTTTCTGTCTAACTTAGGCTCTTAGGTACTGTTTTGACTGCAGTCTTTCTCAAAATCTAGAAAAAAGAACCTTTTGTTTTGCATGAAAAGGAAGAAATAGCTGTGTTTTTCTTTTCCTTAGAACTTCAAAAGCACAAAAAAAGATTAAATAGGAAAATGGGGAAAAAATAATTCAGAAACATTGAAAGGTGCTCACTGATTAAACTGTAGGGAACATTCACGTATCTGCCATTCGGTCTCCTGAAGATCAATACTATGAGACTAATCTATGATGCTGCAGCAGTCTATAATAACTCTAACGTATTATCTTTCAGAGTATTATTACTGGAATAAAAATTGCTGTGTTTAAATTTCAAAGATATTGGGATACTCATCCTGGCATTCATTATTTCATAAAATGGATCAACAGTGTTCTCTGTGTGCGCACACAGTTCGATATTCTTTCAAAATTATATTGAAGGGTGATCATGCTGTTCCAGTGATCCTGTCCAGCACAGTTACACTTGGATGGATGCCAAAAAAACAAGCGAAAAAAGCAAGCAAAAACCCAAGCAAAACGTGACTGCTTTGTATCTGATGCTCAGCATTACAAAGGCGTTATCTCTCTCCATTGGGTGATGAAGGGAAGGCAAAGGAGTGTCTGCGTTGGCATGATTTTGCCCAGTGAGAGTTGCAAAACCAGCTTGAAAGTTTTTTGTGTTGAATTGTGGTCTTCGTAAGTTAGATACTGCAAGTTTGTAATTTGGTGAGGAGGGAGAAGCATCTTTAGTAATGTATTTATTGCTGTACTGATAGACAAGTTATGAAGTTTGGGCTAATTATAATTTCCTGTGTCTCCGTAAGTGGATTCGAAATGACTCGTTTGCTCTTGTGCTGTAGTAACTTTTGTCATTTATTCTTTTTTCTTTCAAGCAACTGAATGCCATATTGCCTCTAAATTGGGAAGATATTAGATTTCCTTAGCCTAATCGTAGAGTCTTGTTTTTGCAATTATATTTCAAAACACTGGTGGACGATAGTCTGTGAAAGCAAAAAGACACAATTCTTACTGAGCCTGAATTTAGAAGCTTCTGTTAAAAATACGGTTGTAAAGCAGCCTGTGCCATGAGCAGTGGAAGCAGCGAAGTCTAGTTTTCTACTGGTTGCCATCTTTTTTTCCCTTGGTCATTCCCTGCCTCCCCTGGAACAAGAGCCCCAGCTCTCCTCTGTGAACCTTTCCTGCAAGCAGAGATGGTTTTCTGGTGCGAGGCATGTAGCTGTCGGCCAGCTGATACCTGCGTGGGACGTGGTCAACTCTTTCCCCTTTGGTGGGGGAACTCTTTTGGGTCTGCTCTGCCTACCTCTGATTTTCACAAAGGGCATAGGAACTTGGTTATTTTTGTGACTTTTACCTCTGTTGGATTTTGTGGTCTCCAGACGTTTGGAGGGGTTGGAGTGGAGTGAAAGAGAGAGGGATGGACTTTCAGCATGTTGCGTAGTTATCCTTTTATAATTATATTTTCCGTGCAGTGGAGAATGCACCTTGTGTGTGTAGACAAAGACTTGAAAATAAAGAGTGAATTTCTATTACACAGTAGCTGATTTAATAGGACTTTTGGAGCTTTTAGTGATGGTTTTTTTTGTTTTGGTTTGTTTTATTCCCAACTGAGCAACTATATAAATATCTTCTAACATTTAGTAACTGTTGTTCTTTTGAGCAATTTTCAGGGTGAATCCAAAATCACACCATTGCTAGGGTAAGAATACTCTTTGACCCTTAAAAATGTTTGCATTAAAGTTACCCAATATTGGCAATTAATACATCGGTGTGATGCGTTTTTATCAGCTTTGCTTGTCGCGAACCAAAGGGAGTTTGTCATAACACAAGTCGCTTATTGATGACACAGTTGTCTGTGATTGATTAGAAGTGGCAGATTTATTTCAGCTTCAACTCTTTCCATTAGCATTCCTATCGACCATCTGGCAGTGGAAAACCTCACTTGTGAGATAGACTACGATCTTGTTAAAAAAATTACAAGATTTCTTGGGGCCTTTTTTTTTTGCCAGTGTGCTGATGAGCCAGAGAGTTGTCACTTTTAGTGACAGTTCTCAATGCCTGAAAGGGTTGAGACTGATGCTGGGTCAGCCTGTGACTTGTTTTTAATGGGTTTTAATTATTGCCTTGATCGCAGCAAACTTTTAGTTAATGGTTATACAAGTATAATTTTGTGGGCTTTGTAGCTCTTTCATAGCATTCAGTTGTTGGTTAGAATGAGAAGGAACATGTTGCTGTTTCAGTGGAACAGAGCAAACGACCTTTTTTAAAATGGAACCTACAGAAAACCAGAACTTTTCCTGAATTGGTCGATTATGAAAACGTAATATCATAATCAAAATCATTTGACTGTGCTTAAGATGCCCTAATCAAAATCATTTAAAGATCACATACCAAGGAGGGATGCTTAAGAGGCAAAAAATGAATTCTAAATGAATTGTGATGTTCCAAAATGTGGAGTTGCCTGTATGTCCATTAAATGGTAGATATATGCACTGATATGAGAGAAACACGGAGCTGGCGTACAATGGGCGATGAAACCTCAGGACATTTAGTGGAGCTCCTGCAACATTACTATGAATTACATCATGATCTGAAATGCAGCAGCTGCTCTGGCCCTACCGTCCTCTGATGAGTAATAGCGTATCAGGGCTATCTTTGGTAAACAGCTTTATGGGGCTTTTCTGCTGCAGTGTTCGGCACTTGGAATTGTAATGCTGCCTCTGGCTTCCCACCTGCAGCGTCCTCTGCTCCCCAGAAATACAGCAATTCAAAAGTAAGGCATGAAATCTTGTGGTTAGGACCCTTTACATCTAGATTTTATAGGGGACATTGTAAAGATTAACATTATCTGTGTGTTGCAGAGAGGTGAGGTATGGACAGAGAAAACATATTCTATATTAGTTTCCCTGTATCTGCAGGGTTTGCTTAAAACAATGCTTTTAAGTCTTTGTTAAACATACTTTTTTGAAGGGGGGAGGCTTGAAAGAAATACTTCAGTTTCTCAGAGTGTGATAGATTTCTGTCCAGGATCTCCATAGCTTGACCTTGGTGGCTGTAAATATTTTAAACGGTTCCATGGATATTTCAAGCTTGTTGCTTGTCGAGGCGTAATGCACAAGGGATTTCTTCCTAAATGGGCTCCTCATTGCACTTAGACTCACACAAACATTGCAGCAAGTGAAGGTGTTAAAAAAATATGCGTGAAGGTCAAAGTGACAGGTCTTATTAGGAGATTACTGTCAATAGTTCTTTTGAAGAGTAATCTCCTAACAATTTCTTCTCAATTTTGTATTTGATTTTGGAAATTGTGTTGAGGCAGCATTAAGATTACATAGATGGTAGTTACTTGTGTAATATTTAGCATTAAACAGGAGATGAATCCCTTCTGGTTTTATTTTGCGTCATTAGTAAAGTTTATGCTGGGGGAATATGCAATTTCTGAAAATGAAATGTTTTTAGACAGCAGGGATTATCTGAAACACATACATAATGTAGAGTGTAATTGACTTGAAGGTCTCCTATGTTACCTTTTTTTTGCTCTGAAGTAAGATAATATTGGAGTAAAAATCAGGAGGAAATTTATTCAGCCACTTGAAGGCATTTTGTGGAAGATTAAGATTTGTTTGTTTTCAAGCGTTTCTCAAAAAGTGCTTCTCTTGTCCACTATTTTAATTGTGCCATCACATCTGCGAAAGGTCATTATCATATTCTTTTATACAAGCACGTGTCAAAGCGTTACTCACTTCCAACCATCCGTAGACTATTTGATACAAATGCTTCAAAAATGGAGCTAATAGACAAGGTACCATCCTTGTATCAGAAAGTTTCTTAAATTTCCTCACCTACAGGTTTTTTTTGTCCTACTTACTACGTTTTCTTTCAGAAACAATGCCTTTTGGCAGCTCCTGTTGTATTCATACCGGTTTTTGGATAACTGGCCAGACTTACGCACACCACCATCTCAGTGCACTCTTCTAGATCCCTTGCCAGTTGTCTGCTTGAACACCATCTGTTCCTGGCAGGAGTTACCTTCAAATACCTAACAAAACAGGTCATGGGAAAAACCAAAATCTTCCAGGAGCTAATGGTGTTAACATACCCTGCTTCTCTAACGCTATTAGTATTTTCCTTGTAGCACTTCAGGAAACTTGGTCTATTGAGGCAGATTCTCTTACCCCAAGATCTTTCCTTCTGAGGAGTACCATGTCTGCCCAAGCAAACAGTGAGGACGGTGCTAACTTGCAAGAAGATATTTTGTGGAAAGCTCGAACAATGTGTGAAATCCAGCCCTAGTTCATAATGAGATGGAGAACTGTGCTAATGAAATCTGCAGGAGACAATAAAGTGAGTCATACAGCAAAGATGACTGAAAACGGCCGTGCAAATCAGTGCCACTAAGAAAAAAATATAACTGAGAGGAGGAAATAAAAAAGAGCATCTTGGAAAAAATCCAGGCTAATGCATCCAAAGAAATATAATCTGAAATGCAGACATACATGGGAGCAGAAGCTGGAAAAGCCATAAGGCTGAAAGAGATACAGAGATAGTGGACTGCAAATTAGATATGAGGCTCTACAAAAGGACCAATTTGGGCCACGCATTGGAGAAGCAGCACGTGACAGATTAGGGAGGCATTAGGCCTGTCTTGGAGAACCATTCGCTTCCGTGGATGAGAGAATTGGAGTCATGAGGGTGATTTCAGCAAGAAACAAAATAGTGATGATCTGGAGGAAATGCTGAAACGCTATCCGTAGTGTGATGATAGGAGCCTACGCATACGTAAGCGTGCAAGCATTTAGAGCGTAGATGAGGGAAACAGCAGCATATGGCATGGCAACACTAGGCTGCAACTGAGGAAAAGGCTAATTTCATTGGGACGGCAGAAGGAAAGTCTCAGTGGCGGTAAGGTAGAGTGCCATGTTTGAAGACAGTGTAGTCAAAATACAAGTTGAGCGCCAAATACTGAAGTGACATAAGAAAATCCTTGTCTCTTTTTGGATTTGTATCTGATTAGATTAAGTCTGAATTTGTTCCTTAAGGCACTTATAGACTTGGAGAAAGAGATAAATGGTGATGGTGAAGCATGTACACACTCCTGTGGGTCCTCTGGAGCTGGAGGTGCAATCAAACCAACCGTGTCAAAGCAGAGGGTGCCGCACGTCCCGCTCAGTAATGGGCAGGAGGGGAGGACGCCGGGCTGGCCCAGTTTCATCTCCCTGCGTGGGAGTCGGCACCCTCAGACTTTTTTTATCCGGCTAATAACAGAAGTAGAAGTGCGAAAGGGTTTGAAGACATCTTAAAAGAAGTTTGTAAATCACCGGGGACGGTTTGTTTCTCCTGCGGGAGTTTAGCTGTCGCACACTCCTTGGGGTGGGGAGCAGCTGACAGCTCCTGCCTGTGATGGAGGGGAAGTGCTGGTGCGAAGGGGAGTTGTCTTGACCTCTCTCCACCATTGCTTCTGTTGACCCTGTTAAAGTGGGTTTAGTCCTAAAGAAACAAATCTTCAGTTGCTGTTCTCATAGACGTTTTACCATTTTAAATATGAACAGTTACTTTGACCATCTTTTTTTAGTGCAGCAAGCAGAAGAGGAAACTAAAATTTGGTTTACTGTGATCCTGGATGCAGGTCAGTTGGTCATGTCAAAAAGGTTATATGAAAACAGGTTACTTGGTAATTTTGAAAGTGGTCCAGCTTGCTGCTTAGTAGGACTGCATTTTGCAGTGCCTGATTATTCAAACTTCTTTTTCTAATATTAGCATTAATTCCCTTATAGCAGTATTATAAAGTTGCTTATTTCTCAGTCCTTTTATATGTGGGAGCCTGTCTGTAAGCACAGCAGACAGCTTATCAGCCCAGCAGCCACTGCCGCTTGCCAATACTGTGTGTTTCGTAAATGCTTGCAGTCAGCCTTGAGAGTTTATGGACGTTGGCTTGCATTTCTCTCTGTATTTCACTGCACTGTTTAAATCAGGAGTATTAAAAACCCTGCTAAATTTAGATAGAAGAGGGAATCTGCAAATACACCAGTCCTGCCTCCTCCCACAAAAAATACATCTCCTGGCCAACGAGAGCTGGAGCCAGCCAAGGTGCAAGGGGGCTTGGGGTTTTGGAGGGGCTCTGCAGACATATCGCTAACAGCGGTTCTGTGGGTGCGAAATGAGCCCAAAGGTAATTTATGACCTTGTCAGAGGAACGGAGAGGGAGTATAAGAACCTCCAAAACAGCACTTTTAATAGCTTAGGCTGTGGTGGTTTTTGTCTCCTTTCAAATGTTTTTATTTTATTATATCTGACACCAGTCAAGGAGAGAGGAAGCTCTTTAACCTTAATGCAAATAAAACAGTAGTGCTTTAGAAAAAAAATCTGTTCACTTTATACCTCTAGGCCGACGGTTCTGACAGACCAGAGAATTTAAAAATAAAATTACTCATTAGCTGGGTTTTTTTCTTAATCTGTTTAGCTGTATCAATCCATTTGAAGCCTGATTTTTGCTTAGGAGGAGTAAAAAATTACCTATAGCAATAAATCCATCTGTCTGTCATGCTGTTTATCTGTCTATCTATCTATCCCCTAAAGACTTTAAAATGTTGTTTTTTATTTCTGTATCGTTGCTGAAAATCAATTGTGACATTTTCTGTTTAGGCTGCTAAAGGTTTTGGCAGATAGAACATGGATTTTGTCTTTTGATGGTGAATTCAATTCAGCATTTATTGCGAAGTCCTCAAGTGTTTAAACGTGTGGTGATAGACAACTAAAACTCCTGCGGTGCTAAACTCCACCAGGTCTCTCAGTAGTTCTGCTATTCAAAAAGAATTGGGACTTGTTTCATCTGTTTTTAATAAATGTGAGGCTTGCACGCTCTTTATGTCAGAACTAAAGCCAACTTTGTGTTGCAGTTTGACATGTAGAGTCTTAACTTTTTATTGTTCCTAAAGACACCTACTCAACTTAGGATGTTGTTATCCTTTAAAAATGGTGAGGGGCTTGCGCATCATCGTATCTGAACTGTGATGTTGAAATGTGTACGTGAAAGGAAAGCAAAAGCTGGCCTGCAAAAATGCTGGTCGTGCGAGCGGGTACACACCTGGACTTGCTTACTGGCCAAGGTGGATACCAGCGTTTGGGAGCAATCGGCTTTGGTTGGGTCTGTCATGCTGTTGCTAAAGCTGGGGAGAGTCCAATGGAGTCCTTTTTTGAATATTGGAAAATGAGAGGGGGACAGAGCTGGGTTTGGTGGGTCAGGCGTCAGCATCAGCCTGGCATCTCCCACATCATCTTGGAGAAATTGTTTAGGTGATGCCTACGAGGAAGGGTTTGGTGATGCCAAGCTCCTGAGCTTCCTGGGAGCTGTAACACCCTGTAGGCATAATTTTGTGTCTGAGCTAATGTGCATTAAATACTGTCAGCTGTTAATGGGTGCCATGGAGGTATCTCAGGGATTGGTGTATGGCAGATGAGGGAGGGCTGTTCCAACGTGGTTTTGCCAAACACACTTGCTGTGCCACCAGGAGGACTGATGGGCCAGGAGCCCAGGGTGCGACTGCTGGGACAGCACTCGCTCAATGTCTTCCACGTATTTCTTTTGTCAAGAGATGAGAGCAATCTGTTCCAGGGCTCTCTGCGTGGTGCTGCCATTTGGTAAAAACACCACATCCCTCATATGCCATTTCTGAAGTGTATTTTTTCACTTTTGTCCGGTGAGATGGATGGGGAATTTGAATGTTTGGACTACTTGCATGGACATCATAATTCGATGGGAAGAGGTGGAGGCAATAAATAAGTTCAGTATTGACTGGGTGGATCAACTTTCGCCATTGTTGGCAGTTGTTTTAGCACCTTTGTGTAAAGTGGGCTCATGGCAGAAGCATGTATTTTGTTTATGAGGTTTATGCTGCTTTCTTGCTCGTCTTTTAAGATTTTCAAATAAGGTATTAATATTCAGAAGCACAGAGTTAACAAAAACCTTAAAGGAGCTTTAGCTGTAATTTCCCCATTGAGGCCAGGCAAAACATAACACTTCCAAACTAATACATTCTTGATCTAAGAACGACTGTGAAGGTTCATGTCAAAGGGTCATAAATTGCTACCAAATTAATTTCCAAATGTAAGTCTATCGTGCATGTGTTTAAATTTGATTCAGTTCCTTTAAAACAGTTTACTGTGAAAAGCTTTTTCCATAAAAATATGCACAGTGAAAGTGTTTACGTTACAATATGGCACTTACATTGCATTTAAAAAAAAAAAAAACTTTATACATCTATTTGCTGTAACATTTTACTAACCAACTGAGCAAAGTAACACAGAGATCTGTGGTATCCTGCTAAAAACCCAAGTGTTAGGTTGCCAAATATTGATATTCCCACGATACTTTGTAGACACAAAAAAAACTAAGGCAAACTGGAATGATGCTGTAGTGCTGATAGAGGAAATACAGTGTATGGAGATTAAACAGCTGAAAGGCAGACATTTATTACAAGTGAGTCTGTGCAGACTGTTGTCTTGCTGGGGCCAAGCACTTCTTAAGCATTTGCTGCATATTTTGACCAAGTACAGAATGTAGGAAATCTAAACTTAATGCGCTCAAGACTAACGTTTCTTAAAAAATAGGGGGAGGGTGTCACTGTTTTTTTAAATTAGAAGGTTTTTTTTTAATCTGATGCTTCAGAAATGCCTTTAGAGAGCAAAATGAGCATGGTGATGAAACAGAACATAAGCAAACATGCTGGTTAGATTTAGTTAAAGCTAAGTTGATCATTGATACAAATTTGCATTATTTTCCCAGCACAGCACTTGGTAACAACTTTCCTCGGTGTGCTTTTGTTTCAGTTGACATTTGCTTGAATGGCCAAGTGAGTTGGCAAATTTTGTGCTACTGGTCTTTGAAGTTGTGACTTCAGCCCAAACAGCCTTCTCTTTGTGTATGGCAGGGAGCCCCTTTGCTTTGGAGAGGGATGAGTGCGACACAAAGCCTGGAAAGGGTCCGTACATACCAAGTCTCACAATACTTCTTAGAACTTAAGTAGCTCAGGTCTTGTAGGAATATTGGTTTATTGTCTGTGAATTTTTAATGCAAGGAATTAAAGTTCAAAATAAAAAAAAAAAGGCAGAAGATTAACCTGAAAGTACATTGTTTTTATTGACCTTCAAACATAGGTTAGTATTTAGAAGGATTTAAACTACAGTGGGAATTTACTGTCTTCTCTGTTAAATACAATTGTTATTTCACGACGGGGTTCGAGTGCAAGCTCTCCTAGGTACAAAGAAAGAAGTAGGGATTTGCTTGAGATAGATAGTGTTTGTTTCATGTTTTACTCATTCTCACTAGAGTTGTACTAAAATCTGTTGCATGTCAAAAATTGTCTGAAAAACTTGACAGAATGCGGTGACAAAAGATGACTGATAATGGGAAGGAGGAATTTTATATAAATAAGACAGTGTATAAGTATCTATTTATTGCAGTATTTGCACATTTCATGGTCAATTGAACTCCTTTTACTGTTCACAGTCCATATCTTAATAATTGTGATAGGAACATAGCTTGCACAGCATATATGTGACACCTTCTCAGATGGCCTGATTTCATCGTAGCTGTATATGTCCAAGGGAGCAGCACAGTGCTGAAAGGCAACCGCAACCGTTAGAGCTGTTCTGTATTTCCGTGTACACAAAGTTGAGGATGTGCATGAGCAATTTTCAGATGGAGCCTTGTAGCTGCAGTAATTTTCTTTTTAATGCATCTTCTGTAGCCACTGCGAAGTGGAGAAAACGCCGTTGTTCAGCAATAGGAATAGCTTGCCTTGCTTTTACGCTGACCTTTCTCAGAAGCTGGATTTTTGATGGCCGAAGAACTAAGCACCGCGGGCCACAATTTCTTGGAAGGGATGGGTAAAAAAAAATGAGGCGGAGTAAGGATTTTTAAATAGATCTTGTCACGTGGGTTTTGCTGTGTTTTGCTTTGATGAGGAGTGACTAATTCCCAGTTACAGCAGTTTCGGCCATGTGAATGTTTAAGACTGGGGTCAACCTTCAGGTGAGAGCTTGGTGAAGAGGAGATGTCGGTAGCCATCTGAGTGGGCTGTAAGCCAAGGTGAGGGAAACGTCTTCCCGGCTGAACGGAGCCGCTTCTTACCGTCCCTCAGATCTGCTGGCTGACCTGCTTTTGCAAGTGCCCTTTAACTGTTTTCGAAAATTTCAAAGGGTAATAATTAGCAAAGGTCTCTTTAGGCTGACCTGGCTTGTTTTGACTGAGCCAAATTAGGGACTGGTGGCCCAAGCAGGGCTGCCCCATTCACCGGCCCCATGCAGCCGGCTGCAGGCAGCACAGGCTTCACCTGGAGAGATTTCCTAATTGATCCAGTTAAACCAGCACAAGAGGCTGTGACTTTGAATGAGGTTTCTATTGGTTAATTTGTATCTGTTAACACTAGTATTAGGCTGTATTAAAGCAAACCACTGTTAAATAAGTCTGCTTTGTATGTAGGATCCCCTACAATAGCTAACCCTAACTTAATTAGAGACGTGCAATGTGGAACTTACACAAGACATCGGAGAAGATGGTGCTGTCTGCTCCCCACATCAGAAGTAGTGTCCTCCTTTCTTGGAGTTGCACATATTGCACACAGATTTTAAAACAGCAGTTAATTTTGTTTTCCTTCCTAACATTTCCATTTGGAATTTTCTTTCCATAAGAAAATGTGGCTGCATTTTTACATTCGTCTATTTATCTGTACTAAATGCATTGCAAAGGAGATAGGCTTTTTATAACATGAAGGGCTTCTGCGACCCGCTTCAGTGATTCATTGGTACATAACAATATGTGTGAGCAAGCGCCCATAGTGAGTAGCAATGCATCTTTGAAACTCATGTCGTATTTGATGGTAAATAGCCATTTTCCCAGTGATTTGTACTGTTTTTGCACTTTATTATCCATGCATACTTATACCCAAGTAGAGATTGCCATGCAGGCAGCTTCTAAGGTTGGAATAAAAGGGTGCAGTTTATTTTCTGGACCTTTCTTTTGTCAGTAGAGGTTGCATCCAAAGTTGTGAGAGGGCTGTATGAACTTGCCGTTTTACAGGAACTTTGACTTGGAGGGATATTCTTCCAGTAGAGTATCCTGTTGGGTTTTTGGGATGGGATGTGGGATCAACTTAATTTTAATTTGAAAAAGACTGTACAGATTAATGTGTACATGTTCACAGTGTATGCTGTCATTTGACCTTTTCATGCATCGGATGCAGTCTGTTCTTGCCTGTTGCTGAAATGGTGCAATTTCAGCTCGCTCTGTCAGGTTCCCTGGCCCCTTTGGTACAGCATCTCCTGGTGAGGTGATGTCCTGGTTTTGGCTGGGATAGAGTTAGTTGTCTTCCTGCTAGCTGGTATAGTGCTATGTTTTGGGTTCAGTATGAGAAGAATGTTGATAACACTGATGTTTTCAGTTGTTGCTAAGTAATGTTTAGACTAAGTCAAGGTTAAACCACAACAGGTGAGACCAGCGTACTTGTAAGGAGCAGGGAAGCCAGATGCAGGCACACAGGGCATCACTCCATCCATGGCAGTGAAGCCTGGATTACCCTGTAAGGCAGAGCTGGGAGGAAGACCCGACAGACCGGTCCTACAGGCTTCATTAGGGAGCCCAGTTTACACAAGACAGTACTCAGGTGGTTAGACAGCAATCACATGCCAGCCTGACTTCAGCCATCAACAGAGCATTGCTATGGTTATTAGCGAAGTATTTCCATAATGTGTGTCTCTACAAGTTATAATTAGAGCCAAGCCTGCCCCTAGCTAATTACAAGCTTGCTTAGAAGTATAGTTTATATAAAGCTTTTAAAACTTTGTATGGGGAGGATATACATCCACGGGCATAGTAAGAATGATACCTCATTTTCAAAATGAAATTTATAGGCTTTGGTGTCTGTTTCTCCCTCCCTTTACAGTTTTGTACAGGCTTTTTTGTTGCATCCTTATCCAAAGGTTTTGCCAGAAATATTGCTCAAGTTTCACCAACATCAAGCGAGCAATTTTTGCGTTTTCTTCTGAGTGTTTCGTTCTCACTGCTGAGAGAGAAAACCAGATGTTAAGATGTCTTTGAGCTTTGTGTTTTGAGAAGACTAATAAATAATACTTAGATCTCTCATAAAAAGAAGATAAGGAGTCTTGAAAGCGGTGAAACTTTTTGTTGAACGCATCACTACAAGGTCTACATAAATAATGATCCATCTATGGAGACTTGCTACGTGTTTGCTTAGGTGGTCCTGTACCTGTACATCTTCAGCTCTGTCTCTTAGGAATAAAGCAATGCTGGCAGCATAACCCCCTTAGACCCTGAAGCAACAATACGGGCAAGGCTCGGTGATGAGGCAGGTTGTGAATATGACACACGGTTGTAAGGTGGACTGGCGTGGCTGTGGGTCTAACGCGGCATTACCCGCACCCGGGTGGTTGTTGCAGCACCGTGCCGGCCAAGGCCTTTCTCTGGGATGACTCTGGGTAACTGTATGGCAAAGGCAAGGCTGGATGGTACTGACATGGTCGCTGCTGCCCTTCCAAGGTGTTCTCTTTGGATTTTCTTATTTACGTGCTATCTTCCATTCCCCACTTCCAAGTGCTGCTCTCTCAGGAACGAATGGTGTCTGAAAAGGAAAGGGAACGCAGTGGAGCCTGCAGCACTCATGCGTTTGGTTTTTGATGCCTTTAGTACAAGGGTATACTCGCATAGCCTCCATCACCACTGCTCTTCGGGAAGAAAAAAGTGGGGTGCATAACCCTCATGTACAGCTGAGGAAAGGAGACTCATGAGATAACTCCTGCAGCTGATGAATTCCCGCTCCTCGCTTCTGTCTAGCCATTTTTGAATTTGGTATTTAGTTTGATTATTCAGGTCAGATCAGATTTAGGTCAGTTGTGATGGATTTTTTCCAAATCCAGTTCCCTTGATTCCTACTGTAAACGCTTACCAGATGACACGATGTGAAGCTGGAACAGGCTTGAGCTGTGTGATGACCGAATAAAATCTCAGTGGGAACCACTTCCACGTTCCTGAGATCAGTTTCTCATGTAATAAATTCTGTATCCAAAATTATATCAAATACTTTTCTGACAAGAGTGAGGGTTTTTTTCTAACGGACAAATCCCAGCAGAGCTATTTATAAGAAGCCTCTCTCTTGTGTTTGTGCTCGCATGCCTGTTATTCAGACCTACACTGAAGAACCAATATAAGTAAAAACTTCTCCATGTCCTTGCCAGTGCTTTTGGACCCACCCTGTTTGGTCTCATCTGACATCCTCCGCTACATGTCTTTGATATTGTTCTGTTGCTAAAAGTTGCCGTAGGAAACCACCATTAAAGACTTCTCCCCGAAGGAATAATCTGGATTTATTTGGTGACGCCTTTTCTTTGCAGATTGTTTCACTGCTTTGTTCTGCCTGATCCTCTCCTGGCTGTGAGGGATGGGGAGGAGTGATCCGAGCGAGTGCCATGCTCGTGCCAAGTGCCATGCTATGTGCTAACACCTGCAAAACCTCGTGCGACAGAGAGTAGCCAGGATGGCGAGTGCCTGGGCGGTGCATGGCAGTGTCCTTCGCCTGGGGAGGAGGAGGCCAGTCCATTTCTCGAACGCAAATCCAGGCATGGGAAAAGCTGCTTGAGTTGTTTTTTTAGGTATTAAATTTAGAGCTGCGTTCTCTCACCGTTGGTTCCTAAAATGAAATTAGAAAACATCCAGAACTTCTTAGGAGACCAACCTACAGCTGCTTCTTCTGTTACAGCCTCTTTATTCATTTCCTGATATGGTGAAGGGAAGCCTTGACGCCAGACTTCTCTGAGTTGTGTCCTGGCTCACATATCGCTACATGTCAATCTCTTCTGCATTAAATCAGACAGATGAGACCTGTGCTTTCAGTTTTGAAAAGTCCTGGTGTACATGGGGCACAGGGGAGAGCGGGTTCTTCCACGAGTGTCTCCTCACTGGCTGCAAAAGTCACGTTAAATCATCGTTCTACCATTCGGCTGCTTGATTAGATGTTCTGTGCATACCTCAAAATATGTGATGTTTTAAAGCTAGATTTGCTATTTAAATAAGAGGTTTGCCTTAATTGGCTGTTATAAATTACAAGCAAGAAGGAATGATTTATTGCTTATAATTAGAAATGAGTTACGAAGGGGAATGTTGGTAATCATAAAATAAAGCTTGGAATACATTGATTTCCAGATGGCTGGCAGTGAAATTGCTCTTTAATGTATAATAGACCAGACACAAGGAAAAAAAAAAATCTGTCATCCATCTTTATTCCTTGATGGATTACTTGTATGAATCTATAGTTACTTGAATTTTGAAATATTAGTTTTGCCTGCATAATCGAATGAGAGAAACTTAATTTGCACAGTGGTGTATGCTGTCAGAGGTGGTGGAAGAGGTGAGTTAGTATTTTGCCTAGCATGATTTTTGTCCTTGTAATGTCAACGGGGAAGATCTAACGATAAATCTGGCATCACCTTTGGGTATAACAGTCTCAGTGGATTGTTCTCAGAGACTGCAGGTTACTAAGATGTTTTTCTTTTCATCTTTTGCCTCATTAGCTGTTTTTATGAGGTTGAGATTGATCAAAACACCTGTCCAAAAGCAAATATCTGTAATTCTCCTTGCTCGAGTCTAGAAAAATATATTTGCACCAGAAACAGCAATGGCAGTGCTACTGCTGAGACCTTTTCAATAGAATAATCTTTCTGTTCAGATGATAATGTGTTCATTTAACTTTTAAAATCTCATTTCTGTTACTATAGTTCCAAGCATGATTTTAAAATTATTTATATTTGCCTTATCTGCTAATAATGGTGCTTTCTGCCATAACAGATGCATTCTGCACTGTTACCATTTGAAAGACCGTGCTACGAGATAGTTAGACCTATTTGGATTGTCACCACATGAGTTGTCTCACGCCCATGTTTTAAAAATGACACTGTCATTAGACTTGCTTAACTGAGACCATCATGATTACTCATTTACCTTCATTAGAATGCTTCATAGCTTCCTTATTTTAAGTAGCTTTTCCCAGCAAGGTGCAGATTTGCCTTGCTGCCATCATTTCATGTGGAAAAATTTCCATGGTGAAAAGAATAACATATTTTCAACTAATATTTTCCTGACCTGTGGAGAGATGAGCTCATCAGTATCTTTATTGACAAACCCAGGAAGAAGGTGTGTCGACCAGAAATATTAGATCAGTCAGCCTTTCTTGTCCTGGAGCAATTGTAATTTCCCATGGTCTGCAGCAATTTCCTTTAGAAGCAGATATGTGCAGAGATTGTTTTGGATCTGCTGCAGTAGCATAACTTCATTTGGTCCCAATAAGGTGGCCTTAGATTTCATTCTTTTCATTTTTGTTGTTGAAAATCTTTTGGTTTAGTCAGTGGAAAGAACAGCAAGTTGCTATTTTACAGCGTCTAATTGAGGAATGAGCACTGCAGCTATGCAGAAAAATATTGTCCGCTCTGGGTTGGGTTATTGAAGACAGATATCGTGGCCTCTGCCTCTCTCGGAAAAGCCTGAAATAGGTGTTTAGTTCACTATCCATTAGCAAAGTTCCCGCTTTTCAAAAGCATACCGATGACTGACATAGGTGCTTAGTTCCTCGCTGAATAAATATATCCTTTAGTGAATGATAGAGGTTCTTATTTTTTGCCAGTTTACTCCTGCGAGCTTTGGTCCCTAGATACTTAAGCCTGGGCATTTGCTAGAAGAGGCCAATCTCATTAACGCTGAAGATGTTCTCGGCGCTGCGTTGTCTGATGCTGTGCTGATGAAAGCGAAGCTCCTCTGATCCAGCATGAAAGAGGGCTGAGTGGGAATCAGAAGTGGGAACAATTTCTCATTTCACTCTAGTTTTTGTTGTCACTTCAGCTTTGCTTTTTTTCTGCTTGAAATGGCTCTTTCTGTAGCGTTGCTTGCTCGGAAACAGGAGGAAAACAGGAGTTGGCTGTGTTGGTGTAGCTGGTGGAGTTCACGCAGGCGTGTTGGAGCAGCGTTAGAAGTAGCTGGCTCAGGCACTGCTCAATGCATCCTAGCCTTGCTGCCCATGTGTCTGACAGTATCTAGGAGGGTTCAGACCCTGCCGCCTGCTCCATCAGTCACATTTGTACAGCTGGCAGCACTGGGGGTAGCCAATTCCAAGGGACCTCGCTATGCGTGAGCTGAGCTCATCGCAACGCGGACGTGCCTTTCGCTTGGTGTCTTGTGGTCGTTGTTTGGGGCCCCTGCAGCCCTGTCACAGGGGACAGTGATTCAGGGAAACTCCTTGGGGCTTTCACACTGATGGTGAGCTGGGCTGGGCGAAGGGCTGGTCAGCCTGGCCTTCAGAAAGCCAAAAAATACTTGCCTGCCTCACATTGAGGCACACGAGTTTCAAGGTATGAGCATCAGAGGTGCTTCATCTTTCTGCAGAGCATGATGTCTGTGGTGGTATCTGGGCTTCTCCTGGTGTGCCACAGTGCACCCTTACACCCCAGCCCCTGTCCTCACGGCGTCATGCAGCCGTTCATTGGTGTCACAACCAGCCGTGGCCTTGGCCATGTGCCTCGGTTTCTTCTCTAGGAGAGGGAACGGCTCTTGTGAGCACCTGGCTCTCGGCCAGAAGCAGATGTAGAAGACGGTGGGATCTGCAGCTGGATGTGCAAACCCCAAAGTGCTCCAGGGTCACGGTCATGATTGCAGTCTGTTTCGCCCTCTGGAAAAGAGCAGTGGTCTGAGTCCGGGAGGATCAGCCCTTTGTCCTGGCCTGATGGCAGAACGGGGGGTCGGTATCTCCTGATGCTGTTGTGTTTTCAACAAGAGCATTAAATCCTTGCAGAGAGGTAATTCCCAGCTTTCCGGTAAGGATAACATTGACGGTACTTAATTAAAGGGCACTCTTAGCTGGGGTAAACATTTATATTAATTTCCTTCTCACACAGATGTCTGGTAAACTGAGCTCCTGAGGCAAAACCATCTGGCCTCAGGTGGGAGGAGGATCTCAGCCAGCGTGGAGAACCTGACCGGTCTCTCGCCAAATCGTTTCTCAGTAGCTTTTTCTGCCACTGAAGTGGCATACGTATGAAGGACCTGTGGTATGGATATATAGCTTTTATGGGCATTTGTCTTAGATGACCTGCATAATTACACTGCAGGCTTGTGGCTGCGGGCTCTGTTGTATCTCTGCTTTCCGTCGCGTATTCTGGGATCATCCGCGTATAAAATTAGTATGGGCGGTAAGCAGCAATAAGATGTTCCCTACTTGGATGGATTAAATTAAAATTCAGTAAGAAACAGAGCTTTGGGTGAGTTTCCAAATTACTTGCAGGATTGCACTGAGGAGATTGTTATGGTATCGTAAACCTTTTTAGTGGGCGAACAGCCTGATGCAAGTGAGGTGGTTTTATTACTTTGCAGTGCTCTTTTCTATTTTATGTACTGTGCTGTGTAATCTTTTGTTATTAAATAATAAGCAAAATAAAAACAGTTGTTTGTCACAGCCAGCTTGTTTTTCAGAGAATTTGCTCACTTTGAAAGTTCAGTCTGTGTGATCTCCAGCCCTGTCAGGAGCTGTTATATTGAATCTTCTTTTAAATTGTTAAGCTGGAGGACAAACCTAGATGTTATCGTGCACATCTCAACTGAGAGCGGAGCAGATTCAGCAGGGAGCAGCCTCTGATGCCATGTACCGTGCCATTAGTTTTTGTTGCGAACATGTCAAGATTATCTGCTTCCAGTGTTATGTGTGTTGGCTGACATGAGCGTTTGTAGATCTGCATAATTTTTGAAGTAGTTTGAAATGTGGATATAACACTTGGGGCTGTGTGAAATCTTTTTTTCCCCCTTTTTACAGATCACATTGCTGTTCAGAAAGTTGCTTGTTTTGTTACTCCCTCCCACAAGGTACGGTATTAATTTGCAAAGTTCATAATGAAAGTGCCCCAAACTAGAAGTCATCATAGTTAACAACTACTGAAACATTTGGGAAGACCAGTTGCAACATTACATTTTCAATAGAGACTGTTGGTGCTTTAGCATATATGGGATCATATCTTAATATAGGATATTATTGTTATTTATGGAACTTGGCAACCCTGAATTCAATTTGGACTGTGATGGACAGGATTTTTCACATACAGTGAATATGTGCATGTGTGTACCTTGGTAGCCTTTTACAGATGAGGTTGAGTCATGCACATTGAAAGTTGGATAAGATACTCGTTACTTGTTTTTTCAAGGTGCTTTTTTGATCATTAATACTCAGGCCTATCCCAGCCTCAAAAGCAGTCATACTTTTTCATGAAGACACTTTTTTCTGTCCTCTGTGGTGCAGCCAGACAGCAGAAGGAGCCCGTTATCTGTAGCCATGGCAGCCAGTAATTTATTGCTCCATATGGCTGGTGTGGCAGCAGCTGCTCTGGTTTAAGGAGGTCAGGGCATCTGGGCATTTAAGCAACAAACCAAAACCCCACTATAAAACCTTCCTAAATGGTTTTGTACAGTAATAGTAGGGTTCTCCATAGGCATAAGGAGAGCCAAGAGAGAGAAATTAACTTCTCCTTTTATATATTTATAACTTTTATAACTTTTATATAAT
Source organism: Harpia harpyja (assembly GCF_026419915.1). Lineage (NCBI taxonomy): Eukaryota > Metazoa > Chordata > Aves > Accipitriformes > Accipitridae > Harpia > Harpia harpyja. Next base: position 74,513,627 of record NC_068942.1, on the reverse strand, counting down.
TTTAATCAAGGACATTATTTCAGGGGGGAAATAAGTTTTTGTCTCTCTTTGCGATGGTTTTACCTTTTTTCAGTTTTCATTGCTAGTGTTTGTAGGTAGCACATAGTACCAAGGCGCAGCGAGCTGGGCTCTGCAGCCCACAGGGTGAGTGACCCCTTCAGATCTGCACTGCAGCAGGTAACAAACAGCCAGAGCAGGAGCAGAATCCAACCCGCTGCTTTTGGATACATTAGATGTTATGCTGAGAGAGAAACTGTATTGCTCAAATTGAATGGCAGCGCTATATTTCTAGTAGTGAAGATGTATACTTTGTGAGCAATTATCGTGGAACAGAAATAAAGCTTTAATTTCAGCTTGTGTGTGAGAATCACTCGCTGCTCAAAAATGGTGCAGAAGGACTCTTGGATTTAGCACTAAAGTTTGCAAATAGGCTTTTCATAAGCATGAATTTTTATTTTCATTAAGGGACCATTTTAATTAAAATGAAACTGGAATGTTTACTCTTTGCTTCCTATAGCTGTGATTGTTTTCTTCACTGTGTGAGCATATGTATAATTTTCTCTAAAAGAAATGTCAGCAGTTTCTGATTACCTTGTGAGTCTTACTCAACAGCTTGATTTTAATTGGGGGCAGGAAAGATTTCAGGGTGCTCCAGGGAGGTCTGATGTCTTTTGGTAGCAGGAGGAAATAGGTGCTATCTTTGGTACAATGTTAATTGCAATAATCACTACTACTGGTTTAAAATAAAAGTCCTTCATTTCTTACTCCTGTTGGGTTTTTTTCAGTCATGTCAATGAAATACAACCTGTTTGGTAATTAGCATCCTTCAGCTACGTAACCTTTTGACATTGCTGCATTCGTGTGTTTGTGAGCACCTAAACAGGGTGTTTTGGAAAACAGTGATTGACAGTAGGTAGGTAAGTCTCAAATTTTAGGAAATAAGAAATTTTTCACGACTAGGGTGATGAAACACTGGCACAGGTTGCCCAGAGAGGTGGTAGATACCCCATCCCTGAAAACATTCAAGGTCAGGCTGGTCGGGGCTTTGAGCAACCTGATCTAATTGAAGATGTCCCTGCTCATTGCAGGGGAGGTTGGACTAGATGACCTTTAAAGGTCCCTTCCAACCCAAACCATTCCATGTTTCTATGATTCTGTGAAAACTCTACTATTCAGGTTAGGTAAAGGAAAGAGAAGGCCAGGCACATAGGGAGGAGTGTGTCCATGCCTTCAAATACATTCTCTCTAAGCCCAGAAGGCCACCGATTTGTAAGTAATAGATAGTTTATGTGGGTCAAGAGTATCTCTTTCTTGAAATTTTTGAAAAGTTATGACATATGACAAGAAGTATTTGCAGCAGAATAAGGTGTTCTGGATCCTTCAGTGGTACTGCTCCTAGAGCATTCCCATGGCTTCTTTTTGTTTAGATCTACTGTAAGGAGGCACCTTGGACTACTTTGGTTGCTGAAATGCCTTTTGGGTCTTGCAAAGCATTTCAGAGATGACCAGTTTCTGAACCTTTTTTGAGCTTAGCCAATATCTTGTGTTTTAATATTGTCTTCTCCATCAGAGATAATGATCTGAATCTCTGCTGCTCATTCTCTGGGGTTTTGTTTCCTCCTGATGATTATTTGAAATAAATAAATAAGTAGGAAAACAACCAGTATCTGTGTGTTAACAGGGAGGAATGGCTAATAGAAAAATGAGAGGAAAGATACTGCTTATCATAAAAGACTATATCTCTGGAGACATAAATTGGTATTCATTAAGTTGTTTGCCTAGACTTAGTTAAAAGACGTACTTGAGAAGCTGTCTGAGCAGTGTTTCAGTAGAAATCAAGTCATCCTCTTCCTGACTAGATACATCTAGATGAGGAGGAGAGACCAGAAAGCAACAGTAAGTGATGGATTGAGAACAGCCTTCATGGCACTTAGTAGACAACAGGCTATGAAATGTTTTTCAGAAAGAACAATATTTAACACTTAGCTGTAAAGTAATACTGATCCATCTTTTCTCCCCAAATATGCAGGTCTTTTTCTTATCTGATGCAGAATTTTTAAAAATGTTTATGTTCAGTTTCTGTCATTTCTCATTCAAGGTATGCCGGGTCCCCTTGGTTTTGATGATGATTGCTGTAGCTGGAGGTTAGAATTTTGCCTGTGATGATTATGATATCCTGTGTGTCTAATATTACTGGTATCCTGTATATATCATCAAATACAGGGAAGCAGTTGCGGAGTGGTGCTTAGTAATTCAGTGTGGCTCGGTTTTGCCATGTCTGCATTCTTCCAAAAAGTCAGTTGTGTTTTGACTTCCGTAATACGTGACAAACTCCTCTATTTCACAGACCTTTGGGATGGGCTGGGGCTGCCGTTTGAGATGAGGTTTTGCTACTGTGCTTGTTGACTGGCATCTTTTTTTATTATCCTGAACTGGGGCAGATGCTTACAAGGGAATGTGTGTATTAATTATTGCGGAGTCTGTGGCTCTCCGCTCTTTATCTTGTATCTTTGAAAAAGTAATTACACAACATAACACTAGCAAAGTGCTTTCACTGTTTGGGGAGTGAATACTCTGTGTCAAACTCTTGTGTGTGGTGTAACTTTTCTGATGTTCACCATTTCTTCTTTCCTTCTTTGCAGATTAAGACCCTTGATTTCAACACAGCTTGCTAAAAAGGCTGCCACTGAAGAGGTATGTGAAGTCCAGCACTTCTCCTAGTGCAACAGTTTGAGTTTGGAAATTCCCACAAGCCTTTCTCAGCCCAGCTGTGGTTATGTGGTAGATAATGGGCAAAACAAATGAGAGTCTTGCCTCTCTGATCAGACCGGGAGCTGGTTACTGCAAACACTACGAAGCTAAAGTTGCCTGTTTTCCAACCAAGATTTGCCCTTACTTATCCATCAGTAACATTAGCACAGCCTCATAATGCCTGGTTAGACAGCAGAAAGAGAAAACTCCCTGCAAGCATCTGAAAAGGTACATATCACACAAGTGGGTAGGAGAAGTAGGAGAGGGCAGAACTCGTGCCTGTTTCTCAGCACTTGGACTGTCCCCGTGAAAAAGGGGGATGATGTAAAATGCTGCTTCTGTGCAGCCAGCACTGACCCAAGGGAAGGGCTGGGCTTCTGCGGGAGACCAGCGAGGAAACACAAAGTGACAGCTGACCCTATATAGCATGGATTACTCTTTGGTTCGTTTGTTTGTTTAGTTTGAAAATATAATAGTGCCATAGAAAAGTTAGTGCTAGTAACTGGCCAACACCAGAAACCCTCCTTGGGTGGCTTTGTGCACCTGCATTTTCTGCCGAAGGGGTTGTGATTATTATGAGTCCAGAGATAACTGCTTTATTTTGCTATTATTTTCACACTGTACAGAGTAGACATATGCATTTTGTGTATGATAAAATAACTGTTTACTGCATATCTAAAAAGTCTGTTCCTAATACACCAACGGTATTTGTCCTTCTTCTTTTTCCCATGAACGTGTGACACTGACACTCTTTAGAAAGTGAACCAGTTACCTTGGGTAGTTTAACATGCTTTGACAGTTGCCCATCCATACATAAAGATACGTGCCAAACTCAAGTCTGGAATGTCTGGAAGTGAATTCAGGAAGTTCTGTTTAAAGGCGTTGTTTGACTGCCTTATTTTTAAAATGACTAAAACCCATTGATTTTCAGAAATGGTTTGATATCCTGCCTGGGGAAGTACATTTTCGCTTCTTTTGCTATGCTCATTAGAAAACTCTGCACATTTTTAGAAGTAGAGCAGTCTGGAAGTGGACATGATAATTAGAAGAAGGTCACATTTTAATTAGCATGGTGCAATTTTAAAAAATAATGACTCAATTGTAGCTCCTCTATATTCACCCACTTTTTCAGAGCAGATGGATACTTTTAAGCATATAAATTGATATATATTATGATGCTGATTCGTCTCAAACTGTTGTGTCTTTTTCTGCTTATACTGAAAACCTAGATGGACTCAGTTTGATCACTCTAGAGGCAAAAGCAGTGGTAGGAAATATAAAATAAACTGGAGGGAAGTTCCTCTAAATAATGTGATTAATTTGAGCATTAAAAAATCATGAAAACCTGTCTTTGAGTGATCCGAATATCTAAATACTTGATTTTCTATTAAAATTAATGGGTGTCTTGCCCTATTAATGAGCTATTGGAGCAAACCCTTAGGTGACTTTGAAAAACTCAGGCAGATTCTTTGGGTTGACTGTCATGGTATATGACAAGTTCAGGAACAGCTTTGATGTTTGAATAATTAGACTATCAACTTTCTGGTACAGGGATTTTCTTTTATGGTGTATCTCTAAAGTGCCTGGAGTTACAGGGATTCTGGGAGTTACTGCATCCCAAGTAAATACATTTATAAATAAATAAATAAAAATAAATTAACAACGCTGAATCAGAACTTACTGCCAATGGAATTGGAGAAGATGCAGCAGTACGTGGTTGTATACTGTAATTTAAAACCTAAAGCACTGTAGGACTTTTCTTGTGGTAGGGACCAGAGAAGTTGGGGTTTCCTGGTCTCCTTTGGACCACTCATTGTTAGGAGCACCTCACCGCTGTCCTTCCCAAAGAAGTGGTCCCAGTCTTTTCTGTCTTTCCTAATAGGGGAGATGACGCTCAGTGCTGATAACTGCTGACTAGTGACAGGTACTGTTAAGTATTGCCTTCTCAAATTTGCTTACATGGCAAAGCGGCATTAATGGTTAATCTTTAATGTTCTTCAGGTTGCCACTAATGGGATGTCTTTTTGGGCCATAGGCTGTAGTGTACAACCCCCAAACAGTCCAAGTACAGAACAGAGGTGAAAAGTGCCCTGTTACAAAGCTGGTGGAGATAAAGCTCCTGTGATGTTTCTTCCCTGGATGAGAGAGAGGGAGGCAGAGCCCCAGACTGAGCACACCATGGAACTGGGAGCTCCAGAGAGACTGGAGCCTGGGCTGTGCTGGGGCAGACCACGTTGCTGGTTCCTGCCCCTTTCCCAGATCTGTCATTAGTGAACTGGAGACAATATTACCTTCTCCAAATTTGTCTCTGTCTCCTTGTGGTGTTGCCCTTTCTCTCCCTCCCTGCCGTGTCCTGCCTAACCTTGGAGCAACTGGGAAGGTGCAGGTATGGAATGGGTCCTGTCAGTGATCAATTCCCAAGTTAGTGTTTGGAGAGCATTATTCTGATGAATGTCATAGGTAATGTTACAGGTGCTGGCGTGTATTATCAACCTAGTGCTCTGCCATCGCATTAAGTGCTGTCTAAAGAGTGCTATTTGTTCCACAGCTCATTGTCCCTCTAAATAAATCCAACCAGAGCTGTCAAAACTAATACATGTTGGGTTTTTTCTGATTTGAAGGATACATTTTTGCTGTCATTAAAGTGTCAATAACATCGTTATTGTGTCATAGGCCTGATGTGAGTCCAGCGCAATGAGGAAAAGGTTGTTAAGTTTTCCTGCAGAGCTCTGCTGAGGAGCCTTCACTCCCAAATTTCTCCTTACCTTGTGCTTGCAAGAGGATCCTTGTTCTGCTGTTACTGTCTCTGGATATTTCACTTACCTGGCTATGAATTATGTGAAAACTGTGGATATTTGTGCCTGACTTTCATTCAGGCAACATTTTACTGAGCAACTTTTATGTGCCCTGGAAGAGCTAAGCCTCTAGCCCCAGATGTGGGCTTCCCTGTGTGGAATCTGCTAACGTTGTGTACAAATACTGAACAAAAGGAAGGGCTGCTCTACTTTCCCCTCTTCTTTTTTGCAGGTCACCTTTCCAAATGCACAAGCAGAAGCCCCTGACTTAGAAAAACCAGCAGCTGTGCTAGTGGAGAGTGGCCCAGTAGCTTATAACCCTGACGAAGAGGTAGAAGAGGAAGAAATAGAAGAAGATGATGATCACTGCATGAGCGCCTTGCAGTTAATGGGAGGAAACGGTAAGCTGGGACGCTGTCTAAATTGCCATCTGCTGGTGCTGTGGGGTTCGTTGTTGCAGGGCTGAGGACAGACAGGGTTGCCCTGCTTGTCCCTGTCCTCCGGCAGCTCGCCCCATGCAGAGCTCCTGCCGCCTTCCCAGCAGTGCCCATTCCTGTGGGAAAGCCGGGAGTCCGAAACCTTGTCTGAAACCTGGCCTTCTTAGAGACTCCTCCTGAGAAAACTTTGCATCTCGAGCTTTAGGCTAAGAGGGCTTCTCAAGACCAAACTGATGTTACGCCTTCTTCAGAATTAGGTTTCTTAATGTGGATCTGAGGAATTAGGGGGTCAGTAACCCCTCCATCAGCAATGCTCAGGGCTCGTTGCCTCCCGAGCCGAGCTGCCCTGCTCCTGCCTGCCTCCTCAGCTGGGGCTGCAGCGATGTCCAGGTTGTCCGTGAGCCCTGGGGACATGGCTGTCCAGCTCAAAACAAAACGAATCGTCACACTCCATTTCTGGGGAAAGTGTTAGGAGGAAAGAGATCTTCACCAAGTACAGAAATTGCATTGATAGCGTGCGACGTGCTGTATGGTACGCAGATGTGTACTAATTTCTTTGGGTTACCCAGCAAAGCCACTCATTTAATTAGGTTTCTTTGCTGGCGGGAAAAGGCAGCATCCTCTCCGCTGTGGTTTTTCCTAACTGGACACATCCACATTTATCCTTTATTAAAAACTTCCCCTTAGAAGTTAAGCTTTGAAAATATACAAAAATATTTCTAAAATGAGAGCTGCTAATTATGGGTTGTGAAAAAGCAAGATGGGAATAAGTTTCCTACTGAAATGATATTTACTGCAAAAATCTTTCCAGTACTATTAATTTAGCTTTCATGGACAGTATGTATACATTTCACAAAAGTGTCTGTTGCTTTTAAATTATTTCTCCACTGGAAAATAATTGCTGAACCGTAGGAAAAACAGTTTGTTGCCTGCATTTATTATTAGAATAATGTTCCCAAGAAAAAGCACCCATGTGGGGGAGGGTGGGTCTATGTTTATTAATAAACCCCCCACAAAAATAGAATAAAGGTCACTGAGCTTTTTTTCTTTGTAAATGTTACTATTTTTAAACCATTCTGAGAACATTCCACTACTCCCTGTCTGGTCTGGACGACAGCTGAAAAATCAGAGTTTAAAAAAAAAATAAAAAGGAAAGGAGTATTCCCAGAATTCAAACGCAGGTGTGCAGAGCCGCTCAGCAGAACAAATAACTCCTTTCTAGCTGCTTTCTTCATGGATTTTAGACCTGTCTGTCTGGAATGACTGCAGGAATTACAGATGGTGAACTTCACCCATTCTACACAAATTATTATAGATTACGCTTAATTCTGCTTCTGAGCATTTGCTTGACTCTTTGGATGAAACGTTGCACTGTATTGAATTTGGAATATAAAGGTTAACTTTACTGAATGCTCATATGTAATAGTTATCCATAGGTTCAACTATGCAACAGAAAATACCTGTTTCACTACATTCAGAAGCACACAGAAGAGAAATTGGTGTGTTAGAAACCCACAGATTCACCTTCTGACACACACATGACACAGTCTTTGCACTTGGCATTGTTTAAGAAAACAAGATGGGATAAAAAAATCTGGGCAAAATTTTAAGTTGTTCCTCTAGGATTAAGTAGATACAGGAGATCCGAGTCAGATGCGTTGGTCAGGATTTGTTGCACAACTCCTTTGATGTTGATAGGAACTGTGAGCTATCTCTGAACCCTTGCAGTTTCAGCCTATAAATCCATGAATAATATAAACAAGCCAGCCTTTTTCTTGGTGGCTATGTCTAGTGAGAACCATGCCTACTTGTAAATGTATGCTGCTGCTTATCGGCCACCGTGTTCCAAATTACTTGTGACAATCAGGCTTGATCACCTTAACCTCTAAATTAAACCAAGTCTTTCACATATCCATGTGCCAAGTATTCCTGAATGAGGGTCCAGTGACAAGTGAGAAGAGATATTTACACATACTTGCTTACAAATAATTTTATTTCACTGAGGAAAGTACATGCAAGAACTTTATATTTAGCCCTAAGAAAATACATGATTTTTAAAACACTTGCTTAAGGCAAAACTTACCATCTAGTTACACAGCAGGAAAAGAACCTGAAAGTAGCGATACTTTTGTTGTATCTTCCATCTACCTGGAATATATGCATTTTTATATGCCTTTGTCTTTGTGTGTTTCAGATTATGGCTGTGATATGGATGATGATGATGGCTATTAAAAGGACATAGACTGTGTCGTGTTCCCAGCAAATCTTCAGTCTTCAAACTGTATGAATAGTGAAAGAAGCTGTCTATGGTCAGCAAATGTAATTGAACAATCCTTACTTTTGTAAAGCGAATTTTAGGTTGGCATTGACTCTGGTCAGTTTACATTGACCCATAACCCAGCAATAAAGTTTGGGTTTGTACTTGAATTTTTTTTTATTTTGGTGGATCATAGTTTGAGGATGAAATTAATGGGAGTAATGTTTCCAGAGAACAAAAGAAAAGAGACAAAATAGACTGTGTATAAACCATGTGTGACTGAAAGCAACACATCTCTTATTTATGTGAGCTGCTTTTAGGCATGCTGTTGAAAGGGAGCAAATAGAAGGATGGATAGGAGGACAGGTAAAAACGAGAAGTGTGCCTGTTGATTATTTGAGTACAGAAGCATTAGTTGTCTCATAATGCTACAACCGAAAGAAAGAAAACATTTCCAACCTGTATTGTAAACATGACCCTGTTACTGTACACAAGCTTCCTTACCCAAGCCTATCAAAAATTAATGACAAGTTATATATTTGCGGGGCAGTAACGGTTTCTCTGAAATGAAGTAAATACTTCTTTATATTAATAAATTAATAGATTTCTTAAAAGATAGGACAATAGAAGGCAATGTTGGCAGCGAAGAATCATCTTCCACTGCGAGTCCGGTGCGGTCTATGTGGAAAGAGGGAGAAGACCTGGGTGAGGCAAGAAGTGTAGAGAGCAAGCCGGCGACAATGCTGTGCTCACATGCCTTTGCTGGGCGTCCCTAGGGACAGCCAGGTCTTGTTGCAGCTGGAATTGCTGCAGGAGAGTCACTCTGGCCATCTCTGTGGAGCTGCTCTTGTCTGACTGAGTTAGAGTGAAGGTCTGCTCCCAAGAGCTGCCTGTCTCTAAAACCAGTTGAAGAAAAGAGAAAGCTGAGCTTTTTAATAAATAAGCTAGCATCTGCTTTGGCTGAATTTAATTTAATGTAATTTATTTAACTTTCTATGGGTAAATAAAAGGTCACCGTGCAGCAGTCTGATTTTCATGGCTCAAATCCCACGCTTGAACAGTCGCTGCTACGTGAATAATGCTGGAGCTCCGGCCCTGTGCGCCCCAAAATGTCAACAGGCAGCTCCTTCTCTTCCAGATACATCAGCTCTCGCAACGCTGTGAGAGCAGGGGTCAGGGATGGAGCCCCTATTGCCAAGATCCCACCCTGTTGCCTCTGACCTGCCTTTCCCTGGCACTGCTGGGTCCGAGGCTCTCGGCTCAGTGGGAAACGCACTGCACTCTGGATCACGCTCTTGACGACTGCAGCTGCGGGACCCAAGATGTTTTCATTTCTCTCCCTTGTCTGGTGACAATCATGAAAACTGTAGCGCTGCAGGCTTGTCTTGCACCAGGGAAAGATGGATATTGATCTTACCAATGTGGTTTCTGTTAAGCTGTCTCTCCTGGTCTGCTCGTCCTTCCTACCCTTTTTGAGCAGTGCTCATCGCTAAAGCGCCATCCATCCTCCCGCTGCGGAGGGTGGGTCGTGGCAGGAAAAGAAGCTGCCTTAGGAAGCCCGCTAGCTACTGCCAGCCAGAGTGACGGTGATGCTCATAGCTGTGGTCGTCACCAAAGAGGGGAAGGGCCATATGGCCTTCCATACTTCTTCTGTCCCTCTCAGTAGCATGCCTAAGAGGGATCATATAAGTAGAGCAAGAGCGAGTGCTTTTTTTAGGAGCAGACTTAATATTATTTGGCTGGTAAATGTAGTTTGTTGGGTAGGTTGTATCTGCTAGATATTTTTGAGCCCTGTATAGGAGTATTTCTGCAATGACTTCTTAAAAGCAGAATTTGGTAACAAATAAGATGCAGTGAGGCTAATGGGAAGAAGAGCTCTTCTGAACCAGAATCCAGTTACTTAGTTTGCAGCACTTCAGTGGAAAGAAGAGATTCCATGTAATTCTTAGGGGAAAAGCTGGCATTTTCACCAAAAAACTATAGATTTTTTTCTGATACTTTATAAATACTGCACAGAAAATGATATTGAGGAGATAAACCTTACTACCTCTCTTTTATCTACACCGTAAATTAAAAATCATGCTAGAAGTGGACAATTTTTTAAAAAGTATTTTGTTTTATCAAAGTTCATGCTCTGCAAGTCTTTGAGACAGTTGAGTTGGAGCATTTGGGCTTGAATTAATCTGCCAATAGGATTATTACAAATACCCATACTCTCAGTATATTCTCAAAGCTTGGGGTTTATTCCAAGGTACACATTATTCTCTATGCAGGAAATAAACATGCATAAATAAACGTGTATGACTCATGTAGGTCGAGTGCTTTTCTCAAATGCAAGATGTTGGCTCTTAAAGAAACCGCCAAGATGAATTCTTTATTGCTAAGGGTCTTTCCTCCAGTCTTCTGTGTAGATTTTCATTGGTTTGTTCCCCCAAAGGATACTAAACCTGCTGCCAATGTAGGGATGTTATGTGCGGGAGCTGAGAATCTACCCAAATAACTGCTGCTAGTAAATTTGAATTTCAGTAGCACATTGCGTTTCTGAGAACATTGTTTCCTGCACTGGAAGTAGAGGATTGCAGTTTTTGAATGCTCTCATATGATTCGATTAGGAAAGGCTATTGCATAGTCTGCTAGAAGGGCACTTGGAGAGCAGAAAAAAAAAAGACCTACAATTCTATAGGATCTCAGTGAAGTTAATGGCATGGTTCCTGTACAGGAGTCCTAAAGGAAAGGCCATGGTATTGGATAGGCAGACTTCACTCTGAGCACTGTAAGACTTCTTACGCTATAGTGGTTATGTACATTTTTAATTTATTGGTGACTTATCAGGATTTTTATAATGTTCATTCCTTCTTGATTTAACTAAGCTCAGGAAATGTAAACAGATTAGAACATGCTAGTTTCTGTTTTTATAGCTAGTCATTAAAATGTAAAAAGATTAACACTGCATTAACTCTGTTTACTACTGTTGATGTATCTGGACAATTTTGTTGTATGTAAGCGAGCCTAAATTCACTTGGAGTAATTTGGACCCTGCTTTTCTCAGGATTCTGATTATAATGAAGAGAGCTTAAAAGGCTTCAACATTTGTTGTTCTTAGATCTTCTTATTTGAACCCACACAAGCTGTATATCATCGGGTTTGTTGCATAAAGCATGTCTCTTGCTGCAAGTCGCTTTGCTTGACAGGCAAAACCCTCCAGCTGTTGCATCCAGCTTGTCTGCCATGCAGCCTTTTAACACTCTTGTATTGTGGGAGTAAAAAATGAAATAATGAAAATAATGGGATTCTTCACTGTGGTGAGTGCATTTTCAGTGTCTTAATCATCTATGACATTTCTTTAAAATTACTGTGTTCAGTACAGCAACTTTTAAATGGTGCCAGACAGCCTTGTCTTGAGGGTTAAACGTCTCCATTGAAAAAGTTCTTGCCATCCTGATGGCTTGTTTGTATTCTTTGGATTGCATTGAAACTCCAGTCGCAGATGTGTACAGTTAATGTAGAGTTTGCCTAATAAATGTTCTGTTTCTTATTTTTGTGTTAAATCCTTGCACTTGGTTCAGTTAGTGCCAAGGAAATTAAACCTGTTTGATGTAAGCATATGTATCATCCTTACACAACCATGATATGAGCCATGTTAAGCTTTTTTACTGTAATATATTTGCTGTAAATAAAAAGTAAAACCCTTGCATAACCCATCTTTTATGATGCTGTCTTGCTAATTTCTGATTCTTCTGTCTTCATTCTTACAAATGTTCATTTTTGATCAGTTGATAGTGGTCAAAATTTGAAATTCAGAGCTTTATTTCGTCTGTAAAAGGGAAGACATCTAATCAGGCAAAAGTTTTTTACAAGGTATTGTTGCACTGATAAATGTAGATACTTTCTGTAAACTGGATAACATTAACGAGGTTTTTGCTCTAAGCTATATAATTAACTGACTGTGGGAACAATATATATTGTGTGTGCTTAGTGGAACTGTTCCAGTGCTTGTTTCTGAAAGTTGTATCTTGATGAATAAGGTGTGTGCTGAGTTAAAAATCATGTTATTTTATCAACATCTGGTTGCCACAGTTTGGAGGCCAATATTCACATCTACTCCTGGTGCACATGGGTATTTGCTCCTTGTATTTTTTTCTGGAAGTGAAGCTACTACTAGATCCTCAGGAGTGCCTACTGCAAAGTTTTAGCATTTAATAGGACAATTAACAGTAGTTTTGATAAGGCAGTAAGTATGTGTCATTCCAGCATTTCACTGGGTTCCCATACTCTCATGTAGGTGCACTTCTGCTTTCATCAGCATCAGGATGCTTGTATCTTAGTTTCTTTTCAGCTGTTCCAACCCTGTCCACTGGCAGTTGGGAACTTCTCCAGTGATGTCTGTCACTGATGCTTTCTCACTCATAACATCTAAGCTGTTAAAAAGTACTGGGCACCTTGGCCTTGTGTTTTCTGCTTTTCCCAAGCTATAGAGTTATTGGCTTTGACCTGTAATTTTTCTCTTCCCTATCACACCAGGCTATCATAACCAGAACCATTCTGTCCACCCAGCTGTGTTCATCAAATACGCCTCCTTTAAGGGTCTGAGAAGTGAAGTAATGTTAATAAAGCTGAAATCTTGTAAAGCTTTGTATTAACTTAATTTGTCACCAGCAGATCATAGCACGCTCATTGTTAGGTTCACGTTTTGTAACACAGAAGAGGCCACTGTAATTTTCTACTCCTGTCACATGTGTAAGAAGAGTTACAGCATATTATTCGGTATTTCATATGTGCACCCCGATACCTGGCAGTGGTCTTGGTGAGTGGTGGTTGTTTAGTGAAAGGGGTTAAGCACACGAAAATTCATAACTTGCAGCATAACAAATTTACTTGATGAATTCCCTCATTGTAATTGTTTTTTTCTTATGGGACTGTTGTGCATTTTCATGGAAATGAGGGAGGCACATACATTTCATAAAAATGCAAAAAATTAAATTCTCATCTTGCCATGTGACTCTAGGAGCACAGGATTTTATGACTTTTAGTGTGAATCTTACATTTGTTATTGTATGGGTTGGCAGTAAGTGGCATTGTACTGGACACCGGGATGGCAGTCATTGTATTACCTGTTTCTATTGCAAAATTGCAACAAGAACACTTTCTTACTGCTCTTAGTGTTCTTAGTAAAGTTTCTCCATTCTTCAAAAGCAGAAAAATACAGCAAATTAAAGGAATTTGAACAAAGCAATGAAAAGAAACAGCACCAACACTGTTCTTACCAGGTAGTTTTTATTCAATGCTCTTCTGTGGGAAAGGTAAAAGGTATTTATACACAGAGACTAAGAGGGGCAAAAGTTGCATCTTGGCAGCAGCAGAGGTGAGGCAGAATTGTCCATTTTCCGCACAAACATTCCAGACTTCTCCTGTTTCATGGTATATCCTGCACCATCTTCATCATTTGTAGACTGGGCAGTCCGCTGGAGGATGTTGGAAGAGGTAGGATGCCTAGCCAGGTAAGGAAGAGGAGATGGTGAGGTTTCTTTGTTTCACTGAGTAAGAACAAAGGAGACTAATTATTTAGAGTGCCTTTAAGGGGTGTAGTTTGATGTTAAGGAGAAAAACAAGCTGCATTAAGAAAACCAGAAAGATTTGGGAATATGTGTTTGCAGTGATGTGCGTTGGACTGTGCAACAGGCAGTGAGCATAGGAGTGGACTAAGGATAATATTCACATCTCTGGAAACCCAACTGGTCTCACAGCTGCATTAAAAATCGAAGCCTTTGGCCATGCCACTGTTTCTGACATGCCTGTGCTTTTGTCAGGCTGAGGTGTGATTTGTAACTGTGCCCTGAGATGTCAGCTGCCCCTGCGCTGGTGAATGGACGGCAGTGTTCCCCACCCACGGGCTGGTGGATGTGTTTCTGGCTTGGTGCAGATGTTTCCTGCCCATAGCTGCTTCTTCCCAGAGAAGAATCTGCGACGGTTTTGGGGAGAAAAAAAAAAGCCACACTCATTTTTCAACTCTGCCTTTTTATAGCCACGACAAAAAATAGGCCAAACCACTGACCGCACAGCCCAAGCTGGCCTTGCGTACCACCTTGCTGCGGAGCAGTAGCACATGTTGGAGGACAGCACTCATGGCTAGTCCAGCCATCTGTCCTCAAGCGGCTCAGCAGGTAGCGTAGCTGGCAAGAGTTTGTCTTCTGACTCCTATCCGCCTTTTCGATGAGGGTCTCCTAAGTCTGCCATTCTTGCAGAGGTGCTAATCCCGGTCCTTGTTAAATACCCTTGGGCACGTAAGGATTTCAGAGCAAACATTTTTGAGTAAAAGTCCTGCGCAATCTGTGTCCTAAGCAGATGTCTGTTGGCAGTGAGGGATCTCAAGTTCCTAAGAATGCAACCAACTAATAGGAAGGTGACGTGAAAATATCCATGATAGTTATTCACAGTTGCTGTAAATTGGTACAGTTCCTGTGACTTTGCATCAGGCAGTAAAAGCCTTGCTCGTTCACATCAGTTGAGGATCTGTGCCATTAGCAACAGTCTGTAGAGGTGGTAGCGGTAGTGAAGGAAGGGAGGAAAGTGCTCTGGGGTGAAAACAGTTTCTGATGTTGTGGTATGTTGCCCAAAGCCACTTCTTACTCCGTTTGTCAAGCACAACTTACTGCCTTGCCTAATTAACCAGCAAAATGGAGTTACCTATTCTGCTGATTTTAAAATAAATGAGAAAAGAGAACTTCAGCAGTGATACAGCTGTAGTGCGCGGCACGTAGTGCATCCCTGTTCAGCTCTGCATGGGGATGGCTGTGGCTGTCAAAACTTTTTCTAGGTGGTCATAGACTACTCTAACATGGATCTATTGTAATTGAATAACGGTTCTTGAGAGCAGGATCGTGTCTGGGAAATAGGCTAAATCCTTGTATCTGACCGTACTCTGGGAGCTCACCAAAGGAGAGTCCACACACATACCAGCACAATTCGAGTAAGATTCATGGGCTGACACAGGGTAAAATATAGCTAAAGCAGATGTTTTCAAAACTCCAGACACTGTTTTCAAGCAAACTCTTACGCAAGGCCACTGGGAAATTGTTTGGTACTGCTGCATGCTGCATTGAATCAATAGGACCTACCGTAAGCTCTGAGGTCTCCAACAGCAAATCAGTGCAACGTGAATCATCACGTCTCCTTTCTGGACCATCAAGCGCCATGAGGAAGAATCTGAGTGGATTTTGCTGCCTGCGGTAAGATGAAGGATCTTTCATCTTCTTCGTCTTCCCTGTATGTTTTATGTTGGTTCAGAGGAGCTGGCTGCACTGCATTAATAAAATGCCATCTAAACCACTTTTGGCCAGTGTTCCTGGCACACATGCAAGCGTAGACTTTCTCATCTCCCCGGCCACCTGGTAAGAAAAAGGACTCTATCAACAAGGGTAGTGCCAACCCTTGTAAAGCTGCCCAGCATAGACCCCAAGTATTGCCACTGCTTGTGGGTGTAATACTGGTGTGAAAAGGGCTACGTCTCAGATGAGAGATGATAGTAATCAATGAGGAGATTATATTTGTCCCAGTCTGCTGCACACAGGAGTGGGGAGAAGCAGTTGTACTAATACCACTGTGCAGAGAGGTCGTCTGGGGGTCCCAAGGGCTGTGTTCAGCCCACAGATTGGTCCCATCCATTAATCCACCTTGACTACTACAGCACATATGATGCTCAGAAGGACATATGCAATTGAGGCCATCTGTGACACCTCAAGTGGAGATCAGAAGTAGGCAGGATGAAGACACAGCTATTACAGGACTTAGCTGAGGTTTGGAAGGAAGGCTCTGGCTCTTCCAGTGTCATTTCAAGCCTGCTTTCCCAGCCAAGCTTAGCTATCATTAAATTATTGGGTAGATCTCAGGTTGATTGGGGCATAGGGTGGCTTGCCATCAAAGAAAGTGCTTTTGGGCGGTGGGGGGGGAATGTGTGGGTGCGTGTGTGGGTGTGTTTAAGTTACTCCCTCTGTTGCCATAAATTGCAAAGACCTTGCTGGGAAGTGCAGCTTTCATTCTAGGCAGAGTGCTCAGCAGGAGTAAGCAATCACTACTGAAGAGCAGAGATGTTAAATGAGGCAAAAAGGGTGAAAAAACAGCACAGATGGATAATTGTGGCAAAACTCGGAGCGTGAAAACATCAGTTGCTCCAGGTGTCAGAGCCAGGGATGCCCCACATCGGAGGTGGAAGAGCAAGCAGCAAACATATGTGGAGGAGACCTGGCCTGGTATGCTGTGACCTGAAATTCCTACTCATTTCACCTCCGAGACAGGCTCCCTGTTTCCTAATACTGCAAAGGCGGATAGTGAAACCATCTCAGATGGCTTCCCATGACATCCCTTATTCTTCACTGTTAACCGCTCACATGGGCATGACGCCTAACTTGCTCTCCTCCTGCTAGTGATTGTAGCCCGCTCACTGCCAGATCCTGCCCAGCTCTGTGACTCAGCAGGCAAAGGGGCTGGGACGTCACAGCGACAGCTCCTTTCCCTGGGAAGAGAGCAGTGCTGTTACTCAGGGTTTGACCCGTGCCTTTGCTCTGAGTCTGGCTGTCTCTGATGATCTCACCTAGATAATTTCTTGTTTCTTGTTTCTTGCTCTGTTTCTTGTGGGTAGCTTAAGGAAATGAACGTGGGAGCTGAGGGCATCTAGAACCACCAAGGGCTTTTGGCAAATTGGTATGGAGCTGCTAAGTCCTCTTTAAGCATAGACCCTTAGCACCTATGTTGTCTGCCCTTCTCTGTAACATACCAATCACTGGTATTTTTGGAAGAGAAGGATGTTGTGAAATAGTTCCTGGAAGTGCTGCTCTCGGTTGCTCTGTGTAGGCACCGTTGCAAATACTGTGAGATCAGTGCAGAAAGCAGCAACATCCCAGCCACAGCAGCTTCCAGGAATCCCAAAAAAGAAGAAAAGAGTCCTTGTGTCTGAGGGTGCAACATGTGAGAAAGGCCTGAGCTGAGAGCATGGCACAGATAGTCTGGTTTAACTGAAAGGCAGGATTGACAGCTACTTCCCAACCAACACCGGAGGAGAGCTTTAGGGACAGGAGTGGGCTTTGCTTCTGGATGGCAGCTCATCAAAACCTTGGGCTGCATCCTCGGCTGGTGCAGCCATTGGTGCTCGGCAAGACTCTGTCCGGTGCCAGAGAGTCACCCCTATGGCTGGGTGGAAGTCCTACCTCATGGTCACCCCATCTACCAGCAAAAAATGGAATATGTCTCTAGGGGAAGCAAAATTACACACTGGAATCCCTGCAATCTGTAATACATATTTGAGGTGTAAAAAGCTAACAAAATGGAATGGAGTCAGACATGAAAGTGAAATCTGCCTTTTTAAACTTGAAAACAGTGTGATATCAGCAATGCTGCAGTGTCTGGGAGCAGTCTGAATAAAAATGTGGATGCATTTAGGAATTATGGTATTTGTACAAAAAATGTTCAAAGGGCTGAAGTCTTCAGTCTCTTTAATTAGTCATGGGAGTGAACATCATTGGCTTTCTGTGAAAGAACAGCAGATTGTTGCCGTTCTGTCTTTTCTAAATACATGTCCTGTTTTCCTCTTAGTATATTTCATTATAAAATACAATATTAAAGCTTTAAAAAGTCTTTATTAGCTAGCAGATGGTTTTGCAAGTCATTTTAATGAGATGAAGAAAACTTTAATGGCAGACATTTAAAGTTGTGCTTACACAGACTATTGCCTTTGGAAAAATCTCGGGAATGTTTTCTCCTTGTTTTTGGCGGAGCTTGGCACCAGATTATGTACTAGGAAATAGAAGGGGATGATTTATGCCGACTGGTTCCCTCCCGAGAGCGGTTTTACATCAGTGTAACATCGTTGAGTTCCACAGTCACGCTGTGATACACAGAGGTGCAAAGGGAGAGGGAAATGTCATTAACTTGATGCAGTTCAGGAGAAATATTACATTTCTCATATACTTGCCTCATTCCATTGCTGCGGTCAAGAAATTTTCTGGGCAGTTTATAGACATCCCCCTTGCAGGCAGGGCAGCAGGGTGCCAACTCCTTCTGGAATTCTCTTTCTGGATATCAGCATCAGCAGCATGTGGGGATATGAAAAAGGAGATGGGAGAGCCTTGAGACCCTGTTCATGTGGAACAGCCTTGTGAATCTTGGCTTTCTTCTTCCACCCTTGCTAAATTTCCTGAGGTATAAGACGCTTGTGCTGAAAACAGGTAGGAACATGGTTGCCAAAAAAAAACCTTTCAAGGCCTCAATGGTTCTTCCAGGCATGTATTTCTCTCTTGAGCAACCAATGCCACAATCTTTGGAGGTGCGAGCTGTCTCATAATGAATATACTCACATCTGGAACACCCAATCCATGACAAGGAGGGTTTCTATTCCTTTGAATATGCGAGTTCCTGTTTGTGTTTTTTTTAATGTGAACGATTGCTGACTTTCAGACCCGCTTCCTCCAAGGGTTTGTTTTGGCTGTGCAGGGTCTTGGCCTCACAGGAGCAGGGAGTGGGGAGCGTGTGGTGATTCATTTGCACAGCCAGAGGATTGACTGTCCCTGCACATATTAAGAGATGGATCATGCTTCACAAAAGCAGTATAAAATGCCTACTAAATGAGTAATTGCCTGGCTACCTTCTTAGTCTGTCCAACCTTTTGTTCCTCCTCTGGACTACTGACCCTGTTACACCTGGCCAAGCTTCAGCGTCAGCTTTTTGCACTGTTGGAGACCTTTGTCCTTCTAGTTTTTCTAGATGTAGCTGATCTAATCTCAAAAGCCATTTTTCAGCTTTGGAACAAGCCTTGCAGCTATATGCACTACACAGGTCACTAAGGAAAGCCTTCCCCTTTCTCTCCAGATAGAGTGTGTAGGATCACCTACACACCAACAAGAAGTAACATGCTGTAATGTATCTAGGAGCTATAGTGATGGACTTGTTAGAAAAGCCCTCACCAAGGTACAGAAGGGCAAACGAGAAAGTTTGCTGGGACTTTAACACTCAGCAGAGGAGAATTGTTCTACTTGTGAGCCCCGAGGACCCTAACAGTTGCTCTGAAAAGCCCTGTGAGCACCAAAGACTTGACATGAAGAAGTTTCTTTCCTCTAATGGTGTTTCCATGCCCCGCTGCTCAGGAAGGAGGTCGGGCTGAACTGCCCTTCAGGATCCCAATAGCAAAGGTGCCTTCCCTGTATCACGGGAAGTACCAGCTCTTCCTCTTCTCCCCTCCTTTGCAATACTAATATTAAGTAACAAATTGGGACCATCCTTTGCCATTTTGTCACCATCCCTACAGTCATCTCCATTAGCTCCTGGGCTACTCTGTGGTAGTAAAGACCCTTGCCACCTTCTGCTGTTTTCTCTGTCCAACAGCAGGTATTTCTATTGAGGCCTGTCCTGAAAGAAAGGGTGCTTGCCAAGAGAAAAACAATTCCTCCATTTGCCAGGGACAGACGAAAAGCATCTGTGCCCCCAGCGGCAGATGCACTGCATGATGAGAACATCTCTTCAGCCCTGACACATGCCCTTCTCGTGGTCACGGGGCAGATAAGTAGCAAATTGCCATCCTCAGTGTTGTGACTTTTGCAGAATGAAAGTCAGCCCACTCCTGTCGGCTCTGTCAGGCTCGTAATTGTAGAGGTTGCAGTACCGAACTCCTCTCAAATTACAGCGTTGACTTGCGTGGTGGCCAAGGGAACAAAAGGGTGAGACGGGTCTCTGCCATTTCAGGTAGGTGAAGAAAGGCCATTTGCAGTTGGGCAAGTTTCCATGCCAGGTTGTTCTGGGAACAAACAGACCTGCCTCTCCATGGTCGTGCAAAAGTGTACAGAGACTCGCTTATCTTCTTGCTCTGTTTTGACTATGCACCTTTGCTGTGGCCTATTTATCCCGCTGACTCCCAAATTCACCACTCCATGCTCTATAGTGTAGCAGTGCCAGCCATGTCCACATAAATACATGTGGACATCCACTCTGTAGAGCTCTAGACTCTCTAGGAACGTTTTGCTTCATTTAAAGCCATTGTCTTTGCTTGGTGACTCCCTGAGCTGCCTGCTTCTTTCCACTGAATATGAAGGAGCTGCTGGTGAGTTGTTGGGAGAGACTGTCTGCCTTGTAGGCACCAGGAGTGAGGTGAGGAAATCCCATTCCCATCTGTCTCAGCCTTCATGTAAAGTCCTAATTCTAAAGAGCAAGAGGCTTGAGTGCCTCCCTTCTGCTATTAACCAGCCATCATGTGCCACAAACCAAAACAAAAGAGATTTTAATATATAGCTAGGCTGACTAGGCATTGTAAAATGTTGCACCATAAATGTCTTACATTAATAATTTGTTTATTTGCTACTTCAAAATAGGCAGGGGGAGCGTTTGTGAGGCTGCTAAGCAATGCACATTGCAGCTAAATTTGGCATTTAAAACATGCTCGTGTGACAGGCATCACAAAAACTTTGTGAGGAATGAAGACAATTTAAAATGTCTGAAGCACATGCAGAATAAATTGCAGCTGGCCTATTTGCCCTGCACATTAATTGCTGCTGCTGGCTTCTTTCTTTGGCTTTTCCCACACTGCAGTTTTATTACTAAAGTTGTGCCATGTCCTGGTACATGTGCATGTTTAATTTGGGCTCCATCAATGAAATCTGAAGTTCATGTGAACCAAATTAAGCCGCATCCTGACTGCTACAAATCTCCTCCTGTCCCTGGCCCACTGCTGCAGTACCTGTGTCTGTGTGCTGTGGCTTGGACTCATCAGAAACCCTCCAGGAACAATCTCAGGGTGCTCCGTTCCCTCCATAAGCAACTGCTCTAACTGCCTCTGGAGCTCTTTTGAACCAGAGTCACAGTGACTGGGAACTTTCTCCACCCTCTAAAACTGAAGTATGTTTTGGATTGAGTCTCTTCTCAAAAGAGCACATGGGTTACAGTGTCATATGGAGCTGGAGATGAAACTCTTGCTGCCGCTGCCCGGGCAGGGATTTGTGGGGTGAAGAGCCATGCTGGATCTGTCACCCCATGTACAAGCCATGGAAATCTGAAGCTGTCCCTGAAAGCTGCCTCTGCTTCGCAGTGCTGACGTCCATCGTGGGGTATCCCCAGCAGTGGAGGCTCCTGATGCTTTCACTGAGGATGGGGGCTCGGAGGGTGGGGGTGGGAAGGCAGGAGCTCATTAGGGCCCAGGGCCGGTTGCCCTCATGCCTGGACTCAGGAGCAACGTGTGTGTGTCCATGTAGATGTTTGTGCCAACCGCATCTGTTGGAGAAATGCTGCATGGAGAAGATCGTGTATAAATGAAGTTTCACCTAAACGATCTCATTGTTTTCAGGTACCCCAGTGAGCTGGGGAAGGGAAAGGGGAGTTTGTGCTCTTCCCTGGGGCAGGGAGTCGTTAAGGGGCTGGGAGATACATGAGGCTCTAGGAGACACTTGCCTCCCACAGAGGGCAAGCTCTGCTTAATTTAGTTGAGCAAAACGGAAGGTCATCTCCTGGTAGCAGGAATGAGCTGAGTTTCTGGGCAAAAGATCAAATTTGTCGTGTTCCCTGAAAGGTTTTAAAGGTGGGCTATGGGTGCATGTGGAGGGTGCTCCTTCTCGCCAGCAAAGCGAGTTGTGGGGTCGGCTGGCTAGGGCGGCTTAAGGTGTGGGGCAGCCATATGGCCAGGAATACGGGAAACAGTTCCTATGCCACCCTAGGGATGTTAGATGTGAATATTTTTTTATTTAATTTCTCCCTAGCTTTTACAAACACTTTTGATGGTGGTGCCTTTTGTGTAGTCTCTGACTAAACAAGAGCTGCTGTTGGCATTTTATCTTCACCAAGCATGAATTAAGGCACCTGTGTAGCCCTATTGCTGTTCTCTTTCAAGAGCTGGGCAAGCTTGTGAGCAGGGCACTGGGGCATAAATCCATGTGGCACCTTCCCAGTGCCTTGGGCCAGGAGTAATGGAGGGACCCTGCGGGTCAGGGGCGAGCTCTCACTGCAGGCTTGGGAGAGGCCATCAGCACAGCCAAGGAAACCAAACAAAAAGAGTTCAATTCCTCCCCAGACAGCTCTTTGGAAGGGCTGCACGTGTGACGGTGAGTTTGAGCTGCCGTGTGTCTGTGCCTGTGGAAAGCGGAGGTAGGTGTGAGCTACCCCAGGACGTGGCACGCAGGTGTACCTGGGGGAGCCCTGGCCGTGGATGGATGGGCAGCATCCAAGTTAACCAAGGGCAGCATCCTGCCTGCCCTGCCGGCCCCCCATGGAAATCTGCGGGGGAGCACATCTCAGACCTTTGAGTCGCGTGGGAGCTATCATCATCTTGTGCTTTGTTTTTACACGGCAGTTGGGGTTTGAGACATTTCCCTGTTGTTTATGACTGCTCAATAATGTTCATTTTTGTAGGGGGCAAAAGGGACTCTATTCTCTCAGGAAAGACAAGCAGCCCCATCCAAGTTGTACAGTGTGTTAATATTTCATTTAAAATTCATGTGTGCATTTGTTTATGAAGTGAAGCGAACACATGTTAGAGCCTTGTCAAGACTGTCATCTATGTCTCCCTTGACATGCAGCCCCGTACTTTGCCCCAGCAACCAATGACCCTGTTTCCAACATCCCCGTCCTCCCTCTTCCCCTCCCCACACCTCCGCATAGGGAACATTTTTGCTTTTGCTTCCTTCTGGTTATTTAAAATACAATATGCAGCATGCCAGGATTGACCCTGGGGCCCATCACTGGTGCTGCAAACCTGGGGCCGTGGATGTGCTGCCATGGGAGAAGAGCCCCAATTTGCCAGTGCAGCTCCTGCCCCAGGAAAGCCGAGCTGGGGAGGCAGCTGGAGAGAGATGCAGAAGTCTGGGGACATTGCCTACTGCTGGGTATGAAGGTGTGCAGAAAGGCAGCTGGCATGTTCGCTGCTCCCAGCTAAACTTGTTTGGATAGATATGGGCTGCGTTTCTAAATGGGCAGTTTTTATCCACTTTTTAACACTAAACTCAGGCCCAGGGTGAAGCTGCGGTAGAAATTCTCATGGGAATTAGCGCAGAGCCAGAATGGGAGAGTCTTAAAGCTCCTTTCACTATTTTCCAGAGCAGCACTGGAGGAGGATGGTATGTCAGCCTTAAACTGGAATTTCCTGTAATTTGTCAGTTTTCACAATTCTACAATTATTAAAATGAGAATTTTCTTTTTTTTTTTCCTTTGCATTTGCTGGATGCCATGAATCAGAAAGTGTATGGAACAGTTATCTTGCTCCAATGTAATTTGATTCTCTCTCCCCCCCGCCTTAGTATTTGATGAGAAACCTTTGTATTTTCATGCTTTAATACAATCTGGCACATAATTACAAATGACTCATAGATAATCTTGGTCATGGAGCTCTCTGAAATTAGATGATAATTTAGCCTGGAATTTCTGTAGAAAGAACGAAGGAAAAGACAATTATAATTATTCTAATCAAGATATCTTTTTCTTTGCCTGGGGTATTGCTCTGTGAACTGCCAGAGGCCTGAAAGTATTTAGACCATTTCTGCTGCTCACTGTTTCCCAGGCAAACACTGCTGATCACTGCGTAGCTTCATCGCCGTGAAATTCCTGTAAGGGCTGCTGATGGAGAGGAGAAGACGAAATGAGCAGGGGCAGAACTGCAGAGCTGCGTGCTGGTGGGGTGCGAGAGAGCAGCCACCGAAAAGCGACGGGTCCGGGAGCTTTCTGCAAACTCCCGGTGCTTCTCACCAGGAGGGACCGAATCTTGCAGAACAGCAGAAGGACGTTTTGTGACAACCACCACCGATTCCCACCCAACGGATAGAGGCGTTGCAGCTGGCAGAAAGGAGGGCTGGGTGCTCCCGTTCACATCACTGGATCTTGTGTATCTTCCCTTCCTCGGCTTTGATGCCAGTTTAGGTGCTTCCAGTCAAGGGCTGGGCTGCTGGGAGCTGGGCTGCCGGGACAGTGCCACCTCGCACAACAGAAATCACATCCTTGTCCTCGCTGTCCAAGCCGATGCTTGGGGCCCATTTACAGAAGGGATGTCTGGCCCATGGGACATTGAGCAAGAGAGAGATCACCATGAGGTATGGCCCTAAAGGGAAGGAGTTGGTTGTGTGAGGCTGTCCCTGGCCTGGTGTGTGTGGCTACTAGAGCTCTTGTCCTGGCCACTCCTATAAAGTGGATGGAAATACAAGCAGATTGGTAGGAAAATAGAGCATTTATCTTAGGAAAGACTCAGAAGAGTGTGGCTTGTCTCACCCAGCAAAGGCAAAGAGGGGATCTGAGTTCAATCTATAAATACTTCAAAGGGGCAAGCACCAGGGAAAGGAAGAAGCAAAGAAAACAAGGTTGCATAAGAATAAATAAGAATAAATTAACCATGAAGTAATCTAGGCTGAAAACTGGAAGGTTTGTTGGTATTCTGGGGAGTATCTCCTGGTTTTATGTTCTGTTTATTCGGGAGAGGGAGATAAAGGCTGCTCCCTTCATCCCAGAGGATGAGTCTGAAATGTAATGACCAACCAGGTCCACGCCAACATTGCTGACTGTCCTGCTGCTGATTGCTTCTGGCAGCAGCATAAAATGAATGTGCTTATGAATGATCCCGAGCCCTGCCCTGCACCCCTGATGGGCAGCATCCTTCTCCCCATCCCACCTCTGGGGCTGCCTGGGGCCAGCTCCTGGCAGTGTCTTGAATAGGTTCAAGCCCTGGTGATGCAAAACCTCTCCTGGTTAGAAACCAAGAGATGTTAGGGCAATAGAAAAGTCAATTAAACTGAACAGAAAGATGTCATGGGAAGAGGGATGGGAATGTGCTGATTTGCGTGATCAGTCTTGTCATTTAATTGAATAAAATATAGTTTCCAATCTGTGGTGGGTGCAGGTTTCTCAGTCAGCTGCCCTTGCATGCAGCAGCATCCAGACTCCACAGGACCCGGCACACCAGGCGAGTGGGACCTGACATGGCTCCAGCCTTCTGGGAGCTGAAGGTTTCTGGCACACAGATCCCTTGCAGCAACCCTCCCGCAGGTTATACGTGAGCTTTACCTTGGTTGCCTGCCTGATGGAGGGGCGAGGGCTGGTGAGGTGACCTGTGAATGCAATGAGCATGTCTCCCTCCCCTCGCACGGTGGGTGCCAAGTGCTGCTTGCACAGATGAAGCTATGTGTTAACAGCTGAAATCTCACCTCAGTTTTTTCCCTTGCACCTTTATAGCTCCTGGCTTTTCCCTTGCCAGCACTTTTCCCACCTACCACTTCCTAGCACACATCATATTGCAGCATCACACCAATCGCTTGGTGAATGGACCCATTGACGGGGACTGGGCAAAAGTCCCCTTAAAAAGAACTTGACCAATTTTGCATTTATTTCTTTTTTAAGTAAAAACTCTCCGTTGCTTCCCCAGCTACAATGGCATTTCCAGCACGGTATGTGCTGGGATGCCATGTCAGCAGAGCTGGCAAACAAAGGCAAGGTGAGATGCTGTGGCTGAGCAAGGATAAAAGTCAGGAGTGCTAATGTGCTGCAAAAGCCACTCTGAGGCCAGGGAAGGTGATAACATTTAGTTAATTCTGTTTGCCAAGCCACCATCAGGTTTTGCAGATGTGTCCCTAGCTTTGGTTCAAACCCTGCCAGCAGCTACATCCCGGCCAGCGATCTCCCCCCCCGTGCTGCTGCAGGCTCTGCGAGGGATGATGGCGAAGGGGGTTTGCTACAATGAATGAAACAGGAGTTTCCCAACTTGCATTAAGGGCCTCCATCTGAAATGGGCTTATCTGCCTTTCCCAGGAGCTCACGTCTGCAGGTTCTTGGGGATGAGCCCTCCCATCTCCAGTCTTGATGCACTGGGTTAGCATCTTCCCTCTGTGCTGGCTCAGTTCATGTTTGCAAAACAGTTAAGTATGAATGTTAACTGTTGCTGTAGGATTATGCAGGCAGCACTATTATCCTGATGGAGCTCATCCCTTCACCAGCCAGGAAATCAGCCAGCAGAGACTCAGATGGCCAAGGGAGACATTTTATCCTTACTTTGCTATGATGCTGTGCTGCCGGCAAGCGGGATGAGCTGGCCTCAGGCTGGGCCAGCACAGAAGCTAAAGGAAGAAAAACAGCAGCAGGTTTCACGTTTCCCCCTGTATTTATTAATTGCACACACAGGGCAGGCTATGAGAATGGGAGCGCGATCAGCTCCACCATATGAATGAGCCGTGGCTCCGGGGCTGTGAGTGAGCTGGGGTCCCCGCAGGACGCTGCTCTGCTGTGGGGTGGTTTGCAGCACACCTGAGAGCACGGCAAGGCAGGGTGCTGGCAGGGCTGCTGGGCAATGCTGCCACGTACACGATGCAAAATAAACACCTTCTCCACCCCTGATGCAAAATAAACACCTTCTTGTAGGAGGAGCAAAATGCAACAGGGCTGGGAGACTCCCTGGGGCTGTAGGTCCAGGTTCCCACCCTGTGACCCACAAAGCTCAAGGAGTTGGGGGTTTTTTTTGGTGCAGTTTTCAACAGAAGCGGACAAGAGCACCCTGTTCCTCATTGCCCAAGCCCTAGACAGCGGTATAGCGGGGGTGCCGCTGATGCCGCACCAGTTTTTGAGCACTGGGTGTGCGTGGAGGGGTGCTGACCCTGTGCCGTGGTGAGGAGCAGGACAGGCAAAGCTGGAAACCTTGTTCTCTGTCTCACTCGCCCCGGCTTGGCTGAACCGTGCCGGAGCAGGTATGTGAGCAAACCCTGGTGGTTCCTGCTTTCAGGGAGATGATGTACTTTTTTTTCATGTGCCTGCAAACCTTCATTGTCTCAGCAATAGTGTGAACAAACTGCTTTGCTGGAAAGCAGCTTGCGAGAGGAGGGCCTGCTCTGCCAGGTGTTTCTCAGGGCTGCCCTGCTTCGTGAAGCCTGTCAGAGTTGGGTTTTAAGATGCTGTAGAAGTAGCAGGAGACTAAAGTCTCTGATAGATGCAAAAATAGCAAGATCAGAGAAAAATGAGATTGGATTCAGAGCAGCTGCTGGGAAACAGACTCTTTGCAATAAACTGAAATGCTCTTAGCACTTGATGTTTGTGCACTACAATGAAAACATCTCTGGTACAGTAGGTTTATTTTAACTACAGAGGACAGAACCTGTCAAATGAATGCACAGCCTCTGATTTGATCTAGTTCATTTTCATGTGTGTGTTTTTTCTGCTCCTTGGCAGCTCTTGTAGGGCTTGTTGAGGCTGATTTAGTCGTGCAGTTTGGAAGGTGGGCTTTATGGGAAGCCACCGCCTCTGATCCCCGTGTGCAGATGCATTATCTGTGAGCTCAGACAGGATGGAAGAATAAGCAGGGTGATGATAGATGTTTGGATTTGCCAGCTGAGCTGAAACACTGAAGGGAAAAAAAAATACAGTTCTAAACATTTTGCTTGATCTAAATCCACATATCTTATTTCATTTCAGATAAACTGTATTTTGTAATATTTATTTCCCCCACCCGCTTAAATATAAGTTACATTTAATGTACATTTGCTCTAACATTTATAGTAAGGGGCTGTATGTAAACTTTTGAAACACTGCTTCAAAAAGGAAAGTTAATTAAAAAAAATATATATTGTTATCAAACTTCCCCCATCAGACAATCCTTTGGGCTCCCTTTTGCTTCAACTAGTCTGACGTGGATCTGTGAACTCTTCGGGTCCATCTGAATCTGCATTTTCAATTGCATAAGCTCTGAACAAAGAGGTTTCCTTGCTGCATTGGAGAGAGCTGCTCTGCTTCCTTTACCTCCAATGCAATCACCTGCTCCTGCTTCTCTCCTGCCTTTTGTTCTCGGCTGGGAAGTGTTCCTTTGGTCCAGCAGCAATTTCAGAGTGTAAAATAAGAAAGCGCTGTTCTGTATTGATGCACTTGGTGTTTTCAGGGGTGCGGCTGGGGCCTTACGGTGCTCCTTGCTCCTGGTTGTGCTCTTGTCTCTGTGGGGATAGTTTCTGCCTGTCCTCCTGCTGATTTCCGAAGGAGAAAATTAATAGGCATGAAGCCAACAGCTTTATAGAGGTGGGACTTCGTGACAGAAAGGGACTTTGGCGGTGCTGTGAAAGGAAAATTATTTCTATACAATTTAACATGAATGAATGTCTCTTGAAGATTTAAAAAAAACCCCCACCACCAGAGGAACAAAAAAAGAAAATGCATTTGCTTTTAGCACCTGGTGGTTGTGCTGCTCGGTGGTGGATGCTGGAGACTGATGTCTTCTTTGTCCAGGCAGCAAGGACAGCAGGGTTGGAAGCAACTCACATCTTCGCTGGTGGAGGGATCTCAGCAGGAACAAGGCTAGCAGGGCTTCTGTAGGCACGGCTGAGGTAGGTGTAAGGCCTGCTTGGACCCAGAGCAGCTGCCCCATACTTGTGTCATTTGGTTTGAGATGCTTTCTAGAGCACTAACTGCTACAGAGGTGTGGAAAAGGGGGGGTAGGCAGTCATCTGTTCCCTCTTTGTCTGAAGGCAGCACCAGCTCTTCTTCAGACACCCCAAGAAGCCTTGTCCTATGTGTAACTCTTCCCTCTGTGGCTGCTCAGAAAAACTTACAGAGGAAACCCACTAGGCACAGATTTGGGAGTGAACTTCAGAAGCTTGTTGGCAGGGAAAAAGTTTTGCAACACTGTGGACCCAGCTCCATAATGTGCAGCGGGAAAATCCACCAGGTGTCTGTCTTGCTCAGCCCTCCTGATGTTACCCTCAGATTCCTGTAATTAATCAGCTTTTCCTATGAAAAACCTACCCAGAACGCTGCAAGCCAGGAACGAGAAAGTGATTGCTCATAGATATGTATCTAAATTGCTGAACTGGTACCAACCAAATAACAAATGTGATTTTGACAAATGTTCCTACCACAAGCAGAAGCTACAAGGCTTTGAGGAGCAGAATAACTCAGCCAGCAGGTTCCCGACTGCAAAATTAATGTTTGATTCTCGATTCCGTATTTATTTTGAGGCATCGCCTTCATTTTACTTTCCCCTGTACCTACCTGCTTGGGGATGATTGGGTACAGGGGAGTTGATTCTCACTCAGCACACAAAACGGTAACAGCCTCTTGCAGCATCATCCATGGACCTCGGGAAGCACCGCGGTGGCACACCATCCTTGGACCCCAGGACCAGCTGCTGAGGGACGAATTTCAGAGGGAAGAGATCGTGGCTGGGCAGATACAGTATGTTCACAGACAGAGAAAGATTTTCTTTTAAATTTGATTTATGCTAAGTGGAGAAAGGGCGGGACTTCCCAAAGCAGCTAAGGGAATTAGGTGCCTGATTCCCATTGATTTCCCTCTGACAGAGATTAATGTACTGTTTTCCACTTTGCGATGTGCCCAGATGCGTTGGCAGGGGAGGATAATATATCAATCAGTGAGTAATACGTCTGCTTGCTAACTTCGATGAACGGTAGAAGGATATTTTACATTAGGCTCTGAATCGGGCTTTTGGTTGCTTATCATATTTTGGATTGTGTTGTGTTCGTTGCTTTTCTTTTTGGTGACTGCAAGATGTGTTTGCAGGGGTTTGTGGGATACTGCACCAACAGTGGGTAAGGCTGAACCATGGAGTGGTTTTTTTCACGGGGTGAGGTAACAGCAGCTTTTAGAAAGGGGAAAAACTCTGTTTCATTTTCATTTCCCCAAATTCACAAGCAAATGCAGGAAGAATAATTTGACTAAATGATATTTTCCGACCACCTTAGGCGTTTTGCTGAGGCTGCATTTGCGTGACAGAGCTTTTTATTTTCCACCTTCTGATACTCAGCAGGAGAGGGACACTATTGTCACTAGAATATTCCCAATTCAGTGAAATTTGAGTGGGCTAATTAAATAATGTAAAAACCTTGCCAAAGCCCAACAGTTTTGTGTGAAAAGAAACGGCATGGCGTCCCCTCTCTTTATTTAAATGGGAGGAGAGGAAATATGTGAGTCTAATGAACTCTATAAGTTCCTGTGGCTTATTGTGAGCAAAGCAACCTTTAGCACTATTTGCATTATTAATATCCCAGATGGGCAAATTGACTGACACTTGACACCAGATAAAAATCTCATGGAAAAACTTTATTAACGTCTTCCTGCTGTCTTCTTGGGATTCCTCCTCAGTCTTGGGGAGCGAACACCACTCCTTGGAAATGTGCTGGAAATGGTGAGCACTTTCTGTCTGTATTAATTTCATATTCTGTTTCTTTAAAGACTGGAAGTTTTGGCCTTGGCAGTCAATACCAGGCTCCCATTCATGACAGTTGACTTTGGATGAGGCGTGCATTGCTCCCAGGTCTTTTTAGAGAGGGATGTGAACTTCCACCTTGGCAGAAGGAAGGAGCCAGGCCTCCATTCCTACCAGAGCACCACACTTTCTCGTTTTTAGGGAAATTCAAAGTGTTTGCACACTCCTTGGTGTGTCTACTATGTCTGCAAACCCATCCTGCTTACCTGGTGCCACTGTGGGACTGATGGTCTAACCAGGGTCCCTGGGGGCTCAGCGGCACTGCTGGGTCACATCTAGATGTGACAGAAACACGGACATGTCAGGGACAGATCACCGTGCCCTT
This sequence comes from Harpia harpyja, assembly GCF_026419915.1. NCBI lineage: Eukaryota > Metazoa > Chordata > Aves > Accipitriformes > Accipitridae > Harpia > Harpia harpyja. The sequence continues at coordinate 74,482,864 of NC_068942.1, read as the reverse complement.
CTCTGCCCCGGTAATGGATGAGGGTTTTTCTGAGCCCCTGAATACTGAATCCCTGAAATGATCCAGGTTAAAAATACCCTTCTTTGACACACGCCCTTTTAACCACAGGTTAAAACCAAACCAAATCCAAGATTATTTCAGTGGTCTCATTTGCAACTGTGGGGCTGTAGTGTCAGCTGGGAAAGAGGAACTTTGGAAACTGGATTTGCCACCAAAACTGGGGGGTCCTGAATCTTCACCCCCTCAGTTGTAGCAGAGCTGCTTCCTCAGCAGAGCAGGTGCAGGAGGCCCAAAGCACACCTTGTCTGGGGTGCTACACTTCTGTCTGCAACCTGAGGATGCTGCTGTTCTCCTTGCCCATCCTTCATCTGTCCACGCAACTGAGATGGTAAACCCAGGAGTTAGGCGGCATTTCTGGTGTGTGGTATCACATGAGGTGCCTATGGTCTTGTGTGGAGTATCTGGGAACACGGTGTTACATCCAGGCAGGATCTATAAGAGAAACCTCAAACGCAAACTTGCAAATAGCTAACAGGGATCCCAGGCTTTCCAGGATGGGAGCTGTGGGAGGATCCCACCTCCTAGTGTGTCAGGTAACCCTGTGGAGAAATGATGTCTCTTGCTCTCCAGAGCTTTGGATTAGGAGCCTGACAGGTTAGATTTGCACTAGGAAGATGTCTCATGGTTTGGTGGTTTGTTTTTTTTCCTGTATAACATCGGAGATGTGGTGAGAAGAAATGCTCAAATTGTTTTGTGCCCAGATTGCTGTTACAAGTGAGTGCCTAAGGCTAAATGTTTCTGAATGATTTCACTGTCCAGTCAGGACTGTTGATTCTGCTCCATCAGGTGCTGGCAGCTTGCTGGATGTGTTAAGAATTGCTGGGCTTTTAAAAGGCCTTTAATAGATAGTCTGCCTTTGCCAGTGCTCTGAGAAGCTTTGTAAGGTCCCCGAAAGGTCAGACAGACCTTGGAAATGTCCCAAAATATTTGTCCCAAAACGTTTGCTGGAATAAGAGCTGCTCTTCTGGTTTTTCTGTCCTGTGCAAGAAGGTACCGCACTCGCCTGCCTGCCTCAAGAGCTGCAAAGTGCAGAACTGTGTGCTTGTTTTTCAACGAGTGAATAATATTGTTAAAGCCAATAAGAACATTCACATGCCTGGCATTTGGTGTGTTTTATGCTCTGCTTTCAGTTAGGGTTTGATGTTTTATCAGCCTCCCTTTGTGCTTCTGCAAACTCGTCCTTGCTCCCGTGTCTGCTTCAAGCCCCCGTCCTCTGCGTGGCAGGCCCCCAGCCAGCTGTACATCCCTCCCCGCATCACTCCATCGCTCCAGCGTCGGCGTGGACCCCCTCCACCTGCCTTGCTGCAGGAGCGTTTTGTGCGGCACGAGGGGAGAGCGAGCATGACCGCTGCTGTTCCCCAGCTCCAGTCAGTGGCCACATAGTTCAGAGGCCAGAGAATGGACGATACTGCAAACGCAATCAGGCGGGAGGCGATGAACTGAAGAGAAGCATTATTAAAACTACAGCAGCTGCAGGTTGAGCTGTGCATAAAAGTTAGCTGCAGTCCTGCTTCTAGCCTCCTCCTGAAATGGGCAACAGCTCGGTGGTTTGTGTACAAATGCACAGCAGATGATACGCAGTCCTTGCCATCACTGCTGTCCCCTCCTTGGTGCCCAGCAGGGAATTCAGAAGGGCCCTTTCTGCTCTGTGGCTGTGCGGGGAGTGGTATGAAGCCATGCTGGTATTTCTTCCACCTAAAAGGCTTGTCCGCTTGCGTGGTGGTTCAAAGACCTACTGAGGCGCAGCTCTGCCATGCCTCTTCCTTTCTTCTGGGGTGGAAGAGCAGCATGTGGCCTGCGCTGTGTCCGCCTGGGACTGTGCTCATCATGCTTGTGCATTGCCGTCTTTCTCCAGGCTCTCTGCCTGCGCCAAAATCTGCAGACCTCAAGAGCCTCTGGTGCTTCTGTGGGACGTGAGCCAGTGCTGTGGGGTGGGGGAGAGGCCCCCGTGCTGGGCTGCATGGGGATGCATGTTCCCAGGCGAGCACAGAGCAGCGGCCGTTTGTGTGCCGAGGATGGCTGCCAGGCTGGGCGCAGGGCACGCGAGCCAGCTGTGTGCAGTTCGTGCTTGATGGATGAGGTTTTGCAGGGCTGGGTCTGGCTCTTGGGCACCACCAAATCATGCCAAGGCACGTGGGATGCTGGAGACCACCGTGGCTCTGGAGATGAGCTTCTGCGGTCATGAGCAAGAGGTGGCATGCTGAGGAGAAGTCATGAAATGTCCTTCCATAGGTTACAGATGCTTCTTGGCTTCCTGTAACACCCAAGACTTTTTGTTTTCTTTTTTTGAAAAGAAGACCAAATGCAGCAGGAAAGGTGCAGAGGAAGCTGAGAAGATCGGCAATGCCTAAGTCCCTGCAATAATGATTTCTTGCCCAGAGGAAGCTGCCTGTGCTCCCACGCTACAGAGGGGGCAAGAAAGTCCTTGCGGTCCCTGCCAATCTGATCACTTGACTCTGGTGACAGGTTTAACTCCAACATACTTGGAGGCTGAAGGAAAACTTTGTGTCCTAAAGCTGCCTTCTCTGCTGGGCCAGTTCTCGTCCTCCCATTTTATGTGCTTTCTGCTTTCTATTTTTATCTGGTGCACAGGTTTGCTGAGCAAGAGTGCCCTCAGTCACTCCTAATCAGCTGCCTCCCCAGTCATGTCTGGATAAATAGAAGTGTAACATATGCCCCAAATGACAGAAGAACTGAAAAACTTCAGTGACTAATCACTGCGAAAGGGTGCATCACAGCCACCAGAGCCATTTCTGCTAAGCTCAGGCTAAAAATCCCAGGGCAGATGCTATTTATGTTGTACAGCACTTCAGAGGCAGCACTGCAAGAAAGCAGATAGACAGAAATGAAGGTCAGTCCAGGCCTTTTAAACACTACATTACTTAAATGGCTTTTCCTGCCTCAGCTGTCTTGCTCTGAGATTAGCCCAACTCCAAATGAGGGTTTTTTTTTTTCCCTGCCGCAGTAAATCACATGCATATTTCTCTGCTAGTTCTGAGGCTGGAAGATACAGAGCGATCCTACACATTTGCAAATAATTGCTCAAGCTGAATGTCTGGCTGGGAGATCCCTTCTAAAATAGTTAACAATTACAACATATCCCCAAATTGCATCAAACCTTTGATCTGCTTGGTGTTTAAAAAACCCCAGCAACTCATTTTCTAAATTGCTGTCAAGTCTTTAATTTTTTAGATACATAAAGCTGACATATGAACACACCCATGTCTATAGCATAACCTTGGCTTCTCTGAATTTATGAGAAGCTTGGCAAAATTTGAATGATTGGGTTACTAAAATAACTTTCGATGTAATTAACATGCATTGCCTTTCCAGGTACCAGGGAAATTGGATAATTGAAGTTCAGGTGATGGAGGTTGCACGGCTCTCTGTAAAAGCACAGAGTGTCCGCTCTACCTCTTTGAAGTGACCTCATTAAAATAATAGAGCAGCATATTAAGCACTGTGTAGTTTATGTTTTGGGAATACTCCTGCTCTTCTGTCATCATTTTTTTCTGATAGACTGGCTGGAAAACTGGTCGGGTGCTCACAAATGAAGGTTGGGTCGTGGAGGATGCTGCATTCAGCGAGGTCCGGAGATGCTGCAATGACTGTCTCAAGTGTTTGTGCCTTCTGACACTTTACAGGGGCAAAGGCCAGACTCTGCATTTTCAAAGCAAGTGTAAATCCAGATTTAGCACCCCATGGGTTACAGATTTAATCCAGTATAACAGAGAGCAGCATGTGGCCCATACTTGAGAGCTATGAGTGGTTCTCGAGTAATAAAGCAGTGGCGCAGAACTGAATGCCTCAGAAACCATCTTTTCCTGACTACGACCCCACCCCGACAACTGCGTGCTGCAAGAATGCCTGTGCCGTGGATTAAAATTGCATTTACCAACATAGAAGTTAACTCAGCACTTTCATAACGTTTGTAATTTGAGTGGCTTGTAAAGGCCTCTGTGTATCAAAATGAGTATGTCCTTGACCTATTGCTATTTAGGTAGATATTGTCAGATTATAAATTTAGTTATTTTTTCTGATGTTGCCTTGAAGATCTGTAGAGCAGTGCGGCTGCCCTGCGAGCCATCTCTTGATCAGCTGAGCGAGGTACCCCAGAGACCTCTGTTCCAGGCTCTCAGCAAACTCAAGAAAATATCTCTGCATCAGCTGCATTTGTTCCACACTTAGTAGCTTTTCTTTGGAAACAGAATTTCTAAGGCTTTTTAAGATATTTGGGACACTTGCCTGTGCCCAGCTTCCATATCCTGAGAGGAGATGGGCAAGGCAGGAGGTACCGGTGCTCCCTTTCACCAGGTACCAGAGGAATGAAAGATCTTTTTTTGAGTCATAACAAAATAGAACGTCCATTTGAACACAAGGGAACTGTGCAAATGCTGGGTTTCTTGTTTTGTTCATTGCCCACACTGAAAAGGAAGCTCAAGTTAAATCAATTCAAACTAGATTTTTTGAAAGTATTTTTGAAAGGTGAAATATTAAGCAAAATGTTTTGTTTTACCAGGAACATAAAGTCTAACTGCTCGGATACTTAACTTTGTTATTTTTTCATTATGAAGTTTGAAACAAAGCCATATATTTCATGCCCGATTTTCCAAGAATTCCACTCCCTTTTTTTTTTATTTGGAACATACCCAAGAAGTTCAGTCCAAGCTAATAAAATCTGACCATCTTGAAAACTTCATTTTTTAGTAAATTCTTGTTTCACCTTAATCTTTCTGGCTGGTTTTCCTACACAGAGCACCCAATCCAATGCCAAGTCTTGCCTCTGGCACCATGCCCCATGTGAACGCTCTGGGTGAACTGACATTTGTGTTGTCAAGCGTGACTTTGGCTTGAAGCACAGTGGGTCCTTCAGGATGGTCTCCAGTGACAACTCAAGGCAGCTTCCCAGAGACTGGGAGTTTTCTGAGCAACAGAAGGACTAAAAAATGTTAGGAGGGACAAACTTTTAGGCTCTGATCTACACAACCATCATAGCGAAAAGTCTGTTGCATGGCATCCAAGCTGTAGCAGGGCATTTTATTTTGCTAGCTGAGTGTGATATCAGATCTGACTTAAAATAAAAAAAATAAAAATAAAAGAGCTTAAGCCCTGGGTCAGAAAACAATTATGAAATTGATTCAGCTCAGCCCTAGGTAGGACAGCACTTAAATATGTTCCCAGCCTTAAGTGTGTACTTAAATTTACTTAAACTGGACCTAAGCATGCCCTTGAAAATGCTTACATGCTTTCCAGAGCTCAGTTCATTGCTGTCTAAGAGATCCCTATGGAAGCTGTTGCCTCCTTGGGTAAAGCGAATGATCCTATTGCACAATTTCCAGAAATGTAAAAACTATAATTAAATAAAATGGCAATAATCTGATTTATCTCATCTAAATATTCTTTGGTGTGAAATCTCCTGTCTGACTATAGGTGAAAGGATTTCTTTCATCTTTGCATAAAACCCAAGAAGTTAAAAAAGTGAGAAGGTATAAACATATCCTTCAGCTACAAGTGTTGTACTGAACAATTCTACTGCAGCTGAAGTGAAAAGACGTTGAATATTACTATATTGTAGTGAGTGCATTAGTAGAATATTATACAAAGCCAGTGTTCACTGTTCTCCATTATATAGAGGTATATATGCATTTAAATAGGCACATCATGACTTGGGTTTATTGCACCAATATTTTATTTATTTATTGCAGGCTTATTTTTACTGCTGACAAATATTTTCTGTGTAGTTTGAAATTCAAAAGAAATAGTCACAAACAGTCATTAATGTTTAAAGTCACAGGTTATTATTTAGTGTAGTGCTAGTTATATTATACATTATGCATTAAATACTTTTTGGTGGTACACTTATTAAATACAAATTGAGGCAAACAAATCCCTCAGTGGGAACAGATGTGCCAAATAACTATTTTCTTCTCACTTTCAATCTGACATACAAATGAAGATCTTTTGGATTTCAAAGCCGGTGCTGTTTCCCCCCCCCTCCACCTTGCTCTGTTTTCAGTGTGGATTTCCTGGGCTATGGGGACTTGTTAAGGAAAGATCAAACATAATATATATATGTATTAATGCATGAAACAGATACATTTACCTCACAGGGGCATTGAGAATTAATTAGTCGCTGATTAGAAAGTGGTGGAAAATGAAAACCACTACCTAAGCACTCGATACTATTTTTTCTTTGAATCCGCAGCTGAAAATGAAGACAACCAGAGATGGTGTCGTGGGACATGTCTGCACTGCTCAGGGTCTGGGCGAAGCCAGGGTGCAGCCTCAGCGCAGCCCGGCAGCAGTGGGTTGCACGTATGGGTGTGCTCCCTGCAGTTTATCTGACTGAATTTGTGAGATGATAGCTTGCTTAGACTGCTTAGGTGTGAATACTTTTAATGGAGTCGGTCGGTGCCTTGAGCCTCTGGCTGTGTTGCAGGTGTCCCCAGCTGCGCTTGGCGGTGGAGTGGCTTCTCCACGTTAAGTCCATGGGGTCGCTTGGTTTGGCTGAGCATGGGAACAGCCCATGGACCCCGCAGGCTGATGGTGTGCCCAGATCCTGGCCATGCAGGGAAGAGGGTAAGAGCAGAGCAAACGTGAGCTAATCGTTCCCCTCAACAGCCCCCAGCCCATACTGGTGTTTGGCTCAGGGACTTCCCAAGCCTGATGTGGTGTCTGTGTGCTTAACCATCCCCAGAAGATTTGTTTTCTGTGGACGTGTTCATTCTTCCCCCGAAGCTGGGTAAGCCCTCAGTGTCCCTGGGGCAATGTTGCAAGGAGATTCCAGAGGTTTTTTTGGATGAAACCCTCTTTTTTGTTTGTTGGGATAAACCCCTCTTTTTTGTTTGTTTTTAACCTGCCATCCACTAGTTTGATGCCACCTCGTTCTTGTGCTGTGGAAGGCAGTGAGACGCCATTCCCTGCTCACCCTCTCTGTATTACTCCTGAGTTTATAGACCCTTATCACATCTCCCCTGTCATTTCTCTCCCAACAGGAGAAGCAAGTCAAAGCCTGTGTTTAGCTGTTTCTTGTATGGGTTAATTCTCCTGAACTCTCCTCTGAGGATAAGGCCCATTGAGCCAGTGCCGAGGGATGGAGATCTTGGTAAAAATGAAGTTACAAACCACAAGTTTTTCTGCAACGCCTCTGGGAAGAGAAGACCTCTCATCACACTGGGAGGGGAAGGGGAGGCATGAGGAGATGGGCTTAGAAAGGAGATTTTCATACCTAGCTTAGTGTGTTGAATTACTGTTCCTGTGTGAATTTTTGTTTCTGAATGCTGTGGCAGGTATTAGTATATTGGGATTATAATTAGGAGGCAGGACAACAAGGGGCTTTATGTAAGTGTCTTTTGTTATTTAAATCTTCTACATATAGTCAAAGCAAGCTCCAGAGCTGTCTGTGCTGGCTGTCCAGCTCACATCTAACCCCAGTGAAACCCATTTAAATCATGGAGACTGAGTCGGGTCTCCCAGCTGTCACAGCCCCCTGCTACAACAAGGGAAGCGAAAAAGCCTCTTTACCACCTCTGGGACCAAGTTCAGTGAATGTGATTTGGGTTTTCGTGTGGGTTGGAGGACAGGGCCGCGATGGGTGGGGGGTCACTGGTGTCCAGTGCAGCCCCCACGTGCACAGACAGCATGTCTTGGACCATCTCTGGAGAGCACAGAATGCTGCAAAAGCTGAAAAAATTCAAAGAAATGAAGCAAAACACTTAAAGAAAGAAAAAGAATAGATTGTGTTGGTTTTGTGGGATTACAAACACACTTTTTACGCAGCCTTTAACCCTTTAATTCACTGCCAGTGCCCTCAGGCATAGTACTTGGTTGTGAACCAAAAGCAGGGCTTTGAGAAACACGGCACGAGGGGGTACCCTGTGGTCCCTTCCTGCCTGTAAGACTTCAGCCGAAACACAGGGATGTTGCCATCAGCCCCTCAGCAGCTGTATCTTTCAGCCCTTGCAGAAGCAGCTATGCACCGTGGTGCTGGCCAGCCTCGGCTACAGCCTCGTTTCTTCTTGCCCGTGTGCTGAAAACACAGCACGCTAAAAAGGAATTTTACAGACCCGTGCTGAGGCGTGCTCTGAACTCCACTGGAGTTCCGTGACATGACATTTTCCCTTCCCTTGGGGACATATAAAAGCATCCATCTGCTCCTGCCACGTGGGCTGAGGATCGCCGTGGGAGAGCGTGTACATGTGTGCGGCTCCAGGCGTGGGCTGTCAGGGTATTCACATGCTGTCATTTGCATGGGGCTCCATAAATTTTAGCTGGGACCCCTTGGATACACATCTTGAAGCACACAAGCAGCATTGCCCAATATTGGTCTTTCTGCTTTGGCAGTAGACGGATTGAGCAGTGACGAAGTCCTTTTTTCTTGAAAGCAGACTGAGCCGCAGAGCCTGAATCTCTCATTAAACAAGCAGAATTACTGCCTTCTACTTTCCTATGGATTTTGCCTTAGCCTCTTACCTGCTGTGCCTCCTACCCTGTCTGCTCGCCATCCGGGTGGCAAATAGCAGCAGACTTAAAGCAGATTTACTGGGCGCGATGCCTGCTGCTTGACGGGCTGGTGCAAGTGTACTGCGTGCCACCAACCACTGCCTTTAACAATAAGTGAGGGGCCGAGTCGTAGCAAATATTTTCTCACCGTAAAGGCATACCTTCAGGCCCTAGGCTCATTTTACCCAAATCTTTTAGGGACTTAATGTCTTTGACTGCATGTAACTAAAACGCCGCAAGAGAAGACAGGCAGGTAAGCGGATAGGCAGCAGCAGAGGCCAACGGGGGGACTGTTGAGACAACCAAAATGAAAATTGGAAAAATAGGGAACAATACTAAAAATAGGTCCAATTTTTGGAGCTACAGGTTTCTCGCAAGCTCTGTAGAAACTGAAGGACATTATACCCCTGCAGGGAGGGTCGTAAATCCATTAGAACTACTTCCAACTGTATGAAAACCAGGGCAAAAAGGCACTATAAAGTTTTTACCCACCACCTCAACCCCCCGTCAAGAGGAAAGGGGCCGGACGGTGAACGGCTTCTGCCAGACAGCGGGTGAGGTGCTGGGAGGGAGCCCAGGAGAGGTGGGTTTGCTGGGCCGGCTCCCAATGAAAACATTGCCGCGGATCAGTCCAGCATCGGTGGGAGCAGCAGCACACCCGGCCGCCCGCGGTGGGCCGGGCGGTGGGGCAGTGAAGGCAGCCCGGGCTGGCGCCGGCTTCTCTCCCGGGAGAGGTTTCGGCAGGGTATGGATGAGGTGGTGGCTCCTCCCTGCTGGCCTGGCAGCTGCCTGCTCTGCCTGCAGCCCCGTTTGACCCAGCAAGGGAGAGCCAAAATCCGTTCTCTGGTTGTCCATCAGGAAGAAACCATGAGAAAACAGCAATGTCATGAGTCAGAAAAGAGCCTGTTTACATCTTTGGTAGAGTGGATGAAAGCAGCCAACCAGCCCTGTTTATTTTAGCAAACGTTTTATGGATCATCAGGAATTTTCATTAAAGGGTTATTTTTAATTTTTCTTCTCGTCCGTCTGAATCAGGGGAGAGTGCAAAGCCAAGGAGACCCTCCTGAGACCCAGTGCGGAGCGCCTTACAAGGTAATTAATCCACGTTCTCTAAGAAACTCTCTTCAAGTCTCACAACTTCAAAGAAAAAAACTCCCACAGTACCTCTGGCTGCAGGGTGTCCATGTCTTGCTGTCTGACATTTGATGCAAAGGGGATTCATTCTCCCACATCCAAGCTGAAATTCCCCAGGTACTAATCAGCAATTTCACATTTTCAGCTTGAAATGATTTGTGTGAAAGCCATTAGATGCTAGGAAGTGGGGTGTATGAGAGATGTTCTCGCTCAGTCTTTCCAAAGAGGAAGTAATTCTTTATTTGCATTCCTTGACTGGTGACATTTAAGATGTTTGCCCCCAAATTTTAAGCTGTAGAAGAAACTGGACCACCCTGTGCTTCAGCATTGATAGAAACAAAATCTGGCTGTTGAGTATTTGTATGTTGTCTTAAACCTGAGCTTCCTTGCTGAGATATCTTCTTTAGTGGAAATTAAATAACATACAGTTGCCCCTGTCTACGAGGCTCATTACTGTCTGTCAGTTCTGACCATTATATCCACTTAAAATACCACAGGGAGAGCTTATTGGGATTCTTCTGATATACTATTCCTCCAAAAGTCAATCAAAAACCAATCTAGTGCACTTAAGGCTTTTACTGCTTTGCTGAAGACAATCTCCCAGTATCGGCTAACCTGCACAGTCTGCTCTGATAGCACAATGATTTTTAAGGGCATGTGAGAAGAGATTACCTACCTGTTTGTAAATGAGAATAATGGCTCACTTTCAGTGGGTTGTGGGTGTATGATCAGAGGTGACAAATGCAATTACTCCTCCTTCTCCAACTGGAGGGGGAAAAAAACCCAAGCGCAATGTGCTTGTTTGGACTGTGTCATAAAATCAGCGGAGAGTTGCTTGGTGGGAGGAAATCATCGTTGGTCGGGGAGGTGAACGGCAGGCAATGGAGCTGAGTTATTTCCCTGAGGTGCTGGTATGCGAAACAGACTCCAGCGTGGGAGGGAAAAGGTTTGTTTTCAGAGCAGCTAATAGTCCCCAAGGGTTCCGAGGCCTGTGCATCGCTTTGCTCTGCAGTACAGGCAGGGCAATGGGGAAACAGAGGCACAACTGTGCTGCAGAGTTTATGGAGAGCCTGCAAAAGCAGGGGGGCAGGGACAAGCTCCCTGAGCAGACTGCATGCAATGCTTCCTGCAGATGGAGGGATGGATGGACAGGCACAGCACTGTCCAGTTAGAGTGCCAGAAGTGTTAAGAAAATATTGTGTCCCTAAAGAGGGTCTGTGTACTCCTCAAATGCTTCTCGGGGGTGGAGCAGCATCCTCCCCATCACAAAGACGGGGGAAACTGAGGCACAAAACACTTCAGCAATTAGCACAGATAGTTTATAGTAAACCAAGGAACCAAGCAGAGGTACCCTTGCTCCCTGTCCTGTTTTAATGGAAAAGGTGTCTGTTTGCTCCCTCAATTTAAAAGTAAGTTTCATTTCTACATTTTTCAAGACACGCAGTGTCTCTGAGGGTGGTTGTACTGGGAGCTAGTGTCAGTCTGGCTTCCAGATGGCACAGAAAGCCTCCGTGTATCCTCCCACCATCCATAACCCGGGTACTCACTGCACTGCTGGTGCTCTCACCCATCCTGATGGGCTCACTGCCTTTGAGGAGAGGCAGCACATGCTCTGTGCTCTTTCCCTCTTTCCCTCTCATAAAGCCAGGGCCCTCCTTCTGTGCCAAAGCTCCCAACTCAAGTGTCAATTTATGCGTATTTCATGCACAATGGAGGTATCCTCTGCACAGCTGTACTGGGCATCTGAACAGAGAGGCAGATTGCCCCATCATAGCTCACCCTGGGGCAAAGCAGCCCAGTGGTGGGGCTTAGGACAGCCGAAGCATCGGTCTTCTACAGGTATAGCCATAGTGCGTAGTCCTTTGCTTGTTAGAAATGACTAGTGGCCTTTACAAACCCCTTGGGGTTCAGGTATGCTCTTCCTTGCTGTACTCCATGCCAGTTTCCCTGATCAGGCTGAACAATGAAAGTCACTTCTTCCTTTCCTGAACCTTGTTATGACAATTTTCATGTCAAGTTGTGCATTTGCTCTGTTAGCACATTGAGTGCTCTTTGAATGGCCGCCTTGTTGTGTGTTAGGGAGCTGGACAATTGCTATGATGTTCCAGGACACCATTTTTAATACCCAGGGCTTAATCTTCCAGTTTCTGTTTCTCTTTCTGTCAGGTGAATCTGGAATCACCCTCTGTTAACTCAAGCTGGAGTTTCCTTGCATAAGGGGTTTACCTGGAGGAGTTGAAGGCACAGAACAAATGCTATGCCATCTGAAGCTAAAATGCCCCAGACTTGCCTGTGCCCTCCTTCAGAGCCCTTCCTTCATTGCTTGCAGAGTTGGGGGTGCATGAGGCCACATGATACTCAGAGACCAGAGAGGGATAGACTCATCTTACCTGCTCCTTGCTTTCCCCAGAGGTTTGTTGAGTAATTCTTTTTCATGCTTTAAATAACAGTCTGAACATTTGGCTACTTGTTTCTCTGATTCCATTCCGGACATACTCTTGTAAAACCTCTTACATCGTATTACAAAGATATTAAATGCACAGTCTTTTGTGATATTTACGTGTAATACTATTCTGGAAGCACAAGAAAGAGGTCATTGTACCACAGATGGTTAAATGAGAAATGTGGTTCCTAATTTGAATAACATCTTTCAGCCCTTGTAGAGGTTTGCGCTCACAGGCCTGTGCTCTGGGATGCACCATCGCAGCAGTCCTGACAGCAATTGCGGGTGAACAGATGCAGCCCAGTCTGCATTTGCAGTTCATTGCTGGGGCTCTGTTGCCTTCAGTGGAGAAAACAGAGCAACGGTGATTCCTCCCTTCCTCCCCAGCCTGGAGGAAAGAGTCTGTTTCTGAAGCTAGCGAAGGGGGAGACGTAATCACTCCTGTCCTGCTGATTACTCAAAAGCAGAGGCTGACTTTCTAAGCTTGCGATTTTTGCATGTCCCTGCACAGACACAGCATCTGACAGCATGGCAGAGCTTGATGTGTTTATCCTCAGCTCCCTAGGACGCAGAGAAGCGTGTTCCCCTCTTCTCCCTCTGTTTATGGATGAGGAGTGCAGCAGAGATGTTAAAGCTCAGCCTGACTGTCTTGCCCACAGCCATGAAAGAAATCCACAGTAGAGAAAGGAGCCTGTCACCAACTATTTCTCCTCCATGCAGAAGAGCTCAGTGGTGTGGCATTGGCCAACAGGGCCACTGCAAGCACCAGGGAGGCCCCGGCTGGCTCTGGGGGAGCATCTCCCTGCCTGGGCAGCCCCACACTCCGGAGGCAGGGAGATCCCCCAGCCCGAGCCTGCTCCACAGCCATGCTCGGAGGTCACCTACCTAGAGTTCATGTCCCCATTGCTCCCATCCTGGTCCCTCCATCTGGGATAGATAATGACCTCGTTACCTCCTTTCTAGCATCTTAAGCACATGCTGCAGAGGAAAGCGATCCCACTGCTCTGTGCACGATATAGCGAAGTCCAAGTGCTGTAAATGCTTAACTAGGCTTAACTGGGTGCTTACGTGTTAGGTTTGAGCTGCTAAAGCCTGCATTTGCGGTTGAAAACCCAAATAGTGTAAAAATTGTAAAGTGACTCATAAAATGACTAACACGACATCTATATAGACTTCAGCAGACATTTTCTACCCTTTTCATACCCAATCACAGATTAATTCATCGGTTTGATAAAATAAAAAGTAATTAATATATTTCTGTCATGTATCTCCTTGCAGTCAGAATGATAAAATATTCACAAGAGAGGTGGCTTGGAAACATGAATTTGATGAAGATGATTTAAAAAGAAAGAAACTTTAATTAAAGTCTAGAAAGGTCATTGAGTCCTACCATCAGATAATGGTGAAATTATAAAACAGATGGCAAATGTCCCCAAGAAGAAGAAAAGCAGTGGTCTGGAAAAAAAAAAAGAGATACTGTTAACAAAGTAAAACTCCACTTAGCAGAGGCATTGCTCTAACAGCCTGGAAAGCAAGGATAAGTGGTCAGACAATTTGGACTTGCAGAACTAGACTTTTGGACAGCTATTAAAAAAATTAAACTTTTGGAGAAGAACATTGTATTTAGGTCTGTCTCAGTCATTTCACTAATTTCTTTTTTCAGGTGCATTGTGGTAGAGGAAGACCCTCTGGTGTCTCCAGAGAGAGTAAACCTGAGCTGATTTGAAACCTCATTCTTGAGGCAAGCTAAAGGTGAGGACCAACTGACCCTGCTATTCCTGGATAACTGTTCAGAGCTGAAACTCGGAGTCAAAAGGTCCTGTTGACAACAGACATCTGTGTGTCTTAATCCCACTGGCTGAATGAGCTGTGTGCGCTTGGGAAGGGTTGTGGACTGGATTGTGGTACGCTCATCCCAGGGTTAGACCCCCATTGTATTAGAAGCTGTAAACACACACAGAGCACTTCCACGCTCTTGCTATGACCATTCAATCTAGCTACAGCTGGAAATGCAAACAGTAAACATGCAGTGGCAGAAGTTCTAAATCTAAGTGGCAATTTGGCTGCATATTTTGGTGGACCTGCACTGTTTCCTGGCCTAGCCTGCCATGTCATTGCCGATAGGGAAGAGAATAAAAACTGGCAGCATCATTCTGCAATGGTATCAATGTGTGCAGCTATGACTGGACCCAACTCAAAAAAGATACACAGATCTAGAAACACTGCAGTGATGAGGGGAGGTGACTTCCTTGTGACGTGCCCCTGGCTAGAGAGGGGTCTTCAGCTTGGGTGAGGGTCTGGAAGACAGAGGCCATCAGCTGTCCTCCGAGGATGGGACAGAGTGCTTACAACATCAGAGGCAGATGAATAAGGAATAATTCATCATTCAGCCACTCTTTTCTCTCTAATTCTGTAGGAAAAACTATGGGACTTCACTAGACGGGTACAGGTTCAAAGTAAACCACAGGAGGTGGTTTGTCACATGGCTCATAGCTTCACTGGAACTCATCACTAGGCATTTCCAAAAGGGATAGAGAAACACTTGGAAGAGAGTCAATTGGAGTTTATTAACATCAAAGACACTGGTTTTGGCTCAGGAAGTTTTCAAATTGCAAATTTGGGGGGCTAGGAGAGCTTTCTGAGGAGGTATTAACATACACTTGCCCCATCTTCCTACTCTTCTCTAGGTGTCTGCTGTTGGCTGACTGATTTTGGAGACAGGACATCAGGTGAGATAGACTCATGGTATAACCCAATAAGGCTGTTCTTATAATCTTATCATTATGTTTTCAGCTAGGTTAAAGCTACCCATGTTCCCACTTCTGTGATTCCTCCCTGACCCCAAGGCCTTAATGGTGGCCACAAATCACAGGAGCAAAGGCTAGAAGGACCTGCAGGAGCTCATCTGTCCACTCTCAGTCCTTGGCAGAGTCACCACAGCCTGACTTGTTCCTGGCAGATGTGTTTGTCTATCCTGAGAAATCAGGACCATCTCTTCAAGAGCTGTCATTAGAGCTTTGCTGTCCTGAGCACTAGTAAAGGTTTCATACTGTCAGGGCTGAACCCACCATGCTACAGTCTTAATCTATTCTCTTTATTCTGTCCCCAGGGGGCATGAAGACCAGGACATGACACTTCCAACTAACCTTCACCTGTGACCAGAAACCTTTACTTTTTTGGAAGACCATGGTCAGAGACAAGAATAGGAAAATCAAGCAGATGAGGAAGCCATGAGATCATAGTGAATGCATCATTTTTGGTCCAAGAAGCAGAGATGTCCAGTTTGCCCCATGGCTTAGCTGTTATATTCCATCTTGTAGGACTAGGTGACCTGTTGTAACGCAACGTTTGTGGGGAGGAATTGTGTTTCCCATCTGTAGAAACATGGTGCTATGAAGGTCCTATATCCTTTCTGTCTGTTTTTGAGGAAAATAGGGAGGTTTCAAAAAAACTCTGAAAACCTGGAGTATTTTCAGTTGTCTTATCCACCTCACTGTGATTACTGTCCTGTTCAGTGTGGGCTGTTACATGCTGCTTCCCCAGAAATCCCACTGCTGCTCACAGAGCGTTGTTCAGGTCTCAGTGTTAGGGAAGGCGAGGCTCAGGGTTGCTCATGCAACCCTAATTCACCATGATCTCATCTCACTTACCCTGCCACAATCTATTTTTTCCACTAAAGCCTGTCTCAGTTAATGCAGTGAAGGAATGGCGCTCACTTACTGAGCAGCTATTGGAGACACTTTACTCCTTATTGTTCGATGCACAGCCCCAGGCGTGAGCTGTTGTGCTCGCTTTAAGCTCTCTTGGGGTTTTGTGCCCATTGCTGCCAGGTGAGTGAATGGAGAGCTGAAGAGATATTAAGAGCAAAGGTTTGCAAGGAGGCTGAGTACCTGCCTTCAGTGTACTTGATTTGCTGGAGCACCTCACCTCTTGCACCAGCACCTGCATGTCCTGTGGCACCCAGGAGGGTTCAGCCCGCACCACCAGCAGACCTCTGGGGACTGAGCCATGCTGAGCACTTCGTAAGTGGTGGGAGTGTGAAGTGGGGAGATCACACTGTGATTCCCAGCTAAAACAATTGGGTTTCTCTTCTCTCCCCAGCCTTTATGCACCTCTCTAACCTTGCAGACAGAGAAGGCAGTAAATGCTCTCCTTTGCTGCCCGGCATTGGTGAGGAGTGCCATTGTGGAAGAAATGTCAAGTGACTATGTGATGAAACATGCCGACAAAAAAATATATATACCAAATGATTTCCCAGGGTCTCATGCTTCACAAACCAACTTCCAGCAGAGGATGAGTTTCTCTCGTAATCTGAGTCAGCCTTGATGTTGCTGACTACCAAACAGCATCCTTGGCATCTGTCTCAGGCTCTCAGCAGGGATACATGCAATTTGAAGTGATGGTCTCAGACATTTAAATCACAGATCCTTGTCCCACATCGTAGATAAAAGCAGGTGAAGACAGGCATAACTAAGATGTGACACATGCTACCTGGCAGGGTGGGCTGAGGGAGACAAACCAGGTTCTGCCCACAGTTATCCACACCGCTCCTCTGCCCAGTGTGACCCTTCCTGGAGCAGGGCTGGCTGAAAAGGGTGATAGTCCCTGAGCAACCATATTTCTCAGGGTTTTCTTTAATACTTAAAAGCATTAACAAAGATAACCAGCAATTTTGAAGGATATCATGGACTGTAAACTGGCAGATGTGCCCTACACTCCATGCAGGACTCCTGCTAACTGGCTGGGTGGACAGCACGAGCGGGTATGTGTACCTCCACCACCGCAGTGAAATTGGTCTGTGAACCTCAGCTGGGGTCTGGTTAATAAAATGGCCTTCAAATGTCACCAGTTGAGCTCTGCATCCTCCGACCCAGCACCCGCTTTCCTTTTCAGTCATCTCTGTGCTTCAATATTGCCTCTTTATCATAGTGAACCCAAAGACCAAGCCAATTTTAATGTGCAGTGTTTTATTCATATAGCTCACATATGAAAGATCAAAGGTGGGCTAATAGGGCTGCTCTTTTCCCTAACATCTTCAGCAACCCTTTGGCTAGTTGAGATATTAAAGATGGATGACAGCATAGACCAAACTCTCTTGGTTATCTTTTGGGCACACATTGAATGAACTGAGGCAGACAAAAACCAGATCTACATGTCTCTTTCTTTTCTCTTTTTGAAGGAAAATCCTGCACCGAGGGAACAGGGATCTAACAGACCAGAGTTTGAACATATATTTTTTGTTGTTTTCTGTAGCAATTAATTGAGTTTCTTTGGGTTTGTCTTTTATCTGTTATTGCATATCTACTATGTTTTCCAGAAAGTTTCTTTGATTTACAGTGCATTTTAGATTCTAAAGGAAATAACTTCCCTTCCTTTTGCCTATTTAAATTGGTTAATGTGTTTAAACATTTTCTCCTCCTGCCAAAGGCAGTATAAAAGAAGGGCTTTTGCAGTGGTGTCCTTGGGGCAACTCACTGCTTTCATGTACGTACCCAGGTTTACACAGCTTCCCTCCATCACTTATAACGTTCCATCATCAGAAATGGGGTGATTTAGGTATACTTCTTTGCAAAAAAGAAATTTGAAGGCTGTTGCTTAAGGGATCTTTTTGTCATTTTAACCCATGGCTAATGCTCTTAAAACAAAACAAAACAAAACTTACTGTTATATTACTGAAATCTAAAACAAAACTCTCTTTTCAGAATTAGAGCTAAGGAGGATGTGCCAGAAGTTTTGAGATTTCGAGGAAGTGAAGTTGTAAATGAGCACATTTTTGCAAATTGACCCCCTTCATCTGAGGGGAGGAATGGAAACATTATAATTTGCATGTTTCAGACCACTCCAAGTAGACTTTAACTTTTAAAAAGCTTAAAACAATTGTTTCACTGTAAATGAACGACAAATGCTGTTTATGATAGATACCCAAAGAAAATATAGGGTGACACCCTCCTGCAGGTGTTCCCATCCGCAGCACGTTTCTTGGTTGTCTTCAAGTGATTCATCTCCAGCAGAGGAGGGGAATGTCACAGTATTTCTCCCAGATAGGAGTGTGTGGGGGGGTGTCAGTCTCCCCAAAGGTCTTTTGCATTCTAAAGTGACTGCAGTTGGGTCCAGTCTCAGCCAAGAGGCCTTTGTGAGCACCCTGTATTAACATATGTGCATGCCTGGAGACAGATTTGAGCCTGTAATTTGCATGTCCATGTGACAAAGTAGGCAGAAAGACTTCACGCTGAGGGCTGCATAGCACCTGCCCAGGTAGAAATGATTAGCTTATCCTTTAGTAGTTGAATGATTTGCTAATGGCTTTCAAGCACAGGAGATGACTGCACCTGGCCACCCAACTGCATATTTGCATTTTCAGAGAGGAGAGCTCTCCCTAGCCCAGAGGGGAAAATTGGTGAAATTGTCTCCTGTTGGAGGGGGGTCAGTGCATCCTTATTGCAATGACTAAAGGGATCTTTGAATTTAAGGAGGAGAAGCAACAGGCTGCACCAATCCTGTTTTGTTTTTTTTCCTGTGTATGCAAACTGAGATTGCAGAAAGGGCATCCTATGAGCTAAGCCCCTGGTGAGGTAAGTGTCTCCAGACTGTTGACTCACCACGGTGGAGGAAGTTTTCTTCCAACCTGCGAGGTTTTGACCTTGCAACAACCATATGAAATGCCCTTTTCTTTCCTTTCTGCGATGGATGTCTTTATGAACCTTTGAAATGTTATGGTCCACTTTGGAATATTTTTTTGTTGTCGTTAGGCTTTAGCTTAACCTGGCTCATGTTAAGTATGATTTCAAAGTGATGGCCTAAAATCAGGGTATTCATTTCTATGGTGTGGTGATCCCTCACGCTGTGCGCCAATCTGGTCTGGCAGTGTTCTGAACCCAACATATTTGGAGAAACATGCAGGTGAGCTTTTAGGCAGCTGGAGAAGGGCATGTTTGAATAAGTCTGTAACGGGGTACAAACACATGCATACAAACACAGGTGTTCAAGAGAAAAGTGAATGAAATGTAATCATTGTCACACACACAGAGCGTATACCAAATAAATACCAAGTAAATACACTTCTGTCCAGAAACAGTATAGTATTGCCAAAAGCAGCAAAGTATTTATATCTGGATATATGGAATGTATAGCTATGTCGTTACAATGTACTTATCGCCAGCTGGATGTGATAGATAGCCATATAAGTACATTTTGTTTATTAACTCATACTTATGGTATAAGACCATAAAACACAATGTATTCATAGACACATAAAATCTCTCCTACTTATCAGCTCATCATCTCACTTCCTATCTCAGCAGAAAATGTCTTCTCTCTTACTGAATCTTCTTGGCTTACACTTCTTATTTAGATGAATGATTCTGCCCTTTAGCTTCCCAGATGCAATGGGGGGTAGAGCTTGTATGAAAATGCTTGGCATAAAACAGATCACAGAAAACAAGGCTGGGACAGTCTTTGTGAAGTTACGTTGCTGATTCCTTGGCTATGAGCAAGGACTGGCAGCACCTGTGTCATACTTGTGGAAATTTCATGACTACCCTGACAACTGCTCCATAAAAGAAGGGGAGCAGAGCATCCCAGAGTCATCCCACCACCCTCAGTGAGGGAGCGGGGCGGGGGTAATGCCCAACCCAGGGCATCAGGCACCTCTGTGCCTGCAACTGCAAGACAGCACTGTTAAAGGGTGAATAGAAGTCCATTTTTGCTCTTTATTTTAATCCCTTCTTGCTTCTGGTAGTGCCTAGGGTGCCTAAAGGACAGCTTGTCTACACCTCTATGTGGAGCTGTACTGAAGTGTTATTTTTTTATTGCAATAGCAAGTCAACAAAGTGCTAACACTGAAGGCTATGTGACAGCAGGAGATTTGATGTAGTTCACAGTAACCTTTTAATATCAGCGTCTGTTTTGAAGCCCTTTCTGAAGTTGGGTTGAGGCTAATATCCTCATTTTGTAGTGGGGAAACTGAGGCAGGGGAGCTTGCTAAGGTCTCGGACCAATCACAGAATTAGAATGAAGGTTTCTGAGTCACTGTACTACCAAATAAACAGCATACAGAATAGCTGATTCAGATGAAAGATGCTTGTCTACTTTATTGATTTACACAATTATCTGTGACCCTGATGCTGTAGGACAGATGATGCTATTACTACCTCCTAGTAAGGAGACATTACAAAGGCTTTGTCAGGCTCATTTTGGTCTGATTCCTTACTCAGGAGCATCCAAGACAGAAGTAATTCATAACTTGTTCCTCCTAGGCAAATTACTATTAAAATTTTTTCATTTTGTTCTTTCCTGTGAGGATGATATGCAGTGTGGATATGCAGTGTATTTCTTAGAAAAGCTGTTCTGAAGCGTTTTCAGATAATTTAATCTGCTTTCCTAAAAGAACGAGGCATATACAATTGCAGGAGCTATCCACCCGCAGTCTCTCCATCTTCCTCTTGACCTTTAACAAGGGTGAGACCCTCAGTTGATTCCAACTACAGTTGACAGAGGGACAGAGATCTCAAAGATACTCAGTTCTTGGGAGTTTTGTGAAACTGGCAGCAGGAGGAAGCCCTGGGGGGGCCACCACTGGAGACTCCAACATGACCTTCCCAGGTCTGGGCAGAGCTGGGTGGTAGATAGGGGAGCACCTGAAGCATTGCCGGTGTGGAAAGGGATGTGGACTGTTGCAAAGGGATAAACCAAAATCCAGGGCACACAAGAAAACTAACGAGCAGTAGTTCTGCTCTCTTGGACCACTTTGTTCCCTCTCTAAATTCTCCTGTGGAACCTCTCTGGGAATCATGAAATCCAGTTGTCTGAGGAAGGAGGTGGGGAATGCCAAACAAACCAGAAACCTGCTCTAAGTTGCTTGCCATCCTTTGGGACTTTGCTGTGCCACATTGGAGGGATGGGAACGTGGCTCAAAAACTTCATGCTCTGAGGACTCAGGATTTTCCTTCCCAGTGATGTCATGTCTCTTCCGTGGTGCAAATCACTGGGACTTTGCTGGCTTCAACAGAGCCATGCCAGCTTCCTCTGGGTGAGGACCTGGCCTTGCATCTTCGGCCCAGAGGGCTTGTGTGATACTGGCTGTTAATTCTCTCACTGGTCCAGGACTGATTGCAGCTCCTGGGAAGGGGTCACCTGGAGGAGTGAGATAACACGACAGACACCCCAACTACAGGGAGCCATGGTCCCAAAGGAGATGCTCTGGAGTGCAAATGTCTATCTTGTCCCGCTTTATGTGCAGCACCATGGTTTCCTGTGAGGCACTGACACGTAGCTACCCCTTGGCACATGCAGGTTGTTCACTCCTGGGTGAGGGTGGACAATTGCTTGCGGGTCACACAGCGTTTTGGTTTTGTTTTAAAAATAGGAGGAGCAGCAGGGAGAGGCTCTTGGTCAGACTCTCAGTCCTGGGCTGTTCCTTGAGCAGCGTAAGAAGGCAGCTGTCCTTTACTGATGAAAGCACTTGTTAAGTCTGGAAAGAACCCAGTGCAGCTTGAGATGACCTGGGCTCATAAGGAGCTGTGGGGGAGCTTACTGCTCATCCCATGGTCACTACAGCATGTGTGTGGTGCATTACTCGGAGCTGAGAAGCTAATGCTCCCAGAGAGAAGCCTGTATGTCTGCTGAGCGAAGGTGCGGTGCTCTTAAATGACTGGTAAAGCAGTGAGGTGCTGCTTGAATTACACTGACTCGGCCTCCCAATTTTGCCCTCTTTTTTTTTTTTTTTTTTCCCCAGTGCACTTCCATGACATAAAAGCCCAGTAAGTGACACTCAGCTGCTATCAACTGTTTTAATATGGACTTTTCTGAGGGAGAAAAAAAAAAAAAAAAAGAGCTTCTTCCAAGGTCATTAGCTGACAATTGCAGCCTGTTTGAAAATGGCTTGCACTCTCTGCTAATTGGTCTACCAGACCTGTTCATTTGTTAATTTGATGCCATTAGGTGACTGGCACATCTCTGCTGCAGACAGAATAAGGCAAGGGCTGAGGATGCTGTTTTGGTCTTTTTCTTTGGATGCTTTGAGAGGACCTGACACAGAGCAAGGCTGCTCTGCGCCTGCCAGGGATACCATCCTCAGGGGCAGTAGGACAGTGTACAGACACCTTGGGCTGGGTGTCACCCCTGCTGGGTGGTATAAAACCTGGACTCTGGGATGAAGGGGATAGGCTGAATGAATAAATTGCTTTAGGTTGAGTGACGAGCTCAACCTTAAAGCAATTATTGCAATTACTTAGATTGGCCCCAAATTGACCAGTTTGGGATTTGCAAAGTGAAAGAAAAAAGATGTTTCAGGGTTAAATGAATGCTTTATTTGACTGAAAATGTGTCTCATAAGTAAGAGTGAAAGGTTGGACCCACAGAACAGGTACCAATACCTGCCATGACCCTCTCCTTGGTTATGAGACCATAATCTGGGATGAGGACTTGTGCCTCATTCATCAACCTTCCAGGAGGGTGCCTTGGGCACGGGCAGCCAGCCACCTCTCCTGCTGCTTGTGTGAAACATGAATGGACAGAGGGGAGAAGAGGCAGACCAGCTCTGCTCTCAGTCTGGTGAGGCCAAGCCCAGGAGGGAAGCACAGATCCCAGTATGTGGGAATACTCCGCTGTGCCCACCCCTGGATATGCCCTATACTTGGATGGGTAGGCTATTTTTGGAGGAAAAAGACCTTGAATTCAAGAGGGATGGGATCTGAACTGAGATGAATGCCTGAGATGCTGCAACAGAAGAGACATCAGCTGTGTCTCTCAATCTGTGAAAGGTGCCAAATGCCCTGAAACTATTTATACATTTAAGAGTACTCAAGGAGTGCAACCCAAACTGTTTCAGGTTGGCTGAAACAGGATCTTTTAGCAGCTTCTTTTAAAGCTGTATGCTTTAAAAGAAATTGCTCTTCCCCATGTAAGGTCTGCCTCCTCCAGCCTGCTGCACCACTGTGCCAAGCACAAATGCAGCCCATCTGCAAACCAGTGTCACTGGCTGATGCTATCTCTGTGTTAAGGACCTGCTTTTTTGGCAAATGGCAGCTGTAATTCCTTTGGTGTGGAGAAGGAAAATTAATTAGCTCAGTCGGTGCATGGGGCTGCTGGGTGCCACCAGGAAAGGCCTCAGCTTTAGCTCCCTGGGGTGTCCTGAGTGTGTGGGGAACTTGTGTCATGGTCAGAGCCAGACGTCAGCCTGGACTTTGTCCCCCACTGTCCAGCAGCTCTGCCTCAGTCTGGCACCAACCCCTTACCTCTGTGCCCTAAAAACAGACCTAGGACCAAGTACTATGTTGCTCAACCCATGGGGCCACCTACCAGTGCCCTTGTATCCTTCATCCTCGTCCTTCCCTCATATCCTTCATCCCAAAGAGGCCAGGAATATCTCAGACTCAAAACTTATTGCCCTAAAAGCACCTGCTATTTTCCAAAGAGTGTGCCTGAACCCTGCAATTTACCACCACACACATGAGTTTTTGCTGCCCCTGCCCCATTGCAACAGCAGCAGAGTATGAGATCAAGGGTTGCATCCAGGTGTGGGAGTGCAAACCTCTCCTCCTTCGTCTCCGTGAAGGGCCTTACTGATGGCAGCATGAGCAGAAAAGTGTGTCTTGTCAGCAAGAGCAATGGCAACAACTAACGAATCCAACTTTAGAGCAGATTTTCTGCTTTTAAATTAGGTAGAAATATTATCCCTGTTGTTACAGGTCACTTTCAGCTCCTGGCTCTCACTGGCTGAACTTTGCTATGTAACTCTGGTGCTTTTTTTTTTACCCCATGAACTGAAGCGAAGAAAACACTATTTTTGTGTGTGATCTAGGTGTTGGGCACAGTGATTGAAGCAGATTCCAGGAGAACCAGTCCAGGGTGGGAAGTGAAGGGGACACTGGGTCCTACCTTGGACCTGCCCTTGTGTCAGGGCTAAGCCCAGGTCCATGTTCAGAAAGCTGGGAGTGGGGAACTGGTTGAGCACACCTGGGGATGACTGGGATTTCAGTGGGTAACCTGTATTTTGGTGGTGTTGAAGGAAAACAAGCAAAAGCCCACATAATTCTCCCTAGGCTGGAGCTCTCGCCAGCCCAGCTATGTTAGTCACAAATTGCACCTCATTGTACCCAACAGTCACAGCTAGGCTGGAAAAAACTTGTCTTCTTGACCCGGCATCAGGAGCCGGAGGATTTAGTGGGCTCTTCCTTGCTGCATTTTGAGAATTTCTTAAGAAAACACTTTCCTTCCGTGGGTGATTTCACAAGTTGGCAGAAAAGCAGCTGTTGGTGGTTCACAGCTCAGATTTCCCTGAGAAGTGTAAAGTCTCAGCTGGACACCATGATGATAGATTTTATAGATTTCCACCCCCCCCTCCCTCCACATCCACCAGGCAGCTAAACCCAACAGTAAGCTACAGTGCATTTCTCTGTGTTTAACTTCTCCTTGAGATAATCCATTTGCCTCTGTTCTTTGAAAACTTACTGAATAAGCCACTTGTTTCACACTGGTGGGGAAATAACACTTTGGGGGCCCCTTTTGTGCCTGTCTTATGTATAACAGAAGCATGGAGTTTTATAAAGTCTAATAAATACCCAGCTCTGCCAGATGTTAGCTTTCCCTTTTTTTTTTTTCTCCTTTTTTCTTTCTTTTTTTTTTCCTACTAGAAAGGAGGTCAGAATTTGAGTTCCAGACTTTAGCTGACTGCAAATAAAATGGGAATGTTTCTAAGAGACATGTTGTGACAGTGTAAATTATCACATTTTAGATGGTGTTAAATATAGAAATGCCACTTAAGAGGGGATGCATTTTGTTCCACGTCTGATATTTGTCTCGTCAAGACATCCTTGTGAGATGGTGTCTGTTTATTATCTTCCCACCTTTTTACTCTATTGTTCTGCTCTGTCTGCTGACAATGGTTAATGAAGAAGTTATAGCCTTTTCTGTGTTTCATGGCGCTTGAGAAGATGGGGGCAGGTCATTGCAGAGCTTGTGGGGGCTGACTCCAAATTAGTGTGCGGTGGAGAAATTCCCATTTGCAAGATCTCTCCCTTGCTCCCCAGGAGAAACCTGTGGGTTAAATTCAGGGAGCAGAGGCAGGTGAAAGACGCAAAAAGGCCGTGCTAATACATAGCCCCATGGCTACAGTGAAGGCAGAGGGGCTGGAGGGTCCGCAGGAGGCAGGCGGAGAGGCTGGAGAGACAGACTCAGCGAGGAGATGTGATACAGCCCAAGTCAGGAAAGCCAAGATGAGGAAGAAAAACATTTCCCTTAGGCTGGAACAGACAAAATTCACTGGAGTGAATGGTTTTGAAGCTTCTCAGTTATTTTGGCTAAACCTAGCTCATTGATGGCTCTATTTCCTTCTCCCATTGGAAAGGCATGTGTTCGGTCTCATTTATAAAATTAAAAAGTGCCATTTTCTTTATGGTGTATGCTCTCTGCTGCTTGTCAAGAGTGGTAATTGCATGGAAACTTGCATGGTTTATACCTAAAGGAATCTTAATTTTAATACATACAAAATTACACCTATTTAAGCCTCATTTAGTTAGAAGCAGTGCAGTTTTCCATCAAACGCCTCTCCAAACAGAAGCTGGTTTTGCACTTAAAGTAGATTCTCAGTTGTAACTTTATCTTCCCCACCTTGGTCTCAGCTCCATTAAACTTAATCACCATCATATACTATTACCTGTTCAGTTAATGAAAAATAGTTTTCTCCAAAGGTAAAATGTTATAATTAAGGGCTCTGTATAGCCACAATAGCTTTTGTGCCTTCAACCTTTTTTCATTTTTAAAATTGGTTCATTCTGTGCAGAGCGAAAGGCCAGAAATGCTTATGAGACAAAATAATTCTGCTCAGATGATGGGAAAAATAATCATGTAGGATTACATGGCCACAGATAAAATTTTGCAACAGGTTCTTGTCCCTGCCATGGATCATCAGACAGATCTGATAAAACTCCTAAGTAGGCCAGTGTTGCCCAATAAGTTAATAGCAGTGTTGCTTTTATTTAGAATGATACCAAGCTGCTTTTAAAGCAGTAATGAGACTTACGCACGATGGGACATGTGGTCTGGCCAGGGAGCCCAGCCTGTGGAGAACAGGTCCATCCCTCCATCCACAGCACCTGGGGGCTTGCCAGCAGTTCACAGAGGTGATGGTTCAGGTCCAACTGAGCTAAAGTGAAATAATTTGTTTGAATATTCACAATATCAACTTGTTTTGTCAAAGTTACTATTTTTTAGCCCATGCACTGAATTCATTTTGTATTCTCTTCCTCATCCCCCAAATTAAAAAAGTCCTGCATGGAAAATTCCTGATCCGTGCTAATAAAAATGTGTTCTTGTGTATGTTCTTATGATGCACATCCAGCTATATAAATATAGATGATTTGTAGCTATACACAAATAAAGCGGGATTTTCAAAAGCAGTCTAACTACTCCCAGCCTAAACTACTTGGAGTAAAAGCAGGGAGAGTTTATAATTAAATTCACTGGGAATTGTGCTAGTCCCCTGCTGAGTGCTTTTAAACATTCCTCTCCTTAGACTCTACTGGGAGAGAAATATACTGTATTTATAGCCATCTTGTTTCAATATAAACATATCAAACTGTAAATCTCAGACACAGAGATGGGCTCAAGCTGAAAAATTCAGATCCAGATTTCTGACATTCTCTATTTCAGATCGACTCCGTTGTGGGCTTCAGGTTTGAGGGTCCGGGACTGGTTTCTCATTTAGGTCCACCTTTCTTCCTCGCATCCGGAGAGGGTTGGCTCTTGGACCCCGTGTCCCACCGAGCTCCAGTTATACTGCGTGTACTGAATTAGCTCCCGATTTCTCTCAACTCCAAGGTGCTTTCCCAGAGTGAAACGCCCTTTGTGTTTCAGCACGTATGTCCCTAATAAACTTGCTCCCGTTCAGAAGATGATTACGCATTTCCTCTATAATGGGAGCAACGTGTACCTGTCTTTGGTTTCATATTTTTGTTCTGTGTGTCCCCGTGTCTTTCCTTCCATGCCCTGTGCTGAAAAGAGCCTAATAATACAACAGCAACAACAAAAATAGCATCGTGGTTATTATTAGCATCAGACAGGTTTCTTGCTGGGAACTGATCAGTCTGTGAAATGGGCCGTGTGCCGCAGGACAGGGCGCTTCTCCTGCCTCCTCGGGCTCCTCCGATGGGAGGCGGAGGTTGGAGAAACGCAAAGCAAAACCCAGTGAACTTTGGCTAATTTGGGAAATGACAGCAGCTATTGGTGTGTTGACAATCCCAAGCTTGTTTAAGCAGTAGATCCAAGGGAGAAAGGGGGGGAAAAGAAAATGTTTCCATAACGACTGACACGTGAATGCTGTTAACGTTCCCGCGAGGTGCCGGCGTGTGTTCACAGCACACGCATCTCCTAAAAAGGTGTGCGTGCTCTGCAGATGTTTTCTTGGAGCGGGAGATGTCCTAATAAGCAGGTACATTGTTCCACATGCTTAATCATGAACGGCAGTGAATGGCTGCTTCAATTCTCCTGACCCTTTTTTTTCTTCCCTTTTGACCTTTTCCTTTCCTAGCCTGTCACAAATGAAGAATGATTATTAACAGAAATAAAAAAAATTAAAAAAGAAAAAAAAGAAAGTAAGAAGATTATGCTTGAGGCAGAAGAGGGACTTGGGAACATAAAGGAGAGTGGAAGTGTGTTATGTAGCATTTGTTTTCTCTGCTGCCATTTTATTGCTTTTCTGGGAGCCCTGCCAGAAAAATGGTGAGTAGCACTTTAATTAAAGAAGGCTCTGTGTGCGCTCCAGCTGTTCCTCATGTGACTGGCCTGTCTACGGGTAAAGCAAAGGATGCTCCCGCCAGCTCGCCCAAATCAATGCTAACCTAATTCCCGACCACACACTGTCAAGCGTTCGTGCAAACCTGCAGCATTTAGGGCACTGTCTGTGAGCCAGACGCTCAGCGCCCCGTCCTGTTCCTGGTATCCTCACGTATCTGAAGGCAGAATCTGGCAGCGGGATTGCTGGGGGTGCACGGGTGCGTGAAGGGAGGTGGGGCTTCACTTAAAACATTTTCTCTGCCTGTGGCAGTATTTGTTACCGATGAACAGACCGTGCTGCCTGGAAGGAAGGGCATTTTGGGGTTGGTGGTGGAAGATTGGGCCCCCACTGAAGTTTCTGGGAAAGCAGAAATTGGCTGTGAATAAGTATGACTAATTTTTCAGCAGTAACCTAGATCTGAGATGCCCTAGGCTCAGGGAAGGCCAGTGCATTGTTTTTTTTGGTTGTTTTTTTTTTTTTTTCTGGCTTTGGAGAAAAACAAATTCAGCTGGAAAAGAAGAGGCCAGCTATGCCAATGCACCTAAGCTGAAAATCTAGCTGTATGGATTCATTAGCAATGTTAAAAAAATACTAATAAAGCAAAGCTGCATAACGGGATGGAAATTTTTGTGATGACCCTATGAGAAAACTGACATAGCATCTTACAGCTTATACGTATTAAATTTGCTTTTCTTGTGAAACTGTCCTCTGAACCTAGTTTCTTGTGGAAGAAAGTATTTACTGTGATGATGCAGGCCATATAGTCCCTTAAGATAATAGGTTGGACCAAGTTCTTGTTTATGCTACAAGGGCCCCTTTGCAGACCTCTGCCAGCGTGAAGGGCACGAAGATGAATGTGATGTTGTTTGTGCCCACTGTAAGGCCGTTCTCCAGTGCCAGACAGGCGTAAAGGGGCCTCTCTGTAAGCGAGCGTGTAACAAAACCCTGTGTAATAAAACCCCTGTGCTTTTGTTGCATCAGCTCAGTGCCATTACTGGCATCGCGAATGTCACTTCTGACGTACTAATTTAGGTGCGACATGAAACGTCCAAGTGTAACCTAAAGTGTCCCACAGCTGAAGCGTTTTATTGTACTTTCACACACCTCACCTACTAGTAAGTAACATGAAGCCGCTTCCTCCCACAGCAGTATGGAGCCGAGCCTCCTGTATTGACCTGTGCGAGACCTTTTTTGGGAGCTTTCCAACCCTTTTCCTTTCATAGCCTGAGAATTGTTCCTTCTGTATTTGTCTATCCTCCTGAACACCTAGGTCTATTCACATGGTTTACAGCAGTGGAGATGAATTGACATAATACATTGAGGAGATTCAAGACCGAGTGATTGTATTTCTGAAAGTCAACTTTGGAGTAGTGGAGACAGGCTGGACTACCTCCCACTTCCAGCAAAAAGGAGAAATGGAGGCAAAACCTGATAAAGGGGAGATGTTATCAGGATGTGGCAGAAGCACAGAGGTTTGGATGGAGTCTTGGTGTGCAGGTGGGAGGTTAGAGCTCTACCTTGCATGCTTTGTCCAGCCTTAACGTATTTGCAGAAGGCCTCATGGTAGCGGAACAACTGTTGATGCACGTCGATAATATTTTAAAAAGGGTCAGCTCAGTCCTTTCTGGTGGAGAAACTGGTTTGCCAGCTGTGGATAGTTTCTGAGCAGTAGCTGGAGGGTCTGGAGACTTTTGTGCGATGTTTCCTTTGTGCATTTACTGTTTACTGTGAAACCCGAGCGATGCTCTGGGTCCTGTCTTTGCACACCCACCAAGTTGTCATTGTCAGATTTTGGGTTCCATCAAACATAGCCGTGTGTTTTCCTCAGATATGGAAATATGCGTGTGTGCCGCATGTATGCAGGCCCTGCTGTTAGTGGCCCAGAGTCTGGCCATGGTCATCTCTGCTTGTGAGCTGGCTGCATGCTCTCCTCTTGGCTGGAAAACCGAGGCCTGCAGGGCCTTTTTCTTTTACACTCAAATGCCAATCTCGTTTCAGTGACACCATCTGTTCATTTGCACCCCGGCTCATTTCTCTGAAGTGATTTATCTGTTTTCCGCAGTCCAGTTTCTCTTTGGGTGACACAGTTACAGGAGTCTTTCATTTCTCTGGTGCTGCCTTTCAGCTCAATACTAGATTGTTTCCTCCATACATGCAAGTTTCTTTTACAAGAAAACTCATGAATTATTTTCTTTTCCCTACACTTTATTTTTTGGCTTGCTAGGCAGTTTACCTTCTCTTCACGTACATCTGAGTGAACTTTGTTTGTCCTGGCTGCTTTGAAGTACCGGCTCAGAAGCAGCAACAACTTTATGAGCTAAAAATGATCTGGGCAGAGTTTGTGCTTATACAGGAGGCCCTTTGCTGTTCTGTGCATCAGGTGCTGGGGGATAATAAGACAAAGACTATTCCTTATTAGCAGAATTATTTTCAAAACGTACCGGGAGATGGCATTTGTACTGCCCTCGTTTACTTCTGATGCTTTTCACGAGTTTTTTCCCTTCTGCAATTTGGATACCTCTCTCCCAGTTACAGGCAGGCTACTGTGTCTTTTATTAACATTTATTTATTTATTTTTGGTACAAGTGTTTGTTGATTTGCTGGAGCCAGTGTTTGCCTGTATGCTGGCCACCGGAAAGGCACAGCTTTTACTATCATTCTGTTATAGTCCAGCAGGTGCCCTTACCCTTCAGGTGTGCTGGGCTTTGAACCAAGGTTGTGCCATCTTTGCGTAATCTCTATTGGCAGGAGATCTGCTCCGGGTGTCTGACTGCCTCTGTTGGGTGAGGTTGTCTCCCAATGTTCCTCCTTTGACTTCCTGACATCTAGACAGCAGCAGCTGAGGGTTTTTCTTGGTCCAAGCCCTGCTCCTGTTGCCATTCTTGTGGGCTTTGCCCGCTGCTGTGCAGTTATTGACAGCCCCATCTCCATTCTGTCCTGAGTTGTACCTAATTTGTGTGATGTGAGGTTCCCAGCACAAGCTGGGCTGCTCCCTTTTGCCATTTCTTCATAGAGCATTTGATGACCAGATGCAGACATGCCCATCTAAGCACAGCAGTCTCTGGCCTGTGGCATTTATTATAGCTGGCTGCTCGTCTTGGCACTCTCTTAACTCTTTTTCCTTAATCTGTTGGGCTAAGGCAAACTACCCTGCATAGGAAACACAGACTTGGGGTTTGGACATGTAAATCAATTTTCCATGCCTGGATGTTTTTCCTGTGGAAACATGGGTATTGTAGGAAGTTGGATAAAGAGGTTTCATTCCAACACAAGGTCAGGATGTGGCCAAGGTATGTACCCAGCCTGGCAGTTCCAGCAGTCCCTGTCCTGCTCAAACATAACTATGGTTTCTCCACTTTATGTCTCTCCAGGCTGATCATGGCCATCATGTTTCATGTGCCTTGTGAAGAATGATGGTGCGAAAGGATGCAGGTCTAAACCTGCATTAGTTCGGTATTGACAAACCTAGAAATGCTGCAGCCAAAGATGATGTTCCAGCAGCGTACAAACACATCTGGAGCTGAAACAGTCTCTGTCCTTGGCAAGGATACCAAGGGAAAGACTAGCAAGAGAATAAGTGGTCTACAGTATAGTCAGACATCTTGGAGACATCAGGCTGGGACACAGAGGAGAGCTCAGGAGTGGGTAAGGGTGTGCTACATGGTGAACTACACATCGCAGGCAGAGGGAGAAGGACAGTCTCTGGGACTGACAGAGGGAGGGAAGAAGGGCATTGAGGGGGGGCGGGGGGGAGGAAGGAGGCAGAGGCATCCCAAATTCAACTCTGTTTGTCTGGCTGATGCCATTTAAAGCCCTTCCAGGCAGGATCATGGCTGTAGCTGGCCAAGGGCATGTCTGCATCAGATGAATGGAGCTCATCCAGGTGCCTCTGAGCAGGCTGGCATGGCAGTTCAGCATAGGGCTGCACCGTGACACTAGCCTGGTCCTGGAAGCAGGATAGCTGGGTCATGCCGAGAGCCAGGACATGGTCAGCAGGGGAAATGTTCTGCCTGGTGCAGCTCTGTGCTGCTGTGCCTGCTAGTTTTTTCCCATGAGGATCAGGGATCTCGGTATGGGGCTGTGCTCCACTGCACAGTGTAGCCTTGACACCCACCCCACTGATCCTCCAGACCAGCTCCTACCACTGTGGGTCCTACAGAGACCAAACTGGCAATGTCTGATGATGAGTATACGGAGCAGGAACCAGCTGGGATGACCACATGAAACAGAATGAGCAGCTACCTCTGGTCTTCCTGGGCCCAAAATGAGAGACAGCCACTGGCCAACCATGGCCTTGAACAGCTTGGCAAAATGGAAATCAGACCTAGTGCCAGCGCTAAACAAGATCAGTTTAGAGCTTGGTCTCTGTTCAATTCTGTGTGCATTGAAACGTGCCTGACATTATGGTACTAACGCACTGGGTATCATAAACACTAGTAGGACTGTTTTGGACACAACCTACTGCCGAATGACTTCCTGCTCAGGAACGGCGATGCTGCAAGCGTGGTGAAGTGGCTCATAAAACCCCATGCGTGGCACACCATCAAAGCCCATAAAATGTCACTTTAGCTGTAGGACAATAATACCTTTCTCAAGCAGGACAAGGCAGTTGGCTGGATTCCCATGTAGAAACTGTCTTGGATACTTGGGAAGTGCTAATGGGATACAGGATCTTTGCTGGCCTGTCAGTGTTTCGAGTGCAGTGCAGGTGGGTATGACCCCAGTTTCTGCTGTGGTACCGAGATGGACTCGGGGAAGCTGCACTGGGAGAAGAGCAATAGGGAGCAGTGGTATGTTCAGGCTGAAGTGCTTCGGGGAGTGAATGGAGCTAACTGATAAAATACAAGGTGCATTAAAGCTTTTTAAAAAACTGAATTACGTCCACTAGTCTGGATAGATGTATTATGTTATTAGTATTATCAGTTGTTTTTCTTAACACAGTCAGGACTTGGTGGTGCCAGGTGCTGTACTAACAAAGAGCAAAACCCAGGTCCTGCCCTACAGAGTTTGCAGTCTAAATATAGGATTAGCAACAGCAGGCGGGTACAGACAGACGAGGCAGCACAAGGAAGCAGTGCTGTGATGCCAGCCAGCAGAGTAGGCTGTGGTGGCACCTTAGCAGAAGCTTATGAAGGATCCAGGTTTTTGGAGGTGTTGCTGCAAAGGGGAATCTGAAGGATCAGCTCAGCTTGCAGAGCAAGATGTGGAAAGCATCAGGGTGCCTGTCTGAAAGTGTGGCTGTGGAAAATTGCATCACAGGCTGAGATCTTGGAGGTGGCCTCTGGGCTCAGAGATAATGGGTGGTGGGGAGAGTGGATGGAAAAGAAAAGGAAGTGGCCTGTGTTGGAGTCAGTGTTCTGGGGGGAGTTTTGGGGGGCATATAGGAGCAAACTGTGAGCTTGAGTCTCTGCAGCATCATTAAGAACATCTCTGAAGGGGCGAGGATTCTGTCTGTGAGCGGCAGAAGAGATAATGCTGCAGTAACTGGGAAGCTGAGGATTTGGCCAGGCTTTTGGCTGTGCAGAATGACAGAAAAGGCCATGTCTGAGTGGTGGTATTTGGACTGAACCTCAAAGGTTTAGCTTGGAGGTGCTGATTCTGGGGAAGGCTATAGCTGGAAATGACCCCTGGAAGGGTGATCTTGCTGGGCTCTGGCATGGAAAGAAGAGGGAAGCTAAAGTCTGTCTCAGGGACTTGGTCTAGGCTCACAGTTGAGGGACAGTGCAACGCTTTGTTTGAGCAGGTCTGGAGTCAGGGTTGAACCAGGAACCACTCACTTGGAAGGGATGGCTGAACTTGTGTCTGGGATGGGAATGGTCTTGGAGGCAGTGGGATAAGGCAGCATCAAGAGCAGAACCCAGCAGGGTCCTCTTATCAGGAGACAAGGGAGGTGAGGAAGATCTTCAGAGAGAATGTGAGGGAGGTTTGAGTAGAAACAGGACAGAAGAGTATCATGGAAGCCAAAGGAAAATAAATCCTCAGGAAGGTGAGATGCCTGAGTGAGGATGTGGGGACTGCAAGGAGGCTGGAGGTAGAAAGCTGGATCTGAGATCATGAAGACAGTTGTCTGGAAACCAGGCAGTCTGTTTGGCCAGAAATTTCGGTTTCTTTATGTCTGCTTTTGATCTCACTGTGAGCGTAAGTAAAATATTTCCAGTTTTCTGGCAAAGTGGATGTCCCTAGACCATGCAGCTGCTCGGTGAAAGCAGCTTTGTTATCAGGATGGTGGCCAACATTGCAATGACATTATACAGTTGTTTGGGGCCCTGCGGTCTTGCCTGCATTCATCACCTGCCTTCAGACTGGTCCCAGCTCTCGTTGCTGACCCACTGGAAACCTCTGCCTTGCACTGGGCTAATGTTTATCAGACTTGAGAGGCTTTGAATAAAACAATTCCTGTTCCAGGGGACTTGAATGTTTTGACAAAACTTTGGTCTCATCCTGAAATCTCCAAGCAGCTCCAGCCATTGATGACTTTGACATCTGTGATCCGAGCTGAGCACAAGGAGAAGATGCAGTATTTCTTTAGTTGGTGCCAGGCTGTTGCAATGGCTGATGCAATGTTTTGGCAGCTAAGCCATAGCAATGGAGGTTTGTGTTGTAGGACCCAGTTCTAACAGGATTTTTAAGGCCTTAATATTAAAAAAAAAAAAAAAAAATTTCTTACTGAATTGGCAAACAGCCAAACCATAGTACATAACCTCTGAGCACTCCAGGAGTTTTTTTCATAGCAGCTGGATGAGGAATGAGTTGACAGAGACAGAGCAGGGGGAGTTCAAAGTGTAACCCTTCTGATGATTTTTCACCATGCTGGATTGTCCCTGCACTCCCTTGGCAAGAAATCGAAACCGTGCTGCACCATCTCTCCTTGGCCACCTCCACAGCGGAGCTGCCAGTCTCGGTGTGGTGGGGCATGGAGTGTGAGGGAGAGGTGGTTTTGCTTTTCATCTGGTGGGAAAGCAGGGAGCACGAGCACAGACACTTCAGACTGTAATATGATAACAGCTTTGCCCCCATCACTCACTTCTACTGCTACTAATAGAGCAAGAGAGGGAAATTCCTCTGGCACGTGGGATCTCTCAGCTGTGGAAGAAACCACAGTTCTGGCCTTCCCCACTTCATTGTCCAAGTCAGAGGCTGAACCGCTGCTCCTAATACAGACAAATGCCATGAAGCTAACATAGAAAACAGAGAGGATACACCGAATTTATCAGGTCCAGGTTTCCCAGGAAGGTTAAAAAGAGAGGACTGCAAAGTCTCACCCCTCTGTTAGCACTGTCTAGTGTGGCTCCATGGCCTGGGACACAGGAGGGTAACAAGGTGCAAAATCCCCGTCCCCAGCAGAACCACATTTCCTCAGTGGCGGGGAAATAACCTCCTAAATGCAAGTTGCACAGGCCATAGTGGGTGTGTTTATTAGCCTGCTACTTTTCTGGCAGTCAAGAAGCTTATTTTCATAGTTTCTGATTTGGCTTTGGGAGGTGGTGCTGCAGAGAGGTGGGCTGTGTGATGGGGTTGGATGACGTGATTGTGTGGTACCTTCTTCCTTACTAGATGCACTGGCAGATGAATTTCCTGAACCAGTAAATTCACGTGAGCACCTGTCCTTATAGGTAGCCCCAGCTGAGGTGAGGCCCAGCTTCCAGCAAGACAGTGTACACGAACAACCCTGCTACGGTGAGCTGGGTTGGAGGAGGCTGGAAATACGATTGACTTATCACAAGTTGTTTGGTACAACAGTGCTGGAGCCACATCAGAAAGCAGCTGTCCCCAAGTGCCTTCATGTCCTCTGCTTGCCCACGCCATCTCCCGTGCCTGACTTTGACAGATGCAGATGTTCCAGTTATGTTCCAGTTTGTCATCCAAAACTTTGAGATTTTCTTACTCCTCTGAGGTCAGCAGGCACGTGTGGCAGTTGAAGGCTATCCTTTTGCTGGCCATTTTGGCTATGTGAATTTACTTGGGAGACTCTCCTTGCTGTAAAAACATCCTCATGATTTCCCCTTGCCCTTTCTAGGTTTTTGGTCTCATTGACGCACTCGCAGGACTGCTTTGGTAGGCTGGGGAGATGTTGCTGTGCTGGGAAGGTGAAGCAGGAGATGTGATCTGACATTGAGAGAGAGACTGTCATTTTGGCGAGCCCTACTTTCTTGTGTGCTTGGGGGTCCATGAAGTTCCCCAGACCAGCCCGTCTGGGTGCAAGGGCCCTGCTGGGAGGGGGAGACACCCCTCTGTGGGACTTTTGGCTGCAACACCCCAAGGAGAAATGCTGAATAAATGTGCATCCACTTTAATCACTTTTAAAATGTGCATCTCCTCTCCTTCCTAGCAAAGTATTGTAAAAGAGTAAAGGGGTGCCCCAATTCCCCTTTTCTCCTGCAAAACCAGCTTATATCCTCTCTCATGCCTGAGAAACTACTGTAGAAGAGACTGTCCTTCTCTCTCTCTCTCTTTTTCCCTTTGTAATGAGAAGAACAATCTTTCAGTGTTAGATTTTAAAATAATTCTCTTCTGCCAGAGTCCGACTCCTACATCTAGCAGCACTGGCTGGACTGTACCAGAAAACTGTGTTAAGGAGGTGATGCATGTCCAACTGCCTGTTGCTTTTCCTCTTAGTCTCCCAGGAACTGCTGTAAAGCTGTTCCCTACCGCTGTGGTCAGTAGAGTAATGTAAAGGAAGGGGTGGCTCCAAGGTCACTGAATGGTATGCAGTCCCCAAACTATGGAGGATTTTGGACAAAGTCTTAAAGGAAAAGGCTCAGGAGGGATTTTCAGGGAAGAGTTCACTGCCAAGGGGAGCGGCAGCAGCCCGAAGCCGGGGCTGTCCCCCAGCCCTTTGTTCCTCCGGGTGGTCAGCTTCCTCCGCCTGGCGCGGCACAAAGAGACTTTGGGAGCTGGCCCAAAACCGAGGAGTGGCAAAAACGCATTTAGTTCCCCTGCTTTTGTAGAAGGCATGTCTGGCTGCCAAGGGAAGTTTCCGTATCCTGCTGCCTTCTGTTCGCTGGGACTCAGCTGGGCCCCGCTGTGCTCCCGAGTCCTCGGGCTGCGACCGGAGTCTGGGAACTTTGCTCCTTCCTTTGTACACGGCTGGAGAAAACAGTCAAGTGTTTTCAGCTTTTCTGACTGATTCGTGCTTATTACAAAGCTGGCTGCCTAGGCCAGCTTCCTGACATGGGTTGGGTGTCCTGGGGACATTTTCTTTGCTTCTGCCGGGGCTGAGCTTGTTCTGGAGACGGAGGGCCTTGTTGGAAACTTGGGGAAAATGCTGAAAAGATGGCTGTGGGCTTGAGGGTGCCCTCCAAGAAAGACCCAGCCCTTGGCAGATGGTGTGTGAGCTGCCTTGCTCAGGAAGCAAACGTAGAGTGGGGAAGCCAAAAACTCCTAAAGACACTAGAAACAACTGTCTCCCTCAGTGCACTCCAGCTTGAATAAATTGTGAAGGTTGTCAATAAATAACCTTTCTATCAGGTGAGATGGGTTCTTTGGTCCAGATCCTTTTCTTGTGGTTAATCTTGTGGTGAAGAGGGAGTTTTGCCAATGTGCAGGGTGCAGTATTGGGAGAAACCATAGCACAAGCTTTGTAAAAGGGAACTAAAGAAAAAGACTTGAGACACATGAGATCAAATGACAGTGTTTGTTGGGAATTACTGTCATGTGGAGAAACTTTGCACTGATTGGTGCAATTAGCTGATATCAAGATGGTGTTTAAGCTGTAAAAAGCATCCATAATGGTGCAATGGGCAGAGGATTGTGAGGATGGAAGCAGGCTGTCATTAAAATGAAGATGCAATTACAGGAAGTGTTTTAATTTGAGTTTATACAGTGTGACAGTTTGGAGAGAAAAGTTTCCTACTTTGGGAAAATTTGGGGCTTTTCCTTTTGTTAATTTTCTGGTAAGACAGGGTGTCTGGTGTGAGTTCAAGTACTGGAGCACTATAGCCTAAGGGCTGTCTTCTACAAACACACCTTTCAGGCCATGCAGACAGGGCTTGGGTCCATTAGATTGGAGCCGCTGCAGGCAGCTATCATACTGGATCAGCCATCATACTGGATCAGCCAAAGA
The DNA here is from genome assembly GCF_026419915.1 of Harpia harpyja. NCBI lineage: Eukaryota > Metazoa > Chordata > Aves > Accipitriformes > Accipitridae > Harpia > Harpia harpyja. The sequence continues at coordinate 74,444,890 of NC_068942.1, read as the reverse complement.
TAGCACAAGCATACTTAATCTTGCATGCGTGCATAATATGAAAAAAGGAATAAGTGAAAATCTGCCATTTGTTTGACAGGAGCATCCTCCAGTCTGGGGAGCACTCCGCTCAACAGCCACGTTTCCTGCAGAAGAGAAGCCAGAGCATGCAGAGAAACTCTGAAATGTGTTATGTGTTTGATATGAAAAGCATGTGAGACTTTTTTCCATTTTCTGGGGGGAATTAATATAATAGAGCTGTCATCTTTCATCAGTCAAATTTGGTGGCAGCTAAGCTCAGAGATGGTAGCGGAGAGGAGGGCGTGTGAAAGGTGTGGAGAGAGCTGGAATTTGCATCGTGGAGAGGAAAGGATTTTTCTGTGCATCTTGAGGAGAAGTGAAGGGCTGTTCTTTGGGCTTTGCTTCTGTCAGAGACCTTGACAGCTTTTGGGCTGGGCTGAGCCTGCTGGGGTGGGCACTGAAAGCATCTGGGTGTGAAGCAGAAGTTGCTGCCAAAGGAAACCAAATCCTTTTTTTGGAGAGACTGTCAGGGTTATTTAGAGGCAGGTTTAAAATGTGCTGCTGTTTTCCCTGCAGTGAGGAATACCTCTCTCTGAACTCTTCCCAGAGGATAGGCTACACTGCCGAGTAGGAGGGAAACATCCCTGCCTGAGCTTGCATCTGAGTATGTCCGAAACACAGTGGAGCTGATACAGTACAGCAATCTAAGGGGCACTCTAGTGCAGCATTTGGTATTCTATGTATTTAATGTCCTATATAAATTTTTACAACCTATATATTCAGAATTTTGTATTAAATATATATACGTACAGTGTCTAGCACACTAACATCTGCTCTTCTGCAGTTGTAATTTTGCTAGATGCTGTATGCTCCTGCTAGCCCAAGTCTTGACCTTACCAGTATACAAACAACTCCCGGGCAGAGATGAATACCATGAGGTCTTACAAGGGGCCATACAGGTAAAAGACTCTCAGCAGCTCACCAGAGATTCCACTGCCTCAGGTCCTGGCCACGGCACTGCCTGGCAGTCCCAGCAGAGCATTTGGAGGGGTCGTGCAGGGGATTTTGGACTTGGTTGCTGTCCTACTTGCTCCTGTGGAGCTCATAGCACCGGAGATGCTGCTCTGAGATACATTTCTCTTGGGCAGATTTTATATTGGCTCAGTCTTGGCATCTCTGAGACTCCTGGGGTGGAACTGCCACAGCTTGCTGCAGGCATAAACCTGTGGTCCTCCTAATTGCTGCCCCCAAGGTTTTCAGCTGTGCTTGGCAATGTGGAAACCGCCTGCAGTTCTCAGGATATGTCAAGCATCTTTTTGTCCCTTTACTAGAGCCTCTCTTACCCATGCAGCAGCAGAGCTCAGTGACCTCAGAAGAGCATGTGACCGATTGGAATTAATAAGAAATTGGAGAGAGCGAATGTGCTGTTTTCTTCCTAAATTTTTTTGGGAGGTGTCTGAAACATTGGGACGTTCCTCCAGTGAATGACATAATTAACAAGAGGTGAGCTCAGCTCTTGATATCAGTGTATGCCTTGAGAAGAAGGAGCTGTGAACAATCCTACTAAAGCTGCACAACTGCAGATAGGGCTTAAGGTAGAGAACTGGATCTGCCCACCTGTAGGTGCCACAGGTTTCTGTCATCCCTGGGACACATCCTAAAGTCCTTGGTTTTTTTTCTAGGAAGCATTAACCTATGCCAAGTCTGAAATGTTTTCCAGAGGAGGTTGTACAGGGATAATCAGAATGAAATTTGGTTGCAGACCTGGGGATCTCTTTTCTCTCTCCCAAGCACCTTGAGTGATGTGATATGATGAGCAAAGGGTCTCTGTGTCAGCCTTAGATAGGCTAACTGGTTTCATCCAGCATGTGGGGCTGAAGAAGGGAAAGAGGTGGGAGAGAAAGGCTTTGGTGTGGGCATGACTGGATGGAACGGTCTCATTCGTGGAGGAAACCTGAAGATACTGACCCCTGTCTTTGCCTTTCCCCCCTTTTCCCCTCTTGCTTCACTTAATCGTAGCATCTTAAACACTGCAGGTGGCTTGGGACATGGGCTGGTTTTATGTATGTTATGTGTATATGCAGCTGCACAGTGCCCATGACAGAAGGGCTCTGATCCCACCTGAAGCCGTTGGGCCCCCAGGGTGGATGTCCGAGATGTCCTCCTTTGGTGTGCGGACAGTCATAGTGGCAGGAACCACTTGTATCAGACAGAAAGCACTGCCTGTTTTTTCGCTGTTGAATCCCTGGGCCCTGCATTTTTGACTGTTCATTCACTTGGACAGTACAAGAATGAGAAGAGGCTCCCATTTCCCCCCTCCCACAGCAAGGCATCGTCTGCAAAACAGTGAGCACTGCAATAATCTAACTTCCCACCTCTAAAACAACCAGTTTTGACTGAGTATTTGCTTGGCACTCACACACTGAGCAAGAAGATACCATGGTTTGGAAGCTGCTTGTTTGCATGAATCACCTTGTAAGCAAGGGACAGCTGCTGGGTCTGAGACTGCAGCTGGGAATGCTCCTGATGGAAAATCTCCTTGCTTTAGTGAAAAACACAAAATATGGGGATCTTTTTATTTGAAGCATATCGCCATCCCATCCTTCCACCCCTGCAATCTTCAGCTGAGATAACCAAAGTCTCTGGAGTATATTGTGTTCAGAGTGACCTTCAGTAAACTTGCGTTGTGACCTGAGCGCCATGCCCGAAACAGATCTCTCAGTGCCTGCCAATATAACCGGGAGTCTGTTACGCAGAGCAGAAGGTGTTGCTTCTTGGTAGACCTGGCAATTGGCTTGAAACCTCCTGTTCAGTTTGAATTTCAATCTGGTGCTGAATGTTTTTTTGCCTGGTTTCTAAATGGGTAATGTGCTTCAGTTTCTTATTTTGTCTGGTAGGCATTTTTATACAGTGTACATTTGCAAAGACTGACTTTCTTATAGATTGGCCCTATCCTGCTACCTCATCACCACAGTTACTGCAGGCCTAGTAGGTATTTTTTCTTGGTGATTGCATAAGAAAAGTATGTTATTCAGGACAGGACACTGGCATAACTTGTGACATGATTTGCAAGGTTAAGGCGAAGCATTTGATGATCTCTTAGTTATTTAACCTGAAGAAGGTGTCAAGCCTGTCCTCCCACCACTGCACATGACATAAATGAAAAACTGGGGAAGAAACAGCCATAGATCCACTCTTCTGCAGATGGCTAATGTACATAAAAAAGATTTTGTATTATGTATTTGCATAAATAAAGGAAAGACAGCATTACCGGTAGGTAGTACCTGGCTGGCATTTACATCTGTCAAGCCTAAATGAGAGCAGGGTGTTTGTGAAGTGGAATGATTTAACATGCCAGTCTTCTCTCAGCTGTCATCTATTTCAGGAATTTCAAATCTTTCTAAATTAAGCTTATTTCTCCTTCTTGCCTGGCTCCAGAGTGGGAAAAACTTTACTGGAATAAACAAATAATTCATTTTAGTAATTCATACTGGTGGTAGGGGGGAAAAGGTGAAGACAGAGTAACTACTTTAACTCAATAAAATATTGACATGGATAAGTGAAAGAGGGAATAAAAGGGAGGGAGAACATGTGATTATCCAGCATCCCATCCCAAATATGCAGTGTAAACAAAACTTTTGTGGTGAGGGATGGCTAGTGATCGGCTCAGCATGTCAGGATGAAAAGCAATTGCTCAGCCTGCTGGGAAGCCTCATTGCTCAGGTGATGGACCGAGTATTCTGTATTTATTCAACAGCCTTGCTGTGAGCCAGGGAATCAGGTCCTGGTGTCAGGCTTGCACAGGGAAGCTGGCAAGTTACCTCTCCTAATCCTGAAAGAGACTTTCTTCTAACAGCTGATCCTGCATGGTGGAAGGCAGGGTGAGGGCTGCCCTTACACATGGTTACTTTATCATATGCTCCTCAGGAGGGAATTGCACCTCCCAGCCAGTTGGAAGAATCATCTCATTACTATTCCAGATTTTTCCCTTTCACATCTAGCTCTTATCAGTTCCTACTACTCTCCACTTGTTTTCTCCTTGTCTTCCTTCCCTTCTCCGCCTTGTCCTGGCTTAGATCTTCCTCCATGTCACACCTGACTGGTGCTGGCACAGGTTCTTTCTCCAGGGAAGATGGATGCACCTGGTAAGATAAATCCTGCTGCTAAAAGCTGTGGATAGTGAACATTAAGCAGCAATTAGTGTGACCTGAGCTCTTTGCAGTGGCACAATACCAGGAAACTGGATAGCATGCAATTCCCTTTGGTGGATTTACCACAGTCACTTGGTGTGGGCGAAACGAGGATGAGAGCGAGCTGTTGGTAACTACTTGTACTTCCTCAAGGGCCTGGACTTCCTTGGAGGTCTTTCTCAATGCTAGACTTCTCCAAGGAACTCCTGATAGTTTCTCGCCAGCTCACCTGCCTGGCTTCTTATCAGCCTGCTGAGCCATGAATCCCAGATGGGTGTTTAAGCACCCCAGGTACCCAACAAGGTGCTGGCTGGTTGCACCACAGTTCAGAAGACCTTGATTCACGCTTGCGGATTGTGATGTTCTTTTCAGAGCTGCAGGCCTTTGAAGCAGCAGCAACAATGGATTTTAAACTTATTGCAAGGAATAGGTGTGAGAGAAACCATGCCAGTTTTAATCTGAAGCAGCTATGGTTTCATTGCTGTGTGCCAGACTAGCAGCTGGAGAATGCTGGGGAGCATGTTGTGCTTTGATGTTTCCAAAATGCGGTCCTGGGGGATTTCAGTGTAACCAAAAATGTTTGAAGTGCTGGCCTCTTGCCACAGTTTGGGATGAAGAATGTTTCTGAAAACCTTCGCAGTTCTTTATGGAACTGGAGTGTGCTTTTCCCATGCAGCCCCAGGCAGGACTGAAACGGATGTACTGTGGAATTGTCTTAGGGCACCTCTAATTCATAACCCCAGGGCAACAGCAAAATGCTAAGGACCAGATTTTCAGGACTTAACTCTAACTGAAGATCTCATTCTCATTATCTTGGAGAAAAGGAATATCCAGTAGTTCACATTCCTTAAGTGCAATGTGATTTCTGATCCCTAGATTCTTATGAAGTGGAAGAGTGATAAAAATTCAGTTTGTGTATATACATCTCCACTTCTATACATGCAAAAAAGCCCTGCAGAAAGCAATGCTTTTTTTTTTTTTAAAATAAGGCAGTAATGTGTCTCCTCCATTGAAGTGGCTGTAAAAGGTAAAATACAGAATGTAAGCCATTAGATTTATTGCATTTAGCATGTTTCTAGTTCTGGCCTGAAAGGAATTAGTGTCACAGCCAAGGGAAAAATAACTGTGCTGTTTTGTTGCTCTTCAGTGAAGATTCAAATATAAATTACTCACCTATCCCTTAGAAAATGTGAGTTCTGGAACTCATTAAATATTAGCAGAGAAGGGACTTTGTCATCCATTGGTGTTAGTGTGGCTTTAGTCAGCAAGGCTCAGTGGGACCCTGTCCATGTACTTTATAGAGAAGCTCTATGAATGGAAGGCTTTCCCCTCTCTCTTTTCACAGTCCCTTACTATGCTTTTCCTTCTCAGCTTCCTTCTAGGTCTATGCCTGCATTTGGCTTGCTGAGCTCTCACACAAGGCACTGAGAATCTTTCAGCCAAGAAATGGGTTAAAGAGTCAGCCTCGCAGTAGACAATTAGTCTCTTCTGGCAATATCCTAATTAATCCTGTTATTCAGCTTTGCCACTAATTGCTATAGGTGAGGTCTGACCCTAATAAAAGCCACCCCCTTTGGCATGGTGCCTCCACCGTGCCACAACCCAGGTGACGGAGCGGCAGACGCTCTGGATGGAGTTATGTGTGTAGGAATTTGCCTTTGCACCGCTTGACCGGTCACCACCGCAGATGGCAGCCTGCAAGGAGTAATGTAGCGCGAAGCCTCCTTCCTGGATGTCTAGGCAATTTGATTTAGGGGCTGGTACCGTGCCGTGTTTGCTCAGTGGGGCATCCCAGTCTTCAGGTGCACAACGTGCCGCGGAAGCCTGCTGTCGATAAAAGGCTTTAGATTAAAAGCCTTGATCACCTCCCATTAATGCTTCACACCAATGGTGCTTTTAAAAGATTGCCTCGATGATAAAATGAGTGACCTTCACATCCAAGAGTTTCAGAAGTGCCAGCTATGCCCTCCCATTAGATTATTATTACTGGTTGTAATGTCGTGCTATAAATTGCATTAAGACTAGGTGTAGCACTGAGGCAGAGCTATCCGTTCTCCCCAGTCTGCATCTCACTGGGAGCATGTTTCTCTTTGTGCTCATTCAACAACAGTTCACACCTTCAGTTTCCTGCACTTCACCCTGAATTTTGCTCCTCAGCATTTTTTAAGCTGGGTAGAGTGCTTCATCCTCCAAAGCAGCGTCAATTTTCATGACAAAAGCAACTGCTCGCCTCACGTAGGTGGTGTCAGGTGCTTCTGGCCCATCAGCCAGATGTGGAGCATTTTCCCTGATGCTGCAAAAAATGGGAGAGAATTCTCTCAACGAGGGTGGGGGAAGGAAGAGGACAAACTTGAAATAAGTGACTGTAACAGCGCTTTTGTATTTTAAAGGGCCCTTGCATGCCAAACAGGAACCTCTTGTTTTTCAGGCACCGCATGTGCTTGAATTGGCTGGTGCTTACCTCTCTTGCTGAATTCTTAAAGCGGCTTCCTGCTGAATCACGCAACCTCATCTCGCTGTGCCTGTGCATATAACGCAGCAGGGAGGGACAGTGCTGGGTTCAGGAGAGGCTCTGCAACTTCAGTGAAACTGAACTAATGAACTGAACTAATGCCTCTGAACTAAGCAGGTTTTGTGTGCCAGGCTTGTTTGAAAAGCCCTTTTGCCGCTTACATCATTGTTTGAAAGAACCACTGGTATTTCTGTCCTGGGCAGTCATTCATTCTTCCTTCCCTGGCTGTTCTGTACAGGCTTCAGAGTATTTTTGCTGCCATTCAGTCATCTGCCAGAGCATGCTTCTGCAGTCCTTCCTTGGAGGGCTACCTCTGATTTGGTGGGTGCTGCAGCAAGAAGTGGTGACCACTGGCAGTGGTTGTGTTCAGGTTACTTCACTGTGCATGAAGCCCTTCATGCTTTTCTGGGTGTGTGTATCAGACTCTGCTTTGCTGGGTGGCTTTGGAGCAGTCACAAGCTTTACATTTTCAGCAGCCTCAGAGGGTGCTCAGTATGTCTCTGAAAGCTCTGAGCACCATGCAGTGTTGGGCAATCTCATTACTCCTCTTCTGCCACCAGTGTTAGATTAAAATCAGTAAGGCTTCCCCCTTACCTTCAGGAACAGCATCCCAAATGGCTGTAGCAGGAATAAAAACCCTGTGCTAGGTCCAGTTGGCCGTTTATAGCCCAGGATTTCCCTTGGACATGGTATTTCCAGCAGGGGGTTAATCCTGTGGTCCTTATTCCATGCCAGTTGAACCCTTGGGTGTGATGCAAAATAACAGATACCTACAAGGCATCTTCTTACCTGTGCAGAAATGTGCTTCTTTAGACACAAGGAAGGTGCCTGTGGACATTAACAGAATTGATACACAGAGGGTGAAAATCCTCCCAGAAATGGCTTTTCTGTCCAAGGTCATGACTCTTCCACTCCTACTCCCTGGATTAACACTGTGTTGGTGGGGATGCTACAGACCAGGGGAGAAAAACTTGCTGTGGGAGTACTCATGAGATAAGGCTGGCAGGGTTCGGTCCAACGCCTGTATCCTGTCTCTCCATTGGCCTTTGCAAGCTCACCTTTCTGGCCACATTTACAACTGAGCTTTATGGGTTTTCAGAATGATTTCTGGAGCTCTTTCTGATCAATACGCAGTAGCAGTCCCTCTCTGGAGGGCATGTTCTGACATGATATTACCCTGCCATCCGTTCTCTTCTCAGTTTATAGCTCTCCTTAATATTTAAATGGGTTTCTTGCTGCAGTGCTTGTGCCCCGTTTACCCAAATAATCTATAACTCAATGACTTCTAAATCCACTTCACAAGTTGTTATATTCATTATAAATGAGTTGTAGTGCATCCTGCATCGCAAGTAGTAGATATTCTCATCTGGAGGTCTGTGCTAAGATCCAGCATGAGCAGAGAATATATTAAACCCATAAAACCCCCAAGACATACCGTACCATACAAAATGAGCTCTAACTACATGCTTTATTCCTCCTTATCACTTATATTCACCAACCATTCAATGAAAATGTACTACAAGCACGCCAGGCAGCTGTTCACGCAGCCACAGCACCTCGCACAGCTCCTACCGAGGCTTTGCAAGCAGCAAGGCTATTTGGGGATGGCTGGGACAGCTAGGTGTCTGTCACTAGCCCTGTGAGTCTAACTGCTTATGCAGGAGGGGCCAAATCCAGCGGTGTCCTGGGCCCTGCAGCGCAAGAGGAACCAACATCCCATGCTCAGTTTCAAGCCTGTGACTGGTCTCAGTGATATCAGTGGACCAGGCTCGCTGGCTGCTCTTTCAAAGTTGAAGATGCAGCTTGGTGTTGAATGGCCAAATGATTCAACGGCCAAGGATTCAGACATGCCTCTGTGTCTTTGGGGGCTTTATTACTGTCACAGTCAGCTTCATCTGCCTGAGGGCTTTGTCTGGTAGGAATTTAGCTACTTTTTAATCTCAAATCCCGGCTGATAGCAGTGCTAAAGCCAGCTTCATTACTGCTTCACTCCCCAAATGCTGTGTATCTGAGAATCGTGTATAGATGTTGCTCTTGAGATTTAACTTCCTTTTAAACTCTCCTTTTTTTTTTTATCACCATGGAGTAGTAGCTTTAAAAGGGATTTGAAGAAAGGAAATCTGGAGTTTGGAAGAGACTCCCTACCCCATTTTGACAATGAATGCAGGAGAAATATTAGAACTTGGCAATATTCCTTTGCTTGTAAAATTTGATAGATTTAGATTTGACTGGTTTGCCTTGGATTGAGTAGGAATGTTATTAGTGCATGAAATTCAATGAGCTCTAATGCTATTTAAAAAGCCCTAATGAGAAGGGTGCTTTTGTGTCAAATTCTATTGTTTTTTTCTTCCTTTTCTGCTTTCTGTATTTGAAGAGCTCTAAAAATACTTTTAACAGCTAAGGAGGGAAATAGACTTTTGTCTGAAGGACCTGGGGGAGGAGGGGAGTCTGGGGGAAGGAGAGTGAATTGATTTGGTTGGTAGCTTTTACTGTATGTATGTGTTCTCCTGTGAACCATTAAATTGGGGAGTTCACTCGGGTTACAGCTGGTGCTAATTGTGATCTGAGTGTACTGACTGGCCTCCTTGTCTTTCCAATCAAGATTCATTGTCTTTCCTGTCTGTTAAGATTTTTGTGTGACTTACAGGAAAGTATCAGCTTAAAGGACAAAGAATTGAGATGATCAGTTTTTACAGTGAAAATTTTTTTTGAAAAATCATCTTTTTATTAAATGCAATATTCCTGTCCATAAGACCTGGTAAGAAACTGTGCACAGTGTCTACAAAATTGGCATTTAGTGTAAGGAAACCTTTATTTATTTAAAAAAAAAAAAATCCACAAGGTGAAAAAAATTCTAAACCAATATTTTTTTGATCTGTATAAAAACATTTAGTTTGTTGAACAAAACTGAAGCATCTTATTTCAAATCAGTTCATTGTTAAACTGAGTCTGTCCATGTCTTGAAGGTGCTGCCCACATCTTGAAGGTGCTGCCCACTGCACAGACTTGGCTCCTTGACTGTTACTTCTGCTTTGATTGGGCTCTGTGATGCATTATGGAAGTAGTTCCTATAGAAGCATCACAGCAGATATATATCCTGGGTATGAAGCCCAACCTACCAAAAGGATAAGAGCAATACACTCACAAACACCCACTTGCAGTAGGCACCAAGGACCATAAGATGATGCAGTTACTGACAAATAGCCTTGAAGCAAGCTATTTCTAACGACATGTTAAAATAAGATCTTTCATGGTTTAAATAATCTTTGAACTTAAATTCTGAGGAGGACTTTGATATTTTAGCTTTTTCTCCAGCTTGGAGAGAAAAACAAACAATGAATGATCAGAATTTACTGTGCAATATTAATTCTTATTATTTTGCTTAGTTCTAATGCTACACATACAAGCAAAATTGATCAAAACCTCCTGCTTCAGATCTATATCTTATACCATTTTATGCCTTTTTTTTTTTTTTTTTTTTTTCACATTTTAAAACATTTCAGCTCCAAAAGCTTGACAGGTCCCCGCACAGAAAGCCCTAGGACAAGCAACCCCAAATATACCATTTCCTTCTTTCTCACTAGCCTCTTGAAACAAAGTATGTATTTTAAGTCAACAGACAGAACAGCCTTTTTCTAACTGCAATAAATCTGATGACAATTTACTTTATATGAAGTCTTATGTAATGCACTGTTTATCTCCTGGGTAGAATTTCTTTTTGCCTTCTGATTTAGCTGGAAGTACAATAACTCCTGCAGCAGGGAAAGCTGCCCTTTCTCCCACCCCTGTGTTTGCATGTCTCGCTTCTGCTGCACTGCATGGATGGGAGATAACACTAGTTTTCAAAAACTCCTACGTCAGCCAAAAGCTGGGGTTTAAGGTGGATTTTGCTTGCCAGATCCAGTGTGCAGATTTAGCCAAACGACCCAGAAGCCTGGAAGTATTCCAGTTTGCACCTTCACAAAGGCTGTGTCTGGGCTGTGTCCCAGGGCAAAGAGATGAGCTGCTCCAACATGTAGCTGAAAACTGTCTTCATCTTGTGGCCCTGAAGCTGTTTGATCAGCTAAATCTTTCCTAGAATAAAGCAATAAATGGGTCCCAGTCATCAGGCCTGACTTGTGCAGAACCCAGTCAGGTCACTGGTGGGGCTGGTGTGGCAAAGTGCTGGCAATGGTCCTCTCCTGTTAACTCCAGACGAAGCAAAGGAAGCTCAGCATCTTGTAGGATGCAGCCATTAAAAAATATCCTGTGACACTGCTCATGGCGTTTTGCACAGTATCAGAGCTCAGCAAATAATTATTACTAATTATGTCCCATAGTGGTTTCAAATCCATTGCTTATTTTCTGTTTTCAGATGTTCTGCTCTGGTTGCCCAAAGCAGAAGTCCTAAAACACCTTGCAAAAATCAGCTCTTGCAGTATAGTGTCTCCTCCTCTTTGAAAAGGATAAGTCCCATAAATCATGCACAAAAGCCTGGTCTTTGCAATCATCTAGTCCAGGCTACAGACCTAAGAGAGAAAAAATAATCAGCTCCGTCTGTGGATGCTTCATCCCCAGAATTAATTGTTCAGGTTTTCGTCATTATCTCTTGGCTCTTTTGCAGATATTGTTTTCCAAGTTCATTTAAGAGAAAGCTAAAAAAGAAGCTTGCACCACAGTATCAAACATCTTTCTGTATACATTAAAAAAAATACCTCTCTATGTAGTTCAGGGACCTATTATTATTCTATTAACCATGTGACATCTGCATATTGGCACAGGGTTTCATGCCATGGTCGTTCTCAAGGGACTATACCACTGTTATATTGCTGGCACAGCCATTTTTCCGGGGTAACTGGTGCACAAGGGCAGTGCTATATTAAGTGCAACATATGCTAGAAATCAGAAATGGAAATGCCTCATCATTGCAGTAAGAGCACTAAGCCAAGGCTTAGTTAGCAGCTGGGACACAATATAAAAATAGTAAACCTGGGTGAGAAGGGCTCATAGGAGAAAAATGCAATAAAAGAAGCAGGAACTTCTAATTTTCATTTTCAAAACTGACTGGGGAAAACATTCTTGCACAGATTTTTCATCAACATCATAGAAACAATGGACCCCCAAAAGGAGTCTGTTGAAATCATCAGCAAAAAATCTCAAGGGTTTTGGCTGAATACTCTTGTTCTCTTCTGAAGTGGTTGTTCTTTTTCAGTTAAAAATGGAAAATTTCAAGGAAAGAAGATGCTTCTTTTTAAAATCCATCTTTCATCAAAATCTCAAGTACAAGCAGAAAAGGGAAAACTTCTGAGATAAAACTTCTACACATTTTCAAATTTATTTTTTTTACACAGTTATTTGTAGAACATATTACTAATACTTTAGACTTTTTTCTGGCTGGGTGAAAAGGGTAAATATATTCCAGAAGAATATCTTGTTATAGATCTCAGTGTCACATCACAAAGGAAGACATCTTCCCTGGCCCTGAACTAACTGTAGACACTCAGGGAACCTAGAGATAGGGACCAAACTGCACTGCCACTAGACTGGATGTGGAGCAGGGGACTGAGGACTCGTGTCTCAGGAGGGCTCTGGGAAGGTGCAAGTGTGGCATGTACCCAGCTTCATAATGGTTGGACTTGATGATCTGAAAGGTCTTTTCCAACCTAAATGATTCTATGATTCCCAAATGATCCTATAACCAGAGTGCTATGTGCTGTGCTGCTCTACCTGTGGGCCCTTTCTAGGGTTGGGGTTGATGCTCTGATACTTGTGGTCTATGTCAGAAAGAAGCTATCTCAAAAAATAGTTGCAGGCTAAACCTGGCCAGTACTGGTGTGTCTCTTTGGTTTGCAGTAGCCAATGGGGCTAACTGGATGAGCTTCTGAGCTTAAATCCTTGAAAGAGCAGTGATGTGCCTTTGGGAACTGTATGGAATAGGCTGCAAATTGGCAAGGCTGAGGGTGTCTAGAAGGGAGTAGCCTGTGGGCACGTGGAAGCACAGGGACCCAGCAATCACGGAGCCTGGGAAAAGAAAGTCTTTGGGTTTAAAAGAAATTTTTCTGTCCAAGGGAGGGGCTTGTGGTCAGGGAGAGCACAACAACCATTTCAGCAGCTGAGCTGTCTGCTGTTTATATGACTGTGCTGACCCCAGCGAGGGTTTCTACATCCCTATATGAGATCAATGGGCAGCACCTGGGATTTGGCACACTGGGCGCTGGTTTAGGCTCTCAGGATTCAGCTAATCAGGAGTTCGTTGTTGAACTGTTATGGTCAATTTAATATCATGACATGTAACTCCTCAGGATGCTTCATGCTGTGTTGGCTTTTGTAGCACCTTACACCAAGGTGGTGCTTGCACAGGGGTCCCCAAGTAGCTTCTTAGAGCCAGCTCCTGCTTAGAAAGCACCCAGCTGCCTCCCTTCCCCTACACCCAGTCCCACACCATGGCTGGGTGGTACACTGGATCTGTGAACTGGTCGCAGTTAAAAATCTTCCCTATCCTCCTCTTTCTTGGCAGTCTGTAAGCATGATCATTCCTTGACCACTGCAGGGCCCTCATTGTGTGGGCACTACTGAGAGAGGTGATCCATGGTGGAGCGTGGCAGGGTCCGTGTAGCTGCTGTGCTGCTTGTACTGTGAGGCTGCAGCCCTAAAAGATATTTACATTATTCCCTTGGAAGTGCTGTGAGTGACAAGAACTCATACAATAGCTGTGCCTCTTGTTTCTGTCCAGCACTTCACTGTGAAATGCTGTGGACTACCCAGAAACAGGATCAGTATGGGCAACTTCTCTTAAGGCTACTGGGCATCTTTCTTTGGAAGTTGGTTATATGAGTGGCTCAGCAAAAAGTACTCTTGAAACAGTTGGTAACAGGAATTTTTAAGTTTTTAATAAGCATTTTCAAAAACGTTTATGTAGAAAATTGTGGGTTTTGTTAAACTGTTTGGTCAAAGAACCAAACCAGGGTGGTTGTTCTTTGCTTGAGTTTTAGGTGTTCCTTGTGCCCCATGGTTTTGTGCTCCTCAGATATGCCCCCTCCTTTTCAACAGCACTTCAAGCCTCTCACCATCTCCCAGAACTTTGATGCTTTATGGGAGATATAGCGCATTTGAGGATCTGACATTGTAGACAAGAAAGGAACTACAGTTCCTATGAGTACTTACAGCACCTATTTTTGGCCAAAATATTCTTTTTCTTTAAAGTTTTTAGGGGAAAGCAAAAGACATTCACAGTAAAATTTTAATGAATGGTAGGGTGGTAACTGCTAACAGTTTCCACTTGAAATTTTGTTTAATTATTCCTGCCAGTCTAGTGGTTCTCTGTTGCATTACTATGTAAAAGAATATGGCATGGCTGGTGAGCAAACTCAGAAACCTGACTGTAGGGCTGGCTCTCTTCCCTGGTGTCCAAAGATGCTAGTTTTTTTGTTGTTGGGATATTCAGCTGTTTGTTCATTCTAAAGCCTTCAAGTCTGATCAACATGTGCAACTTTTCTGATATATTTGGAGGTGATGTTTCACTATGGCATCAGTTTGTAGTCCAAGACTTTATTGTTGTAGCTGTTCCTGTGCAAACTGAATGGGCTGATGATACTGTTCAGTTTCTTTTCTTTCCTTGTGTCTTCATCATTCACCCTCTTTTCACAGAGGTTCTTCCAACTCTTCCAATACATATTTGTCCTGGTTTCGGCTGGGATAGAGTTAACTGTCTTCCTAGTAGCTGGTACGGTGCTATGTTTTGAGTTCAGTATGTGAAGAATGTTGATAACACTGATGTTTTCCGTTGTTGCTCAGTAGTGTTTAGACTAAAGTCAAGGATTTTTCAGCTTCTCATGCCCAGCCAGTGAGAAAGCTGGAGGGGCACAAGAAGTTGGCACGGGACACAGCCAGGGCACCTGACCCAAACTGGCCAACGGTGTATTCCATACCATGTGACGTCCCATCTAGTATAGGAACTGGGAAGTGGGGGCGGGGAATCACCGCTCGGGGACTGGCTGGGTGTCGGTCGGCGGGTGGTGAGCAATTGCACTGCGCATCATTTGTACATTCCAATCCTTTCATTATTACTGTTGTCATTTTATTAGTGTTATCATTATCATTATTAGTTTCTTCTTTTCTGTTCTATTAAACCGTTCTTATCTCAACCCACAGGTTTTGCTTCTTTTCCTGATTTTCTCCCCCATCCCACTGGGTGGGGGGGAGTGAGTGAGCGGCTGTGTGGTGTTTAGTTGCTGGCTGGGGTTAAACCACGACAATATTTCAAAAAAAAAGTCCATATACTTGCTCGATCTGACCAGAGTCATGTGGACAGTGTTGACCTGGCCTCTACCAGCCCTATCAGCGTCACTGTAAGAAACCTGGTGTTTGTTGAGGGTAAGTAGGAAAATCTTCCCTATGTAAGCTGGAAAAGCTGCCTTGACAGGTTGCTTATCAGAAGTGCTGCTGGGAACATTGATTTAATGTTCTAGATGGTACCTACAGCCCACACACCTGACCTGAAACCTCGTCAGCCAGGTCTGCCCTGTGTCACACAGGGCCAGTAACCTGAGAAAGGTTGAAAGCACAAGCACTCCTGCATGCTATATAAGCCTCCTCCTGGCCTCCACAAGAGAGGCATTGGTGCAGCACTGACTTCTGCTAATGGTGGATCTGTCATAGGTATGTGCTGGTCATGACAGCTTGATCTTTTTAATATGGTGCATTGCTGTAGGTATCATATAAAAGTGTGCCTTGAGAAAGCACTTGAAGCAGCAGAGGATAGTAACTTTGTGAATTAGTTCAAGGATGCCCTAAAAAAACTTCCATCAAAGGCATCATCTTGCTGTGTGGTATCAGCACAAACACCAATGATGTGTCTTGCTTTGTGCTGAATTTGCAGACAACAATATTTCATCAGACTGGCTTTGTCAGTCCTTTGAAAACACCGTTGTGCAAGGGAGGAAATGAGGCACTCAGACAGTACTATTGTGATCAACTCATCACCTTACTAACCTCTGGCCCCGTATTCATACAAACAATACTGTGACCAAATAAGACCACAGCCTTCAACAGATGGAGAGTCAGTACAACATTGCTGAAGGATAATATATTAATTTCATTTACACAGGTAAGAAAACCCAGAATACACTAGTTATAGTGAACATGTTCTGCCCTCTAAGTCGACCTCTTAGAAAATTTTAACAGCTATATAAAAACTGAGAGAGAAATAGTAGATGCTCATCAAATTAGGAGAAGACATTGCCTGAAAACGGCATTTGGAGACCAAGCTAGACAATTTTTAAATAATAGAGTTGGAAACACAATGAAAATAGCCCTATCAAAATAGAATATATGTGACAGAATTTTTGTAAGGCTTCACAAGGCTTCTGCGAATATAATATGCAAGCCGGGAATATTGGATTCAAAATAATAAAAAGCTCCCAGTCAAGCTCCATCTCATTGCAAAAAGCTGTAGTGCCTTTAGGCAGATGCTAAGAGGTTGCAAGCAAGTGCTTAAGCAGTCTTACATAAGAGATAAACATGATGGATCCACATGTAGTAGAAGCACTTCTTAGGATAAAGAGAATCTTCCAAAAATCATAGTAGAAGCAAAGCTGGAAGATGTGATGGATTCATCTAAGGCTACTGTATGAACTACAGCATAAGAGGCCAATTAATTCTCAGGCTATACAGTGAGTAGATTATAGGATCAAGGACTTTTTGCATTTGGAAACCAAATGAAAGGTTAGAGCTGAAAAGACTAGGAAGCAAGGAAGATCCTTGGAGACAATAGCCTGTGGATATTGGATCCAGCTGCTCTCCACAGCTGTACCCATGATTTTTCCATGTACTGAAGAAGTATTTGCAGATGCAGTCCTACCAAAAGGTGAGACGACACTGCACAGAGCAGGCCTGATTCTCATCTTAGTTATGCATGTATAAGTTGCATTGCACAACTGTATATCCAAAGTGAGGTCTGGATTGCTACATTAGGCACAGCTTACTAGAAGGAGGACTTTAAGGGGTGTGAGGCTCTAAAAATAGCTCTGTAATGGTCCAGCCTCGCGCGTGTGCATGCATACACACACACACACACACACTTATACACTGCTATGATGAATAGAGATGTACGCGGGCTGCATCTCCTAGCCCCTAGTCTGACTACATGGTTACACATTTCAAGACCAACACAACATGTGATGTGATGCATCCTACTTTTTCATAGAATTCTTCTCAAAAATAAAATGGAAAGTTTAATCCTCCCCCCAACCTGTTTTTTTTTTTAAACCTTCTCAAATGATGTTTCTTTGTGCTGTAATTTAGGATCTGTATAAATATATTCTGCTGCAAAGGGTGATAATTACCACGCCCACACAATTTTATAATACACACATCTAATTGTAGTACAGTTATTTGTGGCAGCCAAGCACTGAAAATACACTTTTACTGTATGCCTCTAAGCAACGATAAAAAAATCTTTTTATTGCTACCTGAATGTATATTTCAGGGCATTTTTATTTCACCTAACTAATCTGCTTTTAGATTTTTTCTCTTTGTGTGGCTTTCGAAATTCCCTTTCTGCAATTAAAAATATAGGTAATTAGTAGGGACATAAAAAGACTCTCTGGGAATATCTTGTCAGTGCGTCACTGTGTCCTGCAGAGATGCCCAAGCTGGATCCAAAAAAGGTGAAAGACCTTCCCATTGGCACAGCAGATACTGCCATTTCTTGTGGGTCAGACTGGTCAGGGCAGGACCTTGACCAAGGCAAGGGAGTTAGTCAAGGTCTGTTCATCATTCTTATATATATGTCTTGCCGAAGGAAAAACTAGGTACTCCACTCCCTTTCTCTCCTAAGAAGCAACAGCTTTTTCCACAATTAACCCCTACTCTCAGAGGTTTAACCTGCACTGTCCAACAAACTAGTGCCATCGTTTGCTCCCACATCCTGGTCCCTTGATTGCCAGCACTCCACGGATGTTGCTTTGGTCTGAAAAAGACCCTCAGAGGCAATCAGCTATTTCTCTTTGAATTTAAATCCCCGTATTGTTCTGGGAATGTTAGCCCCAAGGGCTGTCCCCTACAGGCAGCCTAAAGGCTGTTCCTTTGTCTCCTCTGAGCTCAAGACCTGATCTACCCAACCTCTCCCTGCCTGTACCTGTAAGGGGCAGTGCATTCCTTTATCGCTTCCGAAGTCTGTACTTATCAGAACTTGTTTCGAGATTTGCTGGAGAGTGAAGCCTGAGCCTGAAACTCTCACCCCCTCATGTAGCCTTAGCTCCCAAGATTTAGGATGTCTCAAAGGATTATACGCTGTGACATAGGCTTTCAGCATCTGAACAGACTGTGATTTGCTGGCTGCCTGCCTTTTGCAAGGGGGAAGAGTACATCCAGTGCAGACGGAGGGAGCTTTGAGTCAGATCACCAAGGGTCCTGCCTCTAACTGGGTGGCTATGGTCATTTTTAACTCGAGGCAGAAAAATCCCCTTGGGCAGAAAATATAATTTAACAAAGTCCTTACTGAGTCAGGGAGAGACCTTGCCTTTCTGCTTGCTGGAAGGAGACAGAAGGAAAGGGCTGTGACACCCCAGAGCGAGACGTCCAAGGGATGTGTCCTCCTGTGCAGTGCGTCAGGGGATGCTGCTGGGTGAGTCACGCTGGTTTTTAGCAGGCACTGTGCAGAGCAATGCCTCTGCACTTCTTTGAGAGATTTACCCTCTTGAGGTCAAGCTGCTGCAATTTTGACTGTGGAGGGGAAAAAAAAAACAGTTCAAAGGCATAGTTTCAAAGTCAGGCTATATGTGGGATTACAGCAGAAAGATTGGGGCTGGGGGGAGAGGCTAGAAGAAGGGGGCATGGAGAGAGCTGGCACTGAAATTTTGCATGACAGCCTGCTTGGCAGCCAGCAGCAGCACAGACCCTGTGCGGTGCCGCTCGCGCTCGCTGCAGCACGCCTGGTGCTGGGACGTCAGAGCACGCTTTGAGCCTTATCTGGGGATCTCCACATTTCAGCTTCATGGGTTAGAGCAGGCCTTTGCCAGTCTTCAGCTCCTTCTGTCCTTGGGGTGTTTCCCTTCACCCTGTTGAAAGACCTCTCCTTAAAAAGGATGCACAAGCAAAGCCTTTAGCTCTCAAAGCTTGCAAAAGGGTTTGAATGCACCCCGCTCCCTTTGAAAGGATACACACACTTACACCCTCTAGCAGTGCAGAAACCCTCTGCCCTGGTGCTGCTGCGGGACCTGCAGGAACCCTGGAGGTTTCCAGCATGGTGGCAGTGTCAGGACCCCGCCATCCCTGTGACACCGTGCTGTCCCCTGAAGGGCACCCTGCACCTCTCCTGTGGCTAAAGCAGGGGCAGGCCCAGGCTGCCAAGTCTCTAAGGGCACAGCTGCAGCCCAGATGCCTCCTGTCCCAGCTTGTTGCCAGGAGGCAATTAACCTAATTGCCTAATTTGAGGGACCAGGTGGAGAAACCCTTCGGAACCTGTCCTCCTCCAGTTCTAGCCCTCTCTGGACAGTCTAGGTTTCACCCTGGATTGTCCATGTCCTCCTGTCCCCATTTCTCCTCTTCCCTACTTCTGCTCCCTCTCTGGGCTTCCAGCACAGATCCCAGCATCAACCCCTCCAGTCCCTTCACCTCCCCATTATTCCAGCACTTCCTGAAACTAATTTTCAAACCAGCTCTAGCTGTGAATGTTTTCTTCTGGGCCTCCACCGTCTACCATATCTATTCCATGATTGTCATCATTATGAGTTTATGAAGGTGTCACTGCAGCCCAGCCCCAAGGACTTTTGTTGCATAGTCACAGAACAAACTTGCAAAACATCAGCCTGACCCAGCATCCCCCACTGTCTTTCCGATATGATGACAGTAATAACTTTGTTGGTAGTCTAACTGTCTTCATTGATTCATTTAGATTATTTTTGAATAATCTTGCTCAGTACCTTCTCGATGTCCTGTCTAATATTGATTAGAAAATCTTGAAAACATTAGTTCATTGGAGGTAAACAAATACGATAGAAGTGTTGAAGAGAGATATGTCAGGCGTGCCACCAAAAGATAGGTCAAGTATCGATTTTTGTCTGTCTCCAAGCCAAGGTGAGCCAGGCCATACTGAATGAACAGTTGGAGGCATGAGGAGACTGCAGAAATTTAGTAATTTAGGGCTGTTACACTTGACTCCAGCTAGAAGCAATGCTGTAACACCTAGATCAGCAGCATGGTGCGAAGTCCAGGACACCATGGTCACTGCTTGGGTGGCACATCCCTTGGGAAATACCGGTAGGTGTCTACTAGAGCCCTTTCCCACAGGGCTTAACTGGAGTTTTTTTCTCTTTGAGAAGATGCTGTTGCTCCTTCTTTGGTATGTGGGTCTGACCTGATGGATGAGCTTGAGGACTGCCAGTTACCCTTGCTGGCAAAATAGGTGGCAAGTACAACAGACCCGGGTGCTGCGTAGGCACAGAGCTGCCCAGCGCTATGAGGTTTTAACCTCAGCAGGGGTAAGTCTGAATCGGGCTGGGAAATTTTCCCAGGGCAGATATGCAGTACATTCGGATTTGCGTAGCTCTATTTGTGCTCCAAGACACAGGACCCAGGTGTCCTGGCTTTCGTGTCTGCTCTGCATTCCTTATAAGTTATTGAGTGATTGGGAATTGAGAATATCCCTGTGAATATTCTGATTTGACAAGTACATGCACAGATAATAACAGAAAGCTTTTATTATGGAAATAGAGATCAAGTTAAAAAACCAAGAGCCCTGTTTATTAAAGCTTCGGTTGCACTGTAATATGTTACATTTGGTGACTCACCCTGAGAGTCATCGGGACATGCATGCTAATGCTGCGATGCAGTAAGCTGGGTAATGAAGAGCGAAAGATCATTCCAGTTAGGAAGATGACTGAAACAGCTCTGCTCATCCACTACCTGCATCTCTGTCATGGCTAATGTGCAGAGCACCTTATCTGTATCCCTAATCTGCTTAAATGCATGACTCACACAACAGGCCCATGCCAGAAAGATGACGGCAAGAGATCTGAATGCTGGGGCTGACAAGACCCCTCGGAGCCTGCTTACTGGGCAGCCAGCAGACTGAGTGAGCCATGTCCCTCCGTCCTGGGGCTGAAAGTCTGAGCCAGCGATGACGCTGCAGTCCAAGTGCTCTGGGCATCTCCGCTGAAACCGCCGGGCAGTACTGCAGATGAGATCATACCCTCATGCTGGCGCCCTGGTCCTGGCTTGTGGTGGGTGTCCGGGAGGCTTGGAGCCGGGAGGGAGTGTTTCAGCTGGCAGCTGAAGCGTGCTTTGAAAATGCAACTATATTAAGAGCATGTAATAGGCTGATAGAGCCCCTCCCTTCTCAAGGCGAAGCTTTGTTTATTTGGAGCCGGTCCTACCATCTGATAGGCAGCCGGTAAATGCAATCTGTACAAGTGCCATTTACGTGTGTACAGCCTAGACTGGCTCATGCCTGCCTATTGCAAGGTGTGAGGATTTGCTCCTCATCATCTTCAGGAGTGGGGCATTGCTGGAACCCTCCTTTGACTCCTTTTCAAATACTTCAAACCTACCAAAGCACTAGGAAGGCCTAGAACTGCTAAGCTCCTTTAAGTAATAAAATGAACACATGCTCCTGAAGTGACAAAACGCCAAAGTTAGCACTAACGGGGGGTTGTAAGGATCCTTCACGCAGATGGCTGCACTGGGAAGATGGAGTGGCAGAGGTGACAGGAACAAGGGAGGCGAGTGGCTTCATGGACTGGGACCTGCTATTGAACTGCTGCATGACCAGAGAAGTATATTCACAGCCATCCTCAGGCGGTGCGGGCTCACTGTGGAATATCTTGGCTTCCTACCTTGCTACTGCTGCTGCTTTTAACTCGGAAGTTTGCCTGGCTGAGCGATGTCTGTGTGGATCAGGGCTGGGCGATGCTGATGGAGTGTTGCAATATCTTTCCCAGTGAGTGACAGGCAGCATATGAATCATCAGCTGGTACTGAAGGGGGGGCTACCGTCTGCTTCAGTCTCCTTTCCCCTTTGACAGGGCTCCCCAGGGCTTGTCTCACATGAGGCTTGCATAGTCAAGGCCTTACTCTTGGTTTTATCCTGGGAACAGTAATTGAGTAATTGCCTAGATAGGATGGGGAGATAAACATCTTGATGGCTCTTAGGAAAAGATCCAAAGAAGACAGAGCTCCTAAAAGCCAGGTTTTGCAGCATCTAAATATGAGGAGCCTGGCCTCAATGCTGCAATTCAACACTTAGTGTGAACAGCCTGTGGGGCCAGAGGAGGGTCAGCCCCAAAGGAGTGCCGAAGTGCTTAGCAGGGAGATGTCTCCCACCTGCTGGCACAGCCTGCAGCTCCTACAGCGAGGAATGGGAGAAACACCGAGGGCTTCGGTGCCTAAGTAGTTTTCTGGATCTGCCTGTTGGCAAAACTCCTGCATTTTTTAGAGCAGTTGGGAATTCGTCTGTGCTCTTCATTGGTTTCCACTTTGGGATACTGCCTTCACCCCACAACGGACAGAGGCAGCCAGGTGAAACAGCCAAACTGTATCTATCTGGACCAGGATTTTGTTGGAGTCTCTCAGTAAACACGTCACTCCTTACGTGCTATTCAGACCTTCCAGCAATGCTGTCCTAGAGATACCTTTAGACAGACAGATTCTTACAGGAGCGCTGCGCCCTTGGTCTAGAAATTCCCCAGGACCTTCCATACCCCTGCAGCTTCAATTTCCCCCATGGCATGAGAGCAAAGAGCTTGACCGCTATTGCCTGTGCAGAAACAACCAGCCCTTTCCCACTTGTCTTTAGTGACTGATCCTCTCCGCCGACTCTGCGGGTGGTGGGCAGAGCAGGGTCGAAAGTGCTGCTGCTGAAAGGCTTGTCCCTTGTTTATTCCTCAAATAAACCCCTTCATTTGTCAGCTGACATTTTGGCCAAGCTGTCTTTCCTTGGGGCTTGGCAGGAACAGAGCTAGAAACTTGTTTAACTCGGTGGAAGGGCTCTGCAGTAAGAGAAGTCTGGCGATGCTGAAGGGTGCTGGGGGTTGTCAGCTCCCTTTTGTAGGCAAGGAAAAACCTCACAATACATCAGCCTGCTCCTAACAGTTTGTTACCTCTCGATGTTCATCTACTTAGACTTCAGCCTCTTCACTGGGCAAATGGGAGTAATTTAGTCATTATTTCCAGCAGCAAATTGACTCCATTAGAGTTCAGCTGCCCGATGCTCCAGCTGCTAAAGGGGTGGGAGTGGTGCTGTCTGGCTGCTACAAATTAGACATCTTCTCAGTTCCTGGTTTGCCTTTACCGCTCTGCTTTCCCTCTCTGCATCCCTCGCAACTCAGTCCTTGGTCTGACGCTTTTTTAACTTTTTCTCAAAGCCCTGGTCTCCATTCCCATACACAATGCAACATTGGCAGGTTTGCTGGCTTTGCCATCTTGTCCTGTGGTCCCTCTCTATCTGAGATGCTCTCCTTTCAGGCAGCGTGTAACACGGTCACTGCAGACATCTGTCATTAGCTGGGCCCCCTTTGACTTGTACCATGCAAGTCCCCTTTCCCACCATCCACCTTTGGTTCACAGCAAGTGGTGAGCCTGAGGGAGGGGGCAAAACCTCCCCTCCCTTTATAGCAAAATTTATGCATAGGCACAGCTACCACTAGGGCTTTGTGTCTGGGAACAGAAACACTAGTGACCCTTTTGTGTTATATTGACCATTTGTTAAATTTTTAAAGTCCATCTGTTTAGGCTGAAATTCTTTTAACAACTAGACATGAACAATTTAGTGATGATTTTTCAGGGGAAAATTGGCTCAGTTTGAACTTTGGTGCCCATTGCTCCAGCTGGTAAAGCATGGACACTGGTTTAGTGACATGAACACAGCTTTGCTAGGGATCGTTAAGGGCTGGTGGCCAGCCCCATCAAAAGAGTACAACAGATGTGATTTTTCTTATCTCTGGCACCCCAAGGCTCTCCCTCCCCACTGTTTCCTCTCTGTGTGCCGGGAGAGATGCTGTTTGTTCTGCTGATTGTTTCATTATAAGATTACAATTCTGTTGTTAAACACTGGTATCTTCCCATTCCCCCTCCTAACGCTGATGTTCATACATGTTTACTGTTCTGGCCCTGGCAAGTTTTTTCCAGTCATTTGTGCCTAAACTGCTGCCCCTCTATAGCATATGTTGATGCCCCAAAGGGTCAGAGTCACAGGGAACTGCATCTTTGAGATGAAACGTTTCGAATCAAACTTCTCTCAAACGCCTTGGCTCTGAATGAGTTCTGAACAATGTGTGGGTCCAGAATTGAAAAAAAAAACCACCCAGGGAACAAGAAATCATGCTGAGTGAAAAATCAAACCAAGTAAAAGTCCTGCTAGAGCTAAACATTTTTATGCAGGCTATCTGGGGGAAAAAAGCCCCCAACATTTTACTCTGTATCTGCAAGGTGCAAGTACCAGCAAATAGGAACGTGGCAGAAGGTGACCTGATTTTGATAGTAGATTTTATCTTGAGCAGTTGATGTTTTCACTAGTTTTTTTCTGTAACTGAGGAGGGCAAAGATGAAGCACTATACAGAAATTAGAGAGAACTGGAGTTTATGGCAGATCTGGTACTGATCTGGGACTGAACTGGTTTAGTGGAAGGATTAGGTCTCTGAGATCCTCACTGTATTTATGACTGGGACATGGGGCAAAAAGAACCCAAAAAGGATTAAATGGTGGAAATTAGCATTTGACAAGCAAAGGAAGTTATCAAGCCTAAACTGAAATATGTAAACCACACAGAAATCCAGAACACTATAGGAAAGGAGACCTAGAAATAAAAGGGATGTTCAAAGTGATGTACCACAAAAAGTGACACACTAAGCTGAACATGCTGTGGATTGATAGCACTGTCCTCCTGTCCTACTAGAAGGAGATCAGCAAAGTCTGAGATGAGACCTGTCACATCTATTTTCAGTAGATGTATTAGCTCTGACAGTGATCCATAGTTTTGTGGCATAAATTTAAGCAGTTTGCAGGGAGTGCATATTGCCACTAATTCCAATTATCTGTAATTCAGTGGACTGAAGGGAACCAATGTCAGTCCTGTAAATTATCTGCTAAGCAGGGTTACAGGATGAGTCTCTGGCCTTGTTGCAGTTTGGTGAAGCACCACTGGTGCAGCATGAGCTGTCACCTGCAAAAAACAGGAATGTTAAGACACTGAAAGTCAGTGGCAACTTGCATCTGTATAAAGTGCTAGATAAAGCAAAGGAGATAAAGCTCCCTGTTACACTCAGTGTAGTGCAGAGCCATGCACATGGCCAGCACTTTGTGAGAATGATGCGTTGAGTGTCTGAAATAGGAAGCAATAGCTGCAAATAACAGCAGTGTTATGAAAGCTGTCCCCATACCTGGGTGGTATTGTCATTTAGAAAGACACATATTCAGAGTAATGGGAAACATCTCCAAATCCCAGGAAGAGTGGTGAAAAAGGGCACTGTGAAAGTGTCAAATACAACAGCCATAGCAAGCTGAAATGGCTGAAGCTCGGGCATGATATGGGCAGAACTGATGGATTTACTACTGCTGGGAAACACTTGTGCTGATATTTCAGGGTGATCCATGGGTACATGCTAGAGATGCCAGAGAGACTGATTTAATGTTGGCTGAGGAAGGCAGTGTTAGAGGTATATTTCTGAGACTCTCCACCCTCCAGAGCTATCTACAAGCCTGCATTGTGCTCAGCCTTTTGCTACACAGAGCTGATGGGTCTGTGACACTGAGGATGCCACAGTCAGCAGATGGCACAGCTTTTGGTGATAGTCTGTCTCCCTCTTCTGTGCTGGTTCACTTCCCACCAGTGGTACAGACACCACTGTTTGAGAAATCACCTCAGAAATAGCACTTTGGGGAAGAGTCTGGACTTCAAATGATGGCAGATCTCCCATGTCACTGTTAGGTCCATTATTTTTGTAACAAACAGCAGCAGCAAAGGACTAATCAGTGATTATTTTCTGGCAGAATTTGTCTATCCCCAGCTCCCCTCCACTGGGTCAGGTTGTAGTTCTTCTCAGCCAGATGAAGAGAGGTCTTTATATCACATGAAGATGGTAAGGTCTTTGAAAGCAGTCTTCAGCTGGGTCTTGCATGCCGCTGTTGAGCATACTCACTGCAATGGCGTCCTGGCAATTTGAGATGGGGTGGGATTTTTCCTGAGTTTGTTTTAAAGGAAAAACTGAGGGAAGATGTCTCAGTTGTTCAGGTCTTAGTCTCCTCTGGAAAGCTGAGTTCAGTCACCATCTCTGCTTTGGATGCAGCCTCTGGAGGGAAATGGCAGCTTCTTTATTTCTCCTTTATAGTCAGCCTTGGCTGTTCTGGGCTTCTGACATGGCAGCAAAGAAGGCGTAATACATGCGGATTTGCAGGTTGTTTGCATTTCAGCAGACCCTTGACATGTGTTTGGGAAGGGTGTATGCCAACCAGGGCATTTGGGGGTTTTCCCTGGGGAAGGAAGGACTGGATTACCCTGAAATGGAAACTGCTCCATGAGTCAGAGATCCTTCTCTGTGTCAGAAATTGGTTAATTGCTGACCAGTAATTTCTGATGTTTGCATCACGGATTTCGTGCCGTGAAATAAAGGCCCCAGCAGTCTGTTCTGAACTGAGCATCCCCTACACGTTTCTGCTGCACTTCCTCAGCTTTCATTAAGCTTCATTAAGGAAACCAAACATCCAGTGTTTATATGAACTGACACCTTTTCATTATTTTTGAAGAGGATGAAATGCAATCATTTGCTGCAATTCACGCTTGTGTTATAACACAAATGCAAAAAAAGGCTCGGAGCTCTTGTATTTCCTTGCCCCCTTCTGCTTAGCAGCCCTCGCACCCCAGGTGTTAATTGGGAAACACCTGGGCTCTGGCTCTTCTTGTCCTTAGGTTGTTGTTCCTCTCCCTGTGTGTGCACATACACACGTGCACACATGTGCTCCCCATGGTTTCAGCGGTTGCTGACAAATAATTTGGCTATGTACGTGGAGAAAACCCACTACTTTGGAAGCCTTTGTATATATGTGATTTAGGGGAGGATCTTCTTTCAAATCAGAGCAGCATGTTTATTTATTCTTCTTTTTCAGCCCTGAGCACCAACTAAGTAACGGATGGACGATTGCAACAGCTAACCCTTAGCTTTGGGTTGCTCAGACCTCAGTGTGGTGGGTTGACCCTGGCTGGATGCCAGGTGCCCACCAAAGCCACTCTATCACTCCTTTCCTCAGCTGGAGAGGGGAGAGAAAATAAAACAAAAGGCTTGTAGGTTGAGATAGGAACAGGGAGAGGTCATTCACCAATTACCATCATGGGCAAAACAGACTTGACTTGGGGAAATTAGTTTAATTTATTACCAATCAGATCAGAGTAGGATAATGAGAAATAAACCCAAATCTCAAACCCAGCCCTTCCTTCTTCCTGGGCTCAACTTCACTCCCGATTTTCTCTTATCTCCTCCCCTCCAGCAGCACAGGAGGATGGGGAATGGGGGCTACAGTCAGTTCATCACACGTTGTCTCCGCCGCTCCTTCCTCCTTAGGCAGAGGACTCCTCACTCTTCCCCTGCTCCAGCGTGGGGTCCCTCCTGCAGGAGGCAGTCCTCCGTGCCACAAAATTCTCCAACATGAGTCCTTTCTGCAGGTTGCAGTTCTTCACAAACTGCTCCAGCGTGGGTCCCTTCCCTGGGCTGCAGTCCTTCAGGCACAGACTGCTCCAGCATGGGTCCCCCGCAGGGTCACAAGTCCTGCCAGCAAAGCTGCTCCAGCGTGGGCTCCTCTCTACATGGGTCCTGCCAGGAGCCTGCTCCAGCGTGGGCTTCCCACGGGGTCACAGCCTCCTTTGGGCATCTCCCTGCTCCGGCATGGGGTCCTCCCTGGGCTGCAGGTGGATATCTGCTCCACCGTGGACCTCCATGGGCTGGAGGGGGACAGCCTGCCTCACCATGGTCTTCCCCACGGGCTGCAGGGGAATCTCTGCTCCGGCACCTGGAGCACCTCCTGCCCCTCCTTCTGCACTGACCTGGGGGTCTGCAGGGTTGTTTCTCTTACATGTTCTCACTCCTCTCTCTGGCTGCCATTGCTCTTGCGCAGTTCCACCCCCACCCCCCCACCCCCAATACGTTATCCCAGAAGCACTACTGCCGTTGCTGATGGGCTCAGCCTTGGCCAGCAGTGGGTCCGTGTTGGAGCCAGCTGACATTAGCTCTGTCGGATGTAGGGGAAGCTTCTAGCAGCTTCTCACAGAAGCCACCCCTGTAGCCCTCATTGCTACCAAAACCTTGCCACACAAACCCAATACACTCAATGTAGTGCCTGCACATATTCACTTAACTAATCGCTAAACTTTGGCAATGAATAATGTGTGGCTGAAGGGAGAACAGGAGGAAATGAATGGTGGGATTCTGGGTCTGGGGAAGGAATGGGGATATGGGGTGAGGGTTAAAGTGGGCCAATGATGTTATTTTTAAAGTGGGACCTTATTAACCAAGATTAGGTTGAGGAATGCTAACAGCTCAGGAAACAGCTCAGTTCTATTTTTTCTTTCCAGTTCCTCAGTGACATTAATCATGTGTCTTGGCTAATAAGCTATGATGATTTCTGACCTGATGCAGGGGGTACTCTGTAACTGACTGCTTTTTTTTTTTTTTTTTTTTTAATGTGTAATGATATATACACAAGCCCAACAGGAAAGATGCTTGATGAAAAAGGAAGAAGGGAACTGTGAAAGAAACCCCCTCTCCTTTCCCCAGCTGTATCCCATATTTCAGGCCTCTTTTGAGCATCTCAGCATCCTCTGTTCCACCACATCCACCTCCCTCAAGCTGAGGTCCCCTCTTCCCCGCTGCAAACACCACTCCCACCTTGCAGTTGCTACTCCAGAGTCCAGAAGGAAAGAGTTTACCCCCAACTTCTCTCTGCTCCTGGCCTTTGGCAGCATTTCCTCACTTTACTTTCAGGATTTGCTCTTGTGTTTCAAGTGAGAGACCTCTGCTTTTTTCCAGTGTGAAGGCACTGGCAAAGCTAGACACTTCAATCCTGTGTTTATTTACAGGTCAGGTACAGGACAGGCAACAGCAATCTAAGGTTTCCCATGCTGCTTTACACAGCACTGACCTCTGCAATGACCCAAACTTTTATCGAGGGTAAGAGGTAGTTCAAACTCTGTATCAGCTCAGCCCTCAGCCCACAGAATATTGTGTGGGATGGCTCAAATATGCCAAATTGTGTGTTGTGATTAAGTGGAATGGTCCATGATATATTAAGATCTGAGCAAATTATAGCCACATTAATTAAACATAGGCTCTCTGGTTGAGCCTAAGCCACAGATGGCATCCCACAGATGGAATGCCACTCTTGATATTCACAGAGCCACTCAGCCCTTTAACTTCAGCTTGTGCTGATTAGTAGAGCAATTTATTTTAGGTGCAGCTATTGGCCTCTGCTGAGGAGAGTGCTCTTAAACGGGTATCACTGACAAGGGCCCAGTATACAGAAAGAGGCGCAATGAGGAGCAGGGATAATGGAAGCTCCGAAAGTTATCAGCTGTTCTTCCATCCTGGCCTTTCAAAGCAGCAGGAAGGGAATTGGGCACTGAGTTCTCACTGATGTTCAGCAGCATTTGGCTATTTTACTACTTTAGGTGCTGGTTTTTGACAGATTGTAGCCGTGATCTGTTGGAGGATCTTATGATTAGATCTGCTAATACTGAATGTGGAGCTCTTTTATAATGGAAACTTTTACCCTTTGGAGCTGAGTCCTAAAATCATCCTTGTCTCTCCCTCCAGAAGGCTTAAGTTATGGCTCATTGGTTTTTGTGTTGTCTTTTTGGCAGTGCTTGTGGGAAAGATGCACGGTAGCATAGCAGGGTTTATTTAGCAGGAATGGCTACTGGTGATAACCTAGAGTGGGGCCCCATTCTGTTCAGCACTATGCATCCTCTGTGCCAAAGAGGGGAAGGATTATACGAAATAAAATTTCTTACATCTGGCCATGTGGAAACTGATGCATGGATATGAAATGACTTTTCCAAGGTCATACAAAAAATCTGTGGCAAAGCTAAGACCTAGCACAAGACAGTCTGAGTTCTAGGCCAGCACAATAATGTCAATTATAATTATTAATGTCAAAGGAGGAGGAGGGAAGAATAGAGGAATGACATTTCTGCAAGGAAGAGGATGGCAGGGAATTATTTAACACTTTAAGGCACCCTGACACTGTGTGTAAAGATAAGTGTGGGATTCTAAAATCAAAATAGATTTCTTTTAAAACATACCATCTCATTTCTAACATTAATTTTTAGTTAGAGAGGTGGGAGGGAATTTGCTATTACTGTCTTTGAAAGAAAGCAGCCTGTTACATCAGTAATTACGAGCAGTGCTGGAAAGGGCTGGCACGCTTTTCCTTCATCTGCTTCAGGGCCTCTTTTTTAACTGTAAGTGGCCAGGCTTGCCTGAAGATACCTTGATAAAGGTTCATCTTCAGTAACGAGTTAAAGGTAGTTTGGAGGTTCTGGTGCGGGTTCTGGCTAGCTGGCTCCCGGATCAGAGCTGGCTTGTGTCTTCCAGCCTCTGTTGCTAAAGACAGCACTGACCAACAATGACCACCATGTAATAGTGCAGCCCCTGGAAGAGGGGGGAGCATGTTAGTACAAAGACCTGGAAAAGCTGGAAGTTCACTTTTTGGATTAATAAGGAGAAGAGCAACCCAATGCTTTGGCAACTGTGGTGTGGATGTATACGTCTCCCTATAGTCAGCAGTGAGGCATGGAATAATACTTGGAGACAGCTTGCCCACATCTCATGAAAGAGGCATGAACTTAATGTTTGGGGCAAGGCATGGACTACAAAGGTTGGGGGGCAGGGCACTGGAAAGACAGTGCTTCCCGCTGGTCCCTTCTCTCCACTGACATTTCTAGGGGACCATCTGCACCCTGTAATAGAAAGTTAAGACCCACCAGTTTAGAGCTGTGACGAACCAAGGGCAGCTAGTTTTGGACCTTCATCCTTTTCAGCCGAAGCTTATTTAAGTTCTTTCATGTGGGCTGTGGTTGTTCTGTGAGTGCTTTCTTCTGTAAACAGCTGTGGGGAGCACTAGCTTGCTTTAGTGCAGCATCTGCAGTTGCTCCTCTCTTGGCCAGTAATAGAAGACTGTGGCTGTGCTTTTGTTCATCATCATGTGTACTGGCTCCAAGCCTAGACCTTTGGCCAGGACCGCTCACACTTTGCTCTTCAGCAGTAAAGTTTGTGCATTTGAATCCTTGTGTTGAATCCCTTGTGTTTAAATAACTGCTTGTAGGTGAGGAAAATAGGGTTTTGACGGAACATTCAGGTACTGTAATCAAGCTTTCTAAGACTTTAGGCACGGGGATGTGCTGGAGTAGTATAATTTTCATGACTTTTGGGGCATTTTTCTCATTTTTGAGAAGTGTAGGGTTTAGGGAAACTTTTGTTGTCCTGATAAGCCTATTGCCCACTTGATATTTCATTGGATTTGATTGAAACAGAGATGAAGTTGTCTTGGGCAGGGACTTCACATGTAGCCTAGTAGGAGGTTTCTCCAGAGCACTAAGGTTAATAGCAACAGTACCAGTGTGCAGAGCTGCCTGGGGGCCAGTGGCTGGAGACCTGGAGGTTGAGCTGGAACAAAGAGTCTCCAGTTTCATGCTGGGAGCTGTCTTGACACCAGGGGACAATTTGGTTCTCCCTCAATTTTGTGGCTGCTTGGAGCATTTCTTGGAGTCAGGGCTACGAACTTCTGCAGCTTGTTTGGAGAAAAATTTGGAAAAATGTTTCAGAAAAAAAAGAATTAAAATCTTCTTCCTACAGGAAACTAAGATTTCAAGTTTTCGTTCATACTCTGAATAAAAACTGTGAAAAGTTTGAATTCCTAGTAGTAGTGAAATACTCAGTCATGACTAGTTCTGAGTGGAACTACACTTTTCCACTTTTGCCTTGTCTTCCTGGTTAATGCTCATTTTTATCTGGAATTTTTTAGGTCAGACCTAGCTGAGCTGGACCAGGTGATTTTCCCTGCTCTACTAGACGCTTGCAGGCTTCTGGGGATCCATTAATTCTGTGTCTGTTGAAAGATTCTGTTTTCTGTCAGTATGTTTTTTTGCTCTAGTAAGCTGTTGGGGTGCTCTGCTGGGTTTAATATTCTCTGACAGTAAGTCCTTGATCTTGGTCAACCTGAAGTTCTACCAGGAAAGTCAACTTATTCAGATACTGTTAGTTAGCTACAAAAGTTTTGCTCTGAGACATACTGAAGTCTTTGTAAGTCTTCTCCTGATTTTATTATAGAACTCAGTTCATTATTTTCAAAATATGGAACAACCCTGGGGTTTTTTTTGCCCCTCCATCACTTCTGAATATACAGCTTTCAATACAAGCATCGGCAAAATTTACTTCTAACTGTATTAGTTTCACTATAAGGAGTAATTTATATAAATTCTCATAATATAGATTCCAATATAAGACTTAGCTGTCTTTTCCTGTGGAAAACATTTTTCTGTGCTTTCTTCCCCAGCTTTATAATGTTGGGCAATCCGTCCCTTCCCAAAAGTGTGCTGTCGGTATAGCTGGCTGTTACTGGTAATTATAGCCTTTCACAAATTAATAGCCTCCTTTGGATTGTACTCTACAAGAACCACAACTGATTCTGTGGATAGGGAGTGGTGAAACGGAGTGCTGAAAATTTTCCTTCAGAAATACTATTGTGTTTGGAAGTTTTCACCATCTGCTTGCCTTGATATGATGAGGACCAATGGAAGGACAATGGAAAAAAACCCAGTTTATTCAGAAGGAGATAATGATATGAAGGGAAAATTAGTCCTTCCAGTGTGTCATCAGAAAAATCCTGAAAACTGGGGGAAATGAAAGCCTACCTCCTTTTAACGTTTTCATAAAAAAACACCCAGTCTTGTCCCAGCTCTGTTGTTAGCATAGCTTATTGATTATATCTCTGTATTCGTGGTGCCCTTCCTGACCCTATTTAATTTGGATCCTGTGTGGGCACTTATCTTTGTGGTCACTGCGGTTTAATGTTAGTGATTGAAAAATGATACACAGCTCCTGGAGTCTTCTTCATGGGCTTGCAGCCTCAGAAGCCGTTGGACCCTGTCACCTTTGGTCACCATCTCTTCTGTCCTATCTCAGGACTGATAAGCTTCCTGTCAATACAATGATATCCGACAGCATATCATTACGTTTTTGGAAAGAGACTTTCCATCGTTTCTTATCCAGGTGTTTAAATTGTTGTGCCCATGCATGTGACGAAACGCAGGGGACCTTCATCGCCGATGCCTCACAGCCGATTTCTGTGGGGTGTTTTTCTCCTCTTCCGGCACACCGCTGCAGCGGCCCTGTTTACTTCGTAGGACCCTAGTGAGTACACAGAAGTCCTATGCATCCAGCTCTTGGCTGGAGGTGGATAAAGCCCCGAATTGTGCTATCCACGCTCAAAAGCGCTGGGAGTCCAGGGGAGCTGAGGCTTTCTTTAATGGCGGTGGATTTGGAAGCAAGCCTGAGGCAGGGGCTCCCGGTGTGAGGCCCCGGGCGGGACGCGGTGCCGAGGAGAACAAGGAGGCCGTTATTAAAGCAGGGCCCGGCACAGCAAAGGTAGCGCTGAGAGACTTCAGAGAGGAGGTTGTTTCACCGGAGAAGCCGGCCTGCGGCAATGAGCCCCGGGAGGCTGAATACACCATCAGAGAAGAAGCAATGAAGAAAGCTACTGAATGAAGCGACTTTGAGGCCACGCGATTGTTGGTTTGGAAGTGTCCCCTATAATGCAGGTCTCCTGAGAAGAGTGTGTGAGTGGAGGGCTACACAGCCCTTAGCGATACCTTGGCTGGATGCTGTTAAATAAGGTTTTAAGAATCAGAAGACAAAGCGTTATAGACTGAAGGGGCTGGGACTGCAAGCCCTCTGCGGCAAAGGACCCTTTCTTCCTCTGTCTGCAGGCTGCCGAAAGCAGCAGGAGCCCTGATCTGTCATTAAAGCTTAACTTGGCGCTAGCTCAGTCCAAATCACCAATATGATGGTTGACTGGCAGGAGCTTTGGAAGGGGAAAATGGCAATTACAAACTAAATAGAAGGGGGGAAATAATGGAAAAATGGAAGTTACAGAACAGAACTGACCACAGAATGGAACGGGACTTTCTGGAAACCTAATAAAGCGTCATTACCTCTGCTAGAAGTACACGGAGAACTGCAGCAGTAGAATATGAATCAGAAAAAGTGATGCTGCCCAATGCTGGCCGTAGCCCTTGGATCAGATGGTGCTGGCCTTTTCTATCAGCCTTTTCTCTGTGTTTTCACAAAAAAAGAGGTGGCACTAAAGGGAACGTGCTCTGTTCCTATATTCTGCCAGTTCCCCTTCTTCCACTTGGTAGCAGCAGCATGCAAATACATCTAATTCGATTTTTCTACCGTTTCCTGAAGAAAGGTAGTCTCTACCAACTCTGAATCCCCTGGGGTGTCAAAGGGGGTTGGGGAGAGGGGATGAAGTTAATACATTTTCAGTTCTCTCTAGATAGTTTTTTATTTCATTTTTCCTTAGGAATATGTGTTCAGTGACCCTTCTTGCTTTTCCACCAGAGATCTGATTACCTTGTAGCAGTTCAACATACTTTTCTGTCAGTATTTACCAAGCCATAAGAACTAGAGATTGAAATAAATCTACTTTAGACTATTTCAGCTGTAAGAATGTATAGAAGACTTTATTTACTGTGAAATTAAACATGGATAGATACCTGTTTACAATTCCTGGTGTGAAGCCAACAAATGTGTTTCATTACTATGGCTAGAAAGAAAAACATCCTCTATAGAAATTTTTTTGACCAAAGTAAAAGAATTCAAAGCGCTGGAATCACTTTACTCCTTGTATTAGATTAACAGCTGAAAGGCAGACAAAATAGGATGATTTGGTTAAAAAAAGATCTTGGATCATGTTCACAAAAAAATCTCAACAAACCACTAACTTGTCCCATGTACCTGCACTTTTACTGAATATTTGAGAAAAAAAGCTTGAAATGCCAACAATTATTCCTTTAAAAAAAGGGAAAAGAAAGAAGAAAAAAAAGAAGCCGCTGCTGTGTGTCAGATGGTGAGTTTGATCAGCAGTGCATTTTGTAGGGTTGTGCACTGTCATTATAATAGTTGATTGTCCCTCAGAAATAAAATATTAGCATGCATCTGATTGCAGAAGTTCAATAATAATAGCAGATAGTGGTAAAGCATTGCAACCAGGGACAATGAGGGAGCAGTCAGCAGCAGTAGCATAGTACTATCTAATTGTCTGTTTGAGGCCCATCTTGTCTCTCTTAATTTAGCCAGTTGCCAAGAAGTGCTTTTATATTCTATTCCAGACATCTGGGTTCGGGTAGGTCCTTCGACTTTCTCCACTCTGCTCATGTCTTCCTTAGCACAGATTATAGTGACTTTGAACTCTACCCAAGGAAGTCTTGCCTACTATACAAACTGGTTTTCAAAAGCAACTGGTTAGCCAAGGATCTTGCTTTTTGCATGGGCTAAACAAACTAAAAAAAAAATCACAATTTTAATCTAGGATGCTGCTACTGGGATGACCCCCTACCGCAGCCCTAAGTGCCTGATGCACAACTATACTGTGAGCTCAGAGCAGAGTCTGTTTTTTGGGTATGTGTTTTTGTAGGCTGGGACATGGGATTCCTATATGGGAACAAAAACAGATGAACAATGATAATGCCGGGTATGCCGTCAACGGTAAATGATTAGTATCCTGAAATGTGAACTCTGCCTTTCTGATTGGCATCCTGCTTACCTTTCCTTCTACCTGCCCGTACAGCCTTGGCCTCCCCAGCCCCTGGCCCTATAATTTTCTGTTTCGGTCTTTTGGGGGTTGGCAGCACAGCTGGGCACAGGGATGCAGGTTAGCTCTGCCCCTCTCTGAGCCAGACAAGCATCAGCTCCCTCCTGTTCAAAAACCCCTGAGCCCTGCTGAGAGAGAGGACTCATTAACACAGGCACAGTGTGTGCTAATGAGTCTAAATAGCTTCTGGAGGAAGCTCATGGCTTTCCAGCACATGGAGTGGGTGGAGCGCTGTACCTCACAGTATCAGCATCTCCTTCACTGGGTCTGGTTTGCTGAAGTGCACGTTTCAGTGGGAAAGGGAAGAAAAATGGATAGATTTCTAATTTCTTGCCTGTTCCTTCCACAAACAACCCTTCCCTGGAGCTTGCAGATTTATCACAGCTGAGAGGGAATTCTGTGGCAGCTTCTTATTAAAATATTGGCAGCCTATTACTGTTCCTTACAAATGATGCAGATGGATCACCGACTGAAACAGTGCTGAAAGGCAGCTCTGTCTGAGGTGAAACGCTCTTTGTCCATCACTGCTACCTGCGCTTTTCCTCACCGGAAAGCAGGTTTTAAATTTTTTTAATTTATTTTGCCTACCTCAGCAAATCAAGATCCTGGAAGTTATTTCAGAGGCTCTCTTATCTTTTAACAAATATCTATGGTCTGTAGCTGTCCTGACCTTGAATTGGTTACCCGTGCATTTCTCACATCAAGATTAGATTATTGCGACTCCCTCCTGACAGCCTGGCCTGATAAGACCCTGTACAATTTCCAGCTGGTGCTGAATGCTGCTGCCAGGCTCTTGTAATAGAGAGATGATCTCCACATTTCACCTCTGTCCAAAGCGCTGTGTTATTTGCCAGTTAAGCAATATATCGACTTGAAGAGTTCCCTGTTAAAGATGAACTGCACTTTTTATCCACAGTCATGTGTGTGTGTGCTTTGAGAAGTGAGATGAAAGCACGGGTAGGTGCTGACTGCCCCATGTAATGATGACAGGAAGGGCACTTGGCACCTAACCTCACATTACCTGCGTTACTGACAGATTATTTGCAGCTCACCTCTAAAGAGGACGGCATGAGTCCAGCCTATTTTTTCCCATATCTTTTTAACTTCCTCACCTAACAGTAAAAACCTGAACTGGTCTCATCTATGTCTGTAAGGTCCTGCCTACCCTGCCCTGCTGACGGATAACTCCTGTGTTTCACAAAATTGGATGCAGGAGACTGCTGCCATTGGAAGAGGAAGCAGGAGGTGCTCTGTGGCTAAATGCAGCAGTTCCGTACCCTGCACTACAGAGCTAAGCTTGCACACAGCCTGCTTTAGCAGACATGTGCACATCAGGAATCATCATATGCCATACACCACGGTGTGTTACTACAAACACTGTGAGGCTGCAGGAAACTACAAAGTGCCAAGTGAAAAATGAGTAGCAGGGGGCCTTTACAGGAGAAAGAGGTGCAGGGGACAGTTGAAATGTGATATTGTGCATGATCTAATAAAAACCAAGGTGGGTGAAAGACTTCTTTACTTCTTAGCATTTAGATGTTCCTTTTTTCCTGTATTTAAAAATATTTTCAGCTTCTGTGGTTTGTTGGAAAAAGGAGACTGTTTTGGTAAGGAAGCTGTTATGCTCTTGCTTGATTCTTTTTTTCTTTAGAACTATAAATTTTTACATCCTTGATATTTGGGGCATATTGAGGAAGAGGAGGAAATGCATGTTTTCGCAAAAAATTATCCTCCCTAACTCCCCCAGGCTGACCTGTTTCCTTCCTGCTCCAGATAGATAGGCTAAATGAGCCCCTCTCCCCCAAATGGAGGGATTAACCCCTCTTCCAGTCTGCTAAGGGCCTGGTGGATTTTCCATCACCAGAAACTTTCAAATCTTTTCTTAAAAGACATGTTTTAGTTTAAATATTTGTTTTTCCCAAAGAGTGGTCAGACTTAAAGGCAAAAGTAGATCCTCCAGGCTTTTTAATCTTTGATAACTGTAAAATACCAGTGGTTGAGGCAAGGTGGATGCTTCTCTCCTGTGCCTCACTGGCTCCAGGGGAAACCCAGCCTTGACAGCACTGACCTAGTGGCTATGTTAGATTCAGTACTGCTACTTCGTGATTGTACAGATACAGGTAGAATGAGTCTTCACTAAAACTGAATTTTGCTGTCATATCCAAGAGGGATTTTGTGTTGTGACCTAACTTGATATTAACTGGGAACTTTTTACCTGCCATTAGCTGCAAAGGTAAAAGTGAAATACCACAGGGCTTCATGGCGTCGCTTCCCCCTCTTCAAGGTCGTAATTCTTCAAGGGAGGGGGGATTTTCATCATAGAATGGTTTGGGTTTGAAGGGAACTTAAAGATCATCTAGTTCCAACCCCCCTGCCATGGGCAGGGACAACTTCCACTAGACCATGTTGCTCAAAGCCCCATCCAACCTGGCCTTGGACACTTCCAGGGATTGGGCATCCACAACTTCCCTGGGCAGCCTGTTCCAGTGTCTCACCACCCTCACAGTGAAGAATTTCTTCCTTACTTCTAATCTAAATCTACCTTCTTTCAGTTTAAAGCCATTACCCCTTGTCCTGCTTTTGTTGTTTGAACTTTAAGAGTGGAGAGGGTGGACAGCATAATACAGATGTTTGTCATTGGTGAGACTCTCCATCCCTTGGGATTACATCAGAAAACAACAACGTGGTAGGGACAAGTTAGTAAAAATTATGTGGAGGTGCTTTGCATTAACTTCCTTAGCCCACCTTTTGCCAGTTTTTGTTGCTTTCACAATCCAAAGACTTCTCCTAAATACTAAAAAAGCAAAAAATGCTTCTAAGCAGATGAGCTCAATGTGTTTCAAGAAATATCATGTTTGCAAAGCATATGCACAGTACTCAAAATAGCTAATTTCTTTTTAGCAATGATAGCTCTAGAATGCCCTTGACCTTCCAAAGAGGAGAGATTTGTACTACTGCAGTATATAGGATTTTAATATTAAAAGAGGTTAAATAGCAGAAAGTGAAAAGCTCTTTGCTTCCTCTTCGGTAAGAAGTGAGCTAATGCCAGCAATTTCCATGGCAACTGCAAACAGACCATCCTGTTCACTTGCATGTTATAAATAAAACAAAAATATTCTCTAAATTACATGCTGTGCCTACATGTATTTGCTATCACCATGTTCAGCAGACACTGGGAAATATTTCTGTACGTGATTTGTTAGAAAAGATTACAAGGTTTATGCAAACTAAATAGTCTTGGTAGGCTATGTTCCTTTGAGGAAATAATAAAAATAACCTCAGCCATCTTTTTCACTGCTGATATTCTCTGAGTTTTGCAAATAATTACATGTCCAAAACTGATAACTTACCAGCAGCTGGAGTGAACAATAATAAACTTGCAGTAGCATAATTTTAAACAGGAACAAAAGTAATTTTAAAAAAGGTAGGTGATGACTGGGACTTTTGCCTTTATATTTCTGATGGGACACAGACTGGAAGGTCAGTTTTTTGTGTCTTATTTTTGCACAGATTGCAGTAGACCAGACCTACTTTGTGTGCTCTCACTGCATCTCATATTCTGTTCTGTTTACTAAGCTTAAATAAAAGCTATTCCAGTTCACAGCAATTCTTTAGGCATGGGCAAGTTTTCATCCTGCCCTTCTTTAGGTCCATGAAGTGGTCTTTCCCGTGCGTACAGCTGCAGGGCTCAGATGAAGCTTTGGAGCAAGGGATAAAGTACAAGGACTTCTTGTGCAAAAGCAGCTCAAGAACTTTTCTTCAGATTCCTCAGCCCCAGCTCACATTCAGAGGGCAGGACCTGCAGAGACATCTGGGGTACTGCTCATCTGCTGCACTAATTTAGAAGTGGAGATCTATTTTTTGAGTATGGGGTGACCATCCCATATGCCACTTCCCAGCCATAAAAGAAGGACTGGGAGATGTGAGAAGAGCTTTCTGAGACAGCTGCTTCCATTAACTGCTCCTTGAGGCTGAGGTGACCTTGAAGGCATAACCAATACTGCTAAAAGCAGAAAGATACATTAGGCTGAACCTGTGGCTCTCTGTAGGGTTTTTGCTGGGACTGCCCTGTCCATTTGCAGCTTGTTCAGAATTCAGCAGCACAATTGCTCGCTGGTCAGAGCCATTACCATCCTATTGTGCTTACTCGGTGTCCTGTCTGCTGGCTGAGCATGGATGACGAGATCACTTGACATTGGTTTTTTAAAGCACTTATGAGTACTGGCCTTACCTCTTTTCACACCCAGGTTCTCAGGCTATATTATATCTGCAAGCATGTGTGCTTCATCTGTATGTTGAGTTAACAGGAGATGTAAATGTTGCAAAGGAGACTCTTTGTTTCCACCAGTGCCACTGAATTATCTGTCTCCTAACTTAAAATAGAAAAGTCTAATGATTGGCCTGTCCAGTTGCTTTCAGACAGAAATCTCTAAAAATGTATTAACCTTCCTGTGTATCTGAATGTTTCTTGTTTTTTTCAATCTTTTTATTACAAGAAGATGTTAAGTCAGGTTTGGTTTCTGAGGTTAGTTGCATTTTACTGTGCTTGTGTATGTGTAAAGAAGGGCACAGGTACATATAGATTTATTTTTGTATCATATATTTTCATTCCTGTTAAACCTTCCAAAGGTTGAACAGAAACTTGTAAATACAGCATAATAAACACCTTGGCACAGCAGTGAAGATTTAATAGATTCTGTTTATTAGAGATGAAATTCTTTTTTCAATTAAAATTGCAGGCAAGGTTTCTAATTACAGTACAAATTATTTCAAGTGTATTTTGCTCTGTTAAAAATCTGTGTAGCGGACAGTACTGCACTTGAATCAGAGCTGGGAATCCAGCCAGAAATGTGACCCCCTTGATCCCTCCATTCTGAGATTTTTAAAAGCACAATTGAGGGTGAGGTGGAGGAGGAAATGTCTCCATTTTCTGTTATTGAGTGTTGAATCCTGCCTCATCCCAGGCTTGGCTCAGCCACCTCAGGTTCCACCTTCCCCTTATTTACATTGGAGATCCCTGCTGTTTACACTGAGGATCTCTGCAATGCTCTTGAAATTATGCTGACCGGTTTAACTGTTTTTGTAGTGTCAGACATCCCTTTTGCTATTCTATGAGTTTACACTGATTTTTAACTTTAAAGGAATAGGGAGATGGTTGAGGAGCTGTACCTCTAGTAGGGAAGGACCTTTCCACGTTGCTTACCTGTACAAAATGAAGGCACCATGGTA
Organism: Harpia harpyja; assembly: GCF_026419915.1. Lineage (NCBI taxonomy): Eukaryota > Metazoa > Chordata > Aves > Accipitriformes > Accipitridae > Harpia > Harpia harpyja. The sequence continues at coordinate 74,404,126 of NC_068942.1, read as the reverse complement.
AGGATGCTCACTATTGGCCAAACTGGGGTCACTTTTGGGGCTCCATTAGGGATTCAAGTCCTGCACCTCTGTGCAGAAGATGCTCTGTCGCACCAGTCTTGGTGGTTTGTGTGAGGTGGGTGCTCTCCTGATGCCCCAAGCTGCCTGTGAAGGGGTGGAAGAGGGGACAATACAGCCTGGATGATGCTGCAGAGTGTTACCCAGAGAGCCATAGATGTGCATGGGGGAAGAAATTTCAAATATTGCCCATACCCCACTCCACTACTTCCAAACCCATTGTCAGGGCCCTGAGGGAATTAATAGGCATTAATGGCTCTGACCAGCCTCACCTGGACCTACACCCCTGTCAGGGACTCCATTTAAGCTCAAGCCTGGGCCTTCAGTCTCTGCATGAGCTATGCTGTAGGTGAACCTGCTTCCTGGGTGGGCCTTGGTGCTACGTTATAGGTATCTGGTCTCATGGCTGGACACGCTGAATGTACCTTGTAGATTGTCTGTAGGCCTGTATTTGGCCTGACCTTCTGGATGGACTTTGGACCCATGTTGTAGCCTTGTTTCCAGCACTGCTTACGGCCCTGTCTCCATTTGTTCCTGAGTAGACGCCCTGGTTGGCCCCTGGATCTGGTGCACCATCTGCCTGGTCTTGGACTATTGATGGACTCTTTTACCAGCACCCGTCTCTGCCCACCATGTTCAGACTCTATGGGACTGTGCTCTGTTGGTGAGGGCACTGCCTGGGCTAGGGTCACCCTTGCCTCCCAGGCTGTTCCCACCTTGGGGAGCAGCCATCTCTCACTGCTCCCTGATGCTGGCTGTACAGAGGTTTCTGCTCCCATGATCTCTCACCCATCGCTCCCCAGCGCTCATGTGTCGCACCACCACATCATGCCCTTATTGAAGTGCTGTCCCTCTCAGCCTTGAGTTATGCCTCCTGAGGGACATCTACCATAAACCAGGACCTCTGTGTCTAACTTCCCAGACCATCTCCACCACAGTTAGAGGGAGTGAGTGTCTCAGATCTCAGCACATAGCTTCTCCCTTCCCTCCTGACGTTGTCACTTCTCCTGCAAGACCAAGCATCTATATGTATCTCTTGCCCTGGAGTCAATGCCACTGGACAGAAAGATACAGCAGTCTGCCTGGGCTGTTCCTCCTTTGCCAGGTAATGGTGTTTTGTTACCCCCTATGTGGAGTTCTCTTTGCATTATGTGGTTGGGGTGCGGCGAGTGGAAGGGATGTCTTGTCCTTTATCTTTATTTGGGGAGATGTAAGTAATTGACATGTCTCAGTGGGTATCAGGGGAAAGAAAAAAAAAAAAAGATCCTTCAAGCCTCTCCGGTTGCTAAGAGATGGATGCTTCAACTTTGAAAGCCTCCATGCATGCAGGGGATATTATCCTGGCAAATTGGACTTTCAAATCTGGCAGCAAGGGAAAAAAGGTGATGCCCGAAAAATAGAGGGCATTTAGGTGATTTGATTTCAGAGACATCTGTTCTCCTTTGCTAGGAGGGCAGGGGACTGCTCCAGTTAGTGAACATACGTGACCACATTACGTGTAATAAGTTTACTTGTGAGCATTTTGATCCTATGCTCACAGCTTGGCCAGGTGACCCCCTTTCTCTCCTTCTTTCCGGCCCAGTTAATTTTTAACTCGGTTTTTGTGTACAAAGCTTGATTGTGTAGTCAGGCCATGTGTAGCACTTGCTTTGAAGCCTGGAACAGGTTTGCATGCAGATGGAGTGCATGATTGAGTAGCGGTTTAAAGTTTTATACCCACGGGACCTGCAAGCCTCCTTTCCAAGAGCCTTCCACTGACTGGTGAAGGAGGCTGAAGCACAGAGCCTGCTCATCTGTACCATTCGTGTCTGGAATAGCAGGTGCCTCCCTTGGTTGCTTTGCTGTAGCTTCTCTGACTGTCTAACTTTCTTCAAAAGCACTGCTGTTGGTTGCCTACCAAGTGAAGCTTTAGGAAGGACACTGTAAAGGCTGTGACCTCTTCTATGTTTAGACTCTCTGCATCACACAATGGCAGGGGGGTAAATGCTAACATTATGCATTGGTCCTGTCACCAGCCCTGGGATGCTCAAGGTACGGTTTACAAAGGGGTGCAAGCAAACCTCTGAGCCCCTTGTGTTCTCCTCAGTCTGTAAAATGGGCTGGGAGGTTGGTGTGTGCTCCAGACTGATACAGAGAAGCCGTGGTGCTCTCATTGCCATTTCTGTGCTGCAGGAGGTCCTACTTGCACATTGCTCTGCTAGCGTGCCCTGGGCCACAGCAGACCATGCAGTGCTTGCATGACCTTGTTGTGCTAGTGGTAAGGCTTGTGTTTGCAGAGCAGTGAAGAGGGGGATTGGGATCTGGAGCTGCTCAGTCCTGCATTGCCCTGGGGGCAAGGCTTTCATTGCCCTGGGGCTTTCATGTGCTCTGACAAACGACCCTCTTTCAGAGAGAAACTCCTAGAGCTGTAGCTGCTAGTGCTTGGACACAAAGTGTTGGCAGTACCAGCTATTTAGTGGGTAAACCGTGGTTTCAATCTCAGCCATGGTTCACTGAGGGGTGCACCTGAATGTGGTGTGCTTAATTTGAAAGTACGGAAAGGACCCAGAGTCTCAGAGGTGTCAATGTGAATTCTGCCACTTGTGCAATATTAAACACCTACATCAAGTACAGGCTTTGAGTGCAAAGACTTCATCTCATTGGGTTCTGGCTCAAACAGCCACCTTCAGTCTTTTTCTTAAAGGCACAGGAAAAGACAAAACCAAATATATTGGCAATATAAAATATAAAGAATATCAAAATATGATTTTCTAACAGTACCTGGGGTTCCTGTTCCTTGTGATTGCAGAGAATTATTTAAGAAGATCCACCTTCTTGTTTGCTGGCCCTTTTGGAGGCATTAAAGAAAGTAACAATGGTGTTTTGGAGGAGGAGATTAGCTGAGATGGACTAGGAAGTCTCATGCTCTGGGAGCCTGATCCTGCTTCCTTCCAGACTAATCTGCCAAAAGGAGGGGGGGGGGGGGGGCGGGAAAAGCAACCTGTAAGGAGACTGCTAACGACCCTCACCTGCAAGCCTGTCTGACATCACTTGTCAAGCCTGTATCTGCTTACTGTCCATTTTGCTTTTGGGCAAGCACAAATCAGATCCAGGCTGGACATCACATGAGAGAGCTCTTGAGGTTGAGGGCTTATGAAGCTAATTGCAGGCCTCCTCTCAGGCTGGTGCTTCAGCCAGTAATAGAGCGATTGTTAATTTTGCCATTACTAAATTTTTGAGTTGTTGCCTTTATGCATCTCATAAGCTTACAGTAGCTTTGGAGAATGACCAGTACTGGCCATCTAAACTGGATGCTTTCTATTTTATTTGCTAAACAGAACATAAAAGAAAAGGTAGAAAATACATTAAAAGTGAAAAGGAGAAGATGCACGAAAAAGGGAATAGGAAGCGGGGGGGGTGTGATCTTTAGCCAGTGGTTGTGATTAAAGCTGAAGCTGAGAGCTAATGTCAGAGGCCATTCCTGAGCCAGTTTCCTCTCAAGATCAGGACAAAATGTCAGCTGTGTCATGGTGGACCAGAGACTAAAGGAGGAGATGAATATCATAGACTGTGTGGTAGAGTTCATGCTTTTCAGGTCATCTGTCCTCATGGGACTAGTGTTGGATAAGGTCACAAAGTGGTGACAGACCCATCCTGTTGCTATTTTGCTTGCTAATTTCCAGCATACCCAGTTTGGGCTTGTCACTCTGGTCCCTGCCCTTCCTGTTTACCAGGTGTGATCTAAACTCAGCCTTCTCCGAGCAGAGTCCCTGACCTTCCTGTTTAGGTGAATTAAACCGGTCAATAAATTTCATTGACTTTTCTGTGCAAAACCACGCAAGAGGCTGATTCTCATTTCTGTTGGACAATAGACAGTGCGTGGCCACATGTTCAATCTCACTCTTGATGCTCTCCTTACTGTGCAAAGAGCTCTGCATTTTCACCTGGAGAAGAACCAGCCCAAAGCATTCTAGTTTTCCAGGAAATTAAGACTCAGAGCCAAACTTTTAATGCAGTCTCTTTTCCAGCTGTTTTTTTCCCTGCTTTCCTCTGCTGCCTAATTGGAATCGCCTGTCAGTGTACATTCCTAATAGACTTTTCTGAACACAGCTCCTGAACCCTACATGGTAATGTAAAACTATTGCTCTGTGCTGTCTGTAACAGATGGGAAATGTAATCCTCTGGGTCCTGTGACAGGGTCCGTTCATTATTATATGAACAATGAGAGAAGAAATGTAAAAGGTGCAACGTACATTTATTTCCTGACGCCTTGTTTAAAAGGCAACGGGCCCGACTCTTACTCACTGTAAGAGCTGCTGGGAGCACTTTGGCATAAGAGACCTCCAACATGAAAGGAGAATTGCCTAATATGACTTATTTTTTTATACTCTCTAAATTTCTCTCACCTTAGGCCTTTTAATCTAGCTCATCATTCAGGCAGCTTTGAGTACTGGCATACATTTATCAGAGAGTGGGTGACAAGGTGATTCCCACAGTTAAGTGAATCTTAGGACATTTGTTCTCAGAATCTCTTTAGCCTGAAGTTTTTGCTTCTGTCTCAGACCTGAAGAAGAGCTGCAGGGCCTTCTCCAGCTGTATCTGTGTCTGTGTGAGATTTACTTATTTAATTTTATTTTTCAAAGACATCTCTTCCTGCAAACCTGCCTCATTCTCACACCTCTGAGGCTGTACCAGAAGACCTATGAAGGATACTTTCACTAGGGGGAACATCTCCAGTCTCCATCTTTTGAATGACAGTCTGGAATCTGTTGGGATGCAAATGATCTTCTGATGAAGGTGGATGGTGTACTGCTTCTTTGAGACAGTTTGTGTATAATTATCAGGTCTATGTCGTTAAAAGCACTGGTGATTCACACCAGCAAGACTTACTAAATGTCAGGCAAAGAAGCCTTAACTAAAGCTAAACAGACCAGATAACTAAAACACTGGTAGTGCTTTTTTTTTTTTTTTTTTTGCATTCTGCAGGTACTGAAGTAGCTTGAATGACAACCTTCAGAGAACTGAAAGAACCCAAGTAATGTTGGACAATGCCTTCTCTCTTCTCCTTCACTGTGTCCTTTTCTGCCTCTGACCCGTCTGCTGGCAGCAGGCCAGGTATAAAGTCCCTGATATCTGATCTTCTGCTATCCTCTTACCTTCCCTGCCCCTGGCATGCAGATCACTGTGCTATCTGACCCTGTTTGAAGTTCCAGTGTGATGGACTCCACTTCCCTATCAGGCCTGCCAGTCTAGCTGTTTTCAGCATTTCAGCAATCTTCTGTGTGGGTTGGTGCATTATCCATAAGGAGTGGAGTTTCATGCTGGAGCTATTATGCCCTACTTATTTTTAATCCCTCTCCACCATCAGCACCTTTGCCAAGAATTGGAGTCGAGCTTTGCAAGCGCTGCTTTGATCTTGCTTGCACCTTAGGTAACATCTGTATCAGCATTTGCATATTGATTCCTGATGGAGGGGTTCAGAAGCCAGATTTCATTTAAAAAGCAAGAGCTGTTTTCCAATAATAATTCCTTTGTCTACAAGTATACACACAGACACTCACACACACACACACACATGCTTGGGTTTTGGACATGCTTACAGCAGTTCCCTCCAGTCCTGCAGTGTGTCCTTGTTTTATGGGAAAATGAATGACACTGGATTCTGCTCAGGAGAAGAGAATTCATCCCAATTTTATTTGAAGATCTTTTAAAACCAAACATGGCTAATTTGAAAGCCCAAGCATTTCGGTTATCAAAAGTGTTTGACTCATCATATGACTTAGTCTCAGCCAAAGCCCACATAATAAAGTTGCTGCGTAGGTATTAGCCTTTCCCTTTGCAACTCGCTATTTTGCCCAGGATGAAGCCGTAAACATTGTTCCTTTGACTCCTGTTTCCAGAGGGAGGTAACATCTATTGTGAAAACTGCTCTTTTAGGGTGGTGCTGGCTGGAGCCAGATGTGTATTACAGTGCCACCACAGTTGTGCTGTGACATGTCATATCACGTACTGGTAATTAAAAAGTAGACTGTCAGGTCACCTTGCCATGCTGAGCCACTTAGTAAGTTTTCCCTAAGAGGGTTTGGTAGCTACCAGCCTCTCCATACAGAAATCAGCAGATCATTTTTAAAGCCTTCCCTTCCCCCATTTCCTCCTGTTCCTGAGTGTTTATTTCTAGTTACTAATGTAGGAGTGTTGGGGAGGAAGGGAGGGAGACCAGCATAAAACCCTAGCTGTTTGTATTTCATAGATCTAATTACTGTATCATCTTGACATGGAAATGTATACAGGCACGTGAATGTATATTAGAATTAGGCAAATATGCACAAATATATTTGTGTATGTCCTTCCAAAAGAGCTAAAACAACTGAAGTTTCAATGATTGATTTTCTAGTGTATGCAATTGCAGCCTGCCTTATTGGTTTATTTGTGAACAGCTGAACAAGTAAGGTTTTATCTCTCCATAATTTCTGCAGAAAGCAGAAATTGTAGCAAATATATGGTAATAATTATCCATGGGAGTGTTTGTACAACAAATGATGCTATGGCCTTTCTGAAATTTACTTGTAACGTAGAGAGTTCATAAGGGAAGAGTGAGAGCACGGATCTACCCATGGGTAGTGACAAAGTTTGGGAACATGTGCTGTCCCTCACCTTTGACAGTGTATTATTTCTATTGCTCTGGCAGAAAACCACTATCTTTTCCCATTCAAGAGCCTGAAATGTTTCCTAAAACTTTTTTAGGCCTTATCTATTCTTGTCCCCTTTGGGTGGTGGGTGTAACAAAAGTCAGTGTCTTTTCATATAACATGAAATGAAGCTGAGGAACTTCTTACTGCAGGATGTTCTAGTTGCTGGAAGTTCATATGAGTTTATAGGGAGACTGGACAAGTTCGTGGAAAAGAAATCCATGCAGAGTTATTAAGCACCAGTGAAGCACCCCTGCCTCTGAAAGTCTGAGACTCAGGCTGCTGGTGATCAGAAGAATGTTCCTGAAGCATTGCAATGCCTTGTTTTTTAATTCTTCCCTATATATCTGCTGTAGGCCACTGATGGAGACAGGTTACTGCTCTTCCCTGTACAGCCTTTCCATCCCTGGAGCCCGTGAGGGAACTGTGAGGTCTGTTAGTGAAGCTGGGATGAGTGAGCTGCTGTCTCCAGCCAGCATGCACAGGTCACTATGCAAGGAAATATTTTAAATCTTGCATAGCCCCTTCTGGGGACAGGTTTAAGTTCTCTCTTGGATCAAGGCAGACATGAACAGACTATTTGTAAGCAAGTTACAAAATACAGCTTGCATTCCTAAACTGATCCATTGGATGTTTAAGAAAAATAGAATAAAAATGATGAAAATCACTGCCTTGGTCGGTAATTTGTGATCAGACAAAAGGGTTAAGATCTTGGAATGATGACTTGTTCATCCAGCTGCAGTGCATATGCAGACACACATAAAACATGTCAATGAATATTTTATTCATATTAAGATATCAACAAACTCCACGTGTTGCACAGATAACAGGAGGGACCAATGTGCCAAACAGAGATGCCTTGTTGCTCTTTAGGTTTGATTCTACCCCATTTAAATCAGTAAGAATATTGCTACTGACTTTGACAGAATCAGGATTTTCATCCTGAAGTATCAAGCTGCAGGAATTCAAGCACCTATCTTTACATGGTCCAGATTGGAAACAAAATATTTCTTTTAGTGATACACAAAGGTGATGCATTCCTAATGGCTCATCAGCTTAAATTTCCTCTCACGTATTCTAACAGCAGGGGAAAAAAAAAAAAAAAAGAACAATGGAGCAAAAGTAGTATGTTGAATTAATAATACAATTTATACACTTAAAGGAATTTAAAAAATATCTTTCCATAGAAATTACTTCAGAAATACATCAGAGGCACAAATTAGGCCCTCTGAGGTATGAGTAAATGTGAGGATGTAACACATGGTAATCGAATCATGTCATTTCATAGACATGGAGGTGATCAAAGCATTAATAAAAACTGCAAGGTCACCTTGAATTGAGGATTCAGTTTCGAGTGTTAAATGTTTCTTTCAAACACTTATCTTTGGCTTGTGAGACTTGCAATGACTTGGGAAAATTTTGTCCCTGTGCATGAATCACCATTAGTTCAGAGAAATATAAGACTGAGTATGTGCCTATATATCCTACTTGATGGAGCTGACCTAGCGTACATGGGCCTCTGAGCAACCCCAGCCAAAAGGATAATAAGGTACTGTGAAGGGATGGGTCAGGTTGATCCTGCAGGATTCTTGGCTCAATTCTTTTCCTGCATCAGGCATAGACTATTGCAAATAGAGACAGCTAAACCCCCAGGGTTTCCAGGTGGCAGAAAACTGGGGGTTGGTTTTTTTTTTTTCCATTTTCTCTCAGTCTAAAACAAGCCTTCCTCTTTACTTCATGTGAACCAGAAAACCTAAGAAAAGTCTGTTTCAAACATATCAATACACAGTGTTTCCGAAATGAAATATGCTCCCCAGATGCTGCAGCTTCTCAGAGAAATTGATGATCTTGTCAGTTCTGCCGCTGGTAGCAGCTGCTCGTGTCTCTGGATTTGTGGCTGGGCTGGAGCCAGTGCCGCTCTGGCTTTCTCAGTCCCAGCTCTCCATCAGAGACCAGTTCACTTGGGCTGCTGGTCTGGCCCATAGCTGCGGGCTCTGGTGTCCCAGGACCACCAGCTTTGGGGCAACCTGCAGGAGGGATCTAGCCCAGGGCTGAGCCAGCAGCTGTGAGGCCATTTTAAACCTCTGACTCTGAAGGCCCCAAGTCCCATCCCATGGCCATGACTTGGAGATCAAGGCTCTTTTGCCCTTCAGTGATGTGCTTGATGGCATGCCCCAGAGCTGGCGCGTCAAGAAACCCCATCTCCTTAACCCTGACACAACCAATGTCATGAGTCATTCCCAAATCTGGAACCGCACACTGGCTGCAGCCCCCCAAACTCAGGTGGATTTCCCCATTTCTGGGGCCATGGGGTTTCCATAGCATCAGGTTCCTTGGTTTGTGCAATGGGTTGTTGATGCAAAGATATTTTTGACAAAATGTGAAGGGCTCGATCAGATGTAATTACAGCCTCTTGGCTATGATGTGTTTCCTGATTTACGTGGGGAAGAGCGAGACAAACCAGGACCTTGTGATGGCCTGAAAATGCTTAAGCAGAACTAGTCAGGAAATGCTTTGTTTTCTTCTTGCAAAATTTGAGGAAGGTAATAAATACTTCTAATTTTTATAGACATAATTTAGTGAAGAACTTTTCCTGGGAAATCGTGAGGACTTTTTTTTTTGAAGCTTTGTCATTTTTGAGGAGAACCCCATGAAAACGTTGAATCAAAATCTGCTCTGGGAAAACCGATTTAAAATTGGAAGACTTTCTGAAGTAATCTATTTTCCTTGAAGAGATTTTAAGCTTAGTATAAAATCCAATTTTCTGTTGAGAGAAAAATATTGTCAATTGTTCTGGATTTTGGGGCAGCTCTTCAGTTCCCCTAGGGTGGAATAGTACAAAGCAATCTTAATGGCTATCTGAAAAATGAACTGAGAATTTCCCCAGGACCAGGAGGTCACCTGGCCAAGAAATCAAGGGGAGAAGGCTGGAGCAGGAGACTGCTGATTTCTGGCTGGGAAGATGGTGTCTCAGAGACTGTTTTTGTAGCTTGCTGTTACGCTCTGTGTGGCAAAACTCCACGCTGATGAATTGCAACTTAAATATGCCCCCAGTGGATGATTACTAAGTGTGGAAACATTATTTATATTTTCCAAATAATTTCAAACAAAACAACCCCTGGCTAATGAAAAAGAAAAATTCCTCACCAAATCCCCTCAGTCCTGTTAAATGTTCCTGCTCGAGGAATATCATGATCTGCACAAGGACATGGTCCTTCCAAGAAACAGAATAAAGTGCCTGCATGCTGCTAGTGACCTCAGTGGGAATTCCTGGTTGCTGGAGAAATATTGGTCTGTGCCTATGGGGGAGGCTGTTATGTGCCCAGCCTGCTTTTCTGACACAGTACTAATGGTTGTTTGTAAACACTTCCAGCCTTGGTGGCATAGAGGATGCAGAATCATGTCAGATATTAATTACACTGTGAATAAATACAGAGATAGAAACTCTATTTTTACCACTAGCTAGGTAGTGGATATTTACTCTGCCTTCCTCAGTACTGCTTTTCATTTTGGTTTCATTGCATCAGTAAGTGCATTCATTAAGTGATTTTGCAGACTCCTTACAAGCTGAATTCTCTTCTAAGATGCAGCTACTAATGTAGCTTATAAAGTAAGCATATAAAGTAGATTATTCTTCATAAAAGAACATTTGGGGCATTCCTACATTTCCAAAGACTTTCCAGAACTCATCTTTGCCCTCACATGGATTATGTGTGTGGATGAAATGAAACACGATTATATACTGTTGCACGTACAGCATGCATATTCACACCTACTTTATGCCATAGATTTTTATAGCTGTTAAATTTCCTTTTCATTATATTTGATTTGCTAAGATGAAGGCTTGTTTTATCAAAACTAATTACATGGTATGTATTTAATGTTCTGTCCCTAAGGTTTTCATAGTAATAAAATTGATTGTTACTGATTAAAATGGTTCTATTACATCAGCTTAATGTCACTTGAGGTGAATGCAGTATTAGAAAAATGGCCATTAAAAATGTTGAATAGGAAACACAGAGGCAAAGATTAAAGAAAAGATTTTTTGAATGGACACTTTTTTAAAGGATTGGTTATGATCAAGAATTTTAGAACATTTGGTTTGGCAGAGAGAGGTATCTGAGATGTAAACAAGATCTTGTTGTTATTGCTTTTATACAACTCATTGGATTACCATTCTCCAGCTCCTATGTAAATGTTCAATATGTAACCTTAAAACACGGACTTTGTCTTAATTTCTTGTGTCATTACAGGCTTGCCATGTAAAGTTAAAACTGTCCATGGGGTGGCAAAAATGAAGCTGATATTTGGAAAAAATCTACCTAATGATGAGGATCCTTAATTTCTCTGTCAAAGTAAACACAGGAGTTTATTGAGGTTTATTATGGGGGGAGGGAGGGTAAGGGTAGAGCCACGGGCTCTGCCGCAGTTGTTGGAAAGGTCTGGCGATGACAGCAGGAGCCATCCGTGGCTCCGTGGGCTGAGACAGAGGGCAGCGGGAATGAAGAAGGTGGGTGCAGGGAAAGCATCATGTTTGAATTTCAGGAGAGACCACTGGGAAAGAGGAAGAAACAAAGAAATTAAGAAAGGAGGAGTCAAAAGAAGGGAGATAAAAGACTGAGAAAAAGAGGAGACCTTAAAGAACACGTCAGTATACTCTGGCATTTTTAAGGGGAGGTCAAGCTCTGGGTCTTCCTCCACTCCTTTTTAGGTTAGAAAATACGGAGAGTATAACAATCTTCTTTGCTTCTTTGCTATTATAGTGCAGCTCTTTCAGAGCTGTGTGTGGCTGCACTTTCAGTGTGTCAGTACCCTCATGATTTGTCACAGTATCTAGTATTTTTTCTTGAATCCCAGCTTCCTGGAGTCATGTGACCAGCTGAGAGTCTGATTTCTCTCTCCTTCAAAACCTGGAAATGTGATTGTATTTAGCTACTCAAAAGACAAGTAAGAGGAACTAGAAGGGTGTCACCTTATAAAATTTGCATGATTTTTAAGCTGCTCCTGTAGGTCAGTATCTCACTTCAGCGCAGCTACCCAGAACTTTCCTCATCCTCTCCTGTGATGGAATTTTTAACAAAATGACAACTATCTGACTATCATCCATGCCTCCTCTTTCCCTGGTCTCTGACAATTTTATCAATAATTCCATATTCTTCTTTTCTGAGGCAACTGCTGAGTGTTAGTATTTGATGACATTTGCAGCTGACTGTCTTTGGCAAGAAGGCCAAAGTGTCCCACTTCACTTTGACTTAACCTAAACACCTTCAGAAGAGCTGAATTCAGTTGTATGGTTAAAACCGAATTTTGCTTTCCTTTAGTTTGAGGCTTAGAAACACGGCAGAGTTGGAACGTGTTCTGCAAACTGTGGCTGGGAAGTGGCATGAAGCAACACCAGAGGAAAAATCTGGGAGGTGTGTGGGAGGAGGGGAGAAGGAAAAATCCTGAAAACTGGAAGTTTACAGAGGAGATCCATAAATGTATAGTAACAATGAAACAGTAACAACTGAAGTGGGCAGTGCGTCTTTGAGGTTTCAGTGGCATTTTCCTAGGAATAGTAAATTCATCCATCCATAAACTACTTAGGAAGCACTCTGGACAAGAGTTATTCATAACATAAAAAGGCATTTTCTTGGGCTTAATAACTCTATAGGAGATGATGACCAAAGATTGGGGAGTGAGAGTCTTAACCCCAATATTGTGAGGTGGCAACTGCTATACAATATACACAAGGAAGGAATAAACTTCATCCAAGGGAATATGAACCTTTTCTTATAAAGGTATGTGTTTCAAAACTTTTAAATAGTGTGTGCACTTTTATTTCCTTCCACAGTGAGTTTTAATCCATCCTTGACATTCCATTAAGTTGACAATATTGTTTAATTACCAGAAAGGAGAGCTTTGTATCCATGGAGAGAATGATTCTTGTTATTTGCCAAGAAAGAGTGGCTGGGTATTAGGCCCTTGAGGGTAGGAAGACAGAAGAGGAAACAAGGAAACAAGACAATCTGAGGCATCCTAGCTTGTAAAGTGTGTACGCAAAGAGAAATTATTTCATCTTTCCTGTAGCCAAGTCACAGCCAGTCTCAGGAAAATAGGTATTTTTATTCTACAGCTTACATGCCACTTTCTGTTCTGTACTTAGATCAGTCAAGAATATAAAAAGGCTACAAAATGGTGATGGAATAGGACTTTTGGCATTCTTTGTGTTAAACCAACCCTTCTTCTGAAGGGCATCTGTATGGGTCCTAGAGGAACTTTCTTCTTCAAAGGAGTCCTTAGAGGACCAGGAGTTGGGAGGAAATCTGCCATGTTTGTCCATAGCTTAAGGACAATGTTTTGGGACAGATACGTGTGTGCTTTTCACCGACACCCAAACTAGAACAAGATGTTTGTCAGTTAAACATCCTGTTTTTTTACTGAAAAATGAAATTTTGAGGAAACTAGAAATGTTTCTCAGTCAGCACTGGATGTGGTCTTTTACACTTTCAGATTAAAAAGGAATCAGAAGATAACTCTTTTTAAGTTACAATGTTTCACTTTTAAGTTAAACCTTTGAACATTGTGATTCTCAGTGTCTGGTGGTAAATTGTAGCAAAACTTTAATTTACAACAACATTGGAAAGAAATCCTTTGTTTAAGGCTGAAAGAAATCTTTAAAATAACCTATTTCACTGAGACATTCAAGCACTTTCATTTCAGATCAGTCTGAAACCACTGCAATTTGACCAGGAAATGTGAAGTCAGGCATTTACATAATTCCACCCAAAACACAGCTTTGGTACTGGGCACCAGGACCCGATGCTCAACAGCTATATAAATCTCAAGGTCTTAACATTTTAAGAGAATCCTGGACCAGGCAAACTTCCTCTCTTTGTCTGATTCATGTTGTCAGATGATAAAAGGCTTCAGGGGGGAAATGGAACATATAGGTATTTTGAGAATATTCATACCCTCTTTAGGCTTCTAATAAAGGTACCTAGTTTATGACCCTAGACAGGTTATATATTCCATGGGGAGAGGTAAACTCCTAGTTTAGCTCTTATATCATCTCTGAAGTCTCCACTGACTGTAAAGCAGCCTAAGCAAGGCACTCAGATTGGGTACCTAGAAGTAGGAGTTATGGATGCCTTCCTTGGATTCCTCAAAAGACCATATTTGGGCATTTCAGATAATATTTTCAATGTTTAACAAGCAGTGGCTCAGCTAGAATCCGGGAGGAACCGGCATGTTGTTTTCCAACATCTGGCAATGCAACCTGTGGGAGGACCGCAGTGTCTTGTTGCATGTTTCACAGTGTACTGAATGTAAGTGTCTTGGAGCATTCAAACCTGGGATACATGTGTAATATCCAGCGAAATGATAGTTATTCTTGTGTTTACAGATTTAGGGAAAACAGACAGGAAGAGAGAGCTGGGAAGTGGGAAGGCCGGCTGCTAGCAGTAATTGCGTGCACAGGAAAGGGCAAGAACCTTGTGCCTTTATGAAAACCTGCGTTTAGAGCTGTTAAATAAGGGGGAGAGGCAGGAAGTGGAAGGAGTGGCTCCAGCAATTCTTAGCTGGATGTTTATAGCAAAGAAAGGGTAATTGTAACCACAGATTGAACTGCAGCAAAATGGAGCTAATTATAGTTGGCTGCCAGTCTATCTCTTGCGTTTACGATATACCCATTACAGTAGGTAGCGGGAGCCATAAGAGCAGAGTATATCTCCTTTTCTTTTCTTTACGTAGAATTTCCACTAATGAAGATGCTACAGAAGTATCTGCCTAAAAGTGAAATGTTAGCTCCTCAGCTGATGTAAATCACTGTAATCCCATTGAAGTCAACACTGAAGATTTAACATCATGCTAATTGAAGTCAATGGAGCTAGGCTGATATATACCAGCTGAGGTAAATTCCCCAGTGCATTCTTTCTAGCTCTTCTGCGTGTTTGGAGCCTGCGCTCTGGTTTGAGTCACAGAGAGACCCCAGCTGTGTGATTCAAACCAGGCTCCTTATTTAGAGCTGACCTTTCCTAAATTTCAGTTATGGTGATGAGACTGGTGATTTCAATCCAGGTTCATCCCTACACTTAATTTGCAGGGTTTTTTTTCATCTTCCTGGCTCTTGTGGTAACATTCCCTTGTGTTTGCAGATTTTTGCTTTTTGGCCTGTGTTACCTAATTAGGTCTGATATATTTAGCTGTCACAGAGTACAACAGTCTGTAGCTAGGCTTCTGTTATTATTGATGGTAATATTGTATGGAAGGATCCCCAGATGGTGTTAAACATAGTCTTATGAGTTCCTTTTCTGGTGTGTAAGCAAATGCTCAGTCTACGGAAGACCTGCTGTCTGATTTGGTCTCTCTCTTCATTATGCAGTGATCTTTGAGTAAAAGCTGTAGCAAATTGTGAATGCTCTCTTCTCTTTCTGTATAGCTGATGACATTTCATAGGACATAGTATTTTGGGGGGAAGTAGAATTGGAGTTTAGGGTGGGATTTCTGGAGGAGAAACTTTGCTTGAGGATACTCATGGTGGTCTGCCCTCCAAGAGTGTGTTATGTGTCCAGATAATTCAAACTATTTAGCCTTCTGATTTTTCTACCAATGAGATGCCAATGTCAGAGACCCTTACCCTCCTGTGTATTGGGGAAAATGCTGTTACCAGCAGGTGAAGCAAAAGCCAGATGACATATTTTCTTCAATGGAGCCATTAGAGTGTGTGGAATTGTACAGATGAATTGCTTTAAAACAACAACAAAGCCAGCTTCTAGTGATGCAGAGGTATAATCTGAGTATCAGATGATCTCTCTGCAAATGGTATGAATGATGTCAAGGGATGTGAGGGCCTCTTTTTAACAGCTCTTTGTGCTGGCTGGCTGTATGTTGGTCCTGTTTATTATTCTTGTCAGTTCTGGCAAAATAGGTAAGATATAGATAGCTCCACCAGGATGAGACACTAGCGTAGTGAAAAGGAGACTCATTTAGGGTAAAGCGAGGAATTGAACATGTAGTCTCAGGCTGTAGAGCATCTCAAACCTAGATGTCCTCTTCTAGAGTGAATATTTTAATTAGTAGGCTTTTACTTGAAAAACATGTGAATTGCAATGACTGTATCCACCTTTGGCCCTCTTTGAAGAAACCAACACAAAAAGACTCCAGCAAAACCTTCGACTAAGATAAGGAGGTGCACAATGACTTCTGGGCTGGATGGAAAGGACACCCAAATCACAGTTTTAGATGCATGCAGAAATTAGCCACTCAGTTTAGACATCTGAGGTCTCTGTTATATTTAGCTTTTAATCTTTGAATGTTGTGGAAATAACTGAACTTCCAACATTCTGCACAGTGGTGTGTGCGTTAAGAACAGTTTTCAGGGTTGCATTAAACGTGCTCACAAACACATACAAATGCATTTGGCCATAGGTTAGATTCACGTTTCTGCCTTTCTGTGCAGTAGGTGAGAATATTGCCTTGGATTTTAGTGTCATATGCAGGAAGTGTTCTGTGTCATCACTGCCTGTATTTTAGACTTTCTTTCAGGACATAAATACTAAGGACGTCACAGCAGCTGATTCAAAGAGCCCTGGCTGTGGAGTGCCTTGTGCTGCTAATGAGGCCCTATGTGATCTCTTATTGCTGGAAGGGCTGCCAGTTGCCACTAGGAAGAGGCCTAGAGAACTGGTGAGGAACAATAAAGCTTGTGAGAAGCAGTTTTCTGAGAGCAGTAGCTCCACAAGAAACTTCGGGTTTAGCAGGCACTGTTTTCCAGATGGACAATACCGCTATGAACAGCTGCATATGAAATCTTCAAAGCGAGTATGGGAGGTGGAGATGAGGGGAAGGGAGGGGGAAATTCTGCAAGCTGCTAAGACAATGAGAGAAGCCAGTCATTAAAGTCATATAATGGTTGAAAGAATGGCGACAGTGCTCCTCCTAAAAACGCGACAAATGTTTTCTTTCTTGCTGCTTAGGGGAATTCCTGCTCTGCTGCATCCTGGCATTTCTTCTCTCCTCGGAGCATGGTAGGCATCCTGCAGAGACATTCTGTTCTTGCTGCTGCTTTTGGTGCTACCAGAGAGCCTGATTCTGTCTGCTAAAATCCTTGGGAAAGCTCCTATGGCCTCCCATCAGTGTAGACCCCTGGAAACGGTATTCCAAAGTAGAAATCTGGTTGGCATCTTCCTAACCAGCTAAGAATTGAGTTTTGTTAGGCCAAGCACAAGTTATCTGAAAGCCAAAGGATTTACATGGGCTGGTCTCCATTGTCCTGGGCCCCTACTGCAAAAGGGGAGAGCCAGCCATGGGTGTGTAGAAGAGGACTGCATTGTATAAAACTCCCCGTGAGACTGAGGGGGATACTATTTTCCCATTGAGACTTGCAGTCAGTTTTGCCTCTGACAAAGTAAAATGAGAAGCAATAAGCAGATGGTTGCTCTATGGACTCAAGGCATTTAGAAGCCATTAGGGTACGTCTTTGTGGCAGGACACAGCACTGTGCAGATACTAACCCTGTCTGTGAATGAGTGAGAATAGCACAGTGCAGCTTAGGGATGCTATCGTGTCAGTGTGTGGGGCTGTGCTAATCAGCCTGACCGACAACTAATTGATGCAAATAGGTGTTGATAAATAATGTGCAACTGATCACTAGTTTTAGCAGTATACTTAACTCTAGAGTCATCTCTGTTTCATGTTGGATCGTGACTTTACAAAGCCTGCTATACAATGCTGCAGGCCAGCAGCATGTGTCTATATGGGCAAATCTGCAGATAGCTCAAGACCTTTGAGGTGAGCTGGTACAAGCTGGAGAAGATCCTGGGCCTCTGTCGCTTGTGCTGGCAGATAACACCTCCCAATAAAGGAGTGTGCCTACATTTTATATGCTCTTACACTTGACTATATAAACCTCTTCATAGGGGCTATACAGCCCTTAAATTCTGTAGGGAGAGAGACAGCGAGTTCTGAGGCTTATCCAGCAGGACTAGGAGAGGCTGACACTGTTGGAAAGAGGCTTTGCCTCACTGGCACAGCTGGTACCTGACAAAACCCTGGCTAGCAGATCTAGCATGTTACAATATGAAAGCTTCCCCTGTGTTGGACTATTTGGAGAAGTTCTGGAAAAAGGGACAGCATTAAGGCTCTCTTCCTTCATAACCATGTCTATTGTGGGCAAAAGAGAAGTGCCTGCAAAGTCTGTTGTGTTTTCCATGGGTTTGGCCTCCCACTGCGTTGTGACAGCCTGGCTTGGAGACAGATTCTGGCTTTATTACGAAGAGTCTGAAGTTTTCTTTGAGAGGCTGGAGTTTGGGTCTGTATTGAAGCAATTCAAAGCTTCCAGCTGGAAGAAATATGTCCAAGGCTGTGCTTTGCTACAGCCCTTTCTGCTGTCCCTGCCCTTACAGTCCAGAAATGCAGATGCGTAAGCAAGTTATGGCTGCAGACTAACTGGGAGAGCTGTCTGAAATGGCTAGCCTTTTTCCCTTCAACAGAAACAAAATAAAATACAGGAATGTCTATTTCCCTGTTGTAAAATTTTCACATCAACTGTGATTTTGCTCTGAGCTTTCTCCAGTCCACTCTGTGCTAAGAATAATGGCTAGTTACAAAACACCTAAGTGAGTGGATGTCAAATGCCCATTACTCACCAAACCTGAATACTTCTCTCCATTTCTTCTTTGGTCGATTTGAAAATAAAAGGAAGGACTTGATGTGAGCCTGTCTTATTTCTGGAGCAGTTGTCAGCAAAAATGAAGGTTGAAAACCCCAATCTCCTGTATGGAGCAGGCCTCCATGATATTGTCCTGCCTCATGTGGCAAGACATGGGTTTCCTCAGCCACTCAGATGAGCAGAGAAAGGCAGTATTTAACCCAACATGGGCCTTGTTTTCAGAACAGATCTATTTTGTTGATGGGGCTGTACACACATCACTAGAGAAACCTCTAGCAGTTGGGACCATTTAGGTTTGCTGAATCTTCTTGCTGAGGCTCTGGCAGAGCCTGGCTGATACAAAGCTGTCTGTGGCTTCAGCAGCAGTGGACTGTGGCTAACGTGTCCTCTTTAGCAGAGCCAAAAGGTGTCTAGGATCATATGGGCTCTACTGGAGGGGCTCTTCTCATCCAGGTGAGCATGGTCATCCCCTGAAAACACTCCTAAGAAGAGATGGGGAAAACATCTCCTGTCTCCATCTTGGCTGGTCCAGAGAGGTGCCATGTTTCCCTAGAGATGAAACCACCTCAAAGCCTCTGCTTCTGTTTTCCATGCCTACTGGATATGATACAGGTGAAAAATGCTCTCAATTCCCTCTTGTGCATTCAGTCCCGTGCTCAGGCACAACTAAAATCTGTGCCAAGAGGCAATTCAGGTTAGGAAAGGGATATGCCATTTTTCTCTACCTCTGTTTCTTGTCACATTTTGTTAAACGCGGTCATGTAGCATGTAATGAAGACATCTGTTCGTTTTGTAGGAAACTGTGAAAAAGTGCATGCGTTTGCCTTGTGCCATCTGTTGCCATTCTGATAAACAGTTGAAAGCTCTGGCAAACATAAACAAAAACAGTGCACTTTGGTGCTAACTGCACCATTTTCTTTCTTGGTGCTCTGTATTTGAGCCGTTCCTTGTGATGCATTAAATATTTGGGGCTCTGGTCTGCTGTAAGGAGATCTGTTGCTCGGCAAACACTGCAGTTCTGCTTCTGTTCGTGTCCCTCCCCTGAACTCGAGACAGTAAGGAGAGGCAGGAGCTCCTGAGCTGCTGGAATGATGTGAAATACTGTCTGTGCCACCTGGACGGCTCAACTTTCCCCCTCCAAATTTTATGCCTCTGAGTGGAAACTTGGCTGAGTCAAGGAAATGATTTGGGAATATACTACTGATCAGGAGGGATTTAGATGTATTATACAGGATTATTATTTTTCCAGAAGTCTGTCTTGTGAGCAAAGGTTCTGTGTTACAGAATGTGTTGAAAATAAGTAGCTTATAATGGATTTCTGGAGACTCTGTGAAAAAGCACTATTACTGTAAGGAAAGACAAAACCAAGGCACTTTTGTGAGGCTCATGCTGTCAGAGAGACACAAATAAGACAATGCTGGAAAGGAGGGTATGGTGGCCAGTTAAAAGCAGACAGTGGAGAAAGAACAGGTACAAACCTTTGAGTGTGGCTTTCAATGCAAGAGCATATAGCAGATCTCAAATATTACTATATAAACATTTTTTTTTTTTTTTTTAAAGACCAGAGGTACTTGCACAGAAGTCTTTAGCATGTGTTACTTTGCATACACCAGACTGAATCTCAGAAATAGTTTCTGTGAAGGGGAAAAAAAGACCTCTGTTAACTCTTTATGCTACATACTTACTAAATATAGTGTTTTCTAGTGACGGTGCATTTTTTTCTGGCATATAAAGACTGTACCAGTTAACAGCTAAATTACCTTTTGTAGCTTTCTGCCTGAGTTGCATATAAAGTGGGCTATGCTGCAGGTTAAAAAAAAATGCACTGTTCTAACAATTATTAAAATCCATGTCTTTTATAAAATACTTTTTGCAAAGAAGTTTCATGCAGAATGTCTAAGCTTGTATCACAGTCTTCTTGGGGCTGTTCTGACAAGGAAAACAGTGTGAGCACACAGTGGTAAAAATATAAGGAAGCTAGGAAAAGATCATAGGAGAAATAACAGATCTTCTTTTGAGAGAGGCCATGGAAAAGTGAAATTAAAAAGTACTCTAATGCATACTGACAGGGAGCGGAGACACAACTCACATTGCAACTATAGCTGTTCATAACCCAAGTGTAGTTATTTTTAGTTGCATTTCCTTAGGAAGCCAGGCTTATGAGCACAGGGGGGTATGTTTGTGTGTATATACACATGTATCTGCCTGTGCACTGTCCTTATGACTTCTAAATCTACTGGTCTCTTCTAGCCAAGTTTGACAGAGAGATGGTAGTTTACATCCTGACAGGTTTCCTGAGAGTGGGTGGGGAGGGGAGGTAGTTTGACTCCGTCCCTTGTTAGACGTGAAGGAATTCACATCGGTAGAGACTAGAATAACACCCCAGCTACAGGAAAACCTTGAAAGGAAAGGTCTAGCACCTTGTTAGACACAGGAGAATCTGACTGCAAGGCACCAAATCATAGGAAAACAGGTTTCAGCAGTTCCACTGCTTATGGAACAACTTTTGAGGAGGTGGGACTTCTGGCAAAAGCTTCTTTTTGGCAACTTCAGCAGATTCTCCTCCTCTGGGGACCAGGCAGGGAAGAGAACATGAAGCACAGACACAGCAGTGGGTTACACCAGCTCTTGGGAGTAGAGCTGCCAGGGGCTGGAGTTTCTGAGAAGATGTTGTAACTTTTGGGGGGAGGGGTGACAAACTAGAGAAGCACGAGTAATGTCCTTTGTGGGTACATATATCAGACTATCTTAATTTTTATTTTAACTTCACAGTGGTTTTTAAGTATATGAAAAAAATGCTGAACTTTCATTCTGACAAATATCTTGAGAGTCAAAATGCCATCGAAATTATCTTCTTCAGAAAAAGTTTCAGTAGAATTGCATGCTCCTGCAAAATGTTAATTTTTATGAAACAACATTTTTTTTGTTAAAAAAAAAGAACCTTGTCAGAAAGAGTTTATTGCTTAGAGTCTAACCAATTTCAGTATCAAATGATAAATCAATCTGTACAATTACAGCTCTAATGGGGATTAGGTCACAGTAAAGCTTATGAGTACTCAAGACTTAATTAGCTCACTGAAATCAGTGTGACTCTATATTGACTTGGTAAGTCTTGAATCAAACTCTGAAGGCTTGATGAGCAGAAGGACTCAGTGCTGTGGTACCTAAATTTCAATGACATCTCCCTAGCTGGGGCTCACTGTCACGACTCTTTCTTGCAGTCTGGGAAGGGTCAGCTGCTGTTCTCACAAAGTAGTCATCAGATGTGCTATTCCCTTCTTCTTTTCCTCTTCCCACCCCCTGTTTGGTAACAGCCTTAGGTCCTGGATTTGAGATAATTCAAATCATCCCTCTACACGGGGGATGGGGAACCTTCATTTCCCACTTGAACCACTAGGTTTGGAGATTCTTCTAAGATAGGAGTTACTGGGCTCCTTCTCTTAGAGCTCTTCTGTTTTGCATGGGAATAATTACAATGACATTGTCATAGACAGTTATTCTTGAAACTTGTGGTTGGGGTACTAGTAGGACTATAACCTCTTATGTAGACTCCTTGATAAACTGGTTAGCAGTATATTTATGCAAGGCAGGAGCTTCTGGCTTTGGCTGAATTCCAGCTTTGCCCCCTCTCTTCTGTCATGGTCCTACTTGAGAGACCAAGCAAGTGTGTGTGAAGTTTCCATGCTTCCAGCTGGGTCAAAGAGTCTTTATTCTTTCTTGTTGATTGACCCGGTCCATGGACAGATGGCCCTGCTGCATCTCTGCATATTTAGATGAAGGAGATATGAGTTGCAAGCTGTGTTGCTGTATTTCTGTAACTGAGCTTTGGTAAGAGACTCTAGAAGCTCAGCCTCTGGGAAAGAAGGGGAATTTGAATCCTGACTTCCCACATTCCAGCCAAACATACTTATCACTAGGCTACAAATTAAAACTAGAGAGCATGGACCTTCCATGTTCTGGCCAGGACCTGGTGCAGGTCTGTTCTTTGCTTTACTTCTCAAATGTTTTCTTAATTGAAGAATTCTTTCATACAATTAAAAAAAATATAATAAAAATCACAAGTTGTTTTTTACATTGTTGCCTAACTGGGTTTTTATTTGCCCTCATTTTGCTTGTGACCCTGCTTGTGCATGTGGGACTATCTGGTTTTGTTCAGTGAGTTTTCAACTCCTCTTCTGATGTGTTATGTGCTGCCATCAATCTATGTCTCTCTGGCTGAGAAATACAGCTGCAGGGCTATTGGGCTCTACAGGTGCAAGTTAGGCTGGGACACATCTGGTTTGTGAGTCACAGTAGGGCAAATTAGATGGTGTCAATCTGCTCAACAACATAAAGACTTGGACCATTCTAATAATGTCCCAAAGTGCTAACTTTCTGTCTCTAAAGTTAAGCTAACTTTAGTAGCAAAAACGTGGCACCTTGGGACTTGGGGTGCCCAAGGGTTAAGTTGCAGCACTCTGGGAGTTTTTAACCTAAACTATTTTTCTTTTTTAATAAAAATGACAACTAGAGGCTTTAAACAAGAACAAACTCCTAATCATGTTGGCAGTAAGAGGGAATCCCTACCCTGAAGAGATGACTGTCTTGCTGGGCAGCAAATGAAGAAAGAACGAGCACAGGGAGTGAAGGGAAGTAATTAGTGTGTCACATTTGTCAGTGGAGATGGGATTCTTGAAGCCTCTGCTTTATGCTTTTGCCTGTGCTCCTTAAGTGCCATTTTACCTCTGGACCAACTTCTAGATGTGCTGGTTCCTGCCATTTGTCTCTGGGATCAAATGAGGGTCTCAGATCAGTCTAACCCACTTATAACTTGTTGTTAGTCATATAGCAACTGTAGACGAGTGGTCAGTATTTGAGTGGCCATGAACTCAGGATGATTTTTCTCCTCAGCTGTTTCTTATGTCTTACGGTGTTGGTGAGGAGACATTTATCTTCTGGCATTTGCCTTATGTATGAGAGGACAAGTCTGTAGAAATAGCAATCTGTCCCCTTATTAAAGACCTTGAGGCACAAACTGCTCATAAGAAGAGGAGCTGGAAGTAAGACAAAGTCATCATCTAAGATAGTGGGATCCCTTATAATCTCCCAATCCAGTCAATATTCAGACAGAGTTTGCAGATGATTACAGCTGAGTCTTTGGACTCATGAATTATCTTCTGGGCGTTTCTTTCTTCTTTCTTTAATCTATATTCTTATTTCCTTCTTTTGCCCATATAATTAGTGGAGCCTCAGGGCGTTTTGATCCTTGATGAGGTATGTTTATTTATTGTAGAAAGATACTTCTTGTACATTCTGTACAGAAATATATTATACTCTACACATGGGAAAAAAAATAGGCCATTTCCTTGTCTCCTGATTCTGGCTAAGGTGGTCACACCTCAGGTTAGGAAAATAAAACTAGGCAGGAGGATTGGCTGATTCATAGGGCTTGTTTCCCCTCTGATGGCTGGACAGAAACCTGCTGGGTGTTACCCACTAATTTAGCACTCTCCTTAAGAGAGTAGTGGATGCTGTAGCCGAGCTACCCTGCTGAGGGACCTCTTCTGGATTTCAGTTGATGTTTAGTGTGTGGCACTCCTCTACCTTCCAAAGTAATTCCTGAGTCATCCACTGCCTATCAGTCTTCCCTGTTTTTGTTCTGTGAAATCTCTATTGGACAACAAGAGCAGAGGCGGTGGACTGTATCTCCAGCTACTTTAAAAAACAAGGAGGAAGATACCGAGCAAAACCTTATGTAAACTCCATGAATATGTAAAATGTTGAGCATAAAATGAAATAGCACCTGTGCATAGAAAATTCATGTTGGCTGTACTAATGGCTTTGTTGGAATGGAAGGGGGCACATAGGGCATAATCTCCGCTGTATATGAAAGTGAAAACCATTTGCAGTGGTGGTAGTAGAGGGCAGGAGGTCACAACACTTTGAGAGCAGCAGCTCAGGCAGTTTTCAGTCCACTTCACAGACTGTTTATCTAGTCTGTACTTCAGTTTGTCTATGAAGATGTTACAGGAGACAGTGTCAAAAGCCTTAGTGAAGTCAAAATAAACAACATCCACTGCTCTTCCCCCATTCACCAAGCCTGTCATCTCATTGTAAAAGGCTATCAGGTTGGTCAGGCATGATTTACCCTTCTTAAATCCATGCTGACTACTCCCAGTCACCTACTTGTCCTTCACGTGCTTGGAAATGTTTCCCGGAGGCTTTTCTCCATCACCTTTCCAGGAATCAGGGTGAGGCTGATGGGCCTGTAGTTCCCTGGATCCTCTTCCTTGCCCTTCTTGAAGATAGGAGTGGCATTTGCTTTCATTCACTCTACAGGAACATCCCATCTCCCCATGATTATTGAGAGTGGCCTTGTAGTGACATCGGCCACCTCCCCAGCATTCATGGATGCATCCTATTAGGTCCCATGGGCTTTTTTGTCCAGTTTGTTTAAATGTTCCATAAATTGATCATCCTTTACAGGGGTAAGTCTTCCTTGCTCCAGACTTTCCTACTGGCCTCAGGGACCAGGGGTTCCTCAAAACTACTCTTTGCAGTAAAGACCCAAGCGACAGCATCAATTTTCCCAAGCTGGGATCCCGTGTTCCCACTTACATGAGCTCTGTGTCTGCTGCTGACAGGAAATAGAATGGAGGTTAGTTCAGCATCTTAAAATAAAGTGTTTAACTGAAGGAAAATAGGTCATGATCTTTTGATCATTTTTTTGGTAAATGAGAACTCTTTTATGTTGTATTGCTGACACTTGTGAGTGTAAGTGACAGAAAACCAAAATGTGTGTTAGCCTAGTTATGTCTTACATCCAGAAAAGCAGCTATTAACACAAAAGAGAAACAGGACCCCCTGTGGTCTGTCTTTTGCATTCAGTTATTCGTTCCAGTAAACAATATGGGAAAGTTTTACCAGGTAACTTTGTTTCTGTGGCAACGAATCACAGCAAGCAGATTGATCGTGAGTTAGCGACTAGGGAGAGAAAGGGGGGAAAAAACCAACACCCTTCAGCTATAATGTTTCCTAAAGTTAACACGTCGCATCAGAGGTGTAAATGATATGAGGTCTGAGGGCTGCTGAATTTCCAAATGCTTTTCTGCAATATCTAGGGCTGGCAATTAATCAATTTTCTGTGCCTTTCAGAGTTTTCCTCTGAACAGTGTTCTTCCTCTGAAGCTCATTAGCCATCAAAACCTGTCATGTCTACACATGTTTTTCTTGCACCTCATTAAGAGATTATTGATTGTTGGCTTCTACCCCTTTCAGAATTTGCTTCAGAAAATTAATTTCAACCATGAGTGCAATTTAACTGAATGCTTTTGCCAATTCTTGATAATGACTTGCTTTGTTAAAACCATTTAAAAGTTTTCATCATATTTATTTTGTCCCCTACAAAACACAAATCATCTTCAGCTGAAGCAAAAAAAGGGAGAACCCCCACCTTGATAAAAATGTATAATACTGTCTTAAGATAGATTGAAGCCTGAAGCAGTTTAAGAAATGCAAGAAAACTTCATAATTGCCATTGATCGATTTGTAACAAGTGTATCTTGTGGCCACCAGATTTCTCTTGCTATATGAGATTTGTCAATATAGTCGTTCCATTGAGGGAGGAACATAGGCCAAGCAATTAACATTTTTTTTCTGGATTGCTTTGGTAATTAGGGCCAATTTTTCACTGGTAGGTTATTAATTATTCAGGTCTCATGGGTTCCTTTTAATAGGAAACATTGGCAAGTTCTTTCTGCAGTTGTGAATGAACTTCTCCTGAGTCATCAGCCAGTGAAGTCAGTCAGATCTTCTTTTTTCTCAGGAAGAAGGAAGGAGAAAAAAAGGCTATTTACACTTAACAGTTCCTTGATGTTACATCCATTCTGGTTAGTGCATATAACAAGGGGTAAGCTCATCTTTAAAAGCTGCTGTGGCAGGCAATGCAACGGAACCCATTCTACAGGGAAACAACTGAAGTAGGGAGAGATGAAGGACCAGATTTGTCCAAGGTTTCTAACTGCTCTTGGAGGCTGATAATTACCTAATGAGAGTCTCAGAAGTGCCCTCATAATGTGAGGCATCAAGATTCTGTTGTTTCCATGCTGAAATCAAGTAGAAGTGGAATATCAAACCTTTTTGTGTACTTTTGACATTGCAGTGAGACAATTACAGCACTTCATCCTGAAAGAAGTAGCACTAAGAGTCTTCTTCCGAAGAGACCCTCTCTTGACTGACAAAGCTGTGTTAAGAGGTTTTCCTTGTTTATCTAGCCTCATTGCTGGCTGCTTGTTCCTGCCTCTTGCTTTTATCACACAAGTTTTATAGACCACCTCAGTCATGTCATAATTGTCTTTTGTGACAACAGTGGAAAATAGACAGATGAACTAGTGTGAGTCAGAATCAACCCTCAATAACTGTACTGTATGGATGGAGGGCAGTGGTTTCTGGAAGAGAACCATAGGATCATTGAGGCTGGAAGGGACCTCTGGAGATTGTCATTCAAGTCCCTTGCTAAAAGCAGGGTCAACTAGAGCAGTTTTCTCAGTGCCATATCCAGTCAGGTTTGAACACCTTCAAGAATGGAGACTCCACAACTTCTCTGGGCAACCAGTTCCAGTATTTGACTACCCTTGCAATTAATTTTTTTCTTATGTTTTTTGTGGAGTTTCTTATATTTAATTTTGTGTCTGTCACCCCTTTACTGGGCACCACTGAGATTTATCTGGCTCTGTCATCTTTATTCCTCCCTGCCAGATATTTATACACATTGATAAAATTCTCCTGAGTCTATTCTTGTCTAGGCAAGGCAATCTTGGCTTTCTCAACCTCACCTCATATGTAGGTGACAGGTAGTGACATCTGAATCTGGCTTCATAGTCAAGAGTAACCTTGTGAAAAGTCACTCTAAGGATATCTGAAAACTGTATCTTAGGCTTCTGGTTTCCCAGATCTCTCTGTTCAAGCCTTGCTGGTGTTTTTTTGATCTTTCATCCCTCTAGGTAAGAAGACTAATAGTGGACCTGACTAGATGGGCCCTTCTGATCTTCAAAGCCTCAGACAGAGAAGTTTCTCTCTCCATGATGTTGGTTGAAATGATACATTCCATGCTTTATGTGGTTTCCTCCTCTCAGTGTCCCACAGCTAATGATACCCCTCCACTGTCTTGGCAAGAATGGCTGGGTTGACCCATCTGTCTCACTTAACTAATTATTAGGGATTCATTGGGTGAGATTCAGACCTTCAATTTATTTTAAACAAGGCAGGTTAACCTGCAATCTGTGGTCTCCCATAGTATACTGAAAAACAACATTTTAAATTCCAAGTAAACAATACAAATCTGTTCAATCACCAACAATAAGAAAACAAAATCTACAGATGCGTTTGCTCTGGTAATTGTTCTGCATATCACTGGAGGAGAGAGAGTTAAATGGCTTTCAATTAGGAAATATGTTACCTATATAGTTTTAAAGCCATTTAAAATGAAAAGAAACTTTTTAAAACATGTGGGCAAATGTTTTGTTTCATGGAACAGACGGGCCAGTTAGTCACCTGATTTTGTATTCTAACCTCTTGTGTGATGAGCTTCTCCTACTAATTCTTGCACACAAGTCTCTTGCCTTGTGGCTGGATACTCAGGGATTTACAGCCCATTGCCTAATCCTGGGTATGTTTGCCTGAGGATAACTAATTGTCTGTCCTGGTCCTGGAGTGGTCTTTGACTTGACAGAGTACTCTTCAAGCAGGATCAGTAGCCACCAGCTGCTGCCTCCTGTTAATTCTGTTCTGGTTATGCTGGCTTCTGTTCAGCTCATACCAGTATGCTTAATCAAATTACCACCTGTCACTTCTCTGTTTCTGGGATGTACAACCCAGCATGAGACAGCCAAGTTCAATCCCAGTCTTGCTGCAGCCAGTGGCAAAGCTACCATCAACCTTAGACAGATAAGATTTTCCCTTGGTATTCGATGAGGTACTATACAATTATGGAGATACCTATCTATAACATGTTGTTTTTCTGGCATTAGAAACTGGGAGCTGCCAGATAAGCAGTACACTGTGCCATATGGAAAGTCATTCTGGTCTCTCTCTGGCCTTTGGCAGTTTTGCATGCTCCAGCGAGAAGCTCAGAGGCCTTGATGGGTGGTAATGACTGGATTTTTAATGCTACTGTATTAAGTGAAATACATGGATGCAGTGGGTGAAATCCCCCTTCCTTGTACATATGCCAGACTTCCAAAAGCATTCAGGGTGCATACTTCTTACTGTAGTTGGTGGGATTCTGGTACCATAAATGCCTTTATGGATCAAGGGCGCTGCTGGCGATCTTCTTCTGCAGAATAAAAGAATAAGCTCAGGGCCTGTGGGCAGGTTGGATGTAAAGTACCTACTGTTACAACCACGAGTAGCCATAGACCAATGTGCTCTACCTTGAGAAGTGTTATCATCCACAAAGCTGCTACGTTTCCAAGTCCCAGGCACCACTTTCTATACTCTTCAAGAAGGTGTTGAGTTCTATCTTAAAAGCAGTTGGACTTACTTTGCTCTGCTGTTCCCATTGGCAGGCTATTTCAGACCCTATTTGCTGTAGCAGTTAGGAACCCTCTTTTAATTTCCAACCTAAATGTATTCATGGCCAATTTATATTCATTTGTTCTCGTGCCAGCATTGGCCATTAACTCAAATAATTCTTTTGTCTTCTGGTGTTTATCCTCAGGATAGATTTGTAGAGAGCAGTCTTCCCCCTTTCACCAGCTATTTTGCTAGTCTAAACAAGCTGAGCCTCTTTGGTGTCCTCTTGTAAAACTGGTTTTTCATCCTGACTGATCTTCACCTCTTATTCAGTTTGAAGTCAGCTGTACTCACGCAGACACAAAGCCAGAACTCTTTCCTACCTCTAGTGGGTGTATCATCTTCCTGACTTAAGTATGTGCATTTACCCTATGGATCCATTGGCCAAGCATTACCATTCTTCTCATGTATCACTGTTCTTCATATTCCCTATGCAGAAGATAGCTGAATAATCCAGTTCCATCGTTAGAAAGATTTGTGAAGGACACCAGCCATATGTCCTGCTGTAGCAAAACTGCTGTATTTCATTTGTGTTGGACTATGGCTAATGCAGAGACTTTGCTTTAGGCTGGTTTGTCTCATGTGGTGTTCTTGATCTCTCCCTCCTGTCTCCTCTCCTATTTTTTTTGGCAGGCGAAAGCCCTTAAGAGGGTAGTCAATGGGATGGTGTGTAAGAGCAAGCCCTGCTTTCTTCCTGACTTTTCTTCCTGTCTGCCAGAACAGTTGTATTCAGCTGGACGATCATACTGAATATTTCCAGCTGCTCTGACATCTCTCAGCTTTTCAGAAGTCTGAATTTCCTCCTCACTGGCACAGATTTAAATGCCTTTCATTAGGCCTTGGTCTTCATCACACAAAATATCAGTGGTACATTCAGTTTTCATGATGAAGAGCGATCCTACTGGGAGAACATCAGTGAACTTCTGAGCTAAAACTGGTAAGCTTTGAGGGTTTTGTTCACTGGTGTTGGCAAGACTCTGGAACACTTCCCTGCAGGTCTAATTATTTTTACTAGACAAACTCCGATTGCAATGAATAGGAAGTTTGGACTGTACCGTGATTTCAATGGACTTTATGCTGTAAGACTGTCATGTCGGAATAATTCATAACGTACCATGAGAAGGGACTGCACTGTGAGAGGAACGTGCTTGCTGGCGTGTCTCATATAAGCAGGGCTATGCTCTAGGAATAGTTCAATATCGTATTTTGACTGTGTATATTGTTTTAATTTGCAGCGTCTTGGCAGTGCAAGCAGTCACATTTGCTAGTGTTTGAAAAGAACAAGGGAAATTAAATATGCAAGAGCATTAGAGTACGATTCAGCATTTGACATAAAACCACAAAATTAAAGCAATCCAGACATACGCCTGCTTCTCTGCCTTTTATTTGCATCAACATGCCCCTCAGCTTCAGCTCTATGGCATTTACCACTTTGAAGGGACAGTTCTATGAGTTTGTGATGATTAAGAGTGATTTAAGAGTGATTTAAGGATGGACCGTGGTGGCAGTATTATGCTTCAAAATTGTTTCTTTTTTTTTTTTTTTTTCCTTTTTTCTTTCAAAATCCTTCCTAACGTCAGAGCCATGGATAGGACTGGCTTTACTCACAGAGCCTGACTTACAGGAGGTCCATGTGTCTGTGGGTGTCAGGGTTAATATGGTAGAGACTGGGAGAGAGCTTATTCCTGGTTCTGACAGTGTTTTTTCTCGGTTAGCCTTAAGCAAGTTATTTCTATTCCTTATGCCTCTCTCTCCCTCCCACTTTCTTTGTTGCAGTGCTTTGAGACCTGGTAGGGGTGTGTAGGAGTGGGATGTTCCCAAAATATTGCCTGCCATTTGGTAACCCATGCAACAGTTAGTATGTTTGTGTCACAAGTACTACTGCCTTTTTATGTATTCCTGGACCTCATCTTTGAAAGGTCTTTTTTTCTTGACCTGCCAAAATGTAGCATAGAAAGGGTTAGGGCTGTTTGTGTTTTTTGGGAGGGGAGACAATATTTTTCTGAGAACTGGTACAGAAAAGAAGTTCTATTTCTGTGCTGTTAACTTTTCATTGAAACCTCCTAAATTTCTGTGTTCACAAAGAAGTTCTGTGTGAAGTTGTTTAGGTCAAAATGTTTTTCACCTCAAAAACTTCTTGAAGAAGATGTTTAACGAGTTCTCCAATAAAGTCTTGTTGGAGCCGGTGCAAGATAAAGGCAAGGTTCAAGAGACTCCGGGACAAAACCACTTCATGTTCCTAATCTGTGTTCTTGGAGGTGGTACACTCCCTCCTCGTAAGTCCTAAAGTGTGTTACAGCAAGCATAGTGTTCTCCTGTTGCACATGCTACGCCCAAGCTGTGGTTCAAGGATGGCATTTGATCCTCAGAGCTGTGTCTCATCTGCTGTTAATGAAGGCAGGAGTATCTAGGAGCTGAGACTTGAGAAAGAAACATAAGGCATCACATTGAAACACTGTGAGCCAAAGCTGATCACATCTTTTTCTGCCTTAAACTCCCTATTTAGAAAATTGGGCAGAATAACCCTCCTTTTCTTGCAGCCTGAGTCTGTCCTGTCTGTTTTGATTGGAGGCTCTTTAGGACTCCTGTTATTCTTGTACAGAGATTGGCATTATGGGGCCACAACAGTTGCAGGGGAGCCCGAGGCATGATGGCAATAAAATATTAAATGATGATAGTAGGGAGATTGTTTGTAAAAGTCAGAATCCTTGGCACAGCTCTTAGACTAGAATTTGATCCAGGCAGTAAAGATGCAACTGTCCATTATAATTTAGATACAGAGCTGGTAGTCCAAGCACTACATATCCCAATTCTGTTGATCAGTGAAAGCTTTGCAAACAGAATAACGAAACACAAGACCCCAGAGGTTTTATCAGGGGAGTACTTTAGAGGAGTAAAAAGTTGCTCTATGCTTTTGTTTCCATGGGCACTCTCCAGTTACTATTATGAATCAGGGATTACTGGCTCAATAATTAATTCATTGATTTACAAATAAAAAGTGTAACACATCAGGGTGCACTTTTTATATGAGAAAATGCTACATTATAGCTTTCAGATTACTTACTTGCTAAATGTACAAAGTTAAAGTAGTTTCACTTTGGTGTGTCAGTCAATAATTCAGTGAGTGGAGGATGTGGGGAGGAGAAAGAAAACTAAAAGAACACTTCCTACTGTCTGATCCTCTGCATATGAGTTGCACTTGCAAAAGCCAAAGGAGAATAGTCTGCTCACAGAGCATCTAACAGGGCTGCTGACAACCAGGATCGTGAGAAAATAGCAACAGGTTGTTTTAATCAATACAGAAGGAGAGTTAATTGATTTTAGGGATAGCAAGGGGTTACTCAGCCAATAATTAGCCATCTTATCAAAGTTATCTGGTAAAACCATGGATTATGCCAGACTCAGAGTCCTGGCTTTTGAGGAGAGTTCAGATCTGGATTTTCCTCTTCCCCAGTGCTCTTTGCTGCTGACATGCTGCCACAGTCGGTGCCCTTTGTTCTTTTTCACAAGCAAAGGGATTCTTTTCTGCTACAGCATCAGATCTGGGAAGAGCCGCCGTGTCAGTGCATGACAGGAGGCAGAGCCAGACCTGTTCAGGAAATCTTTGTGCTAAGTTTCTTTTATGCTAAGTTTCTCTACATTAAAAGGGGGCAGGGGGATTACAAGGTGAGTGTAGGAAGATTATCAAGTAGTTTTACATTTTGCCATCCTCCCCACCTTGCCTGTCCTCCCAAGTCTCCAGTCCTTCAAGAATGCCTAAAGGGCCCTTGTTGTTAAAAGAGATGGTACCCCTTCTCAAGGCAGAAATACTTGGTGGTGCAATTGTTACTGAGATGGTTGGTGAAATAAAGCAAGTGGTAATCCTGTTGCTGTAGTTTGAGGAGTTCTGGAGCACTGTCCTTATTCCTGTGACTAACTAGAGCCTTTTCTGCAAACACTTGACCATCCAGCTCAGAGTGCAAAATAATTTGTGGGATATACTTTCTCTTTAATTTCTGGCCACTGCCATTTCTGACTCATTACTGTGTCTAAACAGGGGACTGTATTTAGAAATAATGTTTTGTCTTTTAAGGTAATGAGCCCATTCCATTCCACTGATGCTCTGAATGAGATTATTCTGTACTCTACCGGGATTACAATTTGTTTGTGCTACAGTATTGTGCAGACCCCTCAGAAAAGGCCAAAACACTTTCAGACTTTGATAAACCCAGATAATGAGAAAGTTCCGTCCCTGTTTAGGGCTGGCTGACCATTTTTGATCAGCTGCTTTTCAGCAAAAAGCATTTTTTGCCAAACTGAATATGTACATGGAAAAACCCACTGAAGAGACAGAAAGATGCTTTGTATTTGCAAGAAAGAAAATGTATTTAATCTTGTTTTACAGCAGGTAATATGATAGGACTAAATGAACCACTATCTTTTAGTACATCTGTGGCAGAGCTAGGCTCTCAATTTTGCTGCTTTAAGCCCTAATTCCGGAGTTTTAAACACAGAATCATCTTGTTCCTTTTTTATGCCTTTAAACTTAGTTGGGCCCTACTATTTCCATGGACCCTATGGTAGTGTAATGGGTAAGAGTGGGACGAACAGTCAAGAGAATGTTTATTGTATCCCTGGCTTTCTTGTTACTCATGAAGATCACTCAAACTTTGTGCCTTGGTTTCTTTAGCTGTAAGATAAAGATAATGCTGCCACTTCAGTTTTGCATTGTTCCAGCGGTACTACGTGCTGTTATTTTGCTTGCTGAACACTCAGGGCCAAGACCTGTGCTTGTTACTTGGCACTGTTAAAATCAATGCATTATTTGCATGTTAATGCATTACATTTGCGGGGTTCATGTCAGTGCCATCGATGAAAGCCTACAGGAGCTCTGGTAAGCTCCTGCCCTAGCACAGTTCTTACGCACTCCTCCTATTGCCTTCAGAGAAGTTCTTCTTTTGTGTAGTGTTTGGCACGTGCTGAAATATCTAGTTGAATTGGAAGGTAAGAACAGTGGATGTGATGCCAATTTTTTGTTGTGTGCCTCGCAATACTCTCTTTGAGGGTTGCACAAGAAATCATGGGCAACTGCATGAAGATACAGGGAAGATGCATTTAGAATGCTAATTTTGTTGTTTATGCTCAGACAACTCAAACTGTTCTCAAGGTATTTCAGTATAAAGCATAAAAGTTTCTAATTAAACTTATAAATCAAAACACATGTACTGAAATATTTACTGTTGCTGGATGCAAAGAGTATTTATGTGATGTGTCAAAGAGCAAAAGGTGCTGTAGAAGCCACAAGTAGTTGCAGATTGTATATTGAGGTACTCATGATGTACAGGGCAGTTGATAAAAATAACCTTGTCCATAGTGATAAGCCTGGTCACAGACATGTATTTATTTTTACATATAACTTTTGTGCATGCATGCGTAAGTGTGTCTTTGCATAATGTAAGGAAGAGAATTCTTTATACCGGGTATCTCTCCTCAATTATTACGTATCCCTCTATTGGAAAAAAAATTGCCATCAAGCTGAAATTCAAAAGTCACCATTCTCAGTCAAAAAAACAGGAAGGAGTAATCAGACTAACTTGGCTCAATGTGTATGTAATCCCCAAGTGCTTTTCTTGATTCAGCTTGAAATATAGGCTGTCACGTTTTGTTATACTGTATTAAAACATTTTCTTGGAGATCAGGCTAGAATCAGTGCACGGACTAAGCGGTACCGTGCACATGGAACATAAACCTGTTACTATTAGTTGCTGTTTTGCATTTGAAAGACAGATGGTACTGCAACAAGGTCTGGCTGAATATCCCTGCGTGTTTCCTTATAGGACTAATTAATGTCCCTGGAGCTAATGCCCAATGCGCCCAGAAGGATCAGACTGGTAATGCGTGTTCATTTAAGTCAGAAGGATGGCATTTGACCTGCTGGTTAGTGGATCCTGTTGCTAGGAGTAAATCTGACCCTCAATAATTAGTGCTGGAGAGCTTCTTTTGGCCTCCAGCTCTGGGATAAAAGGTTAAAGTGCTGTGATGCTTCTCAAAATCCATTAACAAAACAGAGTCTTAAGGAGCCTTTGGACTTCTTGACCTTATCCAATCTCTAACAAACAAATTCTCTAAGCTAATCAATGAAACAGAATAACTTTGAGGTCTTTATATCTACGTACTCTTTAGTGCTTTTAATCCAACACTGTAAGGGGAATGATTTTCTCCTATTATTAACATAAAGGCTGATAACCCTCTGAGCTGTGTTTCGTGCATCTCACTAGGATGCCGTTCGCCCAGACATAATTTTTAAGACTACAGCAATACGCAGTTCTGCTAGTAGGCACTGCTAGACCTGACAAACACATTCAGCCATTTGGAGCCTAAAAGTACTTGACTAGCCCCGGCAGTAGGTGAGATTTTCACATGCACAGCTGTAACTACGAAAACTCTTTATGAACAGCATGCGCCATCTTCCTGTGAATGCATAAGCAAAAGGGACATGAATTATGTGTAAACACTGATAGGCTTGAAGCCCAAGAGAAGGGATGACTAAGTCGTATCTCTGCTATAGATGCAGACATAATGAAAAATCTCAGGTTTCTTGGGGACACACAGAAGATCCCAGTGGTCTTGGCATTACGAGGAGGCCCATCAAACAGCATTAGCAGACTAATTAAGTGTGCAGCTTAAACTTAATTTTCCTGGTAGCATTAAGACGGATTAAACATTATTCATTTTGTGATGTCCTTGGTTCTCAGTTAGTATTTTTCATTCCTCTTCCCACCTTGTCATTTTGTTTCAATCAGTAATATTACTGGTTTTAGTTTTGGAAATGCGCCTGAGCAGGATTTAAAAATATTTCTGAGCAAATTTTCATAACTTACAGCACCTGCATTTCTATTTCTCATAAGACAAGCACTCCTTCTTTTAATGAAATAGCTTAATTATGTAAAGTGTGAACATAGTGGCTAAGCGGAGAAAATTTGCTAATCTGTAAATGAGGAGGAGTATCTGTTTTATAAGGTGAACTTTCTGTATTGCCCTGTTTCTTTTTCTGCCATGTAAACTAGGTAAGGCTGTGTATCGGCACCAGTATGAAACTGGGATACCAAGCATGCTGATTTGTGTTTCTTTGTTTTCTGATACATATGTCCATTTACAGTACAGTCTTACACAGAATGGGAGCTGCAGCCTTGTGCCCTAGATCTTAATACTTCTTTTTATGACCCTCTACAGAAATCTGGAAATAAGT
Organism: Harpia harpyja; assembly: GCF_026419915.1. NCBI lineage: Eukaryota > Metazoa > Chordata > Aves > Accipitriformes > Accipitridae > Harpia > Harpia harpyja. Next base: position 74,367,972 of record NC_068942.1, on the reverse strand, counting down.
GAGACCCAGATGCTTGGGGGTAAGGAGTTAATTTTTCTTGCTTTTTTTTTTCTTTTTCCCTGGGAAGACATCTTTGATTTTTGTAATTATTTAAGTAGTCTTGAAGTGCTAAATCTTGCTCTGCAGGTAGACCCAGATCCTGCAAATAGATGCCCAGACACTGATTGCACATGCAGTGGGAGTTTGACTGACGTGTCTATTAATAGGCTAAATGGGACCTGTTCTTTGGACGTGAATTCTGGCATTCTGCCCCAAGGATTTGGTGGTCTCTTCAGTCTACCAGGAGGTGAAACTCCTGGACATCATACTAAAACTTGCGTGTTCAGTGACAGAAATAGTGGCCTGTAAAGACTTTGACTTCTGGGCACCTGCACACTGATACAAACTTTAATCACATGAACACGTACTGCCTTTCCATCTGAGTCTCTAGGTAGACTAGCAACTACAAAATATCTGAAAGAGAGGAAATTATAGAATGACCTGAAACAAATAGTTGTGATTTATTTCATTTGTGAAATGAATGCTCTGAGAAAGGCTAGGGTACTGGGCTACCTCCAGGTTAAAGAAATAGGCTACCTTTGAATCCCTTTTATGTGTCCTTGAAATCTGACATTAGTCTTTACTGCACCAGGAATGTCCTAGTGTGTCATTCTCTGACATAATGAATATAACCAGCAAAATCTTCTGGAGCATGATACATCCCAGCATATGTGCGAGGAAATTTTTCATTGACTGGTTTTTCGCATGTCTGTTGTTGACTTATTTTTCCAAGTGGTTGCTGATATTATTTTATTTCCAGTATCCCACTGGGCTTATTGGATCTGGAAGGTTGCTTTCCTGCTTCTGCAACTTTTTCATTGCAGTTATCACACTGTAATGCAGAGGGAGTTGCTCAAGAGAAGCATCATCAGTTTCTGTAATTCCTGCTTTTGCATTATTTGCACTGAATTACTATTTCTTAGTGGCAGGACTCAGTAGCGCTTTGTGCTTTCTAGTTGTAGAGGAAGGGACAATTCCTGCTTGAAGAAACACATAGCCTGTTAGCTGAGCTAGGAAAAAGGAACAAACAGAAGTATTTTTCTGCCTAAATGAACAAAATTCATAAAGGCCATGAGAACGAGAGGTGTTTATTAAGAGATGTTTCAGCATGGAGAAGGTGCAGGCTCATGGCTGAGGTCACACAAGAAGGATGGAGTGAATTAGAGGTGGTTATTAAAGGCGTCCTCCTTTGGTTTGCTTACAGCAGCCTCTCTCCAGTCACCCTATTCAGTGCATTCATTTGCTATTTTGCTTTGTAACTTGAGGGACTGTGAACTGGGAAAAGATGAATGTTTGCAAATAGGTGGTGATTGATGCTGGTGTGCAGCTGGACTTGCCCTAGTCATGTGAAGCCTGTGGACTGTTTTTACCTTTAAAACCTTGCTCCTGTGATGACTACGTGAAAACCAAAAACTTTCCTAGTACCCCTTGCCTTTTCATGTTCACAAGTGCTATTCACAAGCCTGAAAGTAGTAAGGTAATATGTCTGATTTCAAAGAGATGGACAACTTAATTGGTGTATAAATTTAGAGCTAATAATGCATACTTTTTTTTGGTAATATATTCTGTATACTTTGTGTGTTAACTGGGTAATTTGTTTCTGCCTTCTACCTCAGGAAGCAGTGGGATCGTGCTATTTATCTTATTTCTTGTGGGACACTTTTGTAAAGCGTATGCTGGGCTGCTGATAGAGTGCATAACAAAACAGTCATTGCAATTTTTACTAATCTGAAGCCATTTTCTTTAAGAAGCACAGAATGCAGAATGTGGCTTGAACAGACAAAGTGCATGTAGTTTGGGACTGGTGCATGAGTTTTCCACACAGAATAGCTAATCAGAGACTGAAGTTAATGGAATAATAATGTGATTGGAACTGTCTGCTTTATTTACTAATATAAGTCATGTTGAAAACAGGATTCTGAGAAGCAGGTTGTCTGCAGGTGAAATTCTCCCTCAGCACTGCTGAAGTATAACCTGTGTACTGGGTATTCTAAGGACTCTGGAGGGAATTAACACCTGAAAACCGACCGGGTGGACCATCAGATGAAGAGGCTTGTGATCCCAACCACACTCCTGTCTACAACAGGAGGGAACAGAGAAGACGTGGGAGCTGCTGTGAGTTTGTGGTTTGAATCCCAATCCTTCCCCCCCAAAACAAAGGGACTACTATGAAACTCATCTTCCCCTCCCCAAGTGCCAAGCATGTTTCTTTGGTTTTGCCTCCTCATGCATAAACATGTACTTGCATATGTTTATATGTAAATAAAACCAAAATGCTTATCAATAGAATACTCACTGCTCTGCCTGCTGAGAGAACAGATTATCTGCTTGACAAGTATGAGTCGTGTCATTTGAAGTACTGCTGGAACATGCTTGCTTCCGTCAACAAGGAGCAAGGTACGAAAGATGTAAAAATTAGAATGAAATGTCAACTTCATGCTTTGCCACAGGGATGACTTTTAGCTTTAAATGGTTTTTGAAGTTATGAAGTAACCAGAGCTTGCTTCCCCCAGTATCCCTTGTTCAGCACAGGACCACAAACTCCTGATGGAGGACAGGTTTGTGCCTGACACAGCTCTGCTTTCCTGCAGTACATTTTCTAACTTGTTGAACAAACAAAAAGTTGTGGTATTACTATTACTATGATTATTATTATTACTACTATTACTTTTTACTTCATTTAATGGATTCCTGGTGTCTTCCTCTGTGCAACACAGCCTATCTGTGTCAGCACTTTAAATTATTAAAGTTGTTTATTATGTATTATGTGTTAAATGCTGACAATGTGATGCGCAAAGGATGTAGGCTGAAAGAGAGGCTTTTACGCAGATGTGATTTATGCTTCTTGCAAGCTGCCTTTGTAAGAATTCTGAGCTTTCATATTTGCAGATCTCAGGTTGGTGGGTTTTGCAGGCTATTCAACTAATTCAGTCCCATCTTTCAAACATCTGTCGCCTCTGAAAAGTTCTCAGTGTAAAGAGGAAACTGTTATTTATAAGAAGAAGCTGTCAAAGATCAGCTATGCCTAACAATCTAAAGCATCGCTTACGTACATCAGCACTAAACTATGCTCATTTGGATAGCATGAATGGCTAATTTTAGCTTAAAATTGGAAGCAATTATGGGTTCAGGAAGAAAAGTAGGGCTGTATGTCATTAGTAATTGATTTCTTTTGTGGAAGAGCTTGAAATGAGCAGTTAAGAAGAAAAACATTGTTAAGTGATGCAACCTGTCGCATGCGATATGCAGATGTTTCCCAGATATGTGTGTATGTATCTCAGGTGGATGGATACTTCTGTTGTCATTCTCCCTCTTCCCTCTGGCTCCCTAAAAACTTCTACTTTTCCCCCTGCATCTTTTCGCTTCTTCCGTGAAATTCTCAAGCCTATGATAGCTCACACTGGGAGCGTTGTGCAACTCATGTACGAAGAGGAGAGTGGCATGTCATGGCATAGGAAACTGTGAGTCCCTTGGTAAGATGTTGTTGCTAGCTTTCAATATTACAAGGTCTTTCTTATAAGTAAAGAATTGTCCCACCTGTGCATCTTATGGTAAACTACAGTAGGCTGGTCCAACAGAACAATGATCTTCTGTACACCGATGAAAAAAAAATTAGAAGCTTGTGTACAACGACAGTAAGGATAGAACTGACTGCAGTAACATACTCCTGCTCCTTCTTTCCTTCTCTGCTTCTTGGAACAGTTTGTGATCTTTCAAGGGTGTGGTCCTTGGCAATCTAGGGAATAGCTACTGGGTCAGGAATCCTGACCTCTCTCAAATGAGTCAGGTTGAAGAAATTGCCTTACACTCCTTTTTCATGGAACCTTCTCTTCTCGTCTGCAAGGAGTCACCAGAATAATCAGACCAGCTGCTGGAACCAAGTTGTCATCCTTTCTGCTGCCAGTGCAGCTGGGAATTTAAGGGCTAGTAAAAGGAGGGAGAGTATTGCCCACAGGGCTGATGTTATAAAGGATCACTTCACTGACCACCAGTTCTAGGAATGCTTTGGGCTAGTAAAATAAAGCACTTTTGCCTCAGTGGAGCCAGCAAGTAGGGAGAGAAATGATGAAATTATTGTTGTGTCTGGAAACCAGAATTTCAAGAGACTCTGTTGGAGAATTTCAAGGCTCTGTTGGATGTCTTTTCTGGGAAGGGTTATGTTTACATGGTCTTTTGCAAACAGATGTGAACTGTGAGTCTGGGTTGATTAGTTTAAACTCAGTGTTGTGCTAATGTGATGACGTGGCTTTTGGATTAGAGTTAGATCATGTCCAGTTGTTTTGGTGTGTGGATGAAGTGAGTGTGTATCTGTGTGCACAAGATCACATAGACCTGCCGGGTGGGATCCAGTTCCTCAAGCATTATGTAATTTGAGGCCATCTGAGATGTGCGAGGGTATCCAAGATGTCCGGCAAGGGGCTGGCAGCAATAACACAGGACCTACATCTGACCCATGCTTGTCTGGAGAGGTAGCTAGCGGCCAGACAGGATTCCCAGGGCATCTCAGAAGGGCTGAACACATTTGTGAACCACATGCCTGCTTTGCTGTCCAGAGGATTGAGGAGCAGACCTGTGACAAGTACCCAATTTTTTATAAGGCTGCCTGGGAAAGATGGCCTGTCCTCCAAGGGGCTAGGCTTAAATAGGATTTGCTGCCCCTTTTTCTAAGAGAATTCCATCTAGAAAATGGCAGGTTTGCATATGGCCAGGAAGTTTAAAGCCAGAGGTGTTCTGTGGAGTTCTAGTTTGCAAAAACAAATACATGCAGGGAAGCTGGCTTAAAAAGAAGAATTTCCAGTGTGCTGAATACTTTTTTATTTGATTTGGGTTCAAAGCTGGCAGGATTGCTAATTTCATGAGCAGCTGAGGGGTGAAAAGCCCCTTACTTCAAATCTTGGAGGATATCTGCCAAGTACATCTGCTTTGGGACTAGCACACCTTGCTAGCCAAGACAGCAGAACTGTAAGGAGTCCAGGGTTCATTCAAGAGTCTTTTGTGGATTAGATCAACATTTGTCAAGACATTTTTTAAAAACAAAAGTTTTCAACTCAGAAAACCATTTTTGATGACCTTGTTTCAGCCAAAAATTTCAAAGAATCTCTGCTTGCAGAGTCTGCGCCACACACGGGAGACATTTGGCATGACTATTTTCTTTCCTTAGGACTCTTTATGGCAAGAAAAATTACACAAAGATTCCATTTATCTCATTTTTGAAATTCATATGTAAGATTTATGTATGTCTCTGACAAATTGTAGGCTGATCTCCAATCACTAATCTTCACTTTCCTACAGACAGAAAAGATCAGTGCAAAATTCTTATGGAAGAAGAAAATACACGTTTGTATTTAGGCACTCAGTAGCTTTCTCTGACTACATTAAAACTGAGTCTTAACATTCAGTTATATCAAACTTATCCAGTTTGGTGTCTTAGTCTTTCATGACCTTCTGGCTAGCTGCATGGTATTTGGTGTATTTCTGTAGTGTATAGCTTCTGACCGTATGGAATCAGGGCAAAATTTAGACCTAGTTAAAAAAAAAATTATTTAAATAAATAATATTTTAAAAAAATTAATATTTTCATATATTAAAAATAATATTGCAAAATACTTAATGTACAGTAAAGTAAAAAATCTAAAAGATAACTTCACTTATTGCTGTTTTTTCCCCTGGAACCTCATGTCTGTGGGGGCCCCACGCCTGAATTGTAGGTGTTTTTTGTTTTCAGCATTGCTGGATTAAAGAAAAAAACTCGAATCCCTTTTATTCTGGTTTCCTAAGGGAATGAGATTTATGATCTTATTCTGCCTGCCTGTCGGTCAGTCTCTTAATAACTTTTGAATCCATTGGCTGGTTTCAGCTACCTTTGACACAGGATAGCCACCTCTCAGATATTACATTCCTACACATTTTATGCAAATCAACAGCTAGGTCAAGGAGAAAGACTTTATTAGAAATCCCTCCAAGGAAATGACAGGGATGCCTGTTAACCCTCCCACAGGGTAGCAGCCACCCAACCAGTCAGCAAGTTCATGTGGACCTAGTTCCAGGTTAGTTGTCACACCTGGGCTGTGACACTGGGGGACTTGGAAATGTTGTGAATCCAGAGTGGATGTGCGAAAGTCTGGGAGTGTGGGAAGGGGAGAGGGTTAGAAACGTGTGGGTTAGAAACACTGGGGAGACTGCATGAATCAGTCCCTGTGATGAAGGGACACTGAGGTAGGTGGGCTTATTGTAGGAGTGTGCCTGAAATGGGGATGTTAAAGCCAAATCAGTAAGGATATTTTGCTCAATATCAATAAGGAACTAGGCTTAGACTAAGGCACAAAGGGGAAGGTGAGATGCATTTACAATTCTGTTTGTGTGTTTTGTGTCCCAGCTACTTGGTAGGTGACAATGAGTAGTTAGACAACTGATTATTGAGTGTTTGATGATGATCTGTCTAATCTTAGCCCAGAGTGAACGTAGTTAACGTCCTGATTTTTCTATTGAATAATATCGTGGCATTGGTTGCATATAGTACTTTCTAACATCTTATTAACTAAACAAAATCACAGAATACTTTTAACAGTAAGTGGTTTGTTCGGCTGCATTAATATAAATTCAAACTGTTTTTACTGTCACTGCATACATATGAACCATCTCTTTCAGAAAACCAGATTTATGGTCTTTGTGAGAAAAATCTTAATAGAAACTCCCATTACCCAGAATACCCCTCTACCTGAGAAAATTTCTAAATTTCAGTAGGTTTTGCAGTAAATAAATGCAGCTCTTGGAATATTTCAGTGTGTTATGGAGCTAACTTGCCAGGTTTTCAAACCCTCTGCAACAATTCAAAGAAATTATTCGATGTTTTGTTTATGTTCTTAGTGCTTCAGGGAAGGAATATTTGCAAGGATTTACTGAAAGAGCGCGCCAAACTGGGTGTCATTTTGGTTTGGAAAATGCTATCATTATGCTCTGTTTGTTTATCTGTTTTGTGGCATGATGTGTTTTGATCAAGAGGAGTCTGTAGGCAGAATAAAATGGAGAATATGAGACAGATCAACCAGCAACTGCTATTTGACATGCTCTGTCCACTGGCCTGGTTTATTAAACTTGGAGTGAAACAACTAAAGCACTAGTGATGAATATGTCTCAGTTTTCCATAAAATGAGCTCCTGGGTTTTGCTGGTAGTGGCTGTTGTTTTTCATATGAAATTGGTAGAGTCTCTCATTAAACAAAAGGCAATTATATGTACTAGCAATAATGATAGAATCATACAAAAAAAAAAAAACCCAACCAAACTCCACAACCAAAAAAATACCCCCTATGAATGTAATTTTAGAAATGCATTATGCAAGGGGTTAATTTGAGAACTGGTTTTTTTCATGTTTTGAAAGCTTTGCTGTAATTTTGTATGAAATTTGAGATCAGTGAGTCTATAATATCTTATGAATAATTTACAACACCAACAGTCTTTCTGTGGAAGAATACTAAATTAATTAAGGCCTGGAGGAATTTCCATGTGTTTAAGCCACATTATATCTTCAAGGTTTTACTGCTTCAAAGTCACTGAGATGAACTCCTGGCTTTTCAGGTGTTAACAGTCCCAGGAAAACAAGATTGGTGCCCTTGCTTTAGCCTAGAAAAACTAAAGGGCTTGAGCATGTGTGTTTTCTGTGAATCTATTAAAATAATAGTACTTTACACTCACTTTGTTCCCTCACTTTTCTGGGATGTTGTATTTAAAGGAACTACCTTACTATCTCCCACACCCACAGGTATTTTGCTGGATTGGATGGCACACTGAAGTCCCTGAGCCAGCTCTTTAGGGTGGCTCATTTCTCTGGGTAAAAGGAGGTGGGGGCCATCTCCTGACAACAGGAACAACCCATAGCTGAGTTTATCCCTGCTCTGAAAAGCACAAAGCTTACTTCTAACCACACCAGCCCATGCAGAAAGGCATTTCTTTGGACCTGTTGGTCAACTTTCAGAGAATCAGTTAGAAACCTCTTATTTTTGCAAGTCCCAAGCCATAAGCATCTCCCACAGCTGATATTGCAGCAGAGGCTGGATATAGTGAAAACGCCAACCTGCCACACACACATTATTTATTTAAACAGGACAAAATAACTGCTTTCCAGCTGCTCTTGATGCCCTTGAGTTGAAATGCAAATATAGAAAAAACCATGTGCCACTATAACCAGCTGACAGCCGTTCCCCTTCCCTGAGAACCAGTCAAGCAGAGCAAAGAGGAAATAAGTCCCTCTCTCCCATGGCTAACCACCCTCAGCATCCTCTCCTTGCTTCCAGCTGCTGACCAACTACCCCGAGCAGGGTAATTTTATTCTCTGTGAGAAACCCTTCAAAGGTCCCTCATTTAGGCTTTCATGTAGTACACCATTTATTGAACAAGCCTAGTACTTAACATATCTCCAGGCCTGGGCTCACAGTTAAGATGTTCTTCTTACACCATTTCTGTGCTATCCCCACTTCAAGGATAATGAACTGGAACGCAGAGAGCAGAGGTTACTTTGCCAAAGGTTCATAAGGACATTGGTGACACATTATGGCACTGAATTTATACAGTCATATCGGTGTGTTCCCTATTTCACACCCATGTCCTGCCCCTCCTATATTTTAAACTGTGTACACATTACTTTGTGCCTATGGTGGGGCAAACTAAACAGTTTTCTGGCTGGGAAAACCTGGGTGTGGAGTCCTGGGCTCCTCTGCCTATGTATGGTATAGAATAGCCCACATGAAAACATACTCCCATCAGCCTGCAGTAACTGTTGCCTTGACCAGTTTCTCTGCACTTTACCTCAGTGTGTTTGGGGTGGGAGGTGAGGACTGGGGTCCACCTTGTCCACCAGGTACAGGTGGTTCAGGCACGGTTCTCTGTGGCTTTGTCCTAAAGTTTCTAGTAGAGCAGAAGCATGGCAAGGCAGTGGATGGAAACGGGATGCTGCAAGGTGCTATGCTGGGCCATCACAGACATGTAGCTTTTGTAGCTGTACAGTGTATATGGGATGAAGAGTTGGATGTGGTAGTGCTGGCAGGACCTGTGTTGTCAAGACTTACAGTAGAGATCTCATGTCATGGGATATTCTTGCTCACATGCTGTAACACACAATGCATCTGTCCCAAGAGTTACAGCCCAATGGCACCTGAAGTGGGAAAAATCCCTAGCAAGGCAGCAGAAGCTCAGCTGCATTCTCTCAGGGAAGCATAGGTCTGAGCTCACTTCAAGACGAGACTTGTCCATTATCCTTCTTGCAAACACATTTTCTTGTGCGGAGGAAGCTATGGGGTTGGTATCTCTGCGAGGGCCCAGCTCCTGCCCATGTGGTTTGGGTGAATTAGGCACCATCCATGTGAGTGGGCTATAGACTCATCCACATCTTAAACTTAGCTCCTTCCAAACACTGGATGGACTGTTTGAACTTGGAGTGCTGCTGCTGCAAAGCCCATGGGCCATGACGGGTGTTGTGCCTAAGCCTTCCCCTAGCTCCACAGTGTAGTTTGGGGAGTCTGGTCCCTCCTCAGCACAGACCTCTGCTTCTTCCTTACAGGCATGTGCTGAGACACTTTGCTGAATCAGGATCTCTCCGGCACCACAACCAATTTGTACATGCATTAAATCAGAAAGGAACCAGGGCAAAGACTCAGGATACAGAAAGCTGCAGTGTCCGATTATACGTGGTCAAATTACTGACTGTGTATGTTCAGGCTACTTGAACAAATTAAAAGTGGGGGGTGGAGGAAAGATAGTCAATGAGGCCTGTATGATTGTAGAAGGTGGGGGGGAAGTCAGGCTAGGGGCCCTCAGCAATACCCAAATTGTCCTGTTTGCCAATATCCAAGGATAATTTACACATCAAAAGGAGAGAGCGGAAATGGACATGAAAAGTGACAGTAGTTGCCAAGTTAAATAAAAGCCCCTCAGTGAACATGAAGAGCAATAAGAGCCGTTTGGAAAGTTGGCTGCAGAAGAAGAGGTTATGTGAGAGCTTATACCCGACCGCCTTCTTGGCCCCTTGGGAACCAATACAGACATGGAATTCACTTGACCCGCAGGGCTGAGCAAAATATGGCCACACATCAGTAAAGCCTGATGCTTAAGTCATAGGAAACAAAAGCAGGACTGTGCCAGATGCCAGACGAGTGGGATCAGGTAGCAGGAACCACAGCCTGACTTCAAAATGCCTGAGTAAATCTGGGCTGCTAAATTTCCACTGGACTGAATCTGAAGAAAATAAAGTGGAAGAAAAATGCTGTTTTTTTCTTTTCTAGTGGGATACTAGCGGATGAATATAGGTTGAGTTTGAATAAGCAAGAGGAAATATTTCTAAGACAGGGTGCTTTTTAAAATATGAGGCTTTGTAGCTTTGGCATTAAAGCAATTTCTATTCTTGTCATGAATCACTGAAGGACAGATACTGTGTTTAGGTGGGATATGAACACCCAAATCTTCCCTTGCCGCTCTGCCCTTGGTTGTACTTTTTTTCCTCATTTACTTGGAGCAAATTCAGAAATAGTCTTGATTTTCCCCATCACATCCCAGTCTCACTTTCTACTGCTGAATAGCTGCTTAAGATACCTTGTCAAACAGTGTTGTCCTGGCTCGACTTTGCTAAGAGATGGTTCGAATGATCTGGGGTTTCCAATGCAAGCACTAGGAGAGCAAAACTAATTGTTGCCCCAAGCAAGAATCTTCTGATGAGAAGCTGATCTCTCTTACACAAGTCCAAACCTGAAATAACTCCACAGACATCAGTGCAATCACTCTAGATGTGCAAGAGAGGTGAATCTGCCCTCAAGTCCTCTGTCTTCTTTCCCGGGGGAGGGCAGCCTGGCTCAGGAGTCAGGGAGGGTGGAAAGTGCCTCCAAGGACTGCTGCCTTTTTATACAATCTGCATCAGCTTCATGATCAAAGGCTAAGAGTGATTGGAATAGGCAGAGTCCTGGGCTTTCCCATTCACACAGCGCAGGCAGGCTTAACCCTGCCCGCTTAACGCCGCGACTTGGGGCTTTGATGTGAGGAGTCACGTGCGTCTCCACCGCTGTGACTCTTTGTTCCAGGCAGTGGTGTGCCTTTGGGGTGATGATGGGGGGAAGCAAAGGGGGCTTAAAACCTCAGACATTTCAGATATATTGGGGCTTGAGTCTTTCCAGAGTACAGGGGGTCTTTGCCCATACCCCAGCACTGGCCTGTCTGCCTCCCCTTGTGAGCCGTTCGACATGATGAATCCTGCAGCTGCCAGGGGCCTCTGCTCTCTAGAGACAAGCCAAATACCTCACAGGGTGGCTCTATCTTTGGCTGCCGTACGGTGGGGATTGGATTACAAGCAGCTTCATGCTGACAAGGCTTTGGAGGAATAATAATATCTTGAATATTATGGAATTTGAGGAATAATAATATTGGGGGGATAATAACACCCTCTAGGGAATGAGGTTGTCTCTCTCTTTCTTACGACCCTGGCACAGAGAGGCTGTAGCTTCTTATATGTAGTGGGAATTAGCAGCTTCTTCAAGGCCTACGTGCCAGTTCCAGTTAAAACGTTCCCAGCATGTGTTCTGGCACTGTAGATGGGATGGGGATCTCCCTGCAAAATAAAACAACTGGGGCTTCCAGATCTGCTAGAAATCGCTCTGCTTCCTCTGCCTGGGAAATGATAGCACTTGGAGTTTTCCCTTGACACCTGTTCTTCCTTTCTCCTTCCAAACACTTAAAGGCCAGGTAGGGTTTTGCTCCATTATATTCTCTTTAAGACCCAGACTCCCATTTGCTGTGCTTGTGCATAGCTCTGTCAGTTCAAAGTTGAGCATGTAATATACCAAAAAGATGGTTTGGGATACTGAACTCTGAATTCAGGATAATGATGCTGAAAATAAATAACCTGATTTGGTTTTCCTTGCTAGAATATAGCCCATTTCTGAAGTAACTGATTTGCATTGTCTTCACAAAGCCTCCTTACTAGCACTAGATTTAATACCTGAGGCTAAAGAAGAAAGGTTAGTTTTAACAGTGAAAGGACATTGCAGCAACATGTCTGGAGGATGTAGGTTTCTAAGGCTTTCTCACAAGACGAGGAAAGTCCCCTGGATGAAAACCCTACCCAGTACAGGAGAAGTATGCATGTGTTTCCACATCGTATTCTGGCTGGCGAGCCCTCCTTGGTTGGGAGAGGTGACCAGTTCACCAGCCCTTGGGTGGTATGAGAGTAGCAATTGCATGTGCACTGTAAGGCACAGGCACACTCCCCTGAGAGGGGTGAGCCCTGGGATGGTGTGGCTACCATCACGTACTGTTACTGATCTGCTGCACGTCCACAGGCTCTTCACCTTTCCTGCCAGCTCCAGATGGGGAGATGCCAGCAATTCAAGAGGGAGAAAAACTAGGCAAAGCATAATACAGCTCTGTCTTGTCTGGCCCTGCAGAGCAGCGGGGGGATTTACCACATAATCTAGAGGGATCAGCAGGCTCAGAGAGCTCCCGAGCCTAGGACTAGTTCAAGGGAATAGCAGGACAGACTAGCAGAGGCACGTCCGAGCTCTCAGCAGCAGTATACAGTGTGTATTGTAGCTTCAGTACTGCCTGCTGGCATCTTCCTCCATCGGCGCCAGCGGCGTCTCTGAAACAGCTGCTTGCCTTCCTTCTCTGACACCCAGCAAGGTGCAGCGATGGCAGCTGTTCCTCACGGAGAGCTGCTGAGGAAGGGCAGCCGGATCCGGAGGGACTTGCTCTGGGAAGGGCAGGCCTTGGGCTGTGCACACGCCAGTCTGCACAGGCAAAGCACCATCTGCTGAGAGGTGACTGATGTAGAGGAGGGAGCAAGGACAAGGATTGCTTCTGAAAGCCAGAGATGCAGACAGACTGGCTTTATTTATTTTTCTTATTTCAGTAGGATTGCTAAGAAAAAAAGAGGCTCTGGTACAAAATCACATCTCTGTCAACTACAGATGTGCACCCCTAATGCATAAGGCAAATGGGGAACAGTGGCCAAACTAATTTGAAAATCCTCTGAGCTGCAGAAAAAGAAAAAAACCCAAAAGTGAGAAATCAAGCCACACTGTCCAGATCTCTTTGTCATGGGGCTCAGAAGAGGGGAGAGAAATCAAATCAAAGTCGGTGGGCTTTTAGCTGCCTTTGGAAGAAGTTTCTGCCTGACATGAAAGCCACAGCCATGGCAGACGCTTAGAGGTGCCTTTCAGATGATTGCATTAGCCATGGCTCCAGGTGTCCAAGGGAGACAGCTGACAATTACACCTTTTGTTTTCTTTTTCATGTTTGACAGCCAGATGCCTTTTTGATCTGCAGTGTGCGCTTGTCTGTGTGCACGCGTGTGCATACGTGTATATTTGTGTATAATCTCAGATCTATCACTCTGGCAGAGTCGAAAATGGCTTATCTGAGCGTTTAAACAAATACGGGGCTGATTTACACACTACAGCATCAAATGGAGGGGTTTCCTTTTGGCACTCGTGATCCCCTGCAGTTTTACAAAACATGTTCTTTCTTGTGGCACTGTGAAATTATAAGGTTGTTGTGCAGATTTTTCTGAAGAAAAGCCAGTCCTGTGTCTGGTTTCCCAAATATTGAAGAGTTATACAGCAAAACTTTTCAGCCGGACTGCGGGGTTTAGCACCTCACAACAAGACCCAGGGTGACTAGATGCACATTGTGCATGATGCCTATCCAGAAAGGAGAGCTAGTTCAGGAGCTGCGGATCTCAGTGATGGAAAAGCAAAAGTCTTAACGGAGTCATAGAGGTGGAGCTCTTTCTGTGGCTCTGGAAGTCGAACAAACCAAGTAATTCCTACTGACTGCATGTTATACACCCAGAGCCAGAAATGTGAAGAAAATGTTTGTGTTAGTTCAGGTATTGAAAATGACCTTACCTGCCAATGAAGAGTTAAAAATCAAAAACCCCAAGCCCCTCTCTTCTCTGTGTGTTTACTACTGGTCACTGCGGGAGACAGAGTATTGGCTTGGAAGGCCTCTTATTGACCTTATTACATTCTTATAAAAAGCAAGTTGTTTTCTGGTTTAGAGCAGAAATTTTCTGCTCAGAGAAAAAATCTTTGCTGGTTATTTCTGGCTCTGGAGCCAACCCCACTGCAGGAGTTCCAAGGCCTCACAGGTAATGGTACGGTCTGCGGGAGACCATTAAGTGGTATTCTGAGAGGTGAAGCGGGCACTTCCAGGCTTGAGTTACGTTAGAGTAGCTTAAAACCATGGTGCTCACCACAGTGTTCACAGCCTGCTTTCAGAATTGCTTGAGAATAAGGCAGCAAAAACATTTGAGCAACCAGTTGTTGTAAACAAGAAAAACTCTGAGTGAAGAGGGGGATTGGACTAATTAGTGTGTGACCTTATGGCTCAAGCCAAGACCAAGACTTGCACAGACTGCAAGATTGTGGACTGTCATTATATGAAAGAAGACTTGTTCCAGCAATTTCTTCTCTTTCCAGGAACTACTGGCTGGGGAATGAAAAGCCTGGGGTGAAAAATTTATTTTCTTCTTGGACTGATATGGGCGGTGAGGGGGGGTGTTGCAAAAAAAAAATTTTTTTTGCTACTGGAGAATTGATGTGTTGGAGGGAAAAAAAGAATATAATTAATGATAAAGTGCTGTCCCTGACAATGGCAGGTAAGTCCTAGATGCCTTAGAGAAATAAGTGGTATGGAGCAATTCTTGTAACAAAATATCTAAGGATACCTGGTTCTATAGAAGAGCCAAAGAGAAAGGCAGGGGCTTGTATTTCATGATGCTCTGAGAGCTGAGCTACCCTCGGAGGAAAGTAAGGCTGGCAGAGCTGTCAGCACTCTCAAAGGACAGCCCAGGGTGCCATATATCCCTACTCACATTCATGAGTCTGCCTCTGCAGCCTCTGCCCATGCAATATGTGAACAGAGTAACGTGGGAGAGAGTTGTGAGTGTAGGATGTATGATCTCTCCAAGGAAAAGCTACCTAATGCTCCTGCCTATCTGTATTGTGATTGCAGTAAGTTCCTCATTTAATATTTATTACATTCAGAATTCATAGGAAATCACTGTAAGTTGTAGTTTTAATGGAAATTGACCCTGTAAACCAATTGATCAAATCTTGGGTCAAGATGACATGACATATGCAAATCATATGCAAACCTCATGTACAGCTGCATGTACAAAGATCACACTCCACCACAACAAACCTCCACTGACTTCAATTAAAGTTTTGCCTAAGTAAGTCAGCTTGAGCTTTGTACATACAGCTCTATGCGGGCTTTGCACATGATTTGCATATGTCATGTAATGTACAATATGGTATTGTGTACTAGCTGTCTCCCCCTAATTAATACATGATAAAAAAACTCTTAGAGAATAATGATTAAGAAAAATTAGTGCATGAGGAAATTGCTCGCAAATGACCACACTGGTGAAATTATAACCCAGTAATATTGCAGTCCCATTTATTTTCTGTTAGGTTTAATCACCACTAATAATTCAGTCGAGGGTAATTAATCTTTGCTGATCAAAGTACAGGAAAGGGCTGAAGTACCGTAGCTGCATCACAATGACATGTAATGCTGATGCTGCACAATTGCCTATTTACAGAGACATGTGAAGATGTCCTCATCGGCATACAGTCAATGAGTGGGAGTTCATTATCACTCAGTAGAGGATAGAGGCTCAAATAATAAGGTGAAGAAGCCCCAAAATACATACATAGGCAGATGCCTGCAACTAGAGTTCAGTTCATTCCCTGAGTTGGAGAGGTATGTATGGGGAAACTGCGGTAGAGACCAGTGAGGAAAAGGACATTAAATATATGTCCTGGTTTCAGCTGGGATAGAGTTGATTTTCTTTCTAGTAGCTGGTACAGTGTTATGTTTTGGGTTCAGTATGAGAAGAATGTTGATAACACACTGATGTTTTCAGTTGTTGCTAAAAGTAATGTTTATACTAACGGAAGGATTTTTCAGCTTCTCATGCCCAGCCAGCAAGAAGGCTGGAGAGGCACAAGAAGTTGGGAGGGGACACAGACAGGACAGCTGACCCAAACTGGCCAAAGAGATGTTCCATACCATGTGATGTCATGCTTAGTCTATAAACTGGGGGGGAGTGGGCCTGGGGGGATTGCTGCTCGGGAACTAACTGGGCATTGGTTGGCGAGTGGTGAGCAATTGCATTGTGCATCACTTGTTTTGTATATTCCAATCCTTTTATTATTATTGTCATTTTATTATTGTTATTATTATCATTATTAGTTTCTTCCTTTCCGTTCTATTAAACTGTTCTTATCTCAACCGACAAGTTTTACTTTTTTTTTCGCAATTCTCTCCCCCATCCCACTGGGTGGAGAGGAGTGAGTGAGCCGCTGCATTGTGCTTAGCTGCCGGCTGGGGTTAAACCACAACAATATTCTTCTTTTTTTTTTGGACTCATTGTATCAGGATGAAGTCCAGCTTATGCTGCATTGAAGAAAAAAAGAAGTTTCATTCCCCAAACCCTCAGATTCCCCAGCAGAAATTCATGTACCCAAGTTCCTTGTACCAGTCAATATCAAGATGGAAGTTTTTTGCCTCCGTGGGACCAGCTGGTATTTTGTTGGAAAGGACACCTTCTCTGGGTGACTTGATGTGGCCCAGATGCCTTAAAGCAGATGCTTGGTGCATCTTCCCTTGAGGGAGGTCGTTGATGAACAGAGGGAGATGGACTATGGGCTAGAGATCCTACAATGAAACCAGCGTGTGGCTGAGAGCTCAAGAAAGTAGGCAAGCAAGCTGTCCATCTTAGTTCTTCCTCTACTGCTTTTTGAGGAACAGTTTCAGATCCTGATTGTGCTGTTGTCCTGGACTAGGCGGAAATCCAGCATGATGATTTCCATCCATATGGCCAGAGAAGGGACAGGGGCATGTTGCCTCCTGAATTAGTTCAGCTAAATAATGGATATATAATATGCTTGAACTTACAAGGCTTGAAGTCAATGCTGTGCTGTATTGAGTTTTGCAGATGACATTTAAAAAATCCCAACACCTAATTTATTTTAATTTATTTAGTCAGGGTTCATTTATTTTAATCTTTCAGCCAAGCCCTTGTTTGGGAACTTTGATCTGAAAGTGGTGTTTATTTTCAAAGTACCAAAACAAAAAATCTTTCCATGTCTGAATATTGTATTTAAAATTCTATTGGTATTGCCTTCTATTGATACTGCCACCAAACATCAGTGGTGCTAAAAAACCACAACACCTATTACTAAAAAGACAGACAGTACTTAAAGCTACAATGGTGCTGAAGTACAGTGAATCGAAACTGGAAATCCATCAGTTCTTTGGCTGCTAAATGATTTCCATGCTGGGCTGGCATTTATCTTCTAGAATAGAGAAGCCTTTCAGAGAACAGCAAATACCTGGCAGGGGGCCAGGGGCCTTGGATAGAAGCACAACAGGGGGAAAGAAGGGCTTCCGGAATTAGAGATGAATACGAAATATTTGTAATGTGCACTTTAAGTTATTAGTTTGATCACAGTAAATGTTTGTCACTTACTTTTCTTGGTTGCAAATGTAGTGTTGTATTATTTGTCTGGTTTTGCTTTCTTCTGTAATTAGTTTCACCACTGAGTGGTAGGACTGGTACATATCGCACTTGTTGTCCTCTTCTTCATCTTTAAAAGGATACTTTGTTTGGTTCAAAACAGATAAAATGGCAACTTACTAGTTTTTGCAAAAATAGACTGCTCCCTCCTAATCCGCTGGCTCTCTCTCCATATGTAGCTTTAATTAGACATGAGGATTTAAGCCTTTACATTCTTAGGCATGTAACAGTCAAACTAATAATTAAGAGGATATATTTAGATGGTTAAAAAAACCCACTGCACTTCTAAGAGTACATCTTGATGTTTAAAAGCGCCGAAGGGTTTCAACGCTCCTCACAGTATCACGAGCTGTAAATTTGCTCTTCTTATTGTCAAAGGAAAATACCCCAATTGTAGAACATAAACAGACTCTCAAGTCTCAAATATTAAGAGGTTTTTAACCTTCTTGTGCTACTCTGTTAGAAAGACAAGGTACAGTTTCATTGATTAAGGTCACACCAGCTGAAATTCTGGAATTTGTCTGGGATTTATCTTATGAAGATGAAGAATTAATGATAATATAGTGTCATAATCTTGGCTAATTTTAGGGACTGAAACAAGAATTTACTTGAAAACTAACAGTCGAGACATGTGAAGGCATCCTTCTGCATTACGTAGCCCTGTTTAAGCCTCAGCTGGGATATCATGTCCACATTTGGACACTGCACTCAATGAAAAATGTAGGTCAACAGAAGGAAGGTAGTTCAGAAAACTGAAAATATGGATCTGAAAAAAGTTGGGGATGTTTAGTCCAGAGAAGAGCAGACTGGTGCATAATCTGGTGATCTTCAGATGTGTAACAAGCTGCTGCGGAGCAGAATAGGCAGTCTGTTCTCCATAATGGACAGAAAAAGAAGTAATGGGCTTAAAGTTTAGAAAGGGAAATTTCATTAAGGCATTAGGAAAAACTTCCTGATGTAAAGGTAGTTAAGGACTGGGTGAGATTGTCTGCATTAGCTGTGGAGGCACACTGAAGTTTTCCCATAGCAGGATAAAGCAGTATCTGTTAAAAATGGTTTAGATTGATGTCCTCATCAACATGAATGGTTCTTGAAATTGCTTTCACCCCCATTTTCTATGATTTTCACTAATCATGCTCTCTTCTTGCAGGTGATCATGCTTTACGTCTTGGACATTGGGGAAATAGCATTA
Organism: Harpia harpyja; assembly: GCF_026419915.1. Lineage (NCBI taxonomy): Eukaryota > Metazoa > Chordata > Aves > Accipitriformes > Accipitridae > Harpia > Harpia harpyja. The sequence continues at coordinate 74,349,176 of NC_068942.1, read as the reverse complement.
CTGGTCTTACATGTCTTTTGGAGTTCAGCATAGATTTGGAGTTAAACATATCAGAGCTGATCAGAATATGTATTTTCTGTTTATCATAGAATCATAGAATAGTTTGGGTTAGAAGAGACCTTTAAAGATCATCTAGTCCAACACCCCTTCAATAAGCAGGGACACCTTCAACTAGATCAAGTTGTTCAGAGCTGCGTCCAACCTGACCTTGAATGTTTCCAGGGATGGGGCATCTACCACCTCTCTGGGCAACCTGTTCCAGTGTTTCACCATCCTCATCGTAAAAATTTCTTCCTAATATCTAATCTAAATCTACTCTCTTTTAGTTTAAAACCATTACCCCTTGTCCTATCGCAACAGGCTCTACTAAAAAGTCTGTCCCCATCTTTCTAATAAGTCCCCTTTAAGTATTGAAATGCCACAATAAGGTCTCCCCAGAGCCTTCTCTTCTCCAGGCTGAACAATCCTAACTCTCTCAGCCTGTCCTCATAGGAGAGGTGTTCCATCCCTCTGGTCATTTTTTGGCCCACCTCTGGACCCACTCCATGTCTTTCCTGTGCTGAAGACTCCAGAGCTGAATGCAGTATTCCAGGTGCAGTCTCACCAGAGCAGAGTAGAGGGGCAGAATCACCTCCCTCAACCTGCTGGCCACGCTTCTTTTGATGCAGCCCAGGATATGGTTGGCTTTCTGGGCTGCAAGGGCACATTGTTGGCTCATGTCCAGCTTTTCATCCACCAGTACCCCCAAGTCTTTCTCTGCAGGGCCACTCTCAATCTATTCATCCCCCAGCCTGTATTGATATGGGGGATTGCCCCAACCCAGGTGCAGGACCTTGCACTTGGCCTTTTTGATTCTCCTGAAGTTCACATGGGCCCACTTCTTGAGCTTGTCCAGTTCCCTCTGAATGGCATCCTGTCCCTCAGGCGTGTTGACCACACCACTCAGCTTGGTGTCATCTGCAAACTTGCTGAGGGTGCACTCAATTCCACTGCCTATGTTACTGATGAAGATGATATTAAACAGTACTGGTCCCAATATGGACCCCTGAGGGACACAACTTGTCACTGATCTCCATCTGGACGTTGAGCTGTTGACCACTACTTTCTGGATGCAACCATCCAACCAATTCCTTTTCCACAAAACAGTCTACCCAACAAATGCATATCTCTCCAACTTAGAGAGAAGGATGTTGTGGGGGACCATGTCAAAGGCCTTGCAGAAGTCCAGCTAGATGACACCCATAGCTCTTCCCTTGTCCACTGATGTAGTCACTCCATCACAGAAGGCCACTAGGTTGGTCATGCAAGACTTGCCCTTGGCAAAGCCATGCTGGCTGTCTTGAATAACCTCCCTGTTCTCCATTTGCCTTAGCATAGCTTCTAGGAGGTTCTGTTCTCTGATCTTCCCAGGCACAGAGGTGAGGCTGACAGGTCGGTAGTTCCCAGGGTCGTCCTTTCTATCCTTTTTAAAAATAAGTGCAATGTTTTTTCCAGTCATCAGGGACTTCACCTGACTGCCATGACTTTTCAAATATCATGGAGAGTGGCTTGGCAACTACATCAGCCAATTCCCTCAGGACTCTGGGATGCATCTCGTCAGGTCCCATATGTTCAGATAACTTAGGTGGTCATGAACCTGATCTTCTCTTACAGTGGGAGGGACTTTGCTTCCCCAGTCCTTGCCTTGAGGTCCATTCCCTTGAGACGTGTGGGAAGAGAGATTGGCACTGTATCTGTTATCTATGTATCTGTTTATCTATCATGATGAAAATGTAAACGAAGATGAAAACATTTTTTTCTTTAAAGATTGCCATGGGATACTACTGACTATTGAAAACCTTAAGATTTTTTTTTCTGAAAATCAAAGTGCCCCATGGGAAAACAAAATCAAAATACCTCATTTGGAGTTCAGCCAACCCAAGTGAAAATCTTGTACTTTGGCAACTCAGTGGAGAAAGCCTGCTTGCACAGGGGCTTATGGGAGTTATAGCTTTGTCTCCCAGGCCATGCCATGACCTCTGTTCTTCTGCCTTCTCAATGTCTCATTGCATTGCCTCGATGGGAGGCTGCAAGGCCTCCAGGAGGATACAGTGCAGCCTGGTTTACAGACAGCTTTGAGGAACCGAGAAAACCACACTACAGTTCCCATGGGCACAACAGTGTCTTGAGATGGACTATTTGTGTTTCTGAACTACAAAATATTTCACTTTGAAATGTCAGAATATATTGAAAGTTACTCTTTTCAGTCAAAATCTGCCTCTCTATTGTTTTTTAGGTGATTATTTTGGAGCGTTTCTTTCTCTGACAAAACCCAATGTTTTCAATTGAGAAGAGTAATTTTTCATACTAGAAAATGCATGAAAAGAGAACGTTCCACAGAAAATTAAACTTTCAGTGAAAACAAGCAACCAACCAACCCTTTCTTGCCCCTTTGCTGACTCTTCTTCCACCCGCACACAGGGAATTCCTAAAATTGAAAGTCTTTTTATGGTGCCTGCTGCAGAATGAAGTGTTAGGTTGTAGCTAGGAGCTGCAACAGCATTTACCCCTCCATCGGACCACCCTAGGGAGACATGTTCCAAACTGGTGAGTGAATAGTGGTAATGGGAATGATCTCTGGTTTGTGATCCCAGTTACTATGGGGAAGGACAGGGAAAAGAACTTTCCCAAATGACAGTTCCCTTGCAAACCTATGTGAAAGCGAGTTATTTATTATCTGAATTGTTCTGTCAGGTGAGTCGGGTTCATCTCCTTCAGGGGATGCCTTCTCCGTGGTAATTCTGTCCCTTATTTCTTGCAGCTCCTCTGGTCTGTCAGGAGCCTAAGGCCAGGGTTCCCAAAGGAGGCTTGCTCCTTGGGCTTCATTCATGGCTGTATTTCTTTTGCACCAATTAACTTTAGCCCCAACTCTTTGCTCTCTCTGAGACTTCAATCTACTCTGTTCCTCTTGCTCAAATGACTCCAAAGTGCTTTGAAACGCTAGCTTAGAGGGCTTCCTTCCCTGCACTGCTAGTAGTCCAGATTAACTGCACCACAGGACACCCTGACACCCACTCCCCATCTTCCATGTCAAGAAAGATAAAATGGCTCAAAGCTGTGCAAGAAATGTCTTCCTCCTTCTCCCATGCTAGTATTTCTCTTGGCTGTTTTCAAACCCTTTACAACTGTTACATAGGAACTATGTGCAGGGCCAGAGTGCCAGCCCCTGGGTTTGCATTGCAATAAAGCCCTGCAATATTAATGTAGCAGCTAGAGCATAACTGAAACCCTTAAACTGCAGTTTCCTTTGTATGGGGTCAGGCAATTAGCAGGGTCTGCTATTTGATTACTAGTAAATGTAAAGCAGTATGGAAACCAGCTATCTGTGCCTGAGTAGTTTCACGGGGAAGACAAGTGGTGTTAGAATAAAAAAAAAACCTGGCTGAGCTGACAACCTGTCCCAGAGCCCTGGGGTGACCTGGGTCCCAGCCCTGTCTCTTCCAGAGACCTGGTGTGGGACATTCAGTTCTTCCAAAACTTTCTTCTCTCCTGGCTGTAACGTTAGCTTTTTTGTCTCACTCGCCCATAAGCTGCTTGAGGCAACAGGCAAATCCACAGTTAACTGTGGTGAGCCAAACCCTCACCCATCGCAAACAAGTTGCAAGTTAATGACAAATGCCAGCTCCAGGCTGAGCCTGGTGTTCTGAGTAGAGTTAAACCAGCTCTGTGTTTTATGGGCACACGTGGGCTGCGCCTGGCTCCATGAGAGCTACTTGAAAAATTAGCGCACAACAGGCTGCTCTGTAGCAACCTAGTCAGGCTTGGGAGGTGAGACCAGCCGGCCCAGCCTGCTGGGAAATTTCAGTGTGTAGCACTCTCAGGCATGAATCAGTCTGTTGTTCTGCGTTGCAGTTCTGGGGAAGATCTGTCATGTCAGAACCTGCAGGGTGGTGACATCCTTGTAATTCCTCTTGAAAAATCAAAAGAAGTGCAAGTCAAGGGCTTTAACTGAGCTTCATACTGTTGTGCTGTATATAGGTACAACTTAAAGTCAAGCAATTGAGTAAAAGAATGAATTAAACCCAGTAAAGGACAAAATAAAGGTAGTTGCATGTTAGATACAAGGAGGAACATTTTCACAGCTGTAAGCCTTCATCAACCAGGGAGCCTGCAGGTATCTCCATGTTGAGTTCAGTTGTACCTGAGTGTCTACCTCCTTTTTCTCCAGTCCCTCCTCCTCTCTCTGCTCCTCAGCTCTGGTATCAGCACTACACTCTGACACCAGAACTCAGAAAGAGAAGGGAGAAGGGATACAGGAAATCTGTCTCCTTCCTTCTTGCATATTACAAAGCACTGTACGCATATTCTGGCTGCCAGCTTTTCTAGGAATGAGTCCTCTGCAAAAAAGGGAGCCAGGGGTCTGTAGTGCCCCTTGCCCTGGATGGGACCCTGCACTCCGCTGTTTCTGTACAACACAGGCAGATTTCCAAACTAGGAATGGGGAGCTGCTTGGGTGAAAAGTTTCTCAATGACAGTGACTGGTCTTAGTGACATACAGTCCTGCCATTCTTGTGCTTTTTGTCACTCAGACCAGGTACGTTTGTCACCAGAAGTGAAATCCTTTACTTGCTACAGCTGATCTTAATTGCTGCTGAGATCAAACTTCAATGACTGTAAATCAGCTGCTCTCCATACCTCCAAACAGAATTTTAACTACATGTGGGATATTAATTATAGGTTGTATTTTTCAGACCTATACTTCTGCATTACTTGTTGCTTTAGGAGCTAAAAAAAGGCCACAAGAGTCAATGGCTCTACAGTGGCTTTTAGCCTCTCAGGACAAATCCCAGAGCTGACATCATCTGCAATTATGGTGCACAGATCCAACCACTCTGACATAAGGTGGTAAATTATTCATGATTTGGCAGCCACCATAAATGGAGAGTGTGCTTTAAGAAACCTCAGAATTGCAAGACTGGTTTGTCACCACAGTCCTATTAGGCCAGTGGCCTATCTCTAAAAACAATACTTTGGATGATGGTGATAGAGCCTTAGGGTAGATGTATGTGGGATAAGTTATTTCCCCTTGATTTCATGTGAGTTTCTTGGCTAATATCTACAGGCAGAAGGATTAAAATCCTTCCCAGATGAGGCCATGTGGCTTCTGCCCCAAAGACTTTGCAGTTTAAACTGAACCAAAGCTAAGTGCAGGTTGAACACGCAATTGCAGCAGATTTGGTGGGTCAGTGCAGGGTGGGAGGAGGGTGAACTAATAACCTTGGACAGACAAACTTCCCGTCTTGTTCTAACAAACTTGTGCTTACTTCTGTACTGGCCAAAGATGAGGGACAGAGACCTGGACACATTGAACTGAGGGGAACAATAACCATGATAGAAACAGGTGGGAACTGTAATTGATACTTGCAATATTTTGAGTTTTAAGGAGCTGAGGTGAATGATACAAATATACATCATTCCAGCTAGGGCTATATTAAGGGTTTGGAGAAAAAGGGCAATCCTTTCCGCACATATTGATCTGTTATATGAGAGTCCTAGCATGGGTTGGAAAGTTAAAGCTGCTATAAACAACCAGTGTGACTCTTGTAGGTGATTCTGCATCATATCACAGAGAATTCAGATTAGACTGAGACCATCAGGGGGGACAGAAGGGGAGGAAATATTCTTTCTCATCAATGTTTTGCCCCTATGGAGACCATGGCCAAGCAGAGACTCACCCAAAGGTGACAGTGCCATCATCCTGGCTGGTTGTCAGGACATGAGAATGGGTGGAGAGGAAACCCAGTACTGCAGCCTTCTGTGGCTTTTGTAGGTCCTGCTTTCTTCCAGGAGAGACACCAGCAGTTTGTGCCTCACTATAGCACATCCCCAGTGTGGGCCAGAAACAACTGTTTGATCCTAAAAGGCACTTCCTGATGTGTGATAAAATGTATTTCCTTCTTGCTGTTTGTCCTGATTCTTATACAACTTTACCATACACCATCATCATCACTGTAATGAAAACACATTTATTAATCTAGGAACCCTGGGGAAAACCGACCAGGCTATTGTTTCCTTTGTGAGAGGTATATCTTGTTACTCAGAGAAAATCCCTTTTCATCAACTACCCTATTGATTTACTCTGTTCACTGAAGGTATTTTTTACTCATAATCAGTCACATTATCTAGATGTAAAGTAGACACTGGAATAAATTTTTCACAAAATGTTGAAACTGCAAATGACCATATACTTCTGGATTTTCACACCCAGTAGGGACCATTATGTTCTTTAGCCTGACCTCTGGTATAGCTGAGGCCATAGAATATGACCAAGTAACTTATTTATAAGGCATTAAAGGAAACGTGGTTTTGTAAATTGCATTTTAACTAGTCATTGCTCAGGGAATGTGTGTTTGTTAGATTGCTTTTAGGTGTGCTGAAAATTTAGTTTCTTTCCCTTCTCATTTCCAATTTCATTCTTTGCATTTCCTCCAGGCCCATCTACCTGGCTGTGCTGGTAACTCTGGATAGTGCCAGAGACCCCAGCAGCCTTTTGCAGTGCTGATGCAATGGTGTGTGCTTGGGCATCTGTTTGGAGTGTACCCAGCTTCTCGTGAGAAGCTGGGGGACAGAGAGAGGAATTGTGTGGTCAAGAATTAAATGTCCTTTCCTGAACTGAATACTGACAAAAGGGTATATTGCCCATCTGTAATTATTTCTTCCTGCTAGTGGAGATGATGAAATGTGTGGTAGTTGTCCAGGTAAAAAAATAATTTGATTTTTCAGAGCCAGTGTAGAGTCCTGTTCCTAATCCAAGGGGAGATAATGGAGGATCTGTTAGAGTGTCTGCAAGACATCATCCAGGCAGGGATAAGCATGTTCTGCCCACACTCCTTGTCACTGAAGCCATGTGAACATAGTGCTGAGCTGCAACTAATAAGCTTCAGTGAGAGACAAGATGATACATCAGTGCAGGCCAAATGTGCTAGTGTTGTCCATATAGCATCCCTTGGCTCCAAGCAGAGATATAGTCTGCTTGCACACTGCTGTGTATTGCATCGCCAAAAATTCCTCTTTAAACTGGAATGTCCTTTTTCCATCTGTGATCTGCCTGGCTAATTGCATGTATTAGGATATTGCACGATGACTGGGGACAATGGGGGAACCCCTGGAGAAAGAGAATAGTGCTTGAGAAGACCTGACAGATTTTCATTAATGAGCCCTGGCACTTCTGGGGAAACTCTTTCCAATAGAAAAGAAATGAAAAGAAGGTAAAAGTGACTGATTTTAGAAGTTGGAGGAGTAAAATCTGACAAGGTAAGGTTTAAGGTACTGTTTGGCACCTTAAAATGACTGTTGTAGCTATACTTGAAATGTGATATGTAGGCTGACTTCAAAGGGAAATGGTGTTATAGTCAATATCTTCTGAAATGTTAAGAGGAGTGTCCATCAAAAGATAGATATTGGCCTCAGAGAATGATGTTTATGTATATTAAAATACATCTGGGTGATAAATTTAATGCACAATGTTTTAATGAATGGTAAATAAAGGTCAAACACTAATGCTCCTTCCTATTAAACAAGTAACCCATGTAAATAAGTTGCACCAGCAACAGCTGAAAATAGAGCCCTTTGCAGACAGGTCCTTTGAATTTTTGCAACTTCACATGAAAAGCGGTACAAAGAGTGGTAAGTACATTGCCACCTAGCAGCTGTCCAGGCAAAACAAAACATAGCAGCACTACTAGCTACAATCTGGCAAATCCAAGTCCCTCTGCAAAACAAAATCCCAATGAAACACTAAACTGCAGGAAGTCAATAATTTTATCCAATTAGGCAGGATAAGTGGGCTGGTGCCAATCTGGTATCTCACACTTGAGTGGGATAGACACAACTGCAGTGGGATGCTGGTGACAATTTTTCCTCCAAGCAGTCTGGGATGAACATAAATCTGCTTATAAGCAAGACATTTCCAGGGAGGTTGGTAGTTCCTTACCCTGCAATTTGAAATAACAGTTTTTGAATTTTTTGGCATCTACTCACAACTGAGTCGGTGTGATTACTCAAAGGTGGAAAACTTGGAGATGAAGCAGCCAGATTCCTCTCCTCCTTCTGGAGCCATAAATCAGCATTAGCATGTTGCTGGCCTGAAGCCTGTGTTCTGCCCCCACCTTCTGCACCCGTGGATGTAGGAGCATCACATCCACAGATCCCATACCAGAGTAATTCTCCTCCTTGTCACCCCTTTGCCTTTCTAGTCCCAGGATGCTGCCAGAATATGGCCAGTGAAGGACACCTACTCTCTGCAGTTTACAGCCTGTCTCGGAGAGCAGAAACATGTTCAGTGCTGAACACTGCAGAAAGGGAACACATTTTGTGAGTGTGCTGGTGAGCAGGGACACTCCATCTGACCTAGGACTAGAGGGAGCCACCGCTGCATGCCTAGGGATTATTCCGGTAGTGTTTGCACATGTATGGGTTATTTTGCCTTAAAAAAGCCCAACAACCAAAAAACCCACTCAGAATTCTAAAAGTAGGAGACCAAATTTGATGTTTAAGCCTGTAGATATTACTGCTAGATTTATAGCTACTCAGTGCCATGGAGTGTCAGCCATGGAGGAAGAGCCAGTGCCTGCAGCAAAAATCTGTTTGGAGGAAGCTGTAGTGATACCTATCACTGTTAAAGGATCTGATTTATAGGAGAGGGCCACAAGCTTTTCTGGAGGGAATTGTGCGATAGAGCAGACAGCATGGAGAAGACGTGGGGGATCTAGCAATACTTAGGAGTGCATCTTGAAAGACAGAAATAGCAACACCTATCAGCAACAGCTACCAGCAACAGGTAATTAGCAAATTGTCCAATTTGTAAGCCCCCCACCACTTTTTCCCCTTGCCCCTTTATACTCTGGAGGCCTGGTGTGTCTGAGAGCCAGCACATAGTCCACTGTCCCTTGTGATGGACACTGGAGTGAGCTTTAATGAGAACTGGAGTGGTGATTATGGCAGAAACATGCGCTGCCAAAGTGACATTTGCTCCTCAGCTTTGCTTATGGTAAGAGGGATGCCTGCATCAGTTTACATCCTTGAATATTTTAAGCCTGACATTCACACTCTGTGTTTTACTACCTGCAGGTTTGGCATCCTTAATGTACTTTGAAAAAGACACACCACTGCACAGAAATGTCTGCAACAAATGTTGTGTATTAGGCATATATATATGACAGAAAAATATGTATCCAATTAATAGCTCTGTTACATACACACACATGTGCCAGCAACACCTTTAAAGGTTTCAGCATTTGTTTTTGGTTCTTAAAATTCAGTGATGTTCATGCTTCAAAAACTGGAAGGATAACATGAATACATAAGGTGCCTTAGGGCAATGAAAGTTAGTTCTTAGAGGTGTTTGTGACACATGATTTAAAATAGGATGATTAGCTCTTGTTACTCCAGATTGTTTCTGTTGGCCATGGATATAGTAAATCCATTCCTAGTCTGGTGGCTACTCCTTCTCCTTCACTTCTAAGAAATCCAATATTTGTTTTAAAAATGTACATGTAATTAAAGGACACGTAATTCAGCAGAAAGTCTTTCAAATGCATAACTGATTATCTACTTCCTGTAATTGCTGGTTCATATATTGAAACTTAGATTGAGTTGGCAGACAATAAAAGATTATTTTTTAATTAGATATACTCATCCCTATCATTTGGGAATAGGGGATATTTTCCACCACTGCTATTCTTCCTATCCAGGAACACACGCTAATCTCTTGCTTGATATCAATGTCATTTTTTCCCAAATGAGAAATAAACAGAAGCCTGCCTCTCTTGCAGAAACAGCATGGCTAGGCAGTGTTTGTCATTTTAGTTTGATAGGATGCTGGTAGCAGGATGTATATGTATGCATTATATGACATACAGCAAGACTATGTACCAGGGCCAGTTTAAAGTCTTGAGATTCACTTGCAATCCCCAGGGCTTTTTTACATTCATTCTTCATTAGAAATTCTGCTTTTATATCAGAAGTTTGTAAACACAAAATTACAACCCCAAACTATTCTTTTATGGGGTCCCAAACTCATTTTTTCTTTTTCTTGTGACAAACAAAGCAATTGTTAGCTGTCTTAAAAGGCATCTCATGTAACCTCTTGCCCTGCAAACTCAGTCTAAAATGACAACATCTCTGGAGAGATTCTTTGCTTGATAAACTGAGTTGCAGCCTGGTTTAACATACACTATCATGGGCACCAGAGTGTTTGGAGCTCTCTGGTAATAGTGTGGTTGCAAAATAGGGTGGGTGTCTAGCTGGTGACTTGGGAGCAGGTCGCATCCAAAGCATGGGCTCCCATTTTATAATTCTTTTCTCATGTGGGGACAACATTTCAAAGGCATCGATAGGGTCCCCACACCTATCCTACTCAGCCTGCCCTGTGCCATCCACAGCTGCATTGCTGTCATGTGGTGACCAGAACAACCGATTTCACGGCCAAGTAATGGTTCTGTGTATATTTTTAGCTGCCCTTTTAATGTAGTTCAGCCACTAGAAAAGGAGGTGGTGGAAGCACTGGCCACCCTTCCCAAGTCCTCTGAAGAGACTAGTATGAATCCATGTGTGCTAGCACAACCGGTCCTGGGTTCACATTTCTAGTTAGAGAAGGAAGTTTTGTGATTTGGGGCACATGGCAAAGCTGTCCCTCTAACTGAAACTATGCTGAATTTTGCTTGCCCCAGATTTTTGCTTAGCCTTCTTCTTTCCACACCTGCAGTGTCCTCTGCTTCCTTCTCCAGACTCTACCCTGTCGCAGCTCTGCCGGTGTAACTCCTATTTATGCCATCCGTGATCATTTTCCTCTTGACTGCTGTAAATCTCCTTCTATTGCTTTTTTTTTTCCTGTGGGCCTCTCTCTAAACAAAAGGGTTGTGATTCTTCTCTCCCTCCCACTGGCTTTAACCTGTTGTAGTTTGCCCTGTCATTATTCATGATTTAAACGAGGCTAAGCGAGGGAAGAATAGTGCACTGAGATTTTCATTATGCCAAAGCCACGCTATTCTCTGCACGCAGGCTATGGTATTATATCACCCTGTCCCTTCACCACTTTCAAAGGCTTCCTTTCCTCCCGGTCAAGTTCAATAGTATGCTAAGGACTTTCAGAGCTTGTTTTTGAACTTGCCTGACCCTGCTTCTCTGATCTCATATCCACTCCCACACACATTTATTTGGCTTTTCTAATCTGGCTATCTCCTGTGGCTGCCCAGCTCTGAGCATCTGGGTGTTCATTGTTATTTATGCTTCCCATTTGTCTGACGCTTCGAGCCTCTGAGTCATTTTCCCTCTCTCAGTCTCACCTTTGTGGCTTTTCTCACCCTCCCAGCTGGCGAGCCGGCCATGCCTCCACCCTCCCTTTCCACCTCCTCCAGATGATGCTGGCTGAGACCGCGGGCTGCACTGTGATGCCTCGCTGCAGGGCTCCTGGTTGGGCTGAGCTGACTCCTCTTTCCCTCACGATTTCACAAGATCTGGTGGCTTTTCTGACTTGCACCAACTGTCCAGAGACCCCTTGCTCTGCTGGGGTGAGTGAGCACAGCCATCGGGGCATGACGCCCTTCCCTCCGTGCCTTCCCCCAAGATGGCTGCCGCGCTGTCCTGTCATACACTTCGCAACAAGACTCCTCACTCCAGCACCCTCTGTCCAGGGCTGCTTTCCACCTCCTTTCTGCCCCAAAGGGGACACGCTGAGCAGGGTGTCTGAGGAGGGGGACGGGGTGTCCCCCAAAGGCACGTGAGGCTGTCTCCTGCTGGGCACACCAGGATCACAGGGGTGTCTCTGACTGCAGGCCCAAGGTGTGGTTTAGCTAATGGTGGCAGCACACAGGTATTCCCAGTCTGGTTAGCACCCAAGCACCTTTCTGTGATTAAACGGTGCTAATAAAGCAAGCTTTGTCATAGCTGGTTTTTTCAGGCTGCATTTTAATGCCATTGACTCAGGATTTGTGCTCCTGTAACAGGATCCTCACGTGTGCAGGCGTAGGCTGCTTGTTCCTTTCCTTCAGTAATTGCTCAGCTGCCCTTTATGTGGAGAAGAGAAAGTGAGAGGTGGTGAGCAGCTAAGTAACCTCTAGCTGCTACTGCATCTTCAGGAGGCCTTTCCGTCTGGCAGGTGTAACCTTTGGAGAAGACATATGCTATCATCACTCTTCCTCTCCACCCACCGAGCTACAGCTGAGGTGATATGTGATCAGATGATTCAGAGAAGAACCTCAGGGCAGGACTGCCTGAAATATCCAGGTATCAAATATACTGATCATCTCTATGTAACTTCCTTTCGATTAGGGGACATATTATAATAACATGTGGGTGTCCTGCTTCCCACCCGGAGCAGCAATTTGCATGTGTATATGTAACTCTTGAGAGGTGTGTGCAACTCCTCAGTGCTGCAGCAGATTCTGTGCAACTTTTTGCCTCCACAGTAGGTCAGCAATGCCTTTTGGCTCGGTGTGGTACTCATGCATTTGAGATTACCTAGACAAAAAGGAAGAAAAGACTTACATTTCTGTATAAGTGACAGCATCACTGCTAGAAATTTTTTTAGGGATCTGCCACCCTCCCAAAAGGTTGGATTGCACTGACTCCAGAGAAGCTGTGCCTTCTTCTGAGCTTTGACAGCTTTTGTGAGGCTGACCGGTCAGTGGACACCATGCTCTGACCACACATCCCTCACCCAGCATGCGCTTTGCAACATGTTTGTGAGAGAGCTGTCACAAGAGGTGACCAGCGAATTTGACCATAGGGGAAACTGTGTCAGGTCTTCTATACCCCTTTATGCAGAGAAGATCAACCCTGGGACACCTGTGACACCCACCCCAGTTGTCTTGCATGGGAGTTAGTATGGCTGGGAAGGAACAGGAGTGTGTTCCTGAAATTTCAAGGCACTTTTCTGGAGCTGCCAAGTTGTTCCCATGAAATCAGTTTATCACAAATGCCCCAGCCTTTCTGGCTGTTGAGACTGAGCTCTCTTCTCCTGACTGTTTCATTAGAGGGTTCAGTCCCTTTCTTGAGGGCTGGAGAGGTCCTGGTTCCCTTCCAGTGGTATACTTTAACTGTTGTTCTGCTCACAACATATCAGGCAGCGTTGGTAAGATCCTTCTTATCCTGTGAAAGTGCATTGAGCTATTGTATACTGTGGACATACCCTTTCCACCCCTACAGAATTTTAAGTTAAGCAATTCATTACCTCTGTCTGGGATTTCAGAGGCTCTGACTGCTCAGGCAGAGTAAAAATTTCGGATACATTTTCTGCATGTGCCCAGATAAACTATAGAGCACGTGTGGTGTGTCCAGCACTTCCAGGAGCCACAGGCCTTTGGTCTGTACACTGGACAGATGGTCTGTATATGCACAATAAATGCCATGTGTTTCCAAGCATAGACCGTCTGTGAAATGTAGGCATAGCATGACTAATTCTTCCTGAAAACCTGGGACAGAAATATGGCAACCCTATGGCTGATGCTCTGCAATGTGACTGAGACCAAAATTTTCAAAGGACTTTGGACTTTCAGCTGCTGCTGATGTCGGCAGATCTTCCAGAGCAGATGCTGAGCAGGGCTTGGACTCCATGACAGGGTCATTTGGTAGGACAGATGTTGGACATGCAAGTCCTGAGTACAGCAAGGAAAGGCAAGGAAGCTCTTCATTGGGAGGCTATTTGAAGACTGTGGTGCAATGTGGAAGGCTACAGAGTGCAGCTGGGGCCAGGAAGATATTTTAGCATGAATTCAATGTGATGAAAGGGCTGTGTGGCTCTTTTAATGGAGTTCTACAGATACAAAAAATGCACCTACTTGTCTTGATAGCTGTCTTATTTATTCACTTATTAACCACCCTTGAAATTACAGTCTACTGTAAAAGTATCACTATTTTCTTCTCCAGTGGATACCTGATTAATATCTTGTAAGCCATGCATGCCCTGCCAAATGAGAGTGATGTGTTTCCCAGCTGATAGCTAAATAATTTTTTAAGTAAGTGAGTTATTGTCTCAGTAGCTCTGGTAGAATAGAATCCCCACCTGATGTGCCCTTCCCATGCAGAATAAAATTTACTTAATTTTGCTCTAATTTAGAGTGGTATTAGCATAAACATTCAGCAGCGAGAAATTGCCCAAAGACTTTTCTGTTGAATTTTCCCCATGGGGCGACTCATATTTTAAGCTCTCCCAAACAAAAAGGTTATCCCATTTATTCCAAGCCTTTCTGGAGACTAACCTATAGCCAATATTTATGCAGGAGAACACTCTCATTACCTCATTCCTGTTGCCTCTCAAGAGTATTTTAAAGATTTTTCAAATTTGCAGCTCTCCCATATCAAGGAGTGAAGAGCAAATAGCTTTTGGAGCAGACTGTCTGTTCTCGGAGGAGGAAAACACAACTATTGGGGGTAAAAATGCCCATTGTCCCACTGGGGTCTTCACTGCCTCTGGAGTTCCTGGAGCAGGTGCCTGGGGACAATTCAACAGCACTTCACATGCAAGTTCATCTTAACTTCCTGTCTTAGCTCACATCATTCCTCTCATCTCCCTTTCCCTTTCCTTTTCTCTCCCCTTTCCATGGACTCTCCCACCTACCAACTCTCTGTTTTGGTGTGTTGGCTCACATTGGTAGCTGCAACGCCAAGAAGATGGAGATGCTTTTGAAGGCATTAGGCTTTTTGAGCTTGGCTTCTGTCTCAGATGTGGTCCTTGCCATCCTTCTGTTATTGTCAGCCATCCAACCATTCTTTATCACTATTATCTTTGCTGAAAAATCAGTGTAAAGTATCTGTCTAATTTTGGGGCTGGAATCTTCAAGTCTTTAACTTCTTGCCTATCTGCTCCACTCCTTTCCCAGCTGTTTATTTTATTCATAGGGCTGAAGAGCCTATTTCTATTTACTTCTGTACCCTTTGCAAGGTCTCACTCCACTTGAGTTTTGGCATTTCTCATTTTAGTCTCAAGCTTCTTGACCTCTAAAGTACTGTTCTCTTTGCTGAGTTGTCTTTTTTCCAGTCTTTGTTGGACCTTGGTTGATTGCCATTATCCTTTGTTGAGGTGGTTTACCCATTCATTTACATTTAGAGTAATTTTTACAGGCTTTGTTTTTCCCTGGCCTGGGACACGTGCTGGAGGTAGTTTCTATACTTTTGGCTGAAAGGAATCTCAGGACTTTCCCACATTCATGCCTTTCAGTTCTTTAGTCCAGATGAGTTCACTAATTAGTTCCCTTAATTTCTCAGATTTTGCCTATTTGAAATGTAGAACCTTAATTACAGACCTATTTTTGTTTACTCTTCCATTTAATTTAAGCTGAATCAACTTGTGATCGCTCAGTCAAAGGTTATTTTCTTTGATCGCTTCTTCCGTAATGTGCTTGCTATTTACCAAAACGAAGCCTAAAATAGCATCAGCGGTTCAGCACTCTTTGGTGAATTAATTTGTTGGCAATTACATCTAAGACTGTCTGGGCCATGCTGCCAGTAGTAGCTTCTGTCTCTGCGAAACTGTATTTATTTCCCTCAAATTTCATTCCTTAATGACATGGTGCATCATCTGTGATATTGACAAAGAAGCAAATCAAATGTTAAAAAATCTAGAGAGGAACAGAGAACACAACAGGGAGCATTTTTATGTCACTTTGTAGTTCTTTAATGCTGTATGCATTTCTGGTACATCCCATCTCATGAAGGATATAGCATACATGGAAAAGGTTCAGAGATGGGCAGCAAGAATGTAATATGGAAGAGCTTCTGTCCAAGGAACAACTGACTGGAATAACAGTCCAAGCTGGAGATGAGATAATTGAAGGTATCTATACTGATGGATGGGATGTCATAAAAACGGTAAATAAGGAAGGATTGTTCACTGTCCTCCCCCACATAAGGGCATATAAGGGGGTATGAGGAGAAACTGGCAGATAATTGGTTCAAAAAAGGTAGAAGGAATTGTTTCTTTACATGGTATGTAGTTCTGTGAAACTTCTTGCCACAAGTTGCTGTGCCTACTTATGGGGTTCAGAACAAACAAATAAACAAACCAGCCCTAGACAGATTGATGGAAGAAAAATATAGTGAAGACTACTGACAGCACCCCTGACTCAGAAAGCCTACATAGTAGGAAATATCACTGCAGGCTTTCTCTCTTATGTTCTGTCCTGGACAACAGCCTTTGGCCATTGTTTCGGACAAGATGGAATTCTAGTCTGTAGGGCTGCTTCTATAACCCCACATTCAGTGATGAGCAAAGGCCTTCAGCATATTGCAGATTATAATGCCTCCAAAATGGTTCCCAGTTCATGGGCAGGGATAACATAGGAAGATTAATAGCAATTTATATTTGATTCTCCTCTCTTTGGATATTTGTACAGGCCTGGGTAATGCTCAGTTCTGCACGGTATGTGCTTGCCATTTCTGCTTAATTTCCAGGCACCTTTTTGGCTGGAAATGGTCTCAGTGCTTTCTCCATGCTCTGGTAGGCAACATGTCACAGAGTGAAATGCCAGGGAAGCACAGAATTCTGCTTGGATTCATCTAAGGAATAAAGGCAGGTGAGGTCAAACAATTAAGAAAATGTGATTGGCTAATAAATATGACCAAGTTAATGGCCTCATGTATGGCATAGCTGTGCCACAGTGTTCTTAGGTGGCAGAAATCCTGAGAGTCCACTGAGGCCACTGGACTCTGCTACCAATGTTTATCCTGTTCTGTCTACCTCTCTGTTCGCAGAAGATGCTGCCAAAGCAAGCCGAGTTCATAACATGCAAACCTCTAACAGCTGCCTGATGTTCCTTTAATCTTTCACATATGCTGCATTCAGCCTCCTTACAGTAAAAAGCACAAGTTTTTAAAATTCTGCAGCTTCCTAGGAGGTCTAAGTTTTGACTTGTGACCCCCCAAACTGAAGGTAACCGGCAGTGCGCAGTTGTCATACGTACTTTGGAACTGCTTGAGCAATGAGCGTGTGTTCAAAGGACTGGGATCCTCTACTCCGCTTTTGGCCCTAGCTTATACAAAGATATAGATCTGTCTTGGCACATGTTGGGAGAGTAGTCTGTCTTTCCTGGATTATTTCCTTTTCCAACCTTTCGTCTTGTCTGTTAAGGTCATTAGTTCCTCGGGCAAACTCTCTGCACTGTTTTTTCAGAGCCTAGAACAAAGAGATCATAGCTTGGCCCCTAGACACTGCTGTAATGCTGCTATGAATGATCCTTTTTTAAAACTGCACAGATCATACTGGTGAACTCCCACTTGGACACTTCCAGACTGGTCATATGCACATCATTCTGATGATCAATTTTTTGTGGTTGCTTTGAAAAACACCAGTTTACTACATGTTTAATACGAAGAGGAATATAAAGAAGCAGTGTTCCTACTATGTCTCTCATGAGATAATCCCCTTTGGATATTTTCCAAACTTCCTTCTTCCTGAGGATTTGTTTTTAGAGTTTTTGTCCCTAAAATCTTTGATCATTGCGCCTACATTAGTCTGCTTTTGGAGCATCTTCAATTAAAGCTCATCAAAAGTTAATAATTTCTTTAATTCACAGATGCATTGAATAAATACTTTTAAATTCCTTCCTACTCCTTCACCACCCAGATTTCCTATTTTTTATTAACACATTCTTTTTTAAAACCTTTGAATCTTCTTCACCTTCACTGTATGCCAGTCTATGACTGATTGTTTCAGCGTCTCCTCAAAGCTAGGACTGGAATTCTTCATGTCTTCTCCAGCATTTCAAACTACTGTTCTGGGGCTTTCTCACCCTTGTTCTGACTCTTTGTCATAGCTATTTTGTCTTTTCATTTGTACTTGCAGTCTCAGGAAATACTCCCTCAATTTTTTTCTGTGCTAGGGTCACCAGGAGCTTCCTGTCTTCATGTAGCCTATCTGTTCCCATCTCATTTAGTGGCTGCTGAGCCTGGTTAGTAGAGTGACTCACCAAAATGTTTTGCATCTCTCTGTATCGGTTGAAAGAGCCCTTTTGCATCAGCATGCATTTATATATAAATATGTATGTGCCATCCTGCTAACTTAGGGTTCTATTTACCTGCTCATGTGTCTATCAAGCACTGTTCTTGATGGAAATTACTTCAATGTCACTCTGTTGCTTTGAAGTGATTTCTAGACAGCTACTTATCAAAGGATATTAACATTGATGGCAGATCTATTTCCCTATTCCTACAATTAACAATTCTATCCATTAAAACTGTTTTTATGGGCCCATGACTGAGGCAACAAAATGAGAAAATTGTATCTGGGAATGCAGTAATACTTCATGTAGCAGAGGGCAGTAGGATGAAGTACAAGGGACTGAACAAATGTGGTATTCCGCTAAGCACACAGGGAGAGAGGAATTTAGCTCCATTGAATTCAGTTAGCTATTAACTTCAATGAGGCAAAGAATCCTCCCTCCCCTTCTCCCTTGCAAGATTCTCACATAAGCAGATATCCTGAGAGCTGGTCCTGACAAAAGGTGCTATGTAAGCTGTGGTAGTCTTAAATACAAAGGGTTCTTTCCTTCTATTCCCCTCTTTTCTTTGATGTGTCATTGCTTTATACATTCTGAAGTTTAGTAACTGTCAGGATTTTTGGACCTGACACTTTTATCTTTGTTGACCAGGAGTATTATTGGGTACTGTAAGTCAGGCTGATTTCAGCAGAACGATTCTTTGACAAGGGCTATTTACTGTCTCTGGTTTCAGGCATCTAACATAGATGGCTGAATTAGGCATCAAGGCTCCCTGTTCAGTCACAGGAATTAATCTGGCCTGTTTCACATGAAAGCTCATCCAAATATCATTCTTGGACTATTGTGGGGAAACTATGGGATGTACCTCCTGGAAAAATTACACAGGGACCAAGTTTGCATGGGGGAATAGTACTGTATTCTTGCCTTTTCTCATGATTCCCAGAATAGGCAGGCACTAAATCAAGCTCAGCAGCAGATCTGCTCTGCACACTAGTGCTCACTGCTGCAGCTGGTATCAGTGCGACTGTCACTATGCTCTCACTATGGCAATCCTTTCATATGATACATGAGATGTTCCTGGCCTGGATTCAAAGGGCAAAGGGAAGAAGGATAACAGTACAGACTCTGGCTTTTGAACATTTCGTTTACTGGAACATCCTTTTAACCATTCAACAGCGTATACTGTTGGGTTAGGGGAAAGTCAATGTTGCCCTTGGTAAGAGGATCAAGTAATAGTGCCATAAGCTCTTACGCAGTGAAATGCAATCACTGCCTAGAAGACTTTTCAAACTGAAAAGCCAAATCAGACTTATTTTTGCTTATTTTGCCTTATCTAAGGGTATATACCATCGAAAGTACCTAAATGTCCTGGTTGCACCTGTGCAAAGCAGAAATCTAGAAGAACCAAGGAAACAGTTTCTTCCTTAAATAACTGTTTCTCCACTGCCTGACTTAGTTTTAAAGTAAAGTCTGCTTATCCCCTTGTTCATGGAGTCAGAGCTCTGTGCCACCACTCCTTGTTCTGGAGAGTTGCTTACCACGACTTTATCTCTACAGCCTCAGATGTTCCCTAATAGACCAGTGCCAGGCTGGTCCCCACACCCAGCTGCAGGGATGCAGATCTCCCTAGACAGGTGTGAAGCCTTGTCAGCTCTGTGAAGCCATTGTAAAAAGAGAAAAAAATTAAACAAAGGGCAAATTAGTAGCATTAGACCTGGTGGGTTCTTTGCAAGAGGCTCAAGTATGTGTTGACTCCCACCTTAATCCACCCCAGCTGACATGCATCAAGCATAAATCAGCACAGAGCCTGGCCCCTGTACTGTGCAAACATTAACTAATTAATCCTCCTTATAGCCACTGGAGGCTGCAAAGGAGTTATTATTATACTTCTCTTCATAGAGCGTGTAACTGAACCAGAAACGACAAATGATTAAAGGACACAGACATAATGATTACCTGAACTTGGGTGCAGAAGGACTCTTGGACATTTCTGGAGCACTTTTCACATATTTTTTTAGCAGTCCCAATTGAGGAATAAACAGGAGGAGCTGTATAATCTATTTTGAGACCAACTTCAGGGCCTTACCTTCATCTGTGTTATACTTATAAATCTGGAGAAATTCCATTTGCTCCTTAGGGGGTTTACAGCAATGCTGAAAATCAGAATCTGGCCCATCATATTAATACAAAATGTGAGGAAAAAATACCCAACAACAAGCAAAGGGCAATACAGAAAATAAGTTTGTTACAAGCAAATTGGTTATGTTTGTTTTTTCTACATTAATGCTGTCCAGGCCTCCCCTGTGTATTCTCAAGGAAATGACTTCGTTATATCAGTCAAGTATATTGAAAATGAAATCAGTAGTAGCACCAAATGTGCCCAGACATGACAAGACTTTTAAATAACTACAGAAGAATTCTATCTCCTTTCCTGTTTGTTCCATGTTAACTTAAGGAGATTGGTGCTGACTTTCTGGAATGGCTGCGCCAAGCTGTAAATGATGTATGAAAATGAAATGAAAAATCTCTGCCCAGGCCACTGTGCATAGCAATCACTGCTGAGCCAAGTTAATAGCTGTTTGTTCCTGTACACTCTGACATGAGACAGAGCCAGAGAAGCCAGCAGTGCAAAAACTGGAACAACTACCCAAAAATATCCTGGAAAGGATGTCTGCTGATTCTTCAACCAACCTTATTTTTGGTGGTGGTGTCCTTCACAGGGTTGAAAGGGAAGAGACCCAAATGTTTATAACCCTTCCTGTTTAAGCCAAGCGGTTTGCTCACAGGAAAGTAACAAGTTAGACCATGATGCCGCCTTCTCAGGCCCTGTTTTTTCCTGCCTCTGTTTCCCAACCTTGTTTACTGTCCTCTTCCCCATTTTTATCCAACTGTATCTGTGTTGCAGCATCAACATCCCTGGACTTTAGGGCTGTGCAGATAAAAGAGGCTTGCATCAAATGGGCATAATTAAGTGACTGCATGTGTGTGGGTGCAGTTAACACCTGGTGATTATGTCAGCAATGTGATGGGCATGGTGACAGAGGGCATTTCTGGTGACCCAGTTACTGAAAGGTTCTCTGGTAGTCACACTGCAGTGAAACACTGCAAACAGTGATTATTAATATCATTAAAAATTCAAGCAAGCCCAGGTTCTGCAAATGCTCTGCCATGTGAATAGTCTCTGTGGAGATAAAGAGGGCACTACAGCAAGAGTAGAAAGCCGATGTCCGGGCTAATGATGCACTGGCTAGATGTTGCCCTTCAGAGCTTTGAGCTTGCCCTTATCCTCTGCCTTCAGGTGATGGACTGACCAAAAGTTTCAGCTAACATCCCTCATCTGACATCCCCTTTTGGACATTTACTATGTAGCTCTCTGCTCCTCTCTTGTTCCTTTTTGCATGGGTAACTTGTGCAAGTGTAAACTAAACCCAACAGAAATTAAAAAATAATACAAATTAAGCAAAATGCCCTTTGTGTGATACTCCTTCACAGCCTAGAAGCAAAGGGAGATGGGATTTAATTTAGGCCAGTCCTCTGCTGTATTTCAGATAAAGGATTTTTAATCTAGTTGTAGGTTGATAAAAATACCCCTCTCTGATCCTGCAGGCAACTTTTTCTGCCAATTTTCTTTGCAGAGAGGAAGAGAGGGGAAGAAATAATTGAAAGAACACTGCCGCATAGAAAATGATGCTGATGGAGTAATGCACTTTGGAACTGTGTGCTCTGCCAGATCCTTGTTTTCTACTATTTTTTTCTTCCTTTTACTTCAGAAATTTAAAGCTATTGGTAATCATCAGCATGATTAGGTGATTTTTTTCCTTTTTTTTTATTTTTTGTGTGCACTAGCCAGGTAGCAGTCTTTTAAATACAAAATGATTTCTCTATTCTGGAGTGTTATTTCAACTTTCACAGTACAGCTTGTTCCCTTCTACCCCAAGCAGAAATTTTTCAGGGTTAATTTATTCATCTAATTGCTGGATGCACATGTGGTATTGCAGTCCACAGTGATTTTATGGACTTAAGGCTATGGTAATGACTTAATAAACATGCATGTGTACATGATTTGAAGGCAATATATTCTCTTGAATGTAACGTTTCAGAAAACACGGCATGAAAAATAAAAGGGTAGCCAGAGGCATATCTCAGTGGAGGCGTGAAATGCTGAGCTTTTAGTATTTTTTCCAAATTAAAGACTCTGTTTAGAAAAGGTATTACCTGTCCAGTTTTCTGACAATTCATGAGCATTTGAATGATCAAAAAAAGCTCACAGCACAACACTTTTTTTGGCTTCCTTTGCCTCCACGTTATTCGTTTGAGCTCTCCCCTAGGCTCTTGAAGTTAGTGTGCACATATCCACAGGAAAGCAACGTTGAGCTAAATGGAGAAAAGGAACAGGACTAGTTTGATGGACAGCTTTCAGGAAGGGCATGTTAGAAAATCTCTGATGTGGTCTATGAAAGGGTGAAGGGGGTCAGGAGGGAGGGACAAGTTTCAAGTGCTGTTGATTGAGGGGCTGGTGAATTAAGCCATGCCAGCTTAAACAAAACCCAACACAAAAGCACCTCTGTTAAAGTGTATGAATTAAATGTTAAAAGGAGCGGGGGGTTGGACTCCATAACTGTTGGGCAATTTGTTACACTTGAAAGTTATAATTATTTTTGATTGTCCCACTGGCAATTATTAAACCCAATGGTCTGGATGCAACTTCCCTCGGGAATGAACCAAACACTGCCGAGGCTGGGAGCACATGCCCAGGGATGCTCACCCTATGCATGGCTCCTTCTTACCTCCTCCCCTGCTCACTGCCCAAACCAGGGCACCAGCCGGGATGGGCCTTTGACTGACCCCATATCGCAGTTCCTTTGTTCTTCTAGCAGTCTAACAGACTAATGACATTTGCTGGCAGTACTTCATGAAGTGGTAAGATTTTTTTCTGATAAGGCCAATTTCCATTGGCAAGCAAGCTTACTCTTTTCTTTTGAGTTGTCTCTTAGTAACTACTGAGCTGTCTGGTGAAAAGGTTGGTTCAGTGATAACTGGGAGAAAGGAGCTGCTTGCAATGAGAGTTGTTGTGTGGGTCGATGATTGGGTACTCAGTGATTTTGGGTGGGAGGGCTCCAGTTCCTTACCCTTTGCTTTCGCAAATACACAGTGCTATGTTGCTTCATAAATCTTGTGGAATGGTTTATGGCAGCATCCAGATCATTAAGCCATAAGAACAGGTGCCAAGTGGTTGGCAAATAGCAGACGTAAACTTCTCCGAGTCTTGGAAATGTTTGGATAAGTGTTTTAGCCATTGCCTAGGCCTGCTACCTGCAGTGTCAAGTAATTCAGGATATTTTTTCCTGGAACTGGACAGGTCACAAAGTTTTTGAAGGACTTCAGATCTTTAGCTCAATTTTGAATAGCATTTGGCTCAGTTTTTAAGTATAGCCCTAGTCTGGATACTGGAGGCTCACCTGCACTTAGTGTCTCTGCTTCCTTTAAGCTGTAATCAGAAAATCACTTTGGCCATCACTTGAGATGGAAAAGTCCTCTTTGGTCAGTCACAGTGAAGCAAGCTCCTGCCACAACGGCTATTTTTGTTCTTGACCAGATGAGATCCCTGTGAGATACCTGTGAGTCCTTCAACATGCTGTGGATTTGGATGCCATCTCAGCCTGCTCTGTCTCAGGAGACCGTTCTGGGAGATGGCCAGTTTGGTCTGTGAAGGTAGATGTAGGAAAGGCCCAGGATCTTCAGACAAACCCATGGTTCATGGGAACCCATGGTTCATCCTGCATCCCACTGGCCTTGACTTTGCCATATGTATTTCCCCATCCAACCCTGCCCCTGAGACTTGGCCCTCTGCTGAAACAGTGATTTTCATGTTTTGCAGGGATAAACGGTGGTGACTTCTGCTGGAGCTATGGCATTTTCTCTCCAAAAAGATGATATTTTTTGGAGGGCGAGCTAGTGAAGGACAGCTCGTGACTTTCTCTGTTGCCCTGCTGTGACTCTGAGGCACAGTGGAGATCCTCCTCTTTCTTGCTGCTTCCCTGCCCCCAAGAAGCCAGGTTTAACTAATTTTTCTGTTAAAGTAAGGAGCTGAGGTTGAAAACTGAGCCACTCAGGTGCAACTCTTTTGAAGCTTGTAGTGGTTACAGCTGTTGGGTGCCTTGGTGAGAGCTGCACCATCCTCCCACATGCTCGATCCAAAGGCAACAGGAGTGTTATTATGGATTTCATTTGATTTTATTTGGCCTGGAAGAAGGTGCAATGAAGTGGACTCTCACTTTCGCATTTGCTGTCCTGGATACTTAAAAGCAGGAGCACTGTCTGTGCATCTGGCCGTTACTACAGACAAGCTGTAGGTCCTTGCTCGTCTTGCTTAATGGCTACTCAGCAATGCTGGCAGCTTTCAGATAATACCCGAAAGGGCCATCAGATCCCTCTGCCCTTGGTGTGCAGCACTGTGCCTCCATTCTGACCGTAGTTCCTGTGCTTCTTGCTGCTTCCTAGCCTCATTATTTTTCATTTTGCTACTGCTAGTTTTGCTAGTGAGATCCCATTTGTCAAAACTGCTTTAGTGAAGCAGGGAAAAGATTGGGTTGGGGCAGTGAGGTGCGCAGCTTCACAAAGGAAGAAGTTACTTCCACAGCGCAAGATCACATCAGTAAAGAACTGAAGGTGACTGTGAGCACATTCTGGAGAATGTCATTCATTATTTGTACGTACAATGTACATACAACAAGATGAAGCTATTCCTCTTTGCCCTCTTGGGAGGTGCTATTTAAATGAAGAAAAGGCAGGTCCTTCTTCAAAGAGCACACAAGTTAACCAAACAAGGCAAGGACAGGAGAAAATAAATATTACCCTGACTACTGAGATCAAAAGCAAGGTTTAGAGATGCTAAATGGTTTACCTGAGTTGATATAAGCAGTCCATAGAAGAGCAGAGGTGGGAACTGAACCCAGAGCCTCTGACCTGGTGAGCAGTGTCATCTGAAATACTATGTGGTCAAGAAAATGGCAACATCGTCAAAATCCAGCTGTTGCCTGTGAACTCTGACACATTAAAAAAAGTGACAGCATTAAAAAAACCTGTTTGCTTTTCTGATATTATTTTCCTCATGTCAGAACTGGGGTTTTTTTTTTCACAATTTTCATTGTTATTTGATATTGTTACTGTATTTAGTAGCTAATTTAATAGCTATTTTTGATAGCAAAATATTTTGAGATTCCTGAGTCTAAATGTTCCAGAATTCCTGTTCTCAGAAACTTTTGCAAGTTAACTCCTTGTTCTGGTTTTGAATGAAAAGAAGTTGGAATATGCTGGCATTTGTCACAGGACAAGCCTTCTTCTGGTGAAGAATGAAGAGCAATGTACTTTTTATTATTTTTTAAAGATTGTCCTTTCCTTCATCATCATATCTTACCTAGTTAAAAATAGGAATAATATTCATTGCATTGGAACATATGCTTGCAATACACTGGTGTGGTTATCAGAAAGACTCAGTTCTTAATTACCTGCAAAAACCATTTTTTGCCTGGTATACTCTGGCACTATGAATATTACCCCTTAATTAGCCATCTTAATTCCTCTAAATTAAAGAAAGATCATTTAGAATATTACCAGGAACACATTTTTGTTATTACCAGCTTTATACTCTGCATCAAAAAAGAAAAAGTATTTTATTCTTTCCTTGAGCTGAGGTTTAAGGTTTTATTTTCTTGGGCAAGCGAAGGACAGCTTGGTTCTTAACTCTTTGCATTTCTAAGAGTTGCTAGAAGCAGAGCACACCCTGGATTAATTTTTTTTACCCTGTTGTCACAGGTTGCATGTTCCTGAAGGCTGCTCCATTTAGGAGAAGGAAGTTAAGTAATTGCCCCCTGACAGACCTCCCTGTCAACTCTTCAGGATATCAGTGCTGAGTTGTTTGGTGGGAAAACACCTAAAGTCAACACAGGGAGGTACTGGAAATAGCATTCAGATGGTCAGGGGATATCCAGTGGGTCAGATGGAAGCACATGAAAGAGTTGAGAAGAAATAGAGTAAGGAACCACTTAATGGAAACATTTAATGACTGTGTAACTGTGTTTCTCTTTTGGCTACCAGGATTTCCCTGGAGCAATTGCCCGCTAGCCAGTAGTGAACATGTCTGTTGTTGGTAGATGCAAAGATTTTTCTGTTGACTTATATTTGGTTCAGGCGTGAAAACCCTACCTTGAGGTTGAGGGTAATTACTACTGCATAGCAAAGACATGTGGGGCTGATTAGTTCCAGGCTAGATAGGGAGAGAGAGTGGATGGTTCCCAGGTAGAAATGAAAATAGGAGAGGTGCTCCTGGGAAGTAGGTGTTTAGGCTGAGGCTCATTCCAGATAAGGATTTGGGTAAAGGAGGACAAAGGTAAAATTAGGTCCTGCAGGCCAAAACTGTAATGTGAATCAGCTGCTGCCTAACCCTGAGAGTGTCTGGGTTCAATATCTGTCTAAGTATCTGGAGCAGCACTTCTTTGTGCCCAGAGCTGCCCTGCCTGACTGGGATCAAGGGACTTCATCTGCAAGTACTCCTGATGTGCATGGGTGACTGTTTCAGCTACCTGAGAAGAGACAAAGGCCATGTTGGTTACATCCAAGGAGAAGCAGCATTGGGAAGGGTATTTTGAGGACTGCAACTTTGAGCTTAGGTCACTAAGTTCTGCCTCCCTCCTGCTTTTGTGCCTGAGCCTGTTCTGGGTCTGATCTTCAGCCCACGAACCAGGAGCAGCTGTCTGTGCTGGTGGCAGGTGACTGAATAGGGACCATGATTACCAATGCTATTCATGTCACAAGGAACTGGGAAGTTTTTAGTTATAAGAAGGATGCACTTTAGATTCCTTGGTGATGCTAAGTGCTAGGCTGCAGCTCTACCTGTGCATTAATGAAACACTAGCAAAGCTGAAACTGAGTCTTAGCCCAGAAGAACTGGTTACCTGTGGGTTTTTTGTCATCACCCTCTTTTTTTCTTTTACTTTTTGGTTCATAGAGCTTTGCTTTTATACTTTTCCATTACACAATTTTATGCCATTACTATGGATGAATTAATCTTATGAGAATGGCTGTGGCTGTCCTTTACTGATGGGGGAGGAGAGCAGGAGCAATGACTTCAGTGCTCCTTTAATTACTGATCTCATTAATTACCCTCCAAACCAAGCGGGTTTTTGCTCAGAGCTGTTTCCACAAGCCAAAATGTCCTTCTGGAACTGGTTTACACCTGAAAGGGTAATTGCTTCCTGACTCGACACTTACGTATTTCCAAAACCCAACACCATCTCATCCAGCTTCATCATACACCTCCTCCCTCTACAAAACTGGGCTTGCCCCAGTTAGGAAAGTTCCTTATGTAGCCCCATTTTAAGACACCTGCCTGATAATAACACAAGCATAGCCTGTAGCTGGAATTGCTTGTCCTCTGCATGCCTGATACGGTCAGGACAGAATTTCCATCCTTTGGTTTATATCTTGAAATAATGGGACTAGCAAAATCCATACAGGCAGGCTCAAAATGGGCAGGGCTGTGCATGAGTACCCACTCAGCAAACACTCACCCTGGAGCTCCTCCTGCTGAAATGTCTGAGTGGTGTGTCTTGACCCACAGGATATGCTGGTACAGTGCCAAAGGAGCAATCAAAAAAGAAAAAAAACCCAACCCAACCTACCAGAAAACCACTTTCCTCTGGTGGTCCCCAAGTAGATGTGGTTCTGGCAAGGAAGGAAGATAAAAATGATTCCCTCTTTGTGGGTGCACTGCACCGGCTCGGTGCTGCTGCTGCGGTGTTGCTGCTCTATAGGCACTTTATGAGTGATGTGACAGCTTCCCTGACTTAAGTAATTCCAAGTACTGTAACATGAAGTGTCAAGGCAGACAGCAGAAAACATTTCAATCCTTTTCATTAGAACAAAGCACTATTCTCCTGATGGCTTTCAAATGCATATTGTTTAGCTATTATGTGCTAACCTTGACTATTATATTCCAAGCACAATAGCAGTGGGAGCTTTCTGCTTTTTTGTTCGTTAGTGATCATGGTAAGAGGATTTCTTTTTTTTGCAGGGTCAGTAAAATATTCAATTATAAAGGAAAAAAAAAAAGAAAAAAGAAAAAAAGAAATATTTATGTTGCAGTAGCAGTGAGAAGGAAGTCTGAGGTCTCCCCTTGTGTCTCAGTTTTCAGGTGGGTCAGATGGTTCCCAGTACGGATTTTTACCCCAGTGTGGCTTGCACTTCTCTTGACAGAAATCAAAGATGGCAAGTGCATCCTGCCTAGACTGCTTGTATGACTAGTGACAAGCTGATGCTCAAATGACTGCAATGTTAGCTACTGAAAGCCTCAGGCAATGTACAGCAGGTAAATGGTTAATTAAAATGATTCTTCAAGGATACCTTTAAGGGAACGTGGAGCCTTTCCAAATCTCTGCAGGGAGTTATTGATGGAAATTTCTGCTCCACATTTTCTCTCAGGGATACACATAGGGTAGGTTACCTTAACTGTTTCTGACATTTCTTCTGTCTGGCCATGAGGTTCCTGAGATGGGAAGATTAAATTGCTCCTGTAAGAATGAGATGTGACACAGGTGAAAGCCAAAGATAAAGATACAAAAATGTGTAAGCAACACATGAAAACTCCTGATAAAGCTTCAGCTCTTTCCTAGGACCAGGTGGACCATGCACGCTGGACGACAGAAGTTCTCTTTGTTCTCTCAAAGGGCTTTGTAGCCTCTGCTTGCCCAAAGGCCTGATTGATTTTTTGCTCCATTCTCCTGAGCTAACCTTTTCCAGTTTCCACCATCTCATCTATTCCTCATCTTTTTTTTTCCCCTCATCTCGTTCTTCATTTTTTAATAGCAACCTCATTTTGTTCTGCTTACTAAACTCTTTCTCAAAGTAATGCAATTCCCATCCACATCCAAATCCTTCTTCCTGACCTCTTCATCTCTTCCCATCCATTCCTACCTTCTCCCTTGCACCAGCTCCCACTCCCATTTTTTCCTACCCCAAACTCAAACTCAAAGATTACCCTCTCCTGCTGCCATCCCTTCTCCTCCAGTGGCTTCAGTTCTTCCCCCTCCGCTGCTTGATTTTTTCTCCTTCCTTGGTGCCAGCGCCTGACAGAGAAGGAGTCACTGATTATATGTCTTCATTGTAATTAAACTGGGCCAGAGCCCATTCTCTGGCACTAAGAGCAAGTGGCATAGCCTGGCTCACATCCATACAGCTAAACTCTCTTCCTCCCATAACAGGATGGCTTTATCCTTTCTGCCTATTGGGAACAGCCCTTGGCAAGTGCTACTCTCTGAACCCTGCCCAGACACAGTCTCTGAGAGTACTCCCTAGGACAAGCCAAAACTGTGCCAGGGAGCATGCTAATAATTAAACACTATAGACTGTGCAACAGGCCTTGGTGCTGTTTGATCTACTTGTAAAAATGCAGCTGAGAGAATGGGAGGGTCAACGTCCTTGTTTTCAGCTCAGGTATAGACCCACGCTGCAGCTACAGGGGTCGGTTTGGCCCATGCGAGGACAGCAGACTCTGAAGGCTAAGAGTGAGCCTCTGGAAGTAGTTATCTTTCAAGCGTAAACTTGGCTAAATATGGGCAGGGTTTTTTAATCTAGTGGGGGTGTGGGAAGCATGTCCTTGGTTAAACTCCTGCCCTCGGGCCACCACTGCCAAGTTCCTGCCCCCAAACATAAGCTTCCAAGCAAGGATTTCCTTGGGAATTTTAAATATGAGTGAAAAAACAGTTTTTCCTGCTTCCCCCCTGAGGTGAGGATAGCAAAATTCAGCTGAAAGAGAACACCCACATGGGAAATTTTAGCTCCTTTAGTTAACATTTAGCAAAATCTGTAGCAGCTGAGAGCAGGGTCTTACTGTGTGTAGGCAGTGTAAAGCATTTTAGTAGTAAGTGGTAACACCTCTATCTGCCACACGTAAGTGTGGATATACATGCAGACTGGGGGTTTGGTGCTGGTATAACTCCTTTGACAAATCATATTTACCTGAGACCAGACCGATGCTGTATCCAAAGGAAGGTCCTAAGCTTTCAGAATGGGTTTGGCAATGAAGTTTGGAACCCAGTTA
This sequence comes from Harpia harpyja, assembly GCF_026419915.1. Classification (NCBI taxonomy): domain Eukaryota; kingdom Metazoa; phylum Chordata; class Aves; order Accipitriformes; family Accipitridae; genus Harpia; species Harpia harpyja. Next base: position 74,319,107 of record NC_068942.1, on the reverse strand, counting down.
GTGTGAGATTGTGCTGGTCCTCCGGCTGAGTGGCAAAGCACTGCAAACCTGGGACTTTGCTCTTACTCAGGGGCAAAGGCGATGTGGAAATCCTCCATAAGCAGTGACTCTGATATTCACTCCTCTTGTTTTTATATCCTGAAGGGGTTTGAGATAAATAACACGTATACATCCAGGTGTGTAACACACCTGGTGCCTGTATATATGTGTGTGTATTTATAGATTGCCAAACTCTAACATCACTACGTATTGAAATGATTAAAGTAGTAAGGTAAGTTATTGCTGTTTCCATGGCTTTGGAAGTGTTATATAGAGCCAGTAGTAAAACCAATAAATAATTACTGTGTTACTTAATTCTAATGTTATTTCTGAAATAACCATGTATATTTTCTGAAGATTTTGCTTGTCTTTTAAGCCTGAAATAATAGGCAACCAGTGTCTGTAATCCACCTGTTTACTTTTTCCAAATATGTATATTTGTAGATTGGATCACTGGTTCTCTGCACTAACAATGAAGAAAAGTCTTGAAAACAGCTTTTCAGCCAATGAGTGTTACCTGAAATTTGTCTTGGACTAAGATTTCAGATTTGGCCCTGCAGACAGTAATACGTTCCTCATCTCACGCTTCATGTAACCACCTCCTTGTGTATAGCATGAGCAAGGATGACAGAAATATAGGGACGGCCAAAGTGTTCTGTATGTTGTTTGGTCCTCAGTTCCCCTTGTTTCCTTTTCCCAAGCTGCCACCCTGGGAGTCTGTCCTGTCCCAGTGCAATGATAGCTGTGCGGGAGGTTAGAGTTGGGTTCCTCGGCCCCATGTCTGGTTATGTGGTCTGAGGCACAACAGTTATCTTCTTCTGCAATACAGCCCACAGGCTACACACCTTATCTTGGGGTAGAGGTGATCCTTGGTCACCCTATCAAGTACAAGGATGCTTGCTTCCGACAGTTCCTCCCCCCCCCCCCCAAGAAAATCCTATTGTCTTTGTGTGAAACCAAAACAGATGTTCAAATTACATGTATATTAGCACAGAGTAAGTCCATCCAAGGCAATGGAAAAGCTCTGATGGGCCTATCTGTGTGGGAACTGACAAGACTGTCTTGCTGGGGAGATTGGCAGCAGAAGACTATTAATGCACAGATAAAGGAAGAGCATTATCTCCTGGTGTTCATGTCATTGGCAAATTTCCCTTTGAATCCAGCAGAGATGGGAGTTGAGCTGACATGCTTGCCTTTTTAAGGACAGATTTTTCTTTTCGACTCAGAGATAAAGATTTTTAGAGGGGAAAGCCAGTGACTGTCAAGACAGAAGATGGCTGTAAAAGTAGCAATTGCGTTGGCAGATCTGAGTGCTGTGGGACCCATACATAAATGCTTGAACAGGCAAGAAGGGAATTCCAAGCTGGGACCCTAACTGGAGACAAATAGGGTAGAGCAACTGAAGGGAAAGGCAGGCCACAAAGCAGATGTGAAGGGTGGGAAAGCCAGGCAGGCCACAGGGCTCAGCACAGTGCAGAGAGTACCCAAATCTCAGACCTTTGATCTTGTCTTGGTGTGTCACTTAGGTGGCTCAGCAGGCTCATGGAAGAATGGCTATCAAAACACCATCAGCCTCTCTGAAAGAGGGAGAAAATGGCAGCTAAAACACAGAGTCTATAATTAAAAACAGATTCAAACTGGCATCTAAAACTTGATCAAATAGATCTAATGTCTTCTGCTGGTTTGCTGCCCTTCACGCTTTTCCAAGTTGCCCGTGCAAACACTGCAAGGCTGCAGTTTGCTTCTGAGAGATCCTGTGTTTTCTTCAAACTGAGAACTTCTCTGGGCTTTGCAACTTCGCAGTTTTTGGCAGAATCCCTCCCATTTTCTTTCTCCTTCTGCCCTGTGTGGGTGGAAGCCCTATGGAGAGGACAGGAAGGTAAACAGAGCTAAGCAGAAGAGGTTCAGAGAGGCTTTCCACTGGAGAAATGGAGGCCTTATGCTGGAAGTCAAGCGTCCTCAGCTGGACCCTATTTCAACTCACTCTCCCCTCTTCTGCACTCAGGAAGGATATAAACTTTTCCAATACAGCCAGGGGTAATAGTTGGAGATCTTGGATTTCTATGGATTTTGGCTCAGACAAGACTTCACAGGGAAAGTGCACTGATAGCCTGATTTATGCACTCACCTTTTGCTGGGGCTTTATAAACACTTTCATGACATAGCCTTTCCAGCAGTATATGCTGGGTATATGCTGGCCCCACTGCCCAGCAGATGTGTATGGCCATGGGCCATACAGCTGACAGCAAAAGGTGTGGTGACAGGAGTGACTCTACATGTTTCTCTCCCTCTTTCTCTTCCTCCCAGTTTCTCCCAGCTAGGTAATACTGCCAGTGCCAGTGTGGGAGCTCATGTAGCTCTTCCATGAACTAGAGCTTCTTTCTGACAGTGTTCTTCCATTTTAGTGAGTTAAATAAGCTCACGAGGGGATCTGATGGGCACTGGAGTTAGCACAAGGCTGTGACCATGGTGAGGGAAGAGTATACCTGGGGGGCTCGCTCTTTTTGGTTACTGTTGAATCAGTTCACCGTGTCTTAAGAGACTATGGTGACTGCAACACCTCTGTCCAACACTCAAATAGAGCAAGAGAAAAGAAGCTGCAGCATTTTCTGGCTTTATTACAGCAGTCTAATATTGTACTTAACCTTGCTAGCTTCCTTGTGTGAGCTTTGCTTGTGTTGGTGCTGGGAAAGCTGCTTTCTGCTGTGCTTTGCTGAAAGGCTTCAACAGGTACTTTTTGCCTGTGCTTTTTTACCTCTACTTGAAACAGATGCTGTTCCCACAGAAGTACCAGTGAAGCCTGGCACGTTGGGCACTCAGTGGCTGTCATTGCTGATCATCTTGGGGCACCGAAGGCTTCAGTCCTCACTCTGTGCAAAGTCTTGTTGAGCCAGGGACTATGAGTTCTCAGAATTTGTGAACTGCTCTACTTAAGGGCTGATGTATAGGAAAGGCCTTAGCTCTGGTGAAGAACACTTTACCTTGGATACCCTCAGCCAGCCAGCTCCATCCAATCAAGTGGAATTCCCCTTTGATTTTTAATTAACTGTCTTCCAAATTTAGTGTTTCCTTTTTCAGAGGATGTGAAGAAGGCACAAACCTCAATTTTCTGAAGACTTATTTCTCTGTCAAGACTCAGCAGCAGAATACTACACATGGGATTTGAAAAGATACCCAAATTCTCTGAAGGGAGATTGCTGATTTTCCCTCCTTCAGTCTAGAGCCAAAATTCTTGTCAGGAACATGAAATGTATGTCCCAGCACACCAAAAGGATCTTCAAGCATGTAACTGTCATGGAAGCCAGTGTAGGCTGAAGAATGGGAGTGGTGGAAATTATAGGGATAACTCTGATAACATATTCCTAGAGATGCTGAAAGGAGGGAAGTGGCTACACTGAAGTGACAAAACAGCTCATTGTCCAGGGGCAGCAAGAGACAGCTTCTCCCTAAGGAATGACAAGCTGGGAGATGAGGGTGACCCCAGCCTGGGCAGTGATGGGGTGCAGCCCTGCAGGGTATGAACATGGTGGGCAGAGGTTGATGGGTCCACCAACACTACCAGACCAGACAAGAGGTGAACCAGATCCAGGGTCCACACAAGGAGTACAGTCAGGAGGAAATGGGTCCAGGGCCAAAGCCAGAGCTGGACACAAGGCTACAACATGGATCCAAAGTCCATCTAGGAGACAGGGCCAAAGATAGGACTGGAGACAAAGAACAGGGTAGCGCTATGCCTATACAAGCCAATAATTTGCACTCACTTATTTTCTAATCAAGATATCCTGTGATTTTGATCACTCCAAGGTACTCCCGAGTCTCACTTTGTATCCAGAATGTTTCGGATGCCATATGACAGGAAAACAATGTGAACTGAGGAGAACAGCATAGTATCTTCCCTAACATTCACTTATGGTAAAAAAATCCATTACTTGCAGTGAAACATTTGCTGGATTGTTTTCTTTTTAAATGGAATTTCATAAGGCTTTTTGAATCTCTCTGACCTAATTTAAAATAATCAATAACCATGCTAGAATTAGTGGGTTTTGGATTTTATTCAGTGCAGTACACAGGTCTTTGGGACAAAAGGTCATATGATCTTTCTTTGATGAATGGTATTATTAGAACAAATTTGCTCTCCAGGCAGAGGTGATCTGTTTCAAGTATTATCCAATATTTATAAGATAAAAGTTGATATTTTTGTTACCACATGTATTTTTCTAAAAACTCAGACTTATCCAGCATAACAGACCAGCTTGTGCTGAATTGTTTCAAGAACTGAAGCATGTATATTTTGTTATTATAGTGTCATCTTTATGATCTATTTTCTTATTTTTTTTTGTCTGGTGTTCAGGGGAACAACATGTGCCATGTACAATTTGAGGATGCTATTGGGTACAGCAAGATCAGAAGAAAAAAATCAACTATTCACAAAGCTCAGCACATTACCTTTATCACAGGTAGCATTCCTCCTTTTGCAAAGCATTAAAAATGCCAGCTTTTTAAGAGCAAGGCATAGTTATTACTGTTTATTCTTGTGTTATTATCTCTGTTCCACACCACTAATCATGTTTTATTTATCAGTCAAATTTTGCATTATTAATGGAGAATAAAATTCAAGGCCTATTTTCAGAAGAACAAACCCTCTGCTCTTAGCATAACCATTAGATCGTTCCTCTAATTGTCTTGTTCCCCTTTCCCCTTTGCATGGTACATAATTTCTTCTAGGCTGGCGTTTTCCTCAGAAATGTTTGATTTTTTGGTTTTTGAATGAACAAAGTTACCTAAAAAAGGACTTAGTGTCACCTCTCTAGCTTGTGTAAGAGCAAGGAGAATGGCTGCCTCCTGAAGTCAGCACCTGGGAGGGATGGAGTCCCCTTGGTGAACAGCATGTAATGAAGTTGCGCTGCAAAGCAAAAATCATCTGAGAGCAGAAAGTAGGACAATCTTCTGAATATAAAGTTGTGAGCCCCCAAGGAGAGCCTGTGAGTTAATTATTGTTTGGCTTTCAGTCTCTGGGGCCTCTTGACCATGTCTTCCTTGCCTTCCTTCCTGACCTGTCAGGGCCTGCCCGTGTGGACTTCCTTGTCCTACAGGTCCCTCAGCTTTCACCTACAGCTTTTCACCTACATGCCCTCAGCTTAGTTGGATGAATAGGCTTGTGATATGGCTTAGACTAAACTAACTTGCTTACTCCCTGCTCCCTTGACACTTCCATTAGAAGGTAGTGCAGACATCCCCTGGAGACGAGGTAGAGAGCTCTGGAAGACAACCTTGGAAATGTCAGCCTAAAAACCAGACTGGATTTTGAGAGTAAGAGTGAAAGAAGAAAAGTTTAAGTGATCAGCTTCTCTCTAGTGCTATGCAGATTCCCTTGGCTGCTTGAGAGTTTCAGGTTTGTGAAATCAGGGCGTTTAACCAGATGCCAAAGACTGACTAGTGACTTCAGGTGTCTTAATACTGCAGCGCCTAAAAATGCTGTAGAGGGAATAAGAGATTAGATATAGTGTATGGAAATTAAACAGCTTTGACATGTCTTTAGGCACCTGACATGGGAGCAGCCAAAACCTCTAATTACCCGAAAATTTGGCTCCATAAGTACATAGGGAAGCTGAGCACTGGGCTTTCCTTTTAGAAGACAAGAGTGTTAAATATGCTGTGATTCAACTGTATTTATATATAAAAAAAAAGAGAAATGTTCCATCTGCTTTTTGTTTTGCATACAGAGAAACTTCAAAGACTTCCTCACTGTTTATTTTTATAAACAAACTTATAAAAACATATATACAACTGTACAAATACACAATACTGAACAACGGAGGGGTGTGTGTGTGTACATATACACACAGGCATACATTACATTACTATACAGTTTGGTGGTGGATCCAAACCTACTTATTTGCATAGTAAACCTACATTAGTAGGTAGTAAACCTAAGCCCTACATTTCAGCCCTCAGCACAGGGCACGGTCCTTCCGAAAGTACCATCGTGTTAAGAAATTACATTTTTGAACAATTTGGGAAACTTCCCATGTAGGAAGGACAGGAAAGGTCCCCTCCTGCTGGATGCACAGTGGCTAAACACGGCTTTGGCCCCGCCGGGGCTGCAGCTATCCTCCTGCAAACCTTGCTGAGAATACTGCAGAAACTGCATGCTGCCTGTTTGTATCCGCCAGCAGCAGTTTTCCAATTCCAAGTACCATATCGCTCCCTGGCACACACATTTTCCTTGGCTGAATCCCTCAGTGCCTTGGTGGCTGTATGAGAAAGCTGTGCAAAGCCTGGTTGAACACGGGAACTTCTGCACCTTGTACGTCTTGTGTGCAGGATGAACCAAGGCAAATCCTAAGTCACCTCGTTGCATTTGGAGTAGTGACAACTTTTTGACACATGGAAAGGGGCCAGCTACCAGACCAGCTCAGTTTTCCTTGTTTAATCTCTTAAGCACATTTTCAGGCTTAACTGCTTGAGTGGCAGAACCCCCATCAGCAATTTAAAAAAACAATTATTTTGAATCTGTTCAGAAAATATTTTTATCTGCAGGATTCTGCCCAGCTACTGCATAGTAGAAATGGTATGAATCACGGAAATATTAATTGGTAAAATTCATGACCTTAAAAACATTATTAAGAGTAGGATATAAGGCATGTACAGTTTCATTCTGGCCAGGGGGAACACAGCATTTTAATGAAAGAGTGTTAATTATCACAAAGATGGTAGAAAAATCTTTAGTGGAAAAAAAAGTTCCCTATATGATCAGTTGTGCATTATGCCCTTCACTTAACACAAAAAAATATACCAGATGAGTAATAACTCTGCAAGTCCCTACTGGAAAAGTCACTTTTCCAGAAAGTATTTCTTTCATACCACTGTGCTCTTCTGAGCTACCATAGCAAAGGCGTGAGTGGCAGCTCTGTTTCCTCTGATCTTCCTGCTACTAACAGTTCAGTTCTTGTAAGAACAATCTATTGTCTGTACTTATTGAATGACATTTAGGAAAATTTCCATTTGTGTTTTTCTGTGCATGCAGTGAAACTTCCAACATCCTCCACTGGTTATCGCAGTGTCAGAGATTAAAGAGACCCACTGGCTCGCCTAATTCACTGCGCCTGCCTTTCTCCTGCTCAAGCTTGCCCTATTTTTCAAGTGTTTACCTGACTAGCACATGCAATTACTGATGTGTGCATAAGGCTCAGTTCAGATTTTGAATGTTCCCTGAACCTTTCCCTCTAGATCAAAGCTCCCACGTCCTCCCGTGCCAGATCAGCCTCCTGCTGAAGTAGGTGCGACTTTGGCTGTTAACTTTGGCCTGCGAGCACATTCCCACAGTGCAGAATTAGGTGTGGGCTCTAGCGCTTTGCTGCATCAGGACCTTTGTTAGAAACAGAATCCGAGCCTTCGTGTTTTTACATTATCAGTCATTTGTGAATTCCTTATAATTTTTTTAATGACTTTTGCAGAGAGCAGTCAGATGCTATTAAAGTTTTACTGAATTAAACTGGAGAAACTAATTTTGCTCTTAGTATTTTATTTCAGTGTGTAACTTGATTTTTAAGAAGCACTTTGTATTGCATGGCCGTTTGCATTTGCTTTATAAGCATAACATAAAGGTTTCCCTGGAGTCATGGAAAAATTACCTTCTACGTCCCCTATCTAATTAACACCATGTATGTTGCCTAACTCCTTATAATTCACTCCTGTGCACAGTATATAGAACATGATTGGAAAAATAATTTGAAGCAATGAGAAAAAAATGCCTTTTGTCGTATATATGATATGGCCAAATACACTTCCAATCAAATTAGATTAAAAAAGAAAGGACAGTGGCACTAAGATATCTGATGTTGAAAAGAGACACCAAAGGCTTAATTAAAAAGTGTGCTTATGTTTTTAAAGGGGACTGCGTTTAAAGCATAGTAATGAAACCCTTGCTGAATAGCTCAGTGACCTGTATGTGTCTGGGGCTGTAACTGCCTGGCTCCCCAGTGAGAGCCCTGATCCGGCGTTCGATGGGTCACAGAGGAGCTGCTAAGCCCCCAACGTGTTCTGGTGGGTCGCAGGTTTCCAGGAGGGAAAGCAGTCAGCTGGTGCACAGTTAATTGCAGGGCTGGGGTCTATCGTGAGGACACAGCAGATGAGCCTCCGCAATCAAGTAAATCCAAGTATTGCCTCACAGCTGAGGGGGGTGGTAAGACTTTAAACCGTTCTAACTAGATTGTAAGCACCGTCTGACCAGGTTGTGGGGGTTTTTCATTATTATTATTCTTTTTTTTTTCCTTTCTCCCTGTGGAGCCTGGAGGACAAATATGATTTGGAGAGAGAGCAAGTGTCAGTGGACTCAATTCTTGCCAGTGCATCAGCAGTGGAACCAAATTCCAAATGAAGAGGTTAACCCCTTAGCCTCTGCAGATTCACTGAAGTTAATCAGATCATCTGTGTGTAAGTCAGGGCGCTGCTAAAGGCAAGAGGCTGGATTTTACATCCTGCATAAATTACACATGGAGGCAGAGAGCTGGGGCACACACAAGGCACTGAATCAGTCCACAATCATGCAGTAGCAGCACTTGTCACCCAAAGGCAGCCTTTGCTCATGCTGCAAAGTTGTCACCTTTTCTAGGACCTGACACAGCAGGACTTGGTTCTGACCTGCTACCCCTTTTCTTCCTTCACATGAGACAGACACTCGCTCCTCCATCTTCCCTGTGGAGAGTCAGCTCATGTGGGACCCCATGAGCCTCTTGCTTTCAGATATTGCTCACTGCGGGGCTCTCCTCTGCAGAGCTTGTCACCACTGGTCGTATCTGGGTGGTTTAAGGTCACGTTGCATTTCCTTACCAGAGGAAGAGAAGGAAAAGATATAAATGCATACTCATCTTTTTCTATACTTGCACTTAAAAAATAAACATTCCCTTTTTATGCTTCTCAGAAGATGTGGTGTCATTTCCTGAAGGACAAGGAGCGGGGAAGAGGGCTGAGAAGAAAGGCAACTAGAAAACAAATGCTTTTGATTTCAAAAAAATAAATGTATGTGTTTATTTTGTAAAGAAAAATGAAAATGTCCACCCTTTTCAGAAACCACTGATTTTCTACTGGAAAGAAGGTAGAAAAAAGGAAACAGAAGTTCCTCACTTGCTGATTGTTTTGGGGAAAGTGAGTAAAAGCAATACAAATTTTCCTCCCTGTATTACTTGGTACCCACCAGCTCTCTGTCCTTTTGCAGACATTCGGGGAAGAGAGCCCACCCTCCTATCTACTCTACCCTGGAGTGTGGACTACTACTCACCCTCTGTCATAGGTCCTTGTCTGACCACCCCACCATGGCTGATGTGTGGGTCATCCCGTGGCAGCCCTGCACTGCAGCCAGGGGCTCTGCACTGCTCCTCCGTGTGTCTTTATACACCCCTTCCACTGACATGGAAATAGCAGTCTGTGTGGTCTGCTGCTGTGAGTTCACAGCCCACTGACTTCAGCTTAGTTCATCTGATTTACATCAGCTACTGATTTGGCCCTGCCCAGGGCAGTGGATGTCCATGCACACTGAAATGGGTGGAATTACTCCAGACTGGTACTCATGTACGTGAGAGCAGAGACTGTGAAGAAACACCAAGTCTGTCAGGCTTATAATTTCACTTGAAAAAGTGGACTTCAAAGGTGTCTGATAGACGTCTCACATGGGGTAAGGAAAGAAGACACAATAGTTGACAAATTGGCTAGAGCTTCAAAAAACAAGGTGTAAAGTGTACATTGGTGGCATAGACATAGTGGTCTAAGGTCTCAGGCATTTTGGGAGGAGGTATTTGTACCAGAAATGACTAATTTGGCTTTAGCAAAAGGCAGCTACAACAAATGTACCTACTTAAGCAAAGGTTACCGAAATTAGCAAGTTGGTTTTTCCCCCTCCCTGGTACAAATACAGGCAGTCCTTTCTGAAGCCCCACATATATCGTATGTAGGGCCTAAGATGACTTGAGATCAAACTTTAAAGAGTTCTGTCCCCTCCCTTACATGATACTGAGGTTTTTTGTTCAGGAGGAAGAAAATCTGTCCTGAACATCCATTTTCCTTTCCTTTGTCATTCCTTTCATAACCAAAAAGTCCTGCTTCCCCTTTTGCTTTCTTATTTTCAGATGTGTAGGATTTAAGAGCTCCCTCCTCCCTTTCCAACCTTGGTCCTGTGCTTTTCCTGAATGGATTACATGGTGTCTGCATTGGGTGGATTGGTTACTCTGCCACTCACTTGTGAGATGCTGGAGGACTCTGCTCTGGATTCAGAAATGCTGCAGATACTTGACACACCAAAGAAGTCAAGTGAGCAGTATGAGATGTTTATTATTAACTGGGAAATGCATATATCTCATATGCTGAAATGGAGCACAGAGAGAAATTGGTTCAGGCCGCTGAAACATAGGCACTGCCAGCTGAAGCTCATTCGCTTTTTGCTAAAGGAAGGGACCAGTTGCAAACGAAATTCCTTCCTGGATTAACCAAATTGCCTATTGCACTGGATATATCTCTTATTAAATCAAATCTTTCCATCTCTAAACTGCAGCTGTCAGTTCTTGAATCAAATATATTGACAATTAAACTTGTCACCTGGGAAATGACATCAATATTCTATCCCAAACAAATAGCGGTTGTTTACCAATCTCTGAGCTGATAAAGAAGGTACACAAAATACTACAGCTTGGGATTGCATAAAATGCACCAAACACCTTCCAAACTGAATTGAGATCTGCTTTCCTGGTCACTGCTAATGGAGCTTTATGCCTGCAAAGCTCTTCCTTTCAACTTCTCTTTTAGGGACACTGGTATATGATCATGTAGTGTGGCACTAATACTGTTTAATCAAGCTTTGCTTATCAATACAGTAATAATGGGCTGATGAGCACAGCTCACTAGAAATTGAAATTTTGGAAGGAAAAACATGTAAAAAGTGTTACCAAGTTACATTTCATGATTTCCCACACAGTGGAAGCAGAAGGTAAATGAAGGACTAGTCAGTGTGAAAATCAAGAAAACTTTAGATTTTCATGTTTTGAAGGTTTTTTTTTTTTTCTGAGAGCCATTTATATTCTGGGCTAAGAGCATCCTTCAGCCCTGGTTTTCTAATCTTCTGGATCAGGTGTGTATCTTGGTCACAGGTCTGGATTCTCCTTCTATGGAAACAAGCATCTGGTAAGGATGGCTGTGTGTGCCCAAGCTTCTCTTCAGGACAGGCTGAGTTGGGTGTTTGTACAGAGAAATGTTCCCATCTAACTCACTCTACAAACAGCTTAAATTCCTTGGACTGCCCCAGCGCTTCAGAGTTTAGGGACTTCCAGTCTCCCCATGCCCTGCAGCCCAGTGAACCAAAGAGGAGACTGGGAAAGCCCAGAAGGCAAATGGCCAAGCAGGAAAAATGGGCAGAGTGCTGTGAGACTGGAGATGTTTTAGGCCTGGCTTCTCCCTGACTAGTGAGATGGTGCCCCTTGACAAAACACTTGTTTTCCTCTTCTTTTTTCAAGGGCATGGTTATCCTGACCAGCGCTGTGGTGACTCAGGGCTTCCATTACAAAATATTCTACCTTGAAAGGTTCCCTGAAGAATTTAGAAAAGCAACTAATTCATTTTTAGTAGACTGAGTCACCCTGACAATACCTCAGCTCCTGCAGGGCTGTGAGGAGTACAAAGAAGCCCTACGGAGCTGGTCTGTTTGGAGGCAGGGAGGGAGAGGGGGGGGTCTCTCTTACCACTTGTGTTTTGCACAGCTGGTCCTGTGCATGGGGTGGCTCTCTCACAGAGCAGTCAGACTGTCTAACCTTAAACCCTGTGACTATTATAAAAATAAAAAGCAAGGTAATGAGTGAAGATGCTCACCCTGGTTTCTAGCACCCTGAACTTCTGTGGGAGAGTTCTGGTTACCGAAAATAAGTTTTTTCTTTTGGAAGGTCCTCTTTTTCTCTATGGAAGGGTTAAAAACTATATGCCTGAATTCAGGTAACCAGGAGTTTAGCGTGCTGGAGAGCCAGTTCCAAATATTTTAACTCGATCCCCTTTCTGGTAAAGATCCACGGACAGCTTTTGAGCTATGCACGCTCAGCACGAACCATTGCTGCAGTAACAGTCAGGAGCCGGGCTCAGGCACACAGTCAGGCTGGGGCTCATTGGAGTGTGGTTTAATTCCTCGAGCTGACATGGCTTTCCTGTGTGATTCTTGGCAGGTCACCAAATCTCCCTGGGCCTCACTCCCTGTCTGCAAAATCACACCTCTTGGACCTGCTGCCTCTCGAGAGAGCTGGGGAGAGGTCATTCGTTATTACGTGTTTATAAATTGGGGGCTTTCCTTTTGGATGAGGCCCCCAGACAATCTTATAACACCAATCACGAGATAAAGGAGGCTGATTATCTTAAATAGTCTGGCAGATGTTGGAGAGGCTCCAGCCATGAAGTGGTCGGGAGGTATAACGCAAACTGCTTGTACAGCACTGAAAAGACTCACTGTCCTTTTGTAGCTCACCCCTTGTGAACAACCCATGATTTATTTATTGAGGAACAGTTTCTGAGTCACCTTCTTCTCCACATTATGAAAACACTGAGAAAGTGAGTCATTTTGAGGAACAGAGCCTGCAGCACTCAATTCTCACCCTGCTGCCTGGAACAGGAGAGGGAGAGCCCAGCAGGTGGGCTTGGAAAAGAGGGAGTGCGGGAGATGCGGCTTGCTTCTCTCCAAGGGTTGTCATCTGACCTTGGGAAAGTCATATAGCCTCTTCAGGATTTAGACCATAGACTGAGAATGGTGGCCTGGCCTTGCTCAGAAGGGTGTTTTTTTATAGGATGACACCATTAGAGATGTGAGACTGTCTGCTTCTGTGGTAACAGGGTCCTTTCAGGAGCCTTGGACAGGCAGAGTGATAAAAGTGCAGATGCAATAACTGACTCTAAATGTGTAAAAGGTGGCTGCAAAGACAGCCAGAGTCATCTGTTCCCTATGTTTGCAGTGGATGGGAGAAAAGGCAACGTCCTGAAATTATAGCAAGGAAAGACATAGCCTAAATGTTAGAAAAAACCTCCTGGAAGTGATGTGTTGAATGCTGGAATGGATTGTCTGGGGAGAGGGTGGACTCTCCAACCCTGGGATTTTAACCCCGGTTAGATGCACATCTGTTTGGGCTGGTTCAGGTGGAGCTGCTTCAGGCTGCTTTTTTCTGGCTCTGTGCAGAGAGGAGTTGACTGCTTTCCCTGAACAGGCTGGCCTTTAGCAGGACCCTCTACTACTGACTGTCTCAGCATATGGGAGTGCAAAGACGACAAATATTTAATTTGCCTAATTATTTGCTTCATTCATTTCTGTCCTGCTGTTCTTCAATATCTTCCCTTTTACCAGTAGCACAGATAAAAAAGCTCAGGGCTTTCCCTCGTCTGTGTAAAATTTGCCTCTACATCCATCAAATCCTCCTTTGATTTTGACATTGTTGCTGCCTTCCAGTCCATCTCCAGTTGTAGGACTGCCTACACCCTGCAGGCATCATGTAGCTGTTTTCGGCCGCACACATTTGCTAATCAGGGTATTTGATAACTGTTGGCCTTTAGTCTTCTCTAGCTGGTAGGCTGTTCACTGAAGTGTTCAGGCTTTCTGGATACTGCTGCCTGGCCTTTGGAAGAGCCATTAGCAAGGCTGGGACCCTGAAGTCTTCCTGAAGCTTTAATCTCACAAATGGGAGCTTCCTGCTAATGAAGAGCAAAGAACACAGCACCAAGATGAAAGTCTACCTCTGCGGCTGGCTTGCTTTCACTGTTCTCATGAAGTGAGGTGGAGCAAGCGTCCCCTTTCTGTCTGTCCCCTCTGGCAGAGGTGTCCTGCCCATTTCCACCCCTGCCCTCCCCAGCAGAGCATCAGTGTAGGCAGTTCTCCTTCTCCCTTCTCTCACCTCTCCTTCTCCCTTCTCTCACCTCTCCTTTGTGTGACTTCAACTGGGGTTTTGCTCTGGCCAGGCACTCTACCGTCACGTAGCCACCTCCTGCCAATGCTGATGCTCCCTGTCCTGCTTTGTCTGTGGCAAACCCATCCCTCCCTTTCCCGTCAGCCCATGCTGGGGGGGGGGGGGGGCTGCACGTCCCATGGGACCTGGATAACACCAAGGGAGCAGCGTAGGTAGCTTGCTCTGCCGAGTCCCCTCTGGAGACTTTGGCTTTCCCATCCTTGCCTCAGTTTGTGAGGCAGTATCTCCTGCCAGCCTTTTGCCTTATGAAGGTCTCTAAATCTCTAAGCTCCCTTGTAGGAAGCACGAGGTCTGTCCACTCCTTTATCCTTCCTGCTGGCTGACTTAGCAGGAGGGCCACTGGAGCATTAGAAATCAGGGTATCAGTGAGCTGAAGCCACTCTGAAACAACCAGTCTTTCAAGAGGAAAAGAGGTGAAGCCTCACTGCATGTGCTAGAAAACACTCATCCATGGTGCCCTCTTGCTCTTAGGAACAAACAGCTCCACAGGCGGGTTCTGGCCAGCACCACCAGCAGCATCATGTTGCTTCAATCCCAAGGAGGTGAAGGTAGCATCTGTGCTGTGTTCATGCCACTGATACAAGTTGAGATATTGATCCTGATCTGCCTCTCGGTGTTGGATCTGTGTGTGAAGACAGCTGGTACGTTTTGGTGCAGAAGATTTTCTCTCTTTGCTTGATGCATGGTCAGCTGTCACTGTCCAGGAAGAGACTTGTGGGAGGCTCTGGGGTATTCCCTGCACACTGGGCGGGGTTTGTTAGGAGAGCAAATAAAACTCAAGGATATTTAAAGAATGGGACAGAAGGTCCTTAGGATACAATCCTGTGAGTGTTTCACCATTTCACAGGCATCTTTCAGGAAGAGAGGAGAAAAGCATTTCTTTTTGCAGTTCAAGTAGACCATGTGGAGGATGCCGAGTGCCCTCTACTTCAGCCACATGCAGAGCTGGTGAGTGGAAAACTGCTTGGATGATCACAAGGACACAAAGGTGTAAGCTGGCCCACAGCAAATGGTCGCCACGTTATCAGTTGGGGGTTTTCACCCGTCAAAGCTGTGAGCATCTGCAGCAGTGAGAGGGGGAAAGCTGCAGACTAGTTTTAAGATGGAGGTTGATGGATTTTGAATAGTCTCCTGAGTCCTTCCAGTCCTACATTTCTAAAAAAGATACTGGAGAAAAAGAAGAGCTATAGAGGGGATAAGAGAAATGCTAAGATATAGCAAGCTGTCTTTGAAAAGAGACTGTGAAAAATTAGAAGTGTGGGAGGGAGAAATGGAAGGCAACATACTAAAAGTAAAAAAGGAGAAAAAACTCCAAAAAGCACCCCCACTCTCTATCAAATGGCGCAGGGAACTTAAATCAGGCTTTGCTGCTCCCCCCTTCATCAGACAGGAGCTTCCAGTAACACTGAAAGGCAATACATGGCAAATTTATTCACTCAGTCCCACAGCGATGCCACGCACAAGTAACCTCTGGGAAATGGCTGCCATTAGCCATCACCGAGTCAGAGAGTCTAGCAGGAAGGATTAGAACTGGATAGGGCTGGTGAAAGCATCTGTGGTTTTATACGAACAGATAAAAATAAGCATTATAAACTTGCATGCTTCCAGGCACAGACAACCTCAAACTCCTCAGGGCGAAGAAACTTCCCTTATAAATAGGTTATTCCATAACCGTCTGTGGCATTAGCTGCTGTCAGAGACAGGATACCGGACTAGATGGGCCCCTGGCAATTCCTCTGGAGAAACCATCTTTCCAAAATAAAGACCCTAAAAAAATTCCCTGTAACAAAGAAGAAATTATTGAGTTGTTTATTAAATAAATTAATTTGAATAGGGAGAACAGCAGTTCCTTTGTTTCCCCCTGAGTTTGAACCGTGGGTCTCAGAAGGGAAAATGAAACCACTGCTCCGAGTAGCAGAATAACATCCTCAGCGCTTGTTTCTTCCAGAATAAAAGGCCTATATTTAGAGGATTCCAAGTATTAGAGATATACTGAGCTGGCAACTGGTTCGGACAAATTTCCAAACCCATCTGATCTTCCACATAAGTTAGACATTTCAGTAACATAAGAAGTTGTGAAGAGAGCCAAAAATAGTGTTTTGCTATCTTTACAGCTCAACCTGCTGTATTTAATACAGTTTTGGGAGGAAGTGTTTGATAGGATTTGATGCAATCAATATTAAACTGCATTTGATTTTAGAATGGGTGTGTTTTTGTGCATATACTCACATACACATACGTGCATACACACTTTGAATATGCATGTATAGGTATATACAGAGTAAGATATCCAGGCTTTTCTATTAGGTTCATTGCTTGCTTAATTATGCAGTCATTCATTGTCTTTTGACATCTGTCTGTCTATCTAGCTATCTGTCTACCTGTCTATCATGGGACTTATCTAGCACGGGTGTATTAGAACAGAAGTCAGACTCTAAATTTGTGCAGTTGAGCGCCTTTGATTTAAAAGTTCTAATAACTCTGTTTTAAAGGAGAAATACAGACGCAGGAGACTATGATAAAGGACGGCAAATGCTATGCCTCTGAATCACTGTAACAGTTGCAGAGTGCCCTAGTCAATAGTTTGCAGATACCTCACCCTGATAAGACAACCACACTAGGTACAAATTGCATCTTGCTTTAAGAGAAGTAAGTGGTTTTTATAGCTACCTTCCGGAGTATCACAGTGGAAATAACAGCAATTTCTGTAGTGAGCCTTCCATTACCCCATGTAATCCCCCCTTCCTTCTCTCCATTTTTGATTGATCATACATTTTGCATAGACCATTTAGGCTGGTGATTCCTATGCTTGTTCTCTATCCAAGAGTCAATCTTTTCACAGAGGAAAATTACAGCTTAAGTTTTTATTACTGCATTGGTCTGGTGTGGTCCAAAGGTATTTGTCCTACATCTTTAGCTCTTTTTAGGGGTGCCTTTATTATGATGTGGTCTTCCAAGTGACAACTGAAGCTAGATTGATATACTTCAACGTTTGTCCCTATGCCTTGTATTTCATAATGGCTGGGCACAACTAAAGGCTTCAAATCAGCAATGGATAATTTTAAGCACAGAAAGTAGAATTTAGACTGCATGAATCTGGGCTGCAGTATCTTCTATCTGCAATAAGAACTCTGTGTACCTTGGATACTGCCTCATATTAATAAACGTGTATGGATTTAAGGTTGAAAAAATACAATCCAAGCAGACCCCAAATCAGAAACATCTAAGTGCAGCTCAAAATGCCTCAGAATGATGAATGTAAAAATCATTGGCTTGCTTGGTAGCTTGCAAGTGGTATGACTTTTTGGTCATACTGGAGTTTTTCTGATTGCACACTTCCATCCTGGTCTAGTATCATCCACCTCACCTGCATGTCAGTGCACGCGTGGGGTGTCTTTACTGCAAACTAGTTGTTAGGTGTGGACAGAAAGACGTAAGGATAAGTCAGATAGTCTATCATCAGATATGATGCTATGAGTGCCTGAAAGTCACTCATTCCTGAGTGGCAGGGCTTCCTGACAGAGTCCTTGACTGATCTGACAGCTCTGACAGCCCTAGGAGCTGCTTGGAGGGGAGCCAGCCTGTCAGACCTGGGGAAACTCAGAAAATCCTGAGATGCTCACAAGTCCAGGATGCCACGAAGTCAAAAGAGAGAGTGTGGTGATGCGTTTGAGAGATGTGGGTTTTTTTCCTGTATGACCTGTGAACACCAGGACATCTAGGACCTTCTTCTAAGGGGCTTTGAAAAAGAAACACCCAGAAAAGCAAGTCTGTTACCAGTGGCATATATGTAATGCAGCTATTATTGTTAATGCACATGTGACAAAGATTTTACCATGTCATTACTTAGGAACAATTATGGGGTCATTATTAGCTAAATATTATCCTCACTTTATCATCCTCTTGGATACACAGGTTGACATTTCTAAACTATTTGTTAATTTTAGTGCAGTGCATGAGCATAGCGTAGGAAATGTAGAAATGTTATTTCTTTTCTCCAAGCATTAATAAAAAGATTTGTTTCAACCTAATTTTAAACATTTTGGTAGTGTTTTATTAAATATCATATAAAAAAACCCTGGCAAATTGCTAGAAATGGCAGCTTACATCAAACCCAAATCTAAGTGATTTGAGCAAATATACAAATGAAAGCTTCTCTTTCAGACACATCAGAGATTAAGACGTGACCTTCAAAACCATTCAGTGGCAACTAGTTCAACAGACTCAGACTGTTTAAGCTAAGCAATTGTCTGTATATTGACTCCTATTTGAAGGGGATGGATAGAAGCCAGGATAACTCCATCTCCCAGAAATCCTTTCTTTGTGAATTCCTTGCCCTATTTGTCTTTGTTAGGGCTTGTTTTGTTGAGCGTGTTCTTCTGGGATATGGCCTTTTAGGCTCAGGAGAGGATCCCCTAATACAGCCATCTGCAACTTTGCTTTTAGTGTCTTTCATGTTGCTTCATTTTCCTAATTCCTGCTTCATTATCTTTCAGTTTTGCTCCTATTATTTTTCTTAGGAAGGAATATATTCTGATTTCAATACTTTGCATCCTTTTAAATAACATGACCATTTAATTAAAGGCCTGGTTCTGTCCTCTTAAGCCACTCTGTGAAAGTTGTGTTCCTGGATGTCCTGTTTGCTGTTGAATAATATCTGAAACAAATCTTACTGGCCACCAAATGAAGCACTTGGGGTTGATCTTTTTTTTCATCCCTGAAATGCCAGCCTCACAAAATCAGTCTGGTCTTGGAAGACTGGGCTGCGCTCTCTCTTTCTCATGCCACCGATGAAGAAACCTGCCATCATGACAATGCTATTGAAGAGGCACAAGTTGAGCAGAATGGCTCTTGTTCTCTCGCTGCAGAGCCGGGAGGAGTAAACATGTACTAGAGACTAAACCAAACAGATGCTGTGTGGAGGGTGTGCACATATGTCCCAATTCTGGGCTTATAGAATCATAGATTCACAGAATGGTTTGGGTTGGAAGGTCATCTAGTCCAACCCCCCTGCAATAAGCAGGGACGTCTTCAACTAGATCAGGTTGCTCAGGGCCCTGTCCAACTTGACCTTGAGTGTTTCCAGGGATGGGGCATCTACAACCTTATCTGCTGCTATTAAACTCAGAAGGAGGATCCCATTGTGTACCTGACATAGTGTTACTGCTGAGGGAACTCAGTATACACAAAACAAAAATTAAGCTTAGGAAACAGCCCTTTTGAGTCAGAAAGTGTTATTTTTCACAGGCAAGGGTTTTTTTTGTTTGTTTGTTTGTTTAACATAACACCTTGGAGACCCAAACCACTTTGTTCCTTTTGAGATCCTGGCTTGCTCTTACTGCCTTATGACAGGCAGGACTTTGGGGTAGGCAGGAACCCCAGGATGTAAACAACAAGCTGCAAAACACACTGCTCGGGCATCACTGCTGAAAGGGCTTTCTGTCTTCTTGCAGGACTGAACACTAGTAACTTCCAAAGAAACCACAGCATAGCATGGAAAAACGGGTCGGTAATTGCACAGGATGCTGTCTGGGTTAATGCTATATCTTTATGTGCTTGTCTGCCTGTTCAGCGCACATGTGCATACGGACACATTTGTGCATGCATACCAATTCCTGTGCATATGTACCTCCCAAAGAGGACTGCCAGGAGTAATTCTTCTCCTTCAATCGTTTTGCCCGCCTGTGCTCGGATCCTCTCACGCACAGCCGCTGCCAAGGCATATTGCAGATCTCAGCCCAGTGAGCACGTGCATAGGCACAGCTTTGCACTTCTGGTGGTTCAGTGGTGTGCAATGCTCTCTGCGTTATGCTCAAATGGCTGTGATTTGATCTCTGATAGCCCTACTCAGACTTGAAAAGGCATCCACAGTTTCCAGAAAGTGCTCTCCATGCTGCAGAGCACCAGGCCAGGGATTCGCTTCACAGCAGAGTTTCCCGCAGGAAGGGAGGTGTCTGCATTGACCTTGTGCTGATGAAATCCTTGGCTGATCCCGACAAGGTTCAGCTCCTGGAGTATTAGCGGTAAAGCTGACATCCTCTGGACTCTGTGGAGCATGACTGGGAACAGCACGAACTGCAGAGCCCAGGAGGAGGAAGCACAATTAAATAAATATCCCCTTCTCCCGTGCACAAAGGGAGAATTGATACCCCGGTCAAAAAGCCAAGCGCTGTTACAGCAGTTCTTCATTATAGGCATGTGTTTTTTGGTTTTAATAAAGAGTCAGAGAGGGTGCCTATGCAAATTTGTGGAACAGATATTAAAACATCCTTTAAAATGATTTGTTGTATACGGTTGGTGTAGCATGAGGAGTCCAGTGTCTTAAGTAACAAATGGGAGCAAAGATGTGAAATGCAGCTGATAAGTTTACTCCCAGTAAAGGAGGGTGTAATCACTTAGCAGATCTGAAAGATCCTGCTAAAGCACTATACTCTGCATCCTTAAGGGACGTTAGCTGTTTCACAGGGATACATCTAACCCTTTGATTTGATGAGGACTCAAACCTTCACCTCTGTTCATCTCGGACCTCCAAAGGAAACTGCAGGATCTGGTTGGGGAACAAGACATTGCAAACATCTGGCCTGAATCCTGATCAGAGCATGTGAGCTTGTGATCTCTCTCTGAAAGCAGCAACACCAAGCTTTCTGCAACCTGGTTAAGGGAATAGACTTCCCCTGACAAAGTGAGAAGCATAAGCCCTTGTGACTGCAACATGAGACCGTGTGCTTGAATTCACTCAAAGTGAGAAAGGGAAGGAGTGATGGAAAACATCACCTAGGCTGCTGTACTGACCTGGCTGCTCTTCTGGACTGTATTTGATGGAGCAATCAGTATGGTGCTGCTACAAAGATTAGTGGAAACAGCAAGCGGGGAAAATATTTTTTTTTGACAGAATGGCTAAGCTAACTTTACAGTTGAAATCTTACCTGTTGCATTTTCTGGCTGCGGGGATAAAAGCCCCAATCCTTTTCATTTTATTGTTTCTGGTACCTTGTAACTCAAAGTGCATTTGATGACCAAGGCTGAATTGGGAGCAGGAATCTTCCCGAACCTGAATGCTGGAGCAGTTGGTGCTTGCAGAGCACAGCTCTTTGTCTGGTGCAATTAGGTGCACTTACCCATAAGCTCCCGGGGTCCTGTGCATGCTCCCTGCAGACTCTGCAGTGAGCTCGGAGACATAGCATGGATGAGATCCCTCCTGGCTGGTTGGAGTTGATCTAAGTCTGCACAGCTGCTGAAAGGGTAATCCCACCCTGTCCCTTCACACTCATCCCCCCTTCAAACATGTGCAACCTAACTAACCCTACCGACACAATAGTGTGGCTGCTTTTCAGATGGCTCAGGTCTGTGAGCCAGCTCACCATCTGCTGAGTGCAGGGGAGGAGGCAGGAATGTGCAGCTGGAGGTGGAGGGGAAAGCAGAACCAGTCCTCATGGCAGCTGTGCAGATTAAACAATTTTAAAGTAAACCGTGAGCGTTCTAAATGAACACTGTGAACTAGAGTCTAGCGAAGGTGGCCAGTACCTCTCAGCACAAGTTCAGTGCTCTGTGGCGTGCGGCTAAGGGCTTCGGCTTGTTCTTGAGCCAATGGATGCTGACTAGCTACACCCACTGCTTAAGAGCAGCATTTTGCCGCACAAGCCATCATGTCAGCTTTAAAGTCATGGTAATTTCTCCACGGCAGGCGAAGGAGCTAGCCCTCAGTGAGCTATGTGGTCATGTCATGCTTCGAACATAAGCTGATTTTGCTCTGGAAGTGAGATACTGCATTCCCTGGCACCCACACACTGAGCGTCCTCTTCTCCATGCACACATAGTGCCAGCTTTCTGCTTTGAAACCTCTGTGCTGAGAACAGTGATAGTCCAGTCTTTTTTCCCCAAGATTTGTTCTCTGTGGGGGATCAGCCATTTCCAGTTTCTTCAGAGACAAAACCTTTCTTTCCTTTAATCCTTTAGGGCTGCGGAAGTGACAAAGCAGTGGAAGATGGGAGTGAAAATCTGTGCCAGCTTTCGTGCAATTATTAAGGCCTGGTTCCAGAAGCTTTACCCCAAAATGTACAGACGAGGCACAAACAGCATTTCACTACAGACTGTCTGTCCCACCTGGGTCAGGAGAGGGGATCGTGATGCACAGACCTAAAAGAGTATGGCTTGACTTTGAGCCAGGCTGAAGTTTCAGAACTGGTAACTGAAATTTCTTTTCTCCACAGGTGGGAAAATGTTACACAGAAAGAGAGGAGACCTGGTACACACTGAATATCAGTGTTCACTGTGTGCTGATGTGGAATTACAGCTGTCCTTTAAAATTACAGAGAGGATATCTGTTTGCATTGCCTGAGCAGAAAACCTTTGCAGAGTAGAGGCCTCTTTTACAGTAATGGACAATAAGGCTAAAAAGATGACTGCTTCAGGACATTGCTGTTGTGTGAAGCAAAGTGGTGGTAATGAAAATCGTTTTGCTTTTAATTAGAGCAGTCACTACTGGCAACCACTCCAGACTTATCTAAGGAATTTTCAGCCAGTGACTACATCTTGGTGAAAAGCAGATCCTCACTTTTGGTAGCTCTCTTTTTGAGCTATTTTGAGTGTAATTGCTTTGCTCCTGATTGAGGGGTGGGAGGAAACCCAGCCAAACCATTGCTTAAGCTACAGCAGCCTGGAAGGCATTTTGGTGAACCACCATGATTTGTGCTGCATCAGGCTGGACTGTTTTGCAGTGATGGAGTGATTTTGGCTGGTATTTGACTGAGAAGGCAGGAGAATGGTGAAAAGTAGGGGCATAGCTTTGGTTCTTATGATACTGGTTGGGATGAAGGGACCCTTGGTGCCTGACCCATCACAGTGGATGTATGATAGAGGTGTCCATGCTTATTCAGCTCTATAGGAGCAGTTCTGTTCGGGCTAATTTGCCACCTCTGCACTAGCTGGCAGCTTCTGGGACTTAAATGAACAGTGGTGCGTGGCACATATTCCACAGGAGTAAAAAAATTTTCTTTGTCTCAGGCATGACTAGTGACTTGACCTTGGTTTTTCCACATCATAGTGCTATACAGAATATGTGAACACCATTCTAAAAAAACCCACAAACAGTCACACTGTTCTCTGCAAGAAGTTAAATGTTTAAAGGCATTCCCTGGTCAGCAATCATACTAAATCAATATTGAAAGAGAGAAGTAATTCATTGAAAACACCATTCATTAATTAGTGTGGCCTGGACCACAGCAGCATGGTCTCTGAAGACAAAGATTTATTTATATTTGGTTACTGAAGGATATGTGAAAAGGCTAGTGACAATTGTTGACGATGGTTCATAAGGAAGGCTGCTTGCTGGTGTAAATGCATTAATTATTGAGACAAATTTAGCTGGCTGGAACACTGCATAAAGCAGCAAATGATCTGAAACTTATGTGAAATTAATCGTATTTGCTTTTGCAGATGTCTAGTTTCTGAGCAACAGAGCTTTGGAGCTACCAAACATGAAGACAGCCCTAAGAAGACCTGATTGCCTTCAGGTTCCTGCTCAGCCAGATAGCAGTAAGAGAGTTGATTTCTCCTGCAACAAATAAAATTCAACTGGGTGTCACTGTTGAAACTGCATACATTTCCCATATGTTATTCTTCTGTGAAGCTCTATTGCAGATACTGATAGAACCAGAACAGTCAAGTTTACCCTAACCCAGGCTACATGACCATCTTGCTAAGAGCTTGAAATCATTGTGTGATATCTAGTAACACTATATTACCATTGCAAAGTGGCTGCATCTCCCAGGATCTTGCTTCCCTTGCCTTTGTCAGAATCTAAGTAGAGCATTCCTGCTCTGGGAAGTTTTCTGAGGCTGCTTCATGGCATTGAAAATGAAGCCTACCATGATTTTTCTTTTTACCTAAAACTGTATATTGTGTTTGGTGATGGACCTCCTCGTAAAATAATGACCCATGGCAGAAAAGTGAGGTTTAACGTATGGTCTAACTCTGAAATGAAAAAAGTAGCCATATGCCTGATGTTAAAGCCCCATCTTTTTGGACTGGTGCGGAGATGACATAGGACTCGCTTGTGGTAATGCCGCATTTGCACTTACCCTCATATAGATGTCAGAAATCAAGCACAGGGATTAACTCTGCTGTTACTGATTGCCAGATGATTTAAGGTTTCCTGTGCTGTCCAAATTCTTTAACTAATGTGGCTTCAGCTAGTTAAGGAAGGCAAACATGGATGTTTGAGCTCAATTCAGCAAAGTACTTTAGCATTCATCTAACACCAAGCTCACAGGAGAGCTGAATTTCAAGGGTCACGTCTAAATACCCTCCTGAACAGTAGATGGATAGCTCTGTATTCATCTAAACAGCTCTCTCCTTTATAGATAGTTTTTAAGTCAGACCCTTTTCTGTCAGACCCTTTTCTGTCAGACTCTTAGTGAGATTTCCTGAGATTTCAGCTAAAAAGATACCCACATAACCCACAGGGGAACATGCCCATCTGGCAGAGGACCTGCGTGAGGCTGCCTCAGCTGCTGTAGCTCTTTAGCAGAAACAAGCAGCTAATGCTTTGGTTGAGGAAGTTCTCAATTAAATCGAGATTGCCTAGGGAGGCTAGGGAGTCTGCCGTTGGGGGTCCTTAAGAATGACCTCCAGGAATGGTGCAGGTCAAGCTGATCCTGTGTCAGAGCAGGATGATGGACCAGATGAATGCCAGAGGTCCTTTCCCAGGGATTTCATGTTCCCAGCAGAGCTGTAATTGCACGAATAAAAGGTCAAACATTTTATACCTCATTGCGTGTGCCCCGTAATGGAAGAGTGGTAGGTAACTGTTAAATCAGTTTTTATTGATAAAACACCAACTATCACTTAATATTTTAATCTGTGGGTATGGATTTCACCATAAAGTGGAAACGAATAGAGATAAATAACTCCTTTTTCAAGCATGCAGTAGTCAGTTTTCGTTCTTATTTGTTCATGACCTGAATAATCTGATCTTTAGGATCAGATTGTAAAAAGCAGTTTCTTATAACCATAAATTTTGTGAAAAACACATATCTGATAGAAGAGCTTTTATTTCCTTGTTGGATTGACAGTGTGCTCCCTCACACTAGCTGGTATTTTCAGATCAATTGCTAGGAGCAAGTTATACATTAAGGGAGCAAGAAAGAAAGAGAAGAACCCGGAGAGCTTGATACCACATGTCACATCACTGATACACAAGGTTGCATTTTCAGGATAGACAGACCAAGAAAATCAAGAATTTATTTTGGAATTAAATGCACTGAGGTAGATGTTTTTAACAATCAGTGGTGATATGACGCAAAAAGTAATTTACTTCTTAATTCTGGAATTGCTGGTGAATGATGTGCTCGTGATACGTGCTGACCAAGTGTAGTCATGCTTCTGAGGGACAGGCGAATGACTGACAAAACCCTCCCTGCTACACAGTTATTACTCAGTTTGCATTTACATGGGAGATAGGTCTGAGAAGATTGGCTACAGCTTTGCCACATGGAGGGAACTTGACTGCCAGCTGCCAGTTGCCAAAGCAGCAAAACTCCCAGAAACTTTCCTCACTTTGTCTTTTGAAGACATTGGTCAACCAGGGTGAAATTACTCCCAATCTGGGGGAGACGCAGTGCAGCCACAGAGAGTGGCTTCTCCCCACCCATCATCCTGGGTGGATTTTGCGTGCTGGGCTCAGAAGTCCTCCTGCGTATTGAGCCCACATCGGTCTGTATGTGGGTCTGAGCCAATGCTCACCCAGCATCCAAACTGATCAAACTGAACTCTCACACAGGTAATAGCTGCAGGTAAGCTCTGAAGCACAGCTGGAGATAAACTAGAGTTTGCTGTGTCCATTAGGGCATAGCTGACAATGGCCCATAGCTGCTGTGATGCTGTGGGAGACATGAAGGGTGATGAACGGCAGGAAATCTGTCCCTGAGGATGGGGAGGATGCCTCAACTCAACCTGCTTGCAGAACTGTTGTGAACATGGCATTAAAGACATCTCACTGACAGACATATGGGGACAGCCACAGAGCATGAAGTTTATCTATCTCAGCCACATCCTTGCCATCTTCCTAGTGATTAAGGGACATCTCTTGAGGAAAGGAAAGGTGAGGTCATTAGGTGAGTCAGGGAAAGGCTATGATCGAGTGGATCCAGTGTGTGAGCACAAAGCGTCACCGTCTGTGACTGGTGAACTTCTTTCTTTCTTGGAATAGCATCTGAGGGCCAAATGAAATGATTTCCACCCCCTCTCACTTCTGGTGGGCTGACCTCAGAAGGGAGTGGTAGAGAAACCAGCTGGGAGTAACTAGCTATTTAAAATGAATCAAAATCGTAACTGGGAAACTTCCTGAAAGGGTTACTGGGGAGGGGACAGGGAAACACCCAGGACATTCAGAACCAGCTGGCCAGTGAACTTGGAAAAGAAATAGCAAAGCGAAGCGGTCTCTCCTCCACTAATCAAGAGAAATAAAGAATTGAAATACCCCCTGGAAATGATGGAAAATCAGGTCAGGAACAGAAACATTCATGCATTCGCTCTACTGGAGGGTAAAGAATTTCCAAACCCAATTTCTTTTGTGGAAACCTGGCTCCCTAAGGCTCTGAACGAGATGCAGAGAATGTCCCACTGCATGTGGTGTGCTGGTTCAGGATCCCTGCCAGGGCAATCACTCCCAATAACAAGCAAAGCAAAACCAAGCTGCCAAGTTTCAAATGTTCATGGGAGAGGGAGGCTCATGACTGTAGAGAGAGCAATGAGGAAGCATGAGTTCATTTACTTCCAAATCAGTCTGAGTGCCCTCACTTGTGCTGTTGCCTCAGGTAACATGGGTTCAAGACCAGCTTCTAGGAGCTATACTGATACAGAGCCCAAGGAAAGTACACCTAAAATTTAAGATATGAGGGAGCAGACTGATATACCATGGTAGATGAAACTCATGGAAACAGGACACCATCTGGGGCATAGTGGGATGACATGTCTCAGTGCTTGTAGAATCCAGAAGCAGACATGAGGCCCTTCTATGGAGGACAGCCTTCAAGTCTATGCAGTACATGTCATTGAATAATTTGGGTTGGAAGAGACCTTTAAAGGTTATCTAGTCCACGCTCCCTCCAATGAGCAGGGAAATTTCAACTAGATCAGGTTGCTCATGTCCTTTCCTTCATCCCAAATTCTCTTTCTGACTCTTTACTTCCCAGGGCTTCCCTCCCCCATCCTTTCTTTTTTCATGATTAGCCTTTTCCTGCCAGTCTTCTGGCTGATGTCATCTTGTGTTGGCAATAGCATTGGTTCAAGTGGAAGGTTGTGTTAGAGACCTCCACAGTGCCTTCTAAGCAGCATTGCTGTGATTCTGGGGGAGCACCAAGCTCTGCTCAGCCCGAGTTGCCCTCTAGATGTGTGATCTCATGACGGTTTCAGTGATTTTCTGCAGTGACAACTGTTGGTGGCTTTCAGCTGCTCACTTCCTCTAATCAACTCATTGTGATGTATTGGAACAGGCACTCAAACAGCCTGACGCAACTGCCCTCTGCCACCTCTTTTGAAACACATTTTTGGGTCATATTGTCTCTTACTCCCTATTTTAGCCCCACTCCTATGTCAAGTATGCAGAAAGAAAAGAGAAAAAAATTTTCTTATTTGTCTGCTTTGTGTCAGCCTGCAAGGTGAGTCTAGGATTATTTACAAAGTCTTATAGAATACCCCAAAATATTTTAGGTACACCATCTGAATTTTAATTTAAAAAAATGTGAAAAAAAACCCACAGAAAAAACCCACCACATAAACAGGAAAAAATATAGTTGACTTTCTGTTATTTGCAGGCTTTGTGCTAAAGAGCCTCTGTGTCAGGGACATCTGAGCTGCTAGGGCAACTGGGGTGGTATCTCGCTTTTGACAGCATGGAAGTACCTCAGCCCTTGTTAAACCTGGTTGAACAGTTGCTTTATCAGCCAAGGTTCTCATTGTAGCATCAATGACTGCTCTAGTTCCCCCTTCAACATAAGACATTCGTTGTCTTGATGTCTTCCTCCTGATTTGACGAATCACTCCATGAAGTTGCCAACCTCTCTCCGGTGAATACAGGAGCGCTCAGGCCACCTCAGAGGTTGTGAACTGGGAGGGGAGAATTTACGAACACATGCACGCATGGGCTTCCGTGCCCCAGGAAATTAACAAATAGATAACAGCAAACAACTGAGCAACACCGCTGTTGCCAGCACCTGGCAAACATCACTTGTTTACAGCTCGGGAACTCACGTAGCGCATGTTCCAAGGAGGCAGGTCCGGGCAGGAGCAGGGAGAGGTCTCCACAGCCCCATCGCACCCAAGCCGTGACTCAGTCAGCAAACACAGCTGAGCACTGAAGCCTCAACTAGCCTTGCTGCCGTAATATCTGAAACTTCTGTTTGCTTCCCAAGGGGATTTAGCAGTGAGGGAATAACCAGAGAAGGCAGGGGCATGGCAAATAATGTTTGCCTCCTTTTGATATAAATATACTTCCAGAATAGCATCCTTCAGTGCTAACATTCCCACAAGAGGGAAACAATAAACAAACCAAGTTATCGTAGGACAGTCAGTAAATAATAATAACAACATTATTATTATTAATTATTAATTATTATTATTAATCCTTTCAACTAATCCTTTATTTTCTTTTGTAAATGGTACTACTTTGACCTGACAGAAGCATGCACCAAGGAGTGATACTGTGTCATCTAGGGAAATGGCAGCTCTTGTATTTTCCTGCTTCTCCTTTCTCTGGTCTCCCATCAGCATTTTGTGAGGCCAGTGCAGGACACATGAAGGGGAGGGTCTGAAGAAACCTCTCTGATCTCATGGCCCAACTTATTATTTTGGAAGTGAATCCAGTCCCTGGAAATCGAAGTTGCTTTCTGTGTAAAGCAATTTCTGCCTACTTTGGTGTTCAAGACATGCTGCATAAACTTAAAGTACTCCTCTGGTAGAAACTGTTAAAGATGCATATCATGTGGATAAAGACACACGGAAATGACGCCATGGTCCAGTTTATGCCAGTATTGTCATACGGAAGAAAAAGCTCCCTGCCCTGCAAAAAGGCACTGCTTGAAAAATGTAGTCCTTCAGGTTGACATTATATTATCCAAGTTCCTATTATTGCCCTTTGTGCATTAATTGCTACATGATGTGAAAAGGAAAAACAGGGGAAAAAAGGAAAATCTTCTACCATTTCTTGCTTTAGACATTTAGCATAATTTCTTATTACTTTGTGCAGAAGTTCTGCATAAAATTGCCTAGCCTCCAAACACTGTGCATTACAGGCGTTGTAAATGTTAGAGGGTCCACCTGAGAGCCCTGACTGTTTTCACAGGGATAAATATAGGTGGAAGAATCATTTGTAATGAATATCATTCAACAAACCACATCTTCCATTTGTGAATTGTCCGTGAAGAGATCATAATTTTCTTGAGCTGTTTGCTGAATCACTTCTGGAAATCATTCTCTACCAGCAGCTTCTTGGAGAGCAATTTGCTGGGAGCATTTCATATTCAAAGTTTGCAACTTGAGCTATTTTTATGAGGTGTGTCAGTTCCCTGGTAGGATCTGTTCCCTAGTTAGATGAGTGTAACTCCTGAAGTTTGAATTTCTGTTCTGAGTAAACACAGTTATGAATATGAATTTTGAAACTTTGCAAAGGTGTCCTGAAATATTTGTTTGAAATAGGTTTTCTTTTTTTTTGCAAATATTGGTAAAACTTGGAAAACAAAACCAGCAAGTTTGAGGCAAATTCATTACAGCATTCAAATGAACATCATGGCTGCTCTAAGCTCCTGTGATCAGGCTCTGTGCTTTCACTGTGATAGCTGATTTGCAATGAGTGGCATATCATCTTGGGTCTAACAGTTTTTGGAAAATGGTATTATTGAAAAGGTAGGGATAAAAGAAAACCTGTCAAAGGTCAGGTGTAAGCAGAAAATGTTAACGCTGGTGATGAGCGGGTGCTTCATATGACTTATTCAGAATTACTGAGTGCTTGACCCTGATATTACTCAAACACAGCCGTTCTGCTGACTTGGTCAGAGCCTTTCCTGGTGTCCTTCATCTCTGCCGCAGCAAATTCATTTCTAAACTTACCTCAGCTGAAAGAGTTGACAGGCACGAGATTAGCTGGAAATAAGGTCATCTGGGAAGAACATCCTGCCCCTAAATACTCCAAGAGAGACTGTTCAAACCTGAGGCTGCAATGGAGGCCCTGATGGTGGATAAAAACAGGAGTAAGCTCATAAAAGGTTCATGTTTCCATTGGCAATGTTGTACAAAGTTGTTCCAAAATGGTTTATATTGCCAAGGATTGTTTTTGTTCAGGCTGGGCTTGGCTTTTCCTCTTCACATCCTCACGATGACGGCTCACAGCGAAGGTAGAGGGATGGTGGAGCATGTGGGAATCAGCTGGAGGATTGTTTTCTCCTTGCAGCTACTTGGTGCTGCTCCAAGTTGTGCAGTGCTTTTGAGGGGAGATGTCCCTGAAGAGCCGATGCGTGAAGCTAAGGACCAAAATGGTGTCCGCACACACAACGCGGTCCTCTCCTCTCTCCCTCCCAACACCAGATGTAAATGGCTGCCTACAAAAATTTGCCTTTTATGGTGAAACAGCTGAAGAAAGGCAGCTGAAAATGAGGCCTACGGGTTTGTTGAACTGGAAAGAAAACAAAGCCTTTTAATACTTGCCTCTGTGCTCTTCCAATTGTGGAGAGAGAGAAGGCCTTATCTTTTGGTCACAAAAGAAATATTGACAAGGCTGCAAAGAATGCCAGCAAAACCTGTTCAAATAAAAGTTTGCACAGCACAAAGCTGTGAAAATTAAAGAGTTCACAGAGTCTCTCATTCAATCAGGAGCTAGCGCTGCCTGAGAGCCCAGCGCCTCTCCAAATTAACCTAACGAAGACAAGATGCCACTGGCATCTCTTATCACCTGGAGACGGACAGAAATGAGCCTGGCACCTATTCAGAAGGAGCATTCTAAGGGCATGGAGCAGTTAACAGAAAATCCTCAATTATAGGTGATCAGGATTCAGCCCGGAGCTCCTACTACTGGATGCACTGTTGGTCTTCCTCAAACCAAAGGTCTGTAGTTAAAAAGGCAGACAAATGAACTACTTTAGCCCAGTAATGATTTCATAAATGCACGTGTCTGAGAAATGATTCCCTGTATTATGCCTTCCTCCCACTCGTATTAAGCTATCATGCCTGGATAATCTAACACTTTGAATTAAGCCCTCCCGGTTTACCCGTTCTGTGCCGAGAAATTCTGCTAGCGTTCAGCAAATCGCTGACCCCTATCAAGTCCTTACAAGTACAAAATCATTCACTTTATTTATATAAGTCATCCTCCAGGCTAGATTTATAGGGCAGACAAAGTAAATGCACCTGTGTTGGTGCAGTGGTAATTTCGTTGTGTTATGTCAGGGGGAGTCTGCTTAAAGACGGCGACTTTCATGGTACAGCTTGACGGGGTTTGGCTACAGAACAGTACAGCTGGCCAGCAAGCAGGGTGAGCAGGAAAAAGACTGCATCTGAAAGTGGCTTTTATGGCTCTTGTATTCCTAATAACATATATTAAAAACAAAAAAGAAAAAAGATCCATTTTGAAGAAGAGGGGAAAAAACCCACTCATTGGCTGCATGAGGATTAACAAGGTAGTTTACCATAATATTAGAGGGGAGGAAGTCTTTTTGTGGAAAATACTGTGGGCAAGATGATTGGTTTTACTTGCAGTTGTTTTCCCTGCCTCCCTGTTGTTCTTTTCTACAGTTCTGTAGAAGAGGTTCAGAAAGTGGTACAAATCATATTATTTGTTAATGTCCCAGCCTGGTGAGTGGAGAATTTTTAGTGATCTGCAAAGAGAACAAGCACAATTCCTGTTACTTGTTAATCACTTCTGTGTGCCTAACTTTCAAAGACTTTTTTAAATATTTATCTTCCTTTTTCTTCAAGGATTTGTGTTTGTTACATTTAATTCCTTCCTCAGCCCAAACCTGGTGGGCATAGAGAAGATAACACTCACAAGGAATAATTTAAGGGTTTCAACTTTCCATTTGAAATCTGGAAAAGAATCTCAAGGAGTCCTCCATCATGGTGAAGGGAAAAAATGTTTTGTTTAAGCAAGCAGCTTCACACAAATTCACCTTTTAGCATTACTAAAAAGAGTCGTCACTCCATGGCAAGTTACAACAGTGCTATCTGCAGGGGAATGGATCAGTCACAGAATAAGCCCCGGCTTGTCACAAACTTCTGGTGAACCAATAAATGGCCAGTCTCAATGCATTGTATTGCAACTGTTATGCAAATCTCCCAATAAATAGACAACCCAGCGTACTTGGTTCTTATTCACCTCATATGTCTGCCCAGGAGATAGGAAATGGCTTTAATGAAATTAACTACAGTCAGACTTCAACTCCTTTATTTTTTTTCCTTCCTGATATAACATTAACTGCTTGCAACATTGTCAAGTTCCTTTCAGTTTTTACATGGTGTAAAGGACCATTAAGTCATTCCGCATAGATAAGGGAAGACAGTGTGTGCTCTGTGGCAAAGCCCTAGCGAGATTTTGGGTCCAGCTGGACCCCAAGTAGAAATCCCTGGATGGAATATGATTGCATGGGGATGTTTCTGTATGGGGTGAATCACAAAAAAAAAAAAAAAGCATTCAAATACCACAATGATTTTTTGTTTTTTATTGAAAGCATTTCTTTCAGTTTGATAAAGTTGAGGGTGTAAATTGGTTACTCTTCCCTGTGCAAATAGATTTGGTTATTTGTCATGATATTTGTGTGTCCTTAATTTCCCACAAGTGTTATATGTGGGATGGAAGTTTTCTTTTATCATTTGGTAAGGCTTTGTCTTAAAATGCCTGTCATCCAATCAGGGAGGATAAGCCTAGTGATTGAAGTCACCAAGTATGATATCTGTATACTGAACACCTAAAGGTTACAGCTTGCAAACAGCCAGATGACGAGAAAATGTTGTGTGATACTAATCAGTAATCATAGCTTGCTTAAGAATGACATTTCCAGGAATCAGGATGAATCTGCCAATGATTCACTAGCTGTAGAAAGAACTAAATTCATAGCATGCATTATTTGAGGTGAGTGTTTTGATCAGTTCAGTAAGTATCAAAAGCTGCTTCCCATTGGCTACAGAGGAAGGAGGAAATCAAAGTCACCTATGGTATTGACACAACTTGGTTTTTTCAGTTAAATACTGACATCAAAAGTTTGTCAGACAGAGGCAGAGCCTTGTCCCTACCCTTGTGTTACATACAGTGAAATGCTGGCCCCACTGAATTTGGTGACAAAATTCCTATTCGTTTAACCTCATGCCAGAGGATTGATTTTTACTGACACACTGGGGAGCAATTAATTATTTACCCATCAGCCTGAGAGAGCATTTCAAAAGGATTTATTTAAGGTGCTGTTCTTTAAGAATCCGTTATCTTGAGGCATGTGATACCTTACAGAGTTCACTGTGCTTAAATACCTTGCACTCAATTAGCTCATGTTTTTATTCAAGAGAGGAGATGGATAGGTCTTTTCAGCTGGCAACGCTTTCAGAGTGTGTCGGGCCAAAGGGAAGCTAATTAGAGGGAAGAGAGAAAAATGTGGAAATTACTGTTTGCAGAGGGCACTGTAGAGAGGAAACTTTGTTGTGAGCAGCTCGCTCTCACATTAAACATGCTGAAGCTGTACTCTTCTGACCATAAGATTAATGATGCCAAGCCAAACATTATACCCATGTCTCAAGGGTCACAAGCAAACTTCTTCTTTTATCATCTGTTTCTCATTTTGCCGGCCACTAAGGTATTTACAGAGGAATTAGTATATATCCAGGTTTAAGTAGATTAAACTAAAAACATGCCACTGTTTACTGGATACATCTGCTCTCATTAGTATAACTTGTTGCTGTTGGCATGAAGCAGTTTAATTAAAATGACAGCATAGTTTTCTGTGGAATCAGCGCCTGGTCCCAGCGGGGCTCCTCAGGCAGATGTGAACAACCAGTGCCTGCCGTGGTGGCTGCAGAAGGAAGCCAGGGCTGCCCGCTCCCTGTCACCCCTTCAGACAGTCCCTTCTGGAAAGGAGAAGGAGAGTGCAGCACTTCCACTTATATTAGACCTGTCTTTTTTTTTTTTTCCTTCCACAGTTGTTCTTTATTTAGTTTAGTCCAACTCATCTCATTAATACTTATGAACATTGTATATTTATTAGTGACTTAGGTGTGGGATGCATTGTTTGGTGAGCTACCAAAAGCAGATAGAGGCCCTGGGATGATGCAGGTACTGACTCCATAAGGAATGAAGGTGCATCTGCTAAATACTGAAGGAAAGTATGGAGGCACCATTTCCCTTGTTGCCCATGTGGCTGTCACAGGGCAGTTTCTCAGTACCGCTGTGCCCCAAAACTCATATGGGTTCCAGAAAATCCTGTGATTGCCTTGGAAGTTATGAAAAAGTAAATTAATAGGGTCATTTGCCTTCTGTTCTCTGAGTTTTGAGATGATACTTGGCAAATGTATTCAGGGATTTTTTCCTGCAATGACACAGGTTGGAAACTGGGCTGGATCAGGAGACTACTCTGGCATGTGAAAGACATGAAGGTTTTCAAAGTACGTGGTCAATGCACACTCACACTTAAGATAAGTCAAAAACCTGGTGGTCAGGCCACTTCTCTGGGATTTTGAGCCAGGAGTAGGTTTTAGGACATGCTCATCCTAACCAGCTTCCCTAGCCAGCAGCCAGTGTT
This sequence comes from Harpia harpyja, assembly GCF_026419915.1. Classification (NCBI taxonomy): domain Eukaryota; kingdom Metazoa; phylum Chordata; class Aves; order Accipitriformes; family Accipitridae; genus Harpia; species Harpia harpyja. Next base: position 74,284,324 of record NC_068942.1, on the reverse strand, counting down.
TTCCTGTTTTCCATGGGCAATCCTCCCCAGCACTGAAATATAAGCATCTGAATTACAGGTGTGGCTGCCCAGAGCTCCCCGGGATAGTCAGCAGAGAGGGAAAGGTTTCTTCAGGGAGTTATTGGAAGAGAATACCTTGAGTATCACACCCCAGCACCTTTTCTTGTTATAATTTTATTAAATAATATAAACGTTCCATTTTAACAGGAGGGTGACTCAGTTTTCTAATGGCATAGGAGGTAATAGAAGATCCAAGTCCTGCCCTGTCTGACTGACAACACAATTTCTGTACCTCTCTTTCAGCTCCACCTTGGACTAGTCACTTGATGAAATGACACCGTTTCTAAGGGAAAGATGCTGTCATCTCTTAACTGCTTTTGGTATGAAAGAAAAAGAAAATCAGCCACCTACTCCTCACATAGCAAGTGGAGTAGTGTGGTTAAAGCATTTAATAACCCAAGGCTTGTGGTGAAATCTGAGACCTCTGCTTTCCGTTCTTTCCGAGGCAAAAAGCACAATTCTGTAGCTGAGTGTTTTCTGAGGTGCTTTCAGAAAAGTGCCCATCCTGCCCACTCGCTGGGGCGGGTGCCAGCAGCGGCCAGTCTCTGGTGGGCAGGGGTCCGGAGGCCTGTGCTGTGCAAGCACAAGGGGATGCATCTCTTCTCCCAGAGTATATAGTGCACATCTGAGATGGGGAAACTTTCTCTTTCATGGTGGCTAAACAGCTATTGAAGCACTTTTGACTATCTGGCCATCAAAGTACAGTAGAGGATGACCGAGAAAGAGCCGAAAAATGTCCTTGTGATGATGAGCTATATGAAGAAGTGAGGCTGAAGGTGCCTCTTCTCCCATCTAAATAGGCAAAAGCAAGAAAACAGAGATGGTGACAGTCATATGGACCCCTGCTTGGAGTCTCAAGGTAGACCACTAACAGACCTGGAGTTAAAAGCAGGAGGCCTTGATGGCCTCACAGGTCCAGAGGCCACGGTGTCCCTCCCTTCCCTGTTTGAATCAATGGTCTGTTTTACCTGTTTTTTGTTTCTAAGAAGCTTCCTCACTACCTCCTCCTTGGTTAGCAGCATGAATAAGCTGTGAAGGGGAGCCAGAAAGCAGAGTCTGCAATGACGATGTGTTTGTGTGGATGAACACGCTTTCCACGTATAAATGTATTAAAGAAAAAAATGCTACATAAATTCACTTGCTGACTGTTTTGCTCCAGTGTCACGGCCCAAGAACAATCACCCAAACTCATCCATGTGTGAAAATTGTAATATTGGAAAAGGCTCCTGTGTTTGCTACTTGTGATATTTCTTTAAAACAACTTTCCTCTGTAAGTGGATACAGAAATAACTCTTCAGAATATGGATCGAAGCAGGGAGTTGTATTTGTTTAGTGGTGTAGCTGCATTGATTGGCATCCCCCTGCTCAGGAGAAATGTTTTTAACCAGCCAGAACAACAAATACTGCTGCAAAACCTACATGGGTTACATTGAGATCATTGAAATGTAAAAGCAACTAGGTGTTTCAGGAGCCAAAACACAATTATTTTTAAATGGCTGTGGTTAGGAATGGTTATTATTTATTGTTTGAACATAGCAGCACCTACTGGCTCCAGCCAGAATCAGGACTTCACCATAGTAGTTGTAAAAGGCAGTAAAAAAGAGGACTCCTCTTCCCTGAGTGGTCTGAGTCTGGGCAGGAGACAACAGGCAGAGTGTTTGGCCACCACCAGCATAAAGGAGGAGCAGGAGGGGGTGGGAAGACTGGTCTGACCCCCCTGGCTTGCTCCAGCTGTGCTGTGCTGGCCATCTCGTGTTGGGCAGGCTGAGGAGCCTCATGGAGGGGAGGGAGCTGGTGATAACATGCTGTGCATGTTTCTGGGCGAGAGGACAATGAAAGCTGGAGGTGTGGTGGGAGCTGGAGAGGTGTCAATGCTGCAGTGGCATGCCACAGTTGGTAAGAGAGGAAGGTGAGGAGGATGCGTGGGACACCATGGGAGAAAGGGAGTCACCGGTTAAGAGTACAGTGTGGGATAATGGGATAGGCAGAGGTGGCTGGAGAGTGGCAATGGCATTTTCTCATCCAACTGTACTGAATTGGAGGAAGAAACCAGTGATTATCATTATTATTTTGTTTTTTTAATGGGAAGGTGTTTCCGGAAAGCCCACCTTGGGAAAAACTAAACTAAGCTGTTTGGGTTGGCAGTTACCAAGCTGGGACTGTTGTGCCAATTTTACATCCTGCCTGCAGGATGCTGGGTACCCTGGCAGTATCCCTTCCCACACAACCCTGTTGGCAAAAGGCACACAGTGCCAGTGGGCATTGGTGTCCCTCCTGTTTCTTCTCCATCCTCGCTTCCCGAGATCCAGACCTCTATCCCTGCCTCCCTGAAACCAGAATTCGCAGAGAGATTTGGGCTGTTGTGGAGGCAGGTGCAAAACTTCTTCTGCATTTTGTCCGGAACCTGGCTGCAAATCCTTCCATTTTCTAGAAAGTTGTGTCCATTCATCTTCCCTCCCCCTAGAGAATAACATTGAACCTTCCACAATAGTTTGACTTTTTCCCCCAACAGAAAATGGAAATTATCTACAAAAGCAGTTTTCTTCCACACAGATTTTAGTTTTCTTCCATAAGAACATTTTTTGCTTAGAGCATCATTCTCATGGAAAACTTTGTGGCCCTAGTGGTAAAAGTGCACTCAGGAAAATTATTTTTGCAGCAGTATTTTAAATATATAAGGTCAAGAAGAGTTTTGTCTAGGCCAAGAATCAGGGAAAACAAAAAGTAGTTAAAATCTGCATTCAGTTCCATTTTAAGATCTCACTTTTAGGGCTTTCTCTGTATAATGGTTCAGAAATGTCCAGGGAAGTTCTGTCATTTCTGGTTTCCATCTCAGACTGAAACTGAAACAAGCAAACAGTCTTACAAGGAACCTTGTTCTTATGAGGAGATTTCCAATTTCCTATGTTTTCATCCTCATGAGGTTTAGATAAAACATCCAGATTTTTCCTTTTTTAAACTGAAGCCAGACTGAAAACCTGCTGAGGTTTCCCCATCACTAATTAGAGCATGTATGTGAAATTATTTGCTGTGACGGTGAAGTGTAGTGTTAAATTAAAATCAGATGCATCAAGAACAACTCTCTCCTGCCTTGGCAAGTGTATGGGGTTGGTGCTCTGAAGGATAGTTTTCATTTTGTCACACTATTTTCCTAAATGATCCAGAAGGGTGCAATGGAAGGAGGGTTGTGGGTTTTTCTGAAAAAAAACCCTTGTATTCTAATTTGGAAAAAAAAAAGATTGAATTTTCTTTTTCATCATTTCATTTAATTCTCCCTGCACATACAGGGAAAGGCATGCTATTTTTCCTCTCTCCTGCAAGGAGAGATGCCAGGTAAGGACAGCACTTATTAGCCCATTGCTGGCAAGATGCAGCCTGGTGTGGAGCTTGACTGTTGCCCAGGGAGCAGAGGGGGAGTGTGTGTGTGTTTGTGCACAGGGCTTATTCTCTACCTCCCTGGCCAGCCCTCCTTGGGCAGCAATAGGGGTTTCTTGGCTGCAGCAGGAGCCACAACGCTTTGCCCAGTTGGACTTACCTTACTTTCTTTAACCAAATAAGTTTTCCATGCAGGAACTGCAAGCGAATGTCTGTATTGCTGAGAGCTGGTAGAGATGCTCCAGAGCCAAAACACCACAGCCTTCACTTGACAGCCATCCTTGTTTTATTAAAAAACATATTATAATATTCATTGACCGCACGTATGGTTTGCCTGAGGGAAAGCCCAGAATCAATGCAGTATGTCCACGCTGAAACCAGCTGCTTGCAAATCGAGGTAGGCACCTTGTTCTCTGTCATTTTCCTGCAAGCTGTACGTGGAAAGCACAATCAATATTGCTGAGCTCCTTCTAAAATACTGAATATCATATTTCCATGCTGAGACTTGGGTTGGCTGGTCCCTCAACCATGAGCCATTTAAGATTTATTAATGTAGAACAGAAAATCTTCTTCGAAGTTATGGATGATGGTTTGCTGTCTTGGTGATTTTTTTTAACTTTGCAAAAAGTGGTTATTTGGGTTTTTTATTTCTTAATGCCAAGCTTCCTGAATGGCAATATCTCGTGGCTGGGAGTTCATGCTAAACTATTTCAAATTAAAAAAAAGTAAGACTGTTTAAACACAGAAAAATCTTACAACTGTAAAGACTTTTCAACCCTCACCTTTTAAAAATTGCTACAGGATGGGGTCATGTAGGGTTCCTGAAGTGTTTGGTCTGGAATGAACAAAAATGAAATTTTGAAACGATGAAGGATTTGTACTTTTAAAATCTGCAAATGTTACATAGGAAAAGCTGTCTGGCTTTTCTGTGTGCTACCAACACCACTAGCCTCTGAAAATGGCAAAAGAGATGCAGTTCCCTGTGCTCAGTCTAAAAATGTCATAAGAGAAGTAGGCCTAAATCGCTTTGTGATTATTATTTTTAGGGTCGCAATTAAAAAAACCCCATCAAACCACAACAAAACCAATGCCCTCCTCCCCCCAACAATCTGTGAGCTAAATTCCCCTGAAATTGGCAAACATTTGATCCCAGTGACACAAATTATTGTGAGCTTGGCATGATATCAATTACTCTCCATTACTACCCAAGGGCTTGCTGCTATAGTGGTTAATAAGCCAAATCCTAAGGTGCCCTTTACGTTTGTGGGTAAGGTCAAAAGCAATTAAGGAGTGGAGGATGTGTGGTGAAAGCAGCACAAGTGCAATACTGGTGCGGGTTTTTTTGTAGATCAGGGTCACGTTGCTCAAGCACCGCTGGATTTGATCAGAAGATGGGCTCTGCTCAATGCTACCCAGGCTCAGAAGTCTATGGAAACCATCCCTCCCTTGATCCCATCTATACTGTGGAGCTGTAACTCATGGCTACAGCTCACCAAGAGTACAGAGTGGTGAGTGCATTTGGGTTCTAGCTAAAGCAAGTAGGCGAAGAGAGAAGCCAGATGACCTCACAGCTTTTGAAACTTTTAAGATACTTTTCTACGAGATAGATAAATTACTACATATGTGGGCAAACTGTTCTTATACATAATTACCTGCTGTATTAAAAGCACATCCCCTGTCTCTAACCCTACCTTTAGTTCAGTTTAGCTCCATCATTGGACCGGGGTACTCTGTGTGCACCTGATTATGGAAATCTTCTCCTCAATAGGATGAGATGAAGTCATCTCTTATTGCGACCAAACCTTCTTGAGCTTCCTTTTGCGAACCTTGCCATTTTTTCCTAAACTCCCAGTAATTTTACAAAACCCTTTCTGCAGTGTCAAACTGCAGATGTCAAACTGCTCACTGAAAACTGGACTATCCAGAGATGGTATCTGATGTCAACAAAGTTAACTTTCACAGACATACTTGTCCTGAGGAAGACAGCATCAAGTTTCTTCATGACCAAACTTACTTTCCATAAACTCATCTTGATTGCATTAATTATGCTGCTATCTGTTAATTATTTCCTGATTTTCTCCCATATCAGATTTTGCGTGCAGTCAATTCCAGATGAACCAACTGATAGTTATGCAAGGTTTTATCAGTGGCCTCTTTCTACACTGGTACAATAGCATCTCCCAGGCTTCGTGACTCCTCTGATTTTCCAAGAGCTGTTATAAATTGAGGTCAGTGGCTCAGAAAGCTGCTCTGCAAATTTTCTTAGAAAGCTGTGATCTGCATTATCTTGGCCTGCAGACAAGTTTGGGAAAATGAAGTCTTCACATATAAACTGCTCTGCATGGGGCTCCCTGCAACTAGCTTCAGCTATCTAAAAGCCAACAGCTAGCCAAAGCTTGTCAGACAGGCTCTCTCCAAAGTCAGTGGAGAGTAGGAAAAATTGCCAGAGGTGGTTCCTGCCATCCCAGGGGAGCAGAGGCCTCTGCAGATGTCTATCTGTCCCTATTGACGAAAGAAAAAGTCCAGTTGACTCAGAGTATGTGGTTGCTTGTTGAGATTTTTATGTGTGACAGGTAGGTTGTGCCTTGACCTTGTGCTCTGCGTCCCGTAAGCTGCACCCAGAGGATCTGTGATTCCCACACTGTCACTGAGGCAGTCACGAGATCATGACCCTTTCTTGGAGATTCTTTGTCAGATACATTCTTACATGACTCACCATGTCTTGCCAGCTATCTGTAGCACTAGTCACAGATATTAACACCTTCCAGCACCAATTTTAGTTCCTCTAAAGCTAGATTTTGCCTCATCACCACTTTTCTATATTTCTTTTATATGCCCACTTTGCTTAAACCTTTTAAAAAAAGGGCTTCTCAATCTGTAGAGGCTTCTGTATAAGTTTCTGTCTGGTAGCACACCCACAAGCGCCTAGACAGAGGTGTGTTTGAATGTGCTGCGGATGTCTATTTTAGGAAGTAACAGAAAACAGTGATTCCCAGCACATTTTCTATAAGCAGAGTATTGTTCCCCTGTAAATAACCACACTAAGCAGGCCGTGCTGTGGTCGGACGAGGTCTCCCTTCCCCATATCAGCCCATCATTGCCAGTCCCGAAGGAAGTTCTCCGGAGAAAATGGCCTTTTGTCTCCTCCCGGACCGGGTAGTTTGCATAATCTGGTTAAATAAAACGAATACACACACGCACAAAGAATTGTGGGGGAAAATGGCAGTATAAGTAAGGCTGAGTGGTCCATCTAATCTGACAACAATATAATAAATAGTTTATTTGTGTACACTGGAACAACTCCTTGGGACTGTGGTCTATGCCTGTTTCCCAACAACACTGTCATTAAAACAATGGGCACTGTAATTACTGTGATAAAAAGGCATTATTGCTTCAGTTCTTCATCTGGCCCATATGCAGGAGGAAGAGGTTTTCTTTATAATCTCCCCGGAGAAGGAGCACAGGGACCAGAAGGCTCCTTCTCCCACTGGCTCTGCCTGTACAAAAGATTTCTCCACACCGGAGACTGCAGTGTGAGAGCCTTTGTCTTAAATGAAAGGGCATAATACAGGCCTTCTGCCAGCACTGGCTACGAATGAAAGCAGAGCCTTTATGTACCAGCTAACTGCTGAACTGCAGACAATACTGTAAAATCTGTACTCCTCGATTACCTCAGCTGCCTTCGCGTCGCTGGAGTGCTGCTGAGCCTTAAAAAGAGGCAGGCTGCGGGCGCCAGGCTGGAGCTTCACAAAGTCGGTGTCAGTAGGAGAGCAGAAAATCTGCTTGCCCAGCACAGCCACCCTGGTGAGAATTAGGAGGGTGGGTCGGGAGGGTGATATGATTAATACCTCGAAAACGGTCGCTCCAGCTATTTCTGCAGCTGGCCCATTTCGTTCTAGCAAACTGCATTTTAGCTTCTCTTCAGTTTCTTTTAAAACCTGCTAGTTTGGCAGATCGCTCGTTTGCTCTGAACTTGCTGCCCAGCTCTTGTAATACCAGACTCTGCAGGAGATAGCCCAGAGGTGAGCATTTTTGCCCTGGCCTTCATGAAAAACTATTTCAAATGAGCCCAAGAGCTCGTAGAAAATCTATGAACGTGGCCTGGAAAGCCAAAAGGCCAGCTAGTTTGGGTCAGTGTCTCTCCACTGCCGTCAGCAGAGCTGCATCGCCTGTCACCCCTGAGAAGTTGGGCTGCAGTCCTTCACGTGCTTCGAAGCGTTCAAGCGGTTGCTTAAATCCTCCAGGCTGCTTAAACAGGGACAGCCTGGCTGCTGCAATTTTAGCTTCCATAAACCACCTGCCTTGCTCGTGAAGTACTGACTCCATTAGGGACAGAGGGAACTCTTCTCCCTGGTTGTAGTGGTCATTGAGAAGAGGGCATGCTGGCAGCAAAATACTCCCCGGCTGTCTGATGTGAGTTACTGCTGGCTGGTGGGGTGGCATGCATGTCCCCACCTGATAAGAAATGCAAAAGAATATCAATAAGGTGCTGACGACCACCTCTATTGCCAACACCCTCTTTTAGAAAAATGTTTACCCTGTTGCAAGCATAACTGATGTAAATTGAACGTGTCAGGCTGAGTAGAAACACCTACCCCCTCCCTAGAGCTGCTCTCCCCTCTTTTGACAAGGTACAAACAGAAAGCCCGTTCACACGTGAGCGGAGAGTACCAAACATTGCATCAAAAAGCAGAAGCCGTCCTGTTACAATCTGCTGCTTGTCAGGATTTGACAGCGTTGTGAAATATAAATGATCTCTGAGATAGCAATGCCTCCCTCAGTCACCGGTAAACAGCTCCCCTCATTAAAGAGATGTTTTAGAAATGACAGCACCAAATTATGTTAATATTATTGCGAAGTGCTCTCCAGCCAGAGATCCTAAAGCAAGGTTTGCCATTCATTTGCCAAAAAACATTTCTTTGCAAGCAGAGGCAAAGTGGACTCACAGTTGAAAAACTGATGCCATTAAACAGATTCCAGTTGGGACAAAACCGAACCTGTTTGGGTGTAAGAGAAGGGTCTGTGAGGGAGGAGATGGATTTTTCCTAATGCTCCTTTTTTCTTCAGAATGTCATCTGTAACCTTTTTCGACCCACAGATTGTCTCCGGTTCTGAGTTTGTTCAATGCCTAATTCAATATCCTTAGCCGTGACAGTAACTCATAGGTCCTACCCTGCAATACAATCTTGCTAATGATTATAAACGGCTAGATCTGAAACTTGCTTGATCGGAAACTATATTCTACTGTTCAGTGCCCTCTGCAACCTTGTTAAGAGAACAGATTCAGAAACAGCCCTTGGGAAAGAGTCCTGAGTCATCCTGCCTCTCTCTTTAGCATTTGGATTTTCCTTGGAGACTTTTCGGTTAGGTTTTTGCCTTGATTTTGCTTATCTCTGAGATCTACTGAGATTAGAGTCCAAGACAGAATGGCTGCAATGAAATCGTTACAGATTCCACCTGCATCCTGCTCTGAGTCAGAGAGAAATTAACAGGGTAATACAGGCTGTATGTATTTCTCAAGTGAGAGATCAGTCCTTGTCAGAAATACCACTGGTAAGAACAGGTTATAGGCAGTGATAGATAATATTTCATAAGATTTCCAAACTTCTTTTTTGGGACATGAAAATATTTGATCCTCTTCTTGTCAGCAGGCGCGCTCTGAGTTTCTTTTATAGTAACATTCACCACTGAAGGTTCAGTTTCTCTCAGGCTGTCTGCTCCTACCCTTCAAAAAAGATCTGGGCTCCTGTTTTGCAGAGCTCCGGCTGTACCTGCCCTTGTACAGGAGCAGCATGGCAGTGAGACCTGCCACCCATCTCTCTCTGTAAGGGGGATCCGACGTGTCTTTAATGTGGCAGTGAAAGTTATTTCTGCTATGCACAGGTCCCGTCAGTCCTGGATATCATATTTCCATTACATTGTTCAATTGCTTATTTGGGAGAGGTTTTCTCATTTTCTGAAGATTTTTAGTACGTCCATTCACCAGTTGGCTAAGTTCTTCCAGCAGGTGATAATTTCTCCTTTTCCTCTTCTTTTTTCCTCTCAGAATCTCATCTAATGGCCCATATAGCTGGCTGCAGCCATGTTAATACAGTTTTTTTGAAAAAAGCAATAATATCTACTGCTGGATCTGAAAACTCACATGGACGCTCCTCTTTTTGACCCTTTCAAACTAGACATGTAAGTTCAGACAAGAACTTCAGATAACTCTGTCTCCCAGTTTTCTACACATCAAGGAAAAGACGCTTGAGTATTCTTACAACACAAATATCCCAAATAACCCAGCTTTCATATTTACAAGCATAGCATATGGATGCTAAGTAGGAGTAATCATGGTGCTATACAGCAAAGGAAGACACTGTTTTGATACTGTGTCCACCAAAGTCTGGTATATGATGCAGTTACCCACCCACTAACCTTCCTTTTGGAAATGTTTGGTTATTATCATGCCCAGGATTTTTGAAGAGCTAATGATAAATGACACCTATTGTTTCTATAAATGGTAGGTGTTCACTTGTGTTAAATAGTTTTCAATTTATGAAAAGTTTGGTCTCCACCAACCTGCTGACGAAACAAGATCATTTCCTTTGCAGTGGCGTAGAGTTAAGCAAGACTCTCACCCCGACAAGAGAATTTTGATTTGTTCCATGTAACATTCATGTCCCTTTTGCCAGATGGAGACAACACACCACCCTTGCTGTGTTACAACTAGGATCTTCAGCAAGCACTGAGTGGGTGAATCACTTGGTTCACATTGGGGGAAGGCTTGAATATAGAGGAAATGTATATTTAAGGACATCATCACTCCCAGGTTCTGATTTTCAGGATTGGTTTCCACCCACAGGAGTTGTGCAAGTGTCCTGTCAGCTCTTTAGGTAGATGAGACAAAGATGTGCCTCCTGGAGGAAATATCTGTAACTAAAGACATTGTTTCCGCACACCTACAAAACCTGCATTATAGCAACTGCCTTTACTTTTAACGTTGACATTTTTTTGGCACCACGAGAGACCGCAGGGTAACTGTTGAATGGTGGGCATCCCCCATGGGGGACTGGCAGCCTGTTGGCCTTCAGGGTACTGAGCAGTGAGAGGGTGCTCTGCAACACAGCTCTGAGTCAGCTCCACAGCCAGAAAGGCAAGTTTGGGAGGGATTTCATCGCCTGCCTACACTGGCCAGGCTATCCTTAGTTTGTCACAAGCTGGGAAGGTGGGTGCCCACATCTTCAGCATCCTCCCACAGGCTTGTAATGCATCCCCTTTGGTTTTGCATTTCTTGCAGAGCGAACGATCTCTGGGTATTTGGAAACCACTGGGATTGTTAGACACCACCACAAATAAGTAACAACTATTAGCTACATGCAATGTATTTCATTGTATTCCTATTGCATAGGTTTGCTTGCCTTGGTCTGTGTTCACGATCTTCCCACCTTTGCTCTCAGGATTAATGAGATGTAATTAGGTCCGTACAGTCAGTACAACTATTCTGATCTTTTTGCAACTGGCATGTTTTCTAATAAGCTTTTTTTACTTGGTTTGAAAACAGATGCAGAGTTCCGATACATTTAATCTGACAAGGAAGCCACAGCTGTCAAGAACTGTACTAAGGTGTGAATGAAAAGCTTATGCTGACAGAGGAATCCGGACTCATAGTTCTGATTTCCTTGGGCAGGTTCAAGCACAGCGTACTGACAAGAGTTAGACGTTACACCAAAGCACAGCTACCCCAGCTCCTTGCCAGGTTGCTTTTCTTAATACCATGTGGTTGTTCTTTTCTTTCGTTTGCCTTTAAGATGAGGGAAACAACCATCCAGAAGTGAGATGGTGACTTAGAAAATACAGCCTGCCTGAGCTAAGGAAGCTTTCCCTGTAGAAAGGCAGGATTAGTAGGGCTTGGATAACATTAATTTAAGTTCCCAGGGAAAGAGCCTGACATTGTTCATTGCAATACCTGTTTTTCAAGCCAAAATAAAAGGTATAATTTACAATGGCTTTCTCGCAACACCTTCCTTAAATTACTTCATGTTGATCGGTCCATGCCAGCAACTGGGTTTTGACTCAGTATGGAATGGAAGTTACTTATCCTGTTTAGGAAAAGACTATAGCAGAGCACTTGGCAAGTTATGGACTTGAAAGTGATATGGTTTTAACGATTGTGTAGCTCCCTTTTGACTCCATGGAGTAGATGGAAGATGAAGTGCTGTATGTCTGAATGAAACTGTAAATTCCAGGTTTATCCTCCAGTTCTGCATCACTCATCTTCTTATGGAGGAATGGGAATCAGTCTGCCCCTTATGATTTGAAAGCCTATGTGTTTATCCTGTGTCTGTGGATGAATTGCAAGCTAGACTCTCCGTGTCAGTGGTTGCAATGGATATGGACTGAAATTCCAGCTTGCTACTTACCAAAAGCACCTCAGAGCCCTACATTTTGGAAATCACAGAAGCAGAATGTGGTTTTTCTTCATACTGTCCTATAGGCAGTGGGAGCTGCCTATAGGGCACAGCTCCCACTTCCCAGCTTCAGGACACACATGTAGGGGCAATGCAAACACATAACATACCTGTGTGTACGGTTACACGGGGGTGAGAGTCAGAAGGTTGCTAATGTTTCCCACAGCTGGGAGCCTGTGAGGGTCAAAACTGGAAAGATCTGTGAAAATGGGAATGTGGGACAGTTGTCAAGCCCTTGGTTGAAGCCCAGCTTGCTGTGACGTGGTTAAAAACTTCCCTGCAGCTGCCTAGACTGTGATTTCCATCAAACAGAGCCAATGCTGGTATTCTGGCTTCATCGTTACATCTGTGTAACAGTAATACTCATGTATATTTTTAAAATATCCAAATACTGTCTATACACATCACAGAAAATGTGTGTAAGGTTAACTCTACAACAGACTTGTAATACACCAGCAATTGAGTGTATAAAAATACACCCACACACTTTAGTTGCTCCTTTAAAATAACATTATTTTTTCTACAAAGCCCAATTAAACCAACAAGAATTCCATGAAGAATAGAAAGTTCTCTGTCCTCAGACAGCTAATATATCTCGCTTAGTCTTTTGAGAACCCTAAAAGCAAAATTTAGTAGTTTGTTTTCAGCAACACTTCTACAAGGGAGAAAAAGAATAATTTATTTTTGATTCATAGGAGAAGTGGCTAAGCAGGGGATCACCAGCTGGTATTTTGATTACTATCTTTGTGGAATATATTATGGACTTTAGTTAGGTAAACCCTCTCTCAAGTCTATAAAGTGCATGGTTCAGTGGTGGAACCTCTTGCCTGTGGATGGAGTTGGATCAAGCATGTAGCAAAGACAATTACGTGTGTAATAACTCTAACCAGAGCTCTTACAGTAAATGCCAGATAAGATTTCAAAGCGTATAACATGTTCAAGGGAGGGATTTGAGAGGAATCCATGCTTTTCTGTTTTTGCTTAGTGTTGTTTTACAGAAATACACAGCAACGTTCAACTAACTGTAGTCATCAGTAACAGTAAGTCATTGGAACAAGTACTGCACTCGTGGAGGTGCTGTGGGCCTGGTCAGAATTGGGGATGAAAAGCAGCTCTGGGGAGAAAAGCTTTAATTCTCCTCCAGAAGCTTACTGGGGAGCCAAGGAGCACAAGAGAGAGGAGGAGCCCTGCTTGAGTGGGCTGTGATGGGGAGTGAGGGCAGGACCCAGCAGAATGTCTCAGGGGAAGCTGCTCTTAGTGGGTTGCATCTGAGAGACATGGATGATGCAGTGATGGTTGAGTCCTCAGCTCACACCAGGAATTCCTTCCTTCCTTCCTTCCTTCCTTCCTTCTCCCCGCTGCTGCCTTTTCCCCCTTCCCTCCCTTTCTCATTACCTCTGTCCCTCCCTTCTCCAATAGGCCATCTTGCAAATAAATACTAAAAAAAAAAAAACAAACCCAAAAATTAATCTCCGTGCATCACAGACAGCTTGTCCAAAGTGTCACAGCTATCTGGCATTTTGATACATAGTGAAATGAAGATCATATGATCTTGCTTTAACCTTTTTTTTTTTTTGGTCTGGACGACCTTGGAATAATGTTCAGTTGCATTAAAACAGTACATTTGGACTATCACGGTAAATAAGATGCACTATACATGTCAAAACAAGTTCTTATGTAACACAGATCTCTGTGGTTTCATTTACTAGTAACACCCTTCATAAGTCATAACAGGGAATGAAGCAATCTCTGTGATATGGAAATTTCTTCTCAAGTGCATAAATTATGTCTTAATGCTTCAATTGCTTGAAAAGTGGGACAGTCCCACAGGTCACCATTTCCATTCCAGTGATAAGATTTGCAAATATTAACAATGATTTCTGGTTTATGGGGAGGATTAACTTTACAGGCATGAGGGGTCCAGTTCAGTTGAACATGGGGAAAGAAAAGCCTTAAACATAATAAATTAGCAAAATCAAGTAATGAAGGCAGCTTTACTTAGTTTGTAGTGATTTTATAAGCTCTCCCAATCTGAAAGGCTAAATCACGCTCTCAGCTCCCATGTCAGACCTTTGTGCCTTCATCTTCAGCCTGATCCCCATGATGGGGTAAGAGGCATGTGGACTCATACGGGGGAAGAGATGCTGCACTGGGACCTGCCCTCTCATCCGTCTGTGCCACAAGGTTGCCATGTGCTCTCTGACCAGTTGGTTCTCCTAAAGCTTGTGGATATGTCCTTGCCTGCGAGCTGCCTTGGTTTTTGAAACTTGGCTCTCACATGGGCCCTAGGTGTTTTCACAATTGATTTCCCCTGGAATTACGGTGGTTCAGCGTGTCTCACCGCTGAGACAAGTGTAGTTCATCAGGAAGATTTCTGAACCTCCAGAAATACGTGCAGATTTGCTTCACTGTACTCATTTCTACTTGTTTGAGCACTAAAACCGCATTCAGGCAGCCTCTTAAAGTCATACAAATAACAGTCATTGAAATGGAAAGCAGCAAAATTATGAATATTGTATAACGCAATGTTAAATTACAAATAAATAAAACATCTGGGGCCAGATGTTGCTGTTGGATTCCTGTGTGGAACTGCCATTCCTTTCAGCAGTGTTGTGTGTGCACTTCTGAGAGCAGAGTTTGGCCCTTGATGTAGAGAAGCTGGGTTTTTAATGTAATATTAATGGAGGATGACTTCTCCATTAAAAACAAGGTAACTTGGTAGATAGAGAGATTAACATATTTTATAAAAACAGTTGAGGGTGTTTCTACAACCTTTCCTAACAGTGATTTTTTTAAAGGTTAAAAGGATAGAAAATAACGATGAAAGAAACTGGAAGAAGCCTCTACAGAGTACATACAGTGAGAAAAGGAAGCAGACAATATAAGAAATGTACTTGAAGTAAGCCCGAGTGCTCAAACATCACTCAAGTGTTTTAAAAGATAGAAGATTGATCATAATATGTGTAGGAGGATAAAGTCATCTCAAAATGTCCAACCTGAAGTGGACTTGCCAAGTACCAAACCTCCATTTTTCCTTTTGAAATTCTGTTGAATCTTTTCACCAATGCGGAATTCACTAAGACCCATGGGGTGGTTACAGAGAGAAAATAGCCATTCACTCAGGGAAAAAATTCCCCTTCACTGAGGTATACATGGCTTGGTTGTGGACAGGTTTGCAGAATTTAACCTTTAGTAGGATCTAAAACATCCTTTTACACTGGGGCTGATTTCTCCGTAGGTTCAAGGGCAATGCACACCCGTTCTTGTGATTGGTGGCGACGCTTTGTGACCGTTTTGTCGCGTAGCTGCCAGCTCCTGCTCCCCTCTGCAGTACCTGCCTGGGCTTGTTTGCCACATGCTTTTTCAGAGCGGGCAGAAAGCCTTGGAGAGCAGTGGTTGTTTATCTTGAAATGTCCTCAAAGGGGTTAACCTTTCAAGATACACATCTCATTTTCCAGCCTGCAGTCTTGCTCCAGCACAGCTAGGTCGGCAGAATGCAGTGCATCCAGGCCCAGCACGGGTGGCGGACTTTGTGGATGACCTTTTATACAAAGCCTTTTAGCCAGACTGGGCACCCCAGTGAAAGAAATTAAAGGCCAAGGCAGTAATTCGCTGCTTTCTGCACATTTCTGAACCTTTGGTTAAGGTGTCCTTAATCTCTGGAGATAGTCGACTACTTGCTCTTGCCGATTCCCCGTTCTGCTTGACAGGGCGGTGGGAAGTGCTGTGCCAAGGACCAGCTCCAGGCCACGGTCCCCTTCACGTTAAGTTTAGGGCGGGCATCATAAGACATTCGTAAACAAAAGGATTTTGTAGGGCAGCCCTGGTGTGACGTGCCTACTATGCATCCCTTGCCATTAGATGTCCAGTCTGGGAAAGGTGGGCTGCATCTTGCACCATCCAGCTCTTGAGCTGTGCCAGCAACCCGGTACCCCGGGCTCTAGTCCACCCCGGGGGGACCTGGCAGCTCCAGTCAGCTTGGGAGCTCCCACGTTTCAAAATGAAGGCTCCAGTGTGTGAAACTATGTTGTGAAAGCAACACTATGCATCTGGCCCTGGACAGCTATCAGCAGTCCATGCCTTTGGAGAGGCAGTGAAGGAAAGAGGCATTAAAGGCATCTCCCTTTGCTACAAGTCATTTATTGAAGCAGAACTGGAGCAATCAGTGACTAAGGGAATACTACAGGGTATTTCATTTACTGGTGACAAAGAGAGAGAGAAAACTCACTTTTTGACAGTGTCCTTAAAGTTTTACAGTCCTGTCTTCCTGCTACTCCTTACCCTTCTCTCCTCCTTGACCCATATCAGCCTGTGCAAATTCAGTCTTCTGCCCAATGTTATCTGTCTGTAAAGTCCTTTAGAAAAGCTGAATGTTCTTGGCCTGTGAGTCCTAACTCCTCACTGAACCTACCTACAGATGGCAATTTCTCAGGTCAGGGCAAAAAGCCTTCCCTTCCAAACAAACAAATCTGCAGTCTGGAAATCCTCCTCTGTAGCACAGCAGGCGCAGCACAGGGCAGGCATTTGCTATTTGCTAGTTTGCATTTCCTTGAAATGAAGGAAGAGCTACAAAAAAAATCTGCTCAACAGTGTTTTGGTCAATGCTGTGTGAAATGACATCATCAGTATCCCAGCCAGATGGGGCTGAGCACTGTGTGTCTGTGAAAATGTTCATAGGGGCAGTGAGCACCTTCAGACAGACGCTTTCCATTAGACTAAACACAGATATTCCTTTTAAAATTGTGCAAGGAAATCAAGCTGCAGACTAAAGCCAATAGTTAAACACAGCCATTCCTTTTCCTTGTTGGCCCCCCCAGTTACTTTTCTTTTCAAGGTGTGGGCTCAATCAGGAAAATGGAAAAATGGCTGAGAAGTTCTGTGTATGTCTTCTAATGCACCTTAGATTTTTATAGGGCAAGCTTGCAGTTTCTCTTCCAGTTTTACTCATCCTAATGTTATCTGCACAAAATCCAAGTGTTAAAACTGGAGGGGAAAAATTGGACATGCCACCTTTTGGGTGTAAAAAAATTGTGCCAGAGCTTTTACAGGGCCTTTAAAAATGGTGTCTCTAAATAACACCTGCACTGTATGTTTTATATGTCAGTGTTCCAATTTATGATTTTTCCTTTGGCTATGGCTATATGCTATCCTGGTTTTTATAACTGACAAGAACCCCTCTGCCACGTCTCTGGAGTTTTTGGACTTCAGGGTGTTAATAATGAACATCTTATGCTTGTTTCAGTGCCCATGTCTGACAAGGACAGCACTGGCTTTTAAAAACACTTTATCTGAGCTGAGTGGAAAATGATGTTCCCATGCCATGGGACTTTTCTGAGTCTTCAGTATTTTCTCCTGCTATGCAAAAATAAAATGCATGCTAGGTTTGTGACGGATTGGTGTGCCACTACTTAATTTTGGTCTTTGGTGACCTCTGGTCCTTTGCACAGAATTAGCTGGCCAAAACGAAGTGAAAAATGCCCTTTCCAACGGGTAACTGCTTGGTGCTATGGCCAGGCAGATGCAGCAGCAGCAGCAGGTGCCTGACCATGAGCCCATCTCTCTTTTTGGGTCTCTGTGCAAGAGCAGTGGCTTTCCTGCAGCTCAGAGGCATTTCCCAACAGGTCTCTCACAAGCAATGAGTTCCTGCCAAACAAGTTTGTTTTCTTGAATCAGCATTTTCTGACTAGAAAGAAGAAATTCCAATTGTTTCTGCTCATTATAAGTGAACAGACTGACAGTCCCTGAGAGAGGGATTTTTACCCATCGCATTCATTTCAGTGTGGGTCTAAGAAATATGTAGTTACCAGTTGGCCTAATGGAAGATCTCCCAATATTTCAGTGTGGAGAAGAGCTAATACTTTTAAAACAATTGCACTTTAAAAAATCCATGTTTCTGTCGTCTCCAGCAGCCTCATGCTAACAGTATAGAGCTGTTCAGCACCATCAAAAAGAGAAGGTTGCATTATTAGAGACTTCAGCTATTTCCCCTGGCTAATCTAGAAGGAGAATCCCAAACTCACTGGAGTGCCCTGGGCAGACATTTTACAGCAGTACAGGCTATTTCATTGCTGGAAGCAAGTCTGTTAGAGCCTTTTAAGCATCATTCAGCCTGAATTATCTGCCTAAGACATGTACCTAAGTCATGCTATATTACACAATATTTTTTCTTGCCCCACTTCTTGAATTTTACTCCTCCAGTGCAAGTTCTAGAAAAGAAGCAAGTTAGATTTCCTTCAGTTACTCATCACAGCTAGTGGGATGACTGAGTTATGCCAGGAATTTTTGGCCCAGTTTGTCATATTCAGAGGAGTGAAATTCTATCTAATGAAGTGGGAGAGGTGTTACAGAAAGAGGAGGCAGTAACTTACTTTTTATTATTCGTTTTACACTGGTTGATTTGCTGTCATTTAACTGTCTGCGTATGCTCTACACTGTTGTCGTACCTGGATGACCCATTAACTGAGCGTCATCCTCCCAACTTCCCTTCTGAGGGATGCTCATGTCCTAATGATGGGGCCATTAGGAAAAGGATTTTAACCACCTTAATTCATCCCAGCTCTGATTTCCAGCTATTTCATACAGGCATAGTTCTGGAAAGGGGATTAAACCCCACTGTGCCTGCTGGGGCACCTCCTGTGAGTGGTGCAACTCTAGTGTTTGCATAGCAGAAATGGGATAAAATATAGAAAGCATGCCCAAGGCAGGGAACAGAAATAAGACCCACTTGTCTGGCTGAATGCCGTAAGCATCAGGCTGCAGGACTGATCTTGCATGCCTGCCCTCTCTTGCTTTGGGAGATCTCTCATTCCCGCTTCCACGGGGACAGTGGTTCGAGAAAAGGCATGCTCTCACCTGGAATTTCAAAGATAACCCAGATCTTAGCAGCTGAGTGAAAATTGGCAGCTATTGGAAGAGGGACTTCTGAATTGTAGCCCCACATAGAGAAAGGAGGTGCCGGTTCCTAGCACGCACCAGGAGGGCAGCAGCCACCCGGCTAGACAGTACACGGCGGCTTAGAATTGCTGCTTCTTAGGATGGAGATTGTGAGGGAGAAGTTGTTATTGTGTAGGCTAGAGGGCAGAGGACACAAACCCAAGGGAAACTGAGTCACCAGGTCTGTGACCAAGACCTGCCCATTGCCTGTTAGTGTGCTAACTACTGAATTAATCTTCTTCCCTGGAGTCAGCATCCCTGAAGCGTGTCCAGGTGACAGCTCTGGAGCCTGAAGATCACTAGCCATGTCCTGCAACATTAACACCGGAGGCATGCGCTCTTCAGTGATCCACCACCAGCATTAACACTGGAGGGACATGCCCTTCAGCGATCCACCCCATTCTTTTAGATGTGAAGAGCGGCAGCTCCCGCTAGGAGTAAGAAGACAAGTTTGTTTCCATAAATGCATAGGCTGCCAACAAAAATACCAGGCAAGCTGTAGTAGCGTTTGTACGATGCTGACACATGCCCGCTGGGAGCATGGCTGCCACCACCACCTCATTTTGCAGAGGCCATCGACAGCTGTCAGATGACAACAACTTTGGATAATTAGTGTCCTGAAGGGCTCGAACTGAGGGCTCAGAAATGAAAGACTGTATTAGAGAACAGCTATTCTCTCCTCACCCCTCGAGACTGGTTGTGTATGTGGAGCTCAACAATAACATTAAAAAAAAGTAATACTAAGAAAAGCAATATAGCAGGCTAAATTGCATTTGCTGCATCTTGAGGTTACATTTCATTAAAAATACTTTCTTACTCAGGGTACAGTCTTTTTAAGTCATTAAGACAAGTCCTGAAGTCCTTTCTCAGTTTTCCCTCATACCTCAGATGCTTTCTCATTAACTTCAGTGGATGTCTCTTTGTCTGACTGAAAACTGAAAGGGGTGCTTGGGATTTGAACTACTGGGAATTTTGCTTGAGTAAGCAGCAAGAAATGTGGCCATGATAATAACCTTTTCTTTTTTTCTTTCCCCCTATTTTTTTTCCTGTTGCTTTTCTGACAGCTCTGAAAGAGTGGGAGGAAAGCAGTTAGAACTCACCACCTTTTGGTTTGTTTTTGAGGATTTGTGAAATGTTTTTCTTTTGAATTTCTAAGCAGAAGGTCATTTCAACTGAAAAGCCATCATATTTCATTTAGGAAATGTCAATTAAAAATGTTAGGGGCTTTTTTCAACTAAAACAACATGAAGATATCAAGATAACTACCAAAACTTTTAGGTCAATAAAAATCCAGCCTTTTTTTTTTTTTTAATTATAAAGGCCCCAGAAGTTTTAACTGAATTTTTTGCCGTGTTCTAAATTAAAAGTTTGGCTAAATCATTCCCATAGAGACTGTGTTCAAACGGGGACATGTTTACATATCTGCCTCTGATCATACAAGATAGTGCCGGATTATGGGATGTGCTAGCTTTCCAGCCCCAGAGAATGGCGTGTCCTTACCATGATCCTGTGTCTCACCAGAAACGTGGACTACTTAGATAACAGCAACTTCACTGTTTTCCTGACCTCAGAAAAAAGCTCTTTTTTTCCAAGGAGAAAGTGAGACCAAGGGCAAAACTGTATTTCAGCACTTCTGGACACGGCAGAGAGGCTGCCCCAGTTTTATCAAGAGAGAGTGACGTGTTGTATGGGAAAACTTCATTCTCAGAAAAAGTTTACTTTAGTCTATTTTGAATTTGGTTTAGAAATCACCAAGAGGTTACTAAAAGTTAATAAAACTATGGACAGATTTATCTAAGGTGAAATCAAGGGTGCCCAACTGTGGGTTACGCAGGCATAGCAAAAGCAGTCAGCAATCACAGGTGTCTTGGAGAGGAGATGCTAATCCAGGGAGGGCTGCGTTGTCTGGGGAGATGAAGAAAGGTGACAAAAAGCAGCTGCAGGACAATAGGAACTTAAAACCAGCATAGACATCTCTGCAATTAGCATGTGAACATGCTTAACATTTCCTCTCTTTTACCTGTGGTTTTAACCTCAAACCTCTTTTATCCTCTTTTGTGCAGCTATACTGCTGCTTCACAACCTCCCTGCTCTCCCAGAGGAGTTCAGAAGAAGCCGTGGCAGAAATGACCAGGCATCCTGAGAGTATGCCCATGCCAATCTCCACAAAATAAGTCTTTTTTCATACACCACAATGTAATAATGGACATCGGCCCTCGCTCAGTCTCATTTAATGACCTATAACTGAGTGAATAATTCATTCAGTGCCTAGAGATCTTGTGTGGAGACTTGTTTTACCACAGGGCCCTGGGGAATGAAAACAGCAATAAAGTTCCAGCTTTTAACCCATCCATTTACAAAGCCTCATGATATTATTGCTTCCATGATCAATTTAAATGAACATGTTGGAGGTTTACTACCAGCCTTCCTGTATTTCATGCCTCGGTACATATTTTTTCAGAGCATTTACAGCTTACACTTATTGTTGGTTTGAAGGGAATAGAGAATTCCCAGCTGCAAAGTCATACTTTTATTTAAACCTTTAATTGTCTTAAAGAAGAGCCTTTCTGAAATCTAGCCCTTTTGAGTCACTGATGCCGTTTATTATCCAGTAAACTCTTTTAAGCTTTGGGACAGGTTAATACTCCTCAGCATCAGGATAATTTTTCTTAGGCTGTGCTACTGTGTTTGTATGAGGATCTTCATTTTGCTTTGGCAGCAGAATTTCTTTTCTGCTTCTGCAAATTACAAAAAAAAAAAAAAAAAAAAAGCCTTCCTAAGCTGGATTGCTTTGCAGCTGTGAAAACCTATAATAACTTCAGTCAGATTACAACTACATCAAAGGTATTATATATCCCTGAGTAACATATTTACTGGGCTTTTCAACAGCTGTATAATTAGCTCTGGATGACTACTTTTTTCCTCCATGTCTTTAAATATCCATATTTCAAAATTCACAGAAATTCAAAGGGAGGGTGGTTTTCCCTTTCACAGAAGGTGCAGCCCACCAGATTTTTTCCTTAGCTTTTTTTTTAAAAAAAAAAAAAGAAAAAAAGGCCTCAACTTCCCTGTCCCCTGGTAACCAGACCCAAGGTATCCATCACCCCTCCTGGCACGCTGTGCCCGCCTGATTGATGAAGGAGGTGATGCAGACAGGGGATGGGGACAGGGCCCTTTGTGGTGTCCCCCGAGGAGACAGCTTAGAGGCAGCAGCTGTCCCCAGAGCCCGTCGCAGCCCCCTCGCACAATAAGAGGATGGCAGAAGGTGAGGAAAACGCTCGTGCCTCCACAAGGAAGAATAAAGACTCCATATGTCCCGGGCCTCAACAGATGCTCCTGTGGGGTGACCCCCTTCGCCGTCCCCTCCCTCCCACCTTGCACTTGCAGGGCCTCCATCACCGGCACTGACAGCCCCTATTCACGGGGACGTCCCCGGCGAGGGTTGCCGTCACGGCCCGTTGTCACGCCGGGAGCTTTTGGGGAAGGGGCTGGGCGCAGGGTTGGACTGGACAGCGTGTGGAGTCAAAAACCCAGCTCCCCCTGTGATCCTGCACACGTCCACTGTCATTCCTTTGCAGAGGCTTTTGTTATGCAATTATCTTTGTTCTGGGAAGAGGAGGGAAAAGAGGCTTTAAAATTCTCCTTAACTCTAGCTGGGTTTTCTTTTCAGATTTTTTTGCCCTGTGATGAGTAGCAGAAGGCAGTGTTCAGTGTCGACGTGGAGGGAAGGTTTTTTTCCCCCCAAGAATACATCACCACCTGCTGGTTTATGTCTTGCTGATTGCTCAGTCCCATGGCCAGGATGGCAAGGGGAGGTCTGAGAAATGCTTTTACATGGCCTCTGTAGAAATGATGATTTCCTCTTTCAATTTTTTTCTCAGCTGATGGGACTTTGAACTCAGTTTTCTCTTTAGAAAGTTTTCCTAAGATGAGCTCCTAGCCTGGAATTGTCTGTTCCTCTCAACATTTCATTACGGCTCTGTGATGTGTTGGCTGGCTGGCTCTGATGTGCAGCTGAGCACTTTCAGGACAAACAGATAAGACAATTTACTATGTGATTTTATGAGAGCCATTTACACTTTGCAGAATTTTTTAAGCAGCAAGCCCTTAAGAAGCATATTCTGAGCATGGTACCTAAGAGAATTGCACACACATTTCCTGTCAGCAGCCGGAGAATAGTGTCTAACACCTGCTATGAAGAGCTTGAAATATATTCTTAAGCTTGATTGCTTTGCATTTCCCTTGAGATGAGATGAGACATTATGGTGCAGTTTCTTTTCCACAAGGAGACCTACTGCAGATACTTCTTCAGTGAAGCTCCCGAGCAGTGTGGCTGAGCCCGTGCTCACTTCTGCTTATGCTTATTGGGATTTCAGCCTGTGCTTAAAATCTAGTTTATGCTCAGAGGGACCCTCAAGACCAGTAGCTGGGGGGCAGCAGACACAGACCATAGGCAATTGAGGACAGGATCCTGCCCTATAAGGGTTTAAAGAGTCAACTGAGAGCAGGGATAAACACCAGTAGAAAAGCCTCTCAAAGGGTCCTTGCTGTAAGCACACACTTGTGACTCTGCAGAGTCTGTTCTTCCTCCACATCATCCCAGGCCATGCTTGGGAAGCCAGCAGTGAGAGCGCCATGTATTTTGCAAGAGAAGTGAAAACATCCACCTTTGTTTCCTGGCTCCATCTGCTTTTTTAGAGCATCCTGCTACTCCTATCCAGGTGCGTTGCAATGGCATCAGGAGGAAACCGTCCCACTCCTGGCCAGGTGAAACCAGCACCCATCAGGGAATGGCTGAACACACCTTCCACTGCATCCCTGGCCTCTGATGCTCCACCCAACGGGCTGCCCTTGTCAGTAATGAACCAGTAATTACACAGTGAATATTCAGCTACCCAAACACGGGATGGGTAAATCAGGGCACCTTCTATACAACATTTCCCAAGAGCTTAAACCCCAGCCTCTTCGATGCACAGCAGGTGGGAGGGAGGTGTGCTGAGAGTGACAGGCACTTTTATAGGGGACCCTTTTATTTCAGCATCTTGAATGGGAGCACATTGCCAGCCATTACCTTGCAGCCCCCGCACTCCTCTGTACCAGCCCACCCCACCACGCACCCACCCCATGCGCTGGTTTATAATTTTTTTAGAAGATACTGTGGTTTCAGCTGAACTTGGTGGGAGCTGGGAGCTTTCAGCCCCATTGAAAACAGAGTACAATCCAATATCAAAATTATACAAAAAGAAAGCAGCAGTGATTTTTCTACCCCAGAATGTTTCTGTATTCAGACACCTGAATATATACTCTGTAAAAGAAAGAGGGAATCTATTAGGTATGTAAATATTAATATTTATGAAATAAATCCTGAAGTTTCAACTCTTCTTTGGTTGTGGATGTCTTGAAGCTTATTCCATGGAGGATAATGTTTTTCTGCTAACAGGTAAAATAGTGGAAAAATCAGGACAGGCAGAAACTCGTTTAGCATTTCAATTAACAGGGAAAAGACCCTGCAATTTGAGTAGCAGGTTTTTTGTAACTTTCAATGAATATTTTCAAAGCTTTCTCAAGTAATGTAGCTTTCTTTGAACTTCAGTTGCTGGAAGATGTCCAAGAATTTCACACAGATAAGTAGCCTTTCTCCTCACTGCCACTCCTCCACCTGCAGGGTGGTTCAGCTGCGATTCCTTGTCCCTATTTCATGTTCCCTGTGCTTCTGTGTGGACCCTTCACTCCTTGCAAAGGCGGCTGGACCTGGGTGTTGCAGTTAGGCTGATGGGAGGGGAGCTGGATGTGATACAAGTCCGACTAACTCCAGCCTTAGTGCATGTATTTCGCTCTTGCAAATTAGAAAAAGAACAAAAATAATAAAAAAGGGCAGCTGTGAGGTTATGTTTATGGGACAGCTTCAGAAGTTTTATAATTATATTTTGGTCTGTGGAGGAGTAGGAACTGATCCTTGCAAAATCTTTGTGCAAGACAGAATTGAGCCAACATATCCTTACTTAGGACTCCCTCCGTCTAGCAACAACAGGAAAATCCGTCCTAGATTCTGTCAAAATCTTCATGAGAAGGCTCTGTCAGACGTATGTAATGAGGACAAAACAGCACATTTCAGTTTCACCCACCCTTCCCGGTCAAATCTAGTTCATTTTATTGTCCTTGTCCCAGATTTCCTAGTTTTTAGAAAGTAAATACCATTGTCCATAAAATAAGGTGGAAAAAGCCAGCCTGGGAACCAACTCCGGTTAACCATCGAGAATGACCCTCACCGTCAGTCTTCTCTGACCAAACTGCATGCTGTGTTCATGCCCATCGTTCCTGTGTTTCAGGGCTGGGCAGAGGGGATGTGGCCGATGTAATTCAATGCCCGCGATTTCTGATTTACAGCCATAAGCAACTGGATAGGCCTCCTCACTATTCCTAACCTATCCCATTAGCTGGCATAGACTGGGAAGTTTCCAGGGTGGTGTGAAGTCAGCTGTGTCCCAGCAGAGCACGGCACTCTGCCCAAGGAAACCAGTCCTCCCTCCCGGTGTCGGTAGCACTGTGAACTTCAGAAGCTCTACAGCTCTGAGTTGACTGTAGCTAATTCTGAATTTTTCAGAGGATACATCTGTTTTAAAGGAAGGGTCTGCTTTTAAGTATTTAAATTAATGGTCAGCTTCTCAGTTGTGGTTTGGCAGGCAGGGGAGAGGGATGGGGCCGTCCCTTCCTGCACGTGAAATCCTATCCCCAGGAAGAGAGCCCATACATCAAAGGGGCCTTGCTCACATGCTGAGCTGCCGCGATCCATCGTGCGCATCTCCGGACGGAGGGCTGGCTCCCCGCCTCGCTGCCACCACCGCCCGTGCTTCCCCGGGTGCGTACTGCCGCGCACGCGACCACGGCGGATCCTGTCCTCTCTCCTGCCAAAGCAGCACATGGAGTTTCTGCTCAGCACGTCCCACAGCAGATGTGCCATAGCTAAAATGTAAGGGAGTGCTCAGCGGGCAAAATTACATCCAGAGGTAAATCTGCAAAGGGTACCCACTGGGCTGACTCTTCAGCTGCCGTGTATTGGCGTAGTCCTGCTGCTTATCTGCAGGGTGATGCCACCTTGCACCAGGTGAGGAAATGGCCTGTCATACTCTGCTTTGCAGCTTTGCAATGTGAGACGATATGTTAGAGTGGCTCCCGTGGCCATGGCCCGTATTAGAGTCCGTGGGTCACCTTGATTTCCATTGACCAGCGTGTCCAGAGCGAGAAGCTCTGAGTTTTGACTTCTGTGCCACAGTGACATTTTGAGCTGCAGGCTTGTGTACAGTGAGGCAATGAGGATGTCCCCAGTCATTTGCAGACTACTTTCCTTTTAATGGGATCATATTGGACCTCCCAGTAAGGCATTTTGATTCAATCCTGTTATTGATGTGAAAGTATAAATGCCCATATTAAAAGGTAGGAATAAGGACAGACATGCTAACTGCATGTCTGCAAGATGTTTAAAAGCAAATGCCTTGAGCTTTGGGTTGGTGCTCCTACATAAAAATAAATGATAATATCATGCAGCCAATAAAAAAAACAAAACAAAAAAAACCCCCAAAAAACCAACAGGAAGAAATGAAAACAAATAAAATAGTCTACGTGGTGGTTTGTAATGGATCTGACAAGTCTAGCGGCTACTTCAGTAGCATAAACACACATTCCAGGATGCACTATGTTTTATATTGTACATGTTAAAATATTTAGTAACTACATTGCTATAAACGTTGTTTTGATCTCAAAGTGCACCGTATTTTAAAGCCTGTTGTACTCCAGGAAGAATTATATTCTCCAGCCTCCTTAATAAAAGCCACAATCTATGATGCTCTTGATGTGCACAGGCCCAGACTACACTGTATGATGACATTCTTCAAGAGGCCTTTAATGAATTAATGCCTCTCCAAATGGTTTTAAGCTTACAAAAAGAAGATGTGTGCATGATCCTAAATCATTTGGAGCCATTTTATTCAGTGCCTATTGATTTTAGTGCCAGTAAACCTCACTGCTGCCTGCCTCTGATGAGTATTACATTATATCCTCCATAGCACACAATGGGATTTAATGGCGCCAAAAATGTAATTTCAGCACAAAATCCAGAAGTCATTATGATATCAACTCTCCTTTTTCTTCCAAACTTAAGGTACCTGAGAATCAAACTTCTGAAGAAATTGGAGCCATATCTCTGAAGTGAATTCAGAGAACTTACGCCTCTATCTTCAGACTAATGGTTGAGGCTGAAATGGGCTTAAAAATAAGAAACACCAAGGTTGGTGGGTTTTTTCTCATACAACCTTTATATGGACTCATTATTTTATTATTGGTAATGACAGACAAGGATGGTTGTCCCTGTGCTAGGTATGTGTTCATAGAAAGAAGCTCTCTCTCTTTTCCCCTTAAGGCAAGTCAGACAAGATGCTCTGGTCAAGAGGGTCAGAAATGGCGATGCGGCCATGCACAGAAGTGCTAATGTTCACTCATAATCCTCACACAGAGAGAACAACCTACAGGGTGATGCTAGTGATTTCTGCTCCAGACTGTATGTGCAAATAGTTTTTGCTTTCCCAAGCACGGTGTACTTACTGACTCAGCAGTCTGAAATACTCTGCCTTGCATGTGGTCTTTGGGGGAATATTGGTGGCAACAACACTGGACCAACACTGGAGATGTGTGATTCTGCAGCCAGCTGCAGATACAGACCCCAAATATCCTGAGTTCCTAACATAAGGAATGGATGATAAAACCAGTCAAACCCAAATGTCAGAGAAGAGGAACCTTCGATGTTTCCTTTCCTTTCCTTTCCTTTCCTTTCCTTTCCTTTCCTTTCCTTTCCTTTCCTTTCCTTTCCTTTCCTTTCCTTTCCTTTCCTTTCCTTTCCTTTCCTTTCCTTTCCTTTCCTCAGCAGTACCATTCCCAACCCACACAGATATTCATGCTACCCTAGAGCCTCCCCAATGCATGCCAGCAGAAGGCTTTTCCCTTCCCGGTTCTCAGGGAGTTGCTGCTAAAGATGAGAATACACCTCATTTCCTCAATTAATGATGCATCTTCTTCAGTTGTACTCTTCAGCCCGTACTCAGCCATGCCCTGCAACCCTGATGCAGCTGGTTAAGCAGAAGGATACAGCCAGCACCTGACCCCCCAAAAAGTGCTGCTATGGGGCTGGGGACCCCCCCGCTCTGGAGTGTCATCTGTCTCCCATTGTGTCAGCCCTCATGGAAACAACTTTGAGCATTTCCAGCAAGTAAGAAGAGAAGAAAAGAGGGATCTTGAGAACAGAAGCTGCAGGCAAAGTAATTGTGTACCATGGGAATAGACACGGATATAAGACCCATGGAGGTAATGGGTCTATGGCAAAATGGGTAGGAGTATCATCAGGTTGACCTGATCTCCTTGCTTAGTACCCAACCAGGGAGGAGAGCTGGGGTAAATTCACCAGCAAAAGAGCCTCTCAAGGGACAGATTGATCTCTGTGGGCCAGTTTCATCCCCACTCAGCATCCCAGGACGGAGGTGCGGAGGGGATTTGCACGCCGCCTGCCTCGCTGGGCTCCAGCCTTCCGGTTAAGTACTGCTGCACAGCTGAGAGAGATGGGCGTAAGAGCCTTTCAGCAGGCAATTAAAAGCAGAATGTTTTCTGTAATATATAAACAAGCCCATTAAGCCTGACTTTAATGGGGCTGAGATTCTGTGATAAATAATTGAAAAGAAAGCTTAAAGTGAATTTCAAAGATTTTTTTCCTTTTAAAATGTATTTACAATACTTCAGTACTTTATATAGCTTGAATGTTTAATCAATTGTCATTTGAAGAGAGTTCAGTTCCTGGAGGTTTGTGATATATATGTGCTAAACAAGCCACTTGAATGTCAAAGACACGGAGCGGCAGCTCTTGGGTTGAGACAGATTTGACACAGTTTGTAGTGGCTTGTGCATGGGGAAAGCTTGCTCTCGACATCTCGGCTGCTCTCTGTAGATTAAAAGGGTCTTGAAACAGCTTGAATTTCTCCTGCTGTAGCACATATAGGAGAGGGACCTGCCAATTGCTCACCTGCTCCCTGGGTCCAGCCAGCACCTGGCACAAGGTCTGGTTTCTCTATCAGCTCTGAGGCAAAATCCCAGCCCTGCTTCAACCAGGCCAGAGGGACGGGAGTGCAGAATGAGTGAATGTTTGAAAGGAGCAGCTGATGTTTATCGTGCACTAAATATACTTGTCAGGTGCCTCGTTGTAGGTATTTTTCCTGGGTTGGTTGTGATTAAGGACTTCAGGGGTGATACGCTATTCCCTTCTCAGTGAGCAAGCATTTATCCGGCTTCCATTAACACAAGGCCTGATGAGATGGGAATGTCCCTCAGTGCGTTTCAACACACAGATTTAAAATGTCTTGTAAATTAGCTAAGACTTTGGACTTCCCATTGACTGTGCAGATTCCCTCGCTGAGGCTAAACTGACACCGCCTTGGGGATGTCACTGGAGTTTCACTGCAGCCCCTGTGCTGCTGTTTGAAAACCCCAAACCCTCTTCTTGGTCCTTCTTACTCCCCGCTGACCTGTACTCAGACCAGAATGATGCTGATCTCTATTTTGCAAAGGAAAAGCAGGCTCTCCATAAACCTGAGGTTGAGTGTGGCTTTAAGCCCCAGAAGCTTTTTTAATAGATGTTTTGTGAAAGCTCTCGTACATGTTTTAAGGTGCTGAAGTGCTTTGGGACTTGGGGTATGCAGAATTTATTGATGAGCCCTCCCAGACTTCCACTCCTACTGAAACAGGACTCACTGGGGAATTTTCTTTTTTTTTTTTTACCCCCTTGTGTTCATTTAAATGACTCTTTCTGTGCTGCAGTGCTTCTGCTGACTGGGAGACTACTTGTTCCCTGTCTTTGCTGGGGTGTTAGCAGCATTGACCTCCCTGTGGCTTAATGGGGATCAAACTGGCACCAGAAGAGTTAATAAAGAAAAGAGGCTCTCTAATGTGAACAGACTGGTACAGTACTCTCCCTCCTCAGGAACACAGCAATAATTGCCCAGATGGCTTTAAAAAGAATAATAGTACACATAGATATTTAAAATTATAAAACGAAGCAAAGGAGTATGCGAATAATTAGAAACTCATGGCAAAATGAATCAAATCCTGCTCTGAGCAGCTATGCTGGAAATGGTGCGGTGTACTCCCAGCTTTGCACCGGTGTGCCTGAAATCACAGCTCGTTCCCACAGAATCCCCTAATCATTGTTCCATTAACTCATATAACTGTGTGGGACTAGAGCAGATTTCTCAATAAAAATGATGGATAAGTAAATTGGGAGAAGCACTCTACCACTTAGCAGGTGTGAAAAGATTGACAGTCCCAGCGCTGCTGAGAGACGATTGCGTGCACTGACTCGAGGGTGTCGCTGTGCGGAAACGCTTGTGCGTGGCTGGGGAAAAATTGCTGTTTTTTTGCGAGGGTGCAAGAACAGGAAACGGTGATGCTGGAACGGGATGCGGGAGTGCTGCGAACACCCTGCGAGCAAACAACGGGCTGCACAGCGAGGGCAGCAGCGTGCAAGGAACCACCCAGCTGCTGGCTGTCCTCATTGTGAGTGTAAGCGTGAAAGCTGGAAGTCAGGGAGTTCTCAGCATTGCAGAGATGTGTCTGGGTGTGAAACCCCACGTGGCTGTCCCTGTGCCAGACCTGAGGGCAAATCACGTGCCTGGGATGTGCCCCTCTTTTGGTCTCTTAGACTGTTGGATGGAAACACCTTTTACAAGACTGCAAAAGCCATTCTGTGCATGAACTGGGGCTTTGTTAATAAAGCATTTCTCATAAAAATGACAGTGCCTTTGATACTCCTGTGTCCCACACTGCCCGATGCAGACCTCTCTCTCAGTGGGGATGCTTTTGTCCGAGATTGTGGACAGAGAGAAGTGTGTCCTCCCTCTGCTCTTGGGGCTGAGACGTGTCCAAGTGGTGTGTGCCAGGCACATCCCACAGGCAGATGTGTCCCCGAGGGTGAGCCGCAAGGCTGGGGTGAAGGCAATGCAGCGGAGTGAAAAATGGCATTGGGGAGGATCCTCTTGTTTGTGGCTGAGAGACACGCTGACCCTTGGGGGAACCGGCAGGAATTATGCAGCAGCAGGCTTGATTGCATGGATAATGTAATAATTTAATGGGCAAAACCTGTAGGCCTCCTCCTCTGTCCTGGTTAAGACCCATCCTGAGCTCCTGCCTTCTCCTCAGAGAGGGAATTAAGGAGAGGGCACAGCCTCTCTGCTTCCCTCCAGGGGCTGACGACCCGCAGGAACAGAGGAGGCTCCCGAGGTCCCGCAGCACAGCGGTGTTTGACTCTCTGCCCTCATGTGGCTCCTAGCTCCTACTAAAAGCATGATTTGAAAGAAATATCCCTTTGGCCTGCTGGGCCCCACCACATTGGTATCACGTCCTGCAGCTCCTCTTCAGGCTGCTCTGATCTCAGAGCGAGGAACTACTCCTTGTGCTGAAATTCCCACCATGGCCCTCCCATTCAGCATTTCTGAGCATTTATAACACGCTCAGCAGCTAATTAGCAAAGACCTGTCAATGACACCACTCAGAGATGAAAATGGCCTTGCCATTTTCTTGCTGCATCTAGAGAGCCAGAGACAACGCGAGGTCCTGGGTCTCTCCTAGGGCTGTGCTTCTTACCGATGGCCAGGCTGCAAGAGCACGAGTGCTACCAGGGCTGCTACGCTGCTTGCTGGGCATGCTGGAGGGGCACCATCACTGTCCCCCTCCCTGTCCCCACCAGTCCAGCTCACTGGACATGCACCTTCCCCATGCCATCTTGGTGCATCACTGCCACTGCAGCCTTGGGCTGTGGGGAGAAGCGGCAGGGAAACATCCCCGTGATGAGAAAAAAGGAGGAGGGGATCGGGATTAATTTTCCTACATGGTGCCTGGAGAATTAGGCATTTGTTGTAAAGATTTATTGAGTGAGAAACAATGCTTTGTGTAATCCCTTGGCAGGGGAACCGCTCCGGCTAACGACTGCTCGATAATTAGAGCTGGGAAATCCCCCACTCCCTCCTCTGCTCTGCCTCAGAGGTATATCTCAGGCACTATCGAATCTAACACTCAATTGTACCCCAGCGTGGTGGGCAGGTCTCACCATCCTGCAAGCCTGTCAAGGCGCTCTGCCGGCTCCAGAGACAGGGGTTTTGGGCAGGGTGGTTGCCTACTGTCCCTCCCCTTGGCCACCCTCCAGCTGCACTTTCCAACAGCGGCAGAGAGCGCTGGCAGCCCCAGGACACCCCGCCAGGCCTTCTAGGGTGCCATGGGGGTGAAGAGGCTTCCCTGAGCATGTCTTTCCTGGCTGGGCTGCTTTTGCTGGGCTTTGCTGTCTGGCAATGCTTGTTCCACTCTTTTAAGCCCACAGGTCAGGGTGTTTGCCACAGGTACCCCCATGGGCAGAGGCACCTCCTTCTGGGGAGGGTAGAAGAGGAAAAAAGTATTTCCCAAGTCCAAGCACTGAAAAAAATGACAACGGCCTGTTACATGGCTCTGAGCTGCTCTCATCCTGTGAGTGATAAAGGTGAGAAACAGGGAGTGTCTTCCAAGGTGGATGGTCACGGCATTGCTGGAGCCACATCTGCTAGGAGGGAGGTGATGGTCCTGTCCCAGGCCAGCACCCCGCAGTGATGTGCAGGGAAAGGTAGCGATCAGACCAAAAAGAGACAGGCAGAATTGTAAGTGCCAGGCAGAGCAGGCTACTGGTAACCACAGCGATCGCACTGTATCATCCGCTGGGTCTCCATAGCTGCCGCTCATCCGTTGCAGTGAGCAGTTCCCCTACAAATCCTGAGGCAAGCGGTAGCAGAGAAATCCAAGAGGTACTCTGGGGTTGCAAAAGAAGCAGGCAGAGTCCTTCTGAAAAATACCCTGAGGCTGGCTTCATTGCACAGCTGATGTGCAACAGCAAGGAGCAGAGATGGCCATATGGTGTGCCACTGTCATGCATTTCCCCACTGCAGGTGTCCATGAACTGGCAGTCAAGAAGGTAGTTAAAGGAAAACGACATTTGCAGAGTAATTCTCCAGTGTTGGTCCTGAGTGAAAAGCACTAATCACTTACAGAAGTGAAGGTTACACCTGACTCTGGGAATTTATCCTCCACCTTTTGCTTTTTGAACCTTAGCAGTTACTTGCTGCAGAGCAGCATGAATTATCCCAGAGATGCAGTCCGCTATCACTGCACTGTGGGCAGTACCTCGTCAATCTTACTTAGGACTAAGGTGGGTGTCTACAAGCTATTCCTGAAATGCATTTTTACAGCTCTCTTGCTTCTCTATTTTTTTAAATGGCAAAGCTCTGCAAAACCATCCCCATGAGCCAAGATTTTCAGAAGTGACTAATGATTTTGGATGGCACTGTTTGGGTACTCTTGTGAGAGCAAGCTGTTGAGGGTATTACTGTTCAGGTCTTGTGAAACATCTCACACTTTTGAGAGGCCTTGACCACGATCTCAAGATTATGTTGTTTTAAAAGTCACACAGCCAGTATAGGTGCAAAACACTACCCTCCTTGATAAAGAATGAGGATCAGCCTGGAAGGATCCAAGAGAGGAGATCTGTCTTGGGACAAATTCCACAAGCATCTAGATGTGAAACCTAACATTCAAACCTCACTTTCTTCCAACACCAGAATGTCCCCATGCTTTTCCAACGATGCAAAGCAGATCCCCTGGACCATACTGTGCAGCTCACCTGATGCATGACAGGGATTTATCGGCCAGACACGGACACCACAGGGGCTTTTCAATAAGAGAGTGCCTGCTCGTAACATTGTCCGTGCATTTTGTAGTATTACTGGTGAGATTTTCAGTTCAGTTGATATATTGTTAACACTAGCTATGAAACTAATTAACTGAGGAGAATGATATTTAACTGTCAATAAACCTTTGGATCTCTGCCCTCTTTCCTGCAAATTCAGACATTCATTCTGCAAAACCTTCTCCCTCTCCTACTGCTCAGCTTCTCTCCCTCCCCTTTTCACAGCTCCTTGGTGGCACCTTTTTGCTTCATCTGGCCCAAGCTGTTTGTCCTTTGCATCACATCAAAGCCTGGTGCCTCTCTGCTCTCCATCCCAATTTGGCAGGATACCATGTCTCACTGCTGCTGTGCCTCCTCCACCCTCCCATCACCCAAAGCCTGTATGGGGCTTTCTCCCAGGCTGGAGGTCGTCTCTGCTGCGCTCTTTGGGGCTTGCTCCTAACAGGGTTCTGCTAGGCATTACAGTGGTGGCATAACATGAAAGTTGACAGATGCAAAAGAAAAGAGCTTCTAATAGAGAGGTGAATATTTACTATCCAAGCACCAGCTAGCTCCCAGCAGCTGTCCTTGCTGGACTGTTTAAGTCTAAGCGTCTTTAAAATCCAGTTACCTTTACTCTCCTGACGCAAAGAGCAACGCTTCCTTTCGTTCACTCATATTCCTCCTTAAAACTTGCCTTTCAGCAAAGCTCATCATTGCTAATGCTTATTCTCCCTCCTTCTGGAAAAGCACCTCCTGGATCAGCTGCCACGGTGGTGTCAGCTCTGTGTGCTTCCCACCGCTGAAGGACCCCCCCAGGACTGTGTGGTTCCCTTGCATTATGCAGCGTACACTCCTGACACTTAAATAATACCCCATTTCTCTGTACAATGGCCCCATGCATATAGTGGCCTTGCAGGGAACAACTGAAGACTGTAGCTTCAGAGCAGATGTGTATGTTGCTCATGTCATGGGTTTTGTGAAGAAAATCTGGAAAGGGAGGGGGAGAGTCAGATCTTTTGGAAGAAAATATGATGAGTGAGATAAAAAACACAATGCAGAGAAAAACCAGCTCTGGTAGCTTCGTGTGGTGGGCTTCGAGGACCTTGCTGATTCAGGGCTGTCTGAAATGTGTTTTCCCTAGACCATAACCCTTTCTGCATTTGAAAGGCAGACCAGAGCCTGACTTTAAGGTATAAAATTGCTCCTTCACAAGGTCAACATAAAGAACGATCTCTACTGCCTCTGGGAGAAAGCAGTAAGGGCTTTGCTTCCCCTGCAAAGCTCCTCGAGGTGTGGACAGTGAGGTAGTGCCCTGAACTACTTTGGTTTAGCTGTGCATGAACTACATTAAATTATGGCACTGCAGATCTGGACTATCCTGACTGACAGCAACCAAAGTAGGTATCTGTGCATAGACTTATCCCATTTGAATGTTGTGCTGGTGTCTCCCTGCTAGGTCTTTGCTTGAGTTTGGTACATCTGAGTTTAGGATCAATAGCCCAGCTTTCTTGGACACACTGCAAGAGACAATATGGAAGAAGCAGCAGCCAAAATAGCAACAACAGAAGTTGCAGCAGGCAGATTAGTGGCAGCAGCAGGCTCTGATCAAGCTGTTCTCCTTCTGTCACCATTTTGAGTGTTTATTGTGTAACACTCCAAAGTGCTGCTGGTTACAGGGTTTTACCAGCAAGAAGGGATAAAGGGCAGCACAAAGCCTCTGTAGGAATGTGTGAGCCCACCCGGCTGCTCCGTGCCGGAGCTGGATGCCTTCCCTCTCCTTCATTTGCAGCATGATCAGGCCCACCTAACTCCTGTCCAAGTCACACATCCTGGGGAAATGGTTGACTTTTCTCTTTGATAATTTGGTTATAAGCCTGAGGCCTGAAGACAATGAAGTTTCTGCCATTGTACAACCAGTCTGCCTGTGCCCCCTGCCTTTCCTCACGGCTTCTCAATCTGTTGGCCAACATTGACAAACTTTGTCAGGGAGCTAAAGGTCTTCAAGCTATGAAATTCCTGCAAGTTTCATAAAAACAGGAGACCGTGTTGAGGATGGAGAGCTGAATCGATGCCCATGCAGGCCCCCGCAAATCTCCTGGCTGCTACACGTCCCATATTTTGCCCAAAAGGCAGAGGTAGAGGACATGGCATAAGATGGGAGCATCACCATGGTGTGCCCAAGGGGAAAAAGTGCAGAGGACATAGAGGTGGTCAGGAGACACCCTCGGGAAGGAGGTTCTGTGTTGAAGGTGGAGGAGGAGGAGGTCTGCTGGCTTTCTGTGGGAGGCGTGCACAGTCAGCACGACTTGAGAGGCAAACCTGTAGGAATCCAGGTTTAATTGTTTTTGCTGCTGACAGAACAACTTAATTATGCTCTGAGGGTCTCATTTGGTTTGGCCTCCCTGTGCAAGCCCAGATAACGAGGAGCACAGCTGAATGCCCTTTAGCTCCCTGGTTATCTCCAGACAGATTTCACTCTGATGTACTGATATGGGATTTGGGGGAGGAGCTGCAATTCCTGTTCAGGGACCATCCTAACCTAGTGCAGCCTTAAGCAAGCTGGAGATGCACGTGATGTCCGGGTTATGTTGACTGTGCTGGAGCACTGTGAAGCCTTTGTGTTCCCCACCGACAGAGGAAGAGGAGGGTGATACCCCACCTCCCACTTGCTGTTGGAGCTGCTATGGCCTAGAGTGCTGCCTTTCTATTTTAAATAAAAATCTGCATTGTGAGAGCTTATAAGTCTTTCCAGGGTCTACAGCTGGACTGTGAATAGACTGTGAAGCTCTAATTTCAGTATGGATGAAAGCCATGTCGGGCTTTTCCCATCAGCCCACTCTGGTCCCTCAGGGAGACCCCAGCAGGCTTTGCAGCAGCTCAGATGAGCTGGGAATGGAGGGCAGGTCTGAAAAGGAAGATTTTTTTTTTTTCTTTCTCTCAACTTTGGAAAACAAAATAGAAGAATAAAAGGCTGTAAAACATCCAGTCTGCTACCAAATTGCTTTTTAAAATGTCTCCAACTTTACAAAAGTTGCACGTATCGCCATTAGACATCCCTTTTTCTGTTACCTACTTACACCTCTTCAAAGCTGAATGGAAAAATTAATGCTGAACCTCCCTCCCCTCATAATCAAACATTACAACGCTGAGAAATTCAGAGTGAAGATTACACGGAACAGTCATTCCATAACAATACAATTATGATGAAATCATTTTAGCATCTGTGGTCTGAGATGAGATTAAATCTATTTTAACGAGACATTAGATGGGCTTTTTCCTCCCATATTTTTTCCTCATGGCGCCATTACAATGCAGAGTAAATTTTTTTTTTCAGTTGCCTCACTTTCTGATTTTTCCTTTACAATAAATCCAGATTCCATGCGGGGGAACTAAACTGAACATTTTGTACCACTTGTTTTTGTAGTGAAATTACTGATACGCTCCCTCCATCTTAGCTTCACTCTGACAATTTCTTTTCCCTGAGAATTTCTGCTTTGAATTTTTTTTCCCCCAAAAATTGTTTCATATTTCCTGTATCAGCAAGGCAGTTGAAGGCAGATTCACCAGAACCCCGAAGATGCGAGGGAGTTCTATCTTGCCAGGCTGTATTTATAGCAGGTCTCATCAGAAAGGCAACACAGAGCTGCCAAAAGACCTGGCCGTGCTGGCTCCTACCATGTGGTCAAGCCGGTGGTTTGGAGGGCTGTGTCCCTGTAGTGTGTCTGGGACCAGCACTGCCCGTGACTCCTGCAGCTCCATGCCCAGGGCTGCCCTGCTGGCCCTGCCTCAGTTTCCCAGGACTGAGTGTGTGACCTGGGGGAGAAGCACCATGATTTTCAGGGTCATGCCCCAGTGTGAGGCCATCCATCCATAGGGTATCTGTTCAGCAAGTCTTGGACCACACAATATTCACAATTAATTTGCTCTCAAGTGAGCTAGAAGCTTTGGTTGCTTTTTTTTTTTTTTTTAAACAAGCCTTATTTTGATGGCAAAATCTGGGCTGATCTCAGATTTCAAAGTGAACCTAAGGCTCTTTAGGGACTGATACAGTTTAAAAAGGCGTGGGCTGTCTCCATCTCAGCTGGGGAGGTTTTTTTGTCTTTGCTTCAGTTACCACAGCTTCTTCCCAAAGGCAACCTCCTTCCTTTGATCCAGAATAAACTCTGGGAAACTGTTCACTCATGGATCGCCTTCTGTGGCATCCTCGGTGAGTTATCCGGCCAGCATCACACAGGGGCTGGCCAGCTGCTTGCTCTTCCTTCTTCTGTTTTGAAGAATCAGGTGGACAGATGGAAATGATCTTCCCGGGGAGCAAATCAGTTCCTCCGCTAATCTGTTCAACTGTGAGGGCATCTGGAGGCTTTAATTCAGGTACCTCTGCAAGAGATAGCTTCAGACACCCCTTATCATCTGTCAAATCTACTAGGATGAGGGCACTCCTAAGGCACCAAATTTGTTGATAACTTGCTCCACATAGAAAACGAAAAAATGGAGAAAAGGGAGCTTCATTCATTGATGAAAGCGGAGGGAAAAGGGATGGAGCTGATGTTACAGATCACCAGCAAGCTGCCTGCGATGGAAAAAGGGGTGTCATATTTTTTGCCTTTGGAGCAAGAAGGTCTAAACAAGTGCGTGCCAAAGAAAGGGAGAACCCCAGACTCCATCTGAAGGCAGAAAGGAGTTATGCTGAATTGCTCAGAGCCCTTGAGTTAAATACATGTTGAGAGGAAACTGATAAAGATAAAACACAATAATGGAAACTTGTCTCAGAAAGAGCAGGTAGGTCCCAACTGTCAACAATAATCTGAACCTATAACAAGCTCTCTTGTTTGAAAATGAATCCAACTGAAAATGAAAGATTAAACAAGTACAACAACGTAAGAATAAATTACACATAAATCTCTCTGGTATTCAGGATCAAAGGAAGATTAAAGAACAAGTTATGGAAATGTGGTAGAGGCAAAGAGAACCTATTAAGTGATATAATTTAGTGAGTATATGAGTAATAGAGAGTTCACATCTAAGTTTAGAGGAAAGGGAATGAACCTGTAGCTGCTAAAAGGGACTTCAAATGATATGTGGCATGAATGAATATATGACGAAGAAGATTTCTATAGCCCAAACCCCACAAAAATATGACACAGGAGCTGAGCTCCACAGTTGCTGGTGCGAAAAAAACCCTCTTTCGATAGTGTTTCAAGGGTGATGGTGAAGGACCAAGTTCTTCCAGTCCACCCTGCAATTTTGAGAGTGTGAGGGTGCACACCAGCTACATGAATTTCTGTTCAGGACACCCAAGTAAGGGTGCAGGTGGCTCCCAAAGACAAGGAGTACTCTTGGGAGCAGCAGGGTCCATCGTTGCCCCCGCAGAAGCTGTTCTTTCCCTTTCTGCCTCTGTGCTGGGTTCAGGTCACAGCTTGTTCTCCAATGAGGATGGTTAGTAGGGACTGCTTTTTCCTTGGGAAACCACACTAAAATACTTGTCTGTGTGTGTAAGTCTATATATGTGTTTATGCAAGCGCGTTCTTTTACAGTGACGGTATTAGCACCAAAAGGCCATATGTCAGACCCTTTGCTCTCATATTTCATAACCTTCTGATTCCTATGATCTAAATAAACTGAAATGAAAAAAAAAGCGACCCTCTTCTCCCTGCTAATACAAGTGTGAGTGTTTAGAAGAAGCAAGTGTCTTGTCGCAGCTCATCCAGAGAGTCTACAGCAAAACCAAACCTTGAACCCGTGAACCCAGAGCCTGTGTCTCAATAGCGCCCTGCTCCATCCTCTGAAAGAGTGATTATACGGTATTAATAGTAGCT
This sequence comes from Harpia harpyja, assembly GCF_026419915.1. Classification (NCBI taxonomy): domain Eukaryota; kingdom Metazoa; phylum Chordata; class Aves; order Accipitriformes; family Accipitridae; genus Harpia; species Harpia harpyja. The sequence goes on along the minus strand of NC_068942.1, from coordinate 74,244,911 downwards.
ACTTCTCAGCCTCCCAGGGTAATAAACTGCTTTTCTCCTCCACAGCTGACCCCTGGCTCAGAACGAGCTTTCCAGGGACCTGTGTAAGGGAGGGGAGTGCAACAGGATAAAAAACAGAGTGGTGCTGCTTTGACATAGAGCTCACTGCCATACAAACCCCCCTTCCCCTTCTGGGTGGGATGGCATAGAGATTTCCAGCACTTGGTCACAGTGCTTTTCCCCTGGGGGAAACACAGTCTGTCTCTACCTTTGGGGAAATAGGAAGCCACATTTAGGATAGGGAGCAAGAGGTGCCTGGATCTGCTGGGAGGGTTAGGAGACTTCACCTGACCCCATGTAGATATTCCACCCTTATCATGACTACATCAGTGATAGGAGATCCAGAGTCCATTTGACGGTCTCCAAGAGACAAGCAATGAATGTGTTGACACCCTGAATGTTTGTGCTGATTTCAACCATTCAATTCAATCTGAAATTTTTTTTAAGATTTATCTTTTTTTCAGTATAGCCTGTGGTTTTCTTTGTGAAAACTAGTCAAGAGAGTTTAGGGAAGGAAGAAAATGTAACAAGCTTTTTCCAATATTTTCCCATAGTGGAACCAGCTGGAAATTGAAAGAGACCAAGTTGGGGAAGGTATTTGCATGTGCAAAAGATGATACAGGAACAGCTGAGATTATATCAAAGTAAAGACAGTACCAGGTAGTTAGAGGGAAGATTTGGCCTTTCTTTGGCCTCCCAACCCAAGCAAATAGCAGTCTTTGATAGCTTTAAAAGTTATTTCTTGCTCACACACCTCAGATGGGTGTGCATTTGTTAAGTGCATTGCCTGTGGGCAATTTGATTTATGTTCAAATGTTTGTGGTACATGAAGTGCACGCAGATCTATATATATATATGTTTTTATTATCAAGGCATGCAAAGCAGAGATTTTCAACCTACACTACACAAAACAGCTCAAAGCTGTGCCTGGCAGCAAAAAGCCTTGTGGGGGTCCTGATCCAAGCCATTGTATAAATTTCCCTATGCAAGCCCTTATCCGAGCAGCAAATGCCTGTACGTAGGTGCTCACATCAGTGCCTCCTCCCACATTATCGCTGAGCCAGAGAAGGGAGCAGGAATTGGGTGAGGTCCAAGTCTGGGGGCATGGGCAAAGTGTAAGCATCTCACATCTCACATGGGGGAAGGGGAGACCGTGTCCCAGCACAGACCTAAGAGCTATCGCTGTGCTATCACTCCCACTGGGACCTCACCCGGTGCCAGCAACACCCTGCATTGACCCTGTTGTGCTTAACCCTCTCTGATGCACAGAAGACTGCTCTGAGGAAGCTGTTAATTTAGTAGACTCAGTATGTGTCTCATGAGACAAGCTCTCCATCGCAGGGACTGTCTCTTCATCCTTGTTTGGAGTTGCATTGTTCTGGCTGTTATACAGTCAAACTGCATAAATAAAATACCTTCTGCATCTTTCATCATTAACAGAGTTCTCATAGCGCTTTTCATTTTTAGACACTTCACCTTTTCAAATCACTCATTAAATATTAATAAATTAATCCCTCTCACACTCCTGTGACACATTCAAGACATTTTCATGATGATCGTCTTATGTTCTGTTTTTTATTTGAATATCAAATACATCAAGTAGATGTATCATTCAATACAATTAGCTGGCAGTTATAAACGATGCCAGAAACCAAGCCTGGCAGGCTGATTTTCGCTACATGTGTTCAACTGGTGCTTAAATACAGGGAGTAAAAAATGAAGAGCTAGTGACATGAACGATTTTTAAAAAGTTTGTGTTCTTCAATAGATGATTTACTTTTTTCCCTTCAGTTTGCATGAGTCCTTTTTAGTAGAAGTTATTGAAACCATCAGTAAGGTCAGCAAACTCTGCTGGGCTGAATGCTTGTCTTGGGTTTATGTGGCAAGGTTTTCGTAGTGGGGGAGCTACAGGGGTGGCTTCTGTGAGAAGCTACTAGAAGCTTCCCCCATGTCCGACAGAGCCAATGCCAGACGGCTCCAAGACGGATCCGCCGCTGGCCAAGACTGAGCCTATCAGCGATAGTGGTAGCACCACTGGGATAACATATTTAAGAAGGAAAAAAAGTTGCTGGGACACAGAAATGGCAGCCAGAGAGAGAGTGAGAACATGTAAGAGAAACAACCCTGCAGACCCCCAGGTCAGTGCAGAAGGAGGGGGAGGAGGTGCCCCAGGTGCCGGAGCAGAGATTCCCCTGCAGCCCGTGGGGAAGACCATGGTGAGGCAGGCTGTCCCCCTGTAGCCCATGGAGGTCCACGGTGGAGCAGATCTCCACCTGCAGCCCAGGGAGGACCCCATGCCGGAGCAGGGGGATGCCCAAAGGAGGCTGTGACCCCGTGGGAAGCCCGTGCTGGAGCAGGCTCCTGGCAGGACTTGTGACCCCGCGGGGGACCCATGCTGGAGCAGTCTGTGCCTGAAGGATTGCAGCCTGTGCAAGGGACCCATGCTGGAGCATTTTGTGAAGAATTGCAGCCCGTGGGAAGGACCCACGTTGGAGAAGTTTGTGGAGGACTGTCTCCCATGGGAGGGACCCCATGGTGGAGCAGGGGAAGACTGAGGAGTCCCGCCCCTGAGGATGAAGGATCGGCAGAGACAATGTGTGATAAACTGACACCAACCCCCATTCCCCATCCGCCTGTGCTGCTGGGGGGGAGGAGATAGAGAAAACCAGCAGTTGAGTCTGGGAAGATGGGAGGGGTGGGGGGAAGGTGTTTTTGAGATTTGGTTTTATTTCTCATTACTCCAATTTGATTGGTAATAAATTAAACTAATTTCCCCAAGCTGAGTCTGTTTTGCCCGTGATGGTAATTGGTGAGTGATGTCTCCCTGTCCCTATCTTGACCTATGAGCCTTTCGTTATATTTTCTCTCCCCTGTCCAGCTGAGGAGGGGAGTGATAGAGCGGCTTTGGTGGGCACCTGGCATCCAGCCAGGGTCAACCCATCACAGTGCTCACCTATGTCTGGGCAAGATCCTGCAGCCACGGTAGCATCTCTGGGGTGAGCAAGTGTCTGTGTGACATGTCCCTGGAGTAAGGGACTCTGCCACCACTCCCAGCATAGCAGGGAATTTGGGAGCAGAGCCTCTGAGCAGAGAGCTCATTCAGACCTCTTCATCGTGGATACAAGGTATTTGTAATGTTCAGTGTGGAAAACCATGCTATCCAAACTCATTTCCAGGAGGTACAGAGAAAATGCGCTTCCAGGCTATTGGCTTTACTGCAGGGACTGATGGCCAAGGTCTGGATGCTGAGAAGGTGAGGACACCGCTGGTCTCTGAGCCAAACACACCTTGCCAGCAGACAGCACTCTCTCTGCGCGCAGGAGACCATTTTCTGGAGGACAGTAGCAGTGACTGGCTTCAGACAAGCCTGATCTCATTAGCTTTAGTGTAAATCTCAAGGACTTACAAACAGTGCAGTAATAATTGGGAAAAGCTGCCTCATTTTGAGAGTCAGGGTGTTTACCAGGCGTTCAAATCAGTTCACATGAAGCACAGCCTTCCCTGATGGTCTCATTCTCAAATAATGACAAAATCTGTTTGTGTGGCCCAGTGAATCCCTGACTTGTTGTGAGAAAATGCTGAGTATGTGGAGTGAGAGGCCGGTGGTGGCTTCCCAGGGAAGTGTGACCACTGCTGCCCATCTGACCCTGCAGATCTACACAGCAGCCTTAGGTTCATAATTCATCTCAAAGCAAAGTGAGGTCTGTTTCTTCAATGCTTTCTGAAACAAACCCCTCACCTGTTTTTTTGCCACGTCATTTAGCCTTTCCCTGTGAAGGTGATGTCCCTTTGATGGTGCTCATTAGCAGGCTGCTGGCCCAGCATGATTTCAGCAGTGATAAAATTCCCAGACAGCTTCGTGGCAGGGTCACTGCATCAGCATCACACCATCCGCCGCTGCCCTGCCACCAGGTACCCCGCCAATCCTTCAACGAGGAGTGGAGGGTGTCACTGCTGCTGGCACCGCAGTCCTCTCAGAGGCACTTTGCAGGGCTGGAGGGGCACTGTGCATTCCTCGGGCTGGGTCCCACCATCTTCCTAGTCATGCCCTGCCTGATGGAGTTCTTGGACTCTCCAGGAAGACTTGTCCATGACGCCCGAGGGGACGGTCCTGTGGGAAACGTGAGCAGGCACATGCTGGTGGGAACCAATGCAATGAGTATTGCTTTTTCCATAGGCAGAGCTCAGGGAGCCGGGCTGCCTGCGGGGCCTGTGGGAGCACCTAGGTCAGGCTGAGCTGCCTGGCTGCAAGCCCCTCGCTGGGACGAGCTGTCACATTCCTTTCACACTGAATGAAAAACAGGCACATCTGAGGTGTGATAAAGCTGATCTCCTTCTGACATCTGCTCTGGAGCGAGACGAATCAGTCTCTGCCAGTCTCTCCCGGCTAACTACGAGGGGAGACAAGGGTGACTTGCTCCAATTTAGGCGAGGCGAATCCCAAACTAGGTGGGCAGCACCTGCGTCCTGCTGCTGGTCATCCCGCTGTGTCTGAGCCCTGCTGACTCTCGCAGCCATGCGCTGGCTTCGCAGAAGGGTGCTTCTTCTGGAGACGGCGGCTGAAAATGAAGGAGCTGCAAAGAATGGATATGGGTGGGCTGGCAGGGGATGGGGGGGAACAGCTCTGGCAAAGCTGCACCCAGGCTCCATGTCAGACTCTTTTGAAGGCCCAGCACTTTTAGAATTTTATTTTGGTAAGGCAAAATATAGGATAAATGTGCTAAGATTGCTGTCTCAGCAATGTGGTGTTCAGGAATCACTCACAGCCAAAAAACCTTGTTGAGGATGTATTAATTTATTGCCTGAGTTTCTGCCTGGTCAGCATCATGCAAGACCATGTCTGCATAACGTAGCAACTTTATGCAGACAGCCTTTGCAGGAGCCACTTCTTGCACAGCTCCTCATCCCCATTTCCACCCATGCACACCCATGACTCATGAGCACTTTGCATTAGCAGAACATAAAAAGTTTGTGTGTTTTACAACTTACTGGGCACCCCCTCTCATGACTGTCAGACAGTCCCATAGGTCTCCTCGGGGCATCACCACCTCTGACTATCACCCATTTGCCTTCTCCAGCTTTTGTTTCTAGTGCCACTGTGGCTATTGCACCTAATAGCCACCTGTAATTACCTTCCAGCTGATAATTGTTCTGTTGCAGCATTGCCCCTTTCATCCCCATTCAAAGCAACACTCCAGCACCGGGGAAGTTTTTACTTCGGCTTTCCAGAGCTGGGAAGTGCAGAGCAAAGCCAAAAGGGAAAGCAGTTAAACAGGAGGAGGTTTGCCAAGCTGTGATATTACAGACAGCTGCTCCATTGACAGCTCTGTCACAAGGAAACCCTCCTTGCCCCCAACCTCCCCCATGCTCAGTGCTTCTAGGAATGGTGCTGTTGAAGCAGATCTTGCCTTTCTGCTTTTGAAAAGCTGGTGGGTGCTATACTTAGGAGAACATGAGCTGGAAAAGTCTTGAAACCCAAACGATGTTGTAAGGGAAGGAAGAGGTCTGTGCTTGCTTTGTGCTTCTTGCCCCTTTTTTCCTCCTTCAGCGCTCTCACACTGACACTTGATAACTATTAGAGCAAAATGCTGTTTTCTCACATAGGGTCTGACTCTGTTTAGCAAATATTAATGTAATCCTAAGCCAGAGAAGCAACATGAAACAATATCAAGCCCTTGGTGGAAGCACTGATGGGCAGCAGCACTGGGCCGGAGAGGAGGCTGGAGACTCAACAAAGTTTGCAATGTAGTTAAAGAAAGTTATTAACGATGCAATTTAGCTGCCTGTAGCAGCTGTTTGACCTGCCCACCGCTTAAAAGGGAGGCACAGCTTGAAGGGAGTGCAATCTTGCTTGTAGATGATTAACATGGAGAGCAACAGCCCGGAGTAACTAAACCTCTGCGGTGAGACAAAGGGAACAAGGGGCTCTGTTCTGCAGCCTGCATCATCCTACAGCTTCTGCCCTGGCTCAGCATCAGGTGCATACAGGTGGGATGTACCCAACTTTGGCAACAGGCTGTAAGGAGGGGGAGTCCAAAATGACCTGGTGAAATCAGGTCACCAAACTTCATGGGTATTTTACTGCCCCAAATCACCTGCTTGCCAGGCTCTGTCCATAAACCGTCGCACCTAGCCCTGGAGGAGTTGGGAGGGGGAGCTTTCCTCCATCTGCTGTTTGATCTGCGGTGCCCTGACATACCACCAGCAGCCTTTCATTGCTCCTCTTTGCTGCAACTGCTGGAATTAGCCCAGCTGTGGTGTTAGGCAAGAAACCAGCTGAGCTGCCCTGGAGAGGCTTAGGGCTTGTGGACCGCTGATGTTTACAGCTTGACTGAGCAAAGGAGTCAGGTCTGCTCTTGTGCAAGGTGGAGTTAAGGGAAAGGACATCGACACAAACCTAATTACAGGTGTTGGAAAGTTTTAGGTCTTTCTGTATTGGAAACACTACCACTTTCACAGCTCAGCTCTTTTGTAGTTGCAGGCTGGGGCTTCTGGATCATTTTAGTGTGTCCTTTCACTCATAAGGACAATTTCAGTTGCACAATAGCTGTTGCCACAGCAGCTTTTTGTTTCATGTATCCCCTCGGATTTTACTTCCTAGATCCCAGCAGTTTTTGAATTCCTCATATAGCTGTTCTCCTGTATACATATGTACATATATATATGTATATCTATGTACAGAAAGGGTAGCTATAAAAGGGAAGAAAGGCAAGGAGTCCACAAGAAGATGTGCGAAGTTCTGCACAAGGGCTGCAATAGCCCCGGTCATGGGTACAGGCCACGACGCATCCTCCTGGCCAGCAGCCCTGCCAAAAATGACAGATGATGCTACGTCTGACTTGAGCCAACCATATGCTTTCATCTCAGATAAGGTAAACCACATACCAGGCTATGTTGGCTGGAATGTGGCCACCAGGTCAGAAGAAGTTTCCTCCCTCCTCTACTTGGCACGAGTGAGGCCACACCTGGTATAGAATGTCCAGTTTTTGGTCTCCCTGTTCAAGAGGGGCGTAGGGAAGCTGGTAAGGGTGCTGTGGAGATGTTCATGGGCCTTGAGTCCCCATGAGGAGACACTGAGGCAGCCGGGCTTGTTTTTTCTGGCCAAGATGAGGCTAAGGACTAAGCTGATAGCAGCCTACTGCAAAGACAGTTACAGCGATGAAGGAACCAAGCTGCTCTCAAGCACAGAGCGATGGCCTCAACTGTGGCACATCAAGGGTGCTGGCAGCACTGGATTAGCCTGCTCCAACTTCCATCCTTGGAGTTTTTCACAGCTCAGCTGGACGAAGCCATGGCTGGCTTGACCCAGTGGTGGCCACAGTCCTGCTCCAGATAGGAGGTTGGACTAGAGGCCTCCAGAAGTCCCTTCTCTCCAACACCACTGTGAATACACAAGAGTACCACCACAACCACATCACACTGGTTGTGCTTTCTGTGGCTTGCCACCAGCAGCTGGGAGGAAATATTTTCCTCCATTTTTCCTTGCCCAGATATAATCCTGTCCATGTGGGAGAAGGCATCTCTGCGACATGGGTCATCTTTAGATCTGTTTCTACCATGAGCCATAGCACAGTGGGGACCCATATGGAACAGAAAACAGATAAATCCTGCAAAGGAGCATGTCTGCAGTTACTTTCCAGTGCATGAGTAACTCAGCAGAAAACAGAAGTTGGTCTTTACCTCCGGCAAGATCTGCTATAACCACTTATCAGCTGTGTTTTCAGGTGTGGTTTCCCTGCAGCAGAGCACCTGCAGCTATTTCCGCATCAGTGAAAGTCTTTTCCAGCCAATCAATCTTCTATTTATCCACCAAATAATGGATCCTTGTTGACTCTTTAGCAGAACCTGAGCCTCAAATATGTTTGAAATTAGAGGCTAACTAACATGGGCAGGCGTGTACGTGTGTGCATCTTTGGATGTGTGCGTGGTGGAAGGGAAAGGTCTGACCAGAATCAAACAAAAATAGACTCCTAATCTCTTTTCTTTGTAGAGCAAATTGGAGCAGATAGTTTCCAAATGAAATCTGAGATGATGCCAGCTGCCTGCAAACTGTACCTACTTTAAAAATAAAATCTTACTGCCTGCAAGTCATCCTCATCTATGTCGATTCAAGTACAATCTTCTTTCACTCAGAACTGGAAACAGAAACAAGCAAGAATCCCCTTACTGTCCCCTAAGGTGTGGGTATTAAAAATCACCATTTTGAACTGAATGCAGCTAATGCTAACCACTGACAGGGGTAGGGCTGTGGCACCTTTGCATCCTGCTGCCTTCAAGAAAAATCCCCACCCTCTTCCCTGGGAAGACTGCTCTCCTGCAAAGAGAAATTAAACAAGTATCAAATAAGGACCAACTTTTATGCATTTTAAAAAAACCCATATGTGTCACCAAAAGATCCCAAGCAGCAGAACAACTCGGGTGAGCAATGAACAGTAGAAATGTTAAAGCAAATTTACAGGAACAGCAGAAGAAATGAACAACCCATGAAGCACAATCATATTGAATAAATACTTTGCACATTGTTGTAATGAGATTCAGCTGACCGAGACATACATATGGGGAAGGAATCATGGCCCTATTGCAATCAATAGACACGTTGCCACTGACTCTAATGGAGCTCTGGTTTCGTGATGTTTATATTGCAACATAAGCCAAGATGCCTGTGAGCTGTCAAAACCCTTTAGAGCCATTTGTCCGAACAACCCCACAGTATCATCCCCTAATACACTATTATGCAAAGAGACCCCTTTTATTTTTATTAGAGCTAATTCACCAGATGGCTTCTCCCCCGCTCCTCCCTGCTTTGATGTAGAAAACTGAGCAAGTGATTTTGCTGACTACAGATCAAGGCACAGATCAGTGCTATTTGCCATGCACAACACATGAAAAGCAAAGCAGGGACTGTCGGGCAATTCTAACGTGTTTGTAAACAGCGATGAAACCTTTACAGACAGGTGGGAGGCGAAGCAGCCTGCTCCCCTGATGCGTGGGTGGGCTGCCAGTACCCCTCTACCAGCCCTGCAGGGAGTTGAGTGGGGAAGGGGGTGAATTTCTACGTATTGATGAGAGATTAGACCTGCTGATGATACTGAAAGCAAATTAATGAGAGAGCAGAGAGGCACCTTCGAAAAAGAAGGAGTAGAAATAACGCAAATGGGCGATTCTGTCCTAGAAAAATGCTGATGGACATGGACAGACAGACATGCTCCACAGTGACGCAGGTCTTGGGTTACGGTGCCATTTTCATGGCTTTCTTTTCACATAGCGAGGCTGTTAATCGCAAATTTCAACAGAAACAACAACAAAAAGCAAGTAATGAAGCCAGGAAGTTTCACAGCCAGAAAGAATGTCATTAAGAATAAGAATTCAAACTCCCTGCCGCCTGTGAACACAGCCTTACTGCTCACGGACTGCAATTCTCACAGAAACTGTGTCCTTCGCTGCAAAACTGTGTTAAAGTCAGAAAATCAAACCAACAGTCCCCCAACCCCATGCAGGTTGTAAACACAAAAAAACCCAAACCCAAAAGCAAGCAATTTAAATGCAAACGTAAACCACAACTTTCTCTAGGCTTGTAATGCAGCGCACAGAGGTGAGAAGCAGCCCTGGGAACGGGGTGTGCTCCATTATTTATGGTGCAGCCGTGTTTGTAAGAAACTTCCCAGCCCCATATGAAGGGCTACATTGGCTGGAGGTGAAACCCAGATGCCTATGAAAAGTGTACAAACAGCCATCAGGGAGCGGTGCCTCCCCAGAGTTATTTTCCCTGCCTGCAGCAAAGGGGTGGTTCAAGGACTTCTGGAGGCAGGTGTGGGACCCCCGTGTTAGCTCCATCTAATGTCTGCAATAACGAATGGTGCACAATGCCAGTGGCATCACAGCACCTATACCCAAGGTGTACATCACCTTGTGCCCCACACATGGCATAATAAATGCCCTCACTAATGGATGGGCACATGTTTTTATGGCATGTTACAATGATTGACATGATTTCAAAAATATATGTATTTTTTAATACAAGAGCTTAATTTTCTGCAATGCTGAAAGCAGCTGGGCTGGACCATACAACAAGCAGTTGCACGAGCAGAATGCAACAGCATCCTGCTTACTTATGCATGTCTGTCTCCTGCGTGGACTCTCTGTTGTCTAATAAGCTGCAAGCCATGAGTGAAGGTTTTCCAGCTGTTGGGACATGTTCGTCGCTAGAGATTCCCCCGTGTCTAATTAAGCTCGTGGCTCAGCCTCCCCTTTGGTGATAGTGTTAACAGGTTCTTCTCTCCTGTGGTGGCGGCTTATTTTCATGAGAAACGGAGTGTAAAATCACTGGAACCTCTGCTGCTCTGGGAGATCTGATTAAAATGAGCCAATGGGTTTCAGAATTTATTGGGAAGATGGAACCGGCTGGCAGACATGTAAGCAAGCCATTGACTTTGCTCACAGTCATGTTGCTCTTGTCGGAAACCAGGCTGAGAGGACCCTGGTGCAGCCTAGGCTCAGGAGAGAACCCAGAGCTGATGAGCGCAGGCACAGCATAACCTTCTTCTCCAAAAAAAGCAACTGCATTCACTCCATTAAGATACATGCAACTACCTCAGTGAACAGAAAGAAGTCCTTGGCTTTAAATGGGGTGAGATCATCCCCATACATATTTGCCTTGTTTCCTGCCTTACTCTGGGACCGTCTGCAACAAAGTGAACTCTTTATTTCAGTGAATCCCCCACAGTTTGGATTCCCTATGTAATAGTTTCTAGTGCACCTTGTAAACTGAGGCAGGTGGATAACATTTTCCAGCTTTGCCATGAGGTGGGGTCCTTCCTGGCAAGGGGGATGTAGAAGACCTCAGGGCAAAGAGACCTGGTACATGGAGTGTGGAGATCAGATGCTGCTCAGAGAACTTGGCTTGATTTTTTGGGGAAGCCTTTGCATTGGCAAAGAGGGTAAGGGGATTTTTGTGCCTGGGAACCTGCTTAAGAACTGTGGGAAGACACAAGCCTTGCTCTTCATAGGCACCTTTGCATTGCTCTATAAAGCAGCACAGGAGTAGGGAGATCAGAGCCCCCTCTCTGGGGGCAGTAGGGCCTCCCCACCACTGCCCACATCTGGGGACCTTACGGAGGAGCCCACTGAAGTCCATAAGCACTTCTCTGGAGAAAGAGAGACCTCCACACTGAAGAGACCAGGGAAACTCATTTAATCAGTAAAAATTCCCTTTCACCCCCAATATTGGAGACCGTGTAAAACCGTTCTACACCGTTCTGGGACTTGCCCTATCAAAACACCCCAAGTTCTTTCTCCCAGTAACACCAACATATTTGAGAGGGAGTTGCTGGTTTTTCTCTCACAGACAGATTTTTTTTCTGGCAACATCTCTCCAGAGCAGCACGTTTGCACAAACAAAGTTAAACTGCTTGGTTTCCATTAGTAACACGAGCAGTAAAAATAGAGGACAGGTGTTTCTTAGGAGGTGTGAAAGATTAACAGGATTTTCTTGGATTGTGGATGACGCTGTCACTGTAGGGTATCTACTTTTTTTTTCTCCACAAAGAATATAGGAAAATTTTCAATAACATTCACTGGTGCTTAGTGAAATTCAGGCAGGTTTGTGCCTGCTGTGCCTGCAGTCCCTGCAGGCAAAGAGGAATTGCAGCAAATAACCCCTTCCTTTGCCCATGTGGATCCAGGTTCTCCTTTCAGAGACATCCTTGCAAACTCTCAGGAGCAATTAGCCCAGAACCTCTGTGGAGGGAATTGTATGGGGGTTGGAGGACCCCAACAGGAGCATCCGAACACTGGTAGAGCAAATAAACAGAAAAAGACCCAAACCGCTCTGTGAGGTCAATTCAGCCCTTCAGCTGGGATCCCCAAAAGGGTTTTTAGTCGTTCTTAAGAAAAGGTGATGTTCTGTGTGACAAAACATGCCAGTAAGAGCAAACAAGTCCAGGATCTGTTCCCCCACCTCCTACCCTCCAACTTCCCTGCACTAGAAGACTGGAAGGCTCTTCCCTGTGCCTTTCTCTGAGCATCTTCTCACAATATCTTGCACTAAGGGTTTGCCACAGTGGCTAACGGGTGGAAAGGGGAAGGAGACAGGGTGGCTTCAGCCCCTGTGAGGTTACCTTTCTTTCCCTCTTGCCAATCACCCCTATGCCAGGAGGGCCTTGCCTGCGCACACAACGGGCTCTGCAGAAGTGCATTTTTCCATAATGTGAACCAGCATTAGCAAATGCCATTAAAAACACCCCTAGCATCAAATGTACCAACAGTCTGAATAAAGCAACTGGGCCCCATAGCTGTGTACAAATCTTAAAAATCTAGCTGAACCAGCTGAAAACACCACCGCGTGCGAAAGCTGGCCAGGCATTTTCCCCCCCTCCCTTGCTTTGTTTACCTCCTGCTTATGTCAAATGGTGTATTAGGGCTGTAGTGTAATATAAGGCATTTGAACTTTTCTTTTGTAGTGAACAATGTCAACAGACCGCTTTTCCCGATGAAAAGATCCTGAGCCCATAAATATTGCCCTGGCATGCTGTATGTTGCTCCCATTGTATAAATCTCCCCACAGTGCTCACCTCTGCTCCTGTATCATAGCGAGATAAATGCGGTGCTTAAGGCCTGATTTATTTCAGTCAAAGGACAAATAGTTTGATATCAAAAGGAGCTTCATTACAATTAACATGACAGGCAAGGAGGATTAGCTGTTGTGATTTTCGGTGTGGCATAAGCAGGCAGGTGCTGTTATTTGGGCTGCATCCCTCCCCCGCACCCCTTCCCATTAAAGAGATAGTTATTGTACCGCTGTGAAAAGAGCAGCTGCTGTGCCTGAATTTCCCTATCAGAGACTGTTTCTGGTGTCGGTATGAATTGGGGGCACATTGTTGGGCTTTAATTAGCCCTGAGTCCCACCACCATAGGACTGCCCTGCTCTGACATGCACCCCAGGACGCTTGTGTTGAATGTGCATTAATCTCCTCGCACCTGACGGCTGGGAGACAACCTCTCTGAAAAAAGAAAGAAAAAGATACCTTTATAGTATTTGCAAAATGCTTGGCTTTCTGCTACGCAGCCAAATTAAATACAACCTTCGCTCTTGACTCTAATGGCTAAGCTGTTCTCTGAGTCCCATTACAATTTTTTAGATCTTTGCTGTTGTTGCTGACTCTAAGGTTTAAACAGAAGAAAACCTACTTTCAAACAGATGAAAACCAGTTTCCAAACCTGAGCCTAAACTTCGAGGGGAGCAACATTTGACAGGTCTTATTTGGCACATAGGACTGAATTCTCCTTCCAGGGATTTGTGTGAAGTTGGCTTGTGAGTCAGAGTGGGCACAAAAGGCAAGGCAGGTTGCCAGCAAAACTAAGCATGACTGATCCCACATAATTACTGTGGTCTCACTGCTATCACCAAAGGTTAGTTTAAAACAGAGAAAATCCCAGAAACTGTGGACTAGCTAGAGGATCAAAACAGTAGGCACATTTTTTGGCAAGATGAGAGAATTTCTCAGCACTTTCCCTGATCACACTCCCCTTTCCCTCTTTGCACCATCCAACGAGAAGAGCAGACCCCGTTTCCCTACCTGGGATGCAGCCAGCTGCCTTTTGCTGTGATCCTGGTGCCTCTCTTAAACTGTGCAAATTTGGACCAGGTCAGGATGGGGACAGGGCATTTCTGTAATTCAGCAGGGTGCTTGTGCAAAGCCTTCTTGGTGGCCTGCTTCTTACCATGGCCAAAAATCAGATCCTCCATAAGGCTGTAAGGGCTGAAACCAGTTGCTCCAGTAAAGCCACACTGGAATGAGTTAGCAAAGCAGTTATGCTGGCTGCCTCTGTCCAGATGAAGATTTCACAGTGTTTTCTGTAGCCTAACTGTATAAAACACTCTTCAACCTCTTAAATACATTGTGCCTACTTAAAACACCCAACCAATGTTATTTTTTCAGCCTTTACCTCAGACTGCCCAGAAAGCATAAAACACCTGAGGAAAAACAAAATCTTTGGTGAGCCCTGAAGAGTTAATCTCTCTGCAACTTGTCTGCCAGCTGGTAGGAAGATCTTTGTAGCACAGCAATGTTTTCACCTGCTGTTTGTGTAGCCTGTAGCAAAGATGTGAACTGGAGTATTTTTGTAGGGAAGTATTGCCAGCCCGGACTTTCCCATAGGGAGTGCTCTCTGGCCAAGAGAAGGTGTGCACGTGCATGTGGCGAGACCACAAGAAAAAGCTTTGCTAGAAACATTGCAGGATTTCTCCGTTTGAGAAGTGCAGAGATGTTGCAAGTGGCCTTGAACTTCAACTGAAATCCTGATGTTTGCTGCTGTTTCTTTTGATCGCTTTTGTCTTCATTCCATGCAGATGCTAATGGAGAAATTCAAATTTATTATCCCCAGAGCTAGGTGCATTCAGATCTAAAGTGGTGCTAGTATGGATTCAGTCACACCTGGTACATGGGAGATGACTTTGGCCCAGAGTTGGTAAAATGTCAGTTACTGATATTCTGTTAGTCTTCAGCTTGAAGATGCACAGATGTCATTTTGCTGCTTCTTTTGAGGATATCAATTCTAAATCTGGGGTTTTGTTTCTACCCAGACCATACCTGCAAAAATAATAACAACAGAGCTAGTGTCTTCCCAGTGACTGGTGAACTCTATAACGCAGCCTCTAAAGCCCCATAACAGTAGCTGGCACCAGATCACAGCACTTGATTTAAACTCCACTCCTTGTGCAATAGACCAAAAATAAAAATAATGCTGAGAGATGAATCAAACCTGGGTTTGTGGTTTTTTTTTTTCTTTCCCTGAACATAAAGAACAAAATGTGTTTTTTAGTCTAGATGGCTTGTCTTCCAAAGAGAGGAAAACAATAAGAAACTAGTACAAGGTCCCTCAGGAACAGATGAGAACAGTGACACACTTTGTAACATTTGTTGTGTGCACTGAAACATCCACTGAGGGGTCTTGCTGAGCAGGAGACAATTTCCCCATCCTGCAAATATGGTTTGGTTTTTTTTTTTTTTAGATTAAAAAAAAATCTAGACCTAAATAGAGTAAAAACATCAAAAGCAAAACACATTTGAGAAATGAAAATCTGAAAAAGTCAGTACAAGTCTCAGAAATATTTCCCTTTGATTCAAAGCATCCCTAGTTTTGAAATAACTTTACTCTCACTAGAGTAATTAATTTTCTAGGCAGAAAGAACAACCAGCATTTTTTGTTTTGAATATGCTGCAGCTCATTCACTGTTCGAAAACCCCTTTCTGTAAAGAGAAAAAAGGGAGGGGAGAATAAAAAAGTTGAAAAATACATCAAAACTGACCATTTCCCACAAAGCCAGTTTTCATTTCTGCCTATCAGCATTTTCGTACAAAACAAGGCACTACACAACTTTTCTGAGCAGCTCTATTCAAGCAGGATCGGAGGCCAGCAGGGACACCGCTTTAATGTAATGGTGTAGTTGCAGAGAACAAAATGATTCTCTTTCCCCTGGCCTGTGTATGTATAGCAGAGAAATCATGAAAGGGGGGAATTACTATGGTAATGACCACATAGCTGCTGCATGTTTATGCAGATTGATAACCAGCGAAACAAATCCCCAGGTCTTTACATCAGTGAAGCTCTGCCCACCCATCAACTTCTTAAAAATTGCAATCCAAAGAATTGGACCAGGAAATTATTGGAGAGGTAATTTTTAAGTGGATTTGAAAATATTTCAGAGGCAAATAGGAATAAATTTCTTTTACATTCTTCTTACACACGGGGATGCTATTGTTAACAAGTCAGAATTGCTTTCCCTAACTGTTGGATGAGTAAGGGGAAATTACCCCGAGTCCCCTGGAAATGGCCGTAGCTTAGCCTGGGATTAAACAATACCCATTCAAGCATTACAGTGCATCAGGATTTGCAGGGTTAAACTGACAGGGAAGAAAATGGGATCCTTCTTACATGGTCCCATTCCCAGTAGTGTCTAGCCAAGCTGACAGGAAAGATAAAGTTCACTCTTCCCTCCACTTAACTGGTGCTGGGAGAGAGATTCGCACCCAGGAGAAAAGGAGACACGGCATCAGTCGTGACTTCTTGGCATAAATGAAAGGAAATTTTGACAGGCATAAAAATGTTATTTTCTCATGAAAAGCTGCTGCTTTACTACGCGAATGGGGATGCTTCTTGGGAAAGAAAAAGAAAGAGGAAAAGAAAAGAGCAGTCTCGGTCTGGTGCCAGTTTATAATAATTCAAAATATTGCCCATTTCTCGCTGCATAATGATCTCCAGCAAGGGAAATGATGAACTCTTATTTCTGGATCCACATTTTAAATATCAAAATAATTGGGCAGAGGAAAGGTCATCTCTTCCCACTGCTGTTAGCCACCCTCCTTCCCTGCAGCCCTGGGCTCTTGTGAAAGCTTTTAGCACCTCAGAAGGATTCACATCGCTGGTAAGACTAGAGTCACCCCTAGAAAGGGGCTGGGAGTCTGCCAGCTTCTGCTGGAAACTTCAGAAAACATGGGCTCACACATGCTGCTGGATGTTTGGTCTGGGAGCTATGCAGTCGATTAATCCACTTCTAACCATATCCCCACCTGCAGTTGCCTGCTCTCACCATCAGCCTCCCTGCATCAGCTGCCCCAAACCACAACATTTTGTGCAAGCCCACCCTTGCAGCTGGCTGAGGAGTGTGGCTCAGTGATGGGAGTAATGCATGCAGCCAATTCTTGGGATGCTGCACCCCGATGGGTTAAAATCCTGGTGTTATTTGGTCCCCAGGTGAGTGGCAACCACCAGGGCAGCAAGATCTCAGCTGAAAGTGCTCCTGAATTGCCAGAAAATTCAGTGTTATGTTCTGCCATTGATGGATGCTTAGGGCAGCTGCCTCCTTCATGCACCCAGCAGTGAGCCACCAGCCATGTACATGGTGCTGGGCTATGGGATAACCAGCAAGGCTCAGTCATTTGCATAAAAAAGTAGTCCCGGGCCATCACTCAGCCATACTTTAACCTCAGCTCAGGCAAACATCTCATCCTCAGCTTTGTCCTTCTCTGAAGACCCTACAAGCCAAAACCATATTCATGGCCTGAAGACCAATGTGCATGCAGCTGCCCCAATGCCATCCTGGGTGGCTCTGCAGTCCTTATCACTAACTCCAAGGACGGGGGCTGTGGGGGCTCCTGTCACACTCATTCTGCCTAATCCCCCTCTGCATGTCCCAACACTGGCCCAGTTTGACTCTGCAGAACCCCACATAACCCAGTGTGGTCTCTATCCCACCAAGTCCTCCTTTCCAGCTCTCTCCTGAGATAAACCTATGTCCTCAATCCTAAATCTTGCTAGTGAGGCCCAAAATGTGACCCAAGCCCAGAACATGTGAAGACCTACTCTGAACTAACACCCAACTAAACACCCACCCCCAAGCTTAAATAATTTCGTTGCTCTCCCACATCCCTCCCTGACTTCAAAGGAACCCATTTTTAGTTGTTTTCTCCAAGCCTGTACCTTTTCTCCAAGCCCTACAAGCATAAGTCCTAACTCGGGGCTCAGCAGAGAGTCTATAAATCAGCCATAGAATGAATCGACACTGCGATGCCTGAACTTCTTTGTGCATTTGCAGGGCGTGCGCGTGCATGTTTTTTTAGTATGCACATACACAGAGCTTGCACAGGCACTCTTATCTTCCTCTGAAAGTCTATGCTCTGGATAGTAGATAGCAAATCTGCATTGCCCGGGAGGGTTGGGGTGAGATTAACTATAGGACCTGTGATTTGTTGCTACCTGAATGGTGTGCATATTGTCAGTTTGGTGTGTCTTTATTTCTAAGTGAGTCATATTATACAAATCAATTGCTAATTCAATTAATCATGAAAAACATGCAAAAGGACATCTCCAGGAGCTGATTTAGAGCATGTTATGTATGGGTGATTGAGCAAAGAAAGTTAATCTGCGTCAGAAGACTTTGATTTTTAATTCTTAATGTCACAGATTTC
The DNA here is from genome assembly GCF_026419915.1 of Harpia harpyja. NCBI lineage: Eukaryota > Metazoa > Chordata > Aves > Accipitriformes > Accipitridae > Harpia > Harpia harpyja. The sequence continues at coordinate 74,226,906 of NC_068942.1, read as the reverse complement.
CATCTTTTGAACTAAAATCTGACTTACAATTTATTTTTCTGAGGGTGCAGCTTTATAGCTCCATTGACATTGGCATGTGTGGTCATGCATACTGAGTCTGTTCTCTTACGCCTGACGAATAAGAGCTTTTATGGATGCACAGATCAATAGAAACTTAAGATCTATAAAGGGCTGCCTGGCAGTATTCATATGCAGGACACATCTCATTGCATTTATCTACAAAGTTGTTTACAGGAGGCAAAATTATGTTTTTATTGCATTCTTCTTTCTGTTTCTCCATTCTGTGAGAAACAACAAATTCTGATCTTCTGTGTTCCTTTGCAGTTTCTGGCCTAAACCTTACAAAAGAACCTCCAGGTGAAGAACGTGTGAGTTTGTGGTGCAAAATAATGCCTCCATCATGATTTGTATGGAAGGCACACCAGGAACTCAACAGAAAACAGTTGTCTGCACCTCTTGCAAAGGAGATGTAATAGGGGTATAAAGTGACTCCAGTGCATAATGTTAGCAAACTCACAGGGTAGATTCCTCCTGGAGACCCGAATTAGACCTTTTCAGGGTGTAGGAAACTCAGCTATGAAGAATCAAGTGGCAAAGATTTCAGTCTCAGATGATAACACATGTGTTAGTCCAAAATAAGATGCTGAGTTCCCTCTTGACAGCATGAAAATCTGACATTTCTGTTTTGTGGATAGCCCTAGGAAAGAAATGGTGCTATAAATAGCATGTGTGTGAATGCACAGAGTTAGGACAAAAGGAGCAAGAAGCTTGCACTTGTCACTGAAACTATGAGCAATTCCATCCCCTGCTTGCCCTTGAACGTGTGGACCACTGACTGGCACATGAGAGAGCCCTGGGCACAGTGGAACCAGGGCTGTGTCTCTCCTGTGTCAGCCATCAATTCTTGATTCCCTGCTGTAGTCTTGGGGAAGTCACCTTGGCCCAGCCAAGGTAACCTTGGCCAGTCATTAGGTGTTGCACCTTCAGTTATCATCTGCATGCGTGGAATGCATCCGTGCCTTGACATGTTGCTCCGCCTTAGAGAGATTCCTCGGATTTGTTGGGAGGGAGGTGGTACACAGCTGTCACTGTGCAATACCATAGCTCAGGTCAGGAAAGTGATACGGTGCTGGTGTCTAGCTGGATTTATTAATTCTGCTTCCCCAACAGGCTGCTTCACTTGGGCAGCCCGGGTCAGGCTGATTTCCAGACTGGAGCTGGTTGCCATCCCAGCAAACCCGAGCTAACTCACAACTGAGTGCCTGTAAGGAGCTAAAGGGATCTGCAGCGAGTACCATAACATGAGGTATGGGAGGCAGCTGCAAGGATCTCTCCCATATATGACCATGCACCATTTAGGTTTTCCCAGATAAGGCACTGAAATCTGAGAAAAATTCAGGTTGGAAGGGACCTCAGGAAGTTCCTAGTGAGACCTCCTGCTCAAAGCAGGGCCAGCTGTGAGATAAAAAACTTTCACCTTTGTACAGGTACCTAGAGAGTGGGTGCTCCAAACTTAGGACAAGGCTCCAAACGTGGGTGGACTGGCTTTTTTAGGAAATAGGTGATGAGTTGCACAGAGATGTGACTATCCTGGGAAGAAAGTTATTAATTCTAGATGAGGAGAAATCCCTGAAGGACACAGGCTGTCTTTGTGACTTTGAAGAAGGTCAGCAGTAGAGGAGCTGCGCATGGGGAAGTTTCCAGTTTCAGAATGAGATTTTCTTCCAACATAATTGAATATACACTTAATGCAGGGAGTGGGAAAGAAATGTGTTAAGGAGGTGAGTACAGCATTATCAACACTTCATAGAGCAGAACTACTCAGGGAACATGAGCAGGTAATGCAGGTAATGGTGATGGATTCCCTTGTCACTCATCCAGGTAGAAATTGCTGGGTTGCTACTCTGCCGAAAGGCATGGAAGGACTCAGATGATCAGAAGACAAAGATGACACCACAAGAAGAGCATGATCTGCTAACAAGCCTTGCCACTCTTTGCAGCCATGCACCCTCACTGCTGCTTCCTCAGAAGGAATGTAGGCAAAACCTTTTCCTCAGAACTCAACATCCTGCAGCCCAAGTGAGGAGAGGAGATCCAGATCAAAATTCCTTTTCAGTTGGTTAAACAGCATTGCTCTGATTACACCTTGGATCAGGCTCTGCTTCCTCTGTAACACATCTTCCAAAGGCATCAAGTACCCTGTGCTCTGACCCTCTGGACCCACGGGTACTGTCGAAAGTTTGAGGCAAAGACTATATGACAGGTCAAACAGAGGTCACTAATCTTTGAAGACAGAGCTGGAAGAGACTTTAAGAAGCCACTGAATCCGTCTCACTGTTCCATTTTCATTGGCAAAACAAGATTTTCTGGTTAAAGTAAAATCAAGCTTCTCGAGTCCATGAAAATTGATTTGTAAAACAATTAACCTAGCTGCCCCTGGTGGGCCTATAAACCAAGATGGTGCAGAGAAGCCAAACTTTGAGGAAAGCAAGCCTAAAGCTGTGTAAGAATTTTAATCTTTTGCCTTTATATTCCTGCAATGTGTGCTGAATGGGTCACCATGTTCAGGACACTTCCCAGCTCAATGCAAAAGTTTTAGTGGCTCCTTGTCTGAACTGTGTTATCCAAAAAAGGTTTCAAGAAGGGTGCATGTTTCCCTGTCAATGACCCTCTGCATACATGAGCACAGTCAGTGCCTTCCTCCTCCCAGAAACAGTTCATTTCAGGAGATTTATTCCACAGATATGTTTCTTATTCAGTGTCTGGCTAGACAACATGACAAAGATGATATTGCTTATTCCTTTGTAGATGCCTAAGAAGATGAAACAACTTCATAACCTGAAAAATTGTCTATAATAAGTCATCGATGGAATTGGTGATCTCACCCAATAGTCAGTTAAGTCAACAGCAAATTTGGCCTTTAGCTGTAATTTACAGCTGCCTGCCCAGCTGGCAACTCTGATGATTCTCTACAGCATCCTTCCCTAATGTTGATACAAGATGTGGTGCACTTATACACTTTCCACTTACAAAACTTCAGTTCTTTCATTTAGAAAGCCCCTGTGATCAGATTGGGGCGTCCCAAATCCCACCTGTCTTGCTTTAATGAATGGGATTAGGAGAGGGGATCTTTTCTGCAAACTAACATCTAGCTTTATACACCTGGAGCTTGTAGTACTCCAGTGGGGTCACAAAGTCCTCAAGTCTGGACTTCTCCTCCTCTTCTCCCATCCTTCCCCAGCTGCTCTGCCACATGCAGGACTCTCCACCTTCAGGGCATGTCTCCCACTGACCTGACTGCTCTGGCTCTGGCCTGCCAAGGGAGGCTACTGAAGGAGTGATTGTTATTTGGGTTTCATTGTGTTTTATTAGCTTGGATGTTAGTATGCACTGTGCATTTAATTAAAGATCCTGCAGGACAGCTAAATGCTGAAATCAGAATCTGAAATAGGTTTGGTCTTAGAGGCAGTTTCCTGTTGGGATGCAGTGTGATCATGGTTTGCTCTTGTGGTGCTGCTGACCAAAAATCAAGCCTGTTTCTTTCTCCCAGCCTCTTTCCCACATCTTAGCACTCCCCACAGTGGCAAGTGTCTCCTTCAGCTTCCTGGGGAGGGGGATAATTCTCCCACAATAAACATTGATCTCTCATTAGACTCCATCCTGTTAGTTAAAAGCTGTTTTTACTCAGACAATCCAGAACTCATTTCCAACCTTAAAAGGTTACACTGTTGGATACTCACTGAGGGTATAATTTTTAACCACTCTGTTTACTGAATCTACAAAAGCAGTTATTGGAAGTGTTTGTATACAGTAATTTCTCCCTAGGCTCCCGAGAGCAGGAGCAGATGGCCCAGCATCGCTAACTGTGGTCAAGCTTTTTCCTATTCAAAGGAGGAGATATTATCCCATTTCACAGAAAGTCTGTTCATGCCATAGCAGCCTGAGGTGACTTGCTTAGAATTGCACAGGGCAGACCAGGGCCAGTGTACCAACCAGGGGCTGTCCCACGCTTCCCTGGACCTCCTCTCTGCGTCAGCCAGATGCAATGCCACTAGATGCGCCCTTGTGCTATTCCCACTGGATGAGCTGCTGCTTTCAGGGAGATAAAGCAGTAATTCCTAGAGATACGGTAAAAAACTTCCACATCATCAGGATACCTAAATGCAAAGAGTAATCAATGAGGTACATATCAGTTGTCCTGTTGCATGTGTACGTATATATAGTCCTTGCCTTTCAATTAACTGTCACGTAACTGAATTCAACCAAAACTTTAACTCAAGTTGTCATGTGTTTCTTACAGCTGTACTGTAGTTTATCCATAGATTACCGAGTTTTTAGAAGGAATTACCAGCGACACTGCTGGGGACTGTACAGGTACAGTACAGTCTGTACTGTATCTGGGAGCAGGATAGCTTAAACTGGCACGGTCTGTCCTGGCTCTTCACCTTCCTGTCTTCTGCCCTGTGCCAGCTTCACTCTGTGCCACCATGTCTGGACCCAAGGCCAGGGGATGCTGTGGCTTCAAATTAACTCAGCAAAAGGCAGAAAAGTCTTCTTTCTTAGACTTGGTCAGGGCTCTGTGTGTGTGTGTGTCTGACTGCGAAAGTGAGCACTGGGACCGTCTACTGTGGCATCTCCAAATATTCACTTGTTAAACTGGGCCTTGAACCTGTGGCAGGGTAGACCTTTATGGCTGGAAATTTTGTGCATAGGCCCTATGTCAGTATGCAAGTTTGACTCATCATTCTCAGTTAAGAAGCTGGCCTTTTATTTTTTTCTCTTAATGAAGTGACTAATAACTTTTTGATGAACACTCTTTTCTTAATACTTTTTGCCCCACTCTGCTATTTCATCGTATTTTTAACAATGCCAGCTGCTTCACTTCTAGAATCGGTCTTCTGAAAGTGAAATGCCTCTTATCCTGAAGCATCTCTGGATGGTGTCCATTATTGACTTGGAGTTGATGATGGTTGCAGTAGCTGTCTCTGACTCCCTGCACCACACAGAGCATTTCTCCTTCAAGTTAATAATAAGCAGCAAAAGGCAAGGAAGAACTCAAGGACTGGCTCTATAGTATGACTGCGCATGCCTGGTGCACTTAATGTAATGTGTATCGGGGTAGCTCCATTCCCTTCCATTTTCCTGGGGTACTGTGGAGTATTACTTGATATATATTTTACCCCTTAGAAGGGCTCAGGACACATTCACCAGGCACAGTGCATGAATTTTCAAAAGGGGCAATTTTGACGGATGTGACACTGGCTCACAAGGAAAGGAACACCCTTTCCTTGCAGAGAAGATCACCTTCAAACAGAGTTCCCAAAATATAGACGGTACTGGGATCTCCCCTTTCTTTTTTATATCCTCAAGCACCAGGGACAGCCCTGGCCAGTTGGCCAAGTACCTCCAGGCTAAAAATATCCCTTCTTAACCAGAGCTCTCACTGCAGATGCTGCAAGAAAGTGACAGCTGAATTTGTTGACTCTGCATGGGAAATCTCCTTGGCAAGGTTTTGCTAATGGCCAAGGATGCCACACAATGTTCATCTCCCGGGATGACAGGGAGGGACAGCATGTGGGCAGAGAGAGCTGCCCACAGCTGCGTTGCAAATGCTTCCAGTTTGATCTCTCATTCCAGCAGCTGAAGCATGGAGGTGGAAAATTAACAGGAGAAAATGCTCCTTTGCCTCTTTAGAAGTGCAAATGCAGAATTAATAAACGCCCATAGGATCATCTGCAATTCCGCCATCCCTACAAATGATTTTGTTGCTGACTGGCCAAGGAGAGCTTTGAGCCAGAGACAATGCTCCTGTGCAGGCAGCCAAGAGCTTCAAGGAGAATCTAAAGTATGACCTGAACAGCAGGGACCTTCCTTCTCCCAGGTGTGATGAAGCCTCAGTGCTATTTCACTGACATCCACCAACAATACAAATCCCTGTAATTGCTTCTTCCATCTCCTGCCCTGGTGAGGAGGAGAAAACTGTGAGAGATCTTCCATGCATTTGTTGTTGGAAGGTAACATGGTACTGCCACTTGGAGAAAGGAAAAGTAGAGTTTAGAGGACCTTGGCAGTGTAGGTGCAATCGGCATCAATCAGTGAGAAGTGGCACTACTGGTTTCTGAATCACAATCCCCCCTTATTTTTGCAAGCACAGAGATATATTGGAAATCTCTGAGTCAATGGGGTTTTTTTCTAAGAAAATTTACACAAATGGGGCGGTATTATCTTCATTTTTTTTAAATGACCTGTAGAAATGGATATTTTTATTTCAGGTCAGAGTTTCAAAATAAGACATATTTTAGCTAAGCTTAAAAATTCTTGTTAGCTTAAGGCTTGGGTTCAGAGCTTGGGTAGAAACGCATCCAGATCTCCAGGGCTCCTATTCCAGTGTCTTTGGCTGCAATTTTTCCATGTGTTTAAGCTGATCTAAATCTACATGGGTATAGAAAGGAGTGTGTCTGTGTTCCCACTTCCCAAGACTTGTCTTGCTTTATGCCAGTACTAGCATGAAATGGGGCACACAAGTGGACCAGGGAGCTGCTTTGGCAGAAAATGCATCATTTGCAACTAATCAGACTAAAACACATCTTTCAAAACTAATCCACACGAGTGCAGCACTCTCAAAGAGGACAAAGGACGGTCAGCCTGAGTGCTAAAGGCAAGAGTGTGGGACCACCCTTTTGGGACCTGGACACCTGAAGTTAGTCATAATCGTCTGAAGACCATGCACTTAGAGGAGTGGTTACAGTGTGTGCAAACCTCTCCCCACAAGTTTTGGGTCAGGAACTTAACAACAGGCAAAAAACAGCCTGGATTGCAATGTGAAGTAGTTGCTGAAGTCCCTGTGGTCCTGGAGGTACCCAAGGGGTCATTAATAACCTGCATTTCTTCTTCAGCATAGCTAGAGGAAGGCTAGTGGGAGTATTTCTACCCCTGCTCCAATCACTGCTTCTGACTGCAGTGCAGTACAGATACATCCTGAGTCATGTGCCTTGCTTTGTCTCTTATTTATCTGCTTAGATCTCATCAGTGCACATTTGGACTCAGTAGCAGGAAAGCTTTGTCCTTGTTTCTGTTTGGGTTTTTTTATCTCATGGCCTTTCTGTGACAAGTCCTAATGGAGATTTAAAGAAAACCAAAGAATCTTATAGTAAACAATAAATCTGTCTAATGAAGTCCGTCTGTAAGTGCCTGGGTTGTGCATCAGGAGGGGTGTGCTGAGGCAGCCACAGGGCTGTGCAGCATCTGCAAGCCCAGGTCCACAGCAGGGGTAATCTCACATGGCATCATGGACTTGCAGAGGGCTTGTGCTAGTTTCTGTTTGTTGGGCATTTGGCTCAAAGCTGATAGCAGATTTCCCCAAAGGAACCAGTGTGCTCTCTATTAAAAGGAAAAAACTGATATTAAATGTCACAGTAATTGATGCTGCCTCTTTCTAATTAACTTACCTCTTTTTCCAACTCTTCCTCCTGCTTCCTCTTCCCTGACACCTTCTCCTGCTGTTTACTGAGACTAACTGCATGCAAGAGAAGAATAAACCTGCCAAAGCTGCAAGAGTCCCCTTGGGATTTCCCACTTTGTCAAAAGCTGGCGAGTTGCAGGTGGGAGAGGCATGCTGGCAATGAAATCATGGCCACTACGCTCATCCCTGCTGATGGCTTTGAAAACAGTATTTCTACATGAAAAAAGAGACAAATGCAAACCACGTGACTGGGGAAGCAGAGGATGTCAGATGGGGAAACAGAGCTGCCTCCTAAAGCAGTCTGCAGGATTCTGCTTCTCTGCTCTCCTGCCTCTTTCCCAGACACACTGTGGCCGGGGTCCAGATGTGGCCAGGGTCCAGATGTGGCCGGGGTCCGGATGTGGCCAGGGTCTGGATGCCGCCTGCCCCATTCCCTCGACCCACTTGTTTGCAGAGGGCACTTCCTCCAGCGGTCACCCCATCCTTACTAAAGGCTTTTCCCAGCAGAAAGGGGAAATGTGAAGGGTTTTTCTGGCTCTGAACATATGCTGCAGCAGGGTGGCTTTCACTGCTTGCTCTGAGCAGGTATGTGTCCCCACCACCACTCAAAGATCTGTGGGTCACAGCACCGAGCAGGTCTGGTTGACCTGAGTGAACAAGCTGAAGATGCCCCTCTGAGGGACAGGGAGGCCAGAGCAACAAACTTAGAGAAAAACATCACTGCAGAGGAAAAAGACATCATACTTTCTTCTTGTTTTCAAGATACCAGTAAAACTAGAAGGAGGAGGGGACAGAAGTCTGGATGGCCTCTCGGGGTCTGTGTGTGTCACTGAAGTCACTGCAGAGCCCCCATTACCAGCAATGAGCTTCCTTTACAAAGCATCTTGGATCAAAACGTCTGGTTAAGAACAGCTGAGACATTCAGTGTCTGCTTATCCAGGAACCTGCTCTTGGGGCTTAGCCAGGTTTTAGTACCTTTCTTACCTCCTTGGTTGGTCAACAGTGCCTTTGCTGGAAAACCTGGGCAGGGGCTGGGAGATCTCGTATCAAACAACATTTCTCTTGGTAGTACAGTAAAAGGGTTAAATTGGTACTTCAGCAATGGGCTCAAAGCTCACAGCTAAGAGCCCTAACTGGGACGTGAAGAGAATTTTTGGTCACTGAATTATTCTTATTACTGCTGGATAGCTGAAGACCCACAATCATAAAACCCAGCAGCGAGCACTGCAGACAGATTTAAAATAAATCAGTTCCTGACCATAGCACTGTTTGGAGAAAAGGGGCCATGCTTTCTTTTTCTTTTCTAAAGGGACAGAGCAGACTGAGGTGATGAATGTTCCTTCTCCTGATACAGCTGATTTGGTGTCCCCCAAACCACAGGTCATTGTGGTTTCATTTAGATTTGCAATCTCTTTTCTCCAGGGCTTTATCTTAGGAGTTGTTACTTCAGTACAAGCAGTTTGCACGAAGTGTCTGGGCAGAACAGAGACTCCAGGCTGTCGTTGGCATCCATGGCCATAATAAACTTGCGTGAGTAACATAGTACAGCCAACAGCTAAGCTGTCTTATCCTTGAACAGCTGCAGGGTTCCAATAACCCTTATTATACCACATTCCCCTCCAGAGAGTAGACAATAAAAAAAAAAAAAAAGTCATTTATATTATGTCCAGACTGGCACAGGAACACAGATACTGTACAGTACACTATTAATTGTGGGATTCTTATTTTTTGCCATATAATATTGATTTTCCTCCAGATAACCAGATATCATTAGTTTGATTAATGCTACCACAGCTTGGAATAACTGGCTGGAAAGTTCTAAATGGGGCATTTGTCAGGAGAAAAAGATAAAGCACAGCTCAGACTTATTTATTCATACCTGTGAATATGCTGGCCAGAGGGTTTCATTGGTGTTAAGCTAGACAACTAAGTAAAGGCATGGGAGAGGAGAGCTGGAACTGCACTACGCAGCCTGTCTGATAATGTCAGGCCAGTTCAGCCATGATCAGGGCTGAGTTTATTTCAGTACCAAAACCCCAGGTTTTCTTCCTAACAAAGGTTGTCACATTTGCAGGGAGAGCTGAGTCACACAGGCTGCCTCAGCCGGAGCCGTGCTCCTGTGCCACTGGATGCAGAGGCGGTGGGGTTGTGGACACTCATCCTCTTTGATTGCTTCAGAAGGAAAAGAAGCAGTTGTAGAAGCTCCCAGTGGCTGGTTTACGAGTAAGCTGGTGTTCAGGGAACAAGTGTGTTGCTTAAAGGCTGAGTGTGTGCTCTGCCATGCAGAGGGAATCAGCTTTACCCTGCTTGGGGACATCAGCTTTCTCAGAAGAAAAAGAAAACTATGAGCTGCATCAAGACCCCCACTAAGACCCTACTGACCCCATAACAAAGAGGGCATCTTGGAAAGAAGTGAGATGAGAAAGTGACCCAGTCCTGCAAAGAGGGCCAGGACAACACACACTAACTCATTCGCTGAGTGAGGAGTCTTTTCAACCTCTTCAAGTTTGTCAATACTACAGTCTAGGAGAAGGTATCTGCTGCCTCCTGGGATATGTAGGCTGAAAAAAGTGCACTAATTGATACAGTCTGTGAACTGGGCATCAGAATGCTAATGTGTCTAGACTCCTGTGGTCCTCAGGCTCAAACTAATGGCAGAAGGAGCAGAATGGTCACTTGATCATCACACAGCTCAGGAAATGGAGAAGAAGACAGAGGAACCTCTTTTCTTTCTTTTGGCACACTGGAAAGGTTAAGGAGCTCTGTGTCGTTTTTAGTCCAGGGGGTTATACAGAAGACAGGCCAGAGGAGGCGATATCAGGGGCTATTTGGGCTCTGGTGAGGGGATGGTCACTACACATGAACGTAGAGCATCTGTGCAGACCCCTTTACAGCCTCCCTACTCGTGTGGACTGTCCCAAAAATAGGAAGTCCAAGAGGTCTGCTCTGAGGATAAGATGTGAGCAATGGTAGAGTCAGACCCTGCATGAGGGCAAAGCCTCAGCTCTAGCAATGTCATCTGTTTAAAGGTAGCAGAATACGTAGGTTTTTTCTTGAGAAAAATTAGGGCAATCTGGGCAGGTAGGTCCATCAGGAGATGGCATTGATCTGATTTGGCATATTTCTTACAAAACAGTGCCCGTAACAGCCCATAATGAAGAAGAATCAGCTGTTGGTTTCATACAAAGCCAGATAAATAACTGCTTCTCCATCAGTGCAATGGAAAGCTTGTAAACTTTCTTTCTTATGGGACTTATGGGTCCTGTGTTCTCCTTATAGAATCATTCATAGAATCATTTAGGTTGGAAAAGACCTTTAAGATCATCGAGTTCAACCGCCAACTATGCCCACTAAACCATGTCTTGAAGTGCCTTGTCTACACGTTTTTTTTAATACCTCCAGGGATGGTGACACCACCACTTCCCTGGGCAGCCTGTTCCAATTTCCAAGTAAGAGTATGATGTACTGTATGTGGAATAGAATAACTAATGATCAGAACTGCTCAGCAACTCTGAATTTTAAACATATGGCAGAAGAGTATGTAGATTCCAAAGTGAAATAAAGCTTACTAAAATGGCTCCTTGTTCTGAAGAGACCTCCTTATTAATGCAGGCATTAGCCATATGGGACAAGTGGTCTTTAAATACCTGCTGAATATTGTGTTATTAACTTCTATCAGTTCTTCATCGGGTGAGCCAGGTCTGAGCTGATAAACTGAGCTAAGTGACTATTTTGCAGTAACCAACAAATTGAAGAAGGGCTTATTTGTTGTTCTAGCTCCAAAATGTCTTTGAATGTTTTCATTGTCTTTGAACAGACAGCAAGCACTCAGCATTTGTTGAGGTGTGACTGGTCAGCTGAGTCATGAAGGTTTTTCCTGGTTCCTGTCTGTAGCATAGGACAAGCATTTCTGTAAGAGCACAAGAGCACTCCTGATGCGCATGTCAGTACTGCAACATATACATGAACTCTGAATTCACCACCTGTTTCTTTTTCCCTTGGCAGTTTAGACAGCCACTATTTGCAAGCCTTTTAGCTACCTAATCATTCAAATATCCTCCAAAACCAAGAACAAAATGCTTGTGACTATTGTTGAAACAAAATTGTTTCACAAATCCAAATGTACCCAACATTTGCTTTGTATTATTCCCACTCTCCTCACACTTTCCTCTTTACTTTCCTCCAGGTCCCATTTTAGCAGCTCTGACCTGGGGAACCTTTTCTCAGCCGCAAGTGTCAGCAATCAACATCTAGTCTGTCTTAAAAATGCAGTAAGATCTAGTCTGTCTTTCTTGCCAAGCATCATAAAGTGCATTGATGCTTTCTGTTATTCCATCTACTAGGCAACCACACATCGTCTGCATTTATTGCTATGGAGAGGGAGGAGTGACATGACGAACACTTTCTGCAGGCTGGATGGGAAGTGCAGCTGAGGATTTTAAGCAAGCACCAGAAGTGCAGAACCGCCTGTCTCTCTTTTGGAGACACAAGTGAAGATCAAAATTTTTTTGTTGTTGTTGTTTTCTTCAGGAAGAAAAGTAAATCTTTTTAGCTCTCTGCCAAGCCTCCAAATCAGGAAACTTTGAGGGACTCCAAAATGAAGTAAAGGCAAGTTTAGAGATACTTAACAGCTACTGTTAGCAATTGTAAGCTGCCAAAGATTGATATTCTTTCTACCAGACAGGTGGGATATAATGAAAACACAGGGTAATAAGATAGGAAACTGTTATCTAGTCAGTACAAACTGTTAGCTAAATCAATAAATTACAGACTTAGGAACTTCTGTAGGCTGAATTATTGCTGAATTACTTCTCTGGAGAACCACCTCCAATTTTAGAGTTCATTTACTTTTACAAGATATTGGGAAGCAGTCTGCAAGGAGAATGGAGCTACTTCATATATAACAGAAGGAAGTTAAAGGACAGAAAAGAAAAATTAGGGGTAGTGGAAGTGCTGAGCAGTATCTACCTTTCTTACACTGTGCAATTCCCACTGTGAGTGCAAAAGTCACAACTTCCTGAAGTGATTTGTGATTTTGGGATGCTCATTGGAATTACCTTACAGAATCTCATTTTCAGAAAGTACTGAATAAAATTTCTGAAAAATTAAGCTCCCATAACAAGTGTCAAAATGAACATCCAGTATCACTAGTGATGTCTGTGACCTCAGCCTTGCTGGTTGCCAGTAAGTACAAGATCACTTCAAATTCCCCACCCACTTTCCAGCTGGAGGATTATACGGTGAAAAGAGCTGTAGTGAATGAAATAGTTCTTTGCTGCCAACTCGATTTTGATTATACAACATGTCCTAACCTTTAGAAAATGTTTTTAGATTTATAAAGAATAGTGTGGGGGAGCGTGGCAGGGGAAAATGTATGCTTGAGCTTACTAAGGGACAAAAGACATTTTCTCCAAGTGATGAACAGATGTGAAAATGGCAATAATACACACAGGCTCTTGGAACAAAGGGATCATCTGGATGAAGAATATTCTGTGGTGCAGTAGCTTAATCCTGTAATCCTTATGTGAAGCTTTGATTACAGATTAATATGATTCCAATGAGGCCTTCATCACTTTTGGTACTGAGGTAAGATTAGGTGACCTGCTCGGAGTCATGGCAAATCTCTGGCAAGACTGGAGCAGACCCCATGTTTCCTGACTCTCTGTGATTTCACAGATTTCCAGGTAACAGCTTTTGGCTTCATCTCAGCCAAAGGTCTGTGAAAGGAAGGTGAGAGTGGAAGGACCCCCAGGAGAAGGAAGTAATTATTTACACCCAGCTGGAGCAGGGTGAGGGAAGACAAATGGGAAATGTGCAACCTCTTGCTCTCTAGGTGTCACAATCAAATATCTTCCTTGTGTGGAGTGGAGGTTTCCAGATAACAGCTTACACTCAGATGAAGTTTTTGTGCAACTGAAAATCCGCCTTGTCCTGTCCACAAGTGGGGAGAAATTGCTCTAGGTCATCATAACATGCCACCCTGAACACCAGCAATCCAACGTTAAGATCAGTAAAACTGGTATCCAATTTGAAACATTTTACAAAAACCTTATGTTTCCACCATTTTTATGCCCAGTCCTCTGCACGCATCCGTATCCACAGAGACTCCACACAGGGGTGCTCCCAAAGCCAAGTAGTTTGCAATCAGGAGATACAGGTTCAGTCCCTGAAGCAGGAGGTGAAGAGTAGATAGAAGAGCCAGCCTGAGCACTTGAGTCCATCACCAATGCTCTTTCCAGTCTTGCTCCTGCCTGTTAGCCCAGTGGTGGTTCACAGCATCCATTTTGTGCTAAGGAAAAACTGAATCAGGATTCCCATTGGTACTCACAGCCTCTCACATCTGTGAGTATTTCCGCCCCCTTGACTCTAAGGATGAAGACCATCTATCTCTCCCCTCATCACAGCTAGCAAAATGCACAACATGGCTCTGACCTGGGGCTGGGGCAGTAGCCGTTGATTTAAGACAGAATTTTTCTGAATGGCATTTGTGAATGCATCCAGTATCAGAAATTTTTTTTACCTTTGGCTGAGCAACTTTCTGTGCCTTCCCTTCCACTGCAAGAAATGAATGTGTATCTGACTGAATTATTTGACCTCAAATACTAGATGCTGAAGAAGTATGGCCATCTGCTTGCAACATCCATATCCTCTTCCCTTTGTGTCTCTCTGCTCTGGGCCAGATTGGAGAGGGCACACAGGGACTGGTGGGTCTCTGATCTGACCTGACAAATCCATTCCTCATTCCTGCACTGAGACAGCTCTTGTAAAACTTACAGACTTGACATTCTGGTTGTGACAAAACAGATGTGTGAACTGGGGTTGAAGGACAAGCCCAAGAAACATGAATGCTGCTTGAAGCTGGATGTGACCTCTCCAGCCAGCTGCTTCCAGATGTTGGGAGTGACTGGCTTTGTTTCATGTGGCAGATATGAGGCAACTACAAGCTGGTGTAATTGAAAATTTCCATATGGCAAAGCTCCTTGTTTGAAAAGGGCATCAAAAGGAAAAGATAAAAAAATTCAGAACCATGTGGAAGGAAAAGGAAACAGCTATTTGGAGCAGATCTGGCTTCAGGGGAGCAGCTGGGCCAAGCCCCAGTCTTGCACCAGCTGCAGATTTTGACCCAGATCCCTTCCCTTGCAGCCAGCTACTTACCACATCCAGTGCTCTCGAAGCAGCTCTGTTTGTTTGCTATCATCGCCACGCCGTTTTGCAAGTGTTGTGGTGGTTTTGCTCTTTTTCAGCATTACATGGTAGTTTTCTGCTCTGGGCTGAGGAACATCTTGATGCAAATGTGAAGCCAGAAGTTTTGACACATCATGGATGCTGACTGAAAGAAAGCTGAATCAGTAAGAAGAAAGAAATGTGAGACAGAAGAGCTTCAACAAACTACAAAATTCACTTTCCATTACCCTCTAACAGCTGAGATTTTCCTTTGGCCTCTCCCAGAAATCTGTGGCATTAAGCACATCAGAATAGCCACCAAAGATGCAGCTAACCCAGGATTTTTTTCTCAAAAAGTGGCTGAGGGTGGGTGCCAGAGAAGCAGTAAGAGGGAGGCAGGTATACAGTCACAATCTCCCAACCTCCAGAGATCTAAAGCCCTACGAGGTACAGTCCTCTTCCAGCCTATGACCAGCCACCTGCCTTTAAGAGATGCCTAATCGCTTCTTTTGGTGACTCTCCCAGAAGCAGAGAAAAAGTCCCCACAGACTCCAAGGCCAGTATCCTCATCCTCCTTACTGCTAGTTCCCTGTCAAGGGATTCCTATTAGTTGGCTGAATATTATCATAGAATCATAGAAACATTTAGGTTGGAAAAGACCTTTGAGATCATTGAGTCCAACCATAAACCTAGCATTGCCAAGTCCTCCACTGAACCATCTCCCTAACTGCCACATCTCACATCTTTTAAATACCTCCAGGGATGGTGACTCAACCACTTCCCTGGGCAGCCTGTTCCACAGTCCTCATAACCACTGTAAGGGGTCTTACTGTTGCTGCAAGCTCTCCAGGGGCAGTATTCATCTGCTGACTTCCATCACTGAAGTGGAAGCTCTCCTGGATAGGGGCAATTTTTGCAGGGTGTTGATAAAGGGCATAGCACATGATAATGCACAGATGCAAGGTATTGTGGCTTCTGGTTTCAAACCCTGGACTGAAGGGGTCTAAACCACCCCTGTAGGGATACACCACTGACTTCCCTGGACATGCTTTTGGACAGCTGGGCATTTGCTTCACATGACCTGACTGTGTAGCAGGACTTCAGGATGCTTTTCCAGAGATGTCTTCTTATTCTAGACAGAGCTTCATCTGCATCCACAAAAAGCCTCACCAGTGGAATGGATCCGAGGCCATGACACAGGCTGGTGCCCCAGGGAGTGCTGTGCAAACCTCCCAGGGAGCACTGAGCGCAGTGGTGGCACTGGCTGGCTTTGGAGGAAAACAGTGCACAGTTGTATCCACCACAGAGGAAGGTTACTCTGACAGTGGACATCTACATCCCCCTGTTTTGGGAACCCCTCCCACTGGCAGGTAGCCGTGCCTTGGCTCCTTTCCAGAGGTACCATGTCTCAGCCAGGGGAAATTTGTACAAAGCCTGAAGGGAGATGGGGAGCTCTGTAAATCCTCCAGCCCAGACCATTTCCGTTGATCAGTGGCAGCATACTTTGTACGTCCTGATATCAACGTGATGAATGTTTTGCTGACTTCTGCATTGTGTGTGCCTGTGTACTGAATATTGTCTGCTGGAAAGTAAATAACAGCAGATGAGCAAATGGGGCTGTGATGACATTTCAGTGTCCATAATGTTTCCATCCACAAAATGCAGTAGTTATGCATCATTTTAACGGTAGGAACAGATAAGCAGTCAGCTATCCATATCCGGAAAATCAAAAAGGAAAGCAACATTAGAGGAAATAGATAGGCAGTGGGTGTTCAAGGGCAATGAGTCATCCTTGCCACAAATAAGGCTCAGAATGAGGAATACTAATAATTAGGCAACATATTTCAAAAGTTCAGTTCTTTCCTCCTTTCCCAAATTATCTTTATGCCCTGGGGATATTTCGGAATGACAATGTCTGCACTGGGAGGTAGACATGAAGAAAACCTGCTGTGGGAAGAAATAACCAAATAGTAGAGAAAAATAAAGTTGAGCTATAAAGCTTCTTTTTCCTGACGCTCAGGTAGCTCCTGCAGAGGAAACTGGCGTGATGTTGGTCAACCAACCACACACCAGAGGGAAGGACAAAGCCTGTGGCCACTGACCTCAGCACTTGCAGGAAACATCAATAGCACCCGTTTTTTTTCCCCTTTCCCCGTGATACTGATTCCCCTGAGCTTGCTCTGTTCTGGTGCTGTTCAGTGAATGAAACGAGTCCCTCTCTCCCTCTGGGCAGTGGGTGAACCCAGGAGGAAGACATGTGCCTCCCATTTTGGTATGCTATCTCTTTCCCAGAAATGGGACCACTCAAAGCTCATGCCCTTTGCTTTGCTGGACCTGTCTTGGGTTGGAAGCAAAGAGGGTTTTGACCCTGAATCAGGCTAGGTCTTACCCTAGCCAAAATCCTGGACTGCTGGAGTTGAAATTTTCAAGGGGGCAGATCTGGGTAGAAAATACAGATTCCCACTTTGAATCCCAGTGCTGTGGCTTCCCAGAGGTTGGAAGCAGAGATAAATGACAGGCTCTGCCTTCATTTATGAGGATTTCTAGGAAAGAAGTCTCTTTGGACCTTCAACATCTCTGAGCATGACACAGTTAACAGGTAGTCCTAAAAGCTCTGAATCACAGAGGTGTTTGGGCCTGTGCTGGGTAGAGACTAATCCCTTTCTGAACTGGAATAAGCCTTAAACCAGCAAACACGAGTTCTTGTGAAACTGCAGGGCTGCAGTGTCATCCCCATTCGGTTCCCTCCTTCCCTTGGCTGCAG
The DNA here is from genome assembly GCF_026419915.1 of Harpia harpyja. Taxonomy (NCBI): domain Eukaryota; kingdom Metazoa; phylum Chordata; class Aves; order Accipitriformes; family Accipitridae; genus Harpia; species Harpia harpyja. Next base: position 74,209,516 of record NC_068942.1, on the reverse strand, counting down.
AGCTCTGATTGCAGCAGCCCGACTTCAAACACTGACAAATGTCATCGCTGACACTGCTATGGTGGGTGCACACCATCATTATAATCTGTATGCATTTAGCCATCCCAGCATGATAAGAGAATGATTAGGAGAATAGTTAGAGAGTAAATTAAAAACTCCCAGCAGTTTCCTGTGTGAAGCTACTAACTTACAGGCATATTTTTTCACAGCATTACTGAAAAATGCCATTAGTTATACCTGTGAGTACATGTTAGATTTAAACCCCTGGTGAGAATTTTTATTAACATACAAATATGTTAGGGCTCTTACGCTGCTTAAAATGTAATTAACCATCTTCTGAAGATTAAGTGTGCATAACCATAAAAGAACTGCACTCTTGTGCATTTAATTCTTCTAATCTGCTTTATGTTGATGTTAGTGCAGAAGAATAATTGCTGGCTTGCCTTAATAGTTTGGGTTTGTGCTGTAGGAAGAAATTGTTATTGAATGTATTTCTAAACTCCAAATTTGGTAGGTTTGCATTGATGGAAGATGATGAAGTGCACTGGGAGATTAGAAAAAACTTGCTTCTTTTCTGCTGCTGCTGCTGTTGTAAATGCCCTGCAGTGGTAAAGCTGTGTTTCAGACAGCTTCATACAGCAGACAAAAAGGAGGAAGGGACAGGTACACCCAGCAAGCAACAAAGATAAGAACAATAAATTTTAAGTAATCTCTTTAAGTACTAATTTAAACACATAATGTGTCAACCAAATCATGTGGGGATCCAACAAGATTTTTCTAGAAGCATGTGGAAACTGAGCAACAAACACAAGGCAGAGAGAAAGACATTTGATTTGCTGCGTTGTAGTACGGAAGCTGAGTTTGTGAAATACACTCTAAAAAAAAAAAAGGATTAATGATTTTATGTTGTCATTAAAACATGCTATTGGAGTAGTTGATCCTCCCAGGGCTGTCACAGTGCCCATGCAATGGCGATCAGGTTTATCTGAAAAGAGATTAAAATCTTCAGGGATGCAGAGTACTGCTCTTTAGGGGTATTTCCTTCCTAGCAACATGATCCATAAAACCATTAAGTAACTCAGGCAGCTTCACAGAAATAATCTTTTTTCCTCCCCCTCTCTTCTAGCATGACTACTTGCAAACTAAGAAGAGGTAAAGGAAGAACAGTGAAGACTGTGGGTTGAAGGCATTTGCTGGTAGTCACGACTTCATGACTTCACACTGAAGTTGTACAATAAGTCTGCAGCCTGTTCCCAGGGGAGTCAGTGGGGCAGGAACTCCCATAGAAAACATGAACTGAAGAGCCCATGCCACTCCTTCTTTTGTGGAGGAGACAGAGGGGATGGAGGCTGGCTGATGCTCCATGAAGACCACCAGAGCAGAGAATTTCCTCCTCACTTGAAGTGAGCTGGGGCTCTGCAAGTTCCTGGAGGAAAAGCAGTTTCCAACAGCAATTTTAGCAACTGGAAAACAATTGTAAAATAATTCCCTATCTTTTTTTTTTTAAGAGTAATTTATTTTAGTGGCGTCCCTTAGCTCTCAGTTCTCTGTGGGGCCAGCGACACCTTGCAGCAGATTGTTGTAGTCAAATGGACCCCGTTCTAGGGGAGACTGGTGACAGTGTGACTGTAGGGAGCAGTGACACACAGCCTGAGAAGGGGTCCTCGGCTGCTTTGTGCTTGTTTTCATTATTTCCAAGTGAACACACAGGCTTTATTGAAAGTCACTTGTTTTCATTACAGCTTCCTTTTGGCAGGTGTGACAGGCAGCACTGCGGGTTGCTCTGGGCCCTTTGCCACATTGAGCTCTTGACGCAAAGCTGCTCTCTGAAATTCCCTGTAAAGGAGGCTGCTGCCGCGCTCCTCGTGGCCACCTGTGCTCAGGGACCAGCATGCATGATGTCAGGGAAATCCTTTCCACTGAGAGCACACCCAGCTTCTCCCCCTTGATGCTGACAGGGAGCCACAGCAGCTACTGCTTGGGGGAGCAATGGCAGGGGAAACTCCTGCTTCCTGAGTCAAAACCCAGGAAGGCAGTGCAGAAGTTCCCCTGGGTTTTCCATCAGGTCCTCAGACTGGCGTGTTCCACAAAAAACATATTGCATTTCTAGTCTTTGGCTGGCTGTCCTTTACAAACATGCAGGGAAATACCAAAGGTTGTTAGAGCATGAACAGTGTTTCAGTATGTCTGGTGTTTTGTCCCAAGCTGATATTCCCCGCTGCCTGCTTTCCAGTAGCGCTGTGTGGGACTGCATTTCTCTTTCGGTAGGTGCCAGCAACACCAGCACAAGGCTGAAGGGCGCTGTCAGATCAGAGCAGGCTTCAGCCAGATGTTCATCATGGCTTGAATCTGGCCTTTTCAGAGAGGCATTAAATAGGTTAAATCTTAAAATCCTACTGAAATTGCACAAGAGTTGAATGCTCAATTCCCTTAGGATTTTTTGAGCAGGTGGAATATATATATCCAAGCCAATGGAAAGGACACCAGACTCCCATCCCCAGCTCTCTTTAAGGACTGCTAGTGTATATAACCTTGGGTAAAGTGAAGTTGAGAACCTGATTAATTCTACTTGCCATTCAAGCTTGCACTAAATAAGACATGAAACTCCAGACAAAAAGCCAGCCATTCTTCTGTTCTAACAGTTTGCTGTCAACGCAGGACAATAAAATATGTAAAATATGAATATTTTAGATTCATAATGCAGACAAATAGGAAATAGGAGCTGTATTGTGCTTCACATGCATGGCTAGCTCAGTAATGCTAATGTGATTATCTCATTGAACTTTTGTGCTGTTGCTTAAGGGTAACTTTGTCTTGCTCAGCTGGGATATACATACTTGTTTCTTCTACACACAGGTCTATAGTCCTCTTTAAGCTTGTAGAAATAAGGAGGCCTGATTTCCCTCATCTGTCACAAGGTAGCATCCTTCCTTGGCATTGCTTGGCAGTAGCACAGCTTGAATGAAATTTCTACAGGTTCCCACCAAAATATTTAAATGTCTTCACATTGCTTTCCAGCCAGAAGCATGGGAAAAATCACATGAACATTTAAAGTATTGTGTCTGTAACGGAGAGATGAGTAGGATAATAAAAACCATAAATGCTCAAATTCAGTCCCCTCCCCAGGCAAAAATATTTTCAAGGTTGGACTAGTTTGGTCAGGGTTTAGTTTTGACAGGCAGTCACTCAGTTATTTGCCCACGGAATCCATTTACCTCTGCCACCCAGCGCCGCTGGCCCTGCCAACACAGCGATAGCATGCATACCCGATGCAGGGTTGCAAAAAGCAAATCTGGACAGCAAGGGCAGAGCAGGGAAATCCAGGATGCGTTGGGAACGGCGGCTGAGGAGCAAGAGAAGGCTGCTCTGAAAGACTTCCAAGGAGAAGTTGGGACAAGATTAGTGGTTTAACAGTGACACTACCTCACCTGCAGTCCCCTCAGGGAGGGCATGATATGAATGATGCATTTCTCACTGCATCTAAGTCCTGCACGTGACGGCCTCCAGCTCACATCAGGATATTGTGCTGGGGACATAATCCTGGCTCTACTCTCCCTGTTTATGGCATGCGATCTTCTGGAACGTGATTACGTCACATAATCTGTATCATTACCCATTTTGTCAGGCTCCTCTGAAAATGAATTAGGTTCTTACTCCATCTCCCTCTACCAGTTTCTCCAGCAGCAGTACCTGCTGATCTTCACTTGTACTTGCTTGATGAGAAATCCCACCCTGTCAGAAATACATACTGGGGCGGGGAGGTGGACAACCGCTCTTTTCCTGGCTGCGAGCAGCTGCCGTGCCAGCACGACCCTCAGGGGAGCCGAGGATCCCGGTGTACCGGGGGAGGGAGTCCTGAACCGGGGAGCGAAGAGACCCGCCGGCCGCCGGCGGCTCACGCGAGAGCGGCGGAGGAGACCTGGGCGGGGCCAGCAGCAAAGGCGGGAAATTTGAAGGCGGTGTAACGGCCGCTAGCGCTCAGTCGCTGAGGCGAGCAGCTGCCCCGCCACGGAGCGCTCCAGCGCGGTGTACGGGGGTGGGTGTCCCGAACCGTGGAAACCTCAGGGCAGCAGAGAAAGCCGCCGGGAGCCCACGGCTCGCTCGGCGGCGGCTGACGAGACCTGGACGGGGCCAGGAGCAACCGCGGCCAAGCCCCCCCCCCGCCAAAGAAACCCGTAGGGAGCGCCCTTGTACAATAGATAGGAGGCTCTGCGAGTGAAAGCGAACCGTGATGAGGACGATGGTTCATCTCAGTTGGAGGTGTCACCAGGGTTAACTCAGCCTGCACCCTGCATCAAAACCACTTCCATTAAGAAAAAAGACAGGTTATTGTCATAGGAGACTCTCTTCTGAGGGCAACAGAAGGCCCAATATCCTGACCAGATGTTTTTATAGGGAATTCTGCTGCCTCCCTGGGGCCTGGGTTAAATATGTGACAAGAAGACTTCATACCCTGGTACAGCCCTTGGACTGTTATCCAATATTGTTTTTTCACGTAGGCAGCGATGAAATTGCAATAGGAAGTCCAAGGGTGATTAAAAGAGACTTTAGGGCCTCGGGACGACAGGTTAAGGGATCAGGAGTGCAAGTAGCTTTTTCCTCTATCCTTGCAGTTGCAGGGAATGATGAGGGAAGGAACAGGAAGACTCAGCAGATCAATACCTGGCTCTGTGACTGGTGTCACTGGTAGAATTTGGGGTATTTTGATCACGGGTAGGTCTACAGAACACCAGGCCTGCTGGTGACAAATGGGGTACACTTTTCTCAAAGGGGGAAGAGGATCTTTGCACAAGAGTTAGCAAGGCTCATTGAAAGAGCTGTAAACTAGATTTGAAGGGGGAAAGGGATAAAACTAGGCTCACTAGTGATAAGCCATGGGGCAGCATGCCAATGTTTGAGGGACGGTATGCTAGCGAGGTCCTTCAGTCTGCTCCACAATGTGCTGACCACACTGGAGGACATTTGAAATGGCATTATACTAATGCATGCAGCACCTTAGTCATCTCAGTGGGGGTAGGGAATGAAGATCCATGTGGCACTAAAGACACATTGGGTTGTTGGTACATTAGAAACCATGGAAGCACCTGAGAACATTCACGTTAGAAATAGGGCTTCTCCCCACAAAAAGGTGGCAGGATCATCTACAACAATGCATGCAGCATGGGCAACAAACAGAAGGAGCTGGAGGCTATTGTGCAGCTGGAAAACTATGATGTAATTGCAATCATGGAAACATGGTAGGATGACTCACACAACTGGAGTGCTGCAATGGATGCCTATAAACTCTTCAGAAGGGATAGGCAAGGAAAGAGAGGCGGTGGGGTAGCCCTGTGTTAGGAAGTGTTTTGATTGTCTAGAGGTTGACGATGGCGATGAAAGGGTTGAGTGTTTATGGGTAAGAATCAGGGGAAAGGCCAACAAGGCAGATATCATGGTGGGAGTCTGTTATAGACCACTTAACCAGGATGAAGAGGCAGACAAAATATTCTATAAGCAGCTGGGAGAAGTCTTACAATCGCTAGCCCTTGTCTTCATGAGGGACTTCAACTTACCAGATGTCTGCTGGGAATACAATACAGCAGAGAGGAAACAGTCTAGGAGGTTCCCGGAGTGTGTGGAAGATAACTTTCTGATACAGTTGGTGAGTGCGCCAACTAGGGAAGGTGCCCTGCTAGACCTGTTGTTTGTGAACAGAGAAGGGCTTGTGGGTGATGTGATAGTTGGAGGCCATCTTGGACATAGGAATCATGAAATGATAGAATTTTTGATTCTTGAAGAAGTAAGGAGGGGGGACAGCAGAACTGCTACTTTGGACTTCTGGAGGGCAGACTTTGGCCTGTTTAGGAGACTGGTTGACAGAGTGCCTTGGGAGGCAGTCCTGAAGGGCAAAGGAGTCCAGGAAGGTTGGACATTCTTCAAGAAGGAAACCTTAAACGTGCAGGAGCAGGCTGTCCCCACATGCCAAAAGACGAGCCAGCAGGGAAGAAGACTGGCCTGGCTGAACAGAATGCTTTGGCTGGAACTTGGCTGAAACTACAAGGGCCAACTAGAACTTAATCTGGCTACTGCTGTAAAAGGCCATAAAAAATGTTTCTATAAATACATTCACAACAAAAGGAGGGCTAAGGAGAATCTCCATCCTTTGTTGGATGTGGCGGGAAACATAGTGACAAAGGATGAGGAAAAGGCTGAGGTACTTAGTGCCTTCTTTGCCTCAGGCTTTAAGAGTAAGACCAATTGTTCTCCAGGTACCCAGCCCCCTGAGTTGGAAGACAGAGATGGGGAGCAGAACTAAGTCCCCATAATCCAAGGGGAAATGGTTAGTGACCTGCTATACCACTTAGACATACACAAGTCTATGGGGGCGGATTGCATCCACCCAAGGGTATGGAGGGAGCTGGCAGAAGTGCTCACCAAACCATTTTCAATCATTTATCAGCAGTCCTGGCTAACCAGGGAGGTCCCAGTTGACTGGAGGTTAGCAAATGTGACACCCATCTACAAGAAGGGCTGGAAGGAGGATCCGGGGAACTACAGGCCTGTCAGCCTGACCTCAGTGCCGGGGTAGGTTATAGAGCAGATCATCTTAAGTGTCATCATACGGCACGTACAGGACAACCAGGTGATCAGGCCCAGTCAACATGGGTTTGCAAAAGGCAGGTCCTGCTTGACTAACTTTTTCTATGACAAGATGACCTGCTTAGTGGATGAGGGAAAGGCTGTGGATGTTGTTTACCTGGACTTTAATAAAGCCTTCGACACTGTTTCCCCCAGCATTCTCCTGGAGAAACTCGCTGTTCATGGCTTGGATGGGCATATTCTTTACTGGGTTAAAAACTGGCACAAAAAAAACCTGGCACACTGGCCGGGCCCAGAGAATTGTGGTGAATGGAGTGAAATCCAGTTAGCGGCCGGTCATAAGGGTGGAAAAGCCTGTGCCCACCAGGATCCAGATGCAGAGCTGCAGGCATTTGATGTGGAAGCCATTGTGAGGGACATGCCTGTCCATGTCCCTCAAGAACTGCACCTCTGCCGCAGCGCAGCTCTCTGGCCACCTCGTGCTGCTGGTAGCACCAGCCTCTGCCTTCTCGATGCTCAGGAAGGTGCCTTACTGCACTCCAAACATAAGCACAATAGAGAGGGATCTCTTGAAGGTGTTGGTCAGCCTAAGCTTGCAGAAGTGGGTGGGGGGCAGCACCGTTAGCTGGCAATTGGATGACTGACCAGCAGGCACAAGAGGAGAAGGCTTTCCCTTTCCAGCCATACCTGGCAGAGCCCTGGCAGCCAGGTGGGCTCTCACATTGCATCCTACGGAGTAGCACTGCCACCTTGCCAGATGTGCCGGGGCTGGCCTCTCCCACACAGCTTTCTACCTGCAAAAGCACTGCAACTAAAACAAGGTGGGGAAACCCATTGCTTTGGGCTGCCTCAGTCTCAGAGCCAGGTCTTCCAGGGCCCCAGTGCTGGCTAATACTGCCCCAGGGGACACAATCTCTGTGTGCTGGAGAGCTTTGACCCCTGTGGTCCAAGGGAGTTGGACTCCAGCTGCCACCATATAGTGAAGGATTGTGTATCCAGCTCCACACACAAAGAAGGGAGTGGTGTTCAGGGAAACCTCCTTTCCCACCTGAGCCTGACACACTACAGAGCAACAAGCAATGTGCAGAGTTGTGGAGGGTGGTGAGTTATTCTCATTGCCCCAACACAGGAGCACAGACAGGTGGGGGAGCCTTACATACAAAATCAGTGAAAGCAGAGCCCACTGCATCAGCTCCTCTGCAAAATGCTCCCTGTCTCCAGGGCCGCTGAACAGTCAGCACCCAAAGCCCATGTTCCCTGACAATGTGTTGCACAGACACTCACTGGCAGAGAAGCATTTATTGGTACCCTTGTGCAGGGTAAAGATCCAGGAGGTAATGGAGTCTCTCAAAAAGGGTGGGCCATCGTGGACCAGGTGATTACACAGTCTATGTCACAAGCCTCCTTGCAATGGTCTCTTCAGCTTCATCGGGTCCAACTCCCCAAAGCGCGGTTTTCCTATGGAGAAAACATGCAGGAGCAGTTCCTAATGCTGATTGAGTAGCATCTTCTCCACGTCCAGCATGCTCAGTCCTGTGGCACCAGCTCCCCGGGCAGTGTCTGAGACAGGCAGATTCTCCACTCTGGCCTCAGAGAACATGTGGAGGCACATCAAGGGTGCTTCTCACTTGGAAATGTCTAGGCCTCTGTAAAATTGCCACCTGGAATGTAACAGCGTGGCGGGAAAGCAGGGTGAAAGTTATCTTTGCAGCCATTGCAGTCATCACTGACTGCTACACTGAACACTGAAGACAACGTCCGGAGGATGACGTTGCCACTCTCGGTTTTTACTTTACATTCTGTTTCCTGCAGCAGCCTCTTTTTTCTTCCCCTCTTTTCTTCTCCCTTTTCTTCTTTTTTTCTCCTGCCTCTTCTTTCTCCTGTTCCAGTCCATCTCCCTTTTCCCTTCCTTTTCTTCCCTTTTTCTTCTCTATTGTGACCCACTCCCGCCTTTTCTTCTTTCTCTCATCTTCTACTGCGGAGAGCCCACACCGGACCAGGATCCTGACATGAGCTGTGCCTCTCAGAGAAGAGCCAAGACAGGAGCATGTTTTCTAGCAAGAGCTGTGGCCCATGGCAGAGCTATGCTAGAGCAGTTCTTCAAGAAGAGAAGGACCCATGGGAAGGACGAATATTATGAACTGACTGCAACCCCCATGCCCCATCCCCTGTGCCGCTCGGGGGGAAGAGTTAAAGGAGTTGGAACCGAAGGAGTGAGGTTGTTCCTGGGAAGAAGGTGGGGGTGTTGGGTGTTTTTAGCTTTGACTTTGCTACTCACTATCCTACTCTATTTTTCTGAATGGCAATAAATAAAATTAATTTTCCCCAAGTCGAGTCTGTTTTGCCTGTGATGGTAATTGGTAAGCAATTTCCCTGTCCTTATCTTGACCCACGAGCTTTTTTGTCTCATTTTCTCCCCCTGTCCTGCTGAGGAGGCGGAATGAGAGAGCGGCTTGGTGGACACCTGGCAGCCAGCCAAGGTTAACCCACCACATCAGCAGAGGTTCGTCACCTGCCTCCTGGCTCTCTGCAGCCTGGTGTAAGCTATGTACCTTCTTTCCACCCTGCTATGGTCACATCCCAAGAGTCAATGGCTGGTGCATCCAGTCCCTGTTCTTTCTTCCCTCAGCTTATTTACAGGCAGCTGTTGTGGGTTGACCCTGGCTGGATGCCAGGTGCCCACCAAAGCTGCTCTATCACTCCCCCTTCCTCAGCTGGACAGGGGACAGAAAATATAACAAGGGGCTTGTGGGTTGAGATAAGGACAGGTGTAGAGATCACTCACCAATTACCGTCATGGGCAAAACAGACTCAACTCAGGGAAAATTAACTTAATTTATTGCCAATCACCAGAGTAGGGTAATGAGAAATAAAACCAAATCTTAAAACACCTTCTCCCTACCCCTCCCTTCTTCTCGGGCACAGCTTCACTCCCGGATTCTCTACCTACCCCCCCAGCAGTGCAGGGGGATGGGTAATGGGGGTTATGATCAGTTCATCACACGCTGTCTCTGCCGCTTCATCCTCTCCAGGGGCAGGACTCATCACACTCTTCCTCTGCTCCAGTGTGGGGTCCCTCCCACGGGAGACAGTCCTCCACAAACTTCTCCAATGTGGGACCTTCCCATGGCCTCCAGTTCTTCATGAAATTCTCCAGTGTGGGTCCTTTCCACGGGCTGCAGTCCTTCAGGAGCACACTGCTCCAGAATGGGTCACAAGTCCTGCCAGAAAACCTGCTCCAGTGCGGGCTTCCCACAGGGTCACAGCGTCCTTTGGGCATCCACCTGCTCCAGCGTGGGGTCCTCCCTGGGCTGCAGGTGGATATCTGCTCCACCGTGGACCTCCATGGACTGCAGGGGGACAGCCTGCCTCACCATGGTCTGCCCCACAGGCTGCAGGGGAATCTCTGCTCCAGTGTGCGGAGCACCTCCTGTCCCTCCTTCTTCACTGACCTGGGGGTCTGCAGGGCTGTTTATCTTACGTGCTCTCACTCCTCTCTCCAACTGCAGTTTCTGCGCCCGCCACAACTTTTTTTCCCTTCTTAAATATGTTATCACAGAGGCGCTATGACTATCACTAATTGGCTCAGCCTTGGCCAGCAGCGGGTCTGTCTTGGAGCTGGCTGACATTGGCCACATGGGACATGTGGGAAGCTTCTAGCAACTTCTCACAGAAGCCACCCCTGTAACCCCCCCGCTACCAAAACCTTGCCACACAAACTCAGTAAAGCAGCTTTTAATAAAAAGAAAGTTTTATTGGCATCTTTGCGCAGGGTAAAGGTCCTAGATGGAATGGAGTCTCGTGAAGAGGGTGGGTGGTCACTGTCCAGGTGGTAATGCAGTCTCTGTCGCAAGTCTCCTTGCGCGGCCTCTTTGGCCATGTTGTGCTCTCTCTTTGGCTTGCTCTCTCTTTGGCCACCTCATACTGCTGGTAATGCTGACCTCTGCCTACTCCATGCTCACAAATGTGTCCGAGTTGCCTTGCTGCACCGCCAAGATCAGCTCAATGGAGAGGGGTGTCTTGCAGGCGTTGGTCAGCTTGAGCTTGCAGAAGCGTGTGGAGGGCAGCACCGTTAGCTTGCTTGTGGCTGCCTGAGGCACAGCAACGCAGGCTGCCGTCATCAGCTCTTGGAGCCAGAAGGCAGTTTTCTCCACATCAAGGTACGAGCTGGTGCAGAGGGTTTCTAGGAGGCTGGCTTCCTGACTGCTCATCAGCTCGTCCTCAGGGTGGTGGAGGAAGCAGAGCATGTCCCCCAGCCGGTACTCCCTTGTGCACATGCACTCCAGTTCCACACGCATGCAGGAGTTCCTCACCAGCATCTCCCCTTCGGTGCCCAGCTCGAGGTGGAAGGAGTGCCCGGGGGGTGGCTTCAGGGGCACAATCAGGCAATAGACAAGGTCTTCTTCATGGGCACTCTGGCCTTCTTGGAAGCTGCCCAGCCCAACAGCTGGCTGCAGCCGTGGCATGAAGTCATTGCCAGCGAGGGTTCGGCAGACACAGAGAAGGTCGTTCACCAGCTCTTCCACCACCGTGCATATTCTTTGCCTGTTTGGCAGCGGCCACAACAGGTACTCGTTCAGAAACCTGTCCATATGTAATGGGTCTTCCTCTTCTTCCTCATCCTCTTCCTCCTCAAGGCTTCTGGAGCTGCCGTGCTCGCTGCTGCTTCCTGGCTCACAGCTCCATTTCCAGAGCTGCCAGCAGAGCCAAAAGAGCAGGACCAGGCCTCCAGCAAAAGCCCCGAGCTGCCACTGCTGCAAGGCAACGAAGAGCAGGTCTCCCTTGGCCGCTCTGCTGGGATCCTGAGGACTCCACTCCATCTCTTCAAGCAGCTGAGCCATTTTCTGGATCAGCTGCTGCAGGCACCAGCGCATAGCCGCATCCAGCTCATCTCCGACCTCTGGTGGCATCTGGACGATGCTCAGCATGCTCAAGGCGAACACTGTCACCTGGGCCATGGCCTGCAGGAGAGGGGACAGAAGGAGGCTCAGCAGGGTGGGACAGGGAGAGCGGGAGCTGCAGGGAGCTGGGGGCAGGTGGGAGAGGGGACGAGGCAGCTGGGAGGCAGCGAGGCCTGCGCCCAGCCCCGGCGCTGGCGGCACCGTGCCTGGCCCACGGTGCTCCCCCAAGCACCAGGCCCTTGTCGCAGGGTCAGACCCCCCCTCCCCAGGGGCCCGCGTTTCTGCCCCGTCCCTCGTCCAGCCCAGCCTCCCCACCACATGTGCCCTCACCACTGGTCCAGGCCGTACTGGCGCAGCGCTGCCTGCTGGTGCCCCTGATAGCCACTCCCCATTGTGACTTGTCCCCTGTGATGTCACAAACACCAGAGCTCATCACAGGCCTGGCCTGGCCTGGCCTGGCCTCTCCTCTCCTCTTCTTTTCTTCTCTGGGATTTAGTCTAATAAGACAGAGGATGGTAGAGCCTCTGTTTGGAAGAATTTGCATGTTACCTGCTCATGTTCATTCTGGGCAGGGATCAAACATAGCTGCATATTTCTGTGTATGAATGAATCAAAAGCTTTGTTAGATGCTCCACAAGCAAATAAAAGTGTAGACTATGTTAGAGTCTTAAGAAGTATTTGGTAGCTGGTTGGGGAGGAGGAATGGGATGTGAAACAGATGTTCTGAAGGTCCCTCTGGTCTGAACATCTGGTCCATCATTCCTGCAACTGGGAGAGTCTGGGTTTGATGACCAGTTTCACATTCCTGGAATGGCCATAATCTCTTCCCCGAAGGACTGTGAGCTAAAGCAAGGGGTGAGTAAGCGTGCATTTCCATTGACTTTTGGCCAGTGATTTCAACTTGCTGAAGTCAGTGGGACTTAGACACAAGATGGGAGATAATCAGGTGCTTCACTGGTTTCCTCATTAGTGACAAATTGGTCCTTTATATTAGAGGACACAACACAACAACTGAGAGCAATACAAATTCCTTATGTTAAATTGGCCTCTCTGGAGCTCTGTGCATGTGAGTGGGAGACTGTGTTTGGAGGGAGGAAGGTTGTTAGGAGTTTTTTTTTCAGGTTTTATTCTTTTCCTTTACAGTTTCTATTGCACCATCTTCATATTCTGTTTATCTGTCTTCTTCCTTTTTCTAGAACTTGTTTTTTTCATTTGCTTTTTCACAGTACTAAAGTAGCTTTAGAATCTTTAAAACCATTGCAGTCTCTACTCTTAAAGACTGACCCTACTTCTAGGAAATCTTAAATGCTGTGTCCAGATTCTTTATAATCTCAGATGTTGAAGGGGACTAAGTGGAATAAAATGTATTGCTTTCCCCTCACCCCTTGCACCTCTTGGTTCTCTTAGCCAATAATACAGTTTAGCTGGGTTTTTTTATATAACTATAATTTTGGAGGCATCAGTTACACTTTACATATCAAAAGTTACCAATCTCTGCACTATGAAGCCTGTATGCACAGCAACACATTTCCTAAAGGGGCCATATTTCTCATAGATTTCCCAAGCCTAAATATGTGTATAACAGTGAGTCTAACACTTCCAGGATGCATCAGACGCTCTCTCCATACCCAGATCAATTGCACATCAAATGTATAGCAGGTCCAATTTTTCCCAGAAAGAGCAGGATCATTGGTCATGGGTGAAACTGGGAGCTACCACTCCATGAGCTACCCCTGAGACTCCTGGAGATGTTAGTCAAACATGTAAAAGCCAGTAATTCTGCCTAAACGAAAGAGAGGGCACTTCCAGCAAAACCTGCTTGGCCCAAATGTGAGCCCAACATTTCCAGATACATCTATGAGATGGTTTGGTATATCTGAATCAAGAAATGGCTTGTGAGAGAGTTGATAGTCTCAAGGTAGACTGTGTGCTAAGAATAAACAGTCATGTGGAGAAAAAAGCCAGGGGATGTCTTCCCCTACCACCACCTTTATACTGGAATATTGCCAGAGGAAACCTGTAGGCTTGCATTTGTTGGTGGAAGTGGCATTCCTGCATGCTTTTGAGGTTCCAGACTAATGTATATATCTCTTTTCTCCTGTGTCCTGACTCCTTGACCTGAGCCAAGGCATTAGGAACTACACCGGCAAGAACCATACAGGCATCTTGGTATTCTCTCTCTGTCACATATGGCTCTTGTCAAATGCTTTAGGCTGCTTGATACTCTAAGCAGCTAGATGGGAGGGTTGGTCACCACATCAATTTCCAATGGAAAGGTATGCTGTTGGATGATTTATACCTGAAATGATGCCAATCTATGCAAATGTGCAGCTTAGCTTGGATGTCACAGGACATGGGTGGTTACTGGCAGTGCAGGTTGACACAGAATCCTGGTGTCGCCATACATCAAAAGATTATTGCCTTTATTTGACAGCCCAAGGAAACAAATGGTTCAGATCAAATGCTGCTAATCATGACTTGTTACAGCCCAGATTTACTGTTATTAAGGATGTCATCTTTTCTTTGCAAGCAACATGTTAAAATCACCTGTAGGCTAGTTCCTATGATATTGTAATACCGGAAATAATTAGGAACAAGAAATGAAAGCAAATAATCTGATGAGTTAACAGCTGGATAAATAGATGCCTGTATTTGGGGTACCTTTGAATGGCCAGGAATTACCTGCTAGGAAGCAGTGGCCTCAGCAGCATGCTTGCATTCATTACGGCACACTGATGGCAGCTCACAGCGTGCAATGTGCTAGATTGACAACACTTGACTTCTTCTTTGCTTTCTAACTGGAAAATCAAACCATGCCCTAGATCCTGGGTGTAGCCACTGCAAAGGGTAAACATAGGACAGCCTTTCCAGTGATATCCTTTCCTAAAGTAAAAGAGCCCAAACAATTACTCTTAAGCCTCAGTGCTTATAATGACCTTTCTGGATTTGGTAGGACCACTGGAACTCAAGGTATTTTCTCCAGCAATACCCCTTTTGTAGCAACAAACCAGAAAGTACAGAATTGGAGAAACTAGTAATTTCTCAGTTTAAGTGCTGTATTTTAAAACAGCCTAAAAGAATGCTTCAATCCTGATGCAACACTTAACTGACCTGAAACAGAAGCAGCTGTTTCTCTACTGAGTGCCTCAGCCTAGCAAACTGCAAGACTGAAGGTCTGCGCTGAAATATGTATAATTACAGATTTTGTGCATGTTTGGCACTCTCTATTCTACACCCTTCAATAGGCCTTGTCTACAGCGTAAAGTTGTATGGAAAATTACTGGCTTAAAAATGCATCTGCTAAGGCAGAGCTTGAGGTCTGCACAGTAGGCAAATGTGGTCCCCCTCTGCTCCTGGAAACAAGAGCAGTGGTAATTCTCCTCTGCAGAATAGGGGATCACAGAACTCCATGACCTACCTTGACTCGATGCAGGAGGCAGTCAGGACAGGATCCAGATGTGCTGTGGATGGGAACAGCTGCAATGTGGTCCTATGGCCTGTGCATGCTGCTCTGGGTACCGACCAGGGAGCGAGGGGGGACTACTGTCCCCTCACTTCTCCAAGCCAGCATCTGAGCATTCCCTAAGCTGAGAGGTGTTTGCAGTCAGGCAGAAAACAGAAAATGCACTAGGCATGTGAGGTCTGCCTCAGTGGGTCAGAGTTCTCTAGTTGAGCTGAATGAAAGAAAACAGAAAAAACCCAGACCTAGTGGACTGCAGGATTTTTTTTGTAGTGTTCACCAATCAAAACTGTCAATGATGACAGGTGAAAACAGATAAAGTTAATTGGCATAGCTTGAGGCTATTTACATTAGAATCATAGACTATCCCAAGTTGGAAGGGACCCATAAGGAACATGAAGTCCAACTTTCCGCTCCTTGCAGGACTAGTTAAAATTAAACCATATGGCCAAGAGCATTGTCCAGGTGCTCCTTGAACTCTGACAGGCTTGGTGCTGTGACCACTGCCCTGAGGAGCCTGTTCCAGTGACTGACCACCCTCTCAGCGAAGAACCTTTTCCTAATGTCCAGCATGAACTTCCCTTGATGCAGCTTCATTCCATTCCCTTGTGTCCTGTCACTGGTCACAAGAAAGAGATCAGCACCTCCCCTCTGCTGCCCATCTTGAGGAAGCTGTAGGCTGCAATGAGGTCACTCCTCAGCCTTCTCTTCTCCAAGCTGAACAAACCAAGTGACTTCAGCTGCTCCTCTTAAGTCTTGCCCTTGAGGTCTTTCACCATCTTTGTTGCCCTCCTCTGGACATACTTTAACAGTTTGATGTCCTTCTTATATTGAGGTGCCCAAAACTGCACACAGTACTCAAGGTGGGGCCACAGCAGTGCAGTATAGAGTGGGACTATCACCTCCCTCAACTGGCTAGCTATGCTGTACTTGATGCACCCCAGGACACGGGGACCTTTTCGCTGCCAGGGCATACTGTTGACTCGTATTCAACTTGCCATCAATCTGCAGGGCTGCTCTCCAGCCTCTCATCCCCCAATTTGTACATATAACCAGGATTACACCATCCCAGGTGCAGAATCCGGTACTTGCTCTTGTTAAATTTCATATGGTTGGTGATCGTCCAGCTCTCTAGTCTATCCAGATCTCTCTGTAAGGCCCCTCTACCCTTGAGGGAGTCCACAGCTCTTCCTAATTTAGTATCATTAAAGTACATTCAACTCCTGTGTCCAGATCATTTATGAAAACATTAAAGAGCACTGGCCCTAAAATCAAGCACTGGGGAACCCCGCTGGTGACTGGCTGCCAGCCTAATGTAACCCCATTTACTATAACTCTTTGAGCCTGACCCATCAGCCAGTTGTTCACCTAATGTATTATGGACTTGTCTAGCTGTATGCTGGACATTTTGTCCAGAAGGATACTGTGAGAGACAGTATCAAAAGCTTTGCTAAAACTCAAAACTCCCACATCTACTGGCTTCTCTTGGTCAACTAGATGGGTGACCTTGTCATAAAAGGAAATTAAATTAGTTAAGCAGGACTTTCCCCTTGTGAACCCATGCTGGCTATGACCAAAGACTGCATTGTCTCTCAGGTGTTTTTCAATAGCTCCCAGAATAACCTTCTCCATAATTTTACCAGGCACTGAAGTGAGACTGATAGACCTGTAATTACCAGCGTCTTCCTTCTTACCCTTCCTGAAAATTGGGACAACATTTCCCAGCTTCCAGTCAACCAGGACCTCTCCAGACTCCCAAGACAGTTGAAAAATAATGGAGAGAGGTCCCACGATAACATCAGCCAGCTCTTTCAGTACCCTGGGATGAATTCCACTGGGCCCCATAGACTTATGGGCATCAAGCTGGAGCAGCAAGTCTCAGAGTTGGCTGGGAGTTTATCATCGCCCCAGTCACGGTCTTCCAACACAGGGCTCCTGGGTTCCCAGGGCCCATCACTGATGTTAAAGACAAAGGCAAAGATGGCATTAAACGTCTCTGCTTTGTCTATGTCCCTATTTGTGAGGTAACCAACCTCATCAAGTAACAGACCAATGTTAAGTCTGATCCTCCTTTTGCTGTTAACATATTTTAAAAAGTCCTTTTTGTTGTCCCTCACAGTGCTGGCCCTCTTGAACTCTAATCAAGCTTTGGCCCCATGAATTTTGTCCCTACAGTGGTGAACAGCATCCCTGTGGTCCTCCTGTGTCACCTGTCCTTGCTTCAATGTCCATACATTTTCCTTTTCCACCTAAGTTCTAGAAGAAGATCCCTGCTCAGCCAAGCCAGCCTTCTGCCCCACTTGCTTGACTTCCAACACTTTGGAATTGCCTGCTCCTGCGCTTTTAGGAGATGGCTCTTCAAAAGTGACCAGCATTCATGGACCCCAATACCTTCAAAAGCAGAATCCCAGGGGACCTTACTAACTAGCTCCTTCAGCAGCCCAAAGTCTGCTCTCCCCATACCCAGGGTCAAAGTTTTGCTGGCAGTTTTCCTCCTGTCGCCAACGATTTGAAACTCAAGTACTTTATGGTCACTGTGACCAAGACAGCCACCAATCACCATCATTTGCTTTCCCTTTAATCCCCTTAAGCTAGCTCTTTCTAGGGGTTTCTTTTATAGGTGTGGGGGTTCGTCAGCCACTCATGCGAGCTGTGGGCTCCCGGCATGTCTCTCTACTCCCCTGAGGTTTCCCCAGTTCAGAAAACCTCACAGTACACTGCGAGCCTCTGCTCCACTGTGGATCCTGCTGGCACCACAGCTGCTCACCTCAGCAAAATGGTTTCGCCCAAACCATTCGACATTGGTATCCTAAAACCTTTTCTTCGTACTGATTCCTAATGGCTCATGTACCACAGGCACTCCCTCCATACTCATGTCGCTGTGCACCTGGCTGGTTTTCAATTTCCCTGTGTCCTCCTCAGTGCAGTGAAGAGAAAAGAATCTCAACAATGGCATACAGTCCACCTACCAGCATATGCAAACAGGGGAGTTTGGAGAGAAGTCAGCTGGAAATCAGGCTGCCTCCTGGTACTGAAGTAGAACAGCAAGGAAGTGAGTCACGAGACACCATGATTTAGATACTGGTTTTGTCACAGAAACCATCACTGTGTATTAAAATACATTCACACACATACATAGTGTATGTGATAATTCAATCTCTGGCTGCTCAGCATACTTATAGCAATTGCTCTTCGTTGAGGCAAAGCAGTTTGCAGATAAGTTACTTTTGCCCTTTGCATCATCTTGCATCAAGGAGGCACTAAAGCAATCTGACTTTTTCCCATAAAATCTCATGTGCACTCTTAATAGGATGGTGCCCTGATGCCATATTCCATTTCTCTCTGCTCACAGTTGTTAGAACAATTACACAGACCTTTTTTCCTACTGAAGAACTGCATAGAGCTCTCAAACTATATTCCAGCCAGGAACATGCAATTAATCATCACATGAGATAAAAGACTGCTTCCATATGTCTTCTGATGCATGCCACATTTACAGGTGTCCTTGCCTTAGATCCACATGCTTTCTGTGAGATGGTGAGAGGAGAAGAGAAAGCTCAGCCTGATGTTCACCCTGCAAACTTGTGAAAGTAGTTAGCCAACACTGAAGATAACTAAACTATTTTGTGTTTTGAAATCCTTCACCAGGTCTTGCTGCCTGTAAAACAAAGGAAATATGCAGCTTCTTTATTAAAATAAATGAATAATAACTGAATAATGAATATCAGTGATTAAAATCCCCAGTATCACAGCCCCATCTAATGGACTGGCTGAAAGATATTCAAAGGACCTACAAAGAGTCTATCTATCTGTTCTTTTGCAAAATAAGTTATCATGATAAACAGGACCCCGTGGCATATTAAACTCTTAATTATGGGCACAGGAGGCATTTTCTCTGAAAATTAAAAGGGTTGCAAAATGGCTACAGCCTCTGGGATGCAATTCTTAGAAGCAAAATGTAGCTCAGTGTTAGTGACTCCTTTATCTACTGCCTTCAGTATTCTCTTGGCATGGATTAGCGTGGAGAGTGGAGTCTCCATATTTCTTAGTCGTGTTATCGTTATGCCAATGACTCTGGAATGCCATAATCCTACAGAGCAGCATAGGCCCAAGGGAAAAGACAAGGAAATCACTGAGAGAAGAGAGATATCAGTTAATCCAGGCTTCATTTTCTATTGTACATTTGAGCCTTTTTTTTTTAAATTTACAAAAAAATGGCAGGCGATGTGTGCCTTCCAGAGAAGTGACTTGGCCTGCACAGTGCCAGTCTAGGGGAAGACCAGCCTCAGGGCTGCCTGTGCTACATGCTGTGTGACACATCTAAGTAAGCATGCCTGAAATGCTGTTATGCTGGTGCCATCATGATCATAAGGCTTGTTACCAACCTTTCATGTCTTATAACCAAAAACCTGTGGATTAGACTGCACTAAACACAGTTACTAGCAGTAGGATGCTGAGAGGAGTGGTGTCACAAGGTTTACAACCTGCTCCAGAGTTTCTGGAGGGAAGCAGAGGGACCCTTTTTGTTGCAGCATGTGACAGATGCAGTAACTACTGGTTTCTAAACGTATGCAAAGGTATTTTGGACCCCAGCAGTTTTTGTGATACTAGGTCACTAGGAATTTCTAGTGCTTCTTCCTCTGAGCTGCTCTTAGCTTCTCCAGCAGTGTCAACTGAAAAAGTACATCTTCCCAGATGACTCAGAGCTCTGAGCACCCATCACATTCAGTAGTGCTAATTAGGCACTTCGCTCCTGAAAACAGGAAGAATTAGGCAGGAGAAGCCCTTTATAGGTGTTCTCATCCTGAGAACCCACTTTTGTTCTCTTCTGAAGGTTTCCCAGGACTTTACTCAGCTCATTAAGCAAAAAAGCTCAAGCAAGATCTCTAACACATCCCTTGTGAGACTGAGTGCCCAGACACAAACAAGGTCTTTTTGCACCAAATCTATAAATCACTGCTCTGTATCTTACAGGATTTCTGAATTGGGTATCTGACTGTAATATTTACCGCACACTGTTATCTTAGGGCCTGGTGTGGACTTTGGTAAGAGAAAATGTGCTAGTGCAAGCTCCACAAAAACTGACCAGGGAACCGCCAGAGCAGGAACATTTGTTTTCCTTAAATTAAGAGACCCTCACATAAATCCTTGCTTAATTCAAGATCATTTTGAGGGAAGGATCACTTCAGAAGGAGCAAATGTGGTATGTGATTTTCTATGCTGACCATTGCTGCCTACCTTCTCTGGTGTTGGAAGGACGTGGTGCAAGCATTTATCTTCTGGAGGCACAAGGATTTCAGCAGCCACAAAAGCTCCTTCTCACTGACCAAGCGCCAGATTCCCATTTGAATGGCATCAGTCTCCTTTCTGGACCTGTACAAAACATACACAAGGAAACACTTCAGGATTAATTAGGGAAATGTTCCTGCTTCGGTTAACGGCTTTGCCCTGAGACTGACTTTTCTGGTATGGATTGATTCACGAGGGGCAGCGGGGGCTGAGAGTGCTGCTCCAGGGGTGGGACACCACACGGGCTGTATGGTCACAGGGACAGGGAGTGCGGGTCCAGGCAGCCATGCCCAGATGCATGGCCACTGGTTACTGAGTTTTACATCACCTCCTCCAGAGCCACCACAAAACTAGAGCAGAAAAAGGCAGGCAGACAACACCATTCCCATTACTGAGCAGCACCATCTCTCCTAATTGCCACATGTGGAACGACAGTCCCAGCTAATTAGAAGGTCATTAGGGAGGAAGAGGCTGAAGCAATCAGGATTTCTACATAGTTCGAGCCCCAAGTTCAGGTCCTCACTGCGGCATCCCTGCGCATGCCCCACTCTGGAGCGCTCATCAGAAAACA
Source organism: Harpia harpyja (assembly GCF_026419915.1). Lineage (NCBI taxonomy): Eukaryota > Metazoa > Chordata > Aves > Accipitriformes > Accipitridae > Harpia > Harpia harpyja. The sequence goes on along the minus strand of NC_068942.1, from coordinate 74,188,716 downwards.
GGGGCATCTAGTGGCTGCGTCAGAAATTTCAATAAACATCACCATTCCCTTGAAAAGATGTGAGAATTTGCCTTTTTCCCTTTCTCAGCTCTAAAAATAAAAATATTTTATTCCATAACGTTACCCGAAGGAGGAGGGAGAGGGACACATCCTTGCTAGATTTCACGCTCTCAGAGCAGCATTTCCGACCTGGCTGTGACGTTCTGCAGTGGTGTAACCAGGTTAAGTGATGCTGCTGATGATTTCTGTGGTTGCCGCTCTTGAGAGCCAGACCTGCTGCCCTCGGATCCAAATCCCATACTGATTCATTGCAGGGGAAACGCTGCATCTTTCTGGGCTGACCAAGGCAGCGTTTGCAGGCAGGAACCATTTGCACAGGTTTCCAAAGCTGTCTGCTCCCAGCCTTTGCCCCTTGTGCAGTGACTGTGCACTGCAAGCACCGCCACTGTGTGCAATGTCTGCGCTGGCCCGGACTCTCCAGCCGCTGGTGCTAATGAAGTATTGCACTTGCTGATGATCAGACCCCTGCAGCACTGAGCTGTAGCCTGGATGCAGCCAGGCCACCGGAGCTGCACACCACACAGCAGCGAGTTAGGGACAGGGAGGGAAAGCAAGGACTGATGTGTGTTTTGCTCCCGTGGTTCCCCCTGCCCAGCTTTACCCACTCAGCTGGGGGCCCTATGGCACCAGAGCAGAGCAAGGCACTGCAGCAGCTCCCCCTTCCCTACTCTGAGGAGGGGGCCCATGCTTTCCTTCTGGACAGGCACCTTCCAGACCCCTAAGGGTTTTTTTGCCTGCAGGGAATAAAAGGGAGAAGATCGGAAATGCAGGCGAGGAAATATTGTTTACTTTAATAGTAGGGAAACGTTGCAACTCCAGGTATAGTTCCCCTACACAAGGCTCAGAGCCAACACATGCCTGAAAAGCAGTCCTTGCACAGAGCACTTTTGGACCTAATCACATCCTAGGGCTTGCACATGTGACTATCTGGTAACTAATTGCCCCCTGGCCGTGACAGCTTTCTGTCCCTATTGCTCTGTTAGGTTCCCATCAGCATCACCGGCTTAGTGTAATCTTAATAGTTGGACTCGATGATCTTAAAGGTCTTTTCCAACCTAAATGATTCTGTGATTCTGTTCTATGAATTTGCCTGCTTCCTGATGTATGGACAGAGCTGGCATATTGCAAAGGGACTATCACATAGGCAAGTCCCATGTTTTCCTATTTAATGGTTAAACAGAGGACAGCCCAGTCTCCTGGGCTGTCAGGCATGTAACAAATGCAAAACTCATTCTTTTATTAAGCAAAAGGAATAAGGGAGAAAGTACAAAGCACAAACCTAAGTGCTGAATGCTAATAGGACTGTTGCTGTTATGCAATTCTCTACAGAAAATCAAAGACAAATGATAATACTAGAAAGGCACATTATTATTTTATAGGCTTAGCCCTGAGGTGAGGAGAGAGAAAAACATGCACAGCTGTTTTTCCCTTCTCTGGCCACTTCGATGTGCCTACAGGATACATAATTTTGCAAGGTCTGTACATGCTCCTTGAGTCATGACTCGAGTTGCAGGTAAACTCCAAAGCCTGCATTCACCAGACAGCCTGTTTTACTCATAGATATGCGTAGTATGTATAAATACTATTTATCTTGGTAAATTTAGGAGGCTGGTACTCAGCTAAGAAAGGAGAGGTCTGCATGGTGGTTACTGCTGTGACTGCCATTCAGGTGAACACAGCCAAGCTCAGCTCAGGTGAGTGCACCCATACCCATCTGGTAGTGGGTCTGTGCAGGAGGGAGCATGGTCATGAGCTGCCCAGAAAGGAGGGGAAGCAAGTCAGCCATGAGCCAATGCTCAGCTGTGGGTGGTTGCAGCAGAGGGTTGGAGTTAGCTCAGATGTGTCATGAGGAGTTGGGAGATCCCCTCCTATTCCTGATCTGCAAGAAATAGATGTACAGAGTTGACACGTATTTGAAAACTTCCATTATCTGCTATCTTGCAGGTGTTTTTTATGCACATACCCACATGCAAACAGCAAAAATGCCCACAAATACAATGTGCCGGGTTAGGTAACTTTGATAACAATTTTGATAGCAAAGCTTTGAGCTAAATGGCTTTTAAATGGAAGGAGTTCAACCTTGAGATCAGTTACAGCACAGTTATATGTGAACAGGGACATTTTTATTTGCATCCCTGTTACAATGGGGAAAATAACTACTGCCGGTCTGTGCAGTCTGCCAGGGATGGCCTCCCTTGGTGCATGCCTGAGGCTGCCATGTGGACACAGACCACTCCACAGAGAAGCAGCTCTCCAGCCTGCTCTTCCTTTCCTAGTGGCCCCAGCCAGCTGCGTGGATCCAGTCATCTTTTAATACCTTTAATCCAAAAAAATGAGAAAACAATGCATGAATTTGAAGGAGAAGCTGGCTTGTTCTGGTCACTCCTTGTAATAGAAAGAGCTGGAGAAAGTCAGTGCAAGCCCAGCAAGGGTCCATCTCACTGGAATTGATGGCGTGGGCAGTGCTCCTTTTCCAGACAGCTGTGACACCTGCCACGGTAACACCAGGGACTTGCCGCTGAGCATGCAGGTGCATCTTGGGTGGAGAAAGCACTTGGCAATTGGGTTTGTCTCCCTGGGTTGTTCTGAGCTCACCTTCATCTCTGCAGTTGTTGACCTGACATAATGCTCGCTTTCCTTATGAGGGGAACAAGTTAAGCAGCATTTTGATGGCAAATGGAAGGAATCAGTCACCATAGGCCGGGACTGCTTCTTGCTCCCTCTTTTTCCTGTGCACTAGTGAGCATGTTCTGCCCCTATTCGATATATAAGCAATTCTGCAATGCCTCAACACTGACAAGGAATTTTAATATTAATATTTCAGGAAAGGCTGTATTTACTGTAGTGAGTTTAAAAAGCCCTCAAACCCACTAAGAGACTGCCCTGGCAAACAGCTCTACCTCTCCGAGGCCAGGCTGCTGACAGAGGCAGGTGATGGGCAATGCCCTGTGCTGTCGTGTCCAGCCATGTCATGCTGCCGTGTGGCCAGAATAGCTGCTCTCTCCAGACAGCTCTCAAGCTCGGTCAAGAGCTTGACGCTAGGGGAACGGCAGTGAGCCACCACAGATCACTCACAATAATTAACTTTGGGACCACACTTTTCTCTTGGCAATCGTCCACCAACACACTCAGTCACCATGGCTCAGGTGACAATTCTGCCATGTGTTAAGCTGCAGGAACCCACTTGTGTGTCTGAGCTGCAGCGATATGCTAATATTTTAAACATTTTGATCTATTACTTATCCTCCAGCTAAACATAAAGGTCCTTTTTACCTACTTTTCATTTCTTTTCCATGCTGCTGAGAGCAGTCGGCATCTGCTGTGGTGATGAACGACCTTGCATGAGCCCATGTAAGAGCCAATGGTTCTTGGCAATCCAATCTACTGGCACCTGCTCTGCTTTCTGCAGCAGGAACTGCGGGTGCTCTGTGCTGGTTCCTCGTTGATCATTGCGGATACTGGAAAAAACACCTCTTCCCACCGGATTTGGTCAGGAGGTGCCATGTACTTCGTCAGGTGTGAGACCAAGCCCAGAGCAGGGAAGCTTGTACTCTGCTATGAGTCTCCTCCATTTGTTTCACATTTTCAGCTCCTTGATAACACACCCAAGGCTACGATCTATCAAGGTCATTGCCCACTTTCCTCCTGGGAAGCTGATTCTGATCTGTCAGTGTGACAGGAGAGGCAATGGCTGCGTGATGACCTGTATGAAACAGTAGTCTGCGGAGACTAAAGATCTTGTCACTTTTAGAAAAAAGATGCATCTTATTCCCATGTAACAGAGATGCAAAGAGGGGGGTTAATGGGAAGCTCACAAATCTGTGTGTCCCAGCAGCCGCTTTCAGAGCTGGTTGTTTGATTTCTAAACTCTAATGAAACTGTGAGAGAGGAAGGGCTTCCGGCTTTCAGCAAGGAAAGGATTTTTACAGCCACAAATATCAACGCACACTTAGCTCTGTTGGTTATGGAGAGGAAGCAAGGTCCTGGGGTTCAGACGTGTGCCTGGGATGCCGGAGCTTTGCAGATTTTTAATGCTTGAAGTGATTTTCCTAATCACCCCATCTAACTTCCCACGTGGCAGAGACCAAAGGAGCTCCCTCAGTCCCTCTTCAGCAAGGCTGCAGCTTTGGTTACATTGACAGCTTATTTTCCAGAAAGTTATCTTTAGTGAAGTGATTGGAATGTAGAGCTGTGTTTGGTCCCTAGCACCGGCACAGGCTGCAGGCAGCTCATTGATGCCCTCCAGCCAGGTCTGAACAGGGGGATTCAGGCGTGCTGAGGATGGCGCAACGTGATACAACGTCGGTGCCTCACTTTCCCCTATGTTAAGTGGGGATGTCGGCCCGCTGTTTCCACAGCTGTTCCCTCCCCAGTGCACTCAGACTCTGGACGTTTCCATGCATGGGTCTGCTCCGGCACCTTCACATGTGTGGAGGCCCTTCGTTCCTCCCGTGGTGCTGCTGCTGCTTCTCCTCCAGTGCTGAACAACAAGGTCTTACCAGGGCTGCACCACCATGGATCTCAAGCCACCATGCTGGTAAGCTGCACTCAACTGCAGATGAAGACAATGCCTTGCTGAGGAGACAGGGATGGACCTCATGACTCAGAGCCTTCAAACAGTCTCCTTTCTAGAAGCCCCATCCCATCCCCTTTCTCACATGGTAAATGCGCCTCAGAGGTGGCTTGGTGGCCTGCTCCCCTATATCCTATACAATGACTATTAAAGCTTTGCTTGCAACAACGAATCATTGCCTGGTTATGAGAAGGTCCAAAACTATTTGTGCGGGTTGCATAACTGAAACAGGGCCCATGGGCCAAGGGAAGAAGATAGGCAAGAGTGGGTAAGAGCCCTTTACACCACTGTCCTCCAGGTCTAGCTACACCAGCAGAATGGTTCACAACATTGGCCCAGAAACCTTCTCCAGCGTTAAACAGTGTTGTGCAAGAGCACTGTGTAAGTTATTGCAGGTTTCTGCTCAGACAGGACTTTGATTAGGATTTTGCTCATATTATTACAAACTCCCATCCTTCACATCCTTCCAGTTCCCTTCCCTGGCTGCAGAGAGTTCAGTCAGGGCAGCCTTTGCCGCATTTAATCAGCCTAGGCATATTAACTACAAATTCCTGCAACGATTTAAACACTTAGGTCTCATATATGTGCCCATAACTAATGATTACTAATTTTTTTACTTGGAAATTTATCAAGAGGATTGAATAATTGTTCAGCTCCCCACTCCGGTTGGCACTGGAATGAATTATATTAATTTCCAAAGTTTTGATACTGATCTGAAACATCCCCATCACTGTTGTATGGGGATGTCTTACAAATAATTAATAACATTCACTGTAAATGTCAGTGTGAGGTACAACAGTATGATAACTTCTTTTTAATGAGGAAAAACGGAACCCTGAAATTTTCAGTCCTGGGCCAGCAATCCAGCTTGCTCTCTTCACTGTGCTTTCTGCACAGACTTCACCACAGTCATGGAGCTGAGGGGCTGCAGTGTTAATTTTTGGATTACTGTCCCTTTTACACATCGGTGGCATCTTTTTCACCACCCACTGGGCATACATTTCAAAAAATAAATGTTTCAATGGAGATGCAAGAGGTATGCTCTCCCCGAACGTGACAGTGTTCATGTGGGGCATTAAATCATTTGACTTCAAAAAAGCACACACAGTTACATTAAGGGAGAGCAGAGGGGTGGGGATCAAAATGGACTAAACTTGTGAAGTCATTAGTCATGTAAGGTGTCTCAATTTCAGAAGGTCCCTCTTGAAATACCTCCAGGGCCTCACTTAGAGAGGACAAGTGCTTAGACCCCTCTGACAGACGTGCTGCCTTAGCATATTTCAGGTTGGCCAACTGGCTATGGAAAGTGCAGCCCTGCCCAAGACTTGCTTGTAGCAGGGACCAGCATTACCAATAGCTGAATCAAAGTGTGGCCAATGGCTCCTAGCATAACTAAGGCTGAATTTTGCCAAGGTACTTATATACCAACAGCAGCAGGAAAAAAGAAAAAGGAGAATTCAGAGCGTAGTAGGGGCTGGGTCTGTCTTCAAGCCCTGGCATAGTTTTGCCTAGAGCTCATTTTGTAGCAGAGCGATATAGGACTGTGTACAGAGCTTCTCTGGGGGAAAATGAAAACAGACTTATTACACTACTGATAAAAATGACTGTTTCTATGTACACAGATCTTAGAAACTTTTCTAGTACAAAATTAGCTCTGCTTTTATGTCATCACTTACAACACTCAGCTCTGACAGTTGGCAAATAGCTGACCTGTATCTGTGCAGCCTGCTTCTGTAATTATATTTAAGACACTTAAATGGTGGCTTTAGAGGCAGAATTTTTGAGAATATTTTAAGAATCATACTGGCTAATCCAGACATCCATTGCTATAATCCCATAAAGAGTGTAGGCTATCATGCCAGAAAGAGTCCCTAATTTCCATACCAGCCCTGCAGCAATAGGGAAGGTACTAAATATTCCTCTCTTTCTCTTCACTCATTTCCCTCTGACAATGTTTTTAGAATATAGTCCTGCAAATATGTTGAACTCTGAGTTTTGTCAGGACAGCTGTTAATCATATGGCAATGATGCCTTTTCTGATGGATGTTTCTGTTATCACAGTTGAAGTTTTGTCTCTTGAAATTAAGAAACAGTAATTAAAGTATTTAGTGCCATGGGCTGATAGAATTGTTTTGACACTGGATCTTAAAAAAACTGAAGTACTCCATCTTCCTTCCCGGCACTGTCTTATACAGCAACTTCAGAAAAATAATTGAGAACTGTAAGCAATCTGCGGCTATGGTTTGGTTGCATTTGAAGTGACTTTTAAGGGTGAAGAAACATCTGGCACCTTTTAAAAAGTAATGTTTGTGAAGAAAATAGAGAAGAAAGAGAATATTGACAAGATGTGGTAAACAACCAGCCATCATAAAGGCAGAAAATGTACCATGGAAGATTTTTGTTTCTTGATATCATGAAACACTCAGTATCCCTAGGAAAAGCTGTAAGAAGTGGACTAACGGGGTAACTTTAAAGGGGCAGGTTAGAGATAATCCTTCAGTCTCTGGTCTGTTGTTGTATGATTCCCTTCATGATCATGACAAATGACATAACTCTGCCCTACTTTTTCTGTTGTAAAGGAGACCAGTATTGCAATGCTGCAGGGCTCAACTCTTTCCTATGTGTATAGTCCTATACAAATAGGTGTGCATGTATGTAGGCACAGTATTTTAGGGCAGCTCAGAAGTGGATGAACCAGAATAAAAAGTCGGCTAGGGGGCCAGGGTTGCTTGATGTATGTGATGCAGGCTATGATAGCAAGTGTATGCTTCTGAAGAACAAGGGTACTCCTCCTCTTTGGATCCATTTTGTTTCTCCCTCTCCAAAATTAGCAGGAATGGAGCTGCTAAACTGTAGCAGACTTTCCTGGAGGCACTATGAATGAAACCTCCTGGACAGCATGGAGATCCTTATGTATCTGAGTCTTTGTTGCTTTTTCATGCTGTTTGGCAAAAGGAAGCTGGGCATGGGACAGGCTGGGTTATCACCTCCCATGGAGAAGGAAATAACTGCAGGGCAGAGGAAGCAACGAGCAGCAGAGCAGTGCAGGAACACCCATTGCCCAGTATGTCCAAGGTGTCAACTTCAAGGTGCAAGACACTAAGCTGTCTTAATTTGCCCTGGAGAAACATTTAGGTAGTGGAACTTTTAAGTGTCCCATTCCTTCAAAAAGATGGGCTATTTAAGAACAGTCTTGATGAAGGAGATCTTGATCCAGAAAATCATCTTCTTTCAGGATACTACATATTGGCTTGTCTTAAGTGTACATCTAAGTGCTTTTCTCAAAGCTGGTGCTGCCAGATCAGAAACAGCAAGAGAGAAAAGAGGAAATAGTTTTTCGAGCATGCAGCAGAATCAAAGAAATAATCAGCATGGCCCTGTGCTAGAGTTGGAGATAGGGGTTAGAAAAATGATAGCCGTGAAAGTACCAGGCTCTGGGTCTTCTGAGCCTGAGAGGAGGTGACAGAGATATATAAAGATACAACTGGGGTGTTAGATACGTGGCACATGGAAGATATGTCATTTCAGGAGAAGCTGTCAGGCTGAAAGTTTTGCATGGGGCATTTCTTTTTAGTTCAGAGCTTGTGGGTATAATTATGACAATTATCATAAAAGTCCCTTGTACAATTTAATGGGGCTTGGTGGGAGGGTTTGGGAGAGCTCAGTATGTCAGAGCAGCAGAGGAGAGTTGGAGCACAAGCTGCCACTTGTGGGGCACGTGAAAGCCGGAGCTGCCCAGCAGGAGGGCTGTGCCCGGAGCAGGGGTGCTCAGCTAGCAATGGCAGTCCCCTGGCCCCAGTGGTCGGTTTCTGAAGCAACACGTGGGCTTTCCAATGAAAGATGTCTAATTCTCAGTATTTCTGAGCACCCACCTTCAGAGCCAGATCCCACTAAATGTTGGCAGGTCCGGAAACCTCGCCAGCTTCTTAAGAAGCATGAGAGCACTTCTGCAAACCCCCCCACCACTGGGATTTTAGGAGCCCATCGGGCTGACTGCTGAACTCAGTCCTGTCAGAAGTCAACATGAGCCATTGTCACCTACCAAAAGTGGGTCTCATTTTTCCTTGGGTTTCCTCTCACTGCCCCAGGTTTTGACAACCAGAAGAGGTGAGTAGAGAAGGTCTCAGCAGGCTTCCTCTCTGCCACACTGCCAGATGGTGCTCAGCACTTCTCAGGAATAGCTCTGTTATCAAGAGAAGGTGGTGACTGAGTCTAAACTGTGCTTTCCCCTGGGGGGGAAGAGCCAGGCTTGAGATGTTAAGAGAGTTGATGCCCTCATAGGATTCCTCTTCTTGCCTAGTATCAAGTAAACCAAATATATCTTCTAAATTGTTGAGGGGTGGAAGATTGTTTGTTTGTTCATTTGTTTTCACTGGGCTGCAAGTTTTCTGGTAGCAGTGGAAAGGAGGAGTCGGAAAAAAAGGAGTTTTGTCAAGTTTGGGGTGAAAGATTACAATACCAGGTCCTACTATCCTAAGTCAGTCAGAGCAATAAGTGGACTAAACCATGCAAGTGAATGCTATTTTTTTAATATGACCGTAATTGAAGCAGTGGGCAGTTGTGCACACTGGAATTCATTTGGAACACTTCTACATAACTACCTCGACACAAAATTAAGGCCTAACTCTGGGCCCCCAAGAGAGAAAATTCTGGCTTGTACTCTGCCTACATACATTCAAATTAATGCATAATGCAGCAAGTTTCTTCCTCTCCCTGCCTATCCCTTTCTCTTTCTCACACACACGCATGCACGCAGCTGAACTCCCACACAAGTTCTGCGGGGAAATTACAGCCTGCTCATGTCACTCCCTTCTTTGTCACCGAAATAGTGCCATAGGTCTGGAAAGTGCTCTCTCTGTGCAGTACCAAACTTTTTCCAGCTCAGGAAGATCTTACTTTAGTAATACATAAATTAGAGTTTTCTATGTAAATCAACAATTTTTTTTTTCTTCCAAAAACCGGATTGCAGCGACACTAGTCATAAATTGTAGCTTTCATGTTGGCAAATCTTTGGGAACTAGGCATGAAGAACCAAATTTTCTGTTGTCAGGTCACATTAACTCCAGGATTTCTCACAGGCAAATTGTGTCTTGAATGCTCTGCATGATTCACAAAAAAAGGCCTTTCTCCATGTAAAGCATCAGCTCCCATTAAGCAGAGGAAATAAACGGCTGCATGCAAAAGATGTGAGCACGTGGCTTATGAATAAGCAGAACAACTTTAGAAAAAATCACCTCAGAACATGGCAAACAGCAATAACACACTCAGATGAATATCTCTGATCCTCCAAGACCAATGCAAGTGGCCTCCAGTCAGTATTGAAAAGGGGCCACAGCTCATGGCTTGTTTTCAGTGGTGGTGAGAGGGATGTTTTCCACTGTGAATCTGCAGGGAATCCCGGTGGTGGAGGTGAGCAAGGGGCAAGAACAAGCATTTGCCTCCATGGTCAGTAGGAGCCAGGGCAAGTGACTGCCAAGGGACAGTGGTGGAAAGGTTGGAGGTAGGTAGCAGTGTAGGAATTATGCAGAGATGGGCTTGAAGAAAATCATATCATTGTAAATCAGGGATGGCTAATTTTAAAGAGACTAAGGGCTATGACCATAATATCTCTGGCAGCATAGAAAAATGGCTTTAAAAAATGCTTTGTTCAGTATTTCATGAGGAACCTTGCCATAAATACTCCTACTTCACTCCCTTTCTCTTTGCGTTGTGGCAGGGATGAGGAAAGTTATAGCCCAATGCATCCTTCCACCTAAATACAATACATTCCTGTAGGACTTTAAGTTTTCTAATTGCCTGCAGCCTCAGCCATAAGCCTGCAAAAAATCACCATGTCCTACTACCAGCAGAGCTCCAGTACTTGCTGCCATCATACTGCAAAATGGAAGACTTTGCCTTCTCTCCTCTCCACGCCAGGTGTCATCTACAATCCTGCTAGACGTGCGCAGTACGGAAAATTACACTGCCACAGATGATAGGAAAGTAGTCATGATTCAGGCCCAAATTAGGGGGTCTTGCCACTTTGACAGGGTTAATGGAAACCCTAAGAAACATCCTGTGGGGGTTTTTTTGACCTTCAGAAGGTGTACACCCCCCAACGGTTTCTTGATCTCCGAGTTTATTGTGGCTTCTCTCTATCAAATGGATTCTGAATGTTAATGATTCTTTACTTATTTCAGCCCCCAGACAGGTATTTCTATCCTCAGCTCTGTGCCCACTGAACATCTGATTGGGTGTCTTCTGGTTATTCAGCCAGGCTTGAGAAATTGGAGAGAGACACCACATTCCCAAGTAAACCATATCAGCAGTGACCTGTAAATCTCAGATAGTTTATTCCTCCAACAACACAGGGGAAACTCATGAAGCACATGATGTTGGACATGGAAAATACCTGACTTCACCATTTTTCTTCGCATGAAAATGCAGCATGATTCTCCCAACTTTTCCTCCAGGATATTTGGGAAGGTACGACAAGAACTTCACCAGAAAGCAAAACTATAACCACAAAGAGATCTCAGCAATGCTGTCAGGTCCCCATGGAAAGTATTTCCTTGGCCTTGTAGATTGGAAAATGACAGCATTCAAACATTTGTGTGTGGATGAAAAATGAGAATCAGTTAGTACAGTTCAGACTCACTGCAGCCAAATTAAGTAGAAATGAAATATTTTAAGAAGCATCCTATGGTAAGTGAATTTGAATTAGCTGCAAACATGGATGATTTTCTTCCAATCACCAGACCACACAGAATAGCTGCCTGGATTTAATTCCCCCTTTATATCACATGTGTCTTTCCTTTATTTCCTGGCATAGATAGATGTGTGATTAAACTATCACTTTTGATATCCCAAAAAGCTGAGGAAAGGAGATTACACCATAAATCATACAAATCCTCCTTTTCACTTGTTTGCGAGTTTTGGACAGCTTTAAATTTTTTCTCTTGTGATTACAGCAAATTGTAATAGAGATAAAACATAAAGTGTTATAGGTATGTTTGAGAGTCCTGGATTTATGAGATCGGTTTATAGGGATAATTTTGCAACAAATGCAAAGTCATTTAGGGTTTTTTACTTGCTATGAAGCTGTTAGATTAAAATACCACTTAAATTTGTTACTTCTTTGTGCTAGCAGAAGTGAAACGATGGCATCCCACTGAGCTGGTTGCTATCATTTTTCATTTTACTTTTGGGGGGCAGGATTTCCCCAAATTCAACCTCCATTTGTATATCTGCCGCAGCTACCCTCAGAATTATATCCTGCATGTCGAAGTCCAAGACCACCAGCGGCTCTGGGAGCCCTTGGGTGTCGATGGTTGTTGAATTACAGCTCTGGAGATCCAGGGTCACCCTTCATGGCAGAGACCTGTGTACACAGCGGTGGTACCCGCTGCTCCACAACACCTCTCCTTCTGCATGTGTGCCCCACATACACTGGTTGCACTGGGGCCACAATTTCAGCAAATGATCCTGTCATGTGGAGAGAGGCTTTGCCATCTGATCCTCTGAGGCTCACGGGGAGTTCATAGAGGATGACCCTGAACATCTGTGTTCTCGGGCTCCGGTCCAAAAGGAAAAACTCGCTCTGAGTTGGGTAGGATTTGAATCGAGTCCTGGACTGGCTTAGGACGGATCAGCAAACATACAAACCAGGTGAATGGGACCTGACACGTACATGAGTCACTTCATCTGCTGCTGAATTAGGGGCACAGAAAGAAACTCCAATAGCTCTGCTGTGCCTGATTAATTTTACAGGGTGAAATCGTACACCCTTCTTGACTTCCAGGACTAGTGCATAGTAGTGGTCAGGTGTGTTTGCTCCTGGGTTTTTCACAGTCTGCACCCAAACTGCGAGGCAGGTGGGTCTCCAGACAGGGCCCTGGTGGGAGCAGGCACAGATGCAGTCAGGGCATCCTCAGCAGCCAGGAGAAGTTCTCAGTCAGCCAGTTTGGACATAATCGTGGACTAGACATCTTGTATCTTATGTACAGCCTAATTGTGGCACCATGAATGAGGAGGAGAAATACACCATCAAATTGCTGTTAACCCTGTATTTTAACAGTGCTGTTAAAGAGGAGGAAATACTTTGTATAATGCTATGTGTCAACCAACAGAAGCTGATAATAAGCTATTAGGTGCTGCTACCAGCTTCCTTCTCCATTCCCCAGCAGCTACTGGGGACTCCGTATGCATCTGTATGCACTCCATATCCACACACTTCTTTTCTAACCATTTCAGTAAACCTAGGAGTACAGTGTGTTTCTGAGGCGAAGCACTGCTCTGAACTGATGACCAGGTATTAGGAGATCTGATGAACACGGTACAGGGACCAGGAGAGATACATATGCACATCCCTGCAGTGATGCAGGGCATGGCCTTAACACTGGAGAGGGTAACTGGCATTTCAGCAGCTTGTAGAAAGGTATGCTAGGTTAACAGTTGGACTCAATGGTCTTAAAAGTCTTTTCCAACCTAAATGACTCTATGATTCTATGATTCTGTGGGAGCACATTCCCAATGAACCATTCAAACTGGATGAATAATTCAGAATAACATTTATACAACTCACTTTGCTTTTTTTAACTGTGTGTAAATGTCAAGTATTTTTTGAGGTGGACTGTAGTCTCAAAACCATTTATACAGTCACTTCTTTTTTAACCCCTTTTAACCTTGAAATCAAGGGACTACTCACAGCTGTATGAAAGGCCTGCTGGCTCAGAACCCTTAGTCCCAAAATAATGACACAGTCCATCAGTCACTAGTGCTCTGTTTGCAATGATTATTCAGGCTTTGTTCAATTAGATTCACAGGATAAGTAATCTCAGGAGGCTGTGAGTTGGTAGCTTGGTTCAGAGCCATTAATAGACTGTAGTAACTGTAATAATTGCAATAACTGCAGTGCAATTGCAGATATCAGTATCCTTCCTCTTACGTTTTGTTACTTTTGCATCTTGCCCTTGGCCAGAGCAGGTGGTCTCTGGACAACTCCAGGCCTTGGTGGAGATGCAGAACAAGCACTCAGGCAACGTCTGAAGGGCTCCCAATACAGGGGTGCACACCCACCCACTGAGAGCTGAAAACCACCCAGGATGAGGATATGGGGATCTCAAATGTGGCACTTGACTGTCAGCAACAGGACTGGACTGCCTTGGAATGGGACTCCATGGGACAGAGAATGTATCTACCTATGTACACCAATTTGTACTGTGGAGCCACTTTGATTTGCAGTGAGTACTGAGTGAGAGCCGTGGGTAGTTGCACTGGAGTTACTCTCTAATTATACAACAGTTACACTTTCTGATACTTGTAGTTACCATTAAATCTATAATCAGCACATTCCCCACGTTTGAGAATCTCTCCCATGTTAATACAATATAATTAAAACAGCCCCTGTTTCAACAGTATCTGCATTAAAAAGGAACACCAAAGAGACCATACTAGGTGAAGAGAGGTTAATAATAGGTCATGTGGTTAATCTTCCAGTTACAAGGGCAAACACTAATTACAGGACTGGGAAGGGAAAGGGCAGCCTGATTGCAATGTGATTATGGTGACCTTGTTATAAGGAGTGATCCAAGTCATGATGAGGGCCTCAATAAATAAAGATAATACATCCCTTAGCACCTCCCAGCGAACATCAGATGAATGCTGAGAACAGCGTTAGCCTGCTCTGCACACCAGGCTGCAAGGACGGAGGCTGAGCCATGTTATTCTCCAGCCCTGTCTCAGCACAGCAGGATTGCTGGCTTCTCGTTTTGCTCACTGAGAAAAACATAAGCACCGGCTACTGATAACAAATATATCATGTTGACTTCTAAAGGGCTCCACAGTACAGTGTGTTACAAATTACAGCAAACTTCAACATGTTTGATCATCGGATATGTGGCAGAGCACCGTGATTCACCACGTTGCCAATGGCATGGGGGGAATTCCCAGGGAGCTGCAAAAATACTGGTTACCATCTAGACTGAAAAATGGTAAAAACTCGAGCTTTTTCTGCTCTTTTTTTAATCCTGGGTATAAACTCTGCCACCCAGGAAAACTTATCCTACAGATTATAGCAGTTTCATTATCTCAGCAGAGAACTTGCTGTTTGTGCTACAAACTGGTCCGTGGAGAAATTACCAAGCTCCCAAATTTAATTAGGGCAGGACTCAGACAGGGAACACAGTGAGGTTAACACAGATGTCTGAATGTCCCATCATTCTCACATCCTGTAATAAACAGGCATTTGGGGAACAGTATAAGTCAGTACTGGAAGCAAACAGTCCTGCATTATAGACCTGAGGCTGGTGACTGCTAAACACTCATAAAACCGCTTGGGTCATTGGTATGGAAAGCCTTTTGTTACTCATGATGATTTCGTATGTTAATTGAGGACAGGGTTAATATGAAAAGCAGTGTCTCCGGACACATCAGGGCTATATAGAGCTCCTTGGTCTGGCAGCTTGTTGGCTAGATGTGAGCAGGGTTAGAGCAATGACTGGAGCTGTTCAAATTCTCTTCATTTCTGGTTTTAAAAATTGTACAAAAACGTTATCTACTTTGGATATATATTTTTTTAAACTACATTTGCTTTTACCTAAATCTATATGTTGTTAAACAGAAATGTCATGGTATAACTGCCACACGCACAAGGAAACCATTCCTCTGGGTTTAGTTACACCTGTAAATAAACTTCTGGCTTAGCCGCATAAAGCCCTGCCCTTGGGTGTCCAGAAGGTAACAGGGCATTTCTTCAGCTGCCTGCAAACTTGCTGTGCTGGGGGGTTTGGAAGACTGCAGGCCACCAGCTAAGGTTTCCAGAAATGGGAAGAGCGTGGGAAGAGCACTGGAACCCTGAAGGTGCGAAGGAAATCTGTGCCAGCTGTTTCTGTGTAGGTGTGTGTGCGCAAAAATGCAGAAAGCAATTAAACTTTGACATTTTTCTCTGAGATTCCACTCATGAGGATTTCCTATTTAATATCAAAATAAACTCCAATTAATTTGTTCCATTCTATCCCCCCTACATGTTGTATTGCAGGTGCTGATAGAAAGCAATTTCACAGTGATCACACATAACCAAAATACATTTACAGGGCTATTCCACTAGCTCCCATGCTACCTTCTGCAGTGCCAATTACCCACCTTTGAAATGTCCACCTGGATGTTAGAGAAAGCCAAACCAAATATATAAGGATAGTAATTTTCTATTCGTGCCATTTCTTTCTACCGTTAATTATGTCAAGTTAGAATATCCCAGGAGCAGAAATGAGTTTGCAGGAGAAAGGATCAGAGACCTGGTGATTTTCCATGCATGAATTTTCAGTCCCCCCATGCTGAAAGGTGAGCTGCTTTGGGAGGAGGTAGTGGGTTTTGTCCCTAAACCTCCAAATATTCTCAAGATCCAGAACAAGGCCATGATACAGCAACTGAGGAGTGGATAAGACCCCAAAGTCCCTGCCTCTTTCAGGCATGTGCAGTCCCACTCACAAATGGCCCAAACTCTGGGTTTGCTCACCTCTGCAGCAGAGTAACTCCTGCAAGCACCTGGGGAGAGGAGGAGGGAGGGGAAGGGCCCAGTGAATTCCCAGGAGCCAGGTTGCTGCAGAAGACTACTGTCACCTTGGGTGAATTTCACTCTTTCTTCAATGATAGAGAGACAAATTTTCAAGTTTTGACAAAGGTCATTTTGCAAAGATGGCTAAATTGAACCACAGAGCTGTAAGGAGGGCTCAAATATACCATTCTGGACCTTACCAGCTTTGAATTACCTCTGATTTGAGGACTTATGTGATTGTATCTAATAAAACTTAACAGTTTATTTCTTGCTATAAATCAAGGATTTTGTCAGGGTTGCTAAGGGATGTTATTCATTGTCTTTTTATTTGAAGGCTGAATAGTAAATAGTTCTCCCTGGAAGCAACTTAATCTGTGATTTTTCTTTGTAGAGGATGGCATTCTCAACTCAGCTCTTGCTGCTGCTCAGTCCTTCTGTTGCTCCCCTAAGTTTAAGCATGACAAAAGGAAAGACAAGGGCTATGATTTTCCATTAAAGTATTGTAAAAAAGCCCCACATTTAAAACATGTTTTAAGAAAAACAAGAGGATTATTCAGTGTAGCAAGGGATGCAGTTGATCACCACACCATGTGAGCATGCCTGCTATTTTTAGTTGTAACATCCCTAATGAAACCCTCAGATAGTACCACTGGGTATACCCAAGGATCTGGTGTATTAAAACAATCATAAGCCTCATCAAGGCTATGAAAGCAATGATGAGTCTAGAGAAGCAAGCTGTGATGTGCTACCCAAACAGCTGCAAAATGAGAAAGATGATTTAGAACAGTTCTTTGGCAAGCAGAAATATTTATTCTTTGTACTCTAGAGAGTAAATACTGTGATATTCAATCCTCTAGCTGCTCACTCAAAGGATTTAGAAGTCTGGCCTTGGTCACCTTGCAAGTGGATGTTGTGCCATGATAAAATACTGGAGAATAGAGGAACATTGTAGAACATTTGAATACCTGCTAATATTTTTGTTAGATGCCTGAAGCACAAGCAGTTCAGAATAGTTGCTATGACTTCCAGTGAGCCTACTAGCTGTTGTAAATGCATCTCTCTCCACTGTTAGCCTTCTACCTGTGTCTTGGCAACTTGGTGGCAGTTTGAAGCTCACCTCCATCCACTCTGTTGCAATCCCAAACTATCTTGCTCCCTAGAAGGTCTGTGGACTTGTATTAGGATGCCCTGACTACCCACTTCTGCTAGACACAGAAAGGTCTGCACGAACTGTAGAGGGCTCTGGGAGGTGAGACTGGGAGTGAAACAGAAGAGGCATACAGAAGATGTTGCAGATTAGGGCTGGAAGGGAATCAGTGGATGAGTTTTTGCAAACTGTAACCATCCTGAAGAAGAATAAAAGAGCTAATTGACCCATGTTAAGCTGGAGAGAGAAATGGACTTTGGTCACCTGAAACATTTTATCCTTTTCCATTTCAAAAGGAGTCAAAAATGTCTTTAAAAAAAAGGGGAGGGGGGGGCTTTTTCTTTGGAAAGCCCAGAGGTAGGACATTTAACAAGTGCAGATCCCTTTCCTAAGCTGGGGATAGCATGCACACATTCAGGCTCAGCTGCCTGTGCAGATGACTCTAGGGTCTCCAGGTTGGCACTGCTTTTCTTGGCTGACCTTGTCTGTGCCTCTGATATGGCCTAAGGGTATGCTGGGATTTTCTTTCATTCATTCAGTAGGTGCCCTGAATGAGCAGAGTTGAGCCTGCAGGCCCCCAAGGAAAGGAGGGACACGGGTCACCTCGGATGAGCTGATAGACTGGGTCTTGGTGAAAGTGTCCTGTCATTACTGAGCCTAAAACTGCCAAGGATTTGGGTTGTTGTCTCTGTGGCATCTAGACATTCGACCTCATCAAGATCTGTAATATGTGTGGGAAGGGCTCCTCCTGAGCATGTGCGTTGGTTTTTCTTTCAGATGGGATCCTAGCCATGCTGGTGAGGGGAGTGGAGGGAGAAAGAGAGGGGAAGAGTCCCTCTCTTGTTTGTTCTACACAATAGTGGCATTACTCAATATTTGCACAAAGTGCTTTTCACTGACTGAGTTTTTATTTATTAGGAGGTATGTTCTTAGGCAGGCTGTGTACCTCAGAGGGACTTGAATGAATTAATCAACACATACTCTGTACCACTGATCAAATGCAGGATAGCAACAGATGGCCACATGCTAGCAATTTCCTGGCAGATGGGTCCTATCCACCATCTTTCACTTATCCAATTTAATGCTGAAAACCACAAGCAAACTAATTGAAAAATAGCATTACACACACACAAACCCTCTTTTTCTTCTTTCATTCCCTTCACACCAATTGAATAATAAGTAGTAACTGATGTATTATCAGAGCCACACTGCTTGCATGGAGTCTAATAAAAGCATAACTTTGATCTGTTTTGACAAATGCAAGTACAACTTTTGAGTATTTAATAATTACATTAGTCAAAGCCACTGATCATGACATGCGGCAGTGTGTTATTTAGAGAAAGGGAGACAGGTATTCACGTCACCAGGGTGGATTCTAACGCAACCAGAGTGTGAAGGTGTTTTGACCCTCCTTTCTCCCACTTCCTCCATGGGAAAAGCAATCAAAGAAAGCCTGTGCCAAAGGGAGCAGTGTCCTGTGTCCAGGTTCAATTCATTATTCCTTGTTGGAGCAATATTATGTACAGCTAATCATTTGCTCACACAATATTTGAAGAAGTTTTGTGAAATTATTGCCCATAAAAATGTTCTTCACCACCCTGCTTGACTGATGCAAGTCAACTGACCAGGAGAGCAGCCCTAATCTATTTCAGCGCAAAGTGAAACAGGGTTACTGAAAGCACCTTAGCAGAGGTTTCAGCTACTCTGCTTTCCTCTATGCTGAAATGGTCTAGGCATGGTCACTTTGTGCATTGTAGCTGAAGGCTGGTACCTTCTGAAGCAGTTACAGCTTTTCCTCTGGTGAACATCCACCTATAGCTTAGGGTTATTGAGTTATTGCAATGGGTCAAGCCCTGGTAGATACTGCAAAGACAGAAATCTCCGACTAAAGAGCTTTTTGTCTAAGTAGGGAACAAGAGACAGTAGCTGGAGACAGACAGACTGACTAGGAGGAAAGGGAGAAAGCAAGAAACAAGGAGACAATATTGGTCAGGATGGCGGCTAATAGTCTCAGCATCTTGGCAGACTGACTGATGTCAAGCTGAGAACTTTGGCAAAAGGCCATCCTAGTTCAGCAATGGAAGGAAGGCAGCAACTGGAAATAAAATAGCACTATATAATAAATGGAGGGAAAAAAAGAAAAGTAGCTAGCAATCAATATAAATGAGAAGTTAATGAGGTACAGAAAAATTATAAATGTATATAAAGGCACCAGAGAAAAATCCATCCCTAAGAATGGTATGAAGCGATTTTAAAGAAGGACTGCCAGGAAGAAGAGAAAAGCAAGAACTGAGATAGGCTAATTTTCAGAAGGAGGTTGGGAGATGGGCAGTAACAATCCAGAAAAGACATAAATGTCCCATAAGCAATTTTGTTGTGTTATCAGGAGGAGCTGGAAGATGCACCTGTATCACACATGCTTGACAAATTTCCTTCTGTTCTAGGCCAAGCAGTATCCAGTCAGCTAATCTATTAAATTATCAAACAAATTATTAAAATATCACAAAACTACCAAGAAATGTTTATATCATGCAAGAAGTGTTAAAGGAGTAAATTAAAGTACAAGCCAGTCATCAAAGCAATCTGGTTTGCTTGTTAACCTGGGTCTACTCTAACAAATTGAGTTTTAACACAGAAAGGTACAAAATCTGGGAAAACAGAAAGCAGATTAAACTTATATGGAACATGAAGAAACTATATGCTCTAAAGCACTAATTCTGGCAAGGTTGTCAGATTCATAATGAAGAAGGTGCTCAAGTGTAAGAGGAATCACATCCTGTACCCCAAAAGATGCCATGGCTATAAGCTTGCTATTGCAGTCCTTAGCTGCAAAACCAGGAGAGTGGTGAGAAGGAGCAGGGAAGACATTTGTCCCCCGTGCAGGACACTGAAATCCAGGACGTGGTGCAAAGTGCAGTGCTGGAATGTGTGTGCACTTTTTGGTGTTACAGCTGCTCAGAATTTGAGGAGACTGTAGAAGACATGTATGAACCTGTGGGATAGCTCCTGGAAATGCCTTTGTCTCCAAGTCCTGAAGAGCTGGATCCATTCACATTACCAGAAAGAAGCATGAGAGGAGTCTTGATTGCAGTATGTAAATATGCTACTGGAGAGAAAACACGGGTCACTAGAAGACAGGATTAAACAGATGGAATGGAATGCCTTGAGATATTAATGGGAAATGAGACAACAGGATTTGGTGGTTGCCCATAGGCTTAATATTTGTGAGTCTGTAACTTCTGTGGGCAGTCAAGGATGGCGTTTGGAGGAGGAGGATATGGTAGCTATGCAGATGGCAACCCAAAATTCCTTAGAATGGGAGGAGGTAGTTCCAAAAAAGTTCGAAAAGCACTCAGGTGAAGATGTAACACAGCAGCAAAGGAGACTGACCAATTAGAAAAGTGGCAGATAAAACCAAGAAAAACCATGAAGTCTCACCAAAAAAAAGGCAAAACTTTATAGCAGTGGAGAAGATGGAGCCAAGGGAGATGGAGAGACATCCATCACAGAGTGAAGGGCCAAGGAAATCACAATTTGCAGCAGCATTAAGAGTATCAAATCAAGAGAGCAATTTGTAAAGAGCACAGAAAAGGACATTGCAATTCCCGAGCTGTGATTATAGGGACTCAGCCAAGAGTCTGAGCTCTGTAGCTGGAAAGGCAAAGCTGTATGTGGGAGGTGCTCTGGAGAAGAGATGGGGAGAGCGGGAGGGAAGGAAGAAGGATGGAGACAGGGACATTCAGGAGATGAAAGAATTGCCAGACAGGCCAGTTTATGGTAAATCCTTGCTTCTGCTCCAATGGCCACCAGCAGACAAGTTGCAGATGTAAGCACCAATGCTGGGCACTGCACCCTCCCAGCCCTTGAACTGCTTTTGTGGATTTAGGTCTTCCTAAAAGACCTCTTCTTAATTTACCTCTTCTGTTCAGTGCCAGTGCATGCCAGAATACCTGAGTTCCTGGGAAATTCCAGCACTAAGTGACAGGACATGTTCCACAGGGAGCTCATAAGTTAATGCAGTAAATTTTGCAACCACCCTTCCTCTCCTGGTGGGGACCCTGAGAGAGAAGGATCAGCATCAGCTGTCCCCATGAGCACTATCTCCTTCCAGCTTTGAAAAAGAAAAATCAGCTGCAATGTTTCTGAAAGCTTCTTCTGTATTTCTTTGTGAGAGCAGCTTTGGGAAGATATAAATATGTATATACATATATATATAAAATCTTTTTTACATGACAAGAAAGAAAAATGTCATTGAAAATGTTGTGCTTTTGTCATGTATTTAAATTTCTGTTCACAAATTTTAAAAGTTTGCTTTAGTTCTTTTTTTAGAAGGAATGAAAATGGAAACAGTTCATCAAAACTTCCATGTCATTAAAAAGTCTTTTTTTTAGTTGAAAAAGATTTAAATGGTGTTTCTGACTAGGATCATTACAGAAACAAAACCAATCTGAAAAGGAACAGGAAAAAGAGGCTGCTTTAGTCATTCCACAGCATTCAGTATCAATCTTGAACACAGCCAAATTCCCAGTTTGGGGTCATATCTATTTAAGCGGGAGACTTCCTTCTACTCCTGCAAAACCTGCAGTGTTCCTCTGCCAGCCGTATCTGTGGGGAGCTGCAAGGAGCATGTTCCCACGGTGAGTGACAACCACTAATCCTTAAGTAATTGAGTAAATGTTCCTGAAGAAATGTGGGTGAAAAGTTGCAGAAGAAATTGGTGGCTCTGAGGCAGGGGAGGAATAAAAGCCGAAGGCATGGAGGCAAGAGGGGATATTCTCCAGATGTGAAGAATGAACACACGACCTGGATGCTCTTATAAAATATCCATCTCAGTGGCTCGAGGGACACGCTTGGTTTTGGTTTAGGGAGCTCAGAACATGCTGCCTTCTCACAGCACCGCACCGTCCCACCCTGGCAGAGCCTAGTGACACCCCCTTTCCCATACGCTGCTTTCCCTTGCACTGGGACCCCAAGAGAAAGAGGCAGGTTGTGGTAAGACCAATTGCACTGATGCCAGGATCTGACCCTGTCTAGCTAATCAGCACTCCTTACCCAAAATGCTGAATGAAACAGCAGGCTTGGCAGTGAAAATGTCTTCCCCATGCATTACACTGCAGGGGTCAGCCAGTAATTCCTGGAAATGGTTAATTGCTGGCCAGCTCTGATCTCCTTGTAATAGAAATCAATTCACAAACTGGCAATTTCTCAAAAAAGGGCATGCCTCAGCACTCAGAGGCTTCCTGCACTCTTGGATATGTCTCCTGTGTCTCCATCACTCCCTCCTCAGCTCTTAGGAAAATTGTACTTAATGGTAAAGGTAATGGAGGGACTGGAGCACGGAGCCTACAAAGCTACCTTTTTATTTCACTGAAGAAGGAACTCTAGCTAAAGGGCAGAAAGCTATTAAACAGCTTCAGGAGCGGAAAGCCTGTAGACACAAGCAGCAAGGCATGAAATCTAAACATTTTCATGGCATTATGGGATTCAACCTCTAGGACTGATCACAGTCCATCTGAACGCAGATGTTGATGCATGTATGAAAAGAACAGAACACATGACTTGGTTTCAGTTGCCTTGATGTAGGTATCCAGTGTCACCTGAGATGTTTTGGGACATCCTATCTGACCTCCAGCTGCTATCCCAGAATGGCGTGAATGTCACATAGGTCCCATGTCATATCCACCAGCCTTCCCAGTATGCCTCAGGAATGCCAGCACATGTGAATTGGTTCTAGACACCTCAGAGGGCTGCCCTAAGGGTGGGGGACTCTCACCTGGGGTGCATGCGCAGGGGAACTCATGGGGGCTCTCTCATCCGTGTGTATGTTAGTGGATTGTAGGCTGCAGCACAGGTACACATGAAGCTGGAGCACCTAAACCTCCATCAGAAGGCGTGTGAAGCAGGGGAACCCACGTTTCCAGGGGGGGCTGTGTTTGTGGCCCACATGGCATGGAGGGTGCATACAACTCAGTGGGGGTGGGGCTGCAAAACTGGAATTTGGGGGATTGGTTATAGACGGGTGTTTAGAAGTCCGTAGTGGTATATTAACCTTGTGTAAGCGTCTCCTATTGTGGTTTATTTGTTGTATTGCTAATATTGACCCTGACTGCATAGTTCATTGATTGCTGATTAACTATATGCTTTTAACAAACCAATAAACCTCTCTGTTCTCAATTTTGCTTTAAAATACATGAATTGATCAGTTCTTCCTTGCAACCCTTACCTTTACAGTCAGAGAAGCCTGGAGAAGGATTCAACCCACCCCGTAGTAGATGCAGTGCATGTTCATCTCCCTTGGCTCTACTGATGGCATTGACTCCAGCTGCCCTGACCATAAAAGCAGTTTAGGCAGATAGTTCATGTACAAACACCTACATTTAGGTATCTTAGTCTCAAGTTAAGCCACCTACCTTTAGCTGTCTGAAAATGAGCTACTTTTGTTCTAAACTTGCTGCTGAAACTGTAGACGAGAGATTTTGCTAGTGGGCCATTCATCCAATCCTAAAACAGGCATCTAAGTTCACATGAATTGCCTTATACAAGTGCCTGTTTCTCTCTATGAGGTACAAATAGGAGATTTATTTGACTAGATGCCTTGTCTAGTGGATGATCATAGGGTGGTGGCACCAGCCAAACATAGGGTGCAGTGAAGATTAATCAAGTGCGCAGAGGGACATGCGACAGTGATTCACCGCAGCAAGGTGAACTGCAAATTTTCTCTTGTTTACCTGAAAGTCTCTGCTTTGCTCCACATTAATTGCTACTAGCACTCCAAGCAGGGGGGCAAATGAAGGAAACTCATTGGTATTCTAGAACAAGGTGGGTGACAAGTGAGGGGGTTGGTGATGCCTTTGGCACATTAACAAATAAACTTTCTTTTAAACCCTGTTTGGCAAATTCTGGCCCTCCAATAAGTGCTGACGCCTGTTTCTCATCATGTTGTATGTTAAATTAATAGTTAGCCTCTCCTACACTGTGTAGTAGCCTAGGGTAATACCTTTTAAATGTACTTTCGCTACTTTCAGGAGTAGGTTAGAACATAATAGCGTGTTTCTCTTTTGGGCAACACGATTAACCTTTCCTGGAACAACAGAGTGTGTATTATACCATTTAATGGTAAAATCAATACATTATTTTCTTGCATTATATTTATATATGCCCTCTTGCCATGGCATCCAAGCATGGAGAAAGCTGATTTTTCTCATGGAAGAGATTTTCAGTTCCCTGCAATATCAAGACTCCATTTTCTTTTCAGACTTGCATCTACATTTTGACAACTCTGTATTTTTGAGTCAGAAATACGTATCCAGCAATGAGTCTCTCATTTGCTGAGTACCACCAAACACTTCATCTCTATTCCTCTGCTTCCATTATGAGCACCAGATTTTATCCTTCCCAGACTTTTCCATTCCCATCAAAGCCTTCACAAACAGTAAGGTCAGAAACTTCTAATAATGTTTAGGAATCCTTTGTGTAGTCCAAATAGTTGCTAGAAATACTCTGGTTCAGTTTGCAAAGAAGAAGAAACTTTTGCTAAGTCAGCAAACTAGTTTTTAAAGTACTCTATATAATAGGATGAAACCTGTTAAATTCATCATACGACTTGCTTCAAAAGTCTAAGATGTTACTCTTTCCTAAGAAATTGCAGAGGAAATTAAAATTAGTTGTTCGCCCTAGTCAACCACTGCCTACATCCATATGTAAAATTATTTAGGCTGTAGAGAATTGCCCTATCTTCTACTCACTATTATATTTATTTAAGCAATAGAGATTTTTTTCAGGTAAACACTGTATCACTAAAAATAGCTCTTGTATCAGTCACATTATCTGTACGTTTGTTTGGAATACAAAAAAACATTCTACATATAAGAATGAGCCCCTTTGACCCAAACAAAAGAGGAAAATAAACATAATGGCTTGTTTCAATGTGTTTAAAATGAAGCATGTTGACTTTTACATTTTGAAGTGACAGTTCAGTTCAATATTTGCCTGAATTTAATTTTAAAAGAATAAAAAAAATACTCCCAAATTAAAGTTATCATTCTGTTTATTCTGAAAGGACTTCCAAAACTTTCTTCAAACAGCAAACCAAGAGGAAAAATAAGACCTCCAGGCTTTAGAACTTGTTCACATTTTTCTTCATTTTATGATTTTGTAAGCACTTTTCATCAAGATGTGATTGCTACAGAGGCTTCCCAGGGGTGCTGCTGCTTTAGTCCTGATTGGACAACTGCAACTTTTTACATGAGAGCAAGTAAAGAGCAGCAAACCTATCCTGTTTGGATGAAATTCCTTCTCATCCCTCCCCTGCCCTTCCCCTGGAGCCTATACTCTCCTTACGTGGCACTTGTGAGCTCAGAAATGGGTGGAGTGGTTCGTACAGAAGTGTGCAAGGTTTCTGAGCTCTCTGTGGGACAGGTTTTATTCCTGAAAAAGAACCATTCCTGCTGTCTGCTCATTAAGAATAAATATGAGGTACACAAGCAAAACCAATTTGTAGAGGCCTTGGGGGTGGGAGAAATAGCTGTGAACATTTTTTCCATATCAAACAGCTTGGTTCTCCAGGACACTAACGAAATGGTGCATCCCTTCACTGGGATTTATTTTTCCTTATCTGACCCTGAGGATCCAGGTTTTCAGCCTCATCCTCTGGTAATGCCACTCTGCATCTTCGTGCTCTTAATACAGCCACATTGCCTTTCCAGGCACTGGAGTAGCATCAGCGTATCTCCAATTCCATCTTAGTTTGAAAACACTGGTAGAAAACACCCCTGAAAAATACCCCTGAAAAGGAGGTGCAAGACTAGGGGTGAGAAAATTTCAGGGCTCGTATGTCCAGAGATAATAGCTTTGGATTTAGTAGCCCAAACTCTGTCCCCTGGGAGAGCATCATATTGCTTACAGCCCTAGCACTGTGCAGCGCTGCAGTGCATGCACAGGCAGGCTCAGTTCCCTGTGGTGCTGAGCAAGCTCCACTCTCACAGAGGTGAGGAGGAGTGAATTGTGCTCAGGAGTTTACACTCACCTGGGAAATGCCCTATTTCTAACACTTTGATGGAAACTTCTTCCAGCTCAAATGATCCACAGGGCAAAAATTGCAAGGAAATTAGAAAGCGAGTAAATTTATTCCCCAGTTGTGTGCCTGAGCGTGCCCTGCTCATTCCACGTTGAGACATGCATAGCTATGAACATTCCCTATAACTTCATTCATTTCCCACCCCCCCAAAAATAAATAAGATAGGAGACAAATCTCTGATTTATTAAAGATATTAAGGCAAGAAAAAGAATTAAAAACTAATTCCCCAGCTCATGAATTAGAACTGTCAAAGCTCCATCTCTAACAATTTATAACATTGCTAAAGAAGTTTTAAAAGGATAAAGAGAAAAACCCATTGTTTCTAGTTCATAAACAGAAAGGCAATCTATTTGACACAAAGCCCATGATCTAAATTAATATTTCATCATTCAGTAGTTTTATTTCTTGGGAATAAATTGTTTTCTCTGTTAATGGACCTGGGCATGTTTCATCAGCAGAACAAATATTTGCAGATTTACCCTGTAGAAACTTTTGAAATGCAGTGTTTTTATTTACTACAAAAGTTTCTTCTCTACTTTCAGGAGAAATCCTGACTGAAGATGCGATGAAATAAGGTAATATCTGAGCCTTGTTCTTACTGGATCATTTGTCCCAGGTTTTCTGCCAAAGAGTAAAGGAGGATAGCCCCCACCCAGTACAACCAGTATGCGGCCAGGGTGCACAGCCAGGGGCCACAACTGTCTCCCAGGTCCCATGGTGCCAACACCCTCTTGGACAACCAGGACCATTGTGTTTGAGAAGGAGCTGCCCAGACGGCTTCCCCTTTCCTCCTCTGCAGGCTCAGGTCTCATCAACGTGTTGCCTTCTGCCTTCCCCCGCACAAGGTAGAATTTCAGCATCAGCCCCTCCCTGTCCTCCCCATCAGCCGGCACGCTGCTGTCTGACCATACCTTCGCACATGCTGACTACAACGATCCCACACAGCAGTGGTGCATAAGCATTGGGCAGAAATCCCAGCAGTTATCTTCTATGCTAGGTTGGCTGAAGCCCCATAAAACATCCCACTGATAGAGCTGTCAGGACTACTTACACTCAGCAAGTTTAATCAGTAGATGTAGCCTGCAGTCACAAACTGAGATGCTATTTGCTTTGTGCTATAGCAAAACGTAGGTGAGGGACATTCACTGAGTCACACTTTTGCCTGGTTTGTGGTCTGTAGCAGCTTCAGCATGGAGCTGGGGGATGACAAAGTCCAAGCACTGCTGGACCTGTAAAGGTCTGGGCATGGTGACATCGTTTTTCTGCTTAGAAACTAACTACATCTCCAAGAAGAGCTACCAAAAGATTAGCGGTGTGAGGCACAGTAAATATGAACATCACACAGGGATGGAAAATCCCATGGCTAGACACAAACACAGACAAGTGCAAAACCACCCACTAACAACACCCCAAACCCAGGACTCTGCCAGATACCTGGGGCAACTGAAGGAAGGTCCTAAACATTAAAGCATAAAGAGATGCTATTATATAGGCCTTGTACTCTCAAAGGAGATCCCCATGTTCCCATTATAATAATCCCTGAGATGATAATTAACTGGGCATAATGCCAGACACGCATTTTATAGGTACCTTTTGTGTGAGTGTGCAGGAGCAAGATGAGATTCAGAATAATGATAGTAGTGTGAAAATGCTGCTGTGATCCATTAGATGGTGAGTGTTATATTTAATACACAGCTATAATCCAGTAAGCACATAAGCTTCCATGTATTTAAAATAGAATATCTTCAGGGTTTTCATAATAAATTTAATACTTCAAAGAGACATTGACTAATGGCTTTCAGACATTATAGGGCAGACTCTTCCCTATAGGAAATCAATTAAAGTTGAATCTTATTGATTTTAACCCATTTCTCCATACAGTGAAAAAGCAGGCTTTGAACTCTCTTTGGATATAACTCCGATAGTCTATTCTCTTCCATGGCTGAGGCAGAAGTAATTCTAAATCAGATCAGATAAAAGAAAGGAAATATTAGCCTATTAGTTTCCCGGTTTTAAAAAACAACGCTATTTCTTCCATGTAATCTACTTGAGGGGAAGCAAGATAAATTCCAGGTAACCCTGAAACACTGAAAGCTCGAACAGGTGTAATTTGCACATGCATAAACCTGAAAGCTGATATGGGACCAAAGTGACAAATAGACATCGCGCTGACTCTCTGCAGTGAGATGAAAGTAATTTCCAGCTACCAGCCACCATTTGCAGATACAGTGAAGAATAGCATTGAATCTTCCTAGGAAGTATTCTTGATGCCTAGCATTTCTATCGGTTTCATAGTGGGTTTTTTCTTCTGTAGGTTAAACAATAACTTGGTCCAAATAGCTTCGCTAGATTAAGTGGTGACTACTTCTAGTCCGTGAAGGTTCACCTCCCTTAAATTTTGATTGAGCAGCCCATCCAGTCTGAAAGAAAGAGGCACTTCTACAGGGTAGTTCATTTGATCTGTGCTAGACATCTATTTTAAGGGAGGTAATTCGCATCATGCTAGAATCCATTTCTCTCCTTTGACCATACAAGGATCACTGACGACTAATGCAGATATAGATGTGCACTGCAGATGTCTAAAACTGGGCAGATTAATGCTACCCCGTGTACCTGTGTGGAGGGAAAACCTTAATCTCACTGACAATAGCATAATAAGATTCTGCAGCTGGAAGCTGAAGACAGATAAATTCAGATAAAGGATAAGGCAGAAATTCTCAACCATTGAGTTAATTAGAACAATTTAGTTCAGGAGGTTGTGAATTCACCATCACCTGAAGGGCTTAAATCAAGTCTAGATTACAAAATACACTCCATCTCAGCTACAAATTTTGGAAATGCAGAAGTTGCTGTGAGAGCGAGGGAGGCTTTGGCATCTGTTGTGTCAGAAAGTCAGTGCAAATGGTTTCCTCTGGAGCTCAGGTATTCTCTTCTTCCTGCTCCAGTTCACACAGAAAATCACATTAGAGCAAACACCACGCTGATCTGATTTGGCTTCAGTGGCATATGGTAATCAACAGGGAGGCGAGGGTGAAACGACATCTCCAACACAGCCGGCAGCAGCCTTTGCTCCTGCCCTCATCCCTCCATGCAGTCTTGTGCTCTGGTCTATCCTGGTTGAGGGCTCTGGGAAACCTGCCCTGCCCATAACCCTCGATATCTCTGGCTCTCTTTGGCTTATGACTACCTTGTGCTGTCTGTAACTGGAAAATCACCATTCTGGATTAGCAATCTCCAGAAAGCCGCGTAAAGTGCCATCCAGAAACCTGGGGCTGATCAAAATGTTGGTAGAAGGACTGAGCAATTGCAGCACGGCAGAAGCAGTAGCTCACTTGTAAGGAAGCACGGCCACGTGTGAAGCTTAGCATATCAATACCGTTTAGGACAGAAAGTCACAAGCTGTGCGTACCTGCTGCGTATCTCTACATAGGGAGGGCCAGCACAACAGAAATCAGAGTAACAGCCAGAGCAGTAAGCCAAGGTCTTTAAGTCCAGCTAAGCTTTGCTTAGCACAAGTCCCAAGGACAACCAAAGTAAAGATGATTTAAAACTCTTTTGTTCCCTCAGTTTGCTGAGGGACTATTGGCTCCTTACCACATATTAGAGCACTTCCAGGCCAATTCTCATTTACATCAGCAGAAAAGGGCTCTCTGGCCTGTGTTGCCGGCTGACTACATGTGCTGGCAGAGGATGGATGGTTGATCCAGACACCCTTGCTGGCAGCTCTGAGGACAAAGCAGGAACAGATGCCACTTCCTTTTCCCAGTGGAGAGAGGACTGCAGAACCGTCTCGTCGCTCTCAAAACTTTGGAAACAAAATCAGCATTGGAAATAAATTCCAGAAGCCATTAATCTGTCTCGCTTCTGACATGAAAGGATAAAATATAGATCTGTTAAAAAAAAACACACCCTGTGAGCAGTATATTTTCATTTTCCAAATTACTGAAAGAGCAGAACATGAATCCTTGTCTGTCAGCCTGAGAAAATATTTTATTTTCCCTGTGAAGGAGAAGCAAACGTAAGATAATGCCATAAGTAAATGGCAGAGAGAGTGCAGTTAGATGAACTGCAGTGTGCTGCAGCCATCAAAAGAGCCCAAAGATATCTATTGGTAATGAGAAAACTTCAGTAGACTTTTTTTTTTTTCTTTTTTCTTCTTGATCAAGTTATTAGGTCATTACACTACAAGGAGTCTGCGCAGCAGGGCCAAGAGGTCCACACTGCACAGCCTCTTGGGGGACTGTAGGTGGGATGGTATGTAGCAGTATAGATCTTAAAATATTAAAATAAAGATCTTAAAATATTTTTTTTTTCTCAAGAGGAATTAAACACTGCAGTTTTCCTGATATTAGCATGGTGCCTAAAAGCAGGCAACTGCTTCTTTTTGAAGGCATCTAACTATAACAGTGAAGGGTGAAAAAGATGCAGGCTAAGGTGTCAAAAGTTTGGATTGGAATAAGACTCTTAGTTAAAGATGGTTTTAGTCGTGGAGGTTGTAGAGACATAAAATATACAGAAGCAGAGAATGGGAAAGCAAAGTATAAACAATTTATAAATGAATCATTTTCTCACTCAAGTGGCAAGTAAGAGGCAGAGGGATTTAATAAAAAAAAGGAAGAAGAGTGAAGAGGAATAGGAAGGAGGATGGTCACAGTTTATCACATCTAGCCTTGTCAATCACTGCCACTGGCCGTAGGGCGACATGTCTGCAAGGAGTCTGAAGGAGGACAGAGCGGGTGGTGTGGCCAAGAGTGGATTTCTTTAAGGCATAGCCCTAAACTTGCATCCTCTGACTTTCAGAGGTAACTTCAACAGAAACTTTGGACAGCAGATGCTCCCCCTGTAGCAATCTCTGACTATCTGCTCCTCAGCCTCAACGGAAGGACTGAACTCACTTGACTCGGGGACCTCCCCATCCTCCCAGAGCCTGCCTGTGCTGTGGCCCCAGCACCAGGTGGAGAAGCTCCTCTAAGCAAACCCAGCTCAGCTGCCCCTGTCCCAGCCCACCTGGCATCCACCAACGGAGGAGCTCATGATCTCCATGTCCACCTGATATTGGCTGCAGCAGATGGGGTCCCCAAAGGGGTAGAGACCTGGTGAGGACATCCCTGCAGGGCTGCTGCCCAGCTTGATACGAATGGCCAGTGGGGAGGGAGGACGTGGTCTGACACAAGGCGTTCTCAGCAGGGACAAGGTCTGAGAGGACACAGATGTAGATTTGGTGGCTGCCCCAGAGCAGCTGGCAAAAATTGGCCGTGGAGCGGTCTCCCCAGACATTTGCAGGCAGCCAGCCATACCATATATTATTCTAGGTGCTCACAGGATGTACGGGAGAATGCTCTGCAGGCATGTGCAGTGCCAGGAGGAACACTGGGCTGTTTTTCTGCCCTTCTTCCTTTGCACATTGTGTTTCTCATCCTGTCTTCAGTAATCCTTATGCCAAGAGCAAGGGAACCCTGCCAGGAGGTGATTGCATTATTTTTTTCTTCTTCTTCTTCTTGAGTGTGTGCCATGCTGTGAAGACAGGAGCGGCTCAGTGTACCTGCCTACAAGGGATAAAATCAACATTTCTGAGATTCTCCTTCTGGCTGCCCTCCATACACAAATTGTCTCCTGAAGCAGATGTAAATATTCATTCTTTTTTCTTTTAGTAGGGCAGTGAATACCCGTCTTCCAGTATATCATCCATATTAAAATATTTGCATATAAATATAATCCAGAAATGCATCTAGAGTCATGGTTACCTAAAATTAGTAAGAGAAATTATGATCTAATTTCATTTCCTGCAAAGCATTAGCTGCACTATTTCTCCCTGTGATTCCTGCTTTGATTTTAGGTGAGTTCACACAAAGAAAATTCAGGCTTAAAAACTGCAGAAGTGTCTTCCAAGCATCTCCTTTCCTCAGTGGAATTACTTTTCCTTTCTTCCTCCTCTGCTGTGTTCCTCCTCTACCCTTGGCCAAACGGTGTGAGAGGAGCATGGGAACAAGCTCTGTGTCCCCTGTTCTCTGACACCAGCAGCCTCTGAATTGGAGGACGTACAAATGCTTTTGTTATGCAATGAAAACAAACTAGCAAAAATCTTCCAAGTCCTTCATTGAGCAAGGAGAGTGTTGCAATCCTGTATGAAGGAAAGGGGATATATCCCAATATATGTAGTGAACTATTAAAGTGGAAGGATGAAGAGAGACTAATTTCCATTAAGGAAATGGGGAATGTCCTTTATGTTGTAGCAAAATAGCCTGTAGGCAAGAAGAGGTGTCAGCTTGTAATTTATTGACAGTTCTCAGTGCTCTTGGTGGGCTCCTGCACAGGGGTGGTTGTGGTGCGACATGGCATAGGTCAGCCAGCAACAACCATTCCAAGAGCCTAAAGACTAGAAGCCTGGCTGGAGGGCGTGGGGACGTCACAGTTTTCAAGGACCCAAAACATTACTGTAAGGCAAAAGGCAATACTCTCTTTTTCACATCCAGCAGCGATAAGGCAGGAAGGACAGGGAGCAAGCTGCAGCAGTTTCTTGCAGCGTTAGAGAAGTTTGCAGCTGATTCTCATCTCGGGGGGATCAGGGCTAAAATATCAGCTCTTTTGGTCTAAGAAGAAAGAACAAATGATGCAGTTGTCTGGAGCATCTTATGAGATGCCTTTACAGTCAGCTCCTGATTCTCCAGGGCAAGGAGGGAAATAACTGACGGAGAGGAAAAAGAGAGTGAAGGCGAAACTCTAAGCAACGAGAAGAGACAGTGCCTGTCTGCCAGGAAAAGTGGCACCCAGCTGAGCAGAGATGTGGGGCTGAGGAGCCCCTGTGGGGCTGTCAGCCCCTCACGGCGTGGACAGGACCCCATCCACTGGTGTCCACCTGGCATTGCCAGTCAGGCTGGGTCTTTCAATATCCCTGGCATGGCTAGTCCAGCTTTGAATAACGGAGATCTAGTGGCTGATGGAGGAGTCATGGAGTCCTTAGCACGCTCTTTTCTGGTGCCATCTCAAAAAGGGGTTGCAAACTAAGCAGTGCACCCCAAAGAACCCCCATTTGCTAAATGTACTTATCAAAACTCCCGGCACGTCTCCTGCCAAGCTGAGATCTGGTAGGCAAAAATGCTGCTTTGAAATTAATGGGTTAATTTTATTGGAGTGTAACAAAGTGGACTGCATCTAAAGGCCAGATTGTTTTTAACTTATGAAAAGCTATTAACATGGCTTGCGGTTTGACCACATCTCCGTTTTACACTGATCTAAAGCCAAGCGTGATGCCAAGTTGCTTTTGCAAACAGGAAAGTCAGAGGGACTGTAACTTTCATGTAGAAAGCTCTTTAGCAGCTGAACAGTTAAAGATTATGCTCACTGTGTTTTCCAGCCTTGCAAATTCCTCATTCATAATGTATGAGTGAGATCATTAAAAGCAACATATTGGCTGATACCATCACAGCTGCTACCTAACTGTAACACTTCATAGCAAGGAATAACATTACTCTTCTCTTACGTATGTGTTCAGAAAGGGAAAGAAAGAGACTTGTAGCTGCAAGAAGAACAGTGTAAAATGTTTAACCTCACAGAAAAAACTTCACATGTTGGGCAATTACAGATTTGCCAGGAATGTTCTTAAAATGAATAAAAAATATTAATGTCCTTTTGCCAACCCTTTTCACCCTTTGCATCTCTTGCAATATGGCAGCATATTTTTCCCCTGCACAAAATCAATATCACATTAACTTCCCTAATAAAAAAAGATTAACTCCTACAATGAACAGAAAATTTCATCTCCATCCAGGGAATTTTAAACTCTCCAACCCTTGACTGTTTAGAAACATAATGATGACTATTTTAAGCCAAGGATGGGATGTGTCAGTCTTACCAAAGGGAGAGAAAGATGTCTTAGAGCTTCCAGGAGTAAGCTCTGTGGTTGTTTTTTTCATTTGTAGGCTGCCCTGGGTGCTGATCTGGTTAAATACATTAAATAAAATTGCATTTAGCTTGCAAAGAGGAACTCTTTCAGCTGAAGAAAGGCACTTTCCATTTTTCATGGGTTATCTGAATCTGTACAAATTTTGGGCCTACATTTTTTTATTTTTCACATTTGAGGGAGAGCAATGAAATAAAGCTGGCTTTTAATTTCCAAATATCTTATCTCATATCCCAACCTGAGAGTTGCTTATTCTTTATAAATCACGAGTCACCTCTAACAGCTTTGTTCTACCACATGTCTGAGAGTTTCTGGGGAAAAAAATAAAGACCAAGTCCAAACCATCATCAAAAATGAATTAGCTGTCTTTGAAAGAGGGGGCATTCCTCCTGGGCGTGCAGCAACAACTCTGAACTTGCCAGCTAATCCCCAGATGGTCGATCTCACTCTGAACCACCTAAAGCCTGAACTTGCACATATATGCCCTATCCTGCGGTGATGCTCTCTCCCACCCCTCACACCAGGCTTTGCACCACCGTCACCCTTCTGACACCAGTCGAGATGGCTTGCACTGGTGCATGAGCAAAACAGGGCCCTGAGGGTTCATTAGTCTTAAACTTTTGAGTCAAGTAGCAAAAGCTGGGACAAAATAATTCCTTCTGTTTCAAATTCATAATTTGTTTTGACCGTGGCATGTGAAACAGAAGGAATGATACAGTCCTTCCCAAAAATCTTCATTCAGGGTTTTAATTGTTTCTCAGAGGAATAAATGCAGGGGGTTTGCCTTCCTCCCTCCCCCCACCTTTCTTCCTCTGATAACAGCTTGGTTTTTACTAGCATCACTTATGGCTTCTTTTATAATTTCCAGCCTCTGACAGAAGTGCTCCACTACCCTTTCCTGTTCAATAATGAATGGACACATTTGAAGCTGCAAGTATTTGCACTTATGAGCTCATCCAGGCAAAAGATACAAGAAACGTGACTTATCTAAACGGCAGCCAGGGGACCAAGTAGCTGACACACACCCCTTTGCCGTTCCTCTGCTCTGCCTCCTGGGTACCATACCTAAGAGAAAGAAGGTGACAAAGTCTTGCATCACTTTTTCTGCTATTTCTTCCCAGTCTCCAAACTCCTGCAGGAAAGGTCTTGGGGAAGTTACATCAGGTGTGCTCAGTTAATCCGGATGCACCTGAGTTTGTCACCTTTCACAGCCAGTGGAGAGCACCAGGCATTTTGAGGATGCAATTTATTTAATTATAAGGTAGGTGCCCAGAGTAGGTCAGCTGAATCGGTTTCCCTAGAAGTGCCTGTTTCTCTCCAGGGAGCTGTGGCCATGCTACAGGTAAGTGAGAAGAAGGTCTCTAAAGGGGACTAGCAAGTGTGTCTGGGGGCAGACGACGGTGCTCATGAGCTTGGCCAGAGCCTCAAAAGGAAACCAGAAGTGTACCCAATCTTGAATTTCCTTGCCAAGACTGATCTGTGCACAGAATAATTACTCTTTGAGTAACTGCTAAAGCCAGAGTTCAATTTAAGCATGTAACAAGGAGTAGACATTAAAAGCAGTTAGAAGAAAGCACTTATGGTTCCTCTTTGGGGTCATTGGAAAGTGGCTCTGCAGCATGGCCATGTGCAGTCTCTGGAGCAGGACAGGGTCTCCCCTTGCTTAAAGCCAGGCTTATGCTGGACAGGACATTTTCCAAAAGCTGTCATAACTTCAGGTGCTCTTACTATTCTCACTAATCCCTAAGTCACTAAAAGACTGAATCGGTGAAAAATCAGGCACTGCAGTGGCTAGCTTTTACATACTTGGTGTCCAGAGCAGAGAGGACCACAGAGCCCTGTGCAGAACCTGGCAATGCTGAGGCCTCCCGGAGAAAGGTCCAAAGCACCCAAGATGCTGAGCAGGGAGCTACCTCAAACCAGGCAATAAGGAAACAAGGAGGAAAAGGACAAATCCTAAATCCCCTTCCCCTTGCTCAGGGCTACTGGAAGGTCACTTGGTCTCCAGAGGCCAGAAAGTCTCCCTGAGGGCTTCTTTCATTCAAAGCACAGAGCAGAGTTCCCTCTTTTTCTTCTAAAACACAACCAGGAAATATGCTTTCCCCTTTATTATATAATAGTCTTAAAGGATGCAGCTCCAAAGAAGGAGAGCCAGAAGCAATTTTGCTCTTTACCTGAGGCGGTCCAAGCCCCTCCTTTCCACCTTGCAGGCAGGACCCGTAGCCGTGGGAACAGACCCATCCTCCAAAAACCTGGATGTAAGGGGACTGGCTGGCAGCTGGAACACTCTTCTGTAAGTCAGGGATGTTGGTCTGTACCTGCTTGGGCAGAAGGAAGAATTAAGTGGAGATCCCCCACCTAAAGAGTCGACTAACCACATGCCTATGTGAGGCAGGGAGCAGCCAACGTCTGGATCCCGGGCTGTCCGTGTGTGCCAGGCTTGCCCAGCAAATGTCCACCAGCCCTGGGGGCGTCTAAGGAAAAAAATGGTTTTGAATCCGCATGGGCCTTTGGCATGCAAGAGACACCATGCTGATGAGCTCTGTCAATATCTTCCCTGAAGGACATTTTCATGACATTCAGCCAATTTAAAATTTTAAAAAAGGGACACTTTGGGAGTTGGTTGTCATCAGGGGTAGTGCAGGGGGACAGGCATGTTCAGGTGTAGAGCCACGGGACTTCTTCCCATGCTTAACCTCCACCCCTGTGATTCATATCCATCCAGCCCCAAGTCTGGCTTTCATTCCCAATCCTGGAGGTGGCTCTCACTTTTTAAAAGAAAGTGGAAGAATTTAGCACTGTAGAATATGGATGACCTGTCCCCACAAACGAACCTCAGAAAAAAAGCCACAGCTATTTTGGAATACCTAAGAGTAATGCACAACAGGCACATACCAGGCGGCTTTAAGTATGTAAAGTGAAAGCTTTAGAAACAACTTTTGTTCACTTCAGTTAAAAATACAAATAAATAATACCCACAGAAAAAGAGAGATGAGATATTCTGCTCCTGGGCTATGTCTTTTGAATTCCAAATTTTTCTTGGGAAGGAACGTTTTCCAGCCAAGTCTGCAATCCTCCGAAACGGGGAACAACTGACGCAGCGTGCATGTAGTTTCAGTAGTGCCAGTGGGCACTGCTGTGAAAAACCATGGCTGATATTCATGCAAAAGCCCTCCTTTTTCTTTCCCCTCACTCAGGCAAGCATCAGGAGAGTTTGAAATGTAAAACACATTCCTATGTGACAATGAAAGAAAAATCACTTAGAAGAAGACAAGGAGGAATTGAAGTTACTCACTCAAACAAGTCAGGCTGACAAATTGCTTCTGCTGTCTCCATTCATCCACATAATGGCTCCCCCATTCCCTGGCCAGTTATAGAAGAATAATTATCTCTTTCAGATCAGCTGCCTTGGCTTCATCATAAATCAATTCTTTCCTCCCCTATTGCACTCCCACTGCCTCCTTCCCCATTTTTATCAACACATCCTTCCCATAAGCCTTTCCAAGTCCAGCTTTTGATTGACTACGTGAATTTGATGACCAAAGCATCCTGTGAACTCGCCATTTTTGTCACTCAACCCAAAGTCCTTCTTTTCCTGCTGTAGCTGAGCAAGTCCATGTGTGCATTTGTGATGAGTTCGCAGAGCTCAGAGGAGAACGAGCCAGTCATTCGGCATAAAGGACAACATGAGATGAGTGAAGCTGAGCCGAGCCTGACTCTGCAAGGGGAACTTCTGGCCTTTTCAAAGCTCCACACATATCTCACACTGCTAAAAAAGCCATGGCCCTTCAAGCAAAGCATTTATGTTTGTGTGTAGTCTCATTAAAGATGCAGAGGTCATTGCAGAATGAAGTGCGTGAGAACAGCCATGCCTGAGGGATCAGCATGCAAGTTTGAGTTCACTGCTGATGCTGGGTGTCAGCAGGGTGGTTGGATACCATCAAGTTTGGGATGGACTTGCCCTAAATGGGCTGAACTCTGTTAATTAGTAGGGCAGGAAATGAAGCCTGTTCCTTGCTCCTGCAGGACAGATGCTGTGTCAGGGCCAGGAACAGCTCTCTGCTGGTCTCTTAGGTATTGCTGACCATCAGCTGGGCTCCCCTTGGCACTAGTCAGCCCTACACCCTGCACCACCCAGATGGTCCTCTGCTTTTGCCATCCCAAATTGTTCAGTGCTAGCAGAGGGATGCTTTGACGTCCTCCTTCTGGCTGCTTTAATCCACCCAGCCAACTGACATCTTCCCACTTTCACTGCTCACCTCTCATTCCCATTAGCCTCAAACTTTCAGCAGCTGAATCATGGCTCTGCTGGAGTCAATGGCAAAAAACACATACTCCCAGAAAACCCTGGTTTCATCAGAGCTGTGATCAGAACAAATAGCTGGAGGGCTGATCGCCCCAGTGATGGACAGAGTGCCTTCATGCTGAAATGCCTTTTTGTGCACAGTCCATTGGCTTTGTATGATTCCATATTAAAAGCTCTTATCCATTTTTCTGTCTACTATTGTGTGAGGTCTTTTAGTATTATTACAGAATCTTGGATACTTTAAAGTTTAAAAAGGCCTTTTTAATGCATTAAATGAGCTGGTCAAAATTCCATAATTTGCTGATGAGAAACAAGGGGGGAAAGTATCCAGAGCAGCACTGTGAATTTCCCTTCTTTTCTGTTTTATCTTTCATTCAGGTTTCCTGAAATACATACGGTAGAGCAGAGATTTTTCTCGTGCCTCCCTGCCTGACAAAACTGGATGGAGTAAGAACTCTTAGGGGGCCCTGGTGAAAAAAATGCTGGATGTACTGAGCAGAAAATTTCAGATACCACTCTAATAGTTATTTAAAACCCAAAAGGCCAAATGGCCTCAATAGTGGCATATTTTTCCCTTCTTTTATTTACACATTCTGGTCCTCAGAAATGTAATAAAATAAGCTTGACACCCTACTTGGGCAAGGTCTATGAAAAATAAGCTCCCACTGCTGAGTTATGAGTGTCTGAAAAAAAATTAAGACACAGACATATATTACCCTTTACAGCGACAACAGTCTATGGACAGTGTTTTGAGTGCAGTTGTTTTCTTCCCAGGGCCAAATGCTGCAAGCCTTAATGTGAGAGTTTGGGGGATTTCTGGGGTTTTTTGAAGGTCCTGATACAAAGCCCTTTGTTTATAGGGTGCATGGTCCTGGTTAACAGCAAAACACTGCTACTGTGTGGCACGGCTGGCAGACTCCAGAAAGGCTTTGAACAGAAGAGAAAAGGAAACACAGGCGCATCAAAGAGGAGCTGACAGATGACGCCAAATTCATTTGCAGCACCTTGGCTTGCTTTTCTCTCTCTGATTTCACACGACCTCTTTCCACAGGGTGTGGGGGGGGGGCAGAGTGGGCTGAACCAGCACCAGGCTGCAATCAAGTGGAGTTCAAATGTTTCCTCAGAGAGCCTGGGATGATTGCTGCCACGGGGAGGGGGATTCAAAAGGACTTTGGCAAGAAGCAGAGAGGTAAGAGCTTAATGAGCCTGCAAGGCTCTCAACAGCCACGCAATAATCTCCTCAACATTATATATAGGTTTCTGATGTGTATATTTGATGCTACTTCCTTCCTTCCCTAGTCCCTGCCTCGCTTAATTAGATGCCCCCTGTGAGAACAACAGGTAGATTCACTGTGCTCGCAGCTAAGGCAGGGGTAATTGCATTATTCCTTTTCAGTGGCACCTGGACATGTATTCTAACCTGTAAGTTGTACATGAGGGATAAATCACCAAGGAGATGGCCACGTTCCTTCCCTTCATCGTTGCCACATGAAAAGAGCAAGCAGCTCTGCTGCTGCCTTCAGAGAGGCGAAGCTGCGCAGCCACAGCAATAACCACAGTACTTCTCCTGTCTCCCTGAGTCTTCTGAAAGTAGATTTTTCCAATTTTATTTCAGCTACCTGTGAGGAGAGGGCAGGTGGCTCCATCCTGCATCTTGGCTGGGGATCATGAAGGTCCTGCTTGTCTTTTTCTCCAACTCACACACTTGTCACTGACAGCTGCCCATTTCCCAGACATCCCTACATTTTCTCCTGTAAGGGGCATGCAAACTGCCAGCATGGCTGCCTGGCTCCAGGAACTTTTCAGCTGAAGCGTTCGTACTCCAGGACCACCATGCCTACTGTTGACTTTGCACGGTCATCATCCAGTTAAAGTTTGCACCCACCGTCCTCCCTCAAGTAAAGCCCCCATTATGGCTGTGGTCTCCTGCATGCAGGGAGATTCACCCCCATGCAGGGAGGTTTGGCTCAGCCTGACACAGGCACAGGATCTGCAAAATCAAGGCCTTTCTCTCTGCAAAGTGGATGCTGGGGCGGCTGGGGTCTGTGTGCGTGACAGGACCCCAAACTGGCAGGGGTGTCACAGTGAACATGCCCAGACCTTCCCTTACGTGGGGACTCAGGATGAGATAAGGCTTTTCAGCTCAGGAAAGCCAGGTTTTACTGAACATAAACTAAATGCTTGGCTTCTGAAATAGAGAAAGTACAAAGACACTCAGTAAAGCAGAGCAGAAATAAGGAAGATTTATAGCCCCGTCTCTCCCTCTCTGCCCACCACATCCTTCCTTCCAGGCTTGCACTCAGCCAAGTCCCTCTGGCCCCTGGGAAGTGCTTTCCATTGCATCCTTTAATCCTCTTGCTGCAGAAAACATGAGACTTACTACCATGATCTTAGAGCCTTTAGTTGTTCTGGAATACAGCGGTGCTCCCGGCTGCTCTCTCCATTTGAAGAGCTGAGATATGCAGCAGCCTTATGGGAGAGGCGCACAGCTCTGGGCAATTGTCGGGGCCCTAGCGCAACTTCCAGCAAAAATGCCCATCTCCATCAACTATATATATGGATTTAGGCCTCCAGATTGAGGTGCTCTGAATTAAAATTCAGTTTTGTGCCAAGAGCAGAGGAGAAACATCCAAAAGGGGGAGCAAACACTGCAGTTTCACATCTAGGGTTGGTTCCTTACCCCTTCTGCACAAAGCCAGTGGGTGCAACAACACAAAACTGTCCATAGCAATGGATGAAACTGGCTGTAGGGCAAGTTAATTAGCCAGGAGGAGCACAGCCAATTACAGAGGAAGGAACTGGATGGGTAAGGACACACTAATTATGGTATACCCAGAAATCTGGTGTTTGGATTTTGTGTGTCTTTTAAAAGCCTCTCAGAGTGTGGCCCTCAGTGCAAAATCGGACAGAAATTGCCACGCTCCTAGGCAGGGACAGGTCTGTGGCCTCAGGACAT
This sequence comes from Harpia harpyja, assembly GCF_026419915.1. Taxonomy (NCBI): domain Eukaryota; kingdom Metazoa; phylum Chordata; class Aves; order Accipitriformes; family Accipitridae; genus Harpia; species Harpia harpyja. Next base: position 74,147,165 of record NC_068942.1, on the reverse strand, counting down.
GCTGTCTTCCTTCTCCCTGGCTGTCTCAGCTATGGCAGGTGACGGCTCTCAGACCTTTGCAAATCCTTCTCCCGTATGAATTCCTGATGCCACAGACTCTGAGACTTTGTAGTTTCATCTCCAAGGGAGAGATTTAACGTCCATTGCATTTTTATTAGAAATTTGTCAGTTCTGACTTTTAGAAGTAATACTGAGATCCAACCTGCAGCTTTTAAAATGCTTGGATGGGGAAAGGTTGAGGAACATAAAGCTCCAGCATAATGCCACGTAAGAATATCTGCATTTCTTAATGTGTCTAAGGAGGAAGGGCTCAGTTTTAGTTATGCAAAAGAGCAGATATACAGCATTGATCCAAGTAGCCACACATTCCAGGAGATAAAAGACTTGTCCAGTAAGAGATAAATAAATAAATCTGTCTCATTCCAAATCATAACAAAATACCAACTAATTTTGTTTACCCAGGTTTGCTAACCATGTTCACCCCATGACCTATGAAACAAAGCTCATATTTAAAATCCTATTCTCCGCTCTACTGCAAAAGAACAATTAGGAAATAACTGCAATAGTATTGGATGTACCAGACTGAGACATATGCTCTTAATCACAGATCACAACAATATTTATGGGAGTGTGGGGTGTTGATATAAATTCCTCCGGAAAAAAAACCCAAAAACCAACCAACACATTCTGCTTAGAGAGTTACTGAGAGAGCACAGTAAATAGGACGTGAAAGAAAACCACCAGCAGTTTAGCTAATGCTTTTGTACAAAGAATGAACCAGAGCCAGGTCAGCCACATTTGTGAGAACTGGGATGTGTGGAATTAAATATATTGCTGACAAAATTGCAGAAATGTCTACCAGCTGTAAGAGAAATTGGGTGGTATACAAGATGCTGGATCTTCACATAGTAAGAGACCAGATAAGGTGGCCTTCCTGCTCACAGCTGAAAGTGGAATGAAGAAACACTCTTATTCCCCTTTTGTGTGTGAGGACTTGATTGGTGAAAAGGTGATGGCTATTTCTATAACAGAAAATAAAATAGTCTGAAGTCCCTTCCCTGGCTTTGAGAAAATGGCACAGCTCAAGTTCATGCTTTTAATTTCTTTTCTCTGCAAAATACAGTTCCAGGTAGCATTTGAGCATGGGATGTCTCCCAGTTTGGAGCCCCAAACTGTGGCTGGGCAGGGCCTGGGGTTGTTTGAAGTGCCCCATCACTGCCATTTTGGTGCACACTGGTACCTTTATCAGTATTTGAAATATTTTACAACAGACTAAGCCCCAAATCAACAGCTAGCAGGAGGATGCTGATATTCCTCAAAAGACCCTTGTCATGCTGCCTTTACTCAGGAAAAAAGATAAAACAGCATTTTGCCTGGGGCAAGAATATGGGATTTGGTGTCTGGCCTCTAACCGTAAGCAAGGGGAGGTTGTTAAACTCAGCCTGGTTCCCTTGTTCCCGCCCAGCTTGGGTAAGGATGCTTACATGCTTTATCATGCCACTTTCATGTTTTATTTAACTGAGAAGTCCACAAAGTCCCTTTAAATAGAAAGAAATATTTGAATAATTTATCCAAGAGTAATTTCTGTTTCATTTCCAAGTCTGCTGAAGTCGATATTGCCCGCTGCTGGGAGCTAGCAAAAGTGCACGTGCTGCAGGGTACCAGAAACAGCAGCAAGCACACAAACACACATGTGCCCACAGCGAGCCTGCTCCTGGGCTGCATCCAGAGCCTGAGGTCTCCACTGACCTTGAAAATAAACCCTTCCTGCTCACAGCCTGTGCAAGCTGCAAGCCCACACAGGCTTGGTGCTTTGCTGGGTCCCTGGGTGGCCCTGGCTGCACCCCAGTGCAGCAGGGACGAACCGTGCTTCTTAAAGCATTGGCCGTCCAGCACCTTCCCCATCTCTGCCAGTCAGGGCTGCAGAAACAGGGGTGCTGCAGGGAGTGGGTGATGGGATCCTCATGCCTGGTCTGCCAGCCCCATCTCTCAGGGTGCACCAGGGAGCATGCAGACAGGGACAGCGAGGTTTCCTCTGGCTCTGCTCCCACCATGCAGCTGCACCGACCTTTGCATCCACCCGAGAGAGCAGCTGGGAACGAGCAAGCAGGGACGGAGATGGGGAGCTGCTCTTTTCAGGGGCATTCAAAACTTGGACCAGGCTAAAACATGCACGCACAAGTGTGCAGTCTGGGTAGCAAAAGCAGATCATGGGGAAAGCTGTATTTACCTATATAACAGTCACATTGTAGGAACCAATTAGTGCTTTCAAATTGCTGTGATAACACAAAGTGATAATACAATTAACCACGGAAGTCAAATTTGCCAATTCTGGGCCCTCAGTCCTGTGCCTGTTCCTTGAACACATAAAGCTTTATCATCATATTAATTCTGCACAGCTTGTTGGAGTTGTAAAGTACTCATTGTGTGCTGTGTGGCAAAAAAACTAGTAAGGAGGAATTTTTATCGCTGTGTCATGGTTTGTGCTGAAACCTGACGCTGTTATCAAAGAGCAGCTTTTCTAGGTATTTTCCACAATCAGATGAAAAATGTAAATATTCTTTCAGCATTGGTTCCAGCTGCAAAATCTGTTTGTGCTGATTGAACCTGCAGTCTTTGTTTTAGTTGTAAAATTAAGTCACTCTTAAGAGACATAGTAGATATTTTACTTCAGGATAGAATGTACAATTTTCACCATCTCATAATTTATCTTGCTAAAGGCCAAAAATATGCAGATTTGGTAAAGTCTTGAAGAACCATGCATAATCCAGAATGCTCCAAGGAATATGTGCATAACTTTACTTCTTTCCCATTTGTGATCTTGAATAGACATATCTTCTTTTTGCGTTTCTTCTGACTGAGAAGTCAATGAAAGGGCATATTTATCTGCTAATTAGACTCCTGGAGATTGCCTCAACTCTTCAAGAACTACCAACCTTTTTTTTTTACATCTTTCTTCTTCAATCACAGAGAAAGCCTTTGTGCTACTTTTGTTTTTTTCTCTAGTGAGGTGATTATTGAAACATCTAACGATTTTGCTCCTTTGCTGGTTGAAAAATAAGTTTATGATAAACAGGCTTGTAAATTAAATAGATGATCAGACGTCTGCATTCTAGAAGGTGAGTGGCAAAGCTTTTTCCCAAATGGCTCAATGCCTGTGAGAAGAAAAATATTGGTCTATGATACAGCTTGAAAAGACTTAAGTGTCTTCCCAGTGTCCTGCACCAAAAAACCTGCATACTCCCAGGATAATACTATACAACTTGCTATTATAGCAGTGCACAAATGGGATCAGGGCACCATCAGGGTGAGCTGTGCTTGTGGCATCGCAATGCTTACTCTGACAGCATATGCAGCACAGATGAATGAACGGATGTCATCTTTTGAAAGGTGCTTAGGCCTTGTAATACCTCATGCTGCTTAAATTTTATATGATTTACAGCTTCATCTGGTTTCAGGAGCATTTTGAGAAAGATACTTTGGAAGTAGCTAAATTCCTTTATTAGGATCTTAAATGCCTTTCAAACCCTCGTCCTCAGGGGCCTGCATGCTGGCTCTGTCTATCACTTTTGATGGCCCTGCTTATGGTTTTCATAGGAGAGCTCTTGCAAAAGAAGTTGCAGCCATCCGAGATATTACCAGCTTCTGTCACTTGCTTCCCCTGGCTGCTGACTGTGCTGGTCCCAAAGCTGGGAGGGTAGGTTGGGATGTGCATCCACATCTCGGTTACCTCTGTTTGGAGCTTCATCGGCAGTGCAATCTCCATCACCCCTGCCAGAGACAGAGACCACTGGCAGTGGCGGGGGACAGATGCTGAGGGTGAGGATCTGCCTCTGCTAAACCATCAGGACTCATCTGCGAGAACATCATGTCATTTTGGCGTTGCAGGGCTCAGCACAGCAACACTCAAACACCATTGCAGCTCTGGGCTGTAAGGGACACGCCTGAGCTCATGCAGCAGGTCGGTGGCAGCCCTGCAGAGGAAAGACAAGTCTCCCGACTCCCAGCCCAGTGCTCCATCTGCGGCACCCACAGCCTTGCTTTAACTTCACTTGTTTTGTACTCAGAAGCATAGTTATTTGTATTCAGTGAAATAAATTGCATTATACATGTCTCCAACAGTACTTGTAAAACATCAGAACTCCTATTCATAAGCACATGATTGCCCTTTTCTTCTTCCATTTGTATTTCTTTCTTCCTGCATTTGCCTTCACACTTTAAAATGAATGGCAAAAACCCATTTCATTAAGATAGTAGCAAAGGTAACTAATGGCACATTCTGGCCAAACAAAGGCTGTGGAAAACATCCAGAACATTGAGAATATTAACATGGTCAAAACAGAAGTTTGAGAAAGTTGGACAGAAGCCAGGTGGGTTAGACTTCTCACTTGTTTCTGGCTTTAAAATGGTTGAAGGTAGAAATTATACACAGGTTGGAGGGAACCACAGTACGGCAGTCTGCAGTGCATACTCTGCCGTGAGCTAAATCTGCTGGGAGACCACCCCACCCCGCAACAGAAGTGTCTCCCAGCAGACTTCAGCATCCTTCTTCACACCACCTGAGCTGCATCATTCTGGTTTCCTGGTCCTGTGGAGCTTGAGCTGAAGTGCAGCAGCCTGCCAGGCCAGTCTGGGTCATTCAGTTTTGCTAGTCTGTGTTCACTGCACAAAGGCATGTAGCTCTGCCCCTCCTTTCTTTCCTCCAATGTTTTTATACCAAAGACTCCCATCAGCAATAACCTCCAACTTTTTATATGCTCTTCCACGCACACAGTGACTCAGTCTGCAGCTACCTGGTGGTATTGGCCAGATAAATAAAACCCACAGCAGTCCTCGAGTAATTCTCCTCCTCACTGCAACCTCCTCTCCTGGATCCAGGTGCAGTCAAACCTCCACCTCTCTCCCAGTGTGTACGACATGGAGCATGGTATGCCCTTCTTCTTCGGTGTCTTAACATGCTCAGTTCCTCCCATCTGGCAAAGGCCAAAAGGAGACCGAAACTGGCACTTAGTGGCTTGTCAGGCTCCAGCCAGAAGTCTGAGGGGCTGCTACTCCTTGCATTTATTGATATTCATCTCTTTCATCAAGGGACACGGGTGAAAGGTTGCTGTTTCACTAAGGCGTAGCTACTCATCTGGAGCTGACACAGCCCGCAGAGCGTGGCGCAGCACTCCCTGGATGTCAGACGTGGCAGCAGGCTATTCTGGATGCCATTTTCTGTTTCCTATCCAGGCTTGGTGTCAATCATTTCTTGGACACTGCATTCAGGCTGGCTCAGGAGGCAAACTGAGAGGGGCAGAAGCAGACTGTATGTAATTTGGCCCACGGTCAGTCTTTTCTCTCAAAGGCCGGTTGGTCCCTGAGATGAAAAATGACTACCTCAAATACCTTATTCTACCAGGAAGTACCATCCCAGGCCAGACTTTTTCTCTATCACATACAAAACAAGTGTGATGGTGATGGGCTCCATGACACCGGTCACATTCTGGTTCCTCCCCTTAGAGCAATCCTTCACCCCCCGAGACAAGCCAGGTGAGTGCATTTCGGAGGCTTGTGCACCATTTCTGAATTAAGGACAAATATTGTCTCTAAGTATGACCTAAAGAGGGAAGCAAAGAAAGCCCTCGATATGCAATACAGATGTCAACAACATCCCTTTGAGCATTAGGAACTAGGAGCTGAGTGAGTCAAAATCGATGCAGTGCCATTACTGTCAGTGGAGCTCTTCCAGCTGATGTGGCCCTCTCTTTACATGCTGCCTGAGTACAGAAACCCTGTGGAAAGGGACAGATCACCCTTGAAGACTGCCACCACAGCCCTTTACTGACACTGGGCTTAGGCTGTCACTGTGCGTAATAATGAGTGGGCAAAATTATAGCTCATGGTAACAGTACATATTGATGGGAATGGTTTTTATTTTGGTCAATATTTCAGTGAGGTTCCTACCCACTGTTGGGAATGCAGATCAGGGAGGGGTTGGGCTGATGCAGCAGAAGAAAGGAACATTGCCAGGCGCTGTTTGATGCTTTACCGTGCTATAATTCTAGAAGCTTTTGCTTGCAAGAATCAAATGTTAGATCTCTCTCTCTCAGGGTTTTATTTTGCTAGTACCTATGGGAACCAGCTGGGCTGGCTGCCTAGAGTAAAGACAAAGCAAGCCAGTCAGGAAGTTTATGGTGATTTAAGATAGATGCTGATTATTCACATTTGTGTAAATAATAAAATAAATACAGAGAATGGGAACAGTTGCTAGTGTATTTCTCTACTGCTTCCCAAGAAAAGAGAGAGCTGCTGTGTATAAGTTAAGGTTGAGAATTTTCCCACCGCAGCAGACCTATTTTATTGCAAAGAAGAGAGCAATACCCTGGAGAGGTAAAGATGTACAGTATTGTCGATGTTAGAAATTCTGCACTGAGGACGTTTATGTTAGTGAATTGATTGGGAGGGAAAAAAAAGTAACTTTTTCTCTGAAACATAAACAAGAAATACTCTCTTGGGGGCAAATGACACACTGCAAAAACTTGGAACAAGGCCCCATGGGCGTGCTCCAGTGGTAGCAGAGCTGCAAGAGTTTAACACTTAAAATCCAGCCCTGGAGGGACAGGGCTGGTGCGATTTGCTTGCTAGATACAGCCTACAGCATTGCCGCTGGCCTGGGCCAAGAGATGAGCAGCATCTCATTATCTCTTTTCTCTGCTGGAATTCAGTCAATTATGGGCAAATTCTGAGGAAAAGTTATTTGCTGGACTTTATTGTGAATCTTTTGAAATGTGCTGTCTGGTTTCAGAGAATGTAAGTACCATGATTTGACACCTGAAGTTTTATTTCCTGCCTTTAGAGCAGAATGGGTCATTTTTCAGCAGACTAGCTTCTTCAAAAGACTATTGTACTGCAGAATTAAATGCCCTGCCTCAGGAAACAGCATTAGAGACTCTGAACTTCTTAAGCCACTCTATAAAATTCAGAGGTTAGGAAGAGAGATACCTGTCATTTTTTAGCCTGGCCTGAGGAAAAAACTTGTTTCTGTAACAGAATCAGAGGAGAAGCTCTGGAGTCAGGCAGACTGCCAGTGGGGAAGACCTTTCTTGGAGTTTGGTTGAGTTTCTGGTGGATCCAGGAGACTTTTGACACTGAGGGAGCAGAGCCACCGCCCTGGGAGGGAGGTTTCACCAAAGAGAGTTTGGGGTCTAACCTGGAGCTCCTTTCTCTTTGGGGCCAGAGGCACCCTGCCATTGAGGCTGGGTCATGTCAGGTCCAGCTGATCTAAAGATTACCATGAGCTTTTTTGAAGTCATATTGTCATTTGTTCCCGACCTCTTTTATAGGGCTATATGACACCCTGTACATTTTCAGATGGCTCAAATAGCCAATCTTGTTTTCTTTCCAAATTTCCTTCCATCTGTGATTGCACTTCTTGACACCTTCTTTCCTTTTCAATCATCAGTTTGGGCATATCTTCTCCTGCATTGATTTCTCCACCTGTCTTTTTTTTTTCTCTTTGCCTGCACCACCGACTTCTGTTCTCTTTTTCATGATTTTTCCTTGCTGTGGGATTTCTCACCAGAAGTCACTGATCATGAGAAGACGACTTTTCCAAGCCTGGGATTTTGTTGCATGATCAGGGTGGACTCTAAGTGTGTGGAGAGATAAATCATAATGGAAAATAGCTGCAGTATTCCAGTTCTGTTCACACAGCTCTTAAAATAGAAAGAAAGGACTCTTTGTAGGCTGCAGTTCAGATGTTTGTCTGATGCCATGCTAGGAAGATGTCTGACTCATAAGCCCAGTCAGATTTAGCTGCAGTGTTTAGAGATGCCACCATGCTGAACTGTCTGCCCTCCCTCTTGACTGGCAGTTATTGTCCTTGTACCAGAAATAGAATGAAATGGATGTCCTCATCTTAACCCCTCCATCCTCGTCACTATCCACAGTATCAGCTTAGGACACTGGTGATAACAGATTTGCTCTAATACACTGCTCTGCGAATTGAGGCAAAAAGACCTGCATTTTTTCTGCTGCAAGGCCACTAACTCAGGCAGAGGGGTACAGAGGGTACTTAGGAATCTACCAGTTTGATTCCCGTCTGCGCAGAGTTGCCCACACACTGAAAAAGTGTGGCTTACCAGGACCTTTCTGGGCTTTTTTTGCGTCTCTTCAGTGAGCAGACCTAAATACCTAGGGGAGCAGTTCCCTGTGAAATACAGGTGCAGGTTTCCTGCAGTCTCCTGCACTTAGCTGTGTGGAGTGCAGAGGGCAGAATGGAAATGCATTTTAAATATGAATTGGACTTTGAGACAATGACTGAATTTTTCATTGCGTCCCCACGTGTCCAGCATTGTAGGTGCAAGAATTAAATTGCAAGACGTCGTTGGCAGCGTCCACAGATAGACAGTTCGTGCATGAACCAGCTCCTGGAGGTGGCACAAGCAGGGTCACCGGCCCCGGCTAGGGGCAGATGAGGGGTGCGTGGCTTTGCAGCGGTCCTTGAAAGAGCTGTTGTGTGGGGTAGGGGGTCTCCATTTCCACTGCTGTGAATCCAACATCTTCCACCAGTGCTGAATTTTCTCTGCACTCAGTCTGACACAGATAATTAAAACAGACATTAATTTGGGTCATAGAGAATAAGTAATGCCAAGCTAGAATGTAATTTAACCTTCATAAGAAATAAGGCTTTGGTCTGAATATGAGTGCGTCAGGCAAACATTTTTTTAATTTGTCCAAGGCGCCTGGGCGGGCAAGTGAAACCTTGACCCCGTCCATCTACTTCGAGTACAGTCAGTGCTGGGCACGAGCCCAGGTCAGTCTGTCTGGCCAGCAAATGCTCGCAGGACTCGTGGCGTTTGTCTCAAGCACAGGACAGGAACAAACTGGTGTCACCCCCCAGCATTGGGCAACCTGGTGCCATGGAGCCTAGGAGGGCTGAGGAGCCGTTTCATTGCCTGGACCTGTCTGCTCCTCTGTGGTCATGGGAGCACAGGGGACATGGTAGCTGGTGACATGGTGCCTTTTGCAGAAAGGAGTGGAATGAGGGTACCCGCTGCACTTCAGCTGGCTGCCGGTAAGCCATCTGGTTCTAATGACTTTCCTAGACTACTGCTGTGTGTTGGGTCTGAATTTCCAACCCAGAGGTGAAAGGTTCATTCACTTATTAGGCTATTAATTGTCCAACCCACCAGTCCGGTTCTTAAGTGGCAATTAATGAGAAGCCAGAGCTAGAGCTTGTAACTAGGAGGAGCCTTACAAAAGAAGATTAATAAACAGTGGAGGAAAGGGCTTGGGAGGGCGTGAGATCTGGGCAGTTCATGCACCCAGGGTATTGCCATGAACTCTGACAAACAGCAGGCCCAGGGCAGAAAGTCCCACAGGGCCTCTGCTTTAGCCCAAGTTTTTCTGGCCCTTTCCTGAACAACAATTTTCAGCAAACGGGGGCTCTTCAGTGTTTCAGTTCTGCATTTCCATCCAAAACCATTATAAGCCTGGATTGCCTGTGCTGTGGGAAGTCCACCAAGGTAACACAGTGAGAAATTTCATTGTAACATGCTTCAGCACAAGACTTGGATGTTCAATGTCAGGTTAAAAGGCACCTTATTTATGGGAAAAAAAATTCCAGTGCAGTTTCTCAGGTTACTTCCCTGCAAATTATATTTCTTTGCCATTCATCAGACCCCTTGTTCTCTGTGCATAAGAAGGCTCCTTATTTACAGCGTACACAGCAGACGTGCTCCAAACAGCGGGAGGAAAGGGCTGAAACACAGGTTATCAGTGACTTAGCCAGAGACACTCCACAGATATTTTATGCAACCCTGTGCTTTCTCATGCAGTGAAATATGCTCAAGCAAGCAGCTGGTATCTGCTCATGAGAAACACTGCTCGGATGCTGAGCCTGCTAGAGACACCTGCACACACCCAAGATGCTGTGACACTCAGTGCAACCACAAATGTTTTAGAGATGGGGAAGGGGTACGTTCAAATACTATGCATTAATGGAGGCTTTTCAGCTCATTGGGACCGTAGTGGTCATTTTCAGTTGATCTTCTTTTTATTACATATCTGTTTAAGCACCAGAAGAAAGTTGTTAGAGCTGCTGCTGGAGAGGAATAAATAGTATGAAGAGCCATTTCACAAAGGAGCTGGCTAACCTGGTCAGTCCCCTGCATTTTGGACATCTGTTGTGTTATGGCTGTCATGTTGCAACCCTGTTGTTGCTAGACTTGAATGGTCCAATGCAGTGTCCATTGGGACAGCCTTCAAGGGAGCCCTGCATGCTCTCAGAGGTATGGTCGATGGCCGTGGGCAGCTCCTGGTAGCCAATGGCTTTATCCAAAGCTTGGGCCTCTCTTTTCTCCAGGGCTTTATCCCATGGTACTCTACCGAGCAGATCCCTGAAGAAGCCAAAGTCTGCTCTCCTGAAGTCCATGGTAGCAAGCTTGCTCTGTGCCCTGTTCGCTGCCCTAAGGATATGGAACTCCACCATTTCATCGTCACTGCAGCCAAGGCTGCCCTTGAGGTTTGCATTCCCCACCAGCCTCTCCTTGTTGGTGAGGACAAGGTCCAGCATAGCACCTCTCCTTGTTGTCTCCTCTATCACTTGGAGAAAGAAGTTGTCATCAACACATTCCAGGAACCTTCTGGATAGCTTATGCTCTGCTGCATTGTCCCTCCAACAGATATCGGCATGGTTGAAGTCCCCCATGAGGACCAGGGCTTGTGAACGTGAGGCTGCTCCTATCTGTTTATAGAGGGCCTCATCTGCTCAGTCTTCCTGGTTGGGTGGCCTGTAGCAGACCCCTACTACAATGTCACCTGTCCCTGCCCTCCCTTTAATCCTGACCCATAGGCTCTCGGTCAGTTCTTCATCCATCCCCAGGCAACACTCCATGCACTCCAGCTGGTCATTGACATAGTGGGCAACACCCCCTCCTCATCTCCCCTGCCTCTCCTTCCTAAAGAGCCTGTATCCTTCCATTCCAGGTCCCTGTTGATTGCACAGCCATCCCTCCCCCTCAACATGGACACAGTCTTTTGTCTAGCTTCACAGCTGATCATTTTTAACTAGGGGCAGGAGCTAATATTAGTGATCTTTTGTAGCGCAGGATGCGCCTGACACAGGCAGCCTGGGAGGCATGCTCGGAAAAAAGGGTTATTCAACATACAAACTGTATAGATTTTCAGCAGCTTTTCTCAGCATTAGCCAAGGCTTGTGTATCATTGACTTCTAAAGTGCTTTGGAAAACATAACAGTAATGTAAAAGAAACAGTTTGTCCATCAGGTTTTCTCAGAGTGGCAGAGCCATTGTTTTTAGACCAATAGAGCTGTTAGGTGCTATAGCTGTTATAAGAGCACAGATCTCCACTAATGTGTTTACGTGGCTGCTGCAGACAGGGCACAGCCATCTTTAGTGTTAGTGCAAATGCTTTTCCATTCTTTGCATAAATTAGGAGAAACGTATTATTTCATGAACTGCTGCTTATACAAGTTTTGGCAGAGGATCAAAGTTCAAAAAAAAGTATTTATTTTTTAATGCATGTGAAATGAAAAGTAAGGGTTGGGACAAAAATTCAACCCTGGAGCTATTTTTCAGGTTACAGGGGGAAAATACATCATAATTTTACCAGCAATGAAGAGAATCCCTGGAGTTAATTATAACGGCACTTTCCCATAGCTGGAGTGAAGCTGTATGTGTCAGCACTTCTGCTGCTTTCAGGGCTCCACAAATGGTGCCATTTTAGGTGCCAAGGCACACACAGATGCAAGATTTAAGGGGAAATCATTCTTAAAATTGTAACTTTGGAATGAAATGAAAACCAAAATGTTGACCGCTTTAGTGCTGTTTTCTCCTTGTTTGCATTCAAAAACATCTGCACTGAAAAACACATAGGCTAGCAAATTGGGGGAAAAATGCCATTAGCACATGACAGAACTTGTTTTATTTGTTTATTAGTGGATGTCTCATGTCTGTGATAAGACAGGAGCAACACTGCACATCTTTGGCCTTTGTCCAGCAAAACCCTGAAGGATATGCTTCACTTTAAGCATCTTAAGCATTCTTTACTTTAAGTGAAGAAATCTATTCATGTGCTTAACATAGATGGAGAAGAGGGAGAGCGTAGAGGTTGGTGTCACAGGGTTGGGGAAATCTAATGAGAACCTGCAGCTGGAAAAGAGCGCCCAGTACGCATATATATGCATAAGTTTTATCTTTGAACTGATTGGACCATGTTCTCTTTAAAATATCCTACATTTCTGGAATTAAACAATTCTTCAATATGTAAAATAAGTGCAGCAGAACTGGATACTTTATGGCTTGTTTCTCCCCATTTGCTTAAGCAAGAAAAAGTAAGAAGATAAGCACAGTAAATTCTGCCTAAGGATGTTGGAAACTCCATCCATTCATTCTGTGGTTTGAAGTCATCAGGTAGGGGATATGAATAAGTACAAATAATTCTTTATGGCTTGCATGATATCCATGTTTCCTAACTGGCAAACTCCTCACCCCCTGTGCACTGCAGTAATCAAGGCGATGAAAGTTTTAAGATTGGAGCCAGCTCTGTTAGTTACTGATGGATCAAGACTCCACCACTTTCCTGTAAAAGCGTACCTGGCAATACACCATTCAGAGGCAACACACACCTAAATTAAGCCATCTCTCAGGTAGGGCTTTCCTGCTTAAGGTCCATGCTGGATAAGATACACTATATTGCAAGTCCTCATACTCACATATGTATCCCATCCACGTACCTCTCATTTGTCTTGGAGCGGTTGCTGCTCTTTGCCTGGTGATTGAAGATGGGTAGAGGAGGGAGGAAGAAGAGGTGCAACTACCCTACACAGCCCTCAGGTCCTAAAGTCTCCCACATACTTTACAACCATCCATTCCCTGTGCCCTACCACTGACTCCCCTGACTCCAGAGTTAAACCCCATTGCCCAGTCTTGTGATCATCCTTGGGGGTCTTGAGTCACTGAGCTAGAAGGGAACTTTCAGGCCAGCAAAGACATATGCTTACGTTGTTGTCAATACTAAACACTTTTCTACTCTTGAATGCCAGCAAACTGTATTGCCTGACATAGTGGAGCAGCTGGCAGGAATTTAGCCACAAAAGACTGCTCTCACCTTACAACACTCCATCAGAAAAGACCATGAACACAAACATAGAGGTTGGTCTTTCCTACCAGGACCAGTGCTCAGAATGGCCAGCAAGGAAATCCATAGAGTCCACTGTGGCTTACTGGGATTATTTGGGGTCCCTCAAAGACTAGCTAGGTCAAGTGTTCAGAGAGGTCTTTTTTTGGGTTATTGTTTGTGGCAGACTGCTCCAAAAGGCAGCAAACAAATATAGGAAATGTTCTGGCTGGGACCTGCAAGGTAACTAAAAGGCATGTGCCCCTGTAGCCCAGTAAGTGTCTACAATGGTGGACAAAAAACAAGGTCATCAGTCTGCTGTGCCCTACAGTTTTGGGTCTCCAGTCCACACTAAGGGCTGGTTGTCCACACTCCTGCTCAAGCATGTTCACTACCAAAGACTGTCAGAAACATGGGGAGGGAGCAACCCACACTAGACAGGACAAAACCAAAGCATAACAGAGAGCCAAAGAACAGGCTCAAGGTGCTGAGTGCTCCTGTGGGACCCCTGTGGCATGTTGGCCAGCAGGGAAGCTGAGGCTAGTGCGAGACCACCCTTCCCCATGGGTGCTATATGGTGGTGACCATATGAATGCTTCACCTAGAGCAGTTCATTATTAGCTATCAGTTGTGTATGTTAGATAGTAAATACCTGGGTTGCTCTCTTCAGCTGTGTGCATGCTTCATACAGAGCCTCTGTGATCATGATAAAGGTTGCCCGAAGTAACCCAGAGAAGGACAGCAAGAACAGTGTTTGAGAACAACCAGCCAGTGGCCAAAGGGCTTTCTTGGTCCAGTCATTGTGACTGATGTGTTTAAGTGCAGACATTTGGCTTTGGAAATACCTGGTATGTTTTCCAGCTCCACAGTCATCCTGTCAATCTGTTCGCACTGTTGTCACCTGCTAGGTTTCTTCCTCAGCTTTGTTGGACACAATCCGCAGCACAATAAGGAACATGCAGGTGATGCTGAGCCATGCCAACCCCCACCTCCCGCGGTGGTCACAAAATGCAGGGGAAATGTTACTGTAACTGGCTTATCCCAGATCATATGTTGGAGGTTGGATAGCTGGTCCAGTTTCCACCCATTTGTGCTGCTAATATGGCACAGTGAACAAACAAAGCTGCCCAAATGAAGCTGTCAAAGACTCCCCACAACACAGGAGCTTTCTTAGGTGACAACAAGCTGGCACAGCCACCTTTCTGCCAGCCTACAAAATTCAGTATAATCAGCAAGCCAGGGAGAGGATAAGGCAGGCTGTGTAGCACGCTGGCACATCCTTGGCAGAGGCAGCAGTTGGAGGGAGGAAAATGAACACGCTGTCCCATTAGAGGCACTTGACTTGCTGGCTTGTGTTCCTGTGGAGTCCTTTGTGGGCACAGCAGAGCACAGACATTCAGGGCAGCACCCAGCCCTGCTCTAAATCACCTTCTGACAGGACACTGCCATTCCGCAGCCTAAGAGGTGATGAAAGCAGGATGGTGTGAATCCTCCTGTTAACACCCCTCTTAATCCATTCTAGGTTTTGCAGAGCTCCCTGGTCTGGGACTGAGAACAGAAAGCAGCTTTACACTATGCCTGTTTGCCCTGCACTCTGCTGAGCTGAGAGGGATCCCAAAGCAAAGCTGGAAACCAAACCGAAACCCTTTTATTCAGATAACCCTGCCCCTGTAATACAAGCATCTCCCCAGCTCAGGTGTAGCAAAGCCTTTTCTTCCTTATTTCCAGGATCTGTTTTACCCACTATTACTGCCTTCTCTCCTCTCCTCCCTCCATTGAGCAGTTGCCAAGGGCATTTTCTATGCAGCTTGGCCCTTAACGTTTTACCCTAAGCAAGCAGCCAGGACTCCAGCTGCCTAACTCCACTGCAGCTGGATGCTTACAGAGAGCTTCAGATTCCCAACCCCGAGATAAGCCAAGATAGCAATGCTGAAAATATACTCAAACTGAGGCTTGTATCTGGGTCACATAGCTGCCAAAACCACCCCCGTTCTGTTGAAACAGCTATTGAATTTGCTTCTAGAAGGAAAAAGACAGTAACATGCCAAGTGACACTAATTGTTAGGCAGCACTGAGCAAGTATAATGCGCTCCTGCAAATTATCTGGGAACATTTTTTCCCCTGTTTTGTAATGGATTTTGAGGGAGGAATGGGGAAGTTGATCAAGGTGAATGCATAATCCATTAAAATGTGTGAAAAGACATAGCTCTTCCAGGGGAACACTTTTAGTAGAAAAATGTTACCTGTTGGTTAGACATTTGTGGGGAAAATATTAATAAAGTCTTACAGATTTGAGGAGGAAAAAATCCCTCAAAACCACCAAAACCATCATCAACTTCTATGTCAATGTATCAACTCATTACAGGCAAAAGCCCCGCTTTCCTTTGCACCACTTGCAGCACTGATTAGGAAGGTGGAGATGGCACTGGGAGAAAGAGAGGTCCTGCTTTGGAAATGGTGATAAACCACAGAGAATTAAACAGTACCATTTCTTTCCTTTCTTTAAGCCATACACATAAACTTCTTTTCATCATCATGAGTTTAGGAAAGAGATACCAACCTACCAAAAAAGCCCAAATTTTTTCTGGATTGGGTTAACATGGTGGATTTGTGAAAGGTGATATAAAACACTGCTGAGCATAGTACTGCCAATGCAGAGCAGAAAAGTCCCATTGGATGGATAACTTACTCTAACAACAATTTCAGACTAGCAAATTGAGGGCCAGTAGGTTTTGTCTCTGTCTCCTTTATCAAGTTTTGATACAAACGATTTCACACCTGCATCTGTTTCTCTTTCCCAAATTAAGCAGTACAGTATTCAGCCAGGAGGAATCCAGATGACTATTCAGGGACAAAAGAGCTGTTCAACTTAAATAAAGTGATTAATTTGTTTCCTTTGTTTCTCTAGTTGGAGAAGAAAGAGGAAAAGACAGCGGCAGAGTAATTATGCTTAACTGTACCAAGAGAGTTTCGCAGTCCTGAATTCATGAGTACTTTGGAGTTGCTTGGAGATCACCAGCTGGGACATGCTTCCTAAATACAGGGCAGAACTATTTGAAGGCAAGAATACATGACACAGCAGCTGAAGAATGGTGCACTTGGCTTGTTTGCACTCATATGTGCTTCTTGGTCTTTTTTTAGAAAGCCGTATGTGCAAGTTGCGGTGGCTGTGGAACGTGGTGTATGGAGTGAGGCTGTTATGCACGGCTCGCTGTGTAGCACCATGCACCCGCTCCGGCTGCTGGGTAATAGAGATTTGCTGCAGGTGTGTGTGGTTGCACTGGGGTTTGGGTTTTACTTCTGCCATTGACTCTTTTTTCCATGCAAAAGGACTTTTGAGAAAGCATTTAAAATATTTTGACACCTACGATTTAACACACCCGGCTGCTGTTCCAAGTCCAATAGAGTCAGTGGGAGACTGACTGTGGCAAGGCTACAGTTTCATCGTGGGAAGGCTCACATGGATATTTCACCTTATCCATTTTGCATTTTCATTAGATGAGAATTGTTTAAAGATAAGAATGTGCACAAGTCTCCAAGGTTTCATGACCCTTAACAAGGGAAAAGAAGAGGGAAGCAGGTTTCCAGCTGAAGTATTAGACAGCATCTGATGTGAAATCATTTGGGAAACCTAGTGTTCCCTGATCATGGCTGGTTCTGGTACCGGGAACTGGAGGCTGCTTCTGAAGGAGCAGTGGCAGCAGAGCAGCTTTATTGCTCAACAAGCATTGACATCATTTAGTGCAATGGTTAGCTATCTGAAATCTAATTGCTCTCATGCTGTAAAGCACATACTGATTTCCAGTGCTTTAACGAGGGAAGAAATGTGCTCTGGTATTTAGGTTGTTTTCCCATTTATTTACACTCTTTCTAAATGGAAAAAAGAGGAAATAAAGAAAAGAGAAACAGCAGTAGCATAGCTTCAAATCTTTTACAGTCAAATGCAGACATAATTAGGAAAAAGTCAAGTCCACCTTCTGCAGCTGACCCCTATTCAAAATACATGAAAAAATCTTGATCTAGATATTTGGATCCAGAGGACATCGAAAGGAAAGACTGGACAGAACTAATGAGCCAACACATGTGAATTTTAGCCCTTGTAAAATTCACTACAGTAATTTCCCATCTCTGAAGCTGATGGTGGCTTTGTTTTCCAATTTGGGTTTGGAGAAGTACAGAACACTGAATGCTGCTGTCAGAACTGGATGACACTTGACAAGAGCATAAAATAATTTTTTTCCTGGGTATGTCTGACAAATGATTTGGCCTGGACAATTTAACAAGGCCATAAGAGATTGGAATCACCAGAAAATGATTTCAAGGCCAATGGGCTAGAGGCAGCTCTGTTTTTTTCTGTCTAAGCTGTGGGTCATTATGGACGTATGACAAAATATGTTCCAGGACTTTGAAGATTTGAGAAGCCTTAGGATGAAATGGTAGCAGCTGCTCATATCACAGACAAGGAATAAGATTCTTTTACAGGCAAAGTAGAGAAGAATGTTACCAAAAGATGTATTTTCCCTGCATTTTAAGTGTATCGGGTACATTTCTGCATTGTTTCCAGCCTTAGCTGAGATTTAAAATTGCACTGCATGTTTACATAGATATTCTTTGCTTTGTAAAAATGCTTTCTAAAAGCTTTTCCCAAGCATGCTTTCAGTATGACTAACAGAAACACCTTTTAAAAGCAATAGCCACTTGGGAGTAACATTTCTAAGGAACATTTTCCCTTTCTTTGCCCTGTGCTGTTCAACCAACAATAGCTGCCAACTGTGAGGAGCAATAGAGCGTCAGGGGACCATATGCTGCTACTAGCAGGCATTTTCTGTATGTAAATTTAGGAAGTCGTCACATAAGAGGTCTCAGATCTGTTACTTACTGCCTCTCATCATGTGGTTTCCCTGGAGCAGGTGCCCAATCCAGTATCTATACATCAGTCCACAGAAGTCTGCTCCCATTCAAGCAGGCAAATGTTTATTTTTGTTTGATTTCACTTTGTCTCTTCACACATCTCATCCTCCTTTATCCTGCTTTTGCTAACTGTTGCTTCAATGAAGTAATATTTTTTCTGTTGCTACAGCAAATACTTCCACAAGCATATTCAAAGCTGTACGTGTTGGAATATTTTGCTGAATCAGGAATTCTTTGCATAGCAATATCCCACAGTGTGTGTACAGACATAGGACTTGGATGGGGAACACTCTTAGCTACTGCTACAGGCAAACTGTGAAAAATTAACCTTTTTCTTTGGGCCAAAAGACTCCTTATTTAATGTAGTTACTATTTTGCTTACAACTACACAGTTGCCATGACAAAAGTCAGCATGCAAGCCACACTGTAATGATAGCTTAGTTACCAGTCTTTCCTAGTTATTAGAATGGCTGAAAAAAATGCTTGTAGAGCTGAAGATGTCAGTCTGGTCCAGACGAAGAGTGCAGACCATCCAAAAAACCCCTATGAGGGTCGCCATATCACAGACAGCTTAAAACAATGGTGGAGAGAATGATGATCCTCACAAAGATTTGGTTTAAGGGAGGAGAACTTTTCCCTTACCAAGGGTTGAAAAGGACTGTGAAATATGTTTGTGAAATAAAATTTTAAAAACAAACAAACAAAAACAACAAAAAATTAATAACATGTGCTACCCAACAATAACAGGAAAATCACTAGGATCTACTACCATAAAGCTAATACAATGCATCTGCCTGCTTTCCACTCACTCTGCAGGCTGCAGGTCATATATACTGGAATGTAGATCGCCTCACACCAATTTAGGAGCAGTGATAGACACTTAGAGGTACTCTAAGTGCAATGCTGTAGCCCTTAGTTTAAATACAGATTTGGTATGGGCAAGCAATAGGATTTCACAGAAGAGTAAGGAGACAACTTCAGTTCTGTGAATGGCTCTTGTGAGGCCCTTTTTGGAATATTTAGGCCCAGCCTGTTTTCCACATTTCACAAAATAAGTTGAAAAATTGAAAAGGGGGCAGAAAAGATCTCCAGGATTACTTAAAACTTAGAAATATCTCTCAATGTAATATATGTAATTCCTCCAAGAGACCCAAGGTATATTTAGTTTACCTCTCGGAAGTTAAAAGTTTGTTGGATCACAGTTTACAAAGGTCTACCTGGGGAAGTGTCAGGCAGCCGTTGGGAACCAGTTGTTGGAAACTGAAACTGGACCAGGTCACTCGCCTAATGAGACACAAAAACTAAGTGTCAGGCTAATTAACTGTTCAAATAACTTATCTAGAGGTATGATAGATCTTCATGTATTTAATATATTGAAGTCTAAGCTGCATGTCTTTCACACACATCATACAAACAACAGTGATGTACTTCCAAAAGGGGTTATGAAATTGGTTCTTTCAGCTTTGTTAGGAAGGTGGTCAGTTTAGATCATCAAAATGGTCCCTTTGGCTAAAATAATGAATGGTTCTAAATCCATGCGGAATGAGTATGATTTTCTTCATATTGGCATAAGCTATTCATACAGTTATGTGAGGTCTTCCTGACATCCATACAATGCTAGTATTTTTAAGAGGCTAAATTAGCGGTTTGAGTGTAGATCCTGATACATGATGCAAAGTTAGGCATTTTTCCATGGGCCTGAACCAATATTCATTCTTTAAAGAGCAACAAGCTTTAAGATATACACCTTAATATATTTTTGTGCTCTTTTCTTCCTAAATTCTTAATTATAATAGGCAGGCCAAGCACTGGTCATTACATAAGCAATCAAAATAGCTGCAGGAAGCATTTGCAAATGCTGATTCTGAAGCACTGGCAGGACTATCATTTTCCTTCCATCAGGAACGTGTAAGCAAGTGGAAGATCTAGCTAGGATGGTTTTCCTGCAAAACTTATCTTACCACATCACCATGAAACAAGATTATCTTAGCTTCACTGCTGTGTCAGGTACATCTTTATTAAAAGGAAATCTAGATCCTTCTTTTGGATAGCTCTGCTCCCTCTCTCTGTGTAACGAATAAAATAATGTCTCTTATCTATTATCTACTCTCCTTGGAAAGACACGGCAAGATCCCCCAGGAAAATTGAGAACATCTCCATTAGATGTTAATTAAAGTTTGAGAGACTATGTAAAACCAGGGCAATAGAGCATGACCTTTTTATTCAGCCTTTAGCTTGCACAGGAGTTACTTCGTTACGGATATTGAGCCCATGTATTGTCCAGTACAGTTAGACCTTTGGCGGAAATAGAAGCTCCACTTTGACAAAATGTTACTCACCGTGTGGTCAACACCCTAAGTATTGAATATAATTTCTCATCACAAGCCTTGGCACTTACTTCAGGATTTGAATTACTACTTGGAAAACCAATGGCCTCATGAGAGATGTACATTTTGTAAGTTAGAAGTCTTCAGGAAGTGTGTTGTCTCCATTTTTAAATCTCAGCACAGATGTCTAACCCCCTCTTTCTTTTTCCTTCCAACAGTGCGGATTCTACACTTCCCATCATCTCTGCAAGACAAAGTGTAATAAAGTATAGATGTAGATGTGCTCTTCTTTGCTGCTTGCAATGCAACCTGCTATGGAAGGGATTAGCATTCTGATCCAGACCCTGCTGAAGCCCACCTGAAATATTTCTATAGGACTTAGAGCCAAAGAATATGTCTATACTGCCTGGTAAAATGGCCCCAAAACTAGACTCTGTATGCCAAATCTGTAAGCATGAGTGGAGGAGAGCACAGTGTCTGGAGAGCTCAGATTGTGCCCAAGCAGTCATAGTCAGCCATACTTACAGGGATGAATAGGACGGACTCCTGGCTTAGGGCTGTTCTGAAGGCTGCTCTTTAAGTGCAGTTGACATGTAGTCGAGAACACATTTGGGCTCCATGCCACCGGGCACCTTCTGTCATAAAATCATAGAATGGTTTGAGTTGGAAGGGACCTTAAAGATCACCTAGTTCCAACCCCCCTGCCATGGGCAGGGACACCTTCCACTAGACCAGGTTGCTCAAAGCCCCATCTAACCTGGCCTTGAACACTCAAGGGATGGGGTATCCACAACTTCTCTGGGCAACCTGTTCATGTTCCTCAACACCTTCACAGTAAAGAATTTCTTCCTTACTTCTAATCTAAATCTACCCTCTTTCAGTTTAAAACTGTTACCCTTTGTCCTATCACTACATGCCCTTGTAAAAAGTCCCTCCCCATTTTTCCTGTAGGCCCCCTTTAAGTACTGGAAGGCTGCTATAAGGTCTCCCTGGAGCCTTCTCTTCTCCAGGCTGAACAACCACAACTGTCTCAGCCTGTCCTCACAGGGGAGGTGCTCCAGCCCCCTGATAATCTTTGTGGCCCTCCTCTGGACTTACTCCAACAGGTCCATGTTTTTCCTACGTTGTCAAGTTATGTCCTTCTTAAGTTATCAAGTCTTAACATCCTGAGACCAGCCAAGACGTGATCATTTTGTCTTGGGACACATCTGGGTAGTCTGCTGTAAATTGTCCTGTGTATATTTGTGAAAAGCACGATGAGCAGAAAAACTCCTTTATAAGGCCATTTATTAATATTATGACTGAACAGGGAGTCCATGTATACGAGACATGGGATAAATCTGAATATTAAGCCACAATTCCACAGATGGAATCCATCCTAAATATTATTTTTTTTCTGCAGCAGTGGGCATTGTTTTGCATGTTTTGTTTTTCCAAAAGCTTCTTTTTTCCTTAGTTGATCTCAATGACCTCTTCTGTATCTTTGTTAACCCATTTCTCTTGGGTTTTAATTTTTTTCCTTCAAACATTTTCCAGCATAAGGTACCTTTTTTGCCTTAAGTCATATCTGAGTGCTTTAATTTCTTTACCTATTCTCACAGCAAGTACAAAATGCACCCCTTGTAGAGAAGAGAAATGGAGCCCACAGAGATTAAATGATTAACCCCAGTACATCTGTCACACAGCAGAAAACTGAGATCAGGACTTCTAAATCCAAGATTAGACCTTCACCAACTGAACAAATCACACCAGACAATTAAGGTCCTGTGAGGTCCTACATGGTCCTGATATGGCACATGGCCTTGCCAGATTTTCAGCAAGACCCTGGCAGCTGGAAACATATAACAGGCTTTTAAAGATGCATCACCTGAGATGGCATCCCCTAGGGTGCAGACAACGTCAGGGCTTGCTGTGCACTGGTAATTTTTGCTTTTCTTCATATATTACAATCCAGGTTGCTCTACAGGGTAAGTTTCTCCAGTGAGTTCAGAGGGTTTCCAAAGGTGGTGAGGAAGGCTTGCATCTAACCCAAGAAGGCCAGGAAAAAAGAACACAGTAAGTCCATTTTATTTCTCTAGGCAAAAATGGGCAACAGAAAGCAAGCTGCACATTCAAGCTCTCCAAGCGAGAAGACAATAACAATTATAAAAGGAATTATCAGCAACAGCACACACAAAGAAGCTCCCAAATCATTGACTATGTGGCCTGACTCAAGATCAAACACACTGATACTCAAACACAGGAGACATTCCCGTTTACATTCAACAGGGATGACATTTAGCAGCCCTTTTGCTGATGCTCTCAAAGGAGTGTTAGCTGAGATAAAAGAGTTATACTGTGGGACTTAAACAGCAGCTATTACTGGAAGTAGAGAGAAGTCGGGTGCAGATAACAAAGGGCTAGTGAGATGTGATGGACTGGCTGAGGCTGAGAGAAAGAAATACCTGCAACATGAAAGGAGTCTTAAGTTTTCCTTTTGATCTTCTTTAGCATCCTCCAGTATAATTTTGTGTGTTTATGCACTCCAGTGACCTCCACTGCTGTAATGTCTAAATGCCTTGCTGGTTTTTAGATGTCCACTCTCAAAGCACTCTTTTGAAGGAGGGAAATAGCGATCCCACAGTTAAAAAGCAGCACTGAAGGAACAGGAAAAGTGATGTCATTTCCCTTGTGTGACAAAGCGATGCTCCAGTCACGCAGGTTCGTGTGGCGAAGCTGAGCAATATAAGGAATAGTAATCTGGAGGGGATACTCAAGAGATGTGAGCTACTAAGGAAGTGTCATACATCATACTGAGATGGTCGTGACTGAAGAGAATGCACAGACAGGGAATGTGTGAGCTTGAGAAATAAATGCGTGCTACCCCTGATCACTGATTGTGCTAAGATCTTGTTTCACATGCTCTTGTTTCATACAGATCCCTTAGTACTGTAAATCTCCTTCCAGTCCCTAAAATCATTAGAAACGAAGCTGTTTCTTAGCTCTTGAAGATATAAGCTTAAAAGTGACCTTAAGAAACTAGAAATCCTCATGGTTTCACATATTCTGGCACAGAGACCTGTGTACTAGCCCTTCAGCCAGTAGCTTCTCCTATAGCAAATCCACTGTGCAAAGTAAGGGTGATTAAACACAATTCTGCATGTTTCAAAACCCAGACGGTTTTCACGAGAAATTATCTGTCACCCTAATCCCTGCAGCTCTGTTTATCTCTGATCAGAAAGGGGAGTGCCAAATTGGCATACTGATTCATGTACCAAAAAAGAGCGTGCCTATAAGCACAGATCATGATTTGCATACTTATTAGCCTTGACTGCCAGGGAACATTCTGGTTCCTTTGTAAGCACAGAAACAGTAAAAATATGCTAATAGCAGCATATCAAATTTGGGCTTTAGCCAATCTGTCAATATTGAAATTACTTGCCTGTAATATAGTGGGTAAACAACTTGCTGTATAGGATGATCCAAGGCATGGATCAGAAAGTGAAACATAAGCATACATGCAAGACAGATGTCATGCTGACTTTCTATTTGGTTATCTGTTTGCTGCCTTCTTTTCTGCTTTGTGGCTCATTCAAGAAGCCGTGGGTGGGGTCATTTCCAGAGAGAATCACTTAAATCACGGTCAACATATGTCCTCCACATAGACCCCATTTCTCCTCTTCCCTGTACAATAAAGACAAAATGTTGCCTGGCATAAACTTGATATAAACCCAAGTGTCCCGATTTTGGCTGGAATAAAGTTAATTTTCTTCCCAGCAGCTGGTATAGTGCTGTGTTTTGGATTTAGGATGAGAATAATGTTGATAACACACTGATGTTTTAGTTGTGGCTAAGCAGTGTTTACACTATGTCAAGGACTTTCCCGCTTCTCACACTGCCCTGCCAGCAGAGGCTGGGAGTGCACAAGAAGTTGGGAGGGGACACAGCCAGGACAGCTGACCCAAATGAGCCGAAGGGGTATTCCATACCATATTACATCATGCCCAGTACATAAACTGGAGGAAGTTGGCCGGGGGGCACCATGGCTCGGGGATTGACTGGGCATCAGTCAGCGGGTGGTGAGCAATTGTATTGTGCATCACTTGTTTTGTATGTATTTTTATTATTATTGTTGTTATTAATTACTATTATTTTCCTTTCCTTTTCTGTCCTATTAAACTGTCTTTATCTCAACCCATGAGTTTTACTTTTTTCTTTTTTTCCAATTCCCTCCCCCATTCCTCTGGGAGCGGGGGGCAGTGAGCAAGCGGCTGCGTGGTGCTTAGTTGCTGGCTGGGGTTAAACCACAACACAAAGTCGTCCCTTTCTTACTACAGGCAAATACAGCTTTTCCCCACAGCAGTGATCACCAAAACCCATCAAAAGTTAATGATCTTTCCTTAACTCTCCAGAGCTCTCCCATCCCTGAAATCAGCAGAAAAACAGACTACAGCTGTCCAGAGGAGACCTCTTCCCTTTTACTGGCTCTTACACCCACTGCCTCCAGTCCAGCAAGAGTCCAGCCCTCAGAAAACCCTTAGTTACATTAATGCTTGTAGTGATAACCCTACGCAAACTGATCCTGAAGTCCTGAAAATTACTGAATAAAACTTTCCCCTTCTTCCTGGGGGAAATTTCCTGCCCAGATTAGAAAACACTTGACCATTCTGCTTCTCTTCTGGGCTACGATGTTACCCTAGCCTGATTCTCTGGTTTGTCTCTGTGGCTTATGTGGCAAGGAGGACATTTTCTCCATCTCCACAATTTTTTCTTTCATCCATTTTTGTTTTTCAATTATCTGGCATAGCCTGTGCTAATTGTGCACAGTTGCCTTCCCTTTCTTTGAGGACTGTTCCAGATAGAAGGGAGAAACATGATGGTGTAGTTAATGAAATATTTTGGGCCCAATTCTCTTTATTTTCAAAGAATGGGTTTGAAAGTCCCATTTCTCTGAGCAGAGCTATAAGTAAAAACAGAGAAATAAAAAAAGACTCAGAAAGACTCCATGAAGTTGCTCCTGTTTATCCTCAGCATATCTTTACAGCCACTTCTCCTCTAGCCCTTTCATGAGACAGACTTTGCAGAGCAGAATCTCCCAGCCCCAGCGGTGCAAACCAGGAAAGCCCTTGAACCAGATGAGCCTCTCCAGAGCTTGCCATGCAGCCAAGGGACTTGGGCAGCACCTTGCACTATTTCCAGCTGTTTCACTCCAGGGAACAGCTTCATTGATCCTTTTGTGAACCAGAGAAGAGAGTGCCACTAGCCTGAGACTAAACTTTTGTGAGCTCTTGGTCTGCTGAATAGCCACATCTGGGTCCCAACCCCGAAATCAAGGAGGGGAACCACAGCAATACATAATCAGGATGCTTTTAAGTGAAGAAGCTGGTTGGCAGGCAGAAACCACTACCCTTCACAGTGTAAATGTGAGAAGTCAGGCACACAAAGCAGCATGTGGAGGGGGACAGGGAGGTCAATATCGACAGAAAAACAGCATGGAGCTCAGCAATCCCATCCGTGATCTAGGGAGTTGCACACATCCACTTCCAGACACAGCAACTTATGTCACTTTCTTCCCAAGGAGAAGTGTGTGTTTGCCAGAGACAGGAGCCATCCAACTGACAGAGAGAAGCACACCCCTGCAAGGAATGCCTGGTTTAATGACAAGATTCTCAGTATTTAATGCCAGCACCTCAACAGCTAGGATCCCAGTTACTGACTGGAAAATCTCAGTGTTTCCAGGCTTAGTAGCTACAGAGGAAAGCATGGAAATGTGTCCCCTTGAAACCTGAAAAGAATGAAATAATCCAGTTTCAAAACCCATGTAAAACTTGCGATGACCTGTTGTTTTGGGTCCCCCATGTGTTGTGTTCTGAATGAGCCCAGTTTTTAAGACCATCCCCCAAGTTTTGCAATTTATATTCGTTTGTAATCTCCATCCACACATATGCCAGAGGGAGACAGCCTTGTTCTCTCTGCTTCTTCCCATGGGATGATTCCAAGTTTCACAGCCAAGGATGAAAAGTAAATTAACAGGTTATTCTATGATTTGCCACGAAAAAGGCAGTGTGGTGATATCTGAAGCACAGCAGGCCCTCCTTGTTCTTCACAGAGATACTAGGTGGGGTATCTCAGATAGCACAGGGTGGTAATTGTAGAGAAAAGTTAACTTGCTAATAGCAATCACTTTATCTTGTTTGTCAGTGATTAGTTATGTAAATTTTTTCTCCCCTTCAATTCCATACCAGTGCATCAAGGTGACATGCCACATGTGCATAATTACTGCCAGTGTTATTTCCAGATCTTGATCTACAAAATGCAAAGTGCCACTTATTAGAAAGTCCACACAATCAAAGAGGCTTCTTTCATTTCTCTACACATGTTTGCTGTTCTCTTTTGATAGGCACAGCAGGTAAGAAGCCAGTGGGAAGCAAACACTGCATTCACAATGTGGCTTCTCCTTTGTTAATTAGCTAAATCAGGTGCATAATATTGTCTGTGTAACTCCTAGAGAGTCTGGGACATTATTGCTCTTACAACACAGGGAAGTGCTGCTTTATCCAAGTCTGTAAGACAATAAAAATTAAAAAGGAAGAAGAAAAATTATATTTATTTATTGTTTATACAGCACCACAGCACTTCACAGGTGAACGATACGAGACTCGCAACCCCTGAGGAATTCATAATCTACAGACCAGATTCAAGCTGTGTCACTCTTTACTCCCTGTGTCGCCCCCTCTGACTCCAGGTCGATTCAACAGAAGTAACAGCATCAGGATCTGGCTTTAATTAAAGAAAACTTCAGAGACTAATAACCAGGATTAAATAAAATTATGTCACCTCAGCCCCAACTCATTTAAACTGGAATGAAAAAAAACCCAAACCCACCAAAGAGCTTTTAGCTGCAGCCATGTTTTAGTCCTTGATATGCGGAGTCATCGTGGCTGGGACCATCTTGCAAAATCAGACCATCAGTTTGGTGCCCACCATGTCCAGCTATAATAAAACTGAGCTCCTGGTGACTTAAAAGCTCCAATTAACATACACTTCTGAAGAAATGTGAGCCATTGCTGATATTCAGTAATAGGAGTGAGAGTTCCCATCACAGAAAGAGCTCACAGAAAGAGATGGACTTCGTCCCAAACCATTCCTGTGTTCACTCTCCAGCCCTCTGTCTCATCAGGTACCAGCTCCTACTTCCAGAATCCACAGACAAGGCAGCGGCAGTCCCTGCTCTTTCCTCTACCAACAACCCACCAGAAAGGCCACGCTTGACCCTGTGCGGCAAGGTTTGGCCGGTGGGAACAGGGCTCCATGACAAGCAGTGGGACAAGGTGCTGTAGGCCAGCAGCAGCTGTTGCTGTATTATGCAAGGACCCAAATTCCAGCTGGGATCTGCTTGTACAAGTCAAGCAGGAGAAGGCAGCTGAACCCATAGTCTTGGGACTGTCATCTTTGGACCGATTTCAAGCGCACATGCACTTCAAGCCAGAAAGAGCTTCTTTGGAAAAGTTACCTAACAGCAGGATTATTTAATCAGTGTAGTTCACGTTGGTATTACATGTGGCAGAGAGAACAGCTTCTGGGGAAGTCCATTGTAAGCTGATTGAAAAAATGGTGTGTGCACAAAGAATCAGAGATCAGCACCACACCATATTGCAGCATTAAAAAGCAAGAGGAAGACAAATTAGTGTGATATCAATAATATTGCACTAGCCTAAATGCAAAGGTAGCCTCACAAATAAAGTGTCCTTACTCTAAAAAAGGCTAAAGATAGAGACAGGGCAGAGCCAGGGAAGGGGAGATAGACTTCTTTAAGAAAACATATGGTGTGCTGTGTCCTAGTCTGGGTAATCTGAAGCATGTTTGAGTCCCTTAGTGCTTTTATTTGCCAAGAAACGCTGAAGAGGAAGGAAAGTGCTATTAATCCAAAGAGGCAAATGAGGCATGGTGCAGCTGACTGACTCCTCATCAGTCATACCTCCTGCCTGTGGAGGATCTGAAGGTAAGATATGAAAGTGTTTTACTAACACAAGTCCACAGGGCCATGTGGCCCCCAGCTGCTCAGTAAAGTGTCCAGTTTGGTGCAGGGAGGGACAACAGACTCACTGGCAAGGTGGCTGGTACCTAGCAAAATCAGTGCTTCATTATAAGAATGAAAACAAGGCAAGCTTTCTTTCCAATAGGAGGGGACCCTGTTGTCTCCAGTTTCACAACCTTTGGCTAGTTTATTCTCTGCTGGACTCTCTGAGCTTTGTGATCCTTACCGCCCAGTGTGTAAATACAGTGCCGTACCCCCAGTACTTCCCAAGCAGCCCTGTAGCAGCCCCAGTGTATCTGCTCTATTCTAGGCTACAGCAACTGGCTGCAGCCCTCTGGGCCCAGCCTAGGCAAGGCTTGGCAGCATCTGGCCACATGCCCTCCCCTCAGACTCTATTTTGGGGACTGCCATAATAGCTGGCTTTACCTACTCGCTCTCTGTGGTCAGCCTCATGCTGAGGGGTTTTGTCAGCCCTAAAGGATCAAGCTGTTCCCCATTTCCTCCAGAGCTGGACAGAAAGGACAGAGAATCTGGCCCAGCTTTTGTGATGCAGCTCTTAAATGCACTGGAGCCTCACTCATCCCCAAATTCGCGTGGGCCCTGGGGGCCTGATTCTGCTCTCAGGCAAACCTGCTGACACAATGCTGCCTGTTGTTCCTTTGAAGTCAATGCACTGGCTCCAGATTTACATTGTCATAAGAGGCATTTGGGTACAAACAAAGGGAAAGCGCTGCAAGATGCTCTACAAGACAATTTTCCCCGAGAGTCTCAGTGAAAAGAAATCCCATGCTGGGCAAGGTCCAGTAATGCTGGGGCAAAGCACACGGCTCCCCCCTCAGCTCTGCCTGGCTGGGCAGATGCAGCGTCTTGCCTGGTGCGCTAACTTCAGTGGAGAAAAAACTCTTCCCTTCTCTTTTCCTCCTTAGCTGCTCTGCCAGGCAGTCCCCCCTCTCCAGAGCAGTGAGCTGGAGGAGGCTGTCCATGTCAGGAGCTGCTGAGGGCTGGGGAGCTGCAGGGCAGCAGGGCAGGGGGCTGCGTAGGCAGCAATTGACCCCCGTGCTCTGCCTCTCTCCTGGTGCGAGGGGACTGGGGGAATTGAGGGCAAGGAGCAAATGAGACTGAGGCCAAAAGCTTCAGCAAAGAACTTGCCTTCCTCTAACAGACCAATTCAATTAGAAACATCTTAATGGAGATCAGTTTCGTAACTCCCACTCAGCCAGGCAGGACTAAAAGGGCATATAGGACTTGCTGCCACATTACAAGTTAGGGGTCTTCACCCTGGTTCCCAGCAGGCCTCCAGTCAAAAGCAAGAGCGAAAGCCAAATAAATGGGCTGCTGCCAAAGGGCTGGTTTAATAACCGATCTGGAGACATAGCAAACCTTTGCTCCGACCTGGTACACCTTCTAACCCCAATTCCACTTGGTCCCTACTAACAGAACTAATTGAAGTATCAGGAGACAATCAGAGCCCTGAAGGGTACACAGCAAAAACACCTCCGCTTTTAGATGCTAACTTCTCCTGCCCTTGTGTGCATCATCAGGGAAATACATACATGTTTGCGAGCTTTAAAGAGTGTATGTTTTTCCCTGTTTAAAGCCCTACAAAAATACTCCAGATGAGATGAGGAATGCCTTGGAGAAACAGGATTTTTTGCCTATTGAATACATTCTTGTGTTTTTCCCAAAAGCTCTTACTAGGTCGTAATATCAAAAAAACCCACTAAACCCCTTAAGGTAGTTTGATAGCAAGCAAAGACATACAAGAGCTGAGCAAACTGTCTTGTCCAAACTTTTTGCACCCTTCTCTAGATGAATGGTTTTCTTGTTCTCTGCAAAGTGCTTGCAGAAAAGTTGCCGCGGAGCTGGGAATTATTATTAGTAAGGTTTATTATAGCATCTTGCCTTGAATGGCTGAAGGGAAGGAATCCCCACTGGGTGACCCAGGGTGCAGATTTGTATAGAAGCTGTGTGATTCATTGTGCACAGCGCAGCGTGAAATACTCACAGCAAACCGTTTGCCTGGGGAAGAACTGGGCCTCATTCTGTCTTAGGGGACCTGCGCTCTAGCTGGCATTTCCTGGGGTTTGTTGCTTGAATTACGTTTCATGACCCTGTTTCCCGAACATGTTTTTACCTTTTAAAAGTATGTGTACAGTGAGACTACCTAACACCCCAGGCTCAAGCTTTAAACTGAATTGCTTAATAGGGAAGGTAGGTCAGGTAGCGCTATTTCTGTTCCTCAACTACGTAATCAAGTACTTCTAGGACATGGAGTACATCTAGAGCATTCATTCATGTGAATGAATTTTCCAATAATTTTCTGACAATATTTAAATTTTTCCCTTTGTTGTGTCTTCAGCAGTGATTTCAAACTGTGTTGACTGTATCCCTTCTCTGACAGATGGAGTTTGCGCAAAACCTGCCGTATTCACTCAGAGCTAAAGTCAGTCATTTAATTGCTTAAAAAGTCAGGCCCACTATGATTACTTGCTCACTAAGTTGGTGTATTAGTGGAGAGTAACTGATATCACCTCAGTTAAAAAACATAAGGCCTAGATAAGGTGTAGACAGCAATCTGATCAGTCTTGGCAAGACTGAGATGGCTCTGAGTATACCACAAGAATGAGGTTTAGGCACCTTTGAAATGTTAATGTCAAAAACATTGGTGTCTTTGGAGAACAGGCACCTCTAGAGACAAGCAGCAAGCAAGAAGGATTTTCAAGATGCAATTTTGATCTTACTGGCACTAATTCCAGTGTTAGCTTCTCAGTCCTCTTCTGAACATGGTGACAAGAGCCTTTCCAGGGAATCATGTGTGCTTTAGAGCTGACCCTAAAATATGTCTGAAGAAATGAGAGTGGGTAGGAATTGCCAGTGATGGAGGGGAAAGGAAAATAGAAAGGAGCAAATTTGAAGAAAAATAGAGCAAAGCATAAAATCCTGGAAAGGTAGGTCTTTCCAAGGTCCTGTTTCACAAAGCTTATCTGGGCAAGGTTATCAAAGGTCAGAGAAAAACAGGTTACTACAGCCAGCCATGGAAGGCAAGGCCTGTGAGGGATGCACACATCAGCTTGAGTAGATCTGTTCTCACATTATGTGTCATTCATAAGGAGTCGACCGAGCTCTCAGGAGAAGGGGAGGAAGTCACTGGTGCTTCATCACTTTGATTGAGGTTATGGAGCCTGCCCATGAGCTCACAGGCTGGCTGGAAGGAGGAGGGAAGAAAGAATACCTCAGAAGACAAGATGAGGAAAGCACTGTAGGCTGGACATAAGTGGGACAAGGTGTTGGTGATGTGGGGTGGTACCTGTCCATCGAGGGCTTCTTATGTCACTGATAATTTCAGCCTCTGAAGGGAAAAAGTAAATAAAAAGTTTGCTTAGCACAGGACTTCTGTCTTTGCAATGGCTTCTGCTTAAGTGACACAGGGCTAGGTCTGTTGCCTGCCACATACAATAGGAAGGGACAAATCAAGGACTGTAAAGTAACACTACCCCATCCTAAAAAACACTAGGGGCAATCCAGGGGCATTGATGGCTGAGACGTATACCTCTCAACTCACATACAACCACCTATCAGTACCTACTGCAATGTCCTGAAAATATAGCACAGCACCCTGGAGACACTCAGTCTGTGGAAGGACTCTTCTCCTAAAGTGGCCATACCAAACTACTACCTGTATCAGCCCAAAGGGCAAAACTTTGGGGCCCCAGAGATGCTCCTGAGCAGGTTCTGCATTTCCTCCTGACCATGCTGCATTCAAGATGCATGGACCAGGCTCTTGCTGTCTCCATGGGAGACAACAGTAGGATCAATGCCACCTCCACCAAGCTTCTTTCCTTTATGGAGAAACGAATGCCTAAGTTGTCCATAATTTCCATGTAGGCAGTTCAGTCATTGCAGCAGTTGTTTTCCTCTCCTTTCAGGTAAAAACACATAAAATTGGTTATCACTGGCTCTGTCTTTCCCTATACTAAAAATCATTAAAGAAGGGGACCAAGGCAAGAATGACATCCTGATGGCAGAGTAGAACACCCAGACGGTCCTTTCCTTTTCTCTGTGACCTCCTTGTCTGCTTTATTGCAAATACTTGTCTCAGGTTGAAGTGCTCCATTTCCTTCCTAAAATCTCTTTCTTGTGCTAGTAATCAGGGCAATATAAAATGTTCCTTTTAGACCATCTGGAAGCCACAGGAAACATCAATTAACTGCATATATTTGAATCATAAGTATATTAGGCTAGAAATTTCTACATATTCTAAAAATTAAGCCCTATAAAGGTTTTAAGCTGTGCAATATTTAATTAAACGGTGGCCCCAGAGTGTGGGGATCGGAATCATGTTCCTGGGCCATGATGTAGGCTTTGCCACAATCCTTGCAAGCCAGTCCCCACCAGAAGTGCAGCTATAAAGTTTTTCCACACAGTGAGCTCCCTGTCTAGCTGGCACAGCCACATCACAAGCATTTCATTTACAGCCTCTTTTGAAATGCAGAGGATTTTATTGGATATGTCCAGCAGAGCTGCTGAAAAATAAAGGAAGTGTGCTCCCTACTGTCTAGAAAACCCCAAAGCAGAACCTGCCAGTTTGATTCAAACATACTGGTCTAAAATACCAGCAACAGTTTAAAATCTAAGCCAACTCCTTTCTTTGTATGCCTGCGACATGCCAGGATGTGTGTGCATCACGGCCCATCTCTCAGCTGGGGTAACTCAGCTGCAGTCAACCCAACCACACCTCACAGTGCAGCCCTTGGGTGGCCTCTCGTTGTAGTGAGAAGGTGAAGGAGAAGGAAGCATGCCATTCCCATGCTTCCTGTAGGGAGCATTGGCTTTAGCTTTGATTCTTGCCTTTGCTTGATGACCTCAAGCAAGTCACCGTGCCTTGCTTTCCCCTTCCTTGTGATCAAAGCAGGACTTGAATGCTCTTACTAGTGCACAATACTGTAACCACTCCTGAAGCTCCAACTATGAGCTGGCTGTTGTACAGGAGCAAAGAGATTTCCCTGCCAATGAGGGCAACACAGGGCCCAGCACATTAGTCACTGGTTGCTGCATTCCCCAGCTCTCTGGAGAGCAGGATGGAGCTGTGAGGGAAGGTTTGACTGCTCCACCATCACTTCCCCAGCAAAGTTCTTCAGAGCTCTGACCTGTGCTGCTTGGAGGGCAACTGTGCTAACAGGAGAAATTGCACAGAAAGCAAAATGGTTTTCTAGAGTGGGGCTGGCCATTCTTAAACTGGTATCAGGCCTCTCACTCTGTAGGGCATCCAGCAGGTATTACTTCCCCACAGCCAAGGCCCCTGCTCCTACTGCAGAGAGGTGTGAGGCATGCAGTCCTGCAGCAGCTGAGAAGATGCACATCCACCATAGCAGAGGAGCGATGCTGCTAGTTTTCCAGCTACCCTTTTAAGGAGCACCAAATAAATCAGAAAAGCCTAATGGTGTGGTTGAGGACCAGCCTTGGATACCTGAGTGTGAGTGCACTCTTCTCTATTCTGGGCACTAGTGGAGTTCATCCTTTTCCATTGCCTAGCCAGGAACAGCACGGGGGCAACTTCACTCTGGGAGCAATTTCGTCCTGGGCAATTCCAGCCCAGGGCTCTCCTGTGAATGCTCCTTCTGGAATTTCAAAGAAATGGATAATGAAAGACACTAAAGTGGAGACTGGATTTGCTGAATCCTGCCTAACTCACCTGACATTGCCCTAAGTCAAAAGTGGGGTGACAGGTCACGTCTGTTTGGGCTTCATTTCATTTGGGAGCAAGCCACAAGAGACTCTAACAGTGGGAAACTGTATGGTGGATAAGGAGTTGGCTAAGGGGATGTGGCAATGGCTGATGTTAACATGGGAAACACCATGTCAGAGAACAGTTCTTAATGGAGATAATCAGAGGTGGTAATGATTAATGTTCACATTAGTGATCTGAAATCAATATTAAGGGCATTATTAATGGCATCTGTTGATGACACAAAGGTAAGAGGCATCACCCATAGAGAAAAAAATTGGGGATGCAGTCTAGAAGAACTGAGCGAGCTGGAGGACTGGATATTAATATAAATAAGATGAAATTCAGTACTATAATGTTCAGGGTCTTGCAATACGGAACTGATGACAAAACCTTTTTCTATAAGCTGGGAACTCATCTGCTAGAATTGAGTGAAGCAGAGAAAGACCTGTGTATATGAGATGATTATGGGATGACTATATGCTGCCAATGCGATGTAGCTGTGTAAAAAGAAAATGTGGTCTTAAGCAGTGTCAGGAGAGATACTAACTGTTGTACAGTAACGGTAAAATGTCACCCCTGTGGTACACAACAGTCCCTGCTGAAGACAGATGAACTGCACTGGGAAAGATGCAGCAATCAAGGGAGAGGAAAGTCTGTCTTCTGAGGGGAGGCTGAGCATTTTGCCTCGTACAGCCTGGTGCAATGAAGGGAATACGACTCTATCTGTACGCGAGACAGGCAGCCAATGCCAGAGATGGAAAGGAGCTATTTAGGTCCATGAAAAATGTTGTTTCAAGAGAGAACGGGTGGAAAACGGCCCTTAGTAAAGTGAAACTGCAAGTTAGAAGGTCAGAGCTCTGGGAATGAGCTGATCCTGCAGATGTGTCCGTGGCAGCAGGAAGAGAGGACAGGCGATGCTGGAGTGCCATCGTCTGTCCGTTTACAGCATTGCAAGGATCTCAAGAGGAGGATCAGCGCTGCATGGATCAAGCCGGACTTCTTATGCAACTGGTTAAAAAAAAAAAAAAAAAAAAAAAATCCGTGTGTGTGCGCTATGTTTTGTATCAAACCAGTGCAGCAAGTCCTGAGTCTCCCCTGGCAGCACAGCTGGACGTGCAGCTCTCCCAGGCAGACACACCGATGCATGCAAAGGAGCAGGGGGACAATGCACGCAGCCTCCTCTGCCGGTTGGGAGAGCCCCTATCACAGTCCGAACGCATCAGGGAGAAATAATAGCAAAATAGCTACAAGCTCCCCGAGAAGAAATCTAGGTAAAAAAAAAGGGTGAATAAGCCAAACTCGATTCCTAACTCTAACATCAACTTAAAAAACACGCGGTGTCTGAGTTGGTTTGCAGCAGACCATCACACCACCTCATTGTGTTATCTTTTGTTGTAATAGTGGGGATAGCGCAGGATGAATGTCTTTCTGCCACTCATCCCTTTCGTACCTATCTTACATGAGGCTCCATGACATGTTAAAGAAAAACTGCAAACATTTTCACTTGAAGTGTGTGCTTTGGCTCATTAGTCCTCAACAGTATTGATTTTCTGTCTTGTTTTCTCAGTTAATTGTTCCAAATGGAGAGGGGCTGCCAAGGCTGTAGTGCTGATACGTATCCTCCTAATCACACACCTCAGAAGAGGATGAAAGGTCCATTTTTAAGCTACTACATGTGACTGTGACACAACTCAAACCCAGACACCTCTGTTCTGCGTTTGCAAACATTTTGTGATGAAGGTTGGCATCAGGGCCTGCCAGCATCTGCAGCAATGCTGCTAGCCAGCTTATTAACAGACCAATTGTCTATGCAGTGGTTGCTCAATATTGTCATATTACACCAGAGCCTAGATGGTTCTGCAATCAAAGCATCCATTTTCAACATCCTTTCCATATATTTATAATATTTTCTTATAAAGTGACCTGCTACTCTTCCATTAAATGCTGCATCAACCATTTGGTGGAGAATAGCATTGAGAAAAAAAGAGAACTGTCACTCAGTACCACATTTCTGAAAGCAAACCTATACATGATTGTTTCTTACTTAGCATTGCCACCAAGTTTGTGTGAAAGGAGTGTCCGTCCCAGGCAGAGCTTTGTGGGATGTCTCAGGTGGGATCAAACCCCCTGAGACCCCGGGTCCTGTCACACTGCTTACAGCACTGACAGCCCTGGCAAGGATGAAGTGGAGTAGTGGGGGAATATGTCCCTCCTTGCAAAAATCACTGCAAGCCTGGGAGGTTAAACAGCTCACAACAGCATGCAGGACCAGGCCACAAAGGCTGGTGTGCGAGGTTCTCCTCCAGTGAGTGGCCAGCTGGCAGGAGCAGTGGAAGTGCTCAGATGCATCGATATGCTTTTGGCACCTTGCACCAACGGTACCTCAGAGTGCCTGGGCCTCACTGCAGCTGGCAAAGGAACGCTGTTTTTCAGACCAGCTGTGCTATCCAGCAGGTCTGCAGGAGAGAAGCTAGAGCATTTCTTAGCTTTTGCTCTGCGTTCATGGCCAGGGCTCACTTTGAATGTTTCTGGCTCCCTCTGAGCACAGGCAGTGCCTCTATTCCTGCATGCTGATGCTGCTTCTCCTCACTTCCACAGCCCCTCCTGCCCACCAGGACAAGCACCAGCAACGGCAGCAGCACCTGCACAAGCACCTGGACAGACTTCTGGTAGTCACGTCAAAAGGTGCGATTTGAAAAAAAACCCCAAACCTAACACCCCCATGAAGTGGCCACCTCATGCTGACAACACCGAAACTCCCTGAGTGTGAGAGGAGCTGGGCTACAGCCAGGCTGAGGGGGATGCCCAGGTCCTGCAGGACATGAGTGAGGCGGCATCCCTAACGCTGACCCCCCCCCCCCAGCTCTGCAGTGAGCAGCCCACGACGCCATGCCCATCTCCCACCGGTGAGCTGAGGGAGAACAACCCTGGCTGACCTGTTGGGAGGGCTGGGTGTCTCCAGAAGTAGGCACCTCCCTTAGACTTTAATCAGACGTTGCCTCCTGCGTTGCACGCCACAGATAATTGCCCTTAATTTTGCATGTTTATGCAAAGGGCAAGTAATAATGCTAGTGCCTTTGTTACCTGCCAACAGCCTCATTACTGTCACAGGATGCGGCCCCACGCATTGGTTGGGGAGTGAGGGCGGGCGGCAAGGCCTGTGGTGCAGGCCGCCGGGGCAGGCAAGATCGCCCAGCTCCGCATGCCCTCCCCTTTCCCCATGGCTGTCAGGGGGCTGTGGGCACCGGTGGTGTCAAATCGCACCCACAGAGGGGCCCTGAGGTCCCCCTGGGCCAGCAGCCCTGGAAAGAAGGCAAGGTTTGCCACCAGGCCTCTGCCTGGAGCCACCAGTGCAGGAGCGGGCCATGTTTTCAGTCAGTGAGCAGAGGACTTTCTCTAAAGCATCAAAACTGAACCACCTTTGATGGTGTAGGAAAGAGTGCTGTAGGACCTCCTGTCCAAGAATGTGCGCCAAGTGCATGGGAGAAGGGTTCCACACATTCGTTCACAGTGCTGAAGATGTACGAGCGTACACAGCGGCCCCATTATCTCACCTGAATGCAAACACCTCACAGACATGAATCTAAGACACCAGTACTGCTCCACACACCTCGTTCCTTCTGGGTCCAGCATGAGAAGTATAGGGTTTTGTGCACCCCAGCACATACAGAGATGAGAGGAATTCAGATTACCCACAGTTCTTAAATCTTCTTCTCCATCTGTCACTCACCTTTTATGCCCAACCATCCTCTCTACCCTCCTAGGCATTCCTATTGATCCCTTCCCTCTACATCAGCCCCATGCTCTTTTCCAACTCTTACCCCCAGTTCTTTGCCTGTTAATCTTCTTTCTGTTCCCTCACCTTCTCATCCATGACACTACAGGTCATCAAAGACATGAACAAAATGTGTGAACCTTGAACTATGCTTTGGCCATCAGAATGGACCAGCAAACAGGAAGCCAGAAATGTTCCACAGGTACTTTTCTCAAGCTTAGTTTCTCTGTCTAAGCTAGAATGACCAGCCATTTCTGTATTCCTGGCTGACCTGAATGATATCTCCGCTGAGGAGAGGCTACACAGGATAGCATCCTGCTTTCCTGTGACCTCAGTCTACCTGAAGCTTCCCCAGCCCTTAAGAAAATGGTCTGCAGTGGAGAAAAACTACTGAGCAAGACTAAATATATGTTCCTTGATGGTCACTACCAACAGCCCATAGTATTGCAGAGTATGTAGATTTCACCCAACAGCAGCATGGATATAAACAGATGCATTTTACTGATTTTGCTGTGACTATTGAAGGAGAGGGATACACACACACACACTTATTTTCCAAGTTAAAATTCTGTAGTTCATTCCTGATGACTTCATCAAACTAAATCTCCCTGGGGCTTTACAGTTCTTTTTCCTTGCTTCCTGGCTTTTACAGGACATCTGCCTCTAGACTAATTAAAATAACCATACCAGAAAAAGCATAAATACAGTCTTGCAATGCCCAGCCAAAGCTCTGTCTTGCCTGGTGTCCCTCTCCTATGGTACTCAATAGACAATGGTTAGGGAAGGGCTAAAAACAGAGCAAGCGTGCAGTAATCCTTCCCTGGAGACTGTCCTACTCCCCTCTTGCCTGGGATGGTTCGGGTACTTCCTGAGCCAGAGGTGGTTTCTCTGTAGTAGGACTCAGCTACCAAGGACGTAGTTGTACTGAGTCCTGTTTCTTCCATTAATTACTCTGCACTTTTGAGTAGAACAGACGCTTCACCTCCATTTTAGTTTTTTAACTGTGTTCCAAAGAATGTGTTAATTTTAGTAAGTTAACATTTTCTGAGATTTGTCCTTTTTACTTGATCTTGGTTACACTTTCAGGTGTGTATCTTTTTTAGAGAAATGTAGCTTTAGATTGACTGGAACATTTAGCAAATTTAGCAAATCAATTGGAGTTAACTGTTTTATCAAAAATAGTGTATAATTAATTGCTGATACATAGGCAGTCTCTAGGTGGGGCCTGATCTAGTTATCTGCAGAGAGCATACATAGCTCCATTGACATCATACAACTGAGGGCATGTTAACCACACCTGAGCAGGATTAACAGGCAAGAAGCAGGGGATACGGTCCCCTTCGCAAGTCCTGTGGTACCTACCGCCCTGCAGTACAATCTACAGGAACCACTGTAAGATGCCACGCACAGGCACACAGTCGTTACCCGTGTCATATGTGAGCACTGCCAAATGTTCGATGCCTGATATTCCTGCTCAGGAATTTAAAACAACTGAGATTCATTCACATTGCTAATACTGTCTAACAGTATGACTGATTAAAAGGAAAGATGGGTAACAGATGGGTCAGCCTAAGTAAAGTGCTGTCATGCAAAGAATACATTTTCACTGTATTGGGTAACTCAGTTTTTCTGGTTGTTCATGATCATTAGTCGCATTACTCTCTGAACTCGATGTTTCCCATTCTCTATAGGGAGGCATCTTTTTACAAGTGGGATATCTACTGTTCTTTCCATTCTTAAAATAATTTTTTCACCAGTTGAAAAAATGTGATGTTTTGCTGCAAACTGGCTGAAAAAGAATACTTACTGCAAGGACATGTCAAAGTTTCCATATCATTTTCCAAAAACATTTGTGTATGGTGGTGCATGCTCTGCACTTAGAGAACTTGGCAGTCTACTAGGTCTTTTTATCGTTAATGTTGAGTCTGGATAAGAGCACTTCTAAACTGTGGAGAATAGTTCTCTGCTGTCTCTGACAACCTTAAGATTATCTCTGGTAACAAGTGAATAAAGCATTCTCTCATTATTTTGAGTTCAATGACTGTCACTTATTTGCTAAGGCAGTGAAAGAGTGGACAAAGAAGTTAAAAATACAGTGAAAGTACTCTTTAATATGAATTTTTATTATCTTTTGTCTGGAGGTGTATCATATTATGCGCGTTAGGAGGTAATTGGGTCTTACCTGCCATGAATAACAGAGCAAAAACTCAATCACAAGGTGAAATAATATATTGAAATTGGCAGCCAGAGATGTTCAGTACAGAAGGAATCCACTATTGCAATATCTGGACAAAGAACTGGGATCTTTATGTAGCCCATGTTTACAGCTCAGCCCAACAAGTTGCTGCGATCTGTGGCTCTGATCCAGCAAAGCACATGTTTAACTCTAAGCATGTGAGTAATCCCATTCACTTCATTTGTACTACTTACACGCTTCAAGATAAACAAATATTTGTGTGACTTGTTGGATGTGGCTCTTAGTGAGCCAGAAGGGAAGAAAGACTGTTGATCATGCAGTTCCGTGGGGAAGAGTGTTTTGATTTTTTTTTTTTTCTTGTTCCTTCCAAAGGATGCTGTATGAATGACAACCCCAGTAAATGCTCACTTAGTGTTTGTGGATACTGCCACTGAGTCTCAGCTGATAGTGACAGGAGGCTTTAGGGATTGTCTCATCTGTTTTTGTTAATGCTTGCAGGGTTGTGTTTCCTTTAGTTTAATAGATATGAAGACTGGAAGAAGTTTTCATGGGTGCTTTTTATGGTGCTCCATTACTCTTATAATTAAGCAAGCCCTTTTTGTGCCTTGTAAGAGTATGCTGAGCTGGTCCTTATATAATGATGAATTTTTTTTTCCATTAATATAGGTGCCTGTGTCCATATGCAATACAGCTGTAGCTGGTGTGTGTGTGTGTTTATGCACATAGGTATTTTGAGCTGGGAGAAGCCTCTGTTGACTGCACACTTGATCTCCCCACTGAAATGAATGACGTGAGGTGCTGTAAGCCACATTATTCCCATTCTTGCAGCAGGGTGAGCTTGCCAACGTTCACATTACAGGGAGACCACTTGACCCATCTCCATTTACAATGTGCACACTAAATACATTTCATGATTTTACTACAGAGTGTATGATTGCCTCCATGGGTCAACCTATCATCTTTCATAAATTCCAAAAAGAACAACACCTTCTGGGCAGCAGCCAAAATAAGGACTGCTGAGGAATCTGATATTTCTTTCATGTTTATATCAGGAGGAGTCAAGCAGTGATAGCTCTTCTATCACTTCACTCAAGTTTCTTACTCTGGGTTAGGGGATGAGAAGTCAGTTGCTCCAAGCAAAGTTGTGTAAACTTGTAGAAGACAGTAAAGTTAGAGCATACCAGAATATAAAGCATTATTAGAAATCTCTTTCTACAACTGGTCTTTCTGCTTAAAACTGAATACTATCTCTTTTACTTATCTATCTGCTCATTTCAGGGAAAACCAAAAATATATAAAATGAGATTTTAACATTTTTTGTATTCATTCTGTGTGACAGAGTTCATTGCAGAGGCTTGTTGGGATCTCCTGACTTCTATGTTTCTTCTGGAAAGGTTCTTTACACTCTTTGCAATTTCCAATTACTTTTTCTCCGTAGATACACCATGTTTCCGTGTTTGCCCTAAAGACTAAGGACGAGTGCAAGACAGCTATATCCTGATAATAGCTTTGCTATCTACTGCAGCTGCAGCTGGCATAATAAGAAGTTATTTTTTCTGGGGTAGATATAATTTTTCTCCAAGAGCTCAGTGATGTACAATTAAACTCATGGTTTAATGAGACAGAGGAGGTGCTAAGAATGTCATATCATTCCCATGAATTAGAAAGGTATGAAGCACTTCCCAATAGGCCAAGTCAAACTTATCAAATTTTAAATTAACCATCATTATACTGCAGAACTTATCATGGAATGTCCTTCTCAGACCTGTTAAAACTAATATTTAAAAGATCTAAATAAATAATATCATGTGCACTGTTCTAACTCCCAAATTTTAGGCCAATAAAAGGCCTCAGATGAAGTCTATTTAGGCACACGGGCCACAAGTGAAATGGAAAACCCCAATCATTTCCAATGGAGCCAAAGTTCCAGTTAGAAACTCTGACACTTCGGTCCTTATAACAAAACTCTCATTTTAATCACAAATTTTCTTCAGTTGTTCATGGTTCAGTCTAACTGTCTTATATAATCTGGACTGTTCTTTTACTCAAACATGCCTAATTGCCTTAATCGTGCCAAGTTCTCGATTCAAGAACGTCTGGTACAGTGCGTGCCACAGGCTAATCATACAGTGCATGAAAAATATTTTTACCAACTTGAAACATCAGATCAAATGAAATTGAGCTTATAAAATGTCTTCTGTGTTAATTTAAAAATGCTTGACAGTCTACAC
Organism: Harpia harpyja; assembly: GCF_026419915.1. Classification (NCBI taxonomy): domain Eukaryota; kingdom Metazoa; phylum Chordata; class Aves; order Accipitriformes; family Accipitridae; genus Harpia; species Harpia harpyja. The sequence goes on along the minus strand of NC_068942.1, from coordinate 74,104,857 downwards.
AGAAAGCATAATTGACGTGTTAACTGCCAAAGCGGGTAAGAAGAATGGTCATAACAGGGGGTTTTTGTTATTTCATAGAAATTTGTTTACATTACTCATACTTCAATTTCCTTTTCATTTCTTCTAACAACTCCATTAATCTATTGTTAGCCTTCAGATCTCTTAAATACTCTTTGTAACGCTTTTGTTCAAAGGCAGCCCTACATCAGTCAGTATAATCCAGTTCACCCCAACCATTACCAACAACTCTGTGGACAATATTCACTTTTAGCTCTTTTCATAGCTGGATAGATATTATCATCATCTTACAGATGGAAAAACTAAGTCTCTGGTATTTGTCTTTGTTTTGCTTTGCTTTAATCTACTATGTTTTCACATGTACAAACTGGGTTTTAGCTGCCAAAAATGTAATTATTTCAGGAACAGTGAGGGTTAAATAGTGAGTACTATAAGGGGAAATTTCACCTAAAGCCTTCTTCCTTGACACCCCACCAGCCTCCACTTCTCACATGAACTGCTGCTTCTCTCCTATTATCCCAATATTACTCATGTCTGACCCATTCCCCACCCCAGACTCCTTCAGTAGGTAGTTTCCACCACGACCTGGGCAATTTGTGGGCTATGCAACCACCCCATGAAGGAGAGAGTGAGTCAGCCAAGAAGTATCTGAGGGAAAATTAATTTTCAAGATATGGTACTTTTAAAAGGATAGATATGGGTTATCTGAATCATAGGTTATACATATAAAAATATGGCATCAAAGAAACTCCCTTAACAAACATTCTCTCCACCTCTGCTTGCACCCTTTATCTGACCGAGAAGTAAATTAAGTTGCAGCAGCAGGAACAAGAAGGAGAGCTGTTAGTACAACATTGAGCACCTCTGAATCATGATGAGCCGAAACCCCTGAGGACCACCGCAGTGTAAATGCTCAACAACAACAGTAAAAATTCCAGATCAGATGTGCTGTGTTTCCCTTTTCAGACACGACATAGGAGATCTTCAACAGTCTCCTAAGATCTCTGGGCTAGCAAATTCCCTGGATCAGATCTGTGGGTGGTGTAATGTGAATCAGCTTTCCTCACATTAATGGAGGTTAGGCACATAGGAATAATCAGGCCTCCTATGTTACTTATTCCATTTCTTTGCCATTGCTGGTAACCTTACCATCCAATCACCAACAGAAGCTTATCACAATCCATTTTAAAAGTACTTACCTCATTTGAAAGAATATTCCAATATTTTAAAGAAACTGGATTTTTTTTCGTTTAAAACTTTCCACTATCTCAATTATTCCCTTCTGAGAGATCCCATACATGCAGATTATGGTTTCTTAAAATGTTTTCCAACTACTTTTCTTTTTTTTTAATTTAGGAAACATTATCCCTAGCCCTTTAATTAACCACACTGTCCATCTGCTCTGAGCTCTCATCAAATAACACCATTCTCGTGGCTGTGCTCTTCATCTAGTGTTCAGAGCTATCACACTATCTGGCCTCCATGATAGCCAACCTTCTGTTCCAGGCCAAGGAATCATCTCTGCTTCCACTCCCATGACTGTGTTACTCGCAGGCGCTTTGCTATTAAAAGCCTGCCTTCTATATTGGATCATTATTTTGATCATTAGCACAGTCAGGATGCAGCCTGGCTCTGAGGACTCTTCAGAAGCAGAAGCAGGCGATACCAATGTAATAATAGCTGCGAGTCAGTAGATGGCTCTATTACAAGCCATTGCGACAGTTTTTGGGTCTGTGTAGGTGGGTGAGATCTTGAGTCCTGCATGTTCCTTTTTGGAAACTGGGTTCATACCCAAATCAGTTTCTCCTCTGCATGTTAGCTGTAGATTTACTGTCCAAAGAATAAAGCCCATCAAACATGTCAAAACATGACAATCCCCATATACTTTTAAGTCAAATGCTAAGAGAAAGTGCTGTGGCACCGCTGATTATTTGGTCATCAGGATGGCAAAATTAATATTAATTACTTCCAGCTTCCCTCAGTTTGTCCTTGCTGATGTTGCATAGAGTTTGAAGGTGTTTGGAGAGGCCACAGCTTTTTAGTATCAAACTGGAGCTGCTGATCCGTCTTTGTTGCACAATAATGTTTACTTGCAATTAACTATAAGAATGGCCATACTGGATTAGATTCATAGTCCATGTTGTCCAGTATACTGTTTCCAACAGGGACCAATGGTGAATGCCTAAAGAGGACTATAAGAACATGTCAAGTAACTATGAGATCCCCCGGATATCCCAGCCCTTGGCCATTCATAATTCAGGGATATTCTAAATTGGTGTCGTCTTTACCTATTCAGTGATTGCCCTGGTTTCAGCATTTGTCCATGTCCATGTCACAGGTTCAGTATTATGGCTAGAGATATACCCCGGCCAGGCAATTCACATTCCCATGCACCTTACTCACTTCCCACAGGTCAGTAATCAGGATATGCTACAGCTTTGCCAAGAGGCTAAGGGGAACGGTGGTGCAGTTCGTGACGTCATTCCCACCGGCACTGCTGCACTGTCTAGCCCTAATAATGGGTTTTTCTCATCTTCTGTCTTGAGACGCTGTTCAATCTGATTTCAGCAGGAGCAACTTTCACCACAAACTGGAACCAGGTCTTAGACTATATCTCTTTTCAGGCCCAAATGACATTCAGTGCAATGGTAGTTCAAAGGCAATGGTAGTTCAAGGAGTTCCTGCTGAGTAATCATAGGCATCAGGCACTCAGCTGTCTCCTGTACCTTTGGAAATGTCTCTCTAACAGTAACAGGGTGAGGGAAGGAGAAGTATTTCCTGCAGACCCTGAGGCATCACTAATTCAAGTATGATAAAGTCCACTTATCCAGCAGAGCCCTGTTCCCTGCACTGTGTCCTTCTCAGTCCTCTGGCTTTGCCTGCTCCTTCCCTTCTTCAGGTGTATACCTGACTGCTCCTGGCTGTGGTTCTGTCCATTGAGACACATGCATATTTCCTACCTCAAGCCCTCCAGATTTCCTTCCATGATGTATTGATAAATTACCCACCCACTATCCTAGATCTGCCTTTAGCAAGAGAAATAGTTAAGTAAGTCCCCCGAGCTAATCTTCTGCATGGTAAAAACCATATCCAGAAAGATACGGTTACTTCAAAATCACTCTGTGAAGTGGTCAAACTTAGATATCTGGAATGAGGGGAAGCTGGCACTAGGCACATTGTAGGTTTTTCAGTTCTTGTCATTGATTTGGGAAACATGCAAAAGCTGGCAAGAGACCTTTATTAAAAAGTGGTTCGGCTCCTGTGGTTGTTTTGTTATGTGGACAGGACCTGTAAGGCTTTGTGCTGAACTGCAATAAACAGGAAGCATTAACAATAGCTCTGAGACAAGAAGGCTCCCCTGAAAGTCCGTGGCCCAGATCTTTGGCTGGTGCTAATCAGAGTCATTCAACTGGGTTTCAGGGAACTGCATTGATTACATCAAAACTAGTCCCAGCTCACATGTCTCTCATGGAAAGAACAGGTGACAGCAATAGAAGATGGTGGGGAAGCATTTTATTGTCCAGCTGAATGTTTCTCACAGGTCAGAAAAGAGCTCGCTGTCCAATGCCTTTTCAATGCACACAGTAAATATCCCGTTTTTTTGGCATTTTTGGATCACCCAGAGGAGACTCTAGCCTGGTGTATCCTCTGAAAGGCTGGATCACCCAAATAATCATTTCACCACAGGAAAATGATTGTCTTCTGTGATAGTTCTGAAGTAACATCTGATTCACAGTCTGAAAAACAAACTAAAGTAGTCTGGTATCCATGGACAGCTTTGGACACAAGTACGAGTGCAAAAGTGCAAGGCAGAAAAAAAACCCTAATTACTCAAGTAAGTAAATGTACATTTCCACTTCCCATGTGTCACCTTGCTCAGGTCAGCCACCACTTGTCCCCACATCTTCGTTTTATACTCCATCTACTTGTCTTAGAGGCAAAGGATTTTTTTTTTCTTTAGGTAGGTGCTGGTACCTATAACAGACTGACTTAGGCTCTTGGCTGCCCTTAGGTGCCGCTACAGCACAAATAAATACATCTGGGTTTAGCTTGGTCTTCCTCATGTGTGAAACCTAGCCTTTGCACAAACTGTCATGCATGTTAGAGTTATGGGTGGAAAGCACGGAGTTCATCACAATTAGACCAAACAAGAGTCATAAAACTCTCACAGCTCCCCATGGAACAGGCTGCCGTTTTGGGCTTCCAAATTGTTAAATTCAAGTGCCTCTGTATTCCTGAGTCTGATTGTTCCCAAGCTATTCCTTTACTAGGTGCTTCTTCCATACTTAACACATTTGGATCATCTCTCCTTCCTAGAAATGGGCCCTCACAGTTCAGCTGTCCTGTTCCTTGTGTGGACACCCTTGTAGACATCCAGTTGCTTGATCAAACACTTCCCTACGTCCAGCCTTGCAGGCATGACACTTCCCTACCTCCAGCTTTTCAGGCACTATAGGTTACAGCGTACTCCTTCAGAGAAATGGTGAAGTGCAGAATACTCCAGACTTTAGAAAGTGTGCTAAATGTAGTCATCCTTCCTTTCACTGGTACAAGAAACACAGATCGAGGTGAAATGGTAAAAGAGCAGTATGGAGCTCTGTGCTGAACCTCACCACTCTTGAGCTTTCTGTAGGTTTTGGTCAGTGATCATGAGATGGCCCTCACTGTAGCTCATGGCTTCTCCCATGGATCAGGGCAATCTCACTTTTTTCTCCATCCTATGCAGCCAGCTTCTCTGATCCTCAGCTGTGAAAATAGCTCCTTTTCTATAAAAGCTTGTCCTTCTGGTTCTCTCTTCTGCCCCAGTTTCCTCTCCCTCTTTACGTTTTTTAAGGTGAGAACATCCTGGTTTCTTTGTTTCCCCATCTGAGGATTCTCCCTTTCTTTTCAGACCACAGAGTTTCAGATCCAAGGCCAGATTCATCCTCCAAAACTCTGGCATTCAAGCAGAGCCCAGAATAACAGCTTATTTTCCTTGTGTATCATTTCACAGCAATATGGGCAGGAAGAGTGAAAGTGTCAAGGATACTTCCAGGCTGCAACAGGCTCAACCACAATATTCAGTGATGCAGCAATTTCATGAAAATAACCGAAATTCATCAGTTATGTAGAGCCTCTCTACAGCACTCCAGTGACTAAATTAATGAGGTTAAACCAGAACAAAACTCCATCCCTGGGATAAGCAGTGGCTTGCCCACAGCACCGGAAAGAACAGAACTAGATTTGTTTTGTGCCCAAGGATATGTAATTTCTGTCCTTGAAATCACTTCCTAGAAGGAAAGAGATAAATAAGAGGCCCTGCTTTCCTCTCTCTATGGGAAAAATTCTGATCTTGTTTTGGCTGAGGCATGCTTGTGAGCTAGGTCAAAATCATTTCCATGGGCATCTCCTGCTCACCTGTACAACCACTCCAGTTTATAGGTGCTGCCAGCCAGGACCAGACCAGTGGACAACCTAGGCAGCAGCCACGGCCAGACCCAGACACATCAGAAAGTGAGATATGTATGGCAGAAACTGATCCTATGGAGTGCTTTTTTGCTACGTGTTCAGTCCTCTGGGTTTATCCCCGAGCAACTGATGCCAGAACTAAGGCAATTGGACTTATGGGTGTGGAAGGAGCCTCTCTAGGGATCCACGTATGAAGTCTTGGTGCCTAATGTTGTGCACCCAACTCTGTAAACTGTGGCCAAAGTATTTTAACTAGGCTGGGTAAGGGCTTGCTTCTCATATTGCTTCCTGTGCTTTTGTGCATTGTTACTTCTAAAGTTATTAAAAACATCTAAAGGAGGCTGAAGCAATTACATTGCAACTAAAATAAAGTCCTAATTTTGTAATCCACTTCCCCCCTCACCCACACAAAAAAAAATCCACAATGAAATATAGTGCATGAGAAAATACAGAATATTCCACCCACCCTTCAACAGTGCATGTATGAGCACAGCCCTATCACAGCCAGCACCAGGCTAGAGTGCTTTTCATTAACTCGGAATATATAAGGGCAGAAGCTTGATAAGCAAATAGCAGTGTTCCCAGCACACCAGCCAAGCCCTATGAAAACTAAAAACAATAAATTTATTGAAAGCTTTTTTAAAATAGGAGGAAATTATTACTCATTTGAATTCTGTTCATGTTAAGGTCAATGGTCTTTTTTTCAGATTCTGATTGTTAATATTAGATGAAAGGACATTTCCTTTACATTGTATTTATGAACTCTAATGGCACAAGGAGGATAACAGCCACATACATTGCACACCAGAAACATTTCTGAATTTTGCATTGTTTAAGAATTAGTTCATTACTCATTTTCCTTTGACCTTTAAGTTAAAGCCAGGGCTATTTAAATACATTGGGCCTGATTCTGGTCTGGGATGCAAAAAGATACTTTTATTTTTACCTTCTAGAAGTTTAGTGTGTGTGGGAATACATGGTTTGCATTCAGTCAGTGCAACTTAGACTATTCACATGGATAAGACTGTGGTGTGAAAAACACTGGTCTGAGGGGATTCAGTTCTCTCACATTCTCTGTGATGGAGACAAAATTTCCAAGAGGTTGTAGGATGGGACCAGAGCTTCAGTATCTTCTGTTGAGTTTAACAGAACAATCCCTGTTTATGCCACTAAGGTTGAGCACCACAGCATTCAGCTGAGTGTGACTAGTTTTGCATGCTAAAAAATACCTGCATTGCATAAGTTTGTGGGTATTCAGAAGTAAATTTTTGATTGCTCAGGTGAGAGCTTTCAAAACATTGCACGAGCACAAAATTACGGTCTTAGATTTGCTGCGGCTTTCTGCTAACAGCAAACATAATTTGACAACTGAAGGTAGCCCCAGAGCCTTTCGTGTGGTCTATATTATGGAACAATTACCCACAAACCAACATACTCCTGGTGACATTTCCATTGCCCAAGAAATTGCCACCTTCCACTCTGCTGTGTTACTGTCATTTCATATCCTCATTAATGACAGTCAAAAGCCTTCTGTTCATGTGGAAGGAAAAAAAAAGCAAACCCCTCAGATTTGCCTGTGTCTAGGTACTGGATATCACTCAAAATACACCATTGCACAAGGTGATTGCTAACAGGGACCAAAGGGTTAATAACGGTGTCAAACCTTCACCCAGTTGTGGAGTCATTTCAGATTTACCCTGGTGTCTGTGAGAATAGGGCTTAGCTGTGGGTACTCCCAAATGCTCCCTCCCTTTGCACCAGCTGCCAACACTATAACTTTGTCAGCGAGATAATTGAACCATGTGCTTAGCTTCAACATTGCCGTCAGCTCTGTGACTTCCACAAAACACCTGTGAGTGGTACCTTCCTACGCGAGGTTGTGCCCACTTTCCTTGGGAGCACAGAGCACCTGCTCCTGAGTGGGGAAGGGAAGAGGGGTGGCCAAGACCTTGGGGCTAGCAGCCCCTGCTTCAGCCCCTTGCTGGTGTTTCTCTCTGTCCTCCACTCCATCCTCATGGCTCGTGCTTGACGCGGTTGCACTGTTTGCTCCAGCAGTGGTTGTACCTCTTCATCTGGCTGCTGAGATGTTGCTCTCATTTTTCTGGTAAGAGTGATAGCAGAGTTTGTCCTCTTCCTCCTGAAGGCACAACAGCTTACAAGCAGCACGGCTGAGACTCTATAAAATGGGAGTCCAACTCCTTTTCCCCATCTTTTCCTTTTCTTGTAATGACAGGATAAATCGTGGCCTTCTGGTGCCATGGAGGGCAAACTATAGCCTGGCAGCATGTCCTCATGTGCACACATCTCCATTACAGCCTTTGCGGTTCTGATGAAAACGGAGAGTATTTTGACACTTGTGAGTGGTTAGGAAAGATTTAGAAGTTTCAGAACTGTATTCCATCATAACTGATAACGACACAGTAGCAGTTCAGTCTATATCCTCCTGCAGTACTTGCTAAAGGCTTCTAGAAAATACATGAAATTAGTAAAGGTATTTTCTGGTTTGATTAAAGAAACTTCTCTGTTCTCAGACTCAGAGTTCAGCAATGAACTCCATGTTCAGGTATCACTGAGAAACTTTAAAATATGAAAAAGAAAATTATCAGCACTCTAACAGAATGAGACAGACAGCCTTCTCTTTTCACTGATTCCCTTTGCTCACACATGATGTACAACAGTAAAGCCGCACAGCAGTTTTTCAGACAATTCTAGTTTGTGAAGAACTCCACTGAAGTTTTAGTCTCAAGTAGAGTTTTAAGACCTCATTCAGATTTCAGAGGTTTGGCCTAAAGAAAACATGGGCTGATACATTATTAGTAATGATCTGGACATCCACAGCTCATTTCAAACTAGCACTAATATAGCCTTTGTGGTAAACAGTCATAGATTTTGTTTATGTTAAAATTTGCAGCAAAGGCATTTGGGGGATGCTTTGCAGCCTTTTGAAACAAGGCAAAGAACACTACTTTTCCTATTAGCCTTCCAAACGAACATATCTAAGGGCAGCTTAAAGTGAAAGACATAGTGAGGATGTCACAAGGCCACCCCCGCTCCAAAATAACAATAATACACAAATAGTTCAGCTATTGAATAGGATTGGGTAATCCTTTGTACTTTCAGTATTTCACCATCTGCCATGCCTAAAAAGAGGTACATGTAGCCAGGAGCACTGTGAAAGATAGGCAGGCGAGGGATCATGACCCCTGCTTTTGACCTTGATGCTGAGAATTCACATCTCAAAAGAGATCTAGGACTGCAAACCTGTCACTAGTCCTGCCCTTCAGAGGTAGACAATTGGCAGGGCACAGATTCATCTCTGTAAAAATGAGAAACTGCTGGGGGGGCTTTAGGGGAGGGGGGAACAAACACCAGAGAACAACTGCATTTCAAAGTACCCAACTTATTCCTCTCAACCCTCCTATCAGCATTTCCCTTCTCTCATTTCCATACCGAAGGCAGATATAAAGCTGTGAAAGATGTTCAAGATGTTGCATCCATTTGGAAACTTCCCAGGCAGTTGTATGAACATGTTTTTAAAGACTGCCTGTAGGTCTTTCATCTGGATTAGCTGCACATTCTTTCCCTGACTCTTTTTTTGTACTGAAGAGCTCACTCGCTTTTATCCGCTGCAGGACAAAGTTCCCCTTAAATCCCCACCTTAGAACTAACTAATTTACACAATAGAAGAGGCTTGCTTACCACCATTTTTGCATCTGTATTTACACACGAGGGGCACCTGGATCCAAGTGAAGCTTCTTTTGGGGATTGACTTCCCTTTGCAAATCAGGAGTACATTCCAGAGCTTCACTCACTTTAAGTTCACACCAAATATGCAAGTTCAGCTGGCTTATTCATGGGAGTAAGGCAAGCAAAAGCTGGCCTCCTGCTTGACTTCACATATGAGCAAGGTCTGTCTTGTCTTTTTTTTTTTTCCTTTCCTTTTTTAAGTGCTAGAACAAATAAGCAGAGGTTTCTGCTTTCAAAGAAAGGACTGGTGGATACATCACACCAATCTTGTCCTGGGTTACTTCTCTTTCATTAGGTTGTTTTTTAATTACCGAAGAGGAAAATAACATAGATGGAAAAAAATTCAGGAAGATCTATGCCAGACACATAAAGCTGAGGTGTTCATGTTTTGCAAATTGTTTCTTCTCCTGTCTGCTCGTTGATAATGAAGTTTTTGACACTGAGCCACAGAAAAACAAAAAAAAAGTTGCCTGCCTTGGCCAACATATTGAAACAAATCATCTCCTCTTTCCAGTCTGTTTCCATTCCCCTCATTAATCCTTCTTTCCTGCCCAGCTTTACTCTCCCATCCTGTTATCTCTGCTTCATGATGTTTCACCCAAGACAAGGGTGATGCCTACCATAACAAATTCCTCCAAGAGACCTGGCAAAAAGAGAACATGACAAGAATCTGCAGGTAGACAGAAACCTGAATGGCTGGCCTTAAGCTATATTGATATTTCTGTAGCGATATATAAAGAAACTGAAGTAAAAAGCTAGACGTTTGGCTCAGTAGGGCCAGTTGCTTGTTTTTAGATGTGGCTGCTAATTGGTCTTTCAAAGAAAGATGAAAAGTCGCTGTATTACACTGAGCCCCAGTGTAATGCTACACAGAGGAAATTTTTCCTTGACCTTACAAAATCAGCAAGATATGTCATGCTTATTCTGATATTGTCTTAATTCAAATACCTACAAATGTTATCAATCAACATCAAATAACCGAGCCCTACTCAAAATCCAGGTCAACAAATCTGTGTATGAGACTGTAATTGGGTAATTGGTCATGATATGTTGCCCTTTAAAAATTTTAGTTTTCCTTCATTTTGGAAAGATTGAATAAATGATCTGATTGTCTTTGACCCAGCAAAGAGAAATGAAATAAGAACAGCTGGGTAGGTCAAGAAGGAGATGAGTCATGTTACAGTCAACTCATCAGGAAGGGCCAGAGATCTGGACTACAGGAATTAGGACAGCTGAGTGGGAGTAAAGCAATTGCAAGTGTATTAGACTCTTATCCAAATCCCTTAAAATGGGCTTTGGTTCTCGCAAAGACAGGGCCAAATAGAAGTCAGCAGAAAACTGGTAATGTTTTGTTGGAAACATTTGGCAAAAGTGGAAAAGAAATTGCTTTTAGCACAATGTTCAGTGGAAAATGTCAATCCTTTATTTGAAAATACAGGCTGCTGTCTGAAAACCTGGAATGTTTTAGTAGGAGAATTGTTGCAGCAAAATCTGAACTAATTTAGGCAAAATCAACAATCCATCAGGGATATTGTCAAAAGATTTCTTACTTTGACTTGATGCAAACTTTTTGGATTTTTTATTCCTGAAGTATATTATACAGACCTAAATCAATACACTGAAACACTGGCAAGCACTATGAACAATACATATGCTTTCATTTTACTATTAATGGCATTAATGCTAGAAAGAGCAAACTGTGCTGTTTTACATGTATCTGATTATTTTCATTTACAAATATGGATTTGCTTTAATAGTGGTCTTCTAGAACAGGACACACCCTTGAATGCTTCACACTTTTCCCCCTATAAATCATGTGTAAACTCCTTCCCCTGGCCAAAATCATCTCTCTGCAACACTGCTCCTGATCACTTCTACCATTTCTACTTCTTATCCACTCACTTGATACTACAGTGTCCACAAGTAATGTCCTACTGATGTCTCAAACCAAAACAAAGCAATTGCGGATGAGTGAAAAAGAAAGCTCTGAGTCCACAGGACCTCAGATAACGCTCTAAATACAAATGTGCAGCATGCCAGTGGAATAGCTGAAAAGTCTCTTTAGGTCAATGAAGATCAGGTAAAATTTGAGGCAAGCAAAGGCAGGCAAACAGTCTTTGGATTAAGCATACTTTTTTTGCTCTATGATTTTGCCTCAGGTTCATTTTGAAGTTTATAAGTTTTTTTAATTATAGCTCCAGTGGTTGAGGTTTTATTGGGATTTTGGGGGATCCTTTTTTTTCTGGGTAAAAAGAATATCGAAATATGATAAATGCTCAGACAAACTGGCAGGAAATATTTCCTGAAACCAAGAGAAACAAAGATGAAGATGAAAGTACCAGCAACTTGCATTGCCCTTACTAGTCACTCCAGTGCTGAGGGTAATTGTTTTTTCATGAGGAAAAAGAAGGAATGCATGCGCAACAGCAACATCTCTGAAGGACCAAGGGCTAGCACTGTATTGCCCAGTACATGAAGTCCCATTAGCTCACTGCTACATAGCTGCATGGTGGGATGTATTTAAGTATCACACAACTTCAAGAGAGCAATGAGTGCTTCAGATCATTGACTGTTGTGGAGTCTCCATCCTTGGAGATACTCCAGACTCAGCTGGATGTGACCCTGAGCAACCTGATCTAACTTTGAAGTTGCATCTGACTTTGAAGTTGGCTCTGATGTGAGTGGGCGTTGGACCAGGTGACACTGAGAGGTCCCTTCCAACCTAAGTTGTTCTATGATTCTCTCTAAAGCTGCTCCAATTAGTTACTTGTATAGCTAGAGTGACATAAAGACAGTGATAATGCTTTAGTACAGAAGCTATAGGCAGCAACGTGTGTGATGTCTCTCTTTCGAAAGGTGAAGACAAGATGTGAGAGTTGCTGAAGTCATGATGATCTAATGATATAAACAAGCCAGTTGTTTGGAAGGTAATACAGTATCTTTTTATTAGGCCAACTGATAAGGGTGGAAAAACAAAGATAAGGTTTGGGGCATGTAAGCCTTTTTCAGGTCTGCTTTTTTCATGTCAGGTCATCTTCAGTTGATCTTGTAAATAATCATAATTACTGCAGTGCTAAACTATGGAGAGATGGTGACTCTATGCATATAATTACTCAAGAAAATTAAGAATGTGAGATTAAGCTTTAAAATGTGTAGTAAGGAGACATGCAGCCTGAAGCAAAAGGAGAATTAAGTTTGTTTTGAAATAAAATACAGTGTAAAGGCAAATTCTACAAGTTGGATTTCAAAAGTCATTTTAATTTACAGGTTTATGTTTAATTTCCTTGGGATACTCTGGTTTGCACAGACTGTAAAACTACTGTTCAGTTAACTGGAAATGGTGGTATCTGCTGAAGAGAAGCCCTTGTCTGGGACAGCAGAGGACGTTTCAGGTCAGAAGTAAAAAAGTTCTTTGCTAGCAGTGATGGCCTTCAAAGAGCTTCCTAGAGCTGTGCTTACCTCGTGCCAGCCCTGTGAATCACTTTTTTACACAAGCAATAACTGTATCCAGATTATATGTACTTAAAGCAAGAAGCCAGGCTTTATACCTTGTTTTTTTAGAGATGTCTTATTTCTTCAACTGTTCAACATTAATACTTCTCCCAAGTGCTGTGTGGCAGCCATGTATATCCTGCATTGAGAGAGCTGTCTGACCCAGTCAGGGCTGGTCTGTAGCTTGGACAAATCTGAACCTCCTGTGATTTTGCCCTTAGATTACCCTCTAGATTATGTGTTTAAAAGTCCCTGCCATTCAGCAGCAGAATGAGTTATTTGTTTAGAGTCTGAGGAGAACCCCAAAGTCTCTTTTCTCTGGTTCCTGACTGTCTCCAACTCCACACAGCTCAGCACCCCTCTTCTGCTGCCTCTCACTCTGTGTGGGTTAACTAAGGGTGAAGTTATCTTGGGGGTGGGGGGCATGGAGAGCTCTTAGGACTTGGTTCCAAGTGCTGGTATTTTTAAAGAATACAAGGTTATATGAGGGGTGGGCTATACATGTCCAAAATAAGGTAGCAATTCTGAGAAAAGTCATGACGTGCTCGTTGGAAAAGGCACAAAGGACCCACATCCAAAGCCCACCGGATCAATGTAAGGATGTGCAACAATTTAATCTGATGAAGCACGGGGCAATGAGATGCTCAGAAGCTGAAGCCTTTGATACATGAGCCCTGTAGCAAAGATTCCCTGGATGCCATGAAGGTGAATTGAGGTTAGCAGGGAGCAGATAAACACAGGAGGGCGCAGACTTCCATCCACCTGATGAGGGAGCACAGTTTGCTTTCATCTAAGCGGGGCCCTGTGTTTTCTAAACATTTCAGATGCTGCATTCTTGTTTTGGTTTAGTTTTCATTATTAAAAACGCAGCAAATGAAACCCCCAGAAAAGAAGCGGGAGGGAGAGCTGCTCCCACATTTTCACCTCTAGGTGGATTGCTTGACCCTGCCCACAGCCCCACCTTGAGTGACTAACAAAAACATAAATCCCTGTGGGACACGGGAAGATACTGTTTTTATGTACCAGCAGAGCATGCCTCAGGAAAAGGTACAAAATCATTGCCAAGGAATCTCAACATTTGTATGCAGCTCCAAAGTAATCACCATCTTCTGTTTATTGCCTGGGTAAACCCCTTTATTTCTTGGGTGCTGCATATTTGAGTTCCTACCTATCACAGACAAAACAGGCATTTTGTTCTTCTTGCAGCTGCATCCTGTATACTCAGAGGTGCCCCATGCTCTCTCAGATTTTCCTTTCTTTTCTCTTTATTGGCATCATTTTCCTCATTGAAGAACTATAGCAACATTTTGTTTGCGCAGGAAACAATGACATATACCAGAGCTACCATGAACATCCTGTTATCTGTAAGCAATGCTCTCTACGCTTATTTTTCACAAAGAGTATTTCAAAATTTCCAGACAAAAATGGCTTGAAAACTCATTAGTTAACATGAAGCTGTCCAGTCTTTATCAGTCCTGATATTCTTCTGAGTACGATAAGGCTCTGAAATCCATCCTCACTGAATTATGACTACAGGGCATCAAGAGCCCTGTAGGGAGGGAGGAAAGTTCCCCATAACTTGCAGCTCATGATTTAGGCAGGGACACCTGTACCAGGTGCCCTGCGTCGAGAGCAGAGGCTAGTCAGGCAGCTTAAACCACTCTATTCCCTGTGTACATCTGTTACATGCATAGTTGCTTCAGTGATGCACCAGGTTCAGCATGTGTTCTCTGCAAAGGAACTGTTGATGGAGAACACCATTTTGACACCTACACAGACTCCAAATCTTTAAAAATATGGTCTTTTCAGTATGAGATGAGAAACATCTTAACTGATGCACGACTTGCGCCTAGCTTCTTGTGACTATCAGTCCTTGGGTGCCAAGGCAAGAAGCAAGCAGGTTAGGAAGATACGTCCACGTCCAGTCCCTACAGACACCCTCAGTCTGGGCAACGGCAGATTAACTGAGTTGAGGACACTACAGACCAAGTATCTGTTCCTGGGAGCTACCCAGGACAGACCTGGGCAGGGTTTGGCGCAAATCACAATTGACCTGAGAGATTTACTTGAGCAACAAACCCTAGTCTTTCTTATCACAAGCAAATTTTGCCCCAGAGAGTGCTTTAAAAAACTCAGATCCATCTATGTGGCTGGTGCCTCCTGAACAGCCTAGGTAGTCTATCTGCACATGGGCTTATGCACACTGTTGCCATGACTCAAGCTGTCCAAGAAGTTTGTCAATGAATTTCTGTATGCCAACCAATATGAAGCCACTGGCTGGGTGCAGGTGATGGGTGCATTTGCTCAGACTATAGCACTCAGAGGGTGACTCGGATCACCCTTTCAGCAGTATGCTATGATGGGAGTACCGTAAAACACTTTGGCAAACATGAGCGCGCACTGTGTGAATGTTATAACCGCCAAATGTGTTCTGGGTCCCTGTGACTAGCCAGAGCTCTAAGATTTCAGCAGGGATTGAATTCTGTAGCATGTCCCAGGGAAATGTGGGAAAGTCATCCTTGGTATAATTCCTTAGACGTTGGGGTGAACCGAGACCTGTGTAAGTATTAATCCCAGGTAATTATTCTACAGGATTTTGCTAGAAGAAGGTACAGGGGTTTGATACTTGAACACTCTGGGGCTAAGGAAAGCTGGATTTAATGCCCAGTCTTCCACAGACCCTGTCTCATGGGTCACATAGACTGGCTGGGGACTGCGGGGTGACAGACACCATCTCTTCTCTGGTTATACCCCAGGAGACTGGCAGGTATTAAATTGCATCCCGTCTGCCTGTCCCCTTATTCTTGTCCTCCAACCTCCACCTTTCCAGTCCAGTGCTTGCTGCCTGCAGCCGGCAGTCCCAGGAGGTGCGGCACAGCCGGCATACTTCATGGCTGTACTCCTGGACGTTCTCCTGGTTTTAGATGGCACGGCTGCAAAATGCTGCTCTACCAAATTCATGTCGCTTCCAGCCTCCTTCTCTGGCTGTGCCTTTTCCAAGGCACAAAGATAGGTTTGTTAACACTGCGCTAGCTACCGTGGTTTTAAAAAATCACACCTTTTGCCTTGTGCTGGGAAATCTGTGGGCGTTGGAGCGAGATATATATATACATACATACACACATATGTTTGTGTGTATGTATGTTATATATATTCTGCATATCTATGTGTGTATATATATCTGTATCTGCTTACATATATGTGTGTATGTATAGCTTAAGTCTTATCTGTAGAAGCAGGCTAATATGCCTTTTTTTTTTGAAAAACAAACATTTATTGCTGACTTGTCAGGCATATTCCTTTTCGTTGTTTTTTTTAACTTGGCCAGTTCTTAGAGTACAATAGTACATTGGCCATCTGTGCAGAGGAGAAGAGGGGTTTAATGAATAGACAAAGCAGAGAATGATTGACTGATTGGGACTGTTTCCCAGTCTCATTCATACCAGCCATACAATGGAATCACTCCCCATTTACACCACCAGAAGTGAAAGGAGAATCACGTCTGTTTTGAGTTCATTCCTCAGAAGCTCAAATCATCCTCCTGGGCAAAAGACTTTAAAGCACGTGCTGCTGAAGCCAGGCTATCTAGTTTATTCAGAACATGCCCAAGCCTTTTATACGTGCTAATAAAATTAGCTTATCCTTGGCCCCTCTGATGGTGTCATGCAGCAGACGTGGCCTTTGTATAGGGCTAGGACAGTTTGTGTCCGGACAAACTTGTTTATGCAACCCAGTGTGCCCCTTCCTTTTTTTGTCCCCATGTATAATGACAAAGTTCTAGGCACGTGGGCAGATCACTTTCTTTCCCCTTTTGTGAGAGTACAAATTTACAACAGCCTGTTTGCATACCGTGCGCTGGATTTTAATCAAGTTCACTGTAAGGAGAGATAATAAAAATGAGAACCATGATTACTTCACAGTTGATTTCATTTGAATAAAGAGCTGCTCAATGACAGATGGTTTCTAGAGCTGCTCTATATGTGAGCTGCCATGATGTTGAATAGTAAGAAGAACAAGAAAGTATGCTGCTGTGGTCTTTGGGTCCTTACTTTGTCTTATCTATATTCATGTTTTATTCAGAGAGGAAATTAGATTCCACACCATTTTTTATTCAGAAGAGAAGGTTGGAAAGGGATAATACACAGTATGCAAACCTGCCAGCTTCTCTCGGATCAGGTCCACATCCCTCTACTCTGCCAATACAGCTTTAACAGTATTCTCCACCAGCAAAATGCCTTATTGTGAATGTAGCTTATATCAGGAAAACTGCGCTTTTGGCAGTGTGACTTGTTTCGCCTCCACCCGCAGCCCAGAGGCAAATGTGTTATCCCAGAAGAGCAAAGCAAGGGGTTTTGTTTGTAAGACCTCTGTGAGGAAGGGACATCTCTATGCACTGCCTGATGTGGCTATACCAGCAACTCTTTGCAGCGCCCACATGAACTGTGAGTCTGTTTCCACTGGCTTTGCGTTTGGTTACTGTTGTCATCTCTACTACAGTATTACACAAAATTGTTGAGGACTTTCCTTTCAGAGTTTTATTCTGTGGCAGCAATGCCCCTCTGGTGTATGTTGAGGGAGTATATAACCTGTCCAAAACAAAGATGTTTGCAAACTCTTCCTTGACTGCAAAACCAGAGGTCTGCTGGTCACAACTATCATTTCTTACCTCATCTTGCAACATCTTGGTGACATATCCTTGTTGGAATGAGTGGTTTTTCATCAGCAATTTAGAGTAATTTTTTTCTTCTTAAACAGAGTATTGTTCGTCCTCCCCCACCTTTTCTGATCTCTCCCTGATTGCATGCTTACCTGATCCCAGCTGCATTATTCTGATTGACTCTCTTCTGAGCTGCAATGGAAAATCATTGACTTGATGAATTAAAATGCTAGGCTTCTTTGCATTTGGAACAAGTTTTGCAGAAAAGGCAAAAATCTGCAATTTCTGAGCATCCAATTAGTAGTTAGGAAGGTCAAAATTTGTAGGGAGAAGGAATAGCTATTGTGCTTGGAAGGGTTAGACAAGCTTTTAAGCAAACCACTGAATTTCAGTTCAGAAAGTACCAATCTTTAAAACTAGGTACAGGTTGAAAACTATTGCTCTGAATTCAGTTAATACATCAGGAAGCAATATCGCTTGAGATGAAAGGCAGTTGATGCCTGTGACTTGTGGGTGTCAGAAGGGATTGCTACTAAAAATGGAGTCCAGAAGGGCATTAGCCTGTGTGGTTCAGAGGGAAAGAGGCAGGTAATTTATCACCTGAGGAATACACAGGTATTTGCTGAGAATAGTTACAGAGGGATTAGAACATGCCGTAAAACAACTGTCTTTATTGCATCCACAAATTTTGCATCCAATAATGATTAAAACCGAGAGGTAAATATTTCAGCTCCTCAGGCCTCATTAATGGGAGTCTTTCCAGTGGCTTTAAAATGCTTTGAATTGTGCTCACATAGAGCACATTCATCTTGTAAGCTTTTGGACTAAACTTTTTTGGCTGTTGAATCATGGGTTCAGCTAGTGACCACCTGTGACTCTTGAGATCACTGTGATTATTAGCTTAGGCAAATGCACTTGTCTTCCATTCCTTCTTCCTGTCTCCATTTATCCTACCGGGGTATTCACCTGTTGTGTATTGTCTAAATCCTTGATTAGGAGGTCTCCAGGTCAGGGCCTGTCTTTGTGTCTTTTGTTAGATCTCTTCAATATTAATCCCTTTCACATTGGCAGTATATGAAAGGTGGATTCCTCACAAATTCTTATTAAGTACCCAATTAATAAGAGCAAGAGCGTGTTAAGAGCACAGCACAGAAACAATGCTCCATTCAGATGCTGCATGAAACCTTGATGCTGATACTGTCATTTGAGTGAAGTATGTCTAGGGCTGGGGATGAATCCCATGATGAGCACTAGGAAAGGATTATTAACAGAGCTGGAAATTTTTTATTTATTTATTTGGCATTCGCTGTGTGTGATGAAATAAAAATAACAAATTATTCCTTTGTTTCTCATTATGCACCATTTATACAGATTTTATTTTAGAAATTCAGACATAATTTGATCCTGAGAAAAAAGATAAATTGGCCTAAAAGTTAGACCCCAAACCTGAGCATAATCAGGGGCTTCATTCTGCTTTACACCTCTAGAAGCATACCACAACACAGAGCCTTTTACGGCCGTTTGGAGGAACTAGCATCCTCTTCTAGGATAACTCCATGTTTCTAAGGGACTCATCAGTTCCCATGTGCCAAAGGATTAATGAAGTTCAGATGTCAGACCCAAAATCTGAGTAGAGCAGAATGCCTAAAAGCATCAGTGAGGAACCTTGTGGCAGATAGGCACTGAATAAAAAGGGGGTTGTATTAGTCTGAGAGGAGAGCTGGGGTAGTGACAACAGGGAACTGGCAAGGGGAGCTGACCACAAGGGCAAGCAAGATGAAGGGAAAGGTTCTGGCAGGCCTGGCTGGGACTGCAGGTTGAAAGAAAACCCTAGGTTTTACCTGAAACGCCAGACTAAATAAGGTGCCAAGCTGCAATATTTGCTTTCAGAGTAGATGGCTCCAAATTCCTGGAAGGAGGCTCACATCTGAGGTTTCCAGTGGTTCCATACTGAGAAGGGCCAAGCTGTGAAACCTGGCTCTGCTTCCAGGCTCCTACCCCTTGCAAGGATCCAGACTTCCTTCTTCCCTCGCTCCAAGTCTCCACAAATACAAACATCAGAAAGCATGGGCACGCATGAAGTGCCTTGAGTTTCTGACTCTACTATAGCAGTGCCTTGAAAAAATATTCCCACGGTGTACCTCCGGCTGTGGATGCGAGGTGATAAAGGCAGGCCTCTGTGCGCTCCCAAAGATGCTGGGTGCTCGTTTTGCCATTCATTGCCCTATAGAGCAGCCTTTAGGCTGCTCTGAATGGTAACAGGTGCTTCTGGCCCCATTGTGCTGTCCCAGCTGTCAGGGATTTCTGGGGACCAGTGAGTGAGACTGTGTAGGAGTTGCTTTAGTGGCTCTTTGCCATTCAGGAATTCTTTTGCGCCAAGGGAATCCTCCAACAGCTGTTTGGGCTGGCTTGGTGACAGCTTTGTGCTGCTGGAGCTGGGCAAAGCAGCCCCAGCTGGGCCAAGGATCTGGCTTCTTGCATGTAACTTGCTTATTTAGGCCTGTCGCCCTGTTTCGTAGGTAATCTCTGCTACTGTTACTGAATGCAGCAAGCTGCTGAAGTTGGTGGCCTTTGCCAAAGAGCAAAATACCGACTGATGTAATTGGAATGTGAGATCTGCAACGCTTGAAAATTCTGCCAGAAACTAGTTAAATGGAGATGGCATCTCATTAAAGGGAAGAATGGGGTCTCTGTGCATGTTTTCTGTCCTTAGTCCGGGCAATGGATCTCCAGCAAGTTTCCTCTGCAAAAGATAAGCATTTGAAAGAGAGGATGTAGAAGAGCTGGATCTGTGGGTGAAATGCGTAGGTGCAGGCCTACTGTATTCAAGGATGCGACATCCAGGTGCAACAAACAGACCCGGCTGAAGGCTACGCGTCCCTTATAAACAAAGATATGCTTTGCCATGCCATACTTTTGGTTTGTGCGTGTGCCCTGAATGTCTTTCCTCATCCCTTTGTGCTATTGCCTATTCAGTAGCCACGAGGAGCACATCATAAGGCCAGCTAGCGACAGTGTCTCCATATCTACTGAGTCACGACTGGCAATGCACGCTTCGAGGATCAGCTGTTTGATTATCCAGAGAGCATGTGGCTTTACTCAGCTGCCCGAAGCAAAAAAAGCCAAGAAGGACAACTGACTGATTGTCAAGAAGTGTGGACAATGAGGCAGGAGGGGGAATCCATGTGACTGGTTTCTGAGTATGGTCCTTCAGTATCTAGTCAAAATAGAATGGGCTTGAGATATCTGATGACCTGCATATGTAAAAATATTTGTCCTCATTCAAAAGGGAGTGGGACACCATATACTGTGAATGGAACAATACAAGCAAGCATTTGGAAATCCAAGATGTGCCTTGTAGCTAATTCATACGAAGTGACATTATCTCCCCCAGTGCGTTGCTGATGGGCAATTAGGTCCCAACAAAGCTGTGAGGAAAATAAAGGTGGCACAAAACAAACTCATTGCTAAGGAGCAAGACCATTTTTGTCTGCTGCTAAATATGTAAATACTGAAACAGGTTAAGCAACAGTAGCTTAAAAAGAGATATTTTTCTGTTCATTTTTCTGTATTTTGTAGCCTAATGGATTAAAGCGTAAAGCTGACAGGCTGCTTTAAAAAGATGTTCCTTGTGGGACATTAAAAAGTCTTCATACATTACACTAGATGAAACAGACAACCACATCACTGTCTTTGCTCTGAGTGAAAATGGGGCTGCTTTTTATATTCAGTGCTACTAAAGGATACGCTTTATTCCGGTAACTGGATGGAGGAAGGATACACTATAGAGATAGACATCATCTAGAAACTACAGTATTTGCCACTATTTGAAATACATCTCCCTCGGGAGAATGGTAAGAGCATTCACTTCCCTTACCTCTGTTACAAACATGGTTATGAAATTATGTGGCCTGGATTCACCTGTGAAAGTAGTGCCTTGAAGGGAGCTTCCCAAGAGAAGAGAGGTAAATGTGATCCCATGCCTCCTGACTATTTCCTTCTGGACCTTAGTGAAGACACTGCCTGCGGATGGTGCCCCTACGGGATGCCAGGCTGGATGGGCCAAGGCAGGGCCACCGAGTGGTTCTGTCCCCAGGACAGCCCTCCAAAGCTTCTCTGGAAAAGCCAGAAAAGACTGGAGCCCCACCACATCTCCTGCGCTGTCTCCAGGCTGTCTGCTGGGGAGCAGGTGGGAGGCGTGGGGTGTCCAGCCCCTGTGGCTGGGCCTGACTTTCCGTGGATCCCCTAGGATTTGTGATATCCCTGGAAACCGCTCGGATGTGAACCGCCCACCTCTCTTCCTTCTCCAGCCCCAATAGTGAGACTTCACCACATTGACCGCATGATGGATGGGGGCCTGGGCTTGGGTAATGGGCACCCTCCAGACTCTCGCTCGCCCGGGGGCTTTGGCATTCCCCTTTCCCACTGTGGGGGAAGCCAGTGCCCGCATCCGGGGAGCCGAGCTGGGGGGCAGTTTCCCACAGGAGGCGAGAGAGGCTGGGTGGGTTTGGAGCCAGGGCTTGCAGCTATTCGAACGCAGAGGTAAACTTCATCTGCAAGCGGAGCCAGCCTGTGTGGGGGTTGCCGGGAGGGAGGGATGGACTCTCCCTGAGGTGATATCTTCCCTGCGAGGGACTCTCCCGGGTTTTTAAGCGTAGGCTGCAGAAACCTTTTTGATTCATAGATACATGTTGCTCTTTGAAAGAAAACAATCCCTTTCCCCCCGCCTCCCTGGGCTACTTTAAAATCTTCTTCTCCCATGAGGACTTTATCCAAAGAGAGAAGACTCTTCATTGCATTAAAGAGAGCCCTGCTGGGTGTGAGCCACTGCACCAAATTCAAAATAAACCTGGAAAATATTGTCAATAATAATAATAATAAAGAGCCTGTGTGGTATGAGAAAACATTTGTGAGCAAATTAAAATAGGAAAGCAAGGGGGAGTTTTCCTGAAGTGGAGCCCAGAGGATCTCTTAGGGCAAAGCCTGAGTGTTGCTGGCCCAGCTTCTGCCCCTCCACTCCTGCTCCAGTGTCCTCCCAGGTCTCCTGGCTCTACTCCATCAAACACGGTGCCTCCTTTGCCACATTAACCAGCGTGCCGGATCCATCCCACTGCCCTCATTGCCCCACACCAGAAAACATGACAGCTCTGTACATAAAGCTTGCTGCAGATTTACCTGCCCCAAAGTTAGAGCATACTACAGACTAGGAAGAAAAGTTCCAAGCTCCTCTGAAAGTCTAAGTTTATGTCATCGCAACCTGCTAATACAGGAAGAGGGCCAGCTATTATCTTTTCATGCAGTGCATTTTGTCAGCTTGAGCATGACTAATGGCAACTCACTGATATTTTTCATGCTTTTATAAAATGCAATCAACACTTTGGGAACAGCATGCATTTACATTTTCTCCCTCAGTCTCAACCACCTTAAAAAAAAGCAGTACCAAATGCTAGGCAGTTACCACGACCGATTTACCATCACTGGTGATGATGGACCAGATAGGTCCATCTCCAGATAGGAGAGAGAATACTGTTTTCTCAACACCACTTTTATCTCATACTTTAAACCCCCATCAAAGAATTTCATACATATTTCTCT
The DNA here is from genome assembly GCF_026419915.1 of Harpia harpyja. Classification (NCBI taxonomy): domain Eukaryota; kingdom Metazoa; phylum Chordata; class Aves; order Accipitriformes; family Accipitridae; genus Harpia; species Harpia harpyja. The sequence goes on along the minus strand of NC_068942.1, from coordinate 74,081,900 downwards.
ACATACTGCAACTTGTTGTAGGGGCTGGACTTGGATTGTCATTTTAGTTAATTGCTACTTCACCTTATATTTTATTTAAATTCTAAGAAGCTCTGCTAGCAGGTCATTGTCTCAGGTACTGCATAAATGTCAGCTATGTTTTCATTTGCTCCTTTATTTCTTTTTCTTTTTTTTGTTAGGATTTTCCTCCAAGCCATTCCCCCTTGAGGTTCAGAGTCCTTGAGTCTCTGTTCCACCTCCTTTACTTGCCAGCTCAGCATCCTGCTATCTTCCGTGATGTAGTTCCAAAATGTGCACATTTCTTACAGCTGAGATAAGAATCTTTGGAGTTTTCTTTGAGTAGTGTCTCTTCCTTCAGCCTTACATGAAAATGTTGCCCTTCATAGGCAACAAATTTGCACCGCTTTGATTCACAAATTCATCTCCCCTGTCCTTGCGGACCTAATCCTGTAACTGGATCCAGACACAGAAGCTACATGTACACTGGTAAATTAAACATGCCCAGCAGTGTTCCTGGGCACTGCAGCCAGTTGGCATGGAAAAGGCAGTGCCTGTGCTAGCGAACTGCCTAGTTAAAAGTCTTCACATGGTAACCACTTACTGGAAATGGTCCTTGGACTGGTCTAAGTACTGTGCCCAGGAACAGAGTTAGAATGGGCTAAATTCATGTCAGGGATGCTCTGACAGTCTGACAGTGCAGGCAGTCACTGCCCAGCACCTGGGGATGCTGCTGCCATACCTGAACTTACTAGCACAGCTGTTGCTGCCTGAGTATCTTGCTACAGAGACAGTGCTGTGGGAGCATGCCATAAGGATCAGCCCACTACTTATCTGGGCGAGTTGTTAGTACCGTGGTGCAATCCACATCTGCTGTACGTGACAGCATACCACTGGCGGCACAATTGCATGTCAAGGTACGTTTGTCTTAAGTACTGCAAAATACACTGTGAAGCTTAAGCCATTGCTAAATGACACACATTACCTGGATACATAATTAGGTAGGTGGGTAGGTAGATAGATAGATTGATCAGGATTTTTCATCCTTTGGTTCTTCTCCAACATCTAATTAGAGAAGATGAGGTGGAAGGGACCTCAAAGGGATCTCAATCCTCACTGCAGAACATCAACATAAAAATTCTTACACAAGGTCACCCATGAGTCCAGGTGCCCCAGGACCCGGTCTCTGACAGTGACCTGCAGCAGGCTTGTAGAGAGAGTCCAAAGCAGGGCACGTTACAGTAATCCTCCTGTGGGCATAGCCTCCCCTCAGCTTTTGGCAATCAACAACTTCCTGAGTCTTTGCGTCCAATAGACACTAAAGGAATTTTTCATCATAAATGTTTCTATTCCTTTTCTGAAACCAGTTATATTCTTGGCCTCCATAACACCCTGGGCAAGGAGTTCCACAAAACCATTAGATGTGGTATGAAACAGTATTTCTTCTTGTTTGAGTTTGCTGCTTGATCATTTCTTTGCATGTTTCTCAGTTCTTCTATCGTAAGAACAGCTGTCTTTATTTACCTTTTCTATGCCATTTGGGATTTAAAACATTTTTCTCAGATGTTGCCTTTCATCATCGCTTTTTTCCGTAAGGAATATTCCAGTCTACTTGTTCAGTCTTTGCATAGAAGTTATTCCTCCGTAACTACCATACCCTATTCTATCACAGTTACAGATTTAGTCTAGTTCTGCTCTGTGCTTCTGAGATGGGGGGACCAGACCATTTAAATGTACTTGGATTCAAGTACTGGCTTAATACTATTTTCTTTTTTTTTTTCCTGTATTCTTTTTCCAATAATTACTAACATCTCATTTCCCTTTTTGATCACTACTGAGCACTGGTGGTGTGATAGTTTCATAGGACTGTCCCCAGTGGCTCCAGTTTCCCTTTCCTGATTGGTAATAGGTATATTAGAAGCCCTCATTACATATGTAATATTCAGATTGTTTTTCTCTGAAGTGCATTACTTCGCACTTTCCAACACTGAATTTCATTTTCTGTTTTATCATCCAGCCACTCAGTAATGTCAACCTCTTCTGCAACTCTTTGCTGTCAGCTGTAATTTTGACAGGCAGGTCCTACCAGATTTGGTGGAAACCCCCTATGCTGAGTTTTTATTCTACCTTTGATTCCTCTCTTTTTAAAAAAGTCAGTTCACAGAGGAGCCCATCCATTCCTTTGCAGACTCTGCAATCTACATGCTATTGCTGTCATCCAAACAGAAATCTTGTCATAGACTTGCCACTCTTCTCCAATTGAGGTTGAACTAATGAATTAAATCTCTTATGCATGTTGCTGGGAATAAGATTGGACTTCTCCTACTCTATAAGTAATATACTGTGCTCCATTGGCCCTCTGCAGCAGTTTTCATCTCCACATATCAAAGTACTTGCAAAGATGGGGGAGTATCAATGTCTCCAGGTGACAGCCAAGGAAACTGATATCCCTTTTAGCAGTAACAGTATGCAGTGTTCTAGAGTGGCCTGAATGCTTTTTGTTGAATAAATTAGTTAATGAGTAACAGCAATAGTTGCTAATTAACATACTCAATGAATATTTATGCTGGCATCTCGCCAGTTGTACATCTTATACAATGTGTCTTTCACTCTCACTTTCCCCTTATTTATTTCATACCATGAGCTCCCATCGGAAATGACCTATCCTGGCTCTGCCTCCCCAGCATCTGTTGCAAGGAAAGCCGACTTCTTCCCACCCTGCAATGGCCAGTCATGACCAAATGTAAACCTCAAAAATCATCCACAGCCTCACTGCGTCCCTACTTCCCAATGTAGCAGTCGATCAATGGGTCCTCCACAGCACCGCTAGGATTTACAGAGCCAAACTGTACAGGGGAAAGAAGATCCCACCTTATGGGATGAGACAGAACCAACAAGTAACCCGTGGGATTCAATGTTACACCTGCGCATTTTTTGCCACTGTCACAGACCAACATCAGAAGAGGTGTGCCTTCAAAACATAAGTGTCCTGGGATATTTAAAGCTTCATAAAGCAAATCAATAGCTTAACTGCAACCTGGAATCCAATCTGCAGCCTGCATAGCTCCAGGCCCATCACTGTACCCCACAGCCTGGATTAGCTCCAGTGCCTGGAATAGCCCCAAGCGTGTGCATTACACTCATCTCACTAATCAGGCATTTCAACTCTGTACTCCCTGTAGTATGATGAGGTAAGAACTGGTGTTTGTAATTCAAGAAATGAGGGAGTCTGTTGGTGTCATCTCTCCTTTTGAGATGTCCAACATGTCTTTGGTTCAGAGAAGAGCACCATACAGGCACTAAACCCAAAGCCTGATGGCTTGTGTCCAAAACTACCCTTAGAGATGACACTCTAAGTATTAGCCTTGTATTAATCTTGCCCAGGTTACTAAAAAGCTAATGCTAACTGTGAACATTAAAATGACTAATGCTGGTTGTGAAGAGTCACAAAAAAGCTCACTGTACCAGTGACTGCAATCTCACATTAGCAAATGATAAAATAGCAAATAAAAGTTTCATGATAACAAATGCAAACTCATGCTTACAGGGAAAAAAAACCCACCCTAACTGTCTATATAGTAATGGACATTACATTAGCTATTACCACTCAGGAAAGACACCCTGCAATCATTGTGGGCAGTGCTGTTAAGTACGTAACTCAGGGTCCAGCAGCACTCAGAAAGAAAAACTGAACATAAGGAACTATTAGGAAAGAAACTGAGAAAACAAAAAGACGCCTGTCCTCATCGCTGTGTTGCTGTGTACATTGATGGCATGTGCCCTCTTCACCACTGCAGGCAGGAAAAACAGAGTAGGACCAGAAAGGTTCACAGGAGATCAACAGGGATGATCAAAGCTACGGAAAGCCTTCAAAATAAAGAAGTATCATATGGGCTGGGACTGTTCAGCTGGAAAAGAGACCACTGGGACAGCAGATGAGAGAGGTATGTGAAATCAGGAATGGCCTGGAGAATGTGATAAAAATGTGTCTCACAGTGCAAAGACTGGGGAGTCTTTACGTGATTAAGTGTCAGGTTTAAAGCAAACACACCCAATGCATAACCACATTGTGACACCCGTTGCCGCAGGATGTCGTGGAGGCCAAAAGTATAAATGGGTTCAAAAAGCAATTAGAAAATTCTTGAAAGGAAAGTCCATCAAAGGCTCCTAGACTGCAGAGATGAAGATACAGCCCTGGCTCAGGAAGTCCCTAAACTCCAGATTGCCAGAAACTGGAAGGATGAAGTGGAGGAAATATTGCTGTACTTGCCCTGCTCTTGTGCTTTTTTGCTGAGCATCCGCTACAGGCTGGTCAGAGGCAGGATATGGTCTAGGTGACCCCTCGATCTGACTCAGCACTGCTGTTCCTGCAGCCTGGCTCTTTTCCAGCTGGGCTAATTCATATGATGGCTGCTGGGAGGCTGTATTTCTTCATGTCCCACCATCATGTGTTATTCAGGTTATGCAGAAGAGAGGATTGTCTCTGCCAGTGGGGGCAGACCCTCATTGGGATCAAGTCAAAGGGGCATAAATTTTCAGACACAATGACCAGAGCTGAAGAACTTCGTACTAGGAGGTCAAGGGTCCTGACGTAGCTGCAAAGGAAAAGCGATGACAAGGACAAGAACTAAAATGGACCCTGGGCCTGTGTCCAGACCAGAACTGGCTACATCACTCTGGCAAGACCTCATCAGGCTGTAGGAAATCGCACTCAGATCCATTTCTTCTGAGACCTGCCCCATCTCCAACCTGTGCCACACAGGGTGGGATATGGATGTGTAAGGGATTTTGGATCCATGCCATGCCCAGCACTTAAACACTTTCCGCTGACTTCACCTTCTATCAGGGCATAACAGCCCTTGGTTTTGCGCTGCAGGTCCTCGCTAAACAAGAGAGGGGGCGAGTATTGCTCTGGGCTCCTGCCAGGCTCTTCTCCGAGACTTCCCGGCCTTCCCATGGCAAATGCACAGAGCTGCAGGAGGTTCAGATAAGGCCTCATTCCAAAAAAACCCCCAAAACCCAAACCACTTGCGCACCCAGGTAATGAGCAGCACCTGTGCACCTCTAGGCACATGGCGCTTCCCAGAGGAGCCCGTGGAGCTGCTCCACGTGCTGGAAATTATGCCTGCGCTTCAGCATTTTGTTGTATCAGGGCATAAAATTGTGCAGAAAAGCCCTCCTTTGCCTTACTTTGCAGAGCTACAGTATTTGTGAACATCTTGGTGCAGATAAGAAAGTTAAGTGCATTGTAGCAGTGCAGCTGTTTTTGAATTACTAAAAATCTCAGCACTACAAGCTTTGTCTGTGATAAGCCTAATCTTCTCTTCTCATCATTATCATGCTAGAAATCATGCTGGAGGCCTCTATAATCCTACTTCATTTTGCATTAACTATAATTGTGAGAACTTGCTTTCTGCATGCGTGTTTGGGCAGAGATTGTTTGCCAATGACTTTATACAATTATTTTACTCCCAGAAGTTAGCCAGAATTAATTTATTTTGCTTGATTTAAAAAATAAAAAAGGAATTATCCCAGGGGAAAAAGAAAAGGAGAAGAAAAGAAAGTCCCTGTTCTACAGCTGTTCTACACTGAAGTGTACAGTAATAGCCTTAGTGGCACAAATTACGAAGTCAGAGATACAGAATAACCAGGCTTCACCAGTCAGCTTGGTGTATGTTGCTTCAGTGAACATTGCTGTGACAGATGAAGTCCCAACATACCAGCTCTCAGTGGGGGAAATATGTAATGACATGTATTGCAGATGTATCTTCACCTTTATTACCCTCTAATTAATACAGATACAGTATTGGGTTTGGACATGCTTTGTTTTTTTCTTCCACTTTTAACAAAATCCACACTGTCTGTTCACTCATTACTTTTTCCTTTACAGACTGTCAGGAGTTTTCCTTGCCTCTGGGGACTGATCCTATTCCTATTAAGCCAAAAAGAGACCTCACACGAGGTGTGGGACAGGGGCATGGGTTGGGATGGGAGCTGCAGAAGAAGCTCTGCACTGCAGAGGGTGTGGAGACTGAGCATTGGCTAACAGCTCTCTGGAGTCAGTCAGGAGCTACAGGGCTCAAAGAGCAGAGCCAATATTTGCAGTTGCAAAGCAGGCATGATGCTGATCTCAACCCTTTTAGATCCCAGTCTGATACGAGAAAAAAATATTTCATAGTCTTTCCATTAAACACCTTATCAGCAACGTTAAAGCATCTGGAGTGACTGAGTGCTAAGGAGGAGACACTCATCATAAGAGAAGTTTATAAAGAGGAACACCTAAGAACATGAAACCAAAGATATTATTATGGCTAATAAAACAAAGGCATTTGATTAATTACTGACATCGCAGAAGTACATTTTTAAAAGTGATTACTGTAACTAGAGATGTCGAATGTGATAATATGCACTAAACAACATACAGTAGGGCTGGAGAAGATTTATGAGATTCCCCTGTACCTTGGCTGCAACAGGGTAAGTTCACAGAGTCCCAGGAGTTCACAGGAAGAGACCTGAAGAGCTGTGAGTCTTCTCCGAACCCCTGGAGAGCCACATTAACTAACCGAGACTGTCAGTGATACAGATAATATACTGTGAGTCACCTGCAAGGGGGAGAAGGCAGCAAGGCTGCTGGACTGAGGTCCTGTTCCCAGTACAGGGGGTACGGTGGCTTGGCCCTCACCAGAATGTCCAGGGAATTGTCTAATGGGGAGCACATGGGGCAATCGCGATGCTCATACTTTGATGTGCCACTTCTTCCCAGTAGTCCCCATGGAGTAGTTTGGAGGTGGCGGGGCATTCTGCCACGGAGGGACAAAACTGAGTTTTCCTGAAGGGCTTCACCATGGGAAGACCTCCAGCACACGTCAGACCGCCAGCTGTCTGCTGGTGCTTTCCACCACCCTGGCCAAGGCATGGTGGAGTCACAGGGCCTCCCTCTTCATTTACATTGCCTTCCAGCACTTGGCCATGTACATTTTGCTCAGGGAACACCATTACACATGAGCCTCATCCACTGCAGGAGAGGGAATGCATCCTGCCTCCATTTGCTGCTGCAACCCCAAAGAGACGGGGAAAAACTGGCCCAGGGAGGGGAAGCCCTCTGAAGAAGGGCTCTTGTAGCCTCCTGCTTCTAGACCAGGATGTCCCCAAAAGCTGAGGGCTGTCACTTGCATGATAGATAGAAGTGTTGGAAAATGGGTAATTCTTCATCAACACCTTATACGTTACCAGTTGCCACACCTGGGTCAGATTAGTCACTGGTAGTTAGCAGAGCAGCCTGGAGAAATACCACTATCTGCCACCCTGTTATTATCTTCTTCCACAGACACCAGTCCCCGGCTGCTCTCAGAGAGCACCGACACATAGCCTAAGCTCAGGGCACACATTGCATGTTAATTTGTAAGCTAATTTTGCTCTCTTTGCTCTGTTTGTGCTCTGGCTCTGAGTTCCCGTTCACAGTTAGGACTAGCCATGCATATTCAGACAGTGACGGTAAGGATGGTAGAGCTCAGGACAGGCAGGCAGCCGAGTCTTTAACATTTCCACCTGCATTCAAGTTGAGAACAGTACCTAGAAACACTGCTCCTCTCTGCATTCTGCACGGAAATACAGCTTTATAGATTACAGGTAGGGCTGCAAACAAATGGTGATCACAGAAAGAAAAACAAGCTATAAAAAAAAAAAAAGAATCAGATATAAGAAGGCAAGTTGCAACCGTGAACACTGGGGATTTGTCTAAGGGCCAAAAACTAATCCAGTGTTGGTTGGTGCTCTTGGACAACTGCAATGTAAAGATTTGGAGCCAGATTCTCTGTCGGGGTAAGCAAGCAATGAAGTAAATTGCACTAATCTGATTTATAGCAACAGAGACTCTCTGCCATTAAAAGCACAGATCCCTCCAGAAGAGCAAGGGGCACCTTTTATGAGTTGCTGCGTGACAGCAATTCCTTAGGCACTGGAGAAATATCTCAATGATTTCACTGGCAGACACATGCCCGTAGGGATGTGTCAAAAGGTGAAAAAAAATAGCAATATCCTTAAGCTACCTGTAACAATTGCTAATTTCCAGCTACCTGCTTTTTTAATCATCGAGACTGGCGTATGTTGACATTCCTTTATGGTTGCTATTAATCAGATTTGACTATCTCTGTTTAACTACCACCTTCATATGCCCCATGGCATTTTTTGCATTTGTATGACAGCTCCATAACCTTAACTGTGTTGCCCTGCGCTAACGACACCGAGTGTAACGCGATAGGTTCAGATAAGGTGCTAATAAAATATGCTTGCAGATGCCCTTAACATCGCAGGGTTGAAGGAAGATTATAGGCCCTGCCCTTGCCAGCAGAGGTCACTGCAGAATGGATGTGTGAACATTCACCCAGAAACCATTTTAAGTCAAATACCCAGCGAGTTCCTTTCCTCCTTCTCAGACGCACACGTGTGAACTCACACACATTAAGTCTTTTTTTAAAAAAATATTTAGACTTATGGAGCTCTAAATCCGAACAGTGCCAAAGCCTCCAGGTAGCACAGTGGATCGCCCCAGAGCTCAAGTGCCCAGACACAATTGTATTTCTAACGCTCCCAGTAGGCCAGATCACACTGAGTTTAGGTGAACGTACCCACTATAACCAAAAGCAATACAACATTTTCTCAAAATAGCGATATATTTTAATATCATTGCTAGCAGATTGGTTACTTTTGATAGCAGACCTATTGTGTGAAAGAAAAGGGAGGCTGTTTTTTTATTCTTTATCTCAGTTTCTGATGTTGAATGCTGTAATCTCAGTGAGATTTAATTCTGACTACCCAGTATGGAAACATTTCTCTCGTTCATTCCTCTGGGGTATATAAACACAATGTGAATATGGACCGTATGGATTTCACAGTGCACCCAGGGTGACACAAGACTTGTAAGAGCAAGGACTAAAGGGTATTGGCATGGAAGATCAACTCTGCTGTACATTCAGTTTTGTCATGGGATTTTTCATGATGATTATCTGACCTGCTGTACAACCCTGATATAAAATCATCTCCCATGAGCTCTTCTCCATCTTCAGATGTTGCACAGGAGATTTTGGGAAGTCATCCACCCTTTATTTAAAGAGAAACTGAGAATTCAACTTTACTCTAGTAAGTAGTGGTTAATTACCTGCAATTTTTTTACTTGACTTCTGTTCTGGATGTGTCTAGCATCAACAACCAACCACTTGATTTTATTATGGGTTTATTTTCTGCTTGAAACATCTGTTCCATTTTCCCCATGCTTATACTTGTAGACCGCAAGCAAGTCACCCCTTAGCCTTCTTTCAAATAGACGAATTCCACTGAGGCCTCAGTCTCCTACCGTAAAGTTTTCCAGATCTCAGATTGCCATGTACCTTTCCCTGATGCCTTTCCAACCTGTCAACATCTTTTCTGAAGTGCAGACTTGAAAACAGGACAGAGCGTTCCTGTGGTAGCCCCGTGCTTTTGTGCACAGAAATAAAGCCGGGTCACTGCTCCTCCTGTGTGTGTTCGGGAGGCTGACGTTCATCTGGTTATTTCCCATCACACCTGCGTCTTTACAGCTCCCCTAAGGTGCAAAGAATGGAGTCTTCTCCTTTTCGGAGGGATCTTTGACACCCCCCTCACCAGCTCCTTACACTGTAATGAAAGGCCAGCCCTGAGCTTGGGGAAGAAAATGGCTCCCCTGATCCTTGGACCATTTGGCCTAGGACCAGCCCCAGGTTTAAGTTAGAGCCTCAAGGGAGACTCCCCAGCTGCAGCAGCACAAAAAGGATGGAGCTGGGAGCAAGGGTGGAGCCTGCATTCCTCAATCTAAAAGGAGACTTTTAGTCTCTTCCTCGCCTCCCTTTCTTTGAAATGTCTCTCAAGAGATGGTTAGAGAACAAAGGCGAGGAATGAATAAAACACACATTATCAGCACTTTGCATGAGTCCTGCAGGGAAAGGTGGCAAGCTCTCTACTTTTCTCCTCCCTTGTTCCTCCCTTGCCATAGTGACTCTCCCAGTGCCGGATGGCTTGGCATCCTCCTTGCAATTCTTTGCAGATCTCCCCTTGGAGTCACAGGAGATGCTGGCTCCCTTCTCTGAGGGCCTCACTGCTTTGCTGCTGCTTGGTTGCAACCCAGTTAAAAAAGCCTCGATTGGAATGACACAAATGGCAGTAGCGGAGGGAAGCACACAAGAATGGGATCAAAATGCTGCACAATGATAAATGAAAAGCCATAACTGTTGGGGGGTGGTGCACACCACTGACTCACTGGGGAGCAAAGCACAGCCGTATCACTCACCGCCATCAGGAAAAACTGGAAGGACTAATGTTACATCCTAGAACAATTACATTTTTTAAATTAATATAGTCTTTCTTTTCTGTCTCTTGAAGCATACTTTTGAAAACTACATTGTCCAGTGCTGCACCATACTTCTTTTCTTTTACATAGGATTTTAATGGAAATTACTTCCTTTCCAATCCATAGAGCTTTACACAGTTTCTCCAAGTGTAACTCCATTAATGCCATGCAGTGGAAAACCAACTACATCTTGTTCTAGTGGTCAGAGTTATTTGTATAGGCCAGAAAATCTTTTGAATGCATTCTTTTATTAGCTATTAAGGGTATTGTGCATTTTCCATGCAAGTTCTGCAGAAGACGAGCATTTGCTAGCCTAGAATATGTCCACATAGATTCACGAATGATGTAAAGCCAAATCTGAATAATGTCATTGGTGTTAATTTGCATGATTGCTTAATATAATCACAGAAAAGGGGGTAGGGATGGATTGTCCATTATTTTTTGCTGTACATGAACCGGGTTCAGAACAAACAAGAAGTGGTAGTTTTGCATGCAATAGATAGTAGATCTATGGAATTGCTTGCCAGAAGATACTGTGGATGACAAAAGTTAATAAGGGTTCAAGCAGTGACTGGACAAGTTCACCGTAGAGAAATGCACTGAGGCTACTAAACATACAGAAACCGCACCTAGCTCAGAGAGTCCCTGACCTGAGAATAGCTGGATGCTGGAAGAGTATCAGGGGAACATACCTTATAGATTTGCCCTTTCCTTACTCTTTCCAAGGCATCTGCCAGGCTAGATGGACCTTGGTGTGACCTGGTATGGCTACTCTTCTGGTTTGATGTTTGTGGTACAGATAGTGGTGATAAGGAGGCTGTAGGTGTGTTTGTATTTCCTGAAGTGTTTAGTTCTTATGAGAAAAATGACCTAGATATTTGTATTTATTTCTATCATTACAGTATGTTTTGGCTTATGCATGGCTTTCAAGAAGCAGTGGTGGTTAGTGGCAATATTGCCTATATTTTCTCTGGAGGAGTTGTGTCTTCTTTATTCACAATCTCACAAGAAAATCAGGACAGCAAAAAAAAAAAAAGGAAAATTAAAAACAATGAAATTGAGTACACGTGTTATTTTGACCCAAAACAAGTCCATGACAGCTTAGTACACACAGACATTTCAACAGGCATGCTGGCTTTATAATCCCTTTTTTGGCATCAACATAAGTGATGAAAGGTAGCCATGTGTCCAGATAACTCCATATGAGTGATGAGAAAACCTGGTCATTTTTCCCATGGCACAGGCCCCTACCTGCCTTTTTAAAGACAGCCTTCATCCAAGATGCTTGATGAATGCCAGCTTGTTGCGGTGTTATCAGTCATGTCATATACCTGTGAACATGCAGCCCAGCCCTGCAAGAAGCAAGTGCCAGGGAAGAGGATGAAAAGCGGCTCCTAAAAGCTTGAATACTCCAGATGGGCATACTGTCCCCAGGGAAGAGCTCTCCTCTTGTTTCTATCAGCAAGCAGAGGGAAACAGTTAAAAGAGACAGGCCTTGTTTGCATTAATATTTAGAGTGTTTTGCCCAAAATGTAGCTAAATAATGAATCTGAAGGTACTAAACACTGTTGTGTGAAGCTGGAGCTCAGACCAAACAGAGGAAGAGAGGTGGCAGGAAGGCATCTTGGGGAAGCAGAGACTCTACTTGGCCCAGTGTGCCATCAGGGCCATCTGGAGGACTCCACAGAGATCAGGCTGTGAGACCATGATGAACCTGACAGCAACCTCAGAAGGAAACATTGGTGTCAAATTAATGGCCAGTGGAGAGCTTTCACTGAAGCAGCTAAGGACTGCAGCTCAGCTGAGAAAAATCCAGTGGGGGCTTGTCTGTGCAGCAAGCCAGAATCACCTTGGCTGAATTAACCAGTGAAAGCAGGAGAGGCATCGCTTCCCTGAAAGGCCGGAGATCACCTGAACTTCCCCAATGCCAGTCAACAGGAGCGGTGAAGAAGGAACAGGCGCTGAATGAACACCACTGTATGGGATGTTCAAACTACAGGTGGAGAACTGAGCTCAAAAACTACTGCCAAGATGCTGCTGGGGGTGGGAAACAGTGAATCTCACTTAGCAGCCGTAGATTAGATCTAGATGCAGATGCAGATATTGTTGGTTTATTAATGTGCCTATTCTCGAACTGGGTGGCATGTCCCCCCCGGGGGCTGGAAGGCACAGGGTTGAATAGTTTACTTCTGCGAGGGAGAAAGCAAGTTTGAAGCAAATCCCTCGCACCAATTCCATCTGTGTTACTGCTTGGATCAACCAGACTTGCTCTTCCAGGACGCCAAGACCCACAGGCCACATCCGACGTCCACGTGGAGCCCCTGCCTCTGCATCGCCTGTCCAGCTGCTCTCACCATGGCCTTGGCACTGGCCTGGCCACATTCCCGACCCTGCACCAAACAATCCCCAGCGATTCCTCCTGCTCCCCCAAATTAGGATATTTTCCCTGGGGACTGCTGTCTGAGTGTCAGTTTTTCCAAGTTGAGGCTATGCCAGCTTTTCATTTCCTTTTCTTTCCTCATACGCTAACTCAAGCTTTGTCTGTGGGAAGATTTGTCTAATAAAAGCACCTGGTGAAGACACTAGTTTTCCTAGGCCTCCAGGCTAGGGCTCATGCTGGTGGTAGCCATCATCCTTAATGAAATTACTAGGCATTTAAACCCATCTCTGCTGCTGCCAGTGGCAGCTGACAGGGGGTTGCAAGGTATACAATAGCAATTTATAACAAATGAATAATGTATAAAGACCGACCAAAGATTTAGGTACAATGCCTGATGCACATAGCTGGTCCCACTGCCGAGAAAGGCAGTCTACACTGACCAGATAACCTGACCTCTTTGATTCACTGCCACCCATTTTACTTCTGTTCATGCAAGTATTCGAGTTCATTCCTCTGCTTGCACTGTAGTGCAAGAGGTTGGTCCTGGTTCTTGCTCAGGAAGGTGTGTTGCCACAGTGGTCTCCTTGCCTTTGCCCAGGGTAGAGCCAGAGAGCTAGTCTTCACCACCTGGGCACTTCAGTCATGTGTGAAGAGCATGGGCACCCACCTGCCCACGCTGCTTTAGTCATCGGTGTTCGAAACCCTCCTTCAGTTCCTGGGTCATCTGGGAGCAGTGTCAGTACAGAGGAGGTGTGCGGGTGGGTCAGAAGAAAGGTCTTTGGTTTCCAGTAACTTGATGCTGGTTGAGGTCCTGTCAGAGCCCATGGGTCTTTTATCACAGCCTAATGGTTGGGCAGAAGCTGCCATTGGTATTGTCTGATGGGAAACTGAGGCCAGAGGGGGGTTAAGTGACCAATGACCAGATCAACTCACCGGGGCCACAGTAGTGGAAGTGCATAAATCATATAATAAGAAATATCAGCCAATGCTGGGTGAAAGGAGGAAGATATTCTGCTTTAGCCTCTCCTGAGGATCACCATAAGTTTAACTCCTGAGTGTAGGTTCAAGAAGGCTCTTAATTTTGTGATGAGAAACGCAGAGATTTGATTTGATGCTGGAGAGCTCAACACCAGAGAGCTGGTGACTTTCAATAAACACCTCCTATCAGCAGAGCCTGACACGGCTTCAAAAAGAACTGAATTTCATTCTAAACAGATATATTTGGTTTGGAAAGGTGTCTGTAAATCTGAACGTGGTGCAAGTATGCTGCTGGCGGTGAATTTTCTGGCAGAGTCCCTCTTGGCATGCAGCAAAGTTACTAGTCCAGTCCCGTCGTTCGTGCTGGGCCTGAATCACCAGCGTGTTGCTGCAGCTTTGTGCTGGTACTGTTCCAGAGAAAAGAGTGAGTGGCTCCAGAGAGCCCCTGAGCCATGCCATGCTCCCACCTGCATGGCAAGGACAGTGGCAAAGCTGCCCGCCAGCCGCTGGCTCTGTGCAGGAATGCCCCTCTGGCCACATCAGGATCCTCTTGGTGGTGTTTGCCATCTGCCCATCTGTGCCTCGTTTTCTCTCCTGGTCCTACATGAGGCTGGATGGGCAGGGAGAAGCCCAGTGGAAGGGATAAGCAGCTGCTGTGTCTCCTGCAAACAGTAAGAACTGTGTCTCAGCTGTGTTGCAGAGCAATGATGACAGGGATGCTACAGTGGAAACTGGGGGGAGAGGCACAAAATCCCGGTGAGGTTTGCATCTGACCTATGCTCAAGGTAAGTAGCGCCCTGCTTTACTGGAGGAAAGGGTCAAGTGGCTTAGAGTCAGATGTATGCCTTGTACATACAGGCAAAGAATTATTCTGAAGCTATGACCCTCAACAAGGACTTGAAATAATAGGATTTAGTTCTCACCACTGTCACGACTCTCATGTGTTGCCAAACAACATTATTTCTCCAGGTTTCAGTTCCTTCTCTGTGGAATGGGGAATTTAATCTTCCTTCTCCCATCCTTTCCTGCTCCTACCTATTTAAACTGCAAGTTGTTTAGGCCAAGCACTTCTTCTCATAAGGTACACGTACAGTGCATATGCCTAGGAATAAAAATGGAAACTTAGGACTCCTATAAAACTGACAAAGCCCATTAAGGAACCTGCTCACCCTGCAGGCTGTGTCAACCAAGTGGCAGCATATGTGGTCAGTGCTTTGAGAGGTATTAATCTGATGTTTCCTCGTACCCTCAGTCTCCCTGACCCCGTGTGCTGCCAGACATCCATGGCTACAGCAAGCCTCCCTAATCATTAGCTGCTGGCAAATACACAATCAGTCACCAGCCACTTTTGAAGCATGCCAGACACGTAGTGGAATATGTGCTCCTCTCAACCCATCTGCACAACAGGCTACAGATGCCAGCTGCTTTCCTTGGAGTGACATGGACAAGAGAGAAAGAAGGGAAAAGGAGAAAACAGAGTAACTGAAAACCATATTCTCCATGCTTCTTTTAACTCATTTCCCTCTTGCCTGCATACTATTGCCTTGCTGTTGCCCCCATTTTTTCCCTCCTTTTCATTTTTCCATTGACTAATTAGGCTATCACTGAGTTAATGAGATTAGTGAGTTTTTATCGCATGACAATAAAATATGAGTTGTTCCTAAAGTGCTCCATACTGGCCTTTCAAAATATAGGACTTTTATTCAACATCTCCCCTACTTGATGGTTTAGATCGTTTGAATACGCTGACAAGAGCAGCCAGTTCTGAGAACCCTTCAGTGTAATTCACCCTTCCTTCGCAAAGAAAACTGACACTGCAATTTTCCTTGGGAATATTCCTGATTTAAAAAAGGGTAAGATACAAAAGAGCACTGGGGATAATGAGCCTAACCTTGTTCTCCTTTATACTTTCCTGACACTGCTCTGACTCCACTGACCATGATGACAATACTCCTGACTGATGCTGGCCACCAGCAGTTGAAATGGAAGTTGGGTAGTGTGAAATGAAATCTAGCTGGTCTACAGCAGGTACACATGAAAATGCAAATGTACAAGTTCTGAGGCATGCTGGTATGGCAAACTGTTGTGAACAAGGCTACTAGGTAAGTAGCTGGTCATCATGTTGCAACAATATTAACAGGGTAATGATGTCACCATGACTCTTGTGCAGGATCATACATATTTTGTGCCAATATTTGAGGAATAAAATTCACTTAAAATTTTTATCTTCCTGGTGCATATCTACATGCAAATCTTCTTCTTTTAAAATAAATGTAGCTGGGTATGATTTTGCGCACGAAGGCACATGAGCATGGCTGTATCACCTGAATAAATTCCAGTTCAATGGGATTGAACTAGTAATACAAAACAAAGTGCATTGGACCATTTGGATATAGGAAAAAAGAGGAAAGAGAACCTTACTGTGTGCAACTTTTCCTTCTGAAAACAAAATGAATAAAAGCAAGCAAAGGTTAATCATTCCATGGGCCCTCAGACAAAAGGTGGTTGATGAAGACAAGAAGTCATCCTGGGAGTTTGATTTTTCTAGCACACAGATTTTTGCGAAATTCTGAATTCGGATAGCATCTACCACATCAAGCTCCCCAGCTTATCTGGGACCCCTACAGACCCTCCCTGCATGTGTAATGAATAAATAAAGATTGTGAACAGCAGAAGCCACATTTCTTCTGAGTGAAGTCTGTCTGCACAGACACACCATATGAATGAAACCATTTTCAATTCACAACTCTTATTAATTTGGTGGCAGAGGGGAGAACACAAGACTGGTGGGTACAATGAGCTAATTGGATAAAAGGCATGTGAAAACACTATACCTATAATGTACCTTGTTAGCATATGCAAATGAGATAATTATACAGGCTGATAGCAGTTAGGCACAGTAATACATAGTCCATGTGAACTGTCCACAAATACTTTTGAGATCAAGAAATGAAAGTAAATTCTTTAAACATCCTAATTGGTTGCCAAAAGGAAATTCATTCCAGCTAGAACTTAATTCAGTGTAAAGTAACGTAACTCATTTGATCTCAATGAAGATCAAAAAACACAACCATGTCCAGACAATCTTGGATTAGGACGCATTGTTTGTATATATTTACTACATAAAGTTATTATGCAAAAACAACATAAATGAGATGAAGGCTCTGTGAGATCATTCATTACTATTTCTCATGTGTTATTAGTGAGTTGAACACTGCCCTGTTTGTGCAAGGAGACACCAGATCTTCCTAAAATCCTGCATACAGGATTTCTACAAGTCAAATGGTCAGATGTTTCTCATTCCCTCAATTGCACTCAGTGATTTTGCACTTCAAATTTAGGCCAGCCTCTCACCTTTCAAACTATTAATGTACCTCAGAGACATTTTCTAGGGAATTATTCAGGTAGACAACATTTTTTCTACTTGATTTGCTATGAAATGACAAGCACTGTTAAACCAAAGGTTAATCATTGATTAAGTTTAATGACACTAAAAGAAACAGGTCATGTGAGAAAGCAATTGCACTTTCATTTTTGCTGTCACAGGTCATTTATAGCTTTTGATTCAAATTCCACCCCACGCAAAGAGTTGCTAACAACATCCTACTTCAAATTCTAATGTACTACAACTGCAGAGCAAGCATGTGAGCTGGCAGTAATCAGGCCGTTTGTAAAGCATACACAGATTCTTTCATTCATCCTGGCCATTAAACTGTTTGAAAAGATTATTTTATTGTTCCGCATTCAGAGGCAGTGCTTTTGACAACTTGTTTTACAGAGAAATGCCCCATTTTATTTGTACGCATGACTGTTCTGCCATTTTCGTGCTTTTAAGAACCTCAAACTCATCATCACCTGCAGTTCTTCCCACTTTGGTATGGACTCAAAATGAAAAACAACAACAAAAAAAGGAAACCAGCTTGAAAAGAGAGCATTTATTTTCTCTCTGACCAGTAGCTCTTGTGCCCCAAAATACATGAGAAGCTGAAAAGTCAACCGTATCTCTCTGATTCTTGCAAGGATGGCTACATCAGCAGGGAGCTGCTCATAGCAGTAATAGAGCCTGCTTCTGATCTCATCCTCCTTTGTACCATGGCGTATCCATTTGGTTCCAGGACGTGACTCTTCCTTTACGCCAGCATCAAGCCGATCAGAATCAAATCTTCCACCTGCTGAGGGAGAGTTAATGGGCATTGTTAATCCAATATGCATCTATGCTTTGGCCTACTAGCCAAAATAATTAGTCCTCTAACAAAGAAAGGAGCCTTTGAAAACTTAGACGTGGGCAGGAAATAAGCAATAGAAGTAGATCATGAGGCTTATAAGGCTATATAAAGCCTCTGTAAGCTTTCTTTTCTTCCTTTTCATCCACGTAATATGAAAAAGAAGGGCCTACTGCTCTAAGCTTTTGGGCACTGACATCAGGACCCACATATTTTTTGCACAAATACCAAAGAATTTTCAAATCTGACCTTGTTTGAAAGAAAAAACATAAAGACAGTGATACTGGCTTGACCTAAAAAGTCAGGGTTTCTGTTACAAAGAGCACTTCTAGGCAAAGTGGAACTGTGCTTTCAAAAAACTAATGGAGGGTCAAAAGAGATTGCCTTTATTTGTAGATTGTACATGAATTAAGGGATGAGTCTGGCTCTCTGGAACTAGACCATTGCCAGATGCAAAACTGTGGAGAATGGCTTGTCTCTGAAGCATAGCACTGAATGTTCATGCAATGGGCGAACCACTCCAGGTGTGATTTGATGAAAATGGACTGTTGGTATAGATCAGTCCTGGAATATCACTAGAGTCGATAGCAAGAAATTGGCTTTTAAATGGTAGTAGAACTGATTCAACAAAAGGAATGCCTTGAAGCATTAAGATATTTCTCATTTCAAAACATTGTTCAAATACATAAAACATGAAGAGAGCTCTAGTTCTGCAATATTGACATGACTTTTTTTCCTTTAAATCTAATTCAGGAATGATCATGAAAAAGTCTGCATTAAAAATTCTCACTTTCAGTGCTGCAACACTGGAGCATTGCCATGGGCTTTTTGGAGAGTCACTCCACATCCACATCTATTTTCACCCTTTCAACCCAATTCTATATTGTTACTACTGAGTGGTGGAGCTGCCTTTGTAAACATACAAAGCAGGTGATTTTCAATTGTGTAAAGCTGTGTTTGGCTTTAGGCATTTGAGTTCATGGGAATAGCCTTTCAAAGTGCCTGGTCCAAAGTATAGTGAAGTCAATGGAAAATCTCCAGGTGACTTCACTGAGCCTTGGATCCAGTCCAAACTCTGGAGCCTCGAAGTCTGGAAGTCTCAACTGGGCTTGAAGTTAGTCCTAATTGTTCAAAAACAGAATAAGAATTTTGCAAGGTCAATCTCCTCCACACATGCTGTGTCCTATTTTGCAATGACTTGAGAGTCTCCTCCAAGGCTGCAGGCATTCAGCACCTCACAGAATGAACTCCCATCTTAGGATAAACCTTCTTACAAAAGTCACAGCAGTAGATGTGCAGTGGATTCATTACATTGTCTCAATCCTTCTTTGCCAAAATTCATCCAGCTGTGCAGTTTAGTCATCTTTAGCCACAAGTTGTGGTTGCGGCTCATCTGCTGAACTTAGAAAGCCACATGGAAATTCACTTCTGACTATCCCCTCCAGAAATCAGCTAAGAAAAATAAATAAATAAAAACAAAAATACGAACATTTAAATTAAAAGTGTGATCCGATCTCCGAAACAATTCTTCATCCCTAAAGTTCCCAAGGAACCAGTTATATGCGTGTTTCAAGGAACTATATTGTTTAAAGAAACTGTAAGTGTCACACAGTCAAAAGAGAGATGCAGCTAGATTTAGTTAAACAATTGACTAATAACTCAGTCAACAATATTCTTATCCTAGGTAGTAGTTATCAGCTTAGACAGCTGTTACAGTCTTTCACTGTAATACTTAAAAAGCAAACCACCAAATTCAATACCATATTGTTTGTGTAGTAGTGTTTGTTTAAAGGTAAATCACTCATAAAAGTGTAATTTCCTGCTGATACATAATGGCGGATAGCGGCAGGAAGCCGGTCTGAGCAGACTGAGACCCTGAGATATGCAGCGCTAAATCGCCAGCAGTACTTTACCCCAGCTCTAAAATGATTGTGTTTTTACACTCAGTCACATCTAAATTAGCACCAGAATATTAGGCCTTCTTGCAGACGCCTCTCTTCTCTTTGTGCAACAGCACAAGATAAGAAAAAGTGCTACAATCGACACAATGAAGTCACGTTTCTCCAAATAAAGATTCCCTTCCTGCTGGGGAGACCCTGCTGGGCAAAATTCCCTCCCCAGTCTGTTTTTCTTATTGATTTATTACAGAATCATACTTATATTTTGGGTTTCCTTCTGCTTGCTTTCAGCTGACACGCTACCTCATAGGTTCTCATCATTTTTGGAACTGCTAATTGAAGCTCCCAAATTCACCGTGTTTCATTCGCTGGTTTCTGAGTGTCAGCAGCATAGACAGAGAGCAACTGCTGTTGGCTTTGGAAGAGCTGCTCTAGATTCATGTCAGTATAACCAAAACACCAATTAACTCGTAAGCATGTACTAACTCTCACCCAATGGCCCCTCAATCTATATAGGGACTGGCAGTATGAAAGCAATGGGGATGCTCCCAGGGATTAAGCCTGAGGCACTGACTTCAAGCATAGGATGAAATGTGCCCCAAGAGGAATCACCTGTTGTTCCCACTTTGGTCCTTTGAGCTGAATGCTTTTTGCCCAACTTTATCTGCCGAAATCTCAGGTTGCTGAGTCCAAGCCAGCTCCCTACGTGACATATTTTCAATTATAATCAATGGAAAGAGAGGCAGAAGGCAATTCATGCTGTGCACTCTGCATACCTTTTTTATGCAGAATGAACCAGCATCCATCTCTCAGATGGTCCCTGGTGTCCAGAGCAGGTGGATATGTATTTTATTTTCCTGCATTTCTCTAAACAGATATCCCAGGATGCCATCAACATGCCTGGATGGCCTGATGCCAGAGCACTCCCCATGTGCCATAAGAATGCACTGGATAAAATCTTACAGCCTATAGCTCAAGCCCACGTAGAGCAGGGAGGAAAGGACTCGCACTGCATCTCTCACCCCTTCTCTGCCAAGAGCCTAATTGCTCAGCCAGCTTAAGAGAGGAAGCACAACTTGTGTCCTCTGCTCTCTCTTACCCGTCTGTACCTGAAAAGCTGGACCCAGCCAGACCTGGATCTAAGCCACAGCGTTCAGAGGAAGTTTTGACAGAGTGAGGATGTTGAGCCTCGTTTGGTAGGAAGGGCAGTTGCTGTGGAATTTGTACTGGGACTCTCTTGTTCTTTTGGACAGGAGAGACTTCTGAAATGTGTATATATAGACATTTTTTACAAAATTCCTTTTAGCAGTCCACAGAAAGGAAATAGGAGTCCTGCAAAGATCACAGAAAAGTGAACTACTCTGCTAAATTTAAAATGATAAAACATTAATAGAAGGCTAAATTGGAAATCAGTTCCATCTTCCTCCATCTACCAGGCTCTGCTTTCTCAGCAGCAAAGCATGTACCTCAGGGAAATTCTCCCATCTCTCTCCATTGCAGTTTGATGTTATCAGCTTTTTCCTGTCACATACAAAGAAATTACCTTTAATTAGTTCAGTTTACAGCTATACTACCCAGCCTTGGCAACTTGTTTTGGGATATGAAGAACCAGTTGTCTTCTCAAGTGTCTTATGAACCATCATCAGCAATAAATACACCAAAGTCCTGCAGCTCAGGAGGGCTGTCTGGCACAACTGAGACCAATACTCAGTCCTGGAGATGGAGCTCCATTGAACATGCCATTCCTTGTGCAGCGTCCCACATCTAGTCCAGTTCAGCCATCACTGCCCCTAGGCTATCTTAACATTGAGAGGAACAACAGCAAAAAGATACCTTGCCTTCCCATGTTAGCAGGTGTATCCCAAATTATGACCTAGATAGAAAACTTGCTTGCCTAAAAAAATGTGCTTTTTTCTTGGTTTTTTTTTTAATACAAATGCATTTAGGAACACGAGTTTCCAGTGCAGTGTGAGCTGCTCACATTCCCTGAAGTTCATGCTGTTAGAAATGAAGGGGGATTAGTTTCCTGATAAGTTGGATGAAATCCTTTTGCAGGTTGCATAGTTCATAACTAAATATAGCATTTGTCAATGCTTTCCTCGCCTGGAGGAAGAGAAGATTGTCTATTGGTTTCCTCTTCATTAAACAGTTGCTAAAATAAAACGTCTTTGTTCAACTGAATGCCTCTGCAGACTTAGTCAGGTGCAACTCCTATTTCTTCAAACAAAAGGATAACAATGGAAACATGCAACTGCCATATAACCTTGTCATTTGCTTTGAGGAGAGGAAGAGTTACATGCCAGTCATATGTTTCCCTTACTGCCTCAAGGACAGAAGCAACAGCTGTCAGTCTGGGGGCAGCAGGATGGAGGAGGACCACACACTATATAAAAGCAGAATAGGATCTGGAGTTAAATTGCAATTAGCAGGGGAATGGTTTGGAAAAGTCTATGAGGTACACAGTTTTGTCATGGCAATTCTTTCTGCTGGACCATCAGGTTTCTCCTGTGGTAGGTAGTTCCTCACACAAAAAGTTCTCTTGAAGCCAAGTGAGATTTTACAGTGACCCTGGTGTGAGTGAAGATGCCATAATTTGGCATCACTTGTGCAAAACGGACCTCTTTGGTATGAGGATTGAGCTACTGGCCTGAGTCAAGGATTGGGTAAATGTCTGTCCTTTTTTTAATAAATATTATTTCGTATTATTGTTTGCACTGCAACCCTGACTGAAGACAAGAGCTCTTCATACTTACAGAGGCAGACTCTGCCCCTCTGGACTTGCATTTGAAATCAGTGAGAGATGTGGTATGGCAAAGATAATAGAAACAGAAAGGAAAGGAAAGAAGTAGGTTGTCAGAAATCACACAAGAGGTTAGTGGCAGTGCCTGAATGCTGATTTTAGGATGCTAATGATAGAAGGTAGGAATATGGGGAAATAATTAAGGAAATCTCCCAGGAGTTCATCACTCAGTTGATGATAAAATTCAGGGTTTCTGAATAATATTCTGTGTTATTTATAATAACAGAATTCAGAATAACACACTGTCAATAACATACATAGACCCAGGTTTTTGCAGTCTGTACTCTGAAAAAGCATAGCAATCTCAGCCTTTTCTTTTCTTAATTCATCAGGTCTGAATTTGTTCTCCCTTCAGTCACAGCACGGGCAACTTTGTGGAAAACCACTGAGTTATACCAGAATGGAATTCAGCAAGTCACCTGCCTTGTAGTCACAGTGAGACTCTGCTTGCATTGCTGTTATAAGATATGTTTGCTAGCCTGTGAACTGCTTCCATATGAACCTGAATCTGTCCCCTCTTCCCTTTCTCCCTATCTTAAATGGTACAGCACAGGCAAAGCCCCACGCTGATCGCTGGCTGTGGCAGCCCGTGCATTCATAGCTCCCCAGGCTTGAATGCCTTCTCTAGCAGTAGAAGAATAAATCTGGACAATGATTGCAATTCACAGATTTGTAATCATACAGGTTTTAAGGCCAGAGAGGCTGTCATGATCTCGTGATCTGATAGTCTGACCTTTGGCGTAACCCAGGGCAGAGAAATTCATGCAGAAGCTCCTGCACAAGCCTGTGGTCTCAATTTGTGGTTGTTGGTGGTTAGAAACTATGGCTTGCTCCAGTCTCCTGATGATGGAGAATCACCACATCCCTTGTCAGGTATTGCAGTGGTTTGCTACACTCAGTGAGTCACCTTAACACAAATCCTCTTAAGCCTCACAGGCCTCCTATCCATTTGGAAATCTGGAAACAAAGACATTTTGCAGATTCTGTTTCAGTACAATACAAATAAAAATCTCACGTTGGGTCTATGGCTCAGCCTCAAGCACCCAACAGAAATTAAAGCTGGTGCTCAGAATATATGGATATTCTCTATAAAGTGTCACTAAAGAGAGGAAAACCTACTTTCTACTTACATCACAAATTTACAAACTGGTGTATTATCAAACCAAGACATTGTTATTTAAGCCAGTCTTGGCCTCAGGGAGAAGGTCTGACTTTGCCAAGAGGCTCCTAAGGACATTGAAACTGAATTTCTCTTCCTATTTGAAAACATCTCTCGCTGAAACTCTTTGATGGAAATCACAAACGCAGGAAACAGCAGCTACAGTGCTGCATGTTTGTCCGTATAGAAGGAATGTGATGATATCATTTTGGAATGTGCTTTCTTTCTCAGGTTTTTGTTTTGGTGGTAGCAATGTCACTTTCTTAAAAAGTAAAGCACATTCTTGGCCGTTCTCTCCCTCCCCTTCCTTCCAAATTTTGCCTACAAATCAATATTCCCATCTCCTGCCATGTGTTTTTCCCAACCTGTCAGATACCGTTCTCATGTTACTAGTACAACCATCTGATGTCAGGCATCCCAACAGGCAATTATAAATAGTCATTTACTATTAGCTAGAGGGCTTATTTCTAGAGATATAAGTTTCAAGATGTTCTTTGCTATTTTAACTTGAAAGCGTTATTTATTTGTGTTTGGCATAGAGGATTTGACCATTTAAAACATGTCCATTTCCATCATGCTGTGGTAAAACCCCACGTGAAATCTTAGCCCTCTGAAATGAACCGTAAACACCTCGTGTTATCCATTTTCAGAGGAACCCAAAGGCATGTGATGTCCTGTTCTTCACGAATCTGACTGGGCACCTCTCTTTTACAGCTCTGCCTGAGAGTGCTCATTTCCCAGTGGACATATCCTTATAGCCAGATAACATTTGTCAGTGCAGATGAAGCTGGCCAAGACACAGAGATCTCCTTTGCCATGTTTTCTGTGGAACTGTCACTTTTTTCCCCATTTAAACCTAATCCATGCATTATGCACTTCCACTACATTCCCTATTACATCATGCTTTCATGCTTCTACTTCCACTTGTTGTTAAGACTAACTTAAGGTTAAGCAATATCCTAAACCAGTCTGTCAAGGCCCCCAAGGACTAATGCCCCAAAGGGACTGAGATGCCGGAGAACGCACTTCCAAGAGGCAAACCCTGTCTCATCATGCCAGGTTGTTGTCTCTGGGAGCACTTTCTATCTCATGGAGGAATGAAAATTCAAAATTGTCCAGGAAACAAACATTCAGACAGAAGAATCTGAGAGTTTAACACTATTTTTCTCATCTGAAGTGGCTTCCCTCTGTGGATCTCAGTGTGCTTTGCAGATGATCAGGACAGAAATGACCCTTCCAGGAAACAATACGGGGAAAACTCTACGTGGTTCGAAGGTTCCCTTGTCCACATGGGGAAGATGAGTGTGGCTTTCCAAATAGGCAATGCTAGTGCCTCAGGAGCTTGTCCTGCAGCAGTCTGGGACTTCTTCAAATGGCAAGTGGATCCCTGCTGGTTGGAAGGACAAAATGAGCTTCTTGTCCACACTAGCAGCCAGACTCATGGTGTTTAAATTTCTATATTGAGAAGGGCAATGTGTATCAAAACAGTGTGTTTCAAAAATCCTGCTAATCCCTAAAATCAACATGTTTTCTTAAGTGTGTGCTTCAGCAATGAACATCTGGTAAAGAATACAGTAGAAGAACAGCAGGGCATTGCCAACATGGGAGTAAATTCAAATGCAAAAACGTTAATTCCTGTGTAAATGTAAGCTGACTCCAGAAAGCTGAGCCTTAGTTTTCTTGTCCTAGTACATCTCATGTCTCAGAGATGACATGGTGTGTTTCCTAGGTCTTTATTCTCAGAGAACAGCAACATTAACATGAGTCAAACTGGAATTTCTGATCAGGATCGTCATGTCTATAGTAATGAATGCAGTAATGAATTAACTGTCCTTGATCTAATGTTCTGTCTGATCTCCAGGGTCATTTCCAATGAACGCTACTGTGTTTTTTTATCATAAAAGTCTTTCCTTTTGTTGAAGAATGTTTGACAAAATTCTAAGGATCTGTAATTGGACAGAGAATCAAAATTATCTAATATAATCAAGGACACTCCAAGATCAAATATTGACGTTGCACTAGCAAAGCCGTTACTACAAAAAAATTAAGAAGCCTTGCAAGGCAGATGTAATCCTGCAAGCATCAGCTAATAAATTTTCTTAAGTCTTCTATACGGGCTACAAAATGATTATGCAAAACCAAAGGCTTCCTACTGACTTAAATCAGGACTGTGTGTGGGCGTAAGGGTGTGCCTTCACTGGAGCAGTTACATGGCAGGGGCAGAAACCCAACTCAACAAGCCTCTGTATTCTTTAACAAGTAGATAAACCAGTAATAAGTTCATAATTGCAATTCCACCAGGTAATTTCATGTGCCTGGGAGATGACAATATGCATACAATTAAAAGAAGAAAACTTTTCATCCCTGCAAACCCTATTACTGAATACTTCAGTCTTTCTGCAGCACACCAGCAGAAGGGAGGGGAGGGGTCACCCTGAGCAGTGTGGAGGTACCAAGTGGGGAAGAGGGGAATACGCACGGCTGTAAATTCACTGAGTTCAGTTCAACAGAAAATATGGAAACACAGCTCACTGATATGCTACCTCTTAGCAATTTTCAGCTCTTTGGTTGTATGCAAGAGGATATGTCTTGGGATAATGTTCTTAGACCAAGTATAGCAAATAGGGTATGAAAAATCCCTTTCACTCTGACCATCTTTGAAATAACAAAGCAGCTCAACTTCTGAATTATTATATTTAAGCTGTCTTTCAACTTTCCTTTTTCCCCCAAGAGCTTTAAATCTCTCTGTGGGTGGAGGTCTAATGTCAGCACACGCAATTCTATACTTTAATCATTTTTTAACTACAAGATCAAAGCAAGCAGGTTTTTATTACTCCAGTGTCCAATACTTCATAACTTAACTATTGAATGTCAGGCAACAGCTCTTCTCAATGCACTGCATTAAAATAAATCTTTCCAGCTACACTCCCACCAAGAAATTGTATTCAAGAAAAAAAAAGAAGAATATTTTATTAATCATACAAAAATTAGTAGTAGTACAAATAAAATATAACGAACTTGTTTCGACATTTACTCTGGGGCTGTGTGAGCAGTATACTGCCTAAGAACAAACCCTGTGGCAGACATTGTTAACATCATCTTACTTCCATTTCTAACACTTTTCTTTACTCTCCCTGCTCCCAGACAGGAACCCAGAGAAATTAATACCTGGCCTGTAGCCAGATTGTCTGGGTGAGTAGTCCCCTGGGGTATTATTCCTCTGGCCACCGCAGTGCAAAGCCATCACACCAGAAGAATGAAGGCATCTTTTACGCCCCTGGTGTCAATCCCTCCCTAACTGTGCCTGAATCCCATCTATGCTGCTCGTCGCTCTCCGCTGCTCTGTCTATGGGAATTCCTCCCATCCATTTGCTAGTGTCTCACTCTCATGGCTGGGTATTACGGGAATAAAATTTTCTGGACTGACTGCACACTTGTTCATTCTTTTGTTGATATGACTGGCTTCGAGTTTGGGACAATAATTGCAAGACAGGACAAAATTTTGATTACTCCTTTATACTTCTGGAGAAAAGCTTTCACTTACAATTACATGACTCGTTAAAGTGTTCACTACTGCTCACAGGGAAGTGACATACTCTTGTTTACTAGTCCAGAGGAATCTTAACAGTGGCTGATTGTGACTACAGCATAAACTCTGAGCTAACTTTTCTGCACGTGAATCACTTTAGGCACCCGGGCAGTCCCACTGACCCTTGCCATTCAGCTGCTCCATGTGCACGTGGATTTGCCAGGTGGCATTTCCAAGCAAGCAGAGCACACGCAACGCTTGCACTTTGTTGTCAAGTTGAAATCTTCCCAAATACTTCTCTGTCACAAGCTGTTCCAATTAAGAAGGCATGCAATAATATCCCTAATTACATTTTACTTTGATGAGAGATCTAGGCGTTTTTTAAAAACGCATGCTGTATAGGGTTAGGAGAATCTTCATTTCCATTCTTTGCATATTTTGGCACAAGCCGTGTCTCCGCCCTTCGGCGGGCTCCAGGCCCTGCAGGGGCAAGTGCATCTCTTCTGCTACGGCAACCCAGGCTCTGGATGCCAGACGCCAGCAGAGCGACGCAGGGTTATTTTATGCTGACTCACCCCAATGCTAAATCTGTGAGCTCTGACTGCTCCAATGCAAGAAGAAAAAAGACCCTGAGCAGTCCGGGGGCTTGGATGGAGGGGTCCTCTGTAAAATGCTCCCTCAGAGCTGTCAGGCTCAAGCAAGTGCTTAGAAGGAGATTTATATTTTGTTGATTACAATGGTAATAAGCCACAAACACAAATTCAAAGAGTAACAGTCAACCAAACCCATGTTCTCTTTGAGCGAGATAAAATCTCTACCCTTTACACGCCTATCTATTGATGTGTTCCTGGATAAAATGTGTAATTTTAATTAACTGAAAGTACCTGCCTTTTATATTGAACTTGGTGCTAAAAACAAAGAAAATCATACAGCAAAAATGTCATGTTGGCTGAGTGCATCTTTCTTTTGTGCTGAGAAATTGGTATGTACAGTGCTTTCCTCTCAATCAATACACATTAGTGTGTCATTAGTGACTATAAAAATATCCTCATCACTTTGCTAATTCTCTTGCCAAACAGGCACAAGCATTTATATGTTAAGCCTCTCTGATGCAGGTTCCACAGATAAATTTCTTTCGATTAGTGAAGCAGCTACGGGGAATGCAATTATCCCTAAAATACGGAAGGAAAAGAAGACAACCTAGAAACAAATGTGTTAATACAGAACTAAAGTTAAGCACAAGGAAATTAGATTCTTCACTGTAATTGTTTAATACTATTCTGGTATGAAATATTTGTCTCTATTATTTAAACTATTATGTCAAAACCATCTCCATTTAACACACATATATGTAAGTACAGATAGAGGTATACATATTATATTTATCTATGTATATCTCAAGAATGCTGTGTTTTTGTTGGATCTCTCAGGATTGTTTGGTCAGTACAGATCCCTTGATCATACTAAAGAAGAATTTTAGGTCAGGAATTCATATTTACTGAACCAAAAATCTGAGCAAATGGGTATTTCATTAGAGCTAACTTTTAATCTCCATCCAGACCCAGGTCTCAAACACCCCTTCCTGGGTATCCTCTGTTTTCTCTGCCCAAGGGTTTTGCCATCTCACTCTCTCTTTCAACACCACCCTGTTGTTTGGCTAGCGAGACACATTGTTTCTCTAACTAGATCAAGGATTTTGCCAAGTCCTGTTGCTTCCACTTCTGTAGCATATTTAGAATTCCTCCAGCCCTCTCTATCTCGAAATTCTTGGCCCTGCACAACTGTTTTATTTTGGCTGCTAGAAGCCCGCACTAACCTAACCAGATTTTGGCTGGCAACACAGATCTTTCTAACCATGTCTGTTTTTCCCTGGGCATATCCTTGTTTACCAAGTCTGGTGGTGGTGGAAGCAGTATGGTAAAACTCAGCATATAAAGACACCGAGGAAAATCCACGCTGAGTCTTTAAAACAAATAAAAGTGCCACAAAACAGAACTGAGGACATGGCTTAGTCTAAGACTCAGGTTTTCTTGAGGATACCTGTATCTGTCTACTGACTACAGCTTCTTTTTAATGTGTCCAAAATGTAAGCATACGATGCAGAATTTTAATTTTTCCTGCCCAGTTTGCACACAGGTGAATGCCCACAAGCATCTGTCTCTGGGTAATTGCAAACATGATGCAGAGACTCTGTGATTCTCCCATTAAAGCTGACTGAATTGGGCTGTTACAGCTAATAATGTCTGTTAGTATATTAGTGGATTGCTGGTATAATGTACACTGGTAGATAAATGTAGATGTTGGTATTGGTGATAGCAGTAATAAAAATATAACAGTACAAACACACTGTCTTCTGCTGCAAATCACTTCTTCCTCTATTACTTTCCCCAGTGTTTTAAGTAAAATTCAGCTTCAATTTTAGTAGCAAATCTTTAAGCAGCTAACATTTATCCCATGACCATTTTTATCAGTACTATCTTCCTCCTCTGGTTGGTTAGATGATAGAGCACTAACCTCAACAGTTTTCCTATATACAAGATGCACAAGATTGCTTTCGTTTAAGAGTTGCCTCAGTGGTTTACTAAAAGACAAAGTTCATCTTTCTTTCTTTTTTTTTTTTAGAACTTTTTATAAAACCCATTTTGGCTGAACTTGGAAAATGTGACTATACAATGGGAAAGGGCAGGCCCTTCTTTTTTTTTTGTCTGAACACAATGGCAGGATAAGGGAGGCACCGCTCATTACAAGGAATATACTTTAATCAAGTTGCCCAGCACCAAGTATTTGTCTTCCACCACTCTAGATGCCAATGTTTGTTTTCTGTCTGGGAGAAGAAACAGACAACGCTTTTCATTTTAATAAAAATCTTCCAGAATAAAGCAGATGACCAATTTAGAGTATCTACTTCTTTACTTGGTTTTCAAGTGACTTAGGAGGTAAAGATGACTGGAGGTCTCCCATTACAGCGTTGCTGGAGGAGATTTAACACTTTCCTGCTCAGTTTTGCTAGCTGAGAAGCGTGAGATCAATTGCGATGGTGTTTGATTCCACTCTTCACTGCTTCAACAACGTTGCCATTACTATCGCATACAGCTTGGCTTGAGTAGGAACTGTAAAATATACTGCTATGACTAAAACTGCAGTTGGAAAGGTG
Source organism: Harpia harpyja (assembly GCF_026419915.1). Lineage (NCBI taxonomy): Eukaryota > Metazoa > Chordata > Aves > Accipitriformes > Accipitridae > Harpia > Harpia harpyja. The sequence goes on along the minus strand of NC_068942.1, from coordinate 74,051,422 downwards.
GAAATCCGGTTTTATTAAACACATGTGGGTGCCTGTTAAAATCACTTCTGCAACTAAAACCAGGACTTCATCTTCAGTCTCACAAGAGTCCCATTCTCTGGTATGATAGCATCCAGTGTTGCCAGTTTTAAGGATATCATTGCAAGTCTTCTGATATGTTTCTTTATCCTACAGTACTGGGGGTCTAAGTATATGAAGACAAGAAATCATAATCACAAGAAAGACTCATCTTTCACCTAAATAATTCATTTCAAGCCTCCAAGTTTGTGCAGAAAAACACAAAAGCCTTAAAGACTCATAGTGCAGGGAAACTGAAATGCTTATTTATTTTGAACCCTTATTATATCATGGCCAATCTCCAGGACTTGGGGGCTCGAGTGCTACATTTTTTATGTTGTTGGCTGACAGCAGATACTAACAACACTTGAGGGCTTCTAGCATCTTGTCCTGTCTGGATGTAGCATCTGATAACAGCAGAGACTTACTTTATTACCTGTGACCAGGTAGAAATAACAGCCTGAAGACTCCTGTTCTGTTCTAGGATTCATCTCCTTTAAGGCCAGATCTCCCACCCTTTTCTTCCAGCAGCACTTAACTCCCCAAAATCAAGGGAGGAAAGGGTAAGAGGAAGGGTGAAGAGACAGAAACATGAAACCTAAGTGCTCTTTCCCCTACATCACCTTGCATACCAAGGGACCAGCCCTGTTGTCACCGAGCTGCAGGCACAAAAGACCGCAGCACTGCAGGTTGTCCTCCTGAGACTCTCTGCTGGGAACACAGGAGGGACACCAGGGAAGAGGAGACAGGAGGTAGTGGAGGACTGGAACCAGTGTGTTTTCTGCCATGCACTTCTCCCCAGATAAATCCCTACTTGCCTTGCTTAACACAGCCCCTAACAGCTGAAATTTGGTGGAATTTCTCAGCTTGTCTACAAACTACCAAAAAATATCATATTAACTATCAGCCATCAAGAGATGGTTTCCCTTGGAACTTGTGCTCCAGTGGTAAATGATCCCCACTGTTGGAAACACACGTCTTATTTCTCATTTAAACTTGCCTCACTGTAGCTTTCTACTGCTAATTCTTGTTATTGCAATGCCATACAGCATCACCCTGCAAGGGTGAATTAGGCAAAAATGAGGCACACAAAGATTCTGCAAATTTTTTTGTGAGCAGAAGCTGGGACGTGCTCTTCTGCCTGCCTGCACTAGAGAATACAGCAGGTATTACTGACAGCATGGAGCTGCTTTTGAGGCCCAGGCTACCTGTGCAATGTAGCTAATGTACAAAAATAAATGGTCTGTTGTAAGGATCTTGCAGCAATATCTGGCAAAACATATACTGGACACTGTACACCTTGAGGGGGGCATTGACGGGTGACAAGCATGGGATTCAATCTTTGTCCCAGAGCCATCCATGAATGGATCAGTCCTCATTTTCATAAAATCCTTGTTCATTCTACTGGCCCACTAATTACTACTATTAAAGCAAATGGTACCATGTATGGTCTTGCATGTGCAATACTAAGAGCATCAACAACCTAGAGCTGACAGGCACCTAGGTGTGTTGCAAGGTGCTGCATGCAAACATCCACACCCACCAGATGGATATTTCTTTGATTATCCCTCTGTTTTACCTTTGCTATCTTTTAGGGCAGTTCCCCTCTGTGGGCACTGCCCATACTGATACCAGCTGCCTACCTGTTTTAGCCATCAGTTGCTACCAGCTCTGCACTATTCATTTGGCAGAGCTCTCACTCCCGAGTAGGTTGTTATGGTTATGGGCATTTTCCTCTGTTGGAGGGACCAGGAGTGAAGGTGCTTTCATGTACTTTTGGCCCACATCACCTCTGTGGCCCATGGAATATCCAACTCCCTGAAGCCACATCCCCTGTTCACTGCTGACATGGGGAATTCATCTGGATTCAAAGGTACGAGATGTAATTTAATACGTACTTTTCCTCCCAAACACCGTAAACCACCTCAGGAATTTTTTTACCATTTCAGAAGTGACATCCAGGAAGATGTAAGATTAATTTTCCTCCACCAAAACCAGCAACACTATGTCAGCAGAGAGTTTGTCCCATAGGCTGGACTGGAGCTGGACATGCAGCACTCCTACTGACAGGAACAGCAGATTATTCTGGAGAATAATTTGTAGAAATCCTGCTAAATCTCACCCACAGAGATGTGTCAGAGATCCCAAGCTGGGGCAAAGGAGTAACCCACTGACACCCAGAAGGACAGATTCCTGAAGACACCACTACGCATAAAGCAGCCACCAAGCTTATCAACTCCAACACAAGAGTTCCATTTAGATCAAAACAGTTAAAATCAAACATCTCATCATTCATTAGTCATGTTCTTTTCTCTTTTTATCTTGTTGTGAGAAAATGTTTTTCTTCCACCCAGAGCTTTTAAAACAGTTTTCATTTAGCAGTCTGTTGTCCCTGCCTGGGAAATGCAGAAAACAAGTGGAGAAATATAAACTTATTTTTTATAGACTAGAAATCTTTTTTTCCATTCAGCTCCATTACTGAGTCAGCTATCTGTGTGCACTGCCAAAGGAAGTAATGGAAGTTGTCTATACAAAACAGAGGGAGCACAAATCAACAGGAGAGAAAATTGGGTTTCTCTTGAGCCACCAGCAAAAACAAACCTGTCAACGATGTAAAACGAGTCAGGGCTCACTGCAGACTTGCAGATTCCCTGTACTGTATTGATGATATCTAAGTTGCATGACTGCTTCGCAGCTCTTTTTCCTTTAATCCAAATACTATCAGCCTTCAGACTGCTTCTCGGCATATCTGTCTGCTTGCAGACACTACTACATTGATTTCCATCTGGTGCACGTTTTAAAAGTTTTCCTCGCAACCTTAAGGATTAACTGCCCTTTTTTTTTTACAGAAGTTTAGATTCTGAAGCACACTGAAGAAAACAATCATAGCAAAGAAGCACCAAATCTCTTGCAAACTCTCCCCTGATCATTGGGCATTCAAAGATCTACCAGCAGCTGTTAATGTAACGTTATGGATGTTTAGCAGGACTTCCTGTATCTAATGAACATAGCTCTTTCAGCGAGGAGACAAAGTGCAATGCTGTCCGAGGAAAATAAAAACGATGTTAACATTCAGTCAGGAATGCACTTACTACATGGCCTGGAATGGTGAATTGATCTCATGCTTCTGTAACAAAGATCTCATCTGTAGTCCCCATGCACTGCAGGCACTGGCGTGGCTTCAGAACGAGTGCGATGATCCTGCTCCCAAAAGGAACTGATTAGGAGGGATGTTCCCAGGAACTATTTGATACAGGCAGCACAATCCAGAATGCCATTTATAGGGTAAAAAAAATAAAATAAAATACAGCAATCTTAAATATTTTTTTAGTCTAAGAATCCCAACAGCATCATCTAACTGACAGTGAAAATAAAGGCTTTTTAAGCACTCCTATAAACATGGTGTTCCTGGATTTGAAGTAGGCAGAGCGGATGGACAGATGTTTTGGTGTGAGCATGGCACATAAGATAAAAAGTTTCAGTTTGTTTTCCACTGCTTTCCTCTTGATTTTAACAGGAATTACACATGTCAGTCCATTTAAAATCCTAGTGCTCATTTTTCTATGCCTTGTTGCACACAGAATGTATCCAGGGATATGTGAAGCAAAATGTAAAGTTTTGAGGTGACCTGGTGGGGTTGGAAACAAGGACAATGTAAATAACACAGGCAACTTATAAGAAAGGTTTTCAGCATCTTTTGCCAAATATCCAACTTGTGGCAACAGTGCAAGCAAGGGACTGAAAATGTACTTGGGAGTTTTGCTTCATCAATACTCTAAAATAAACCCAAGTTAAAATGGGTGTTGCCCAATCCAATTGTCAAACATCGCTGACACAATACAAAGTCAAATGTTTATTAGCTTAACTTTGAAACTGGAGTAAATGCTCTTCTATTCAATTAGATAAACAAATACAGTACTGAGTATATAATAGGGTCCTTTCAAGTAAATTATGCTTCCTAACTCATGTGTAAAAGAAAAATGACTTTTAATGTTTATAGTCTTGTAAAATAAGAAACCATCAAGGCTCTCCTTCTGTTATATTCCAAACATATAAAAAAAATAAAGATGGTTTAAATGACGTCCATTTTATGACAACATGAGCAAAGCAAAGAAGTATAGCCAGGCTGACATTCTAGCTTTTCTTCTCACTCTTGTGAGAGAGAGGGAGAAAAAAATTCTCCATTCTCTTCTCATTTACAGTAGCACAAATCCCCAGGAACTGCACCGACTTCAGTTGGTTTTTTGGGATTTACAGCAGACTGAAAGAGATTACAATTTGGTCACACATGAATGAAGAACAGAACATCCACATTCACTCTAAATCTATTTTCCTTTCTTAGGTACGCAAAACAGCAATGCTGTCCTTAGCAATGACAGATTATGTGCTATTGGTTTACCTGATTGCCTAGAGATACTTATACAGGTACCAAGCGGGATGCCTCAGTGAAGGAAGTAGTTACCTTTTCCAGCAAATGCATCCACGTCTATGTCCAGAGAGAACTGCATTCTCTACAGGATCAGGGCGTTAGGCAAAAGGCTAAAATACATACATAGAGCATTATGCATCCAGTGATGAGAACCACCTGTTTGTGAGTCTGTTCTATTGTTTCTGCCAAAGATTGGCTCTAAGTCTCAACAATCTCTCATGCAGATATATTAGCATACAAGGATTGTGTATCTTTAAAATACCAAGTAGAAAACTGTAATCGTTACTGTAGAGCACTATGGTTGAAGCAATATATAATTCCTGTTCTTGATGAAGAAGGGCATTTTCTTCATACAGTCTGCGTAGTTATGAGAATCTCAGATCTACTCTCAGCAAAAAAGCAATGCAGCAAATAGCTCCCTATTAATTTAAAAGCAATGATACCCCTTGCACAGCACAAACCAACTTCAGATCCTAATGCCCCATGCCTTGTCCATCTTGTTCAGCTGAGGTGCAACATCCTTCCGCACAAGCAGGCAGCCAAACAAAAAGTGTCTTTCCTTTGGTCTTGACACCTAGCAACATTAAATACATCCGCCTCTTCCATTCTGCAGGCTTTCTAATGAAGTGGCTGCAGGCAAGGAAGAGGCATTAAGAGAGGGAGCATTGCAAAAGTAAAGTGAAAATAGGCTGCTCCAGGAGATTGACAGAGATAAGGGTTGGATATCCCTAGGCTCAGTTTTACTGGGAGGATACTAATGCCCAAATCTCCAGTTGAAATGCTCTGGAAACCCTCTCTGCAGCCTCCAAGAATACAATGCAAAACAATAAATCCAGCAAGATGGTTCACAAATAGGAAAGGGTTGATTTTTGTGGAGTTTGGGTTTTTTTTGCTGGACTATAACCAAAGAATTGAAAATGTCTAAATATGTGGAAGATTTATTAAAAAAAAAAATAAAATTGACAAGGTTTCAAAGTCAAGCACTCAAAAGGTAGGCAATGTGAATGCCAACAGTTTTGAGAGTCCAGTGTAAGATGCCTAGGATTTTATTTAGCAGAACCTTGATTCTTAGGGATACCCAATCTCTTAAAGACCCGAACCCTAACTTTCCAGAGAGCTCTCAACAATCAGCTCAACTGCTTGCAGGTTACTTGCTAAATCACGTCAACTCAATCGGTCTGACCCCTATATTGCTTCCTGACTTCAACTCTCCTATACTGAAATCCTGCTGCCCCATACCTCCAGCCCACGTCCCGCACTGCGGTAGTGCTCCCAGGCTCCATTCTCCATGCTGTCCTTCAATCACACATGCTCTTTGATGAAAAGTTACACTCCCTTGAACTAAGCTGTGCAGAGCTTACCCTGTCCTTCCTCAGAGCTCTCCTCCAACTCACTTCTAACCACAAGAATCTCACAAAAGCATTTAGGCTGTTTTGTTCTGTGTTTTGATACCAATGAGCACAATAAAGTTCTGGATTCCTAAGCACTGCTGCAATACAAATAAATACGAAAATAATGCTGTATGCCTAATGAAGAAGAAGCAGGGAAATGGCCAGTTGTGTCTCCTTACCTTTCTATCTCATAAATCACATATACATGTATTTATATTTAAATATGTCAAAATAGAAGCCAGGTACCTGCTCCCTACGTCTGGTGGAAAAAAAACCCCTGACTATTTTTTTTCTTTGGAATGTCTCAATTTACCAAACAGAAACATTTCATACAGACGAGTATTCAATTAAATTCCTTTGGAAAACAGGCAAGCTTCCACTGGAGCTACGCCAGCCCCGGCTTCTGAGCAGCCCAGCTGGTAGTCTCCTGAGGACCAGGGCTTCCAGCTCCCACAGCTTCAACAAATCTTGCTAGGCAAACTGCCTGAAGATTGAGGACCCTTGGGCTTATAATGCCTGCAGTCCAGGGCAGGCTACCAGGCATAGCACAGTGTCATGGTGATTGGAGAGCTCAGAGATACCAGGGTCATGGCTAGAGCCATGGCCAACATTCAAGTATCCAACAACTCAGGCTCCAGTCCTTTTTACAGACAATTTCAAACCATTGGAACGTCAAGGTTCCCTGAGAAATCAAAATACTTTTTTCCTTCCAGCTCTATTGCATACATATGGGGCAAACAAAAGCAGAGTCTTCTTATTCCTTTACTCTCCTTCAGGTGTTCCTTATTACTGTATGTTAGTCTTGTTCCTTTGTATGATTAGTCTGCAGCTCTTTTGGGAAAGACACCATTTTTCTACCTGTATTTGAACAGTTTCTAGCATAATGAGACCCAGATTGTAGCTGTATGTGTATGGTACTGTAATGCAAAAAACAAGGTGTTTATCATTTTCTTTTTTCCTTCATTAGAGAGGAGCTTATTGAAAAATCAAAGTATTCCCTGTAATAATTTTCACTCTGTTAGCCGTAGGCAACATTTGTTGGACAGTAATTAAAATAATTTAAAAGTATCTAAATTTTGCATGCATATTGTTTCTTATTTTTTCACAGACTGTGTTTGTTCTTCCCCCAGCTGAAAAGCCAGAAATCAGAATTTACTTCCCATGTTCTCACCTCCCTCTACTTTATAACATATTGCAACTTGTCATATTATATTATGAATATCTTATGAACTGTCTAATTGACATATTAGTTACATATTTATGTTGAAGAGCTTTTTTCCTCCACTATTTTTAGAGACATTGATTTTACATGTCATGATATCCATATCTATATTTATACTGAATATATCTCAATTATTTTTTTCTTACCCTATTTAGTTCAAGGATTTTAATGATGATATGCACTGAAAAAAGAGCTTTGTATTAGCCCTTCATTTCACAAGGGAGATGGATAAATTTCAGCTCTTCTGGGAAATAACACTATTCTACCAGACACAGGTGAGTTTTCCACTACAGCCACGAGACAGTACTTGACTTTGCAAAGTAAAGACCAAGACGGTCCTTTCTCATTAAAAGAGACACACTTTGTTTTTCTGAAAACAAGGAGGAGCTAATGAAAACATTGAAGGGAAACAAACTGAAATATTCCTCTAACTTGGGGTGGTGCACATCAGCAATACCACACAGCATTCCCATCTTGCTCACGCCGTCGGTCCTTATGAACCAAATTCTGCAAACCCATACATGAATAATTACTCCAAGTTCTTCAGGTTGAGGCTATTCATGTGATTAAAGCAGCTCTGAACCAACCGATGGTGAATAAAATTGTTGGAACATAATGTTATCTACTATAGTGCGGACCTCTAATTTTATATTTCGTAATAGAAATGTAAATTATTTTTAAAAAATTGTCGTCTCTCAGAAATGTTACTACTAAAATAAAAAAAAATTTCTCTAGGGCTCTATTTACAATGCCAGAAGAATTGCATAAGCACGATTCCTGACTTTCATGAATGTAACCAGCGTGGTTATGCCCCAGAACTGAATAATTAAAAGCTAGATATTGGCAGCTTCAGGCTTGCTTTTCCACAGGAGCCTAAGGGGTAAACTTTAGAAGGCAAACTTCACAACAGCCACTTCATTACGGAAAGAACCTGCATCTGATCCCCAGAAAGGCTCTCAAAAGTAACGTCTCTGTGGCAATGCAAGGATGGCCCACATGAAGAGGACAAGCTTGCATGCTGCCAACCATAAAGATTCCTAACATGAGATTACAAAATATACCGAATTTTGGACATTTTCATCCACCTATCTCACTAAGCCTTTACAGCAAAGGTGTCCGACCTTCCTGATACCCTTGTGTGACCTTAACAACAACTGCACATGGCCCAGGGAGCCGAGGAGGAAGTTCTGGGAGCAGTTTCAAGGCAGAACACAATGGCTCTGCGGGCATCCCAGCCGAATGCTGCTGGATGGGGCTGAGCCAGGCACACAGCTGGATCCTGGGTCAGCCAGCACCCCTTGGCTTCAGCAGCCTCTGCTGGCTTTCTGCTGCCCAGAGCTGGGGATTCAGGTTATCTGTCACCCCAAAATCAAAGCCTTTCTACTGTATGTGTGGCATCGCCTCGGCACGGGACCTGTGCTTAACAGCTCACAAACCATAGGTTTGCCATAGTTTATATTTCCTGACTTTTTTCCTGCAACCATGAAGGTTAGAAATTGCTTTTTTAAAAATGAAAGCTGAAAATTGCAAGTCAACGTGCCTCTAGTTGCTGAGGCTTTCGTACTTACTTACAGTATCTTAGTAACTACAGTACTCACAAATATCAAAAGAAATATAAGAAAGTAATGATACTCTGCAATATATGATGGACTTCTCTGGAGATAAGAAAGGCTCAGGACTTGCTGATTTATGTTCATGAGCAATGGCAGGTCAAAGAGCAAAGCGAGCCTGGTAAGGATTGACTGAATTTAAAAGCACACGCACAAACGCACACGCACACAAAAATCACTATGGAAAACGTGCTGCCTAACTGCATGAACGAAACCAGCAGCTCAGGCACTTTGCTAAGCTCCAGCAGGAAGAGGGAAGCACTGCAAGGGACATTCCTGGGTGCCCACCCACGGTAAATAGTGGGGCTGCTGCCTGAACAGATGGGTCGGGGCAGGTAGTGAAGGCCTGTCCTGACTCCCTGCACACCCGTGATCTGTCCTGACTCCCTGCACACCCGTGGCCTGTCCTGACTCCCTGCACACCCGTACCTGTGTACGCAGGTGGAGGCGAGAGGGTGTGCTTGGCTCCCGGAGCCACCACGAGCAGGAGAAGGGCAGTAGCGCCAGGCTTGCAGGGGAAACATTCCCCGTTGTGTCCCAAAGCAAACAGCAATAAAACAAACTGCTAATGAGGATGCAACCTGACCCTCCGCAAAGTACATGCCCAAGGACTATGTGTCTGCCTGTGTTTAAGGGGAAGGGAAGGACTGTGTCAGCGGAAACTTCAAGCTCAAGGGGATTTTTTTAAAAGAACAACAAAAAAAATTGTTTGGATATTTTGCTGGTAATAAAAGTTACTCACAAAGAAACAGAGAGCAAACGGTGCTTTGAAGGAAAGAGAAGTCTGTTAAACAAAGAACCTTACCCCGCGGAAAGAATTCCTTTTTAACACTAATGTTAACATTTCATTTTTTATAAGAAATCCCAGTGGATCCTCCCTTAAGACTCTTCAGCTCCAGACAGGACACTTCTCTTTTTTCCTCTCTGCCTGTTGACCTACTCTGCTGATCTTTCTTTCCAGGAAAGAAACAAACTTTTACTCATGTTTTTTGCTTTTCTTTACTAGGCTGTTTGTCACACTGTTGCACAAACCATTCTCAGACCTGTTAGAGCCTGTGCAGGCAAAACATCTAGATTTTAGTATTTTACAACACAAGACCAACAGCTCCAGGAAACTAAAGAACCCATGAGGAAACCACTCATGATGACATTCACAATCTTATATCTGTTATTTTAAAAGGCAAGAAGACAACATGTAATACAGAAGGCACTTCTAAGGAAGATAAAAGAATGTGTTTAATGTACTGAAAGGCAACCTGTCATTCTGACACCCTCCTGTTTTTGGGGGAGTCAAATTAACAATAACACTTAACAAGGAAGACGTGATGGTACAAGGTAGCGCGTTTATTGAAGCCTATCATTGGCAGCTATTTCAACTAGGAGTGTAATGGTAAACCTGGATAGTACTCTGCAAAGAAACTGTGATGGTGGAGAGTAATCCAGGATGTAAGAAGTTTGGGATGCAAGAAGTTTGGGAACTGATGATCTAGGGACAGTATCATAGAAACGTAAACAATACTTTATGGAGTACTGCTAATTGAAACCAAAAGATTTTGCAAGCAGTTAAACATGGGCTTAAACTTAAATATTGGAACCATCTCACTGAAGCTAATAGACATCAACGCAGTACTCGAGCACCTTGGAATTATGAAAATCTATTTTCACAAGTTTCTGGAGGAACACCACCACTAGCACTTCCTCTTGAAAAAAGGAGCTGACACACAGGGATGTCAAGTAACACACAACAGAGTAGTTCAGAGATCTCCTAGCTGATCATTATCTGAGGCTATAAATCCATATGGGGCAGCGCTCTGCCTGAGCAAACACGCCTGGTCTCTCAATGTCCTTCGGAATCAAGTTACTCCAGCAGAAGTGGTGAGTGCATGGTAGACACGTCTGCCCTGGTGGGACTTTATGTGTGAACAGAGCTCTCACGACCCCCAAGCCAAGCTGCTGAGTAGCATCTCTGTATTGTATCCTCTCGTACTTCTTGCTGTGAAGCCAGTGCATTTACAGCCAGGTCAGAGTCACTGCACCAGTCAGCACAGGCAAGGCACAAAAGCGGTGCAGGGGAACAGGAAAGCAGGAGTGCATCTCACCCATCCAAAAGTAAGTTCTTCCCCTTCATTATTGTCCATTGGACTAAGTGGGAGCTGAGGGGCGTCTCCTTCCCAGGAGTATTCCTGGACTAGCAAAGGCAAAGCCACTTGCTGCATGGGGTATCTAGGCCTTAATGAAGAATTGTCATGAAATTCAGGTCCAGCTGCTCGATGCTAGCAGGACATATTTTTCCCATTTATTTTCTCACTCAGATTTCACCTGTAAAACAGTAACGCTAATGCAGCTCCTCAATTTCAGCCTGTTAAATCCTTAGTTCAGCTAGCATAATTACAAAGAACATTTTCTGATAAAGAAGTCTACAACTTTCAATTGCAATTGTAACAATAGAGCACCCTGAAATGTGTTTTCCTGCGACACTGCGCTCAACTGTTCCAGGTATGTTAGCAAGATCAGGTCTGCGACACATCACAACCCCAAAAGCTTCCCACCTAAGACTAAGAATGGAATAAGCAATCCATCACATGCTATGACACGTTCCCCAAAACACACACACACTCAAAACCTTAAAGTGGTGTCAGAATGTTTATTGAAGAGGGCAATCTAACTGGCTGAACCGATCTGGGTACCTGGTAACTTTTAACATAAGCAAACAGAGATACTGTAAACTTGCTGTGCATGGAAACTGTGTTTATACTTGAATTGGACTTGGAAGACTGAAATAATTTAATAGAAAAATACAGCTTAAGTTCCCAGGAGCTCTGAATGACCTCAAGATCATTCTGAAAAAACAGAAATATAGGGATATAACCAATGATGCAAATGGAGTTACACAGGTATTTTCAAAATCAGCTAAAAAAATACATTTAGTTGCCTATTTGTTATGATAGCTTTGCAAATACACTTCTAAAACCACACTTTTCAGTGCCACCAAACATTTTTTTGTCACTTGCGTTATCAGAATTGATAGTAAGCGTTCTGCAATGTAAGTGCTGCCTCATTTACTTGTTAGTGAGTTTAGTAAATGCCGGATCTTTTCTTTCTAGCCATACTGCTAAGATTCTTACTATCACATGACAAGATAATAAACTTTCTTAGTGATGCAGTGGAAGTAGATTAGAAGAGAAAAAAAGAAAGAGAAGCAAGAAATTTCAGATTATTCTCTGTGTGGTTGATATATCGATGAAATTATTTATATAGTAACTAAAATAGCTGTACACTGGAACATCTGCAAGGAAAGTGAACACAAATCAGAGATATAATAACCATGACAAATCATGAGCTCTGTTGCTCATACATCTAGAAAATCACTATCAGGAATATTAAAACACCAAGAGAAATTAAGCCAATGTTGCATAACAATGATCAAACTCCTATGAAAATCAGGAAATTGTTAAATCTAATACTGATTTGTTTAAAAAAAATGAAGTAAAAGGGGAGGGGGTAATTATTTTGTAACTTTTGCCACTGAACACAGCCAGATGAGTCTAATGAAGCTGCATTTATTCTTCTGCCATGGGCTGGGTGCGTGGCCGCAATGGGAAACTGACCCTGAGAGGGAAAGTTTGAGAAGCACCGAATGACGCATTGCAGGTTACCAATGAATCTGTATTTGTACCTGCATCTGTATTTGTACCTGCATTTTCCACACCACTCATACAACTCCCATTTTGACATGAAAACATCACGCAGGCAGACCTAAGAAATTGTGCTTGTCACAGCAAGGTCCTCATCCTGCAAAACCTTACGTACGTCCAGGACTGGGATGACCCGTGGCAAAATTCAGCACCAGGTTACATCAAGTCTTCAGAGGAGGGGACCCGGTTTCTGTTTAGTGCAGGAACACCCCATGAATTTTGGTCTAACGTGTGGAAATCAACTGACGCCGGAAAACATTCCCCAAACTTCTGAGAAAACAGCATCACAAACAGGTGTTTTTGCGGAGTAGAGGCGACAAGGCCCCCGTCTGCTGCTGCCGCATCCCCGTTTTGGGGGTGAAACCCCGCATTTCGGCTCTCCTCAGAGGGAAGCGGGCAGGAGGGCGCCGCAGCCCCGGCCGGCCTGCAAGGGAGGGAGCTGCCGGGCTCCGTACCGCGCCGGGGAACCGGCCCTGCGCTGCAGCCGGCAGCCGCCCGGCCGCGGGCACCGCCGCGGGCTCTGCCCGCACCGGGTCCGCACCGCGCCCTGCCCGGCTCGGCTGGGCCCTGCCCGGCTGGGGTCGGCCCTGCCCGCCGCCCTCGGCCCGGCCGCCAGCGGCTGCGCACGCCTCTCCCCTTCCTCCTCCTCCTTCTCCTCCTCCACTTTCTGGCCGCCGCTGCCCCCCGGCAGGGATGGAGGCCATCGAGGAGCTGGCGCTCAAACCCTGCACCTCCTCCCTCTACCTGCGGCCTTTCCGCCTCTGTTACCGGCAGGTGAGTGGCGCCGGCGGCTCGACCCTTGGCGCCCGCCCAGCCCCTTCCCTCACAGCCGGGCCATCCCGTCCCGTCCCCCCGCCCCTTCCCTCCGCCGCGGCCGGGCCCTCTCCCGCCTCGTCGCGGAGCGCAGAGGCGGGAGGCCGAAGGAGAAGGGCCGGCCGGCCCGCGGGCCCCTCTGGTGTCCTGTCACCCCCCCCCCCCCCCCCCCGCCTCCGCCATTTTGGGACAGCGGCGGTGTCGCCGGAGGAGCGTGCGCCTCAGCCTGATGGCGCCCTCCCGCCCCGCACCGCCCGGCACCGCCCCGCAGGCGGCTGCTCTGCCCCTGCCTGCCCGCCCGCCGCTGCCTTCGCTGGCCGGCGGGGTGGACGGCGGAGGTAGCCCGAAAGATCGGTGCCGGTGGAGGGCACTGCCTTGGGGTGTGCCAGCAACTCCAGCTCCTCCATGGGTGCGCCGTGCCCCCGGGTGCCCGCTACCTCACCGGGGTCCGGCGCTGTCTCCTTAACCCCGTTCTGGTTTTTCAGTTCACCTTTGAGCGGGGCATCTCTTGATCTGGGCCTTGCTTTGCTGCTGAGAGTTTGCAGATCGAGCCGGTTGCTGGCCAGCCCTCAGCGCGGCGTGTTGTTAACTTATATCGACAAGTTAGGCCGCTGCTCTGCCAGGCCCGCCTCGGTGCCGGCAAGTGGGAAGCAGGGAAGGAAATCCCTTTCCTTGTCATGTTTGTATCAACGTGAGTCACCTTCCACAGCGTCCCTGAGAACTGGTACCTCCAACAGTGGCAGGAATGCAAGGCGTGAAAGGAAAGTCGCTTCTCGCAGCATAAAGTGCTGCATGTTCCTTGAAAGTTTTCTGCGAGTGAGGTCATGCACAAAAGCGTTTGTTTTTCTAGCTGATGATGCAGTATTGGCTGGTCCGGGGTGAGCTTCTGCCCAGGTAGAGGGGTGGATGTGGAAATACAGAAGAATTTGGACAGCCCTAGAAATGCATGCTGCAGACCACATCTTCTCTTACTCCTTTGCTTTGCTTCTAAACGCATCAGTTGAAAAGGCAGGAGAGGGAATGTATATGGAGGAGGTGTAAGTCCAACAGTGAGATAAGATACAGAAAAGGAAAAGCAAGGGTTGAAATAGCTTGCATCAAAACAGGTGAATTGATTTTTTTTACCTTTTTTGATACGTGTTGTACATGATTTTCCTGAAGAAAGCACTCTTTTAATTGGTTGGGAAAAGTAAAACATTTTGATTCGTGAACAGCTGAAAGCTTTACACTGAATTAATTATTTCTTTATAGGTATCAGAAGAAAACCTGAAGAACATTCTTTCATGTTCTGAATTTTTTCTGGCTTAGTTTTTAAGTGACAAGTCTTGCTTCTTAATTTCATTTTCATTTCTGAGTCATGCTCTATTTGCATGAAAAATGGGATTTAATTAAAATGTCCAAAACAGTATTACAAAATTACTTTTAATTGAATACAAGTGCCTTAAATGTGATGAGTATGGTAAAGAAGAAATAAGGATGTGTTTGGTCACGTGCTGTGATTTGACAGATACCAACATTGCCACCAAAAGAAGTAGACTTGCCCTTTCTGCACATCTTGCTACTTCCTCTGCTTGCACAAGTGTTTGTGCAGCAAGATAGTGAGCTGGGTCAGGGATCTGGTCCAGGTCAAACATAATCTGGCCCAAAAAAGGAGTTAGTTTTCACCTAAAGAAAGTCCCTCAGTTCAAATGCTTATGCTGGCAGAGGGGAGGTGGTAATATGGTGGTTAGGGATGAGTGTTTGGGGGCTGGTTGAGGGCAGAGATTGTTTCTCTTGGCTGCAGCACTGTCTTAAAATGAACGTGAAAATGTAGTTTATACGGCATCTGTAGAGAAGCTGGCTTAGGTCAGGCCTACTGAGTGCATAAGCTCAACAAGTGCACAACTGCCTGCACCTGACCTGAGGGACAAGCCCTACATTTATTGAAAACACATTTTGCATTTAAAACCTGACTTACTAACCAGAGGAAATACTAAATATTTTTAGTCATTTAACTAATTGTTTCAAAGGCATTTAGGCCTGCTGAAAACTCCATTAAATACCTAAACGGTTAAGTGTCTAAAATCTAAGGGAGTTAGGTGTCTGATCTGCTTAAGAATTCCACACTCATCTAACACTGAAAATTATTTCCAAAATCTAGCCCTTGATCTTAATGGTTTTATGCTGAGGAGGTCTTCCCCTTGTCCAACATTTTTTTATTCGCTAGCTGGAAAAAGAAACTTTTCTTCTTTTCAGTTCCTAATTGGTGCTGTATCTTAAATTAGTTTCCCCCTTCCACGAATTCCCTGCACGTGCTTGCTGAACTTAACCCAAATCTAATAAAAAAGTCTTTCTGAATAACAGAATAATCTGAACGAGGAAAATTTAAATAATGGCATTTGTTGCACTGTGAAAACTGAGATCAGTTTGGATACTTACTTTATGCAGTATGTGGCATCATGCTGTAATTGGAAGGCTTGGGGCAGTCTTACAGGTATTTTTGTGAAGCTATTACATGTCCCCTATAATTCACTGCAGTCTGAAGAAGATTCATTGATGCATATTTTTGTGTTTATTTAATATTGATGAAGAATAATTTGGGCCTTGAAGACTGAGATTTTGAAATCTATTTTCAAACAGATACATTCCTAAAATAGACACTGATATTTCAACATAACTCCTCTGTCCAAGGATGTATATAGAATGAGAGTTTTTTATTTTATTAGTTTGGGGTTTTATAACTATTGCTTTTCTGTACAAACAAGAAATTGAAAGAATTTTTCACATACAATGTGATTTTAAGATTATTTCTAAGCATTCATGAACAGTTAACGTTACAGCATTGATTCCTCGACATTTAATCATGAACACGTACATTACAGCATTGATTCTAAGACATTTAATCTAAAAATTGTGCTACTTGTTTGGAGGTAATTTTGATCCCATCGCTGTAGCTAAAACAGTTAAGTCTTCAGCAATTAAACATAAACTTAGATACAATTGATTTGTATCACAGTTTACCCTACTAGTCAGTTTTTATCCATTCAACTCGTACCCCGCTGAGTTGTAAACCGCTATTCTTCTAGCAGGTTTACAGCCCACCAGAAAACTGCAGGACATCAGAAAGGGATCCATTGGGTGGGTGGGGGAGGGGTGGTGAAATCTAAACAAAATGCTGAGTAAATACTGTTGTAAGCCTACACAGGTTATGCATGTGAAGAAGATTGTGGTCACACCTGATCAAGAGTGGAGCCAAAGACTCAGATGGTCTCCTACCTGTTCGTCAGGGGCACTTAACACATTCAAAACTGTAGGCCCAAAGACTGGATTAGTGTTTTGGCCAGCTGAGTATTTTCTTGGATGTTCAGACAGGGAGTTGTGGGCACATGCAGGAACAGAGTTGTATGCACTTAGAATCAAGTCAGGTGGTTACTATCATGTTAGAGAAAACTCCATCAGTGTCTTTCTAGGTTTGTGCTTGAGTCTTAAGTTTTCCTGTGTTGTAAGAGCTTGAGTCGTCCGTTGGATTGAACCTGTTATATTTGATTAAATACAGAAATACCCTCCCAAAAGACCTTGAGAAAAATGTTGGTTTCTGGCTATTTAGCTGTAGCGAGGATTGTCGTAAGTCATAGGAGTTCCTGAAGTTACAGCAATTTATGCCCACGGTGGATCTGCTCTTCCAATACAGGGTCATAAGATCTTTTCATATGAGGTCTTTCATCTTCCTCTTCCTCTGCCCACTCATATTTTAAATGGAAGTGATGAGCTCTCAATGTTTCCTATAGAGTGTAAAATTAGGTGTACACCCTTCTGAAAGAATTCTAGCTTTGGAACCATGTGGGTTCAGGCAACATGCAGCTTAGTGTTAGGCATCCAAGCTATGAGGAATAGCCTGGCTCTCCAGACAAATCACTGTACCAACCACTTTTTTAAATTATTTGTTCTGTCTTTGTATAGTGCAAAGGTAGAAACGGAAGTGCAGTAAAGGAGTCATGGAATTCAGCAAGCTGTAGGCAGATTTGGTTAGGGCCAATGGGGAGGGGTAAGGTACAGTTTAAAACTATGTTCTTCAAAATAGGCATCTAACAGCTCCTCAAAATGGACCTCACTTTCTGCTTGGGATTTTCAGCTGTCAGCCCTTCCTCAAGATGGGCACCTCAGTCAAGTAAGCTATGTTATTTTAAGTGGAGTGGCCTGAGGGCGAGAGATGGACAAGGTACCTCATGTAGCCTGATGAATATCTTCTTCATTTTGTCAGTAGGAACCCTGTTTATATATTTTTGTTCTGCTTGGTACTGAAAGAAGAGAATTAATTTCTCTCCCATACAGGATAGCATCTGGCTAGTTTTAATGTGTACTTGCCCCTAAAGTGCAAATTGATTTGTTGTCTAAAGGGGCTTTTTTTTTTTTTTAAACATATATCATCTCCTGAAGAATTAGCTTCTTTACCAGGAACTCCATGGTAAATCTCTTTTCACTTTTTCCTATTGAAGTTTTTCTGCTTTTCATAAATAATTTATTCAGGAGACCAGAGGGATGGCTAATGAGAGATTAACTGAATGCCCAAGGGCTAGGGCATTTCCCTGGGATGTGGTAAAGTCAGGCTGCAAGATCTTGCTTCAATTAATATTGCTTCCCACATCACAGGAGAGTGTGCTCACTGCTGGGAAACACATTTGTGTGTAAATCTTCAAGCTCTCCTTTGTGTGTGTTAGCCAGGCACTGGCCTATATATTAGACAAAAAAAATACCAAGTTTAAGAATTCTGCTGAGACTAAGTCATGAAGTAGTCTCTGAGTACTAACAGTTGAGCAGAGCTGTTAGGATTTTGGGCAGCATTAAGTATCCAATTGGGAATTTGGATTCAATGTAGTCTTCTCAATCAGTACCTGAGCAGGGATTTCAGTGGTTCTGCATGTTGGTTTTGGACTCTGACACAGGGCTTTGACAGACAGAGCTCTGGTGAATCTTGTAGTAATTTAAGAAGTTACTGCATGCAATTGTTTGTCCCCATGCTAGCAGTTATTACCCTCTGAGAATCAGCAGAAAGGAAAGCAGTTTTATGCCAGCTCTTACTCTGCCATTCCAGTTCAAACCCACCTCCATCAGCCCTTCAAGCTAAATTACTGAGCTTTGCATAGAACTAAGTGAACTGCCTTTGCAGTTCACTTTGGTGACCTCTGTGCTAGGGACAGTATCCTTCAAGGGGTGGCAGAGCATCAGCTGGGGGGAAGCATCTAGCTGGAGGAATATATCTTGAGCTGCAACAGAAACTTTTGCCCAGAGCTCACATATCTGGATCTAGCCCAGACTCCTATAGCTTTGTTTTTAAGGGTTGTTCTGGCAAGGGAGCTCTTGCCACTGTTTCCTTGCATTGTATAAACATATATGTGCATTCTGCCCAGGAACTTTCAGAAGTTTGCTGCTAATATCAACTGTCAGTAATTTTCCCAGTATGTATGTGAGTTTGTATTCGAATGTGTGGAATGGTGAATGGGCATCTGTTTCAATGATGTGGGATAAACCTCAAAAACTCCGTGCATATCGACTGAACCATAAAGTCAGTGGTGGTAAATTGGAACTATTTGCTCTTTTGTGAGCTTCACATTCCTTCCACACTTCAGAGTAGTCCAGTGCCTGAGCATCACATATCATCTATTGATTTAATGTTTAGAATCATTAATTTTGAAATTAAACATGAAAAATGCTCCCTTCAATTTCATTTTAATGCATGATGTTTTCATTCGGTGTTCAGGTAATTCAATTATAATCTCCTTGAGTTTTACAGTCATTCTAAAGTAATTTTCAAGACTATTGTAGATTTTAACACATTATGAACTTTATAATGGGTAGAAAATGTACTTTGGGAGTAGTGCGCAATTCATCAGTGAAGAAGGCATTTCTTATTTCTAATCTTAGATTTGCTACTGCTTTCTTTTGTGACCATGAGCAACCACTCTGTTTCTCTGCCTTACAATTTAACTGTCTTGGAGATGTCAAGAGATTAAAATATGTATGCATGCAGAAAGAAGTGAGGCCTGTATCATTAATGTCATGAAAACTTTGAAGATGAAAAAAGCAAAGTAGTGCAGTGTTACAATAATATTAACAATCTGATTTTACATTCAGAAATTTTTTTTATATGGTAATAGGAACATGAACATGCCTAGCTGCCTGAAATGTTCTCTGGAACTTCCGTCTGCTTTTTAATAAACATAAAACATTCTTTTCCATTTTGACAGTTAAAAATGATGCTGTTGAGGGAGTAAACAGATTTTTAGGTTACCTGTTCAAACAAGTAAGTCTTCTGTTTAATCTTCAAAAGGCTCCAGTAGTAGGAAATATGCTACTGAGTAATACATTTATTTGCAGTTCATTTTTTCAAAGCAGTAGTGCAATGAAAGGAGATGCCATTTTTGCTGCAAAATTTGTCTCATTTTCTTCAGCTTGTCAAGTTTGTTGTCAGTATATAGTATTAATCTTAAATGCAAACATAGTGCTTCTAGCTCAGGAAGTCCCTGAGCTGCAAATTGCAGGAGTCTGAGAGTATTTTAACAATATAGTCTTCCTTAGGCATCTTGGCTTCTGTCAGAGGTAGGATCCTGGATAAGACAGATTTTTGATCTGACTGATCTGACTGCTGCTGTGTTAACTGGGAATTATGGTTGAAGTGCAGTATAATTCTTTTATATGGGTGAAAGAAAAGAAACGTGAAGTTTTTGGAATGACAGCATTAAGGAGTTAAATACCAAGGGAACATAATTTCCTTTGAGAGAAACAGTGTTCTTTGCAATTAGAGCACAGGTTTAAGAAAAGAAATTAAGGAATCTACGTGTATCTGCTTCTGGCTCTGCCATACACCTTGAATTCAACTCTGGAAATTTGTACAAGTTATTTTTGTATGAGACATTTATGAATTACTAAAGGGGGAAATGAGAAGAATTAGTTAATAAGAGTAATAGTTGAAAAGAACTCTAGTACTTGTTTTTGTTTCAGTGAATATTATGTTGTATTAGTCTTAATTTCTTTATCCAGCATGCTTTGACAAGTGAATGTAGGGTTCTTTGAAGTAAATACATGAAAACTAGTTGGCAGTGACAAAATTTAATATTTTTAGGACAGTCATATTATGATTTAACAAACTTATGGCAGCAAATGTCACTTATTGGAAAGAAAAAGGCTCTGTCAAAGTATCTTTTGTGGCATCCCTGCACAGGGCTGAAATGTGTCTACACCTGCATAAATGAACATTAAAATCTCATTTAATGTCATCAGTAACTAGACTGCTTGGGTTACCATGCAATAGCTATGAAGTTAAGACTGAGTATTAGGAGGAGGTACGTAAGTTGTAGTTAGCTTAAACCAGTATTTTTCAAGTTCTGATACATAGCTTATTGGGGGCTTGTAGGTCATCCATGTGAGTCAACTAAGAAAAGCCCATCAATTATCAGCAGATTTTAATGTGCTGCCAAGGTCTGCAGCCTCACTGGAAGATGTTTCCAGGTCTGCAGATGAAGAGGTTGAAAACCATTGGCTTTGACAATACCACTCCAGTAGCCTCATCTGCAAAGGCTTGTCTACACAGGACTTTCCTGATTGCTCCATGTCTCATTCTACAACAAAGAGTCTGGTTCTGTTTACGTTAAACCATTTTCAAAGTATGATTACACTTTGAATTCATACCCTACCTTAATCCATGTTAACTTTCCAGTGCATGCCCTAAGGCAGCAGTAAACTAAACTGAATGACTGTGTCCACACAGGGATTTAATGGAGTTTAACTAGCAGAATTCAAGTTCATCAAGGTACTTATTTCAGATTCATTTTCCTGATGCCCTGGTGTAGACAAGCCCTAAGAATAAAAGTGGTTTAGTTCTAAGTGAATGAACCATGTTATAAAATCCATCACTGAGATTTTATTATATTTTTGTGTGTGTGAAATACAACTACTGAAGGGTATAAAGTAGGCTTTTCTGACTTGTTTGGTACCATCTTTTTTGTAGTAATTGCAGTTAGATCTGAGAAACAAAATAGTGTTCTGTTCTTCAACAACTAAGTGCTTTATTTGTTTTTCAGTTTGGATCAAAATACATATGTTTGCTTAAATAGCAGAAACTTCTTTTTCCCAGTACAAAAAATCTGTCATCTGAATCATAATTTCAGCTATGACATTATGTGTATTTGGTATGTTTTAAAGCAGATGAACACTGTAGCATTTTAAGTGTTTATAGCAAATCTGAATATTATGGAAATCAGACATTTTCTGTAAATGGGAATATTCTTTAAAATGTCTGGTTTTGATGGTCCATATGGGCTGAAACTACGCTTTATTATACTCCTGAAAATACACGTGTGTTTTAAATAACAATTTTATCTCAGCTGGTGCCATATTTAAAATACATTTGTATTTTCAGCTGTAACTCATAAAAGGTCAGGTCCCGTGCTTTGAAAACTCTACACAAGTTGATGTTGCATAAATAAGCATGTTTTACACAGCAGGCATATAAAGTTAAGTGCCCCTCTGACTTACATTCAGATTAATTATTCTTCATAATTTTTAACTAAAACAAGTTAAAGAACTTAGCTTTTTGGTACTGTCCTTCAGACATAGATCAAAATCTTGTTAATACAGTAACACTAAAGTTTACTGAAGTTTAAACAAAGTAAAGCTCAGTTTTTCTTAGTGGTCAGCTCATGTCACACTAAAGCCCTGATCACTGATCAAAACAGCATTAATTATTTGTTTCACGTTGCGGTTGCTGTGTCAAAATCCTTTAAATACCTCTTGGAGCTGAGAGGGAATCTTACGGCCTGTGACAGAGCAGCTGGTCTGGACATGGGCTGATGCCCCAGTTGACAGGTTGTTGGATTAGAAAGAATATCAAAGGCAGTGAGTAAGATTAGGGATAAGTGAACATCTGACAGCAGTTTGCAGCAGGGGAGAACAGATGATAAACAATGGGAGCGGGGTGCGTGGGGGGGGTGAGAGGTGAGAAGGCCATGGGAAAAGTGTGGCGGCAATCACTAAAGCTCCAGGTTGCTGAGCCTCATGAATAGAACAGGAAATGGGATTTGCTGGGACAGATGTGCTGAGCGGTGATGAATACATTATAGGGAAATGAGGCTAAACTCCTAAAGGTGAGAGATGTTCTTTCTCTGAAAATAGAAAATATGAGAAAAGAAAAGTTTACCCTCCTGGAGAAGTAAGCATTAATACTTGAAAACTAATATAGAAAGAAGTAATGCTAATGGTAATTTTGATTAAATGGTTATTCTGCAGTAGCATTCATGATGAACTCTAGGTCATGTACTTGTAGCATAACAGTCTTACAGTGCTATTACATATATAGTATTGAAAGTATTTTTTTAAACCCAAGGTTGCAGAAATGGTAGAATAATTTGAAGGATGGAGCAGCCTGAATGGAGGCTCTGACTGGATAATGCTTAGACACATATTCTGGATCTGGCATGTATTATATAGCACTCACATAACATATGTTTGATCCTGCCACCATTAAGAGAGTTGTACTAGTGATCTTGTGAGGTCCTTCCAGCCTTACATTTTTTCAATTCTGTGAAGTGATCATATGCTTGTAGAAAATTGTACATAACTGTTCCTGTTCCTTAGGATATTGTTTCTGTGCTTCTCAAACTTCCTTAGGTTATATTCTTGATGGATCCTTTTCCAATATTTATGATATGATTATCTCAGAAAGCCAACAGAAGCTTTTTGTGTCTTTACTGACAGGACTGTATGTCAGTTCACTGACTTAGAATTTCTTATGGTGTTTTTTTTTTCCCAAGGAAATCTCATTTAGAAAACAGATCTCACATTAACATTTTAACAGTGTATTCTTTAGCAGAAGGGGGAGATGCAGAAAGTATGATTATTGGCGTTGCTCTGAGAAAGTATCAATACGATTTGTTCTCAGACATCTAGAAGTTTATTCCACAGTGTATTCTCCCAGTTTGTTTTACAAATATGAGCTTGCTAAAATAAAGTAGAAACACAAACTGTGAGAGTCACCAATTGGAAAACATAAAGCTCAGTGGTGTAAGGACAAGAGGTGACTTAGCTATAATGGAAATGCCCACCATCTGTCTTTCCTGACCTCGAATCTCTCATATGTGCTGCCCCTGTCCTCAAGATGAGGAGACATGTATCTGGCTCCTTTAGTCCCTGTTTGCTCCTAGCCACATGTACTGCAACTGTAGCTCTAGTTTTTAAAAGAACAAGGGATTGTAACTAGAATTGGGATGAACAGCTATGTCATATAGCCCTGCTTCAGGGAAGTAGCTGTTCATGTAGCTGAAATGCCATGTGCAGTATTTTGACCACAGCGGCATTGCTTGAATACAGCAATTGAAGAGTCCGTAGAGCTCTGGAGTTCCAGAAGTTCCCCAAAATTAGTGATCAACAAAGATTGTCCTTCCAGTGGCCATAATAATAACTAAAATGGTGGTGAGCACAGCAAAACATAGATTAAAAAGTATGCTTTAGTGATTCTGATCAGTATAAGTACTATGCTAATAGTTCTGTTTTCCATAAAACTTTGATTTCTACATTTGCATGAAACTGTAATCAAAGAACTTACCATTTGTTAGAGGCAATTCCCATTTTTAAAGAGTTGTTGAAGTTTATTTGCAGTTAGCTTGCATAGTTCTTTACTTTATATCCCAAGATTTAAACTGCTACAGGGTCACTGTCTTTATGAAGGTTTCAGAAATACTGTAGTAAAACACAGAACTACATATATAAATCACTAAGTAATCCAATTAATTGAATGCCACTTGTATATGACTTTTAAGCAACAGGTACATTTCTCTGTACCAGTGGTCTCTTCAGAATAGATGACAAGTTAGAAGGTGTTCCCAAGTTACTTCTTGAATCTTTCTGTGTATCACTTTTTCCCGACGGGAGGATGATGAGGAGATGACCACTGCTATGGGAATCAGATTTCAGTGGAGTCTATAAAAATTGAGAGGTAAAAGTGAAATTAAGAAAATAGCAAAACCTGGAGCTAGTTGCATCCGTCACTTTGAACTGATTTTTGGGGGGGGCAGCGAGAAAGGAGAGTATGAAAAGCCCTGAGGATCTTTGTGAGGAGGGTCTGTGAGAAAGTCTTAGGAGGAAAACCTAAAGATTGTTGCTAAGCCTTGGCTTCTATTAGCCCCCTGCTGCTGTTCTTCATCAAGTTGTTTTAATGGCTTTCAAAGCAAGTGAGTGGAAAATGGTTTCTCTGGAACTTTAAGGAGACTGAACTGAAAACTGTCATTGCTTTATAAGTAAAACACATCAAAGATTGATAGAAGAATTGCTTGTTAAACACATTGTAGATTTTAATTAAAAAAAATGGGAGATATCATAAAAGAGACATCAGATCATCATAACTACCTAAAGGTGAAAGTTTAATGGCTTGTCATCTGTGCAGGAACCTGTGTTAAGTATCTCCTTCATAGCTTTTGTGACCCTCTGTGTGTGTGCATGTGAGCAAGATTTTTTTTTTTTTTCCCCAGGAGGGTTTTTTTTCCTAATGTACAGAGGGAAAAGTACACAAGCATAAAAATGTAGGTGGTGGTTACTTGCTTTTTAATTTTATTTCCCCTCTATTTAGGAATGCCTTCTTCTGGTGTTTTTAACTACCTAGTGCGTCAAATTCTTACGTATTTCTGAAATAGTTATCTTTCTTTGTGTTGCAGCGTATAGGATAAGTTTCATGTGTTCAGTGTGTGCAAAGTGCATTTGTGTATCATCTAGTAAGTGCGTGAGTGTTTCTTCTGGAAGCTGATCCTCTCACTTCCCTCTCCTGTCCCCACCTTCTTTTCCCTCTACAGTCCTCCCAGACAGTAAATAGTGTGGTTTTTAGAGTTGTGTATAGATCTAATTAAAAAAAAAAGGTGGAAAAAAAAAGTATGCATAGAAAACATTTCCACTGAAACTTTGAGCTTTGTTCTTTTAAGCCAAATGCTTGTTCTGATATGTCATGCTGCATATGATCAAGGTGCAAATTTGCAAGTAAGCAAATACAAACAATTGTTTTAAAAGACTAGAAGAACTCCTCAGCAAGCTGATAAAGCACACTGTGCATTATTCACTATCCATCTTAAGATTTCAGAAATGTTCAGATTTCAGAAATGTTCGATGTTGTAGTTTCAGTTTTAATTAGTGAGTTCTTTCTGGAGTTAAACAGCTACATCCATGCATGATTCTGACTCTAGATCTGATTCTTAATGTAGAAAATTGTTTTTGCCAAGAGCCTAATATGTGATGACTGTAATTACTGGATTTTCTGCACATGATATGCTTTGAAAAGGTATATATCATCAAAAAGCATAACATTATTTGACTGACTGTAAGATTTTCATGATGTACAAAATCATTTAAATTAGGAGTACGAATATAGCATATGAATGTATGCAATCAACTACATAGAATTTGATAACTTGGTGTTATTATTTTAAGGATTATTTTCAATGATATTTGTCATTTTAGCTGATGTTTTAGTTAGCTATAATAGTTATTTGTGAACTTGGAATGGATGTAGTATTTTTGTTTTACTGCATAAAAGGGCTCTAGCATATAATGGGTCTGGACTAGGAAAGGCCAGACACTAAGATCCTTAGTATGTATTTTTATAAACTTTTGAAATTCCAACCTTGCTGAATGCAATGGTATTTTTGCTCCTGTCATTGGTAAAGTCAGGTCTTCACTTGCATTGTTTCTACTTAATCCTAGTTTAGGCAAACTCTAAAGCCATTTGGCTAACAGATTTTTTTCTAATTAGAAAATAAAGTGATTGGAGTTGCAACAGTTCAGTGCTTTTTGACCAGGAATTACATATTCTGACAAACTGAGCTAGAAGTCAAGATGTGGAAAAAATAGGGGAAACATGTAAATTTGTATATTGAGTATAACATTGTAAATAATTTAAAAATTTATTTAGGATATGAACCTATATAGCTTTTGTATATATTCTTATCTTGAACTGCTGAAATAAACTATCACTGTTGGCTTCATTCATTTTTGTTTTGGCTTTAAGACATACCTTTGTTATTATTTGGTCATTTAAGCTTGTTGAGCTTTTGAAGCAGCAGGATTAGAAGAAAAGTTGGCTATCAAGTCTTTTGGCAAATCTGTCTTAGAATTTCATATGTAGGTCTGCACTTAGCACTCTGCTTTCAGTGTTTTAACATTTCTGACACTTCAAAACATTGGACATAGGTAGGCAGTTTCTGGCTTGCTTTGTCTGCAACGCTTGTGTTGCTCTTTTGAGTTACATTTCCAGAGCACTGCAGTTTGTACGGCCTAAAATTTGATCTGTAACTCATCTGATGTGTACCACTCATATAAGTTAAAGAATAACGTGAGATTATTGGCCTCCTATTCAGTGAAACCAATCAGTAATCATTAGTACAGAAATGACTACTATAGTACTTTATGGGATAGTTCCGTCAAATTTGAAACCTGATTGTCTCCCTGTTTGTTTCTGTAAATCATCCTTTTTTTCTTGTTGAGGAGAGATGGTTGACCTGTCAGTCTGGAGAACCCTGTTTCTTTTTATCTCGTTACTTTCTCTTTGATCTGTCCAGGAGTTAAAACCTCTTGGCAGAGCTCTCACAAGACTCACAGGAACGTATGAGCCTCCCTAGAGCATTATGGTACACTCCATAGAGAAAGATTAATTTGTAAAAGTAATAATATGAATGTCAAGGTTTAAGTGTAAGAATTATGTTGGGGGGTGGGAGAGTAGAGATTTAATCACACCCAGGGGCTGAAAAAAGCTAGTGAGGGAAACTATTTCACTAAACGGAAAAACTGTTGGAATATTTGCTTTTGAAGTATTTCTCAAAAAAACCCCAGGTGAATGCCAATTGGCATTGCGTATTCCCTCGCCTCTGTCTGTACATTCTTCTGCGGCCCTTATGATAGAGCAGTGGCATGCCTTCCAGTACTCCTTTAAGTGGGATGACAAACCACACCTAACAGTTGTGCCTTGGGGAGAGGATGAAAGAGAAAAGAAACAACTTTCTGCAGTGCTATGTTTTGTATTCTTTTTAGTCAGAGAAGTGTGTCTTGCTCTTGCAAGGGAAGGTATGTAATTGTCTGTAGTACTTGTGGAAGTTAATTCTTCATTCTCAGAGCAGCCCTGCTGAGTCTGTGGAGTGAATTTGTGACCTTCATTCTTTGACTAAGATTTTAGGCTCTTCTGTATATGCTGGGTTCATGCCATTGCATGCTCAGGATGAAGTCTTAGAGCTTAAGGTGTCTTGTTATTGTGCTGAAAGAGCCAACAGAAATGGCAATAAACAGTTTTATCATGCTTACAGTATTCAGTACTGCTGAGGAGACATGCTAAAAATCCCCGGACCTTGTCTATGAAAACACTTGCAGTAAGCGGTAACCCTAACTTCCTATGAGACTTGGTGTGTAGGAGGCATCCTTCCCTGCTCTTACTTCACCATGGAGACACCGTGGTGCTGCACCTGGCTTTGTTCCCAACTGTGTTGAAACTTGGGATCTCCCAAGTGCTGCTTGCTAACCTTGGTCAATCCTGTTAATGCTGTTTTTTTGTTGGCGTGTGCCAGGCTGGTGTGTGATGCAAGATGTACAGTTCATTGAGCTATATTGTTCCTGCATTGATTTGAATACTGCATCAGAGATATTTTGTCCTTCATAAGTTATAAATAAATGAATAGATTTGTTAATTACTCTTTAAAATCATACTTATGTGATCCACACTATTGCTTTACAGGTGCATTTGCAAAACCAAGTAACTTTGAAGTTATGCATGACGGATTGTTTTCTGTGTTGTGTTTTTTTTAAATCCAATTTTAATGATACAACAGTTTATACACAGGCTTTTTCTTACCAGTGTTCTGCTTCAGGTGACATAGTCAGTAGTTTTTGTTTCTGAAATTAGAACAGCATTCATCAACTGCATAGTTTTTGAATGCAGCTTTATTATGTATCTAAATATGGAGTGGTCCAGTACTGTGGTAGAAGGGGGATAGTTTTTTTTTCTGCTGGCTCTTTGTCAACCAGAGAAGATTTTAATCAGACCCTGTATAAGTTGCAGTAGAATTTGTTAGAATGAATAAAGAGGTAATGAGAAATATTAGACAATTGATGGTGGTGATTAGCATTTGGCTGAAATACCAGTGGCAACTTAAACTGTGGTTTTATGGTATTGTCAGTGTTGTTTTCCTGAATGGCATAGTGAAATTAATGATGAAAGGACAGTTTCTTTCCTTCCTCTTTTGGATGAGGGTCATGACCTAGGGTAGCAAAGAAGAAATTATGCTTGTAGGCGTAGTGGTTGCCTTGGGACTGATGATTTTAACATTCATTTTCTCCTTCTACTTACTATACTTGTGTTTGCTTCTCTCCCTGCTGTGCCTGCAGAGATGAGGTGAGAGCCCTAAATCCTGGTGAAGTCAGTGGGCTGAATGTCTCTCTGAGTCAGAGATTCTACATGAGGTTGTCTTCAGCAGTCCCAAATTCTTTGGGCTGCTGTACCAGTCAGTGGTCAGGGCAATCACGAGTTGTGGGAATGTGATTTGGACCTAAGCAGTGTTTGTCCAGTATGTATCATTTGGAGAGTCCTCTTCCTAAGGGGTTGAAAGGGTATTTTGACTAATGAGCACACAAGAGGAGTACAGGAAGGAGTTCAAGAATATCAAGTGAGATTTCTCATCTACTGTGACGTCTTGGACTCGAAATGGGTACTTTGTACTCAATCTCACTCTGTCTTGAAACAGCTACTACAGACATAATTGATCTAGGTATGTTAAGGCAAGTGCAGAATTAATTCCCCTGCCTGTCATTAAATAACACTAGCCTGAAATTTCACAGTCAGGCTCTTTATCTTGATAACTCTGTGGTCAAAAGAATCAGCTGCCAATGGACCAGAAAAGATTAAAACAGGTTTCCTGGAGAGGTTTTCCATTCTTTTGGTCCCTTTAAAAAAATTTTAAACCAATAAAATTTAGCAGTTTGGAAGATGTTATCTTTAGTGACTTAGGAGTCTAAGTGCCATTTTCCAAAGGAATTTGCAGGAATCAGTCTCACTGAATTTCACTAAGGCTCCATCAGGTAGCAGAGCAGAAATAGTTTTGTAATCTTAGGACAAATATTGCAGTTTAAATCCCACCACAGAATATACATTATTCACTGAAGGTGTTTAGATGTTATTTGGGAGTTCTGGTGTTTGCCTGAAATGACAGTGGTTCAGAGTAAAGTCTAAATTCAGATCATCCATCTTTCTAATGAGTGCCTTAAAAGTGAAGGTTATTGAATGCTACAAAGTGCTTTCTTAAATCTCATCTTTGGAGTTGTTCATGAATTATTATAAATAGGGGGAGGGATATGAACCCATGTCTCATTCGCCAGATTCATTTATTACTAACTACAAAGGCCATGTTTGTTTGTTTGTTTGTTTCTAACTAAATGAATATGGAACAAGTTATACAAATAGGGAAAACTCCAGAAAAAGAAATGAAACACAGAACACCTAGGAGTTCTCAGCAGCTCTCTGGTTGAGGTATTTCCTTGGCTTTTACTCTCTGAGCTGGAGCCAGCAGATGCACCTCCTGGATCTGTGTTTCTCAGCCTCTTAGGTTGTTCAGGGAGTTTTATTTTTCATTTCCCTTAATGCTCACTGGATGTGTAATGTGTACAATAAATTGAAAAAAAATACTCCATGCTGCTTTTCCACAGAGATGTGCTTTTAATGTTAGTATCACTTTTGCTTGTCCTGATACAGAATTCAGAAGACAAAATGTTACAATTTCTGATCATGTTTTACCCAGGACAATTGTCTCAATTGCTTCTAGCTTCTGATCTTCATCAAAGATATATGTATTAATCCCCTTGAACATCATCAAGTCTAGTATGTCCTTAATTATTTGGCAGATCAGAATTGTAGAATGTGAGACATGAAATTACAGATACAGTTGTCCCCTCTTTTGTGTGGCACATACCTTTATGCAGTGGCAACGTGACTGGCAATGGAGAAGCTTTTTTGTGCTGAGTTGGTTTAGGCACTAGGTGACATCTTTAGTGTGGCTCAGTGTGTGGTTGCAGAAATGTTTTTGCTGTTTGCACACAGGAGACAGTGCAGAAAGCAGGGAAAGGGAGGTCGATACTATTTTGATGGAAGTGCTGATTTAGGTCAGATTAAGCAGAAAGTATGGCAAAAGAAATCAGTCATTTAAATTTCCTGAGTTTTTGTCCTTTTGATAGTAATTTTGCAAATAAATAGTTATTGCAAATTGTGTGAGATTTTTTTCTTTAACAGTAACCGAAAAATATAGGGAAAAGATTACAAGAATAGCCTTTGCTGTGCAGGTTTTCAGCAAGTATGGATATAAGTGGCTCTGTGAGATGTGTAATACAACTGTTTGAAAGTACAGTAATTATTTACAGAAAAGTATTTTGCTGTCACAGCAGCTGAATGCACAGTTTGTGAATGATATTATCTCTGTTAAAACATCTTTCATTATTAGGAATATATTCCTTAACTATGTCCAGTCAAAGTTTCAGATTTCATGTTTTACTATAACTTTGTGGAAAAAGTAGTGTTAGTAATTTTGTAAATATGGAAAGTGTATGTTCCTTTTATCCCTGCAAAACAAAGTGTGTCATAGACTTCAAAGGGAAAACACAGTTTAGTGAAAATGGGAAAACACATGCAGCAAAATTCAGTAATATGACAGGAACTTAAGTAAAAGAGCAGTTTAATACTTGCTTTAAATTTAGTCATTTATATACGATAACTCTAGAGTCTGAAAACTCTTACCTACTAGCAGTCGGTTCCTTTCGACAGATTTGGAGTTAACTTAGTACTAGGAAAGTCCCATCTGTATCTCAACTTATAACCTTAAATTATATGCTGACCTGGCAGTAAAATGATGTGAGAAAAGTCATAAATTTGACCTTTGTCCATATCGTGTTTCTTGACGCAAGCACCATATCCTTATTCTTTGTAGTATAGATTTCAGTATGCTACTATGTATTTGCCTTGGAATAAAGCATGTTTGATATGTATATGCAATTGTTCTTACTAATGATGTGTACTAAAACCAGAAAAACAAGGCAAGAAAGGAGATTTGACTTAATTTAGTGTACTTATATATGCTTAATTCTCATGTTTTATAAATTTCATTCAAAGGTAAGTGATCTTACTGATAGCTGAATGCCAAGCTAAACTGTAACAACTCCATTGTTGAAAAGTACACACAAAAAACAAACTGTGACCTGAAAAGTAAACTTCCAGAGGATTATATGAGAAAGTTTACTTACACATCAAGTATCTTAGTTGTAATTGTTCTGGCAGTTGAGGTACATAAAATGAACAAAGTGGCTTGGCCCAGTATTGCATTAACAGTTGAATAAATTAATGCATTCTCCATTGTTTATTTTACCTCCTAAAGTGTGAAAAAATTGCACCTTTGAACAGTAAACTCTATTGCCATAACCATCTGTTTGCAGTTTCATTACAAACTCCTACCAGAATAACGCTCACTTTGAAGAGAAAATTGATATGGGTTGTAAAAATTACAGTCTATGACCTTAGGTTTTATGTCTCTTGAGGTATCCCTGGTGTGGTCTCCACTGGTATACATTATGATTTCTTCGAGAAGTACCTTTGTGTCTTCCAACTAATTTCAGATAAGAAGTCCAGTCCATGCTTCAAAGAGTTTGCTATCACATAGAGCTGAGCACCTCTGTCTCTTGTTCAAGATCCTTATGCATAAAATGAGTGTAGTGGAGACTGCAGCAACTTTGCTTTGCTCTGCCCTGCTCAGAACTGCTGTATCAGCTGGAGCTGCCGTGTTGTTCTTTAGTGTATAGCATGATTTGTCCCCATGAACTTTGCTAGCTTAATCTTACTTCTGAAATTGTTAATATTGTCAATTAAAGCCAATTAGCAGCAGTAGTATTTGTACTTCAGATAGAATGTTCATTTTTAATGTTGTTGAAAAGTCATCGGTTTGTGTATTTTTGGATGCAGATTCCACAAAAGCACTAAAACCAGTCATTTCTAACTGAAACATTTGAATAGGGGTAAGTTAAAAACTGGAAAATGCCATTATTTGTAATCATGATGCTTTTAAAATAAACATTCTGGGTAGTTTAGTAATGAAATCTTACAAGCTTTGTTTAAAAAACAAACACTCACCCCCCCTTCCTCCTGAGCTTAAACAGTGGCTTGTTTAAAAAACAGTAAAATTCCATAACACTTAAACTCCTTTGAAGTAGTTCTTCAACATCAGCAAGTAATTCTGCAAATTGCTTTTGAAGATGAGGCTTCATTTACTCCAGCGTGTGCAGTCTGATGGAATGGATTAGTGGGTGTGGACTGAAATTGTAATTCAGGCTTTTTTGTATGCATATGTATTTCTCCAGAACGCTCCTTATCAGATACATTTCTTTCCTCTTGGAGTAATTTTGAATAGACCAAGGCTGTTCTGTTTAATAGTCATTGGTGAAAACTTGATATGTATATAATGGCATTACATTCATGTTGACTACTAAAAATCAATTTTTTCACCAGTTTTTATTGTAGAGCACTTTTTTTTTTTTTTAGTCAGATCAGTTCCCAGAACCAGCTTGCTGTGTAGTTATACAGATGTCAATGATGGGGTAGGGGTAGAACAGACATGTGCAGCTGGGGTAGAAAGAGGGGCAGCCTGGATTTAAATTGACTTACAGTGTTACAGGACTGCACCCTAGGACTGAGTGAGTTTAACACCAACACTTTGCATTTAAATTACTAGTTATGCAATATGGTAGCCAAGCATAAGACAGTTCCCTAATACTGATGTATACATTCAAAAGGAAAAAAAAAGGGCCAGGCACTCAACTAATGCAAATTAGAATTAATTTATTGGGGTTTTGGTTTTTTTTTTTTCAGTTGAGTAGCATGGGGTTTTGCCAGCTAAAAGTGCTTCCTTTCATTTTGAAAGATATGTAATACTTTCTATGAAACTTCTAATTATATAAAAAGAAGACAGCTTTCTCCCTGCTCATGACAAATCAAACCTTTAAAGGAGACAAAACTATGGTAAGTCATTATTTCAAACAGATTTCATATGCAAAATAGTCTGTTCAGGACACGGCTTTTCTTTTAGATGAAAAAGTTGAATATTAATTGTCCTTGAATTTTTGCCTGTTCCTTTGCACTGGTTTTTTTGTGGATGAAGAAGATTTTTAGATACAGCATAGCAGCTGTCTAGCTTCTATAAACAAAAAAACACCCCACTAACTTATTAATCCAATAAAAATATTCAACAGGAAGCAATGAAACGTTTAAAGGGTATGGAACAGGTATTTTATTTTATTCTTATTTGGAAAACTTCACAAGTCCAAACTTGCTTTAGTTACCTTTCTCTGTTTTATTTCTGTTCTTCATACAGGTTCCACACTATCATGTTGACTATTAACACTTTATTTCTTTAAAAAGATCCCAAACTATGGATTTTTGGGGGGTCAAAGCTGGTGGTTTATTTTTTTATTTATTTACATAATTTGTGTGTGTGGCACAGTGCTGAAAATACTATGAAAAATATTCAGACAGTGCAAGGTAATTTGTTCACTGTGGTGGGTTGACCCTGGCTGGATGCCAGGTGCCCACCAAAGCTGTTCTATCACTCCCCTCCTCAGCTGGACAGGGGACAGAAAATATAATGAAAGGCTTGTGGGTTGAGATAAGGATGGGGAGATCACTCACCAGTTACTGTCACGGGCAAAACAGACTTGACTTGGGGAAATTAGTTTAATTTATTACCAATCAAATCAGAGTAGGATAATGAGAAATAAAATCAAATCTTAAAAACACCTTCCACCCACCCCTCCCTTCTTCCCAGGCTCAACTGCCGGTTTTCTCTACCTCTTCCGCCCAGCAGTGCAGGGGGACGGCGAATGGGGGTTGGGGTCAGTTCGTCACACGTTGTCTCTGCCGCTTCTTCCTCCTCAGCGGGAGGACTCCTCACTCTTCCCCTGCTCCAGCGTGGGTCCTTTCCCCGGGCTGCAGTCCTTCAGGCACAGACTGCTCCAGCGTGGGTCCCCCATGGGGTCACAAGTCCTGCCAGAAAACCTGCTCCAGCGTGGGCTCCTCTCTCCACGGGGCCACAGGTCCTGCCAGGAGCCTGCTCCAGCGCGGGCTTCCCACGGGGTCACAGCCTCCTTCGGGCATCCCCCTGCTCCAGCGTGGGGTCCTCCCTGGGCTGCAGGTGGATATCTGCTCCACCGTGGACCTCCCTGGGCTGCAGGGGGACAGCCTGCCTCACCATGGTCTTCCCCACGGGCTGCAGGGGAATCTCTGCTCCGGCGCCTGGAGCACCTCCTGCCCCTCCTTCTTCACTGACCTGGGGGTCTGCAGGGTTGTTTCTCTTACATGTTCTCACTCCTCTCTCCAGCTGCCATTTCTGTGCCTGCCGCAACTTTTTTCCCTTCTTAAATATGTTATCCCAGCGGTGCTACCACTATTGCTGATGGGCTCAGCCTTGGCCGGCAGCGGGTCCATCTTAGAGCCGTCTGGCATTGGCTCTGTCGGACGTAGGGGAAGCTTCCGGCAGCTTCTCACAGAAGCCACCCCTGTAATCCCCCCTGCTACCAAAAACCTTGCCACACAAACCCAATACAGTCACTAATTGTATGATGGGAAAGTGAAAAGCATAAAGTATTCAGTCCTGAGTTTGTCCTGGAAGTACAGCTTCTGTGGGCACGTCATTGTGGACACTGGAAACATTAGGTATTGATTATATATAACAAAGAGTTATAGCATTAATAATTCAGCTGGCAAGAAATGGTTTATATTAGATTATAAAACCTCATATGTTTCCACTGAAAACTGCTACAGATGTGACATCAGATTCCATTAAGATGAAAAAAGAAATGTAACAAGGAAATCTCAGCTGATAGGAGCACTTCTTCTGTAGCAGGTGGAGAAAGGAAGGGAAACGTTCATTTACAGAGGGATGAGGGCTTAACTTTTAGCATCCAGTGTCTCCTGTATTGCTAGGTGGGGAAGTCCCACTTTGTTTAGCCTAAGAACTGTGACTCAAGGAGATGCAGCAGCTAATGCACATCTTCAGGGCGTATTTTCCCATTGTAGGAGCATATATTTTATAAATCAAGAAGTACTGAATTACTGAGTTGGGTTTACTGTGAATTTACCTCTTGGCAGCTTTTATTGGTCATAAAAAGGTGAATATGACTGAAAAGCATTAAGCTAAGACCACTAAAGGAAATAAAGGTGGCAGGAGGTTGTAGGAGCTGGCTGCGTTGGTGCAGATTTTTGTCTGCATGAATCAGTTACTTGATTCCTCAAGCATGCTGCTCATCTGGATTAACCTGATGAAAACCAATCTAGTAAGTGACAAGTTTGGTGTTCTCTTGCCATGCGGTTCTGGGCAACAAGTAGACACCTCAACAAGAGAATGAGTAGTGAATTTCCAGATAGAGGCATTGCTGTGCACTTTGATATTAAACTGCGTAGATAAATTTATAGAAGATTGGTTGAATGTGAAAACGAGTGCAATAGAAAAGCAAGTTTTACACGTTTTTTTAAAGAAAAACATACCATTATAGCTTTTTAAAAAAATTTTGAGAACAGAAAAAACAAAATCTGATTATTCCTCTAGGGAGTTTTACTGTTTTGTTACATGTAAATCATTAATCAGGGACCACACACTTGCTTGGCTTTGCTGACTCTGGTTTAAGACCGTTATTTGCCAATTAATTCTCTTATCTGTTTTTCTTTACCTATAGTGTTGTTATTTTATTGCAACAAGAATGGTCATAATCCCTTTGCATTAAGGACATTGACTGCTTTTGTGTCTTAGGAGTGTGGAAACAGAGTAAATGGAGCAATGAGGACAGAGTTATTTTTATGTTATAATTGCTTCAACTTCTTGAGTTGGATTTTTACACAAACATGGAACATTTGCTTCTTGGATGACTGCTTTAAACCCAGTCCAACTGGTAGAAGCTAGGGGATCATGACTGTTGTTTGTCATTTTAACCCTCATAACTTGTGCATGTAGCTTATCTATACCATAATGTATTTGTCATTTTTCCTTAACTGCCTCTGTTTGTTTACACCAACTTTTGTCTGGGCTCTAGCTGAATTGTAAGATCATTGAACAGGAACTGTTCCCACTACATGTGTTTAGTGCCTATCACAATGGGTCGCCAAACATCATGTTGTCTCTCCTGTAATGTAAACAGTAAGAAGTTAATCATTGTCACGGACAGATTTTTTTTCTCTTTTAGTGGCATATGTGAAGTTAGTTTCTTATTTGGGGCATATATCTCCAGCATTTTAAGTGATCTGCCTGTGCGGCCTGTTAACCAGTGTCCTTAAAAATCTGTAATAGAAGGTATGAACTCTTTTTACTGAGGTGGTTTTGGTGTGACTTTACAGTTCTTGGCCACTTTGGCTTTGTCTGTCCAAGCAGAAGTTTTCTGTGGATAAACATTGGAGATGACATGGGGCAGTGCCTTTAATTCGGTCACTTTTAAAATTATTAAATACTTAAATAAGGCAAATAAGATAGGAGAAGCTTTAAGTAGATTTTTGGGTAAAGATCGTTTCTGCTTCAGTCACGTGTTGTCTGTCCAGAGCTCATTACAAGAAGTCATTTAAATCAGTGCAAATCCAACGTAAATTTTGATTTGTTGAATGGTCTGAACTCCCAACAGAGTAACTACAGGAAATCTGTTACTGTAAACCTGTGTGTTGAGGATTTATTTTAGACACCCTCACGTGATGTTCTGAAGCAATTATTACATAAAGGAAGCATTTAAAGTGGTTTTGTAAGAGTTCTTGCACCTGTTACACTAACATGTTTTCAGTTTACTCTCAGAATAAAACTTTTAATAAAATCTAAGTATAAAACTTTATGCGTGTTTAAAACATACATGTAATACAGTTTGCATGTAGGTGTTTCAGAAGCTATCAGTTAATTGTTTTATACATAAAACAAGCAAGGCAAACTTCTCTGTGCAGCTGCTAGACTTCAGCACTGGTTCCTTGAAAGGAGATAGATCAGTGCTCATATAAGACTTAGCCTTTCTCCTCAGGTAGCCAACTATGACATAGTGCTTCTGTTTTATGAGAAATAGTGAATAATTGTTTCACATTCACCATCTCCATGTCTTCAGTGATTTTACAGACTCCTGCTACATCAGCCCTTAGTGTGGCACTGTACCTAGGTTACCTTTAGCGGCATGGCATGGTCTGCTGCACCACTATCCCTTTCTCTTCTTCATCTCGAAATTCAGTAGCATTGGAAGGGTGCAGGTCTTCTTATTTATAACTGGGGCACCACAGCTCTAACTCACTTCTATTATTTCTAAATAGAGCCCATTCTTTGGGAGAGTCCTTGGAGATGGTCCTTGAGGAAAGGCCTACATCTGTCTCTCTAAAATTGTGTTTAAGTATTTATTCCATCCATTTGAAAAAGCTGCATCTACAGAGAAATTGTTGTGAGTCCGAGCAGGGCTGTACTCAACAGTAGAGACCACAGCCAGACTGAGGGGGGTGGGTGGTTGGTTTGGTTTGGGGGTTTTTTGAAGACACAGGATGGTATCAGTATAAGACTGAGTATTGGTACATGTGGAGACACATTTACCTGACGTATGAGCTGGTTCAAGAGCTTCTCAGGTGGCAGACCATGTATGGGTGCTACCCTCAGGGAAAAGAGGGAGAAAGTCATTCAAGCTGCTGCAAATGAAGAGTAGAGGGAAACTCCCAGGCGACTTGTTTCAGAGCATGTCCAGGGTCTGTCACATGTGGGGCACCCCCGGTATCACCATAAGATCAGTGCCAGTGAACATTTCTTCCTACATCGTTAGCATAAGCTGTTCTTTTTATCTTCTTGATTGGCTAGCCTGGGCTAAGTCTTAGGTGAGTTTATCTAGTAAGCAAAAGTTATCCTTTCCGTAGGTATCCTGACAGCAATTTGACATGTTGTTCAGACATTATATTGCCTAAGATAGTGGAAGAAAGCAGAGGACAGCGATATCCCTGGTGCAGTGATTCTTAAGGCATTTTAGCCAGAGACAGAGAGTGTAGGTGGGAAAAAGAATGGTATTTTGATTATAGGCTGCAGACAAGTCCAACTTATCCATAACAGACGGTGTGAACAGGCTTCTGCCTGTAATTATCGCAATGAGCAGGTGCAGGAAGAGACTTAGGAAAAAGATTTCAAGGATGGAAGCAGGACTGAGAATGTTGAGATCAAGTATGGGTGGCATCATAAACAGCTCTCTGCTGGTAGGAGTCACATCTGCTGAACTTGCATCCACTGTCAACACTTGTCTAGCAGAGAACTCTTTGCAATGCATGGTTGTCCTGGAATCACTTGAACCAAAAGGGATTGAGTTTTGCTTGTGCAGACTGTCAAGCTGGTAGCATACTGTTGTAGTTCTAAGTTGTCAATACTATTATCAGGTCAGTCTTACAGACAAGATGAGCAGGACTTACGACACACTCTTGCACATTGAGATGGTATAGAAATGTCTATTTGTACTTGCTTTTTGGGGTTGTGGGAGGATTGTGTTTAATTTGGATGCCTTTTTGAGGGATTGTCTTTTGACACGCTTCAGCTGTCTTTTGTCAAAGGCTTGGAAGAGTATTCTTGGGAAGCATTGCAGTATGCTTCCTCTGTTCTTAAATTTTCCTTTTGCTGTTAGAGGCAGGATACTAGGCAGGATGGACATCTCATCTGACCTGATACAGCTTTCTTATGCAATTTTTGCTTATGTAAGTAATCTGTATTCTGTGTAATATGAAACGAAGTTGTCCCACATGCTGCCTCTCTTGGAATACAGCTTTATTAATTTACACATACTATATGTACTAGTTCAGCATTGCAACATCGCAGAACCTGATCGCTGAGCGCAGAACTAGAGTGTGATTACTTTGTGATTAAAGATTTACCAAATCAAGTATGTGTTATACAAGGTTGTTGCAGTATCAGAACTGCTGTTCCGAACAGATAAAAATTAACATAAAATAACTTTTGACATGTTTGTCTTTATAAAACATCACAGGACACATTTTCTATTTGAAGAATAATTTTTTAAATCTTTCTCAAATGTAAAAACACACTTCTTTCTCCTTCCCGTTGTCAGTGTTTAGACCTTCCAGCCATCAATTATACTTATTTCTCTCACTTCATTGAGAGATACTTTGATTGTTCCTTATTAGACACTAGAGAATGGACTATTTTATAATAATGCAAATATATATGTTTATTAAAATGAAGAGCGTTAAGGGTTTGAGAGAGCTTTTGTATTTCACAAAGATACTTCTCTTTTTTTGGGAGTGATGTTGACCTTTGATACCTTTAATTCTTTTCAACTATCTGTAACTGTGGTGATAGGAGAGCATTGTCAAAGGCCAGGATATAGGGAATGGAACAGTTTAACAAGTAATCATGGCTACTTGGCTTTTAAAAGCATGAATCTTGATCAGTTTCAGCAATTAATATTTTTGTCTTAAAGAGAAGATAGAGATATTACATACAGCTTGATATAGTTGGTTAGAAACTGGTTAGAATTAATGTTCTGTAAAGTATGTAAAGCAGCATAAGAACCATTGGTAACTGTTTACATGCTATTAATAATTAGCAACCTTCATACAAGACTGTTAGGAAAGAACTGCGCATTGGGTACAATAGAAACTCAACTCCATACGCTTGGGTTCAAATTACATTTGACTTGGACAATAGGGCATGAATGGGGCTCATTTGAGTTTCTGCCACTGTAAACAATGAGATGTTGGAATGTTTCATTTGTTTATTGATTTATTTATTTGGACAGGTGCAGGTTGATCATATGAAATAATTTTTTATTCAAATATAGGCAGAAAATAGCTTAACAAACATTGTCCAGTCAGAGTATATGATGATAACCAACGTCTTGAATGGACAGACTCAAATTAGTTTAGCCTGTGGCTGGCTTTGAGTTTGGGTCTTAAACTAATCAAATCATGTTCTAGGGAAAGCGCTCTATGTGCTGTCCAGCCACTTGGAAAATAGAAAATATAGATTTTATTTTCTGATTAATTTCTTTTTAGTTCCTTTTTTTTACTTTCTGTTAAAAATTACGTGCATGTCTGTGAGGTAGGTTCTGTTAATGCTCATCCTTGAGAAGAGGTCATTCAAATCTGATGTATCCCATCTGGATGAGGATGACTCTCTAGGGTGTAATTTTCCTCAGCTATTTGAAACCCTTTCATAAGTGCTCCAAAGCAATCAGGTTCTATAATTTGCAAAATGCTGGCAGGAGGAAAGAGCCAGGAAGATTGTTGCTGGGATCATACGTTAGGAAGTAGTATCACAGGACTAATAGCCTAAATTAATGCAAGGACAGCCTTGATTCAGCCTTTTTTGTCTTCTCCATCAGCTGGACACCTGCATTTCTCCCAAGTGGACACTACAAAGGGAGAATGGATGATGGTAGCACATCTTACCATTTGGGGCAGGGGAAGGTTGAAACTGGAAAAGCAATATGAAGGTACATGCAGAAGACATTATCATTGATCCACAGTTTCCCAACTCACTCCTGTCAAATGGAAAATTGCACAGCAATCTGCAAACAAGAAAATCCCACAAATACATGTCTTACAGGTGGAAATAAACCTACAAAAGGATTGAGCACACGTTACACATTTAATACCTTAAATTATCTTACCACACAATATAGCCTATGCTATTAGGTTTATGTGTTGCAACTCTGTGTTGTATCATAGTCCTTTCAAAGTTGTTCCTCTGTCTCTCACCAGGTGGAACAGATTGGATATACACCCAGCTTGATAAACAGCAGCTTTAGTATTTCATTTCACACTGAGAATTTGCTGTCTTTATTCCTCTTTCAACATTATATTGCATTTAAACAATGACAGGACTTCTCTTCTAACGCACACGTTTGATTCCTGTCATTCCTAACAGAAGGTATGCACCGATACCAGTGGAAGAGTACACTAGAGTTTCTCTTGAGGTGAACAACTGTTTATAATTAGAGTTGTGGGAATGAAGAAAAACCCAGCTAGCAAGCAAACAGTCACTCTTCCAAAAAGCTTGGTAAACTCATAAAGCTCAGGAGCTTACTCTCTGAACCAGAGTGCTTGTTATCTAATCCCCACCAGCTGTTGTGTACTTGGTAGCCATGACATCTGTAATAGAGCTGAAGGGCCTGTCTATATTGGTTGGCACCTTTACCCACCAACTGAACTTGATTCTTCTTTCACTGCTCACATTTACCTGCTTTAAATCATTAACCAGTTGCTCAGTGTTTGATTATCCATTTAACCATACTTTATAATAGAGAGCTTGTGCTGCTTTTCCCATTAAGCATATTTTAGGTATGTAGGTTTTCAGCAAGTCTAGTTTTTGCCTTGCTAATAAGAGAAAGGTATCAACCAAAAGAATTTCCTCTGATTGCATACTGATTCCTTATATAGACTTAAAACTGACCTAGGAGTGAAATCTCTTGAGTTGTATTTCAGCTGAAAAATACCATCACATTTCTAATCAGCAAGGTAAAGAATTATATACATGTGTCTGTTAACTGGTGTGCATGAATTGGTATAGGTGATTATAGAAGATAGAATATAAATGTAAGCAACTGTTTACATGTTGATTATAACTGGAAGAATGCTTACTTTGAGGGATCAGCTTCAACTGTGCTGTAGTGGATGTCGTTCTTTTTAAGATAGCAGAGGACAGAAACTGGCCCAACTTGAGAAAATAATCCATTTTATGTCTCCCAGTTCTTGGGTGAGTGCTGTGACTTCAAGCCTACTGTTAGACAGTATCCTCACCACCACAAGCAGTGCAGAGTAGCAGCTGTTGTGTAGAATGGAGTGCGATCTCTTCATGTTAGGCATATCATGGACAAAACTACTATTTTGGGCCTTGTAAGGGGTTAGAGGGACGGATGTCTTGTTCCTGGATCCCAAATGAGTTTAATTAGGAGGTAAGTGCTGAGCTGTCCTCCTAAGACAAGACCATTTCTGGACATGGAAGAACATAGATCTATGGGTTATTTTACTGGTTAGAACTTAGCTGCTTATAGCTTCCTAGCACCTGAATGATTAGATTGGGTATCTGACGTTGATACTGTGGCCAAAATCTGGCCCGAAGACTACCATAGTCTTTAAGTTAGTTGTCAGCATAGTATTGTGGATCTAAGATTTTGAACTGTCATAAAACAGGTCTCAGTATCTATAATACTTACTATCAAAATCCAGAATAATGGTCTCATAAATAAAACCAGCTATACCAAGTTTTCAAAGAAATGCCTGTTAAATTTTGTTAAATTTCATTGTAGTCATTTTTCACTTGGAATTAACTTTACTGATGCATTTATTTATTTTTTTCCCCCAGAATGGCACTAAGAAGTTCTGGGATTTTATGAGGACACATGACAGGTAACAGGTGGAATCATGTTATTTCCTTTTGTGTTTATGTTGTATTTCATACTGTATTCTCTTCCATTGGTCACATCTTGTTGATGTGGAGTCACTTCTTTCTCCTCCAATTTCCTCTTCAGTTTTCACTTCTTGTATAATACTTTCAGGTAGTTCTCTACTATTTTAGACAGAATTAGCAGAAATTTTTAAATCTCCTCATGGTTTATTATGTTTTCAGAAAGTTTTATCTGTGCTTGACTTTTCAAATATTAGAGTTTTGGCACATGATATATTGTACATTTTAATGATTACATAGAAGATGGAACTGAAAGTTTGGATTGCATGAAATTTTCTGAGTGTGCATATATCACCTGAAGGAAGGACTGTGCCCCCCACATACTTAACCCTGTTGTTATTTGTGCCATTAAGTGGTCTAGTGCCAAGTATGTGACCATACTCTCTCACCTGTGAACATACAATGCCAGGCATTGCCTTTATATAAAGACTGTTAAAAAGCAATCTAAAGTTATGGTGGTACTGTCTGATTTTTTTCACTGGCCATTACTTGGAATAAGGTAGAGATTCTGTTCTATGTTTGAGTAAATCTGAGTATTATGCTAACTTTTTTATTTTAATCCTCTCCATCACTGCTATATATGGATGTTTTAGGCAAAGCCTAATTCAAGTAACTTCACAAATGCCTGAAACCTTTCAGGCCCTCCATTCTGTACACCAAAACCCTCTCCTAAGCACACAGGAGGAAATGGATGGCCAGCAACTTTGTTCTGTCTTTTCCAATTGTATTTCTCCTATCAGGGAAGAAAAGCAGTTAACTCCTGACTTCAAATATCCATTCATGCAAAATTATAAGAAGTAGGGTATATGTGAAACAGACCCACTCTCAGAATTATTAAATACTAAAATATTCATATGTCTTTTTTTAAAGTATAAATATTTTATCTAGTCCCTGAAAATTCAGGTACTAGAAGATAAAAATAAAAAGCAAAGGTAACAACATTTCCCTAGAAAAAGCTTTTCTAAATCTATTAAATGTAAAAAATGT
This sequence comes from Harpia harpyja, assembly GCF_026419915.1. Taxonomy (NCBI): domain Eukaryota; kingdom Metazoa; phylum Chordata; class Aves; order Accipitriformes; family Accipitridae; genus Harpia; species Harpia harpyja. The sequence goes on along the minus strand of NC_068942.1, from coordinate 74,007,735 downwards.
AGCAAAACATTAATGGCAAAAGAAATTGTGATTTACAACCAGAACCATGTTGAGAGATGTATTCTTCTTGTGCGTGAAATAAGTAGGCAAAATCAATAGCATTTTTGGAAATTCTTCTCTGTTGGAACCCTCTAAATCCTTACAGTGAGTCTTTTTGGGGGGGGTACCTGGGATGGACATAAAGTGACAGCAACACTTTTTATCAATATAAAGATTATGAAGGTAAAAGTTCCAGGAAGACTGGGAAAATATTAGGTAGATTAAAAATGCCTGTACTGCTTGAGAGTGAGGACAGAAAAGGGAGTGATATTTCGATACTGAACTTCACACTTGCTTTTGGAATTTGCCTGGAAGACAGTTCTGTCTTTGCACTTTGTCTATCCATATGGGCATGTGCCTGAATTTATGATCGCAGATACAAAGGCTGAAATGATAATTGATTGCTGGAAATTTAATATATGCCCTGTACTTTCAAGTAAGTGAATCCAGCCTCAAGTCACAGTGCTGAGAACATGAATTCCAGATGAATAATTTGTATTACTATTTTTGTTTAAACTTTAGTTTATTGCTCTGTGATAATGTGTGAATATATCCAACTAACTGAGTGGGGTAAATATTAAAGGATCAGTTTTCCATGAACTTCTTGGGAACAGTATTTCTGAAGAACTTTTGTGGACATTTTTAAAATAGTTGAGAACATAACTGTATAAAAAGGCTACGGCCACATGTCATGCCAGTCATCTCTGGTCACATAACATTTGTTAGCTTCAGATGTACAACAGCTGCCATCCTAACTTTTTAGTGACTACTGTTGAACTGTAGAATGTCTAACGCTCTTTCACAAGTAAATTCAATGAAACTTCTGACACTGAAGGTAATAATGTGAACTTTCTGTACAGGAAATCCATGGTTTTACATAAACTCTATTTGTGAATATGAAGCCAATTATTATCAGATAAATTAGTCAGGTTCAAAACTCCTTATAATGCATTAAAGCCCTGCATTTTACTGTATTTTAGTAGGTGATGCTAGTAATATGGAAAAGTCATGTTGTCTAGTTGCTGAAGATTGTAGAGGACTTCATACTTTGAGGGCTCTTAGAGGTTCATTACTCTTAATGAAGGATAAAATCTTGAAGAAGAGGAGGGGTTTCTGGGACACATGTCCTGTTGATCAGGATTTCCTAGTGTGTATGTCTTCTTCAGGAAGATTGTAGGTGTTTTCCATAATTAAGATCCCTCTTCCGTAATACTTTTTCAAAAGTATTCAAAACTTACTTTACTTCTGAAAATGCTGTAACACTGTTAAATGCTCCAAGTTTTTTTAATAAGGCTGTTTACCCAAATTGAACATACACACTGGAATGCCAGATCTGTAAGTACACATATATATATTATATATTTACATATAATTGATATGTATAATGAATTTAATGATGCTGAATAAAAAAAACCCAACTGTGCTAATCATATAATACCAGCCATTGAGCCTAACTCATGTCTTCATCTGTCATCCTCTTTCAGCAGCACAAGTAAACATGTGCTTAAGACTGACTTCCTTGCTGTATGACAGTGAACTGAGAGTTTGTATGCTGGGCTCCTTTGGGACCCCAGTGTTCTTTCTCATTCCAAATGAGGTCAACATAAGCCAATATTCAATAGATTTGTATTAGAATATAGACTTGGTACAGGAAAATATTTAGCAAGAGAGATGAAGTTATTTTTGTATAAATTTATCCTTTCCAACTGTTCAGATGAACAGCTGATTAAATTATACAAAGACAAAAAACATGAGGACTGCAGTAGTCATTTTGTTTGCCTTAAGTGTGAGTCACCTTTTAAAGTCTCACTATATATTGCAGTAGGACAAGATCATTTAACCATATGCAAGCAGGTATAATGCTAGCACAAGGTGAAATAGCAGAATTTTTATTAGATACTACTTTTTTGTTTGTTTTCTTTCTTCTTAGTTATTGCAGATCTGGGCTTGAGTCTCCAGTGTGTGGCTCCTGAGCTTTCTTAAGATCAAGACAATTCAGAACTAGGTGTCAGTGCTGGATTCACCTCTGCTTTACATAGTTTGTAATTTATGCTGAACAAATAATTGCTTGCTCTCAATCCCTCTGTTTTAGGGTGGTTTCGCGGATTCCCGAGAAGGTAAACACACACAGTCCTTGGGTCAGGATGTTAATAGGTTTTTTTGCTTTGTAAGATACCCTTAGCGTAACGCATGTGTGTAGTTAATAAAATGCTTGCTTTTTGCCTTATAGTCAGTGTGTGTGTGTTTAGTTTCTCAGGAATCCTCGAAACCACCCTAAAACACCCTCCATGCCATTTAAAGACCAAAAAAAAAAAGTTTTGTGCAAAATTATTACTGGCCATACAATAAACTGTTACCAAGGCAAACCTTCAAAACCTGTGCTGTCAAAAGTCAAGTGAGTGTCAGTATAGACAAAAGAAGCAGCATTTCTTACCATATTTAGGTTGAAATTGTAACAGAAGAAATACACAAAGACATACCCATGGAAAGTTAAGTCCTGAAATGCTTTGCCCAGAGAGGCTGAGGAACCTCCATCCTTGCAGAAATTCAAACCTTGACTGGACAAGGCTCTGAGAAACCAGACCTAACTTAGAAGTTAGCCTGATTCTGAGCAGGAGGTTGGATCAGATGATCTCCAAAAGTCTCTTACAACCTGAAGGTTTCTACAATTTTATAAGTAGATTAAGTACTTAATGGATGTTACTGTTCTCATCTGACAACTGTAAAAAATTTGTAAACTTGTCAAGAAATCTGTCAACTTATAAGTCATTTTTCTATTGGAAAATAATGCGTTTACTATCATTCTTGTCCTGCGGGGTAACATTCAAATTAATCTTTCTTTGAAACATGCAGATGAACTTTATCAGAGCTCATTGCAAGGTTTTATCATGTTATTAGAAACAACAGTGGAGATTACTAAAAATGAATGAAGAAAAATAAAAATCCTTGATTACCTCTTTTCAATTGTAATTATTGAGCAAGTTTATTGAGGTCATGCTTGTAAGTGTTACATAATTCTGGCCTGTTGTGTTAGGCAGTGACACACAGCAAAGGATGCTTTCTGCAGTTATTTTATGCACTGCTTGCTTTTCTAATTAAGTTTACTTTTCCTCTGAATACTCAGCTGATATGTTTGCTCATTATTAAACATGTCCTTATGAAAATCAAGTGCAAGCAACAAAAATTTAAATGCAAGGTGTATTTCAAGATGCTTCTTAGACTTGGGTCTGTCGGAACTAGTTAGCAATTTGTGGTGGTGTGATTTGCGGGGGGAGGAGTTGTTGATTTTTTTATAAGGTCACTGCTTTTAAAAATAAAAGAATCGATTGTTGATTTTTTTATAAGGTCACTGCTTTTAGAAATAAAAGACTTGATCAGAAGGACATTTTCCTTCTGCAAATTTATGGTGATTTTCTGTCAGAAATAGAAACGTACCAAATATTACAGAGTAATCATCAATGCCTGTAACAAAAAATTATTCGCTAAAACCAGACTCGTGTTCCAGTTATATTCTCCCTCATCCTAATTTTGCTATATTTAGTACAGTAATAGCCTGAAATGTAATACTTAAGTTTTATATTCATCTACTTTATAAAGCAATAGACCAGGTTCGTTTCAGGTTTCAGCAACTCCCCTTAAACAGATTCAAGGCTTTTAAAAGACATAATTTGGGAACAGATGAAGGTCAGTGTACAGTCATGTGCTCGCTTTTGTGCTTTGAGTAATAACGTTCAAGAACAGGAACATAACCGTACCTTTTGCTAGTTGACAAGTAAACGGACAGCTTTCCAATTGCACTGTGAATGGATATAAAGCAAAATTATGGCTACTTCTCTATTTAAAATTAAGAAAAATTCACTGTAAAGTACACTACATTTAAAGGAAGACAAATTTGAGGAGACTGAATTGCATGCAAGTTTGTTACATGAGTTCCTCAACTCTGAAAATATCATGTGACAAGGAAAAGGCATTTGGACTAAAAAACTTACAACTCTGCATGTGCGTTGTACCCTTTTTATGCCGCGTTTTTACCTACAAAGACATGTCACAGTGGCTCAGTAATAGTTCCCGACTTAAAAATTCTTAATGGAAAAAACTTAGAGTCTTTTCTTATCTCTCTAAAAAGAGGAGGAAATAATATTCCTGCCTTGTAAGACTGGCATCTTTTAAGTAAAGAGATTAATTTATTCCACATTTAGAACAAATTAATTCCAAATTTAATTTAATAGTTTGCTCAGAAAAGAGGCTTTATTACTTTATCTATTACAAAGACAAATGAAAAGTGTAGTTTTGCATCAGGAGGGAGTTTGCAGGGTGAAGGAAACCAAGGCAATCTGCTCTTCGGCATGTTGTCTCCTGCAGGTACCAGCGCTGGGGGTAAACAGAAAGAGGTTCTCGAGGCAAGTGAAAAATGAACATATCTCAGAACGGGCAGGTGAATATACTCAACCAGTCACCCTGTGCTCTGAAGTTACCTGGCCGAGTGCGGGCTTCTGCTTGCTGCTGAAGTTGGGGAGCGCGCCTGCACAGGGGGCAGCGAGGAATGCTGCTGCTGAACAGCTGCATCAGGAGCCTGCCGCATCCCCGGCCCTGGCCACCGGAGCCAGCCAGGTGATGGGTTGCTAGAGCCACGCCAGTGGCCTGGAGGAGCTGGGGTTGCTATTCTGGCTCCGTGGCTGTAGCAGGCAGCTATGGAGACAGGGTGGAAGTCACGTGCCCTGACCACATTATAGGAGTGGATTAAATTCCTTCTCCTATTTCATATGCCAGATCATTTGGGCTTTATGGAAACTTAATCTTGTATGTATTTTTCTGGTTTATGTCCTAGTGTATTATAAGACACCATGAAATTTAACTCAGATGCCTCCCTTGTGCAAGAATTATCCCAGTAGCTTTAAAATGGGTAAAATACAGCTTTTTAACATATTTATAGGTAAAAAAAAAAAACCAAACCTTTCTTGGGTGGCATGTGCCTTTTATGTGCAATGATGTGCTGTTGTGCTGTAAACCTTGTATGTCTTTGTAATGTCTCCTCCGGGGTGTCAGTGGTGTGGAATTTTCCTGACTATCTTCAAAGATAGTGCAGAAGATAATGCACCATTTAAAATAAACTGGATGTAGTTCAACAAACAACAAAAATGATGAGAAGTTTAGGGAAATAATAGCTGAGAGAAGGTAATGATGGCTGGGCATGTTCATGCAAAGGATAACATAACTGAAGAGAAAAATTACTACTTATCACAAAAATGTAAAGGAATTTTATAAAGCAGGCCAGAATAATTTAATTTCATCAGTAATCAATGACAAAATGGTGTCTCATGTGGAAAGTATTTTTTAAATTAAACACTAAGAAACTGTTTTTAGCAATAGGCAATAACATAGTCTAGGAAGGCACATTTTGCAATCACTGTCATTGAAAACACTCAGGTCTAAACTTGATATCTGTCTATCAAGGATGCTATCAGGATAATGATATTTTTTCCTGGTATTAGAAGGAAAAAACATAGTAGCCTATTAGTTTCCTTCAACCCAAGTAATTACACGATTTGTTTGCATATGATATTTGCAAATAAAATGCACTTAATGCTTCTGGTTTTTTGTTTTTTATTTTGGGGTTTTTTTTAAGTGAAGACTCGACAGATCCTCTGCTTATGTGCCAGGAATTCTGCAGGCATATTTACTGTCTTTTAAGATGTCTTATTATGTTGTTACCTTAGGATCCGATCTAAATAAAATCATAGCAACGAGGCAAAAATAAATGTATTTGCTGTAAAGTTAGCAGAGACAAAACCAAAATCAAAAGCCAAATTTTCAGATTCTCATTTCACCTTTTTGAGTATGGGATATGAAAGCACTGTATAGCATGTAAGTTCTTCTCTGCTGTATCACTGAAATGGGGTAAAATGGCAATAAAATCTTTATTGAGGGCATTGCTTCATTAGGAAGTTAAATATTTGCCTAATTTTAAGAACAGAATCCATAAAATTCTTAAAACTAAGGAGGTACACAAGAGTTTTGGCTGGTTAGCCATAAATTTCTAAATACAGGTTTCTGGTATCCTGATTAGAGGCATCTTGTTTTTACAACTTTAGGGATTTCATTTTTTAGTATTTGCAATAATATGCAAAATAAGTGGGTATGTTTATTCTCTTACAGTCACTGAAATCAGGAAGAGTCTTCCCTCTGCTTCTAGGTGGTTTTGAAGTAAACCTGTTCTGTCTGAAGAGTGCCAAAGGTTTTTACATGGTCTGGGGACAGTAGCATGGTCATGGCCTACATTTGGGATTGGTAGAAATAATCTTAGGAAAGCTAGGAAATGTGCTATAATTGGAGTGCCTGTAGTTTTAGAATTTTATCTGAAAATATCTCTTGGAAAAGAGGAAACTACTGAAATTGTTATTCTAGACATGGGAAAATTAGGTAAAATGTGAACAACTGCCAGTTTCTCGGTCTATGTTTCTCACTAATGGTAATGAGACTATACATTTAATACCTGGCAAAAGATTGTGTTATTCACTTCATATTTGGGGTTTGGTAGGTAAGAAACAAAATTGCTGGTTTGTCCCTTACTTTAGCTAGAGCAGAACACTTGAGCTTTTTATTTTGTGAGCTGTCTTTGAAACCTGATACTGTTTTAAAACTTTGATTTTTGCCATTTCAGAATGGAGTCATACTTACGCCTTTTAGATGGATTATTTATTGGTTGTCTTATGTGATAGCATTTATAAATGGCAGTTTCACAAATAATTAGAAATTGGAACAAAAGCCCATCAGGCTCTAACATCTGTTGCACATAATGCCCACAAAGCTTTATTTAATCAAATAAGTTAGCATAAAACCTGAATTTATTTATTAAAATATTTTGTTGAAAGAATCCCATTGAGATGCAATGTGTCATTTCCAAGGGTATCCTGGGATACAGGCCAAGATATGACACTTAAAGAATGTTATTGAGAGCAACGTGCTTTGATGTCTCATTTATTTTGCAGTTGAATTTACTTTCTATTTTTTTCTTTGTTATATGAAAACAGGGTGCTGGGAGGATTGTTTATTCCAAAGGAGTTGTCCTGCATCATATTGTTTAGTTGGGTACAAATTACTACTTTACAAGAGATAGAGATTATGTTTTAAAAGTGCATGTATATGGATTTTTAAACACTTCTTAATTCATTCTTCCACCGGTCTGATGATTAACCAAACATATGCTTCCTGCTTTATGGTGTCACGAACAACTTCCTGCTGCAGTTCAGTTTATTGAAACCAATCTTCCTTTTGATTTTTTCCAAAGTAATGTTTATTTTCTTAAGCATACGTGTCTCACCACTTTATTCTGGTTTTACTTAGTATTATATATTTACGTTGTATTGGAGAAAGCGTTCGAATTTCATCAGAATACAGAAGTCTTCTAGACGTCTCTAATTATCTTTTGCCAAATCCACTTTATCTGTGATTAGTATGAAAGGCTGAATGTTTTTGTCAGGAGCTTATAGCTTTGCTTTTGTAATAGGCTGCATTTTAAGCAGCCAATTGGATTGGTGTTGGCCTTTGAAAAATGTAAAATGCTTTGAAGGAAGACTTAAATGAACCAGTAAAGATTGTGCAAGCACACACATTTAATCTCAGGACTATCTGCATTATAGTTAAAGCTCTGGGAAACTAAAGGAATTGCACTGGAGAATAATCAAAGGGTACAGCTTTATTACATGTCTGTTCTGAAAACGAAGGTACTGTTTCCTCTGGCTTAAGATACTAGGTGCTGCTCTGATAAAAGGAAGACGACAGCACTTTAGATACCACATTAGAAGTTTTCAGGGATGTGTCCAACTGTGAAATGGATGGTTAATTTGAACATGAAAGTGACACAGGGGCTACCTGCAATTCTTTCTCATGGTCACCAAAAATAATTTTGAAATAACTTAAGATGAAGTAGGCCCTCCTGAAGGATGAATCCTCCCAAAGAATTACTTTTGATTGTTAGGTTTTTTGATTATCGCTTTAAAATTGAAAGCACAGTCGTTTCTGATTTGAACAAGAAAAAGGACACTTATTCCGTAACATGCTTTAATCCTGATCTGGGGTGTTTCTCAAACATGGTAGTTTAAAAAGACTAGATGGTATTCTAGTCTTGACATGGAAAACAATATGAAAGATCAATTTGACAACACTGTATGAACAAAGAAACCAAATTCTTAAAACTTCAAGAAGAAAAATTTATACTTTAAAGCTAAAATAATTATAGGACTTCTAAATGATTTATTTATTTTCTTACTAACTTTTCTTGTAGTACAATTTGTTAAGTCTTGACATTTTCTCCCATATAAGCCATATAAGCAAAAATATTACATGTATGTTTTATATTCACATGCTCTCTGGCTGAGATGAATAAATCTCTAAATACTTCTGTGGTTGCATACTAGATTTGAGTATTTTCTTCTGATTGTATCAAAGGGATTTTTAATGCCAAATATGTGTTCAGAGTCAAGGGGACTGATTAAATCAATTACTTGCTTTTATTCCTGCATGCCATTTTTGTGTTTCTTTTTTGGAATTTGCCATTCTTTTTTCATTGTCGTCTTTGAGAATGGTAACTGAATTACCACAGGCTCTGATAGTGTTGTGGGGGTTTTAGTGTTTTGGTTTGGTTTTTTGTTGCATTTTTTTAAAATCAAATAACATTACTTCCTCAAGTCTCCACTGTGGAGCTGAGATTATTGTTTGTAAGCAGCACAAACAATATTATGAACTTTCAACTAATTTAGAGATAATGTTTAGCCTTTAAAAGTTGGTGGAAGTGGCTGAGGTGGAGGTGGCTGGGAAGCCCTGGCTTTCAATGTTAACGTCAGTGTATTTTTTAGGTGCTTTATCTTCCATTATTCAATTTTGATCACAATTTGTGTGTGACACACACATACCCATGTTAGACACAAGGAGATCCTGAGTTGCTCTTACAATGATTAAAGAAAGGTCGGTTTCTTTGCCCGTATTACCTCATCAATTACTTAGCATACTACAGTATTAGTACAAGATTATCATTAAAAATCCTCATCTTCAGCCTTGAGAGTCTTATTTTATTCACAAGAACACAAGAGAATCTTGTCCTTTTCTTTGCTACTACTATACTATGATTTTTTTAAATTATTTTTTCGTTTTGCAAGTTCACATTTGTAAAGTATTCATTAAGGTCACATCTAAGAATAATGAAAGGCTGGATCAATCTTTATTTATTACAGGATTTTAAAAGTTTGTCTCCTGAAAAGCAATTAGTAAGTGTTAGCAGTTGCTTGTGGATTAACTGTAGCCCAGGTCAACAACTGGCAAATCGTCAAGATAGAAGATTACCAAACCGATGACAAGGTGAAATTACATTTCTACCTAAAAAAAAGCCAACAACAAAAAGCAAAAAAAACCCCCTTCAACAACAACAACAAAGAAATCCCTGCCCTCCCCCCAAACCTTCCTTCAATATTTGAGCTCTAGAAGTACATGTTCTTGTAGCTTTGGCAAAGCTCATTTTTTGATCTTAATTGCTAGGATATATTTCAAAAGAATTAACTTTCCGTCCGACCATATGTGTGTGCACATTTTAACAGGATGTCAGTTTTCATCTGTCCCCTACCTCGTAACTGCTGTGGTCAAATACTGCGTTTTTTACATTGCTCCTAGGAACACCACCTTCCTTTCTCAGGTTTGAGTGTGTGAAGTTGTAGTATTATTTCCATATAAATGTCTGCTCTGCTGGAATGTCATAAAGCATCAGTTACCGTGAGTTCAATAAATACAGAGCTGTGCTATGTTAAGGGACAGAAAAAATTTGGAAATAGTTTTCTAGGCCAGTGGCACACAATGGAGCAATTTTCTAAACTCTTATAAGACGTGTTTTCCACTGTAAAGGTTGTATTCAGGTGGATATCTTCTCTTTCAATGAGAGTCTTAAAGGTGGAGGAGAAATTAAGATTCTGGACTCCTGTGTTGCAGATGTCCATGGGTCAGTTGTATGTAATTTCTGCACATTGTCGTAGACATTTTAGGGAAGCCAAATATCCATTAGAGAATCCTTATACTTACCTATTTCAGTCAGGGTTTTCTTTAAAGTTTAAATGGTTAAATGCTACGTGAGATCCTTGACTGAATAGTTGGAATCCCTTTAAGAAAACATTGTGTTAGATACCAAGACCAGGCACACTTTAACTGCAAGCTTAAGTACAATAAAAGCTCAAGTACACATTAGCTGGTCTTTGTAGATAGGTCTTGCTGACATTTTAGATATATACCTTTCTTAAAATATTTTAAGGCTACCCTTATTGTTCCTATATTTATAGAAAGAACAGTATCCTACATTATTGCACAGTTACCTGTTTACATGCATGCTTTCTTTGGAAAAAAGCCTCCTGTAATTAGAGTAGTGATTTATTGTATGTATAAAGTGAGCAGGAGCTACTGCAGGGGGAAGCCGAGGCAGGGTTGGGCTGAAGGCTGAGCCGGCCTGTGGTCTTCACCAGCACTGGAAGACGCTGTACAAACCTGTGTCATCTCTTAATATGTTGTCTTTCTGTTCAGTCGTAGTCCCTAAAGCAGCCACCAACAGATGCAGTGCAGAGGAGCCAAGTCTCCTTCATTAGTCCAAGGTCATCTATGTCTTACAGAAGCAAATTAGAGCTCTGGAATGACACATACAGCACGTTTCAAAGAGTTTTCTTCTCAGACACCTCTTGCCTACAGAGGTGGCAAGCCCACTGGCAGTGGCAGGTACCGAACGTGATACCTGCGTGCAGTAGTTGTGCTGTGTGCTCGTTGAGTCCCAGGTGCAGGTCCATGGCTCAGTGGCATTGCATTTGCATTAATGACCTCTCCTTTTACACCAGCAATTTCCCTGAGTGTCAGCTGCTGGAGGAATAGCCAACAAAGATGTACAACTGTGGAATATGGTAAAAAGTAATAATCTGCCACCCCAAATGAAGAGGCTGGCTGAGACAGTGTTTCATTTGTGCAGATGTGTTATAGCTTGTTTTTAAGGTACGGAGGCAAGTTTTGGATCCACCATGATCCTTTTATGTCCGAGTATTCTTTTCCTTCGTAAAAAACAACAAAAAAGTGGTCTTGTGCTTCTCTTTGGGACATGGGCAAATGAAGGCTGTTGCTACGTTAGGACCTCTGATGTCCATTTCAGATTAAATTCTTGTCTAGGATTCCTGCCTTTTTAAGGAAATTTGGCTGGGCTTTTTTTTTCTCTTCTAGCGTTCTGTGTGATTTTTCTCTCATAACGTACATCTTGGGCCTTGTTTATCTTCTGTATCCTTTATTTGTGGAGATGTTCCCAGATGTCATTGTGAATGTTTTAATTTTTTATTCCATATGTTTATTCTTTATTGAGCACTTTAAAGTTTATAGATGCATATATAATATTCTAAAATAGGATTGGTTGTAACATTTTAAAGGGAATTGCCTTGAAACATCAAATACGTTTGTAATATCCTGTGGTAGGATACCACTGAAAGATGTATTCACACCTCTGCTTTTGTAGTAGTCCTTTTTGGTAGCCCGTATCATCTGTAAAAATAGTAATCTCGAAATAATTTTCACAAAGTGAAATTCTGTGTATGATGATTTACAACTCCAGATGATAAATACTCCCCTTATCTTATAGGCCAGACCAAACAGCTGAACCCACATATCTGGGTCGTTGCAGCAATAAGGAAACCCGTAGAAAGCAGTGGCTGAGGGGATCTTCGACTTAGATCAATTGAACAGTCTTGCCCTAACGTTCTGTAATACTCAAATAACGGTACTGAATGCAGCTTCAAATGGGTTTTCAGAAGTTCCAGGCCTAGTGACCTGTGGAAATATTTCATGTTGTATTGTTTCTTGTGGAACAAGAAATACCAAATGGCATTCGTAATGTCACATTCTTCCTAAGAAGGTGTAATTCTGAACTTTCTCCTCCATGACTCTCCAACTCTGACAAGAAATATTAGAACTTGTGTGTTGTGGTTTGTTAAAAAATGTAAATTTATGTTCAAAATTGTTTGTCAGTCTCTCAGAAAATTAGAAGTAATTAAATAGAAAATTCTACAGATTTGTGCCATTTCTGTACCCTCTCATCTCAAGATGGTGTGAGAAGCAGACAATTGTAATAACTTGCTGCTACTCCTTTCCAGCTTAATTTGATCTTGTTCCTTAATTCTGACAGATTGTTTTTAATTTTCCCATCTGTTCCATAAAAATCTCAAGTGATTGACTCTTAGGAAAAAATAATGTCTAATAGCTGAGCCATTTTTAATGAGTTGGTATGAGTTATTTAATGAGACGTGCTGAAGAAGGCAAGCCAAGTGAAAGATTGGGCCTAGGGTGGTGGATGTAAAGAAAGTTAAAGGGCAACCATATGCTTCAGGAAGTCTCTACTGTTCTCTTTAACCTCAGCTTTAGACTGCTGTTGTCTCCAATTTCAGGCAGTGCGGATCCTTACACCCATGGACAAAACCCAAAAGGTTCAGTAGCAGTATTTCATTTTCCCCTTTTATTTAGTGCAATGTCTACCCTCAGACAGTACCACTTTGGGGAGAGGAACAGTCATGCAAAGGGGGAAAAAAAAAGATCAAAGAATAATACTTAAGTAAACTGAAAAACATTGTAGACTGTGGGTTAACTTAATTTCTTATAGCAAACTACACCATAATTCCCAGATATTCTAGTGTTAGGTCAGAAAGAACGCCCATGCCAGTAAACAGAGTGAATATTTTTCTCTAGTCTCTCTGAAGGCTACAACCTTTGCTTTAAAATTGCCTGCAAATGACATCTTCTGGGGCAGGAAGCCATCAATATGCAGTACGGGTCTTAGAGAATAGCAACCATGAATATAAATGTTAATATCTGGACTTCTCCCTTCTGTTTTGGTTTTTATATATTAGTATAATAAACATTAACATTATTTTTAATAATCATCAAATCGCAGTTTCTCTGGCAGCTTGAGACCTCATTATTAAATCAAATAGTGAAAATAAATATACAGCTCTTTTACAAGGAAAGTTGAAAGTTTGACTCAACTCTGTAAATATGCCATTGTTAGTCTAATCTATTGTAGAATTCATAGAATAATGAATTAACTTTCCAATTGCATACGGTGAGGCATAACAAATGAAAGAATGCTACCATGGTAATGAGCAAAATATACACTTGTTTTTGCAGGGTTTAATAGGCTACCAACTAAGGAGAGAGACTTTTGTCTTCATTTTTTTTAACTAGTAAGATCTGAGAGTTATTTAAGTGAGCAGAGAACATCAGTACTCCACACTTTCAGAGCATCTCCAAATACTCAGCCAGTCAGGTTTCCCTATGACGTGTATTTCAAACAACCAAAGGGAATGGGGAAAGATTAAAGTGTGACTTTTAAACCATTGAATGTGGTAGCACTTAAAACTGATGCTGGTTTAAATTTGGACAAAATTGGGCTTTGGTAGTGTCTGTTCTAAAGCCCAAGCTCAGCAATTAGCCACAGATAGGAGATGCTCTGTGCATATATAGAAGTCTCTGGCTCTGAATGAGACTAGACTGTGCCTAAGAGTTAGACTATCCTAATCTGGGACTGATATAAGGGAAGAAAATGTTTTCATTTTTAAGGATTTTTTTTTTCTTGTTATTACTATCTAGTAGCAATGTTCCTAGAGTTGGACTTCTCTTTTTTTCTGTTGGGGAGAAGGAACTGATTGGTGGCTTACTTTGCATGGCAGGAGACAAAAGTGGCTTAATTTTGGATAAATTCTCATGAGCTTTGTGAACACAACCCATTATCTATCATTCTTGACGGATTTTGGACAAGGATCTTGTTGCATTGTGGCTTTAGTAATAAATCTTCTATGTATTTATGTAGTTAAAATTAAATTCACAAGCTGTAAGTTTAATAGTTCTGCAGTAATCCTTTATAAAACATTGATCTTTTGGTTTTTATCTTCTTCCTCAGTGTGTCAGTCCTGATCTTTAATACTTCTCGGCAGTGCTTTGTTGTGGTGAAGCAGTTCCGCCCAGGTAATCCTCTTTTTTTAGATTTACTTTTGCTCTCTAGTGAAGCAAGCTTTTAAGGGTTTAGCTGTTAAAAGTTGGTGCATCTGTGGTGATAAAATCTTTGTTCTATATTCTGTTTCTTTGTATGATAGCCCACCCTTTTCAGTTGGTCAGAATTTCTAACCAGGGAAATTTCCATTACAGATGAAACGAATGATCAGGGTAGCCTTACATACTGCTTTTGGGCTAGTCATTGTCCTCTTTTGGATGAAATTGCAAACAGCTCTACAATGATCATGCAATAGATTGCTTTTATTTGAAGTTCCTTCTTGACCTATCTAGTACATACTAGGCAGCTTCTGTGCAGAAGCACAATATTTCTTCTTTTTTTTTTTTTGTCTTAAATATTCCTTCTTTTTTTTTTAATGTGTTATTGTGCATTGTATACTTGGGAATTTAAGATGAGGGAAATTCAGGACTGTATGCTTTTTCATCAGTATTTGGACAGCTTCATTTTACCAGTTATTATTATGAATTTAAGTTAATATACTATTTTTTTTTCTGAGTTTTTGTATCAGTTATTTTGGTTCAAAGCAATATTTACTTTCTGGAAGTTAAAAATGAAAAGCATATTCTCTGCATGTTAATTAAAAAAAATCACAAGATATTTCACTGACTGTTGCTAAGAGACCATTTCAAGACTGTTACTGTAGACTTTATAGGAAACTTTCTAGGGTGGTGTCATGCTGTCCTTTCTTACTGACAGTGATTGACAGGCTGTTCAGTGTTGTGCAGCACTGTTATACTGACAGTGCATACTTCTCATGAAGCACTATATTGACTATTATAAAGAGAAAGTGTTTGTTTATTTGTTTTATCGATAATGCAATGTCTTTTATTTGCCAGCCGAATAAAATGGATCATATAGCTGTTGCTCTCTTTGAGGCAATCTTAGGCAGAAGCCTTCATATATGTGCATATATATATATGTATATGTACTGAACAGCGACATGTTCATTACATCTTCCATATGGAAGTGTCAAATCTGCCTCAAAAGACTGGACTGTTCTTGGAGTTAAACTGTTCCACAGGCTGGAGCTGCTCAGAAACCTGACCTTAGGGACAGGGGTCAGTCAGACACCCCATAGCAGTTCGGTGATCGCAGCCATGCCCTGACATTACTCACATCACTCTAATTATATTTCCATTTCATGGTTATGGTCTGCCTTGGTGCCTGTTCCACAGAGCAAAAATAAAGGCTGAGACTTTACTCATTGCTAGCTCCTATCAGGGTCCCACCAGGAAGGCGATAGCTCATTACTTGTGAGCAAACAGCTGCCACTCACTCACCAGGCAAGTCCCCTGCACATGTGCTGGTTGACATATGTGTTTGCCTTTCCGTAGGGTGTGGTGTCATGATCAGGTTTTCCCATTGAATTCTGTGCTGCTTGTAAAGGCAGCCATCCCTCCCTGTATGTACATTCCCACCCCATTCCCTTTGGCAGCACCAGCCCTTATGCAGGCACAGCAGAGGTCTTACATGCCTGCAGACAGAAAATTTTGAGGCTTAGCCAGCTTATTGGACTGGCCTGAAAGAGTTCATGCTGGCTTGAGGGGTGGCAGGAGCACACAACTGGGGCGAGGCAGACAGGACCGTATTTTTCAGTGTACTGTGAACCTAGGTCATTTTGATCATCAAATCACGTATTCGGAGGGAGCAGAGAGAAAAAAGTTACACATATATCTCAGTACTTTCCATGGTAGCTCCTCACCCGTGACTGATTGGCAAAGGTCTTGGGCAATGTTCATTTTGGTAGTCAGTTGACCACACGTTTTCAAATACAATAAAATAATATGTTCCTGGGAAAGACCAGGGTTAGCACCTATGAACACGTGCCCTGTTTTTTTCACTGTAAGTATAATGACCTTTCAATGGATTGTGATGTTTGGTTTTGCATTGACTTAAATTAAACAGTATCAAAGATTTGAATCATAAGCCATGTTCTGTTTCAGGAGGTACGAAACACCGGTGCAATCAAAGAGAAATCAGAAGTTTAAAGAAAAGCTAGCACGTTTCCCAGTCAGCTAAACCCCACTAACCCCTCAGTCCATACTGTTGTTTTCTTCTCTTTGGGGATAGCAAACAAGTCCCTGTATGAGTCGTCTAGCAAGGCTGCTTTGACAACAGTTATGATCTTGTTTGATGCGTCTGGTTGAGCCATCTATCCTTTGTCCCAGCTTTGCAGAAAGGAAGGCAAGTACGTCAATTCTACTGGAGTTTCCACTCTGAGACTTCTTATAGCTGAGTGGCTCCGGGATAATTACTCAAGATGTTTAATGAGCACTAGATGGTTGTTTGAGTCCTCACTGTGCTGCTGCTCATTGCCTGTGTCCATCTGATGATGGAGGAGACTGCCCAGTAATGATGAAGTGACAGTTTCTGACCAAAGTAGCATAAGCCATTGGAGGACAAGAGAGCAATCAGACATGGGACTAGTGGGCGGGTGACTGTGCTGGGAGCTGAGCTCGCTTCTAGTTTCTGCTCTCCAAACTCTTTGTGCATTTGCGATAAGCTGACAACCTGTGATGAGGAAGAGGAGAGTCACAGGTTTCCCTCCAAAGAGTGTGCCCTAGCCAATAGGCCACAGACTACTTTTCCATCCAGTACTTTTATATCCCCTGGCGCATCACTTGTGCAGTCAACTTTGCACCTTCAGGAGAGGTATGGGGGACTCCTCTGTTCCCTGATATTAGCAGGCAGCTTGGTTTTCTAGGCTTTGCTTATCTATGAGAGATGAATTGAGTTTGAACCTTGCGAGCCTGGTGATACTGAATTCATACTCTGACTCCTTGGTGAATGCTCTAATACTTGGACTGTCTTACAGAAGTGGCTGGTACCGCTTCTTCCTTATCTACAGAGAAAACCTGTTACTGGGCTTTAAGTGTTGGCATATTGCAGGTCTTGGCTCTGAAGTGGACTGCTGGATTAGGTCCTTCTGGGAACATAGGTTTTGATCTACGTGGAGCCCAGTTGTGCTGAGGGAGAAGGAGAACAGCAGGTGCCTGCTGGAATGACAGGATGGATTTCGGGGATTTAACAGACTTGTAACAGAGAGTTGTTTTAATCACATTTCTGTACCCTACACTCTTACCTGCATCCTGTTTTGATGCCCAAGTCCTTTAGTAGGATGCATGTGTTGTTCCTTTTTGTATTTACTGATATGGATGTCAATACTAAAAGGGCAATAAAACCTGAAGAGTATTTGGCTCATCAGAAAGATCTTGGAGGTAGTTGCCATTTATGATAATTGTCATAGCTTTTAGAAGCTTTTGGAATAATGACAATAGGCACCCTTCAAGGATCTGTCCCTCAAAGTCTGCATGGAATATTTTTTTTGCTGCCTTCATGCTGAATTTTAAAAAGAAAACTGAGCTCTAGTCATGTCTTTCAATTAAGAATTGGTGCCTCCTTTCCTTAACTGTTTGAATCTCAAAGGCCTAGATGTACCTACTACAAACAGCTTTGAAAGTTTTAACTTCTGGAGAAAGATTAGGTTTTGGACAATCGACTGATCTAGACATCTCCCTTTCAAGTGCTGATCTTGCTATACTACACTTGTGAGGTGTCACAAGAAGCATTGCAGAACGAGCCTAGGCACAGATTTCTGGGGTGTAGACTCTTCCTCAGAGACCATGTGCTTGAGAAGTCACTGTGGTACTTTACTTTTATGCAACAGCATTTCTCTAGAGACCTTGTATATCACAGTTTTAAGAAATAATAAGCTAAATCTAGTAACTGGAAGAAAAAAAGGTTGTCCATTAAACTTGAGCTTTTTTATGTACCAGTTCTGCAAGATTTAGAATGGGATATAAAAGATAAGCTCATTTGAAAACCATGTTACGTGTATATGAAATACGCATGTAGAATATTTTAATGGAATAAAAATGAGTTCAAATTTTAAAATAGTTTTATTCAGCTTGTTTTGAAAACCATGTTACGTGTATATGAAATACGCATGTAGAATATTTTAATGGAATAAAAATAAGTTCAAATTTTAAAATAGTTTTATTCAGCTTGTTTTGAAAACCATGTTACGTGTATATGAAATACGCATGTAGAATATTTTAATGGAATAAAAATAAGTTCAAATTTTTAAATAGTTTTATTCAGCTTGTTTTATAACAACCTCATGGTAACCTTTCATGAAAAGCAAGGGGATAGACATGAGGAAATTTCAAAGAAACAAGTGGGATTATACCTGTAAATTAAAGTTAAAAGGATCTGGAATTGTCAGTAGTGATTCTTTGTAACATCCAGTCCTGCAGTTCTCACTCAGAAAAAATTTCTGTTGACATCAGTGAGAGGTTTTGCTTAAATAAGGACTAAAATCTGGCATTTGCACTTTCTTTAGGAGGGCATTACAGTGGCAGCTGTTTGTAGATTAATTCAAGAAGTCTTTTTCAGACTCCACACAGGAATCTGTGCAAGGAACTATATGTTCAAAAGAGGATTTTTTTTTTTTTTTTCAAACAAACATACATGCTTTTCATACCCTTTCTAAATAACAGCTGAGTTGACAGGCTGAAAGACTCATCATTGTGCACATGGTACATAATGTGCAACCCAACTTTCCTGCAAGATAACTGCATAGTTTAAATTAAATCCTGATAGCCACATTGCCCAACAAATGGCAGCTGTATGGTGCTTCTGGGACTTAGACTTCTTGGATGAACTGCTTCCTTTTTTGATTTTTATTTATTTTAAGGTGTGCATGAATTAATTCCAAATGATGTAAGCACAAATAGACTTAAAGAATAATTTTACAGAAATGGCAAGAGAACCTTTGTTCTCTAAAATTCCAATTTCAGTGTGTCATAATTTTAACAGATAACACGACTGAATTCCTTGTTACTCTCAAGTACTCTGATGGTTATAAATTTCCAGGCAAAATTTGTGCACCATCTTTCTTTCTCTTTCATACGAATGAACGAACACCCTAACACCCTCCCACCCCCTCACCCCACCTTGTTTCTTTTGTGGTTTGTTTTTTTTTTAAGCTGTTTACATGTGTGAAGTAGAAAGGCATCATCCTGAAGTGTTTCAGAATCAGGAGAAGGAAAGCTTCTCTCGTCTAGAGGATCCCTTACCTGCTGTGGTAGGAGTGACCTATGAACTCTGTGCTGGCATTGTAGACAAACCAGACCTTTCTTTAGAAGAAATTGCATGCGGGGAAGTCTTAGAAGAGTGTGGCTATCGTGTTCCCGTTACAGACCTACGGAGGATCACTTCTTACAGGTAAATAGCAGTAAGTTAAAACACTTTGCATTTTGTTGTTTCACAGATTGCTGAAGTGGCTTGAATGTAAATTTATGTTCCCTTTTCCCTTATTAAAGCAGTGTGTTGGAGGAACATGGACATCTGAAAGTAAATGAAATGTGTAATTTTCAGCAAGTGAGAGGAGTATTTACAGAGACTTAAGGAATTATAAACTCATAATTATGGGATTGAATTCCCAGTAAGAATGATACTATTGTGATTTATTCCAAAGACTGTTAGAACTGGGAAAAGTTGCATTGGGCCCTTCAGAGGAGTTTGTAACAGCGCTAGAAAACAGCCCATCTTTACTGTGTCAGGCGTTTTCCATCTCTGATTCTTATTATTCTGATTAACAACAGAAGCTGCCCAAGATGGACTCTGATATACCATTAACACAATTTTGCAGAAGCATGAGAACCTGTGCCATTAGATCTCTTCATAACATTTGGGTTGTAATGAAGCCTTCTTTGAATTTGACAATAATGAATGTTATATATGAAGATTTTGCTGATTTCACTATGAAAATTTTTACATTATATTTTTTGCAGGGTTTCAAATAGTTATTGAGACAGATTTTAACATGTTTTAAAACAATTATGAGGAGTAAGAGGAAAACTTAATATGTAAGAGGAAGAATACAAAATGTGAGTTGTTGTAGGGGAAAAAACCAACCAAACAAAAAACCCTCAGAGGAAATTTTGCACACAGCTTTAATCCCATTATATCTCCTTCCCAGCTTTTAGTATTGTTATCCAAAATGTACGTATGTTTGTATTTTACAGAGAAAGCAGCAGGTTTTTTACTTTATTTTGCTTGATATCACCATTGAACTAGGCCCTGTCATTGGTTTTTAATTTGGGAATTGAATACAAATCCACAGCTGTCAATCCTGGCAAATGTTATTTCCTGCTGGATTAACAAGCAGTGCTTCTGTTGAGGGGAGGGGGTGAACCACAGGAGCTGTCTTTTACAACTCCTTGAAACTAGATTAAGGGTTTGTTCTACTGAAAGGAAAAGTGCCTTTTGGATTTATGAGCAAAAGCTGTCTATAGAATTTCATAGATTGGGTGACACTGGCACACTATAGCATGCAGATACATACATACATGTATGTGTATACCAACACAAAATAGGAAAAGTAGAATATAATTTCTGTAGCTGTAGAAGTTTGTAGCTTCAGTGTAGAAGTTTGACTCAACAGTAACAATTTACACTTGGATAAAACACCTTATCTTTTTTGATTGATGAGTGTCTTTGTATCTTACACCTGGTTGTTCTTTCAGTTGCTTTTTTTTTTTTTAATTGCATTGACTTGTGAGGAGAGTATACAATTGGAGTTTTCTCTGTTGAGACCCATGCAAAGGCCACTTAATATATTAACCCCCCGATCCTGCTTTGTCTATGTGGGCGCAGATTTCTGCCCATGGAGATCCATGCTGAAGTCAGAAGGGCCTGTATAGTATTTACTTTTTTAGATTAATATGAAAGATTGAAGCCTCAAAGATGGTATTTTACAGTTTCTTTTGTTGGACTTCCTGTGCTCCGTATTACAATTTTATTCTAAATGTTATGGTCTTCCTACTAGGAGTGTCCTGTTCTTCTTCCTTCAGCCAAAGGCTGGCATATCTGTCTGATCCTTGAGGATTTCATGCAAAGACAGGAAGTAATTAGTTCCCCTATGGTCTGCTAAGGACATTTTTTCTGTAATCGCTATATTAAATATAAGAATTTCTGGGCTTTTTCTAAGTGTAACAGGTTTTTCCAAATGGTTTATGCTGCTGTTTCCTGCTGTGACTGTCAATACAGAGCATTGACATAAAGCGTTACATTAATGCATATGCATGCTGTAAATAATTACAATATATCATGTGCTTCTACTGTTACCTGCAATCCCAGTGATCTGTGTAATAGTTGCTCTATATTATTTATTGATCCAGTGCATCAGGTCAGAAAGAAGCCTTAGAAAACAGAATTGGAAGGAAATTTGGGAGGATCTCCTCTAGATTGCTCCTCTTCCAAAGATCAGGCTCAGCTGGATTTAAATCACTTCTGAAAAATGTGCATCTGCGCTTTCTCTAAAATCTGATCATTTCACAGCCTCTCTTGGAGGGTTTCAGCATTCTATCTGAAGTGTCTTAACTCTTTGTACCATGAGCAAGTTTTTCCTTCTGTCTTGCCTAAATTTCCCTTTCTGTACTTCAAGTCTGAGACTTACTACGCTGTTCCCAGTGGACATGAAGTACTTCTGCTCCTTACATGTATTTGTTTGAACATCTCCCCTTTATTTTATTTTTGCCTATGCAAAACTGTCTTAGTTGATTTAAGCTTTTTCTTTAGATGTTTTCTAGATGTCTGATCATTCCTTCTTCTGTCCTCTGCCTTCTCTCCATCTGGTCTGCATATTTCTTAACAACATAGTGCCCGAAGTGGAGCACAGTATTTTTGTGGTGGCTTTACCAGTGTCAGATAGAGTGGAAGCATTATTTCCCTAGTCTTGCAGATGATTTTGTTTATATGCTATAGTATGATTGCCTTTTTTGCAGTGGCATTATGTTGTTGACTTACGGGCCACAATGCTTCCCGTCTCAAAACTCTTTTCTGCAGTAGTACTGCACTGTCATTCACCTCCTGTCTGTATTTGTGCTGTTCGTTATTGCTGCCTGAACACAGAGCTTTGAACTTGCCTTTACTGAATTGCATCCTATTTTTTCAGACCATTTCTCCAAGTTGTTGGGATGATTTTGAATTCTAATATTCATCTCTAGCTTCTTATAAATAATCCATCTCAGCTTTGCTACCTGCAGTCTGTATTTCAACGTACAGGTCCTAAAACAAAATATTGAATTATATTGAATGGAGGATGGTCCCCAGTGGAATCCTATTTCGTTTGTATTTCCAATTTGACAGTGATATCCATTCCATGAGTATCATTCTCATACTAGTTTTTCACCTATTTCACAGTTTCTTTGATTTCTAAGTATATCATGATCTCCTAACTTCTTAATGAAGCTGTCACATTAGATAGCGTTCAAAGCCTTGATGAACTGAAGTTACATTGTTTGTGTTGCTGCCCTGATCCACAAGACCTCTTACTCTATTACAGCTGATATTTGTTTGACTGCACTTGGTATATTCCTGACAAACGTTAGCTGTTTTTCCTTTCTTGATGCAAATAAAACCGTGTTAAAATATTTAGATAACTGTCATTAATAATTACTGAGTTAAGTCTATTAGATTTTTTGTAGATAAAAACACACAGAGTTGTGTGCATGGTGAAAAGGCTTTCATACAAATATGGGTTTCTGTGTCGTCATACCCTTTGGTCTGAAAGCAAGGAGTTGTCTTCTATTCCCATTGACACCCCTTTCTGGAATCATGGTTATGAGAGGAAAATTGCCTGACTGGAATAAAAGCAGGACTTGAGCTAGACCTGACAGAAGGACATGGAAAGCAGAAGATACATCAAATTTAAAGGGAGAAATGGTTTTGGCTAGGCAGGTCAATACAGTTCTGTGGCTAATGCATTAAGAGGGGAGGGCATGGACAACGCTTAGGGGGAACTTAGCCTAGGGGGAAGAATGGAATAGAAAACCCTTGAGTAGAAAAAGAGGAAGAAGAGATGAAAGAACAACGCAGAGAAAAAACATGGGCTGAGAACTAGATGGACTTGGGGAAACTATGTTCATTGTGGTGGAGAAGAATTCTCTTTAACAAAATGAGGAAAGTACTTAGACTGTATTCAAGCAGAACTTTGCTCTGTTCTCAAGCAGTGGAAGCAGTAAAGATTGGAGGTAATCTGAAGATAGCTTTTTTTTTTCTCTCATTTATTATCAGGGCTTGCAGCAGTGGTTTTGGGGAGAATTTTTTTTTTTATGTTTCTCAGCTAACTGGAAAAGGTTAGCTACAATACTGCTACAGATATTTCAAAAGCACATACAAATAAGCTGTTGGACCCCTTTCTTAAGCTCTGTCAAAGCTCCTGTGACATGATACTCATCAGATAGAAGTCAGGCACTGCATTAAGCAGATCTCAGACTTACTTATCTTGAATGATCCACAGAGTAGCTTTGGAGTCAATGAAGAACCAGGAAAGAGGCCAGGAGTTGGGATCTGCGCTAGTGAGTGAGAGTCTTTGGAACAAGCTGTTCAAGCAGCAGGAGGACAGTATGGCATGGGTGAATGAAGGAGACTGGATTGGGGGTAGATAACAAGAAAGACAAACATATTAAGAGGGACTTGACTGGAGGAGGTCAGAGGAATCACACTTTGAAGAATCAGAAGTATCTGTTCCTAGTATAGAAAAACGCCAGCCAGAAGGTGAATTTAAATGTAAGTGGTTCATTTTGCTGTGTAGATAGAGGCAGGAATCATTCTGAAAAAAAATCTGTATTGTTTGCAACCTGTGTGGTGAGTTTCCTCTTCTCATCGGGGCTACACAAATTGCTATTTTTGTGCTTGTGTACAATAAGTAACCTCGTTTTGGTATTACAAAAAGTTTGTTCTCTATTCTGGCAGCAGCTAATCCATTTTTGGAGGCTTCTTGAAAGTTTTGATGCCTACTGGTATGTTGAGTTCTCGTCAACTATACGTATGGCCTCAGTCAAAAATAGCATAGATGGTAGATGCGATGGGTGTAAAGGAACCATTTAGCTCAATAACAAAATGAAGCTAATACTATAGTAGTACAGTTGTAAACTGAGGCTTCATGAAAATGGTTGCCAGTTAAATTGTTCATTTTTAAAAGCTCTGAAAGAAATGTGTGAGCTTCCCTCCAGTTTGGGGTTTTTTTTCTCTAAATGCAAAATTTTGTAAGTGAATGACTTTGGACTTACTCATATATTAGATATAACAATTTTTCTATCTGTCATGGTATCCCAGCAGTTTTCAGTTTGAATCCCATGTGAAATTCAGCTGTGAGTTAGTTTCTTAGGTTGAAGTAGTTCTAGCTATCCTCCTTGAGACTTGTTTCCTTAAAAGACAGGGGCAGGGAAATTTGTTGTTGTTGTTGTTGTTGTTAAAGATGTTATTATTGCCATTGCAACTTACAGTATTTTCTTCTAGTTCTTGAAAATGTTGATCTTCTTGAAGAATATTTATAAAATTAGTTGGACTCAAATAACACCTCAGAGCATCAGGATAAAGTTGAACCAGAGCTTCTGGTTCAACTTCCTTTTCCCTTCATTCCATCTTATTTTCTCCCAGGGGTTGTAATAAACTCTTGGCTATCAATTGGATACAATAGGAGCTGCAGGTTCTCAGCCCCGCTGCAAAAAAATCAGATGGATTAGTTTAAGGGCCTAACTATATTAACGTAGGTACTTACTTTAATCTTCCTACATTTGATTTTTTTCCAAAAGTATACAACAAAGAAGAGCATTCACAGGATTAATATTGGATGTTCCAATTACTGTGCTATGGCTATTAGTCTCTGTGCAATGAGGTAAAAATGGTTTGTATTCACAGGTTATTATGTAGAAAGAATAATAGCCTTGAAAATGTTGGAGTGTGTTATAATTATAAAGATCACCTGCTAGTACACCTGTTGGGTGATGGCATAATGTAATATAATTTTATGTTAATTACGTCTCTGCTTTTTTCCTGCACCTGCTGCTTATAATGTCAGAACTGTACAAAGGTCCTAAGAAGTGACAATAGGAACTGCATGTCACTGTTCATCAGTTTACATGTTGCATGCCTAAATAGATCTTGATTTCAGCATAAATAACAGAGATTTGTGTTGCATTTATTTGTAAACATGAATTATGTATATACTATATACCCAAATTCTGCATCCAGATGGCTTACATCTTATAAAAGGGTATATTGCATTTAGGAATTTTCAGATTAACTATGTCAGATTAAAACCAAAAAACGTATTTCTGTGTTGATAGGAACAGGTAAATGTTGATTGTTTATAGATTTTATGTTTGTTAAATATTAAGAAACAATGGGAAATTTAGCTTTTAATTGCTGTCTATCAGAAAACTGAGTTAAACTAGTAAGTCTTCACAGTGGTAAGTCAAATTATTTGTTCCCCACATTGCAGCAGAGTAGTAGAGTATAAGATATTGTTTGTTTTCTCGTACATGTTTGTTCCTTCAAATTAAAAATGTAATATTTATGAATGTAATAATCATGAATGTAATAATTGGTTGGCATAGATGAGCATCCAGACATGAGACGAAGGCAAAGCTAATCTTAAGTATGTGCTTTAAATTCCGACCCTGCTTACAAATGTGCACGCGTACATACATGCACACGTGCTCACACACTCTGTTTGAAGAAGAAACTCACTGTTACTGAACATCAGCAAACATATAAGGTGGACTCAATCTCACTTGTGGCTTTTAGGCACTACTAAACTTTTTTTTTTTTAAAGCAGTAAGATACTATTATCCACTTGTGATAAAAAATTTAATGTATCTTTATGTTTATGAACTTAGATATGACAAATGAAAAGTGCCATTTTGTGAGCTCTATTTCGTCTGCTATATATTTCCTCATGCATTTAATAAAAGGGAAGAGCTAAACAAAGGCTTTGTGATAGCTGCTATTGCCATGTTTCCAAAACATATTGGAGTGACAATCTATCTCTCTCTTGTGTTTTCCCTGGTCTAAGAAGGAAGTAGATAGAAAATACTCTAGTTACAGCCTTATTCTGCCAGCCAGTCCCACCCCTGGGCAGAAGGTGAAAAGAAGCGCTTTGCAGTCATTCTGCAGAAACTGCTTTTCTGCTATGCTGTTGCCTACAAGTGTGTTTCCCACAGCTTTGAAAGCCTTAGCATGATTTAATCAGAGTGTTTCAATGTTTTCTTTAAAATGAAATATGGGAATGCAGCATACTATCTTGTTTTGATGTGTTAAACTTATATTTAAGTTACTATTGTGATGAAAACCATACCACTTTGGTATCCTTACTTTGACGTGCTCACATTCTTAGACTTGCTGTTGTCAAAGGTAATGGAGGTTTCTAACTGTCTCTGAAGTAATGCTAAAAGTTTAGTCCTAATAGACTTTTGGTTTTAAAAATACCTCTCTGTTGAAGTTACAGGGTTTGTGAGCTTAAGCCCTAATGATTTGACAAAGTATTTGTCAGCCATGTAGCTGTTAATTGAAAGAGCTATAAACTTCTCAGAGGAAACTGATCCTTGTGATAAAGAGACGAGGAAAACAGAGCTGTGTTTTGTATAGATCATTTGCATTTGTCCCACAGTGGTAAATAAGAGTCAAGCACCGTACAGACACATCAAAATACATCTGGAACACTCAGCTAGGTCAAGCCAGGCTTAGTAGGTCTGGGTCAGTAAGAGCCATGAAATGCCTGGTCTGGGCAACATGGCGCTAAACCCATGGAGTGAGACTGAAGCCTGAAGTCTCACCGTGGGCTGGTGCTGTGAGTTCGGACACTGCTTGTCCTCCCCCAAACCAAGCCTCTCTTGTACTGGGAAGGGGAGACACCTTTATCAGGAAGGTGGTTTTCCCAGGGTGAAACTCATCACTTGCAGTTCGGGTGTGCTGACCCCTGCGATTTCCACAGATGCAAAGCTAATGAATATAGCTGTAATCTGTTAATAGGTGACTCATTTCAGACCATGGCAAAAGCGTTTTATTTGTAATGTGAAATACTAGGGCAAGGAAAAGCATATGTCACAGACTTGGCATAGAGGAAGAAGGTAGCAGAAAAAGGAATATAACTGTGATTAAAGGCATAGCAAAATTCCTTAAACGTACTCGGAAAGTGCAAGTAAGTGTGCAAAAGCATAGGAAGTTCCTAGTGACAGATAAACCTGAAAGCATACTGAAAACAATAGCTGCCTATTTACCAGTGAGACCTACCTTCTCCCTCTCTGCTCTCTTCCTCCTCCAGCCCCAGTACCTCAAATCACTGAAATGTATACACATTTTCCAAGGGTATGTGTTAAATCACCTTATTACTTCAACCAGATGGAGGCTCAGAAGAGCTTCAAAGCAACGAACCTGCTAACTTTCGATTTCTGTAAAAATCAAAAGTACTAAGACAAATGAAATGTCAATAGCATTGATTTTTGGACAATTTCCTAAAGACAGGCAGGATACATTAATATCTAAGAGTCTGGAAATGTTGTGAAAGACAGCGGTAGCAATTTTGGAGAATGTTTAATTTAGTAAAGGGCATTCCATGTGGATCCATGCAAAAATGATCAACTGGCATAGTCAGCCAGAGCATTTAGAGAAAGAAAGATCAAATTAAGAAAGGTAAGAAACTTGCCTTTTTTATGAATTAAAGTATATTCCTGTATCTTTCAGCTTCTTTCTGAAACCATTGAAATGGACATTTAGGTAGACAGTAAATAGTGAGGGATTCTAAGTAGTCTTATAAATGTTAAATTTGCTGGGGGGGGAGGGAAGAGGAGAATAGAACAACATGAGTATTAATACCAGCTCTCTTTGATTTTATTTATAGGTCATTTGGAAGTTTTTATTAGTTTTTAATGAACAACTCATGGCAGAGTTGCACTAGAGAAAGATAAGTTAGGTAATCAAATAAGAAAGAATGAATATGTGGGTATGTCCTCCTTTGAATATGTATTGTTGCAAATTTTTTGTTGGTTTCTGTGGCAAATTACATGCCGGTATACGTGAAGAAATACCATAACTTTGGGCATCATAACAAAGGAAAGACGTTGATGTCCAGTGCTTTCATTTTTTAAAGTATATTCAGTGTAGTAGCCACTCTTGATGTATTTAGTTTGTAAGAGGAGAAACACTGATTTATTAGAAGTATCATATGAGTAAATACAATGAAATGTCAGCATATTGAAATCACTCTATGCTATTTGAGCTACAGTGGCAAGAAACTGAATCTTACAGTGTAGCACCTTGGGAAGCAGTTTTCCTTTACTTTAAAGAAAAGATGTGTGGAAAGTGAACTCCTGTGATTTCCACAACTGCAGCTAACTCATAAGTAAATGGTCACAGGTGGTATAGAAGGAGATTATGCTGTAAATAATCAAGCCAGAATGTTCTTATAGAAGGGCTTCTTAAATAAAGACTCTATGGTTTTGTATATAACCTTTACATAATATCAAGTGGATATGGATACAGGGTATACTCAATTTAGGATCATTTTCATTCTCCAGGTGGGGCACCCCAGATGAAGCTCAGACTTGACACTCATCAGAAATAACAGAACATTAAATATATTATGCATAGTCCTGTGTTTTTTCATGGTACCTGTGGAGACTAGCGAGCTGCATTCTTTGTCTTACAGTTTTTACAGTATTAATTAACATGGGTTTTTTATTCTTATTATCAATTACCAAAAAACAATCCCTGAACACCAGGCTTCCTATATTTGTTTAATTACTAAAAATGCAATTCTTGCAGAAACAATTGAAGAACAAGCAATCACTATTTATAGAGAAAAACAGATCTGCATCTCTAGTTGATAAAATAATAAAATCCTTTCTGCCTCCTCACACAAGAAAAGAAGAAGGAAAAGGGGGAACAAAAACTGAACAAGCAATCTACTATTCTATCACAAATACATTCTGTCAGTGAGGCTCCTTCCAACGGACATGGGTACAATAGTGAGGAGTGGGTAGCACACGGGTCAGTGACAGATATCCAGGTGACAAAGCTGAGGGAGACTGTTCACTGAATGACTAGAGCTTAAATAGCCAGCTGTGATGGATTGTGAAATAGATCTCTTTGCTCTTAATCAGTATTTCATTTCCAGTGTTGCTTTTTAACATTATATATTATTGCGTGATAATACCAAGAAAAATATATTGTATTTTAACACAAAGGGAATCTAGTAAAGTGTGCCACCATCCTTACGGCAGAAAGGGCACTGATAGCACATGAGCATAAAAAATGACATTCCAACTTTTGCAAGCTGGTTGCTGATAGCAACTTGATGAAAGATGAATCTACCTTACTTTTATAATGAGATCAGAATGATTAGGCCAGCACGCTGGGCCCAGTGTGCAACTCCTGCTGCTTTCAAAGGCTGCATTTGTGTTGTGCTGTCGGCTGGTTGGATCTTCAGTTAAGGTGAGATGAATGGCAGCACGGCTGGCGAACGGCATTACTCTTCCCGGCAGCTTCCCAGCAGAGAAGGGAAAAGGGAGCGTGGCACAAGGAGTCCTGAGAAGACATTTGATCTGGTGCCAGTGGCATGTACAGTCTGTGGATGATTGTCAGCCCTGGATGGCTCTTTTAGTGGCAGACTATCTCTGATGGTCGTCAGAATAGCGTACAAATACCAAGGACAGTGGTTGCAGAAAAGAGGTCCTTAGGGAAAGTAAATACTGAATCAGATTGACTGAAGAAGGAGGTCATGTACTTTGGTGAAAGTGGAATAGAGAGGGAAAACTCTTATTCTGGCCTCTTGCTGCCTCCTAGTACGTCACATTTTGTTGGTTAAAATGTGTATCAAAAAACCCACTACTGGGACTGAAATAGAGTGATGAGCCCAGAATGAAAGAAATCGCATAGCAGCCTTCGAAGTTCCTGGAAGTGCCAAAGATGCTTAAGTTTCTCTTCTTAGATATACAGGAATGATCCTGGAGGGATGAAACATCTTGTCCAAAGTCACAGAATGTATCAGAAGTAATTTTAGGAAAAGAACTCACAGGTTCACTCCCTATTCTGTGTTTAAAAAAAGAGTGTATATTGATGTAAGAAACCAACTTCAATAATCATTATTAATTCTTCAAACAAAATAATTGCCAGTGTTCTTAGAAAATTGAGAGACAAATTATTAATTCCTGCTATGGGGTGTGATGTATGCTGGATTAATTGAAAGATTTAGTTGACTAATGAGTGGGTAAGTATGGATCTACTAAGATCATAACAGTGCTACAAATCTTAGAATCCTCTGTATGTATAATAATATGGAAGCTAATTTTTCAGCTTGCCCTAATGCCTCATTCATAGTTGCAGTGGACTTTGGGTCCAGATTCAATGTGAAAAGTCACTTGTAATCATGTGAAATGAAGAAGTTGCGATTACGATGTGAGTATTTTCTTGGAAGGACCAAATGAGTGGATTATGTACTTATCCCTTATTTAATAATACCTAAATGAAATAGTCCTAAGGGAATAGAGGATTAACAAATAAGAAGTATAATACACAGCAAGCAGTCTAGCTGAAGAAAGACGACATAATCTGAAATATCCTCAACTAAATCCACTGTAGCAAATTTAGCAGGGAGACTGAATTACTTGAGATACATGCATGCTTACAGTGGTCCATTTGGGTCAAGGCTAAAGTTCAGGAGGGATAGAGACTCTCAGGCTGCCTTTCTGTTCTTGTACCTATCCAGTTCATGAGTAGAGGACTCCAGCTGTGAATGGACATAATCTTCTTAAGAGTAAAGAATCTAAATATTTGTGTAAAAACAAGCAAACAAATGTAACATGATAGCATACAGATACACTGAGGAGCTTCATTCTGTTGTTTGTAAATCTCTGTAAGTCATTGTGCAGTCCACTTCTCACTAAGGTCAGTTGGAAAAACTTCTGTTGACTTCGGTATATGTAGAACAACAGTTCACCAATTTAAAACCTATTTTTTTTATTTTCTCCCAAACTAACATTTTTTCCACAGTTGCAGAATATATTTGAAGACAGATCCATTTCATATGCAACTGTATTCAAAAGTGTTGGGCTTTCTGTGTGAAAGTTACAGTCAATTTCCGTATTAATGAACTGGCATTTATAGGTTCTAAATGACATTAGCAGAGAGTAGCAACATGCATTTTGATGTTGCTTAGTGACACAAGTTAAGGACACAGGTTTCCATTCTTAGTTCCTAGCTACCTTCTTTTTATCTAAAACAAAGTTTCTTCTCTGCCTTTTTCCAGGTCTGGAGTTGGTGTGACAGGTTCTAGGCAGACATTATTTTATGTAGAAGTAACAGACCAGATGAGAACTGGTGAAGGAGGTGGCCAGCCTGAAGAAGGAGAGCTGATTGAAGTTGTAGAAATACCTTTAGAAGACTCCATGAAGTTTGCTTATGATGAGACTCTCCCGAAGACGATGGGTGTCATCTTCAGCTTCATGTGGTTTCAAAACAACATAGCACCTAAGCTACCAAAAAAATAAAATCAAAGCACCATGATTTTAAGAAAAGCTCTCCTGCTGGTTCTGTGGATGCAGGAAACTGCAAATCTGCCTGCCTCAATCAACTTTTCACAGAGCAAATCTTTCCTGAAATAAATTTGAAAGTAAAATCTGAATTAAAATCCTGACCTAGTTTCCATCATTAGCAAAACACTGGCTTCACTGGGGCCAGGATTTGCCTCTGAAAGGCAAATGTTGATTTTTGCACAAAGGCAGACTAAATGTGTCCAGTTCTCCTTTTTCATTACACTGCTCTACCACTATTTTGAAGAGTTGCTCAGGACCTCAGTGCAGCTGCTATACAAGCCTGTCACTGTGGTCTGTACTTACTGGCAGCTGTGTATTTACTGTAGTTTCTGATTTTTATTTTTCTTGGGGGAGGGTGGGTGGGGCAGCAAACCGTAATAGTCACAGATACCCTAACTACGTTCCTGAGTTCTACACAGCTTTCAGGAAGCAGCTTGCTTTGTGGCGTATAGCTCCTGTACAGAGAAAACGTTTGCATTTCTGAACATGCAAACCTTTATTTCGTAAGCAAACATGTCTGTAAATCCTTGTGCTAATGTGTCATTTTGACAATAGACCAGCTGTAAGATTACGTGCTTCTGTTTGTTCCCACTATAATGCTGAGCAGCAGTGATGGTGATAGAGGGATGAATGATGGGGGCTTCTACTGGAACACATGCTTCTTTGTTTGTTTTATGGGTAATATTTGATTAATTAGATCAAACTTTGTCCTCTAGAGCGGGACTCGAGAAGCCAAATTCTTTTCATTTGACTCTGAGGTGACTAATACAAGTGATTTCTCTGAGGTGTTCTGTGGTCTCAGTTTCCTTATCACCCAAATGGGAAGAATGGGAATTGCCCCTCAGATAACGCCCCTTGAAATCTAATGATCGAAGTGCTTTATTGAGAGATTTTATCATCATTTGTGCAGTTTACATTGAAGCCCGTGCAACCTGCACAGACGTACTGAGTGACACAATTTGATGTAATAAAGTGGTCTAATTGGAACGTATATTACTTGTTCTATCAGTGTAGTTTAGATGCGGACTGTTTTTCATGTGAAACTGTTAAGAGCATGAATGAAAGAGAATCAAGTCTGGCAATTTAATTATGCACTGGTTTATGTTATGCACTGACTTAAATGTTAATTAACATGCCTACATTGTATGTGCTTCTAGGATTACTGAGGTACTAAGTATGTTTAGAAGATAAGTACTGTGAATATGCAAACTTTCATATAGCAGCTGGAATAAATGCAGTACAGGTGCCTGATGGTATCCAGTGGCTGATTTAAAATCACTGCGTGTCTAAATAGGTGTATGAATAAATAATTTTTTTATAAAAGCTTTTAGAACTGGTACTTGATGGTTCTCCTACTGACAGGGAGGAAAGGTCCTTGGAAAGCCGCTGAAGAAAGAGCAGCCTTCGTCTGTGGGAGTGAGACACCTTTTGTGAAAGTTCAGACACATTTGCGTTGAACTGTGCCTGGTCTGTGGTGAGTCAAGGGCTGAGTTATCATGAAAAGCAAATAAATTCTGTCTAATGTATTTACATTGGAAGGTGTTTTAGGGCGGGGTCTCCACTGCTCTGTGTCTTTACGGTCTGTAGTACAACGTGTCCTGATTGCTGCTGAGGCCTTTACGAACTACTACAGTATTTGTAATAAATAGTGTCTTTTATTCCAGGCTGTAGTTACCAAAGTATCATCTATTTGATTGTGTCAAAATTATTACAGAGTAGCTCGTTGATCTGTTTAGTGTCAAGCTAAGAAGTGTGTGCGTATACATGTCAAAAGCCTTTTTTGCTGTATAATGCAGTAATTCGGAAAAATAAATCGGTGTAGTGGAGGGGGGTCAGAGTTTGAAACTTTTCAAAGCAGCATTTATGTATTTATATCGTTTGTCCCAGAATTACAAATGGACAACAATCCGCTTCTAATGAGTCTCTTCACGTGATGCTGAGAGCGTTCCCCCAGTCAGACATTCCCTCTCCTGCCGCATCCAGGACCTAGAGTCGGTACTTTGCACAGTGCACTCACATTGCATTAACAATATCTCGGTGAGAGCCCATGGCTTTGACCCACCCGTGTGGGTGACGAGCGCTCAAGGCATGATTCATCAGACTAAATACACATTTCGCTGATTAGTCTGTCTAGAAATGCCTTCAATTCCCAGGTCCTGCATTCAGTTTGGACTCATCGGACCACCCCTGGAGGAGGCAGATCAGCCAGGGCCGGATCTGTTGTGCCACCGCACAACGTGCACATCACGAACTACAGGCTGCCAGAGAGAGCACACGGCCGTACCCGGCGAGGGGGAGGATGAAGGTCCTAAAACCTCGGTGCGCAGGGAGACCCACACGGCACCAGCCCTCCGCTGTGCTCCAGGGCAACCTCGCTAATGCAAGCTATGGGCATCAGACTAACCATTTTTTATGCAACTTTTATTTCTTTTCTGGATAACCGCGACAGAGGGCAGTCGCATGAGCTGGACAGTCCCTCAGCACTTCCCCATGATCCGGAAGGCCGGGCAAGAAGCTGAGTGGCATTGCCCCCACCTCCCAGTCTGTCCCTCCCCAGGGGTCTACTGGGCAGACACCTACAAAATCCTGGGGGACTGCGGTGGTTCTGAAGCCCTTACACCCCAAGGGATGCTACACCCTGGCCCTGTGCTCTGCCTGCCTGTCCCCGTGCAATTTGTAATTCTCAAACAAAAGCAAAATGGTCAAGGGATTACTTTCGTTTCCTTACACAGTTTGGGAATTTTCCACAGAAACGTCAGTGATGCAATATAGTGAAGGCTCTACATAAGGCGATGGTGTGTCTGGTGTTTGGCTTTGCAATATTAAATATAAATGTACCTTCATCCTTCTCCTTTTTCCCTGTTAATTTTGGTGGGGATTTTTATAAGGAATTAGGAATGTTTGAAAATGCGGGAGAAAGGGCTTGAACTTTTTTCAAAAGAGTAGATGATTCATACTTATAAAAATACAACCAGAACAATTCAGATACCAGTTCTCTCGTCAGGGCTCATTTCAAAGATCATAATTAGAGCAAATCTGATATACATCGGCCAAGCCCAGGCAGGAAAAAAGTGCTTCTAATGGAAGCTTGAAATCACGTCTGTGTTTTAGACGCGTCCTTTGGACGTGCCACCACACATATGTCCATGGAGAGCAGACAGTTTGGAATAAAACAAGGTCCCCATTTGCTGGTAATGAATACTGACTCCAGCCTGCAAAAATCTTATCTGATCTCATCCAACTATCCCCATGAGATCAGCGTCTTTCTTTTATTGAGTACAGTCGAGTGGTCCTCATTTAAAAAACAAATCTTAGCATCTCTCTCATCTTTATGATGTGGCTTTGGGATATAGAGATAATCTAATGAAACTGAAATTATGACTCAGGCTTCTAATGAAGCCTGAAATTATAAATCTTGAATGTAATGTCACTGTCAGGCTCGCTATTAGGTGGCAGAAGAGACGTCACCAGCACCTTGGGAGTACATGGACCTCGTTTGTTATTGTTGTTTATTACCCTCTTTGTAAGGTATCTACAAGCCTTGAGCTACTCCCAGGTCTCATGGTATTAAGCACTGAACAGTGATATGATTAAAATGCCTTCTCTAAAAGTCTGACACGGAGCTGAAACGAGCCGAATTACACTGCGGGGTAGGTGGGGGCAGGCACAGGGATGGGGTGCAGGGTCCCCCGGCCGCCCTTGCTCCCCCGGGCTGATGGGGATGCTCCTTGCGCTGCTGGAAGCGTGCTCCCCTGGCAGGCAGCCGCTTGCCTTTTCGCCTGCTCCCTCATTACCATCTTTCCCCGCCAACGATAAAAGCGGCGTTCCCCGCTCCCCGCAGGGCCGCGGCCGGGGCCAGGCCAAGGGCAACCGATATAATTGCTCCTGAAATACACGTGCTGACCGAGCAGGGTGACCCACTGGACAAATAGGATTTTTGCTAAATTAGGACAATTGCCAAGCACACTTCATCCCCTCGCTGGGGCTCTATACATAGATGAAAGGCACACCCAGT
This sequence comes from Harpia harpyja, assembly GCF_026419915.1. NCBI lineage: Eukaryota > Metazoa > Chordata > Aves > Accipitriformes > Accipitridae > Harpia > Harpia harpyja. Next base: position 73,972,235 of record NC_068942.1, on the reverse strand, counting down.
TGTGAAATCTGTTGAAATGGCACACCTGGTGCTGTCTGCAAGTCTATTCACAACCGTTAGCAGGTGCGACTTGGCCTTTGTGGCCATAAAAGTCTGGCTGCGCAGCTCCTGCTGTGCTCCCTGCTCCTTCGCCGCCCTGCGCGCTTTGGCAGGGGAGGCTGTCGCAGATTAATACGGTTGTTTGAAGCTGTTAGGAGCCACCGCCTGAAGCATGTAGCGGCTTCAGAGGGATCAGAATAAGGCCTGTGCACACAGGACGGATTTGCAGCTTCGGTCTCGGTAGCTGTGCCGGGCTGGAGGTAACAGGCAGGGCAGGGCAGGGCTGCTGCCTGAGCAGGGATGCAGTAGAGCATGGTCCCCATTTCTGCAGTCCCAGGGATGCTGCCGAGTGGCCCTGCCAGCAGGTACCAGTGATTTGCAATCTAGCCCCTGTTTGGGCTCAGCCTCTCCAAAAAGGATTTTGCTCGCTCTGCTTTGGGATGCTACATCTCAAACAGCGCAGCAGTAAGGTGGAGCTCCGAAAATCCCAGCCCCAGTCCAGACTCAAATTTAATTTAAGGAAGGGCGCCGTGGACTTTGGAGCAGGTTTTCAGCAGGAGTTTTCATTCCCACTGGTTCACACAGAATTCTGCTTGATACGAACAGAAAAAGGGATGCTCATACAAATCCTGCACTACTGCAAAAGTTACTCCTCAATTTGTCTAATCCTTCAGAGCCAGTCTCACTCTTTAATTGGGAACACATTTTTACAAGGGCTTTCATTGCTCTCCAGATGAATCATGAGGGAGGAGAAGAAGTCATAATGTAGCTAAATGGCCCAGATTTGCGGCGCTCAGAGCTCTCTGGCCTGCCTCAGCACTGGCTTCAGTGCATTTCTCGTAATTGGAAATACAATCAGATACATATTAAACCCTGCCAACCACGCACTGTATTGCTTTGCTGCTGAAGTACTCAATATCCTGTGCTGGCTTCAGTCTCTAATAAAACATTCAAAAGCAGTAGTGCTCTGAGAAACCCCTTTCGGACACTCAGTTATGATGAAAATGGGCTGGGAATGGGCAACGCAGGAATGGCTGTCAACCATCGTCAGTTAATGGCTACCCTCATGCCCCAGCCTCGTTAACAGAAAAATCCCTGGGCTCTTCTCGTGCCCACCTGTGGTTCAGTGCTCGGGGTATGGGTGCGATGGGTAGAGCATTCAACAGTAAAATAACGTGATTTTATAATTTTACAAGAGCAAAATGTTGCTGCGATCACTACGGACGTGCTTGTGTCAGCCAGGAGCCAGCCTCGGCTCGGCCACATCCAGCCAGCCGGGGATGGACCGGGTGCTGCGTGAGACCCGAGCCGCGTGTGCGTGCGTGGGGACCTCCTGGGGTCGAGGCCACCCCTGAGAGAGCCTGACCCCTCCAAACGATGCCATCCGAGTGCATGTCCATCACGCTGTAAACACAGCCTGGTTTTAACCCCGTTCCCTTGGAGCTGTGGAGAGGGGCTTGGGAAAAGAGAGCAGTTAATTAATGCCCCTGAAAATAAGCCTAGGAGGACAACATCCCACCTGGCTCCAGGTGCAATGGAAACGCTGGTGATGAGCCTTGCCCCACTGCCTCCAAAGCCTCCCCAGGAGCCACAGGCAGGGGCCGGGGCTGTGGGAAACGGTGTGGTCCAGCCTGCTGGTCTCCTCCAGAGCTCCAGCTGCTCCTACGAGCCTGGGGATAGGGACGGGTTTCAGGGCCAGAGTCACTAATCGGGTTTCCGATGCGCCTGGCCAAAGGCGATAGTGGTGAATAAAACATGCCTCCAGCTCCTGCCCACCGTGCGGGTCCCTCCGGCAGCTCTGCCCTGTGTTTGTGGGGATGGGGTGTTCGGGTAACGCTTTTGCTCATGCTGCGGTCACTAAAATAGCTGGAAAAGGCACAATCACGCACTTGAGAGTGCTAGAAACAATTTAAGAAATGTTCTTGGGACAAACGGCGGGCACTGTGCAAACAGCTCCCCGGGGTTTGTGAAAGGGGCCCCAGCTGCCCGGCCCCGCAGGAATGCACTCACACCGATAACCCGCTCCGCTCCTTTCATAACCTCCTTCGTTTCGTCCTTCAGGCTCCCCCCGCTCCCACCCTGGGGTTTTGAGGTGCTCCTTTTGCAATAAAATCAGGAAAACAAAACCAGAGGTATCGCAAGCCCATGCCACACGATCTCCAGCTCCTCTTTTCTATTCAACATGAAAGCAAGGGACTTTGTAAGGACTTCAACACTCCCCGCAGGTCTTCCCAGAGATGTAACTCAGGTTTTGCCCCTCCGTGGCTTCCCGACTTCAGCAGACTTTAAGTTCAAGCTCGCTGGCCTGGCTGGGTTTGTACCACAGCCCGAGTGCTGCTGACCCCAGAGCTGGTGGTGCAGCAGGGATGCGAGGGCTTGAGTTACAGCAATCCATCAGCTGCTAATCCACTCTGCCAGCCCCACCGCTCCGTGCTGCTATCAATCATGTGCGGAGCCCCAGGGCAGGTTTGCAGCACGTTTGCTCCTGCTCCAGCCGGTTAGCAGGGTTGTGGCAGCGCAGGGGAGCCCCAAGCGTATGGGGGTTATACGCAGCCCCCGGAGCTGGGACCTTCCAGAGGCAACAGGAGAGGGAGGGGGACATCCACAATGTGTCTCCCTGGTCTTTGGGACTGGTGCCAGGATCTGTCCCATCTCTTCCTATCGTCGTCGGGGAAGTTGGGGGACCAGCATCAGTGCACTTCAGGAATGGGCAAAGCGGCCGAGGTCACGTTCCAGATTTGTGCTTAGTCATGGAAGTGCGTCAGAAAACCTCATTTGCTGGGGTGAGCAACCTCTGCCTCTGATACTTTTGTCTGATATTTATGAAATATCTTTAAAGAGCAGGGAGAGGGGCTTGCAACAGCCTCCCAGCGCAAAAAGGGAGCAGAGTTAGGCCGATGCTGGGTGTGTATGAAAATTGCATGGCCTCACGTTGGTCCTCCAAAGCAGCCACAACCATTTACATCCCTGGCCAGTGGAGGTTGTAAGGGTGGAGGCTGTCGCATCTGCAGCAGCTCTGGTCTGCAGCAGCAGTGTCACGCCGAGCAGTTTCTGGGCTGCACGGAGCCGGAGCAATGCGCAGGAGATGGCCAAGCCAGGTACCAGCTTCGTACCCCATGTTCTCATCTGCTGCATCTTCCCAGACACGCTGCCAGCTTTGTATTTTCAAATGGCTTTCTTTTACCTCTAATGCCTTTGTTCGGGTTTGGGGGTTTTTTTTGTTCCTTCTATTTTTTTCCTTCTTCTATTGCTCTTCCACACAATCTGATCTCAGTCTCTCAGATGAGCACAGCCAAAATAACACCAATACATCAAAATAATAAGATCTGATTCCAGGGGCTCTCACAGAGCCAAGGCACTAAGCAAAGGCTAACGGGTTTATTGATCACAGCAGAGTGACAGCTCTCTCTAGCACAGAATTTAGCTCCTAGATGGACACTAATGTGTAGATTTGTTTTTTCTCACTGGCAAAAGCGATGTGTAAATATTCTGCGGTTAATGATACAGGTCTGTTCCTAGTTTGATTAATGGGGAAGCAAAAAAATTGAAGTGAAGGTCTTGCCTTCTAAAGCCGCACGACTGATCCTAATGCCCTGTCCTTTTTCTATCAGTCAAGGCTGATTGGCAAAGCTTTTTAATTCAAGTCCGTAAGCAGGATGATCAGCGTTTACTTAGCTAGTGTTGGTTTCCACTTGACCAGGCTGCTCTGGAGTAAGGTATCATCTTATAGTGCAAACCCTCTTACAAGGGATAAAGAAACCGAGAACGCCTCGATCCTCCTCGTTACCTCCTCAGACCTAACGATCATCCCGAGCAGCTCTTGATGTGGGTCGAGGGTTGGGGGTCCCGCGGGAGCCAGGCTGGCACCCAGCGAGGACCGCAGCTCGGAGGGAAGGGGTGCAGGGCACAGGGCATCGCATTTGGCCACAGCCCAGCTGCGGTGGCTGCCTCACAGCTGCCCTGCCCTGTGCCCCCCCCATCCCCAGCCCTCTCCCCCAGGCACTGTGCGTGCCCTGGGCCTGAGTCCCAGCACTGCTGCAATATAAAACAAACCTGGCACCGGGAGCGTGCAGCCTGTGGCACATCTCCCCTGGCTATTTTTAGCTGCTTTTCCAGAGAAACAGGGCTTATGCAGCCTGCCTCTGAGTGCAGGGACTCTGGCTACTGCCCACCCCCCCGGCCCCTCCGCCTCTTGGCTGGAGTAGTCGCTCCAGAACGGTTTAACGATGCTATGGGAGAGGGCATGCCCGTGGGGCTGAGACACAAGCATCCCACGGAGCCGGTCCCCAAGCTCTGCCACTCACAGGGTGACAGGTTTCTCCGGGTGTTTCTCCTGCCATCTGCACCCAGGCACCCACCCAGGGCTGCCCAGCGGGGAGAGAGAGGAGACAGAAACATGCAATGCGACTAGCTTAATGTTAAATAAAATGACTCATTTTTATGTAGCAAAGTTGTTTCCTTGTAAAACATGTTGTTCTGTAAGGTCGGGTTTCTGGAAAAGATCAGAGAGGTGGGAGCTGAGCGTGGCGGTCCAGCTTTGCTGGACTGGTGCTTGCAGGGCTGGTTTTGCCTCGCTGACTTTGTAAAGCATACATGAAATGTGCATACAGCAGTGCAGAATTAACACAGAGCATTTACTCTTGATACAAAAATGAGGATTTTTTTTTTCCTCAGGTACTATATTTAGATCTTTTATGTGGAATAAGAATTGGGGGGGGGGGGAGGGTTCTCAAGAAAAGTAGAGACCCTGTGCTGAGACCCTGGAAGCAGGTAGGTCTGGGAGGGAAGTCTGGAGCCAGGCAGGACCACTCTGCATGCTTCGGGGGGCTCAGGACCCACCTCCAACAGAGACTGCCACGGCATGAGGAAGCCTTTAGTGCTTGGGAAGGGTCCGCAAGGCTGTAGGGGCAGTAGTCTGGTGTCTCACGCAACATGCCCTCCCGCTACAGCCATCCTCCAGCTGCAACTATCCATCCTATATGTTGTTTAAATCAAAAGCAAAGTGCTCGCCTACAGGAAAGCAATCAAACGCAGCTCCTCTTGTTTTGCCAGCAAAGCAGCGCACGTTCTGCCATGTAACACCAGGCCGAGCTACGGGGATGAGACGGGGGAGTCAGCAGGAGCTATGCGTGCAGGTTAGGAACTAACTAGTTCCTTCCCTTTAACTGGTTTCAGACCAGCTGGGTGGTTCTGGGGCACAGGGGTGTGCCTGCCCCTTTGTTCCACCTGGAGATGTTAGAACCCGTGCAGCAGCATCTGATACAGAGCGGATCGATGGTATTCCAGGTCATTAAACTGATGCAATGCTCAGCCCACCCGCCAGCCATTTGTGTGCAGATCATGGATGCTCTAGAGCAAATCAATTCTTCTAAAATTTCTGTAATTTTCAACACTTGTGCGCATAAGTCCAACAAGTAAAAAACAGTCAGCAAAGCACCAGGACTTCAGGAACTGTGTTGTGGCACGAAGGCCAGGATCCTGTTTTCCTCTCGACCCATTTCTTTGATCCATCCATTTACACTCTGCTGTGGGATCTGTGTTTGAGCAGTGACTCTCTGAATGCACTCACCTCCTCTTTACCAAATTAAAACATTTAGCTGTTGCTGTTTAGTGTACCAGTGTATTCATATATTCACAACAAAGATCATGCATCTCAGCTCATAATACTGACTTAGCTTGCAATAGTCTGGCATTCACGTTTAAAGAAATGTAAATGCCAAACAATAAAAATATTAGGCAATTCTTCTAAGCCTGTGTGTACACTAATATTCCTGTTAGGCTACAAAACACATTATTAAGCATGGAAAGACTATTGCACTAATGCCCCGTATAAAAACAGCCTGAATTTGAGTACTCAGAAAGCTGACTATCTGTTCCTTTGGACTAAGAAGACTCAAATGCTTTTCAATTATTAAAAGGGCTGAATTATGTTTTGGTCTAAACTTGGAAGTCAGAGGAGCCACAGACTCTCCGAGACCTCTGAAGGAAGTAAAGTCCTTTAAATCCAAGCTCAGCTTTTCAGAAAGAGCATGCAACTTCAGGAGGGATCCCTCATTTCTTTATTTGTTTGTTTGTTTTCAACCAAACTTATTTCCAAACAATTTGCATTAACATGCTTTATGGGCTTGGGCTTTCCAGTGCTTCAAGGAAAGTCCCAGCCTCAAGGACTGTGCTGTCCAGATGATCACAGATGGATGTGCAGGGAGGGACTCAGCACCCAGCCCTGTGTCTGCAGGTCGGTCCGACTCCCTCCCAACATCATGCCACCAAACAGCCTTTTATAAGGGAGGTTGTTTTCACCTGGACGTTTGGAGACCAGGAGCCTCAACCTGCTTATTTAGTACAACCTAATGCAGCACTGTAATCCTGAGAGGTCTTTGCATCAAAGGCAGTTATTTCACTTGCAAGCTGCTAAAGCTTTGTAAATGGAATATTTCTTTGTAGAACACCAGCCCTGGGTAAAAGCCAAGGTCCTGAAGGTTAAAGGACAATAGGGAAATACAGCAGACCTACAAGGATACTGGATATATTTTCTATTTGCAGATTTATGTGTCTGTCCTGGCATGTGTTTTTTGTCATGCATACAGCATGAGTGCTGTATTTGACACTTTAAATCAAGGAACAAAGGACTAAAACAGTAGAGGGACTAAATTGAATTGAATTAATTTGTTTATCCTGCAAATCAACATCTGCTCAGACCTATTTCTTTCAACTCTGAAGTTGTCATAACAGAATATTTTGCCTTCTGCTCAGTCTAATTATAGACACACAAGCCATAAGCTCTTAATTTTACTCACAGCCATCAGCAGGAGCTTTGCTCCCGCACTGAGAGTGGACAGAGTTAAACCAAGCTGCGTTTAAAAGGCTGTTTTTCAGGAAGGCGTTTTCCCCAGTAAGTTCCGTGTTGGTACCCATCTAAGGGGTTATATTTACACTGAACTCATTGTGCTTTCAGCACTGATGAAAATCATCACAAAAGAAGACACAGGATCCCAAAGGATTGGGTCCGCTCAAGCAGGGATGAGAGGAAAGTGCTCGGTGGCACACAGCTCTCTGTCATCGTCACCCTGCAGCGCCCAAGAGGAGACGGACTTGTGCCACAGCACAAATGAAGCACCCCCCACCACTGAGGGCCCCAGAAAGGATCATAACTCCATAAATATCCACCGTGAAAGCCTTTCCTCCGTCCTCATGTGGGAGTGTGGCTCCAGCAGGATGGAGGTGCCCAGGCTGGGGCAACCACGGGGCTGGTGGCTCCACTGAGCCCAGCACAGACATGCCTGCAGGTTCAGCGGCATCAGCCCGGGGAGCCTGAGCCTGGTGAGGGCTTGTCCACACACCCTCGAATGTGGCATGTATATGACCTTAGCAAACATGGTTGCATTTCCAATCATCTCAAATTATATCCTTTTCCTGCCACCTCCACGAGAAGTCCAGGTGTCCCACACTGTAATGATAAAGCACTGTGGCTTAATCCTTTCAGGTTTCACCAATTTTCTTGGAAATATGAGTCATCCCTGCTACAAGAGGTCTCTGAAAGCAGAGGGAAATTTTCAGCTGCTCGCTGTCCTGATGGAAATGACATGGCTTTATTTGCAGCCTCGGGGCCAAAGCAGGTTGGATGCAAATAAATACAGCTCCATTGTTCAGAGAAGGGTCTATGTTGACTTACACGACACAGGAAGATAACATGACTTTTCTTTGCCGTGATTGCTTTGGCACAGGTCCTGAAGCAACGTGTCTGGCTTACAAGGAACTGTCAACACTGAACTCCAGGTCTGCTGTTGAGGAAAAGGAGCACTCGCAGGGTTTTCAGGACTTCTGACCACAGAGCCACCAGGAAAAGGACATGGGGATGGAAACGTGCAGAGAAATTGCTCTTCCCTCCCTCCAGAGCCATACCTGTCTCTGAGCTCCCCCCAGGACATTTTTCTGGTCAGGAAAACGTTTCGAGCATTTGTCGGTGGCTGCCCCCGGCGAGGCCCTGCCCTGTGGCTCCTCGAGATGTTGTCTGCCTGCCTTACCACCTTACCACTGCTGCTGCTTATCAGCAGCCCTGGCTTGAGGCTACCCCAGTAATTCTCGGTTCCAATGTATGGCCATTATTTCCTCTGTAGAGTTGCAGAGTTGGGTAAAAGAAAAAGCTTTTCCCAATGTTTGATATTCACAGCTGTGGGTTGCAAACTAATTAACGCCCCTATCTAAAGTCATCTTCAGCACACCAACTGGGTCTTCTTTAAGTAAGGCTCATTTAAAAAAGAGCTTCTCATTAGCTGTACTGGGCCTCATACATTTAGGGTTTTTCAGAGAGACTTGGAGAGATGAAAAGTTTTTGCCCTTAAGTCACAGTCTTCAGATTTGAGCGCTTTTCTCTCCATTAGAAATATGCCCTGGAAAACGCAGCTGCTGAGAGCAGTCCTTGTGCATGGGTCTGTATTAGTGTACACACTGGAGGGGTCAGGATGGTTGTTTAACTTCTCTCCATGGACCTATACCTGCTGTCTCTGGATCCTCTGTCAGAGTGGTTGCCTCAAACATCCCGTGGATCTCACCCCTGGATATGACCCATTGGACCAGAACTTACAACAAAAGTTTAATATTGCCATTTAAATATAAAGACAATATTAAAAAAAAACCCCTCCTCTGAAAATCAGCCTACCCATTCACACCAGGTAGCTCAGCTGCAGGTTCATCCTCCAGAATCCCTGGAGAGGCAAGGGTCCCTCAGTGAGGGCAAATGCAGGAGTGGTCCAGATGTTCCCTCTAAAATGCTGGAGGGAAGTTAGTGCTGTGGTTAGCTATTGAGATGCTGCCTAGCAAATGGGCACAAGAGACCCAGGACAAAGTGACCTGGTAACCATCCTTGTTCCTCCAAACACTGGAAAATGTCTGCATTTCTCTGAGTGGTGCCTGGCTGGTCTGTTCAGTTGGATTTTAGGTTCTAATGAGCCTTTCTGGTGAAACCCTGGCTTGCACAAGTCAATCCACTAGTTTTGGTAGGGCTTTGACTCTCTGCCAGCTGCCCTGTGTCTATAATCCTGTGTAAGGAGTGTGGCAGTAGCTGGACATAACTGCTGTGTCCCAAACATCTGCAGGACCTTCTATGCAAGTGGCACAGGCTTTCTCCGAGCTGAAAGGCTTGGAAAATGAAGGTAGCACTTACGCAATATCCTCTCCCAGAGACCAAGCAGGAATTTGGAGCACTTGGATAGTCCATCCCCAAAGAATCTTTTCCAGGTCTGACCCTGATCCTGGTGCATGCTGAGACAGGACTATGCGAATTTGTAATCAGTGCTGTAGACATGATTTAAGACCCTATAATATGTATCTCACTATCACATCACAGTGCTTTGAATCGAGGAGCTCAAAGTATTGTATTTTCATGCATATAGCCTGCATCTCAGATAACTCACACCACTGTAAAAGAACTGTCCTTTGCAGACAAGTACTTAGCCAATCTGCATCCTCAGATAACCCGGGGGTCATCTCAGAGTATCAGTTATGTATGTGAAACCATGGGTATAGGGTAGCAAGCAGCCGTCCCCTCCTTCCCCTAAGCCTCCCCCATCCGTTCCGGCTCCCACCTCCTTCCCACAAGAAGACAAGTTTTCTGCAGTCCCCATCTCCCTCCCTGTGTGCAGCAGATGTGAGATGGGACAACGAGCCAAACACATCTCATGGCGCTCACACCCACCCTCTGGTTCAGTTTTGTTTCTACATGTAAGTCCTGGTGCTGGCACCGGGCATGGACCACCCCACGGGCTCCCGGGGACGGTCAGTGCGGTGGCAGCCTGCAGCTGCCAGGAGCTGATGTGAGGAGGGTGGAAAGATGGGGGGAAGTCACAGATTTGGCCCTAAAACTGTGCTGAAAAACAAAATAACTAATTCTGTCTCTATTGTATGTGTTGCCCTTTCCAAGGTAGCTCTATCCAGATGATCTTTCTGCGTCTTGTTTCCTTATTACCAGCTCGGAGTGCAGACGGTAAAGCCTCCCTGATGCAATTTCCACTCCAGCCTACAGAAGCTTGGCAGAGGAGCTGCACATTTATAGGGATGCTTGCTGCAGCCAAGAGCCTAAAATTAGACTTCTAATGCCACAGCCAGCACCCAAGAGGTGACCTGATTTTCAGAAGTGGGGGGAAATTTCAAAGCCTGGTCCATGTATGGCTTGACACTCCATGGAAGCTGCTGAGTCTGCTGCAGCTCTGAATCTGCTGCTTTAACCCTGTTTTGCACCAGTTGGGCAGGTCTGCAACACAGAAGGACACCATGCATCTAAAACATAACTGCCCTTTCATTAGGGGACTTACCTCCAGAGGTGTTTCATCTGTGGCAAATTTATTCACCCCCCTCGCCTCCTCCAAACTCTTCTCACCTGCAAAAATGTCTGAGCATCCCTTTCAAGCTCTGCAGTTGAGCAACTTTGCACATGCATTTATTCAGCTGATGAGATAACAGTGTAATGTATTTGCAAACATCAGCTCATGGGCACAGAAATTTGCCAGGCTATGGGGTTTATTTAAAGCATAAATATATTTCATGGTTTCCAAATGAGCCAAAGAAATAGTTAGCTTCCCAGCCAGCAGCAGCAATGCTGCTGGGTGTACACAAGGCCAGCCAGCTTTGGTAAGACAGTGACACATAAAACCTTTTTTATAACAAAAGCCTGTGAGTGTATCAATCCCTTTGCACATGCTGCACCTTGGGGCCTGTGTTTGTTTTTGACCAAGGTCATCAAATGAATTATATCCTCATTGCAGAGTTTGTTAGAAAGGTCTCTGAAAGCAGATGGGATTGTGAAATACTCTTTTACTACACCTAATGCATTGCAAATAACAGTGAAAAAACTGACAGCAGGCTGGAATGCCGAGAAAACTGCTTTGATAAGCTAAAGTGTTTAAAATAAACTTTAGCGTTATTGATTTTATCCATGTTGGGAAGCCGAAGCAAGAAGCATTCTTTCTAGAGTAAATTAGTTCAGCTTCACGTCTCTGTAAAATTGAAAAAACAACAACACAGGGAGAAATAATTAATCTGTGAAAAATTAGAGATATGTGAGCCATCTCAGAAGAAAATAAGCACAGGCTGTGCATCCCTTGAAACTTGCTCTGGTTTTACTATTTTCTTTCACAAAGGAATATGAGCATCCTAGCTAGCGCCGTGTGCCCTAGCTTGAGAAGGTGTTGGATGGAGGATGCAGACAGTTGAAGCCCACCGTCCCTGGCAGTGCTGTCCTTTGGGCAGGGGAAAGCTCACGTAATGCCTGTGCCAGGCAGCACCAAAGGGCCATCACCTGTGCTGGGCTTGGGCCAGGACCCTTCCAGGCAATGTGTTTTAGAAGACATCTCATTTGATTTCCATTACAAAGCCACCACCATGTCTTTGGTAGCTCCTGTATTGCCAATGGAGATGGTGTCCCGTGGTTCAGTCTCTGAAACTGAGCTGACACAAGCATGTTCTCCACCAGGCAAAGGCAGTGGAGAAGGGGGCGGACCCTGTGATCACATCAAATTGTCTATTCAAGCTGTGAAACAAGAGATCAGCACTTGCTGGAGCAATACCTTCAAAGAGCTGCTGAGTCTCTGGCCCTCATCTCATCCCAAGCTTGGGGACATGGAGGTTGTCTTTGCACCACTACAGACTGGGAGGAACAACAGTGACAATCTCCTACGGGCGAATGTCCCCAGAGCCATCAAAATACATAGAATCACAGAATCATAGAATACCTTGAGTTGGAAGGAACCCATAAGGATCACTGAGTCCAACTCCCTGCTCCTTGCAGGACTACCCAACACTAAACCATATCACTAAGAGCATCGTCCAGATGTTCCTTGAACTCTGACAGGCTTGGTGCTGTGACCACTGCCCTGGGGAGCCTGTTCCGGTGACCAACCACCCTCTCAGTAAAGAACCTTTTCCTAATGTCCAGTCTGAACTTCCCCTGACACAGCTTCATTCCATTCCCTCGTGTCCTATCGCTTGCATTTCTCCTGTCCATAGAGACAGGGGAGTGTTTGCAGCCCAAGGGACCGGGCATTGCCCTCCCATTCCTCCTCCAGCAGAGATGTCTGTTCCAGGGAAGTGGCAGCACACAGGGCAACTGCTCCATGGATACGCGGCCGATGGATGTGCTGCACTGGCATGGACCAGTATGCCTGGAGGGTCAGGCCCATCGCACAGCAGTCCAGCCAAGCAGGCTGGAGGGGCAGCCAGCCCCATCCCTGGGCACTGGGATATCCCCTGTGCCAGCTGCCTGTGTTCTCTGGATCGTCCCTCCTGCCCCAGAGGTTGGTGCTGATGGAAGCTGCCAGGGCTTCTCTGGCCATTGCTGTTTCTTATCGAAGTGGCTGGTCACTTGCCTTCAGAGATGAAAGCAGAACATATCAGTCTCTCCCCTCTCCAGAGCTTTTCTGCGGCTCCTCCTTCCTCTGACCCTGTCCCTCCTTTCTGGCTGTGCAGGTCCCATTTCTGCTCAGGGATTGTGTCAAGTCCATCTGTCTCTGACGGTAGTCCAAGCAGAAGACACAACCTTTAAACAGCCAAAGAAACTCTTATCGACAGCCCAGGAGAGCTGGGAAATGCTTCCTCCTGCCCAGGCCATGTCACAGAGGTGGGTTGGGACTGGGGTCTTTGAACTGACCCCAGATTTGGGCTTTAATGCCCCATCCTGCCCCATGTCCAAATCTTCTTGCACTGGCACTGAACTGAGCAGAGGGTCAGATTTGTAAAGGCTGCTTGCTTGCTTCTTTTTCCTGGAAACCTCCCAGCCAGCTGCTGCCGTGGCCTCGTCTTGTTTGGCTCACGAGGTCTGATAGGATCACAGCCCGAGATAGTACAATCGCAGGCCAAAACGACTGGTGTCATCTGCTCCTCACTTGCAGGAACGAGCCCCTGAGGACCTGATGGTGACAGCTCTGTAGGGTCCCTCTTTGAGGTCCTCCTGTCCACAGCACCCTTCTCTGCAGAGAGCATGTTGCTGATATATCTTCTAGGTCCCTCCTTTCAAAAAAGCACAAAATAACCCTGCATTTGTCTCCAGGTTTTGATAGATATTGTTATGTAAAGCAGCTGCTTAACCCCTGAGGGCTCTGTGCTCTCCTTTTGGCTCAGAGTCTCAGGCTGTGGAAGCAAGATAAAAACAAAATCTCTTGATGAAACATCTCTGCTGGACTCAGGGCCTGGGGACCCATGATGGGAGTGCAGGACCCCCAGCTCCAGCCCCATCCTGCTGTGGGCAACACAGCGGTGTCATCCCCTTTTGTGACTTGATCTGTCTGTGCCATAACCCACTCCACTTTTCCACAGCAGCTGAGGCTCTGATGCTTTGCTTTTTGCACAGACCAACACAGCCCCTCTGGGTATTAAATCCTACCTCAGGTCCAAGTCTTTAAAAATATATATCAGTATGCACCACTTCTGAAAGTCTATTGGAATTGGCAAAGCCCCTGGTGTTGGATTACAGAGATATTTAAGGGGCAAATAATAATAATAATAAATCTCAAATGAACCTGTTTAGGATAATGACTGTTCCTTGGGTGGTCACTGCAGGCAGGGCCCCATATGACAACATCCCCCCATCCTGCCCCATCCCAGCGTGTGCTGGTGGCCGTGCGACTACCTACCTTTGGAACCGAGGAGCCAATTGTGGGCCAAAAATGGCAGAGCACGGCATAAAAAAAAGGGTGTGATTTGGCCCTGCAGATATATTTTTAGGCTTTCTATTTTGGACTACTCATCTCTAGCATAACATCTGTTGGATCATTTTATAGCTGTGATTGTTTACCGGTGACCAGCTGACACCGACACTGCAGGGATTTGATAATAGTATTTTTTCTGTGTATCTGTAGATACATGTTACTGGAAGGCAGTGAGGACGGGTAAAAGAGCTGTATTTAAACACCACAGCATAGGGAATACATTTTTAAATCAATCATTTTCTTGCTACTTGTAGGATTGTGTGGTCTGTAAAAGACAAAAGAAGCAAGCTTTAGGCTAATGTTTGCTATTCAGAGATTACCTTGAATTTGACCCTTCTGCTCAATTTACTCTGTAGAAGCTGCTGAAATGGTCATGTCCAAATGCCACAGAGTCAATTAATCCAGGCTTTGCAGTTGCAACTCTGTCCAGGGACTCCATGGTTTCTGCACTGTCAGTTCCTGTGAGAGCCTTATCTGCAGGGCACATCAGACAAAGGAGAGTGAGGGGTTTTTAAATGATAAAATTGTGGTTTATTCCAACAAAAAAGGAGGGAGAGGGAGGGAGAGAGGCAGAGAGGACAAGCAGTTTCCATGAGAGGAGAATCAATCCGGGCAGAATTTCCAGCAAGGCACATTTAGACGCGGCGCGTAATGGAGATTACATTGATTTTCCTCCATTTACTGTAAGGTAACTGCGAGTGAAACTGTAACAGGAAACTTAGAAATGCTCTTCACAGAAGCTATATTTAGGCAGACACACTGACATGATACCACTGAATAAAATAAACATGCAGGAGACAACCAGTCCTGAGGGACTTTCAGCTCCATCCGCATGACATGCAGCAAGGGGAGTGCGTTATGCCCAAGCCATCTATGCGTCCTTTACTGTAGAAACCTATAGAAAGCCAGCAGGCTGCTGGGCAACAACCCTGGTAAACTGGGGGCATCTCACTTAAACACAGGGGTTTTCCCCTTCCGTCTAAAACAAAACGCCTGCTAGCTGGCCAGAGCACAGCTCCTCAGGCTGCTGTTCCCTTTTATATAACAGGATAATTTATGGCTTGTTGTCAACAGAAAGAGCAACAATTTGTTTGCTGTGCAGGCTAGAAGAGATGAGTTTTCTCAGAAGTCCGAGTGATTTCTGGAATTAGGGGGCAGCTGCTTCTTTAAAGCCTTTGGCATCGTCTCCCGCGTGAAATTAAACCGTGCACCAGGTCTGGCCACCCGGTCTCAGTGATGCCATTGCAGTGTATGCAAGGGCCTGATTTTTCACGCAGCACCCAAAGCTTTATCCAGTTGCCTGTGCTGAATTCCCTATTGCTCCTTTCCCACTGGCAAGGGACACCTTTCCCCAAAAGCATGGTTCCCAATGTCCCAGGGAAAGAGAGCAGCCCTGTGCCCCGGGGCTCTGCTGAATTTTAGGTCCTGCTAGGGTCTTTCCAGAGCAGCCATGGACAAGTCACTTAACTCCCCTGTAAGTGGGAGCGATGATGCTTTCCCTACTCACAGTCTGCACGTGACATATGCTATGTAAATATTTAGTATTTGAGCCAACTAATGCTTGCCGGAGCAGCACAAGTGAATATCGGATCTGCAAACATTACGTCCAGGAATGCAGCAGAGAACACTGTTTATTTTTATGAGCTAAGTGCACACCTTCTCCTCTTGGCTGCAAAGGCTGCTCTGTGATGGGAGGGGAAAGCAAAAATCTGAACACTGTCCCAAATATCAGCGTATTCCTCCTTGCACAGCACCCACGCTGAAGTTAGCCTTGCAGGCATTAAGGACAAGATGTGAAACAACCTTCCCACTAGGCTGGAAGACCTCACGTGCTACCACCATTCCCTGATAGCAGGGCAGGACAGGGAGTTTCGGCAGGTAGTGGTGAAACTCTCTGCCCAGGCTCTGAAGAAATGGGTGTTGAGGCCAAATACCCTCAGAGATGAGAAAGCAAAGTCAGAGGATTGTGTGGGGCTGGCAGGGTCTGCAAAGGAGAGGAGGCACAGGGAGCTACACTAGTTGGTCTTTGCCATGATCCATGCTTGAGGATCCCCCCTGAGCAGCTGGGGAATAAAGATAATCCACACAGCCGGAGGGTATATTTCAGCCCAAGAAGGTGACCCATGTAATCTACTCTTCTTTATCAAGCAAGCCCATTGTTTCTCATCTTCTGGTTTATACCAAGTGCCAAAATGATGGATTCATTTGTGGGAGTCGGCCACGTGAAATCAAGCCTTTGTTTTTGCATACCTGGGGTTAAGTCACTTCTCTATGCATTAAAGCAAGTTTTATCTATCTGCCCACCAGAAAATAAATTCACGACTCTTGACCCAGATTGATTGCCAGGTTGGGGGCTTGCACGAGCAACACCTTGTTCCATTTCATGCACACACTTAACATTTGGCTACATTAATCACACAAAACGGATCGCTAGGCCATTTCTTCTGCCAGGCAGAGGCAAAGCCCCCTTGCTCCGTGGTTACAGACTGCAGAACATGCTCAGTGCTGAAGCCACAAGCTAAGATAGATATGTTGCGTAGATATTTCAAACATTTGCAATGGCTCAAAATTCAACTGTTTCCAGGACGAGCTTCACTTGTTACAGACAAGTGTCTGTAAGGCACCTCCAAGGTTTTTATCCTGTGCATGCTCCATCTTTCAGATGACTACTGCGGTAAATCAGCACGAGACATCTACTGTAAAAATCTGCTGCACGACAATTAGATGTGTTTGCTGGTGCCACTCATCCTCGTTATATTTAGCAACACGAGCACCAGGTGGGCCAGCGAGGGCTGACCCGCTGCAAGTGAGAGTGTGGATGATCTCACTCCCCTGCAGCCCGATGGTGTGGGAGGGGAGGAGGAGGTGTCAGCGGAGGCCAAGGCTAACAAAGGATATATGTCATTTTTCAGTTATTCTGCTGTCTTTTTTATGGTTTCTGCAGGTCGCAGGGAGGCCACTGGCCAAGGCAAAGAGACATCTCTGCCACCTCTTTGAGGAACACTTCTCCGCAGCATCAGCAGCTTGATCCAAGTGGTACCCGCTCATTAGGAGCCCACATCCACTGGTGGCAGCTGGGTATCTTTAAACAGGAGAAAGAACGTGGTCCAGCGGTTGCACCCCCAAGAGATGATGTGATGGGGCACAATGTTGGGGGAGAGAACTGAAGCCCAGAGAAGGGCGAGACATGCGTGAGGAGTCGCGGACACAACACAAGCCGTCGAGTGCCATCTGCTGCTATCTGGAGATCATGTTAGCTCTGCGAAGGGCACGACACTTAGGGGTCTGCCTAATATGGAAGGAAAAGCAGGAATGAGCTCAGTGGTGCTGCATCTGCTCTCCCAGGCTAAGGACGAGCAAGGAAGGGGTCTGGAAATTGTATAGATCCACCAGCTGGCTCAGCACAGCCCCGACGCAGAGCACAGCCATGCCCCAGCGCTGGGGAGGAAAATCTTTCCCAGTGATGTTTTTCTTGCCACCAAACGTTAATAACGTGGTGTGAGGTCCTTGCAGACAGACAACTGCTGCCCTTTCTCCTCCCGCTGCAGAGCTCTCTGAGGTGACGTTTTTCACTGCTGCAGGGACGGCTGGTTTTCATGGCCCTCACTGACACTGTGCAGGTCCTCCAGCAGCGGAGAGGGCAGAGCAAGGCTGGCAAACGGCTCACAGGAGCAAAGGAGCAGCTGTAGCTCCCAAAATAGTTGAGTTGCGCCGTTTCGGTCGCAGGGGGCCAAACCCAGCATCCATGCAGAGCAGTCGGGAAGCTGTTTGGGCAGTGTTCGCTCCTTGCACAACCCTTCCTTGTCTTCTCTGGATGGATGGAGCTGCTGCACCGGGATGTGACCTATGGGCCACCAAGGGAACTTCACGGCAAAGAGGGTGTGTGACACACGGTTGCCTGCTCTCCTCTCCCACAGCCCACGCCAAATCACGCCTCAATCATGGCAGGGCTTTGCCAGAAGATGGAGGACACACCCTGCAGCAGCACCGCAGCCAAAATCCCTTTGCCCATGCCTGACTCAAGGAAATGCAACTCCTTCCCTTGACTTCCCCCTCGACCTCTCCCTACATGCAAAGCAAGGTCCAGCTGTGGTGTCCATGCCTTGTCTCAGTGCACGGTGAGCTGTACACACAGGGCTGAGGCTGCCAAATTACTCTACTCTCAGGCAATGCAAGATCTGCAATTTTCAAACAAGTGCTCCAGTGATCATTTCATTACAGCATCGTGTCAGTTTGGCCCCTCCTGTCATTCCCTTAAGAAAGACTGACTCGGTTAGGAAGGCAGGTTCATTTGTCAGTGGTGTAACAGCTGCAGTTAAATCCAGTTCTCATCCTCGCCACGCAGCTGACCAACTTGTTCACAGGCCTACCCTGATCGCCTGTCCACAATACCATAACTTGCTCCATGCAGTACTCAGCACTGAAAATGGTGATTTCTTTAGAAATATGGATGCATCCCAGAAATTATGAGACAGTTCCTGGGTGGAAAATGCTTTGTTTTCTGATGCTAGACTTCCCTTGTGAACTGCAAAACCCTTTCTTCCTCATCAAGAGGTAAAGCAAACAGCAAAATTGCTTTTTTTTCACCTAGATGGGTCATTGGGTGTTGTGAGCTACTTCACGGTGTCATTTCTCTGACCCCACCAGCAGCAGGACAGGTCTGGTCAGAATCCCTCCCCAACACTGGGGACGGGGGATGCTGGGGGAGCAGCGCTGGGATCGGTACAGAGGCAGGGGTGGAAAAACCAACACACACCATCTCTGCCAGCAGCACCTGCTCGTGTGTGAGTCAACTGTGGAGCGGGAGGCTCTTGAGAGAACATAAGAAGGAAAGCAGATATTTAAGAAATTAGTCACAAACATAATGGCTTAATCAAGAGCCTGTTGGATGCAGTTGGGCTCCGTGGGCTGCTCTGGCCACCTGGGCCAAGACGCAGGGGTGAGGGGTCTCGTTCAAGAGCATGGCTGGCTCTCAGCATCCCTGCACCTCTCCCTGCCTTGTCCCTCACCAGCGCCAGGGAAACCCTCCTGCCACGTACCTGCCTGTGTGGCACCTCCTTGAGCCAGCCCAGGAAACTCATCCAGCTGGAAAATAACGCAGGGAAGAAGGAAAAAAAAAAAAAAAAAAAATCACATTTTCCCCACAGCCAAATCTGATCTCTGCCACTGTCCTCACCAGACCCCGGTACTCTCCTGCAAGCACTGCCAAGAGGATGGAGCAGGGCAGGAGCAAGTGGCTGGGAGGGAGGGATGGGAAGTGTTGGTTTGGCTGAAACTCAGCGTGGCTGGAGCTAGCAAGCCCAGAGATGGGTCGCTGGCCTGGGCTGGTGCATCAGAGCAAGGCGTCACACCACCCCGTACTGTGCCAGTACCTGGGCCACCACGCTGAGCCGTACAGGCATCACCTTCAGGCCTTCAAAGTCTCCAAAAGAGAC
This sequence comes from Harpia harpyja, assembly GCF_026419915.1. Classification (NCBI taxonomy): domain Eukaryota; kingdom Metazoa; phylum Chordata; class Aves; order Accipitriformes; family Accipitridae; genus Harpia; species Harpia harpyja. The sequence continues at coordinate 73,953,064 of NC_068942.1, read as the reverse complement.
AACACGGTGGTGGCCTCCCGTCCCTCGCACTGCCTGATGCTCCTTTAGCTGTTGCTGTTTATCATAACAGCAGGTCTTATATGTATTTATAATGACAACCTGGGCATCACTACAGTACAAACCAAGGGAACAGAGGGGTGGGATGCTGAAAACCGTTTGCATGTTTATGCTGTTCACATTTGGCAACTGATTAGGTCTTCAGTGCAAAATGGACATCGAAGGTAAACTAAGTGCATCTCCCAAACAGGAAAATAAGGATTATTGCATGAACAGAGAAAATTTGGACTGAATCATCTGAACATAAGAATTCAGGAATACTACTTTGTATTAATAGCTGTCTATTTAATTTCAAGTACAGACTGGACTATAGCCTACTAATAGGTGAGAACAGAGGGCACACTGCTATTGGTAAATCTATTTGAGACATTTCTGCTGAGACATTTTTGCTAGCAAAACCAGTAATTTTTACATAAAAAAACCATTTCTCTATTCCATAAAAGAAACTCAGATTTTCCTGAGGGAAGCCAAAATGCTTCAATGCAGCTAAAACTTCATTTTGTTGAAAAATATCTCAGTTGGAAAAGGGGAGGAAGAGATAAGGAGAAGATTTTCCTAGTCCACTCTAGCCATTAGCCACTTTGTTGCTCGATATCTTGATTTCATGACCTCTAATAAAAAGTTAAGCTACAGGACAGGGAAGAGTCCCTGCATGATGAAGTTATTTTTTCTGTCTCTACAAAATGCCTCAATAAATGTTTGGCACAATGCAAGAAGTTCTGATAAGAGATATTGCCAATAAATTCCCAGCTGCATTAGGTTGTAAACATAAAAGACAAGCATTACCAAAAAAAAAAAAAAGTATCAATTTGTGTTAAAAGCATTCAGAATGGAAAAAGTAGTTGCTGTAAACAAAGCTAGAGGTTTGAATTAGATCTTTAGTTTGGTTAGCCCACCTACTTCAATCTGGCTCAGGAACTGAAGGCAGAATCTGGCTTTTTCAGTGTATATCTACCATTTGCATATCAGGTGTATGAAAATGTGCTATCAAACTTAAATTGTTACTTCTCATCTGTTGCCTGAATGCGAACCCTTTGCACAAAGAAGTAAGACTACATGGCCACATTTTCCTTACAGTAAAACAAATGAGAGCAAGGAGGGAATAAAAGCCACCAGCAAAACCCACTCCTTCTGTTTAAAATTATAGATGTAAGCAAAGAGCCCAGGGAGCAGCCCATATTAGGCAAAGTGCACTCTTTTCTTGTAAAAAGTTTGAAGAATTGAAGGTCTGCTGTCCCCACTTACGATCATCAGCGCGCTTGTGTACTGCAAATGAAAACAAGAGAAGATGCGAGGATACTGGAGCAAAAGGAGGGGCTTTAAACTCCTTGCCGTAGGGACTGAGGGGTGGATGGGGCGATGAGACATGCACAGAGGGAAATCATGGGGTCACTCCGGCTTCGGCTTTGTACCCACGGCCGAGCTGGGGTTAGCATCGCTGCTGCACCCGCTCTACAACCAAGAAGGGACCTTTTGGCCGGGCTCCCCCAGAGGAGGGGCAGCTGCAGGGAGAACCGCATCCCGGGGGCTTGTCCACGTTGCCCACCTCCGTGCTGCAGGTAGCGGTGGTGGGCCATGCTCAGCCCCACAGCCGATGCTGCTTTGCTTGGCAGCCCAGCAAAGAGCACCCCGCTCTCCTGAAGAGCTGTCAGACAGACCGTGGGCACCTAAGACACAACGCTCTGCCTGTGAAGATAAAATCAAAGCTTGTTTTAGCTCTGAGAACTTCACCATACGTGACAGTGCTGGGTAACCTAGCGAGGACATCGCAAGTAATCAAACCTGTTTGAAGCATGATGTAACGCTATACCTGGGTCAGGATCCCAGGTATGATTTCTGCCAGCTCTGCAGCTGAAAATGTGCTTTCTGGTATCTGGTCTCTCTCAAGCTTCAGGGATCAGATTGGTTTATGAACCTGCTTATATTAAGAGCAAATAATTCATCACTGCAGATTTTCCGTGGAGTCACCTCGCTATTGTTCCTCTGGTTTCACAGCTACCTGCCCCCGAGAGCTCAAACCTGGACCCACGGCTTCTGGGAGCTGTGCAGCCTGTGGTGACTCCGTGGGTACCTCTCTCTCCTTCTGCCCCCAAGGCACACCTCAAATCTGGCATTTTTAGCCTTTCTTTTTACTTTTCCTGTAATTCTTCCTGCAAGGTGTCTTCAATCACAAACATTGCATAAAGGGCGCTGGTGCATAACATGAGCAAGGATGGTACACTCTCTGTCCTTTACGCACAGTTTTCTTCTTTACATGCCATGGCTTTTGGGTTGGTTACACCCCAATCAGTAAGGTGTGTTTTTTTCCAGATAGACTCGACATACCATACAGTATGTTTAAAATTGCTGCATCAACAAATCAAAGTAAACAACCTTCTCTCCTCTGTGAGATGATGAAAAACATAAATTATGTAGTCTTTAAACAAATGGTAAAGAGTTTCCTTATTAGGCTTCAAGGTCCTGTGTGTGTATATGCCCCTTGTAAAATCCTTGTCATTCCTGGGTCTGTAGGTCTGTATAATGTCCTTCACAGGTTCAGCTGAGTGGTCAGCATACCATGCTTGGTCTGGGGGATCTGACATAGACACCCCCCCCCCCCCCTGCATATTTATATAAATAAAAATATATATTTATAAACTACAGTGAAAAAATTAAAATCTCTGCTGATTCTTTTGCAGAAATTTTCTTGAAGGTGAAAGCTTGCCTTGCTTTTGGAAGGAAATTTCGTCTTCCATTTGCCTTCCATAGCATTTTCTCCTTTCTTGGCTTGCATAGAAATGTCTCCTATGTTCAGCCTCTTGCTTTACCGGATAAGAAAGATGCAGGCTGGGGACACGACCTTGTCCTTCCCAGCCACGCGAGCTCTAGTCCACCTCCATGTCCCCTAAACAATGGACCCAGTCACATCCTCACCCACTACACTTCCCTGCCCACCGCCTTCTCCTGGCCACAGCCACCAAGGCACCTGAAAACCAGGAAGATCTTGGTTGAAAACTGAAAAAAGACACGGAAAACACTGAATAAAAATGTATTGGCAGCTTCGCTCGGTCTCTCCGTGGCAAGCTGGGCTGTAGCAGACATCTGGGTGAGTTTCCCAGGGGCAGTGGGTGGGAAGAGCCACGAGGTGCTGCGCTCGCTGCCCAGGCTGGCAGGGCTGCCCGTGGGCAGGGGACCGGGGCGGCTCGCCGCAGCCCTGCAGGAAAGGGCTCCTTTGAAACAGGACATCGCTGTGACCGTCGGTTACCCGAGAGTGCCTGCGAGCATGAGAGTCACGGCGCTGGCCTTCCCTACATAAATAATTTTGCTTAAACAAATAGCATCTAGTTCATTGTACTTGTTATGGGAAATATCTTGAATAAGGCAAATACTGAGGTTATCAGAGAGATATGTCTTATCTAAGGCAAATGGCAATTTTTAGGGGGGTCATCACTGTTGACTGATTAAACACAATCCTGATGGGATGTCTGGCATGTACTTATCCATAGAAATGCCTCACTTTTTCTGGGTAGCCTTTGAGAGCAAAAGCCCGTCCTGGTCTCTTGCCCAGCTTCTATTTCCCATGCAATTACCTGTTATCTCAGAGCAAATGTACAACAAAGGAGGAGAACCAACAAGAACTCTGCAAAATGGGGTGCTGAACCACAGCTAGGCCTCCAAGGATTACAGCAACACAAATAAGAAGTGTGTGTAGCCAAATGTACTCGATATCTCACCATCCTGGCAATTCTCCATCTCCTTTCCACAGCAGCTTTTCACCCCACCATGTTGCTGTGTCTCATTTGAGATGTAACTCACACTAAAGGTAGAAAATCTTTCAAGTTACTTTAACTGAGTCAATGAACAACCATCCCAGGATCAAGCCATGAAACTGTGATCTCTGAGGATGATCTTTTTTTTCCCCTCTTATTTCTCATGGGCCAGTAAGGAACTGTTCATATCTTTGAAACTATAAATGGGACTGGAAAATGAAATACTGCACAGGTAAGACAGCAGGATTAAGGATGTCTTTAACTACATCATCACCTCGGTTTTCTTGCCCCATTGCTAACAATTGCTCTTTGCAGTAGCTGAGCGGTTTGCCAGCATTGAGGAGCCCACCAGCATGACTCCCTGAGAGACCTGGTGCCATTAGCTGTTTTTGAAAGCTGGAAAAAGGACAAAGTAGGAGATTAAGGTCAAAATTGCCACCTTCCCAATTACTAGGAGTGCTCAGCTTGAGATTTTTCTGAATGCTCCATCTTTTACAGCATCAAGCAGACTTTGTGGTTTGAATATAAAGACTTCGCGCTGGCTGTGAGAACTCAGACATCTGAAAATATGAAGTCAAGTATTTATCCAGTGCTTGTGCCCTTACATCCCCACTGAAGCCCAGCCAAGTCAATGGATATCTCCCACCTCTCCCCTCTCTTCCTCCCCCAGTGCATACATACCTGCATGCTCAGCAGACCCATGAAGGGACAGGAAAGACAAGAGAGCAAATAATGCAATGATCATTGATGTCCAGGGACTTCACCTTGGCTCCCCACTTCATGTGGAAGGCACTCAGGTGCTATAAAGTGTGGTGGCAATGTATCACAGTAAAATAAATGAGTGTCATGCTGGGCACATACAAAATGAGGAATACATTAAAAAACTGCATGCAAGTAATTTGCCACTTACTATGTGCAACTTGCATGATGGGAGGTACAGGGAAAAAAATGGTCTCTCCAGCCTGGTGTTCAAACACCCTCCTCAGACCATCTCTTGTCCCTTATCTAACTCACCACCTGTTTTCTTTGGCAGACACTGAAAAAGCCCCCCAGAGCCCCAGCGAGCCCCCAGCCCCTCCTGGAGCACCAAGACTGAGAGGCTGGAGGGAGGTGGCACTCAGCATGGGAAGCAAGAGTCACCCACCTCGTCTTACAATCAACCGAGACTCCAGCTGGCCGGATTCACCTCGTGTCCAGGAGCAAAAGAGAAGGAAATTACCTCTGTCACCGCCACTGGGTTTGCCCTTTGCACCCCGCTTGGCACAAGGGACATGGACACCAGGTTGTTCACCATGCCATAGGAATACTGGCCACATAGGAGATATCCCAGCTGCATGCTGAATAAAGCCTTGGCCAGATGGTACAGGGTCTTGACTGAAACCAGTCTCTGAGTTTAGTTAAGGAGATTGTTTTCAATTAAATGGGCATTTTCTAAGGTGATGAGTAATTTGAAGGTGATTTTCGGCTTTGATGTCTTAGCACATACTGCAGTTGACTTCTTTAAATCACTGCTTTTTAAACCCCCCGAGGTAAGACTATCCACAGTTTCTTCTCTGCTTTCAGTACTACCAGTCTTTCAGGGTGCCACATTATTTTTATCTGATTACTCCTAATTTTACCTGTCCCACCTGTTGAGAATCCCCTGGAGTAACAGCCCTCACATCGTCACCCTTGGCTTTGAAGCAGAAAGGTTCATGACCTGGAAAAGTGGGTAAAGACTTACTTATTGGGAGAAAAAAAGCAGCTCATGCAAGGGAAACTAGAGATATGCATTTAAAAATCTTAAATACCTGCCATTTTACCTGAGTTGAGATTTTCTGCCACACGTAGTTCAATGCAGTTTAACATAACATTAGGGACCTGACTCCCATTTCATTTACCTCACTCTAAAAAACAGAACAAATCCATTCTAGTCAGAGGAACTAAACCATTTTAAAAGGGATTGGAGGTCACCAGTAGGCGTATGAAATCTAGGCAAATTTACATGATGTAGGAGTCCCCAGCTTTTCAGCCACAGTGTAGCTATTAAGTGAACGATCAGCGGTTCATTATATTAGTGTTGGCACGCAGTACAAGGTAGCAGATGACTGGGTAACACATTTCAAACGATCGCTGTGAATCAGATTTAGCTCACGCTTTCATTGAGGGCTGCTCACCATTATCTCCTGCGGAGACCTTTTCAGGCATCAGCTCTGGGGCAATGTGCCCCGATATTCTCTCTCCCTATAGATCGACACGTGTAGAGAGAGATGGAGCAGAAGGTCGATGATCTGCACACCTACACCCGGCAGGACCAGACTGGGCACTGCAGAAAGCAGCCCCTGCGTGGACCAGCTGCCTTCAAAGCCCCATTGCAGCACCTCCTCCCCAGGGTGGAAACCACTGCCCATCTCTGCACTCCCAGGACAATTTGTGCTGGGGCAGGACCAATAAATAGATGCTGTTTACATCACCACTTCCTCACCCTAAATGTCAGGAGGTTTATGGGGTATATTTTGCTTTCGTGCGCGGTGTTCGTGAGGTGCATCCCACATTTCCTGTTCTTGGTTTTGCCCGTGCATGTACTGATTGTGTGGATACTGCCTTATCTTTATCCCAGCTAAGCTTTTTTATCTGGACTCTGCTGTTTATTGCTTAATACATCCCCATACAGTCATTTGGTGCCTGAACACATGCCTTGTGAAAGGAAGGAAAGAAGTGGAACAGCACTTACAGCAGATTTAGAGACTTATTACAGTAACCAGCAGTTCATGCCAGACACTATACAGCCAAAGCATTGAACAGGATTTCAAAACCTACCAAAATCCAGAGATTTTAGTCTGATTTTTCTATTATTTCTCTACTCCCATTACTGGCTCAAAATAGCACTTTTCAGTGTACAGACTGGTACCAGTACTACTTTTCTACATGGGTAAAAGAAAGAACCTGAGCACAAGCACACAGGTCTCCAGCAGAGATAAGAATTTGCAGCTCTGTGCCCCCAAAGAGCTCCTTGGCAGTGGTGGTGGCTGGACAAAGTGCTCTTCTGAACGCTCAGGGAGGAGGAGCAGCACCCATGACCCAGCAGTCTGCCTCAGAGAAGAACCGCTAATGGCATTTTTTATCTCTTGGCAAAAGCTGCTGGCGATCGCAATTTCCATTTCCACCCATTCTCACCTCCCATTAGACCAATTTGTTTCCTGCAGCAAAGTAGAAGAATATTAGAGATGCTGGTACACGGTCACGTCAGTGGCCAGCAAAGCCAGCCATGCAATGCAACTTATTTAGAAAGTCATTGCCATGATTTAGAGACATTCTGGTGTTTTCTTTGCTTTTTCCTCACTCCTCCTTCTTTGCCCCTCCTTTTTTTGCCACCAGGACCACTGTCTCCATGCCTGGCTTCCACCCACAGTGACCAGCTCTGTCTGGTGTCTCTCAGCCTGAGCCGATACCTGCACAGCTCCTGGAGCAACAATGTGCCCCGTCTGGGACTGATGGTCAGGTCACAGTGCTCCCTCCACATCCATGGGAAGACTTGGAAATAGGGTAAACGTTGCTGCGTCCAGTATCCAGGTCCAGGAACAGGGCTTACAATCCCAAAGCTGGCACCTGACCTCTCCAAACTGCTTTCTGACCCATCCCAGTTTGTAGACCCTCCGTTCCCAGGAGGTGCCCTGGAGTGAAACTGAGGTCTGCTGGCACCAGGGTCGCATTGCTTACGCTACAGATCCACATCCATGTTGTTCGGTGGTGAAGTCAGTTGTGCCTGCTCAACGGATGGATGGGATGGTGAGAGTGTGGGAGCATCAGGGAAGGCTCCAGGGTCATGAGGACTCTTTATGGTGACACTGTTGTCACTTCTACTGCACTGGATAAGCCCCAGCTGTGGATCCGGCCACGTACTGTGTTTTCTTGACCTCCCAAAAGCGGGGTGCAGAAGACAGCTCTCCTGATGCAGCAGCACTGCTCCTCGCTTTCTTTTCCCCAGAGGGAGGGCAGGCAGATGAGGATCGGGCCCCCTGAGGGAAGCCACGCTGCAGAGCTGGGGCTTAGAGCCCCTCAAAGGGCAGCGATGTTGGGGTGTAGGAGCTTCATTCAGTCTGCAGTGAAGACAGAGCCTGTTTGCAAACCTGGATTTCAGCAGGGCTCAAAAATCCCAAAGTAAAGACATCCTGTGATTTAAATAGGGCATGTCTTACTTAAACATTCACTGGGAAAGAGTTTAGCTCTTAATCCTTCCTTCTTGAGCCAGAAGGGAAGGATCAGTCCCCTCTGTTTTCCTCCTATTGTATAGCACCCTCTGAAAGATCGTTAGACCCTTAGTGATGTTTAGATATAACGGTGACAGGCACATCACAAACTCCTTAGAAAAATAAATTTGCTTTGACTGTTGTAAGTTAATTGGGGATTAATTTTCTTTAAAGCCCGAAGCCCCACCTCTGCAGTGTCTGGGTTGGTTTGAATAGGACTCGGAGGCCCAATGTTCAACCTGAGTTTTGAATAGGATCCCACAAAGCATTTGTTTCGTTCAGACCCCGAATGCAATGGCGAGTGCCCAACAAGTGAGTCAGTGAGGTTCTGTGAATCTGTTTATCAGACAGCAACAATCATTTGTGGAAATGTCTTTTGTAGCAACAGAAGAGTCTATTTGATGGTAGCACTGACTAATGTAAATGAGGATTAATTAATGTTTTCCTGCAGTGATGTTGGCACTGATAGCGCCTTATTCATGTAATTTAATTTCTATTGACAGGCTGCTAATGGAAATGGATAGCAATGGGTGTCTCTTCCATCAGGCACGCTCTGCCACAAAAATAATTCTCTGAACTGGCAGTTGGACTCATTCATTGCTGGAAACGTGAGGCAGTAAAAGAGGACGAGTCAGAAGTGGGAAACAAAGGGACTTATTGTCTAATTCATAGCAGTTATCTCCCAGGTATTTGAACCAGGATAAATTTGGGGGCTCAGGTCTGGTTTGGGCTCAGCTGCCCCTGAAGGCCAGTTTCGATTCAGCCCCAGATCATGGATGTGCAGCTTCACAGTGGGACGGAGCATATTTAAAGTGGTCGGGGGGATGTGCAGGCAGTCCCATAGCTCAGGGCTTGGGAGGACAGAGGCTCAGCTCCTGACCTCTGCCTCCCTCGCAGCCCAGCACCGCGGCCGGGGGAGGAAGGGTACAGCAGGGTTAATGTGCACTAAGTCGGGTCCTTCCCTCCCCACAGGGAAATCCTGCATGTACAGATGCAGAGCAGTCCCTACTTTGAACAGATCCCCAGGAAAGCCACTGGTGTTATTCTAAAGCAGTAACCAGAAACGACTGCTAGTGTTCAGGGATGGTTTGAGTCCAGCAAAAAACTCAGGTTGGGACCCCCTTATGAACTGAGAAAAATGGGCCAGTTTTCTTCTGATGTTCAACTCTACACTATCCACAACTGCTTTCCTTAATGTTTTGAAGTGCAGTTGGGGAATTGCAGTTCATCAGAAATCATGGAAGTAGGAAAGCAGAAAGAAATATTCTGGTGAAAAAAACATATTCCCTCTTACCTAGCTAATTCATGTACAAAATCCACATACAATTTTTTTTTTTCTGTTTAATGTAATTAGTTTTGCACATTGCTTACTTCTTGAGCAAAGATACAATTTCTAAGTGTCCTTTTGTCCATGGGAACTCATGGTGAATTTCCAAGGGATCATGATTTTATCCTGTACTGAAGAAGCCCCACGCAAGGCAGACTGAAAGGTCCTCTGAGTGAGTGAGGAATTACCACTCCATCAGAGCCCGACACGTGCCACCGCCCCTCTCCTTGCAGAATGGAATGACAGGAAACCATCTTTCACCACACCTGCATCTTCAAGCCCCACCAAATGTCTGACACTGAAGAAGTTTTACCTGTTGAAGGTCTTTCATATGATCACCCTGAAATACTCAAGGCCACGTTTTGGGTCATACTCCCGCTCATATGACAGTCAGTAGAAAAATACTTCAAAATGTGAAATGTGCCATAATAAGTCATAATAAGTGGTCATAATAAGTAGTAAGGCTGCCACAAGAGCAACATACCAGCCTGGAAACAAGGCTCAGCAGCACCTCTCTGAGAGGCAGGAGCAGCCAAAGCAAGAGCCCCTGGCCGGTAGCTGCCCTACAATTCCGCTTGTCCCCACATGTGAGGGCCTGCAGCTCTCCCTCTAATCTGATCACCCATTTACATGCTCACCATTAGCATTTGCTTAATCCTCATACCTTCGCTGAACTCCATCCTTGTCCTTTCAAAGGAGAGCAATAACCTCTCCCCTCCGGGGATGCTGCTGCTGCTATCCCCATTCTCTAACCCAACTGGAGGCTCTAATTTGATGCTTCTGATGGGCTCTGCCCTGATTACAGCAAGAGCGAGGAGAGTCTGGCACCTCAGAAAATGAAACCTTTGCCATCTAAAGTCAAGCACCCAGAACCAGAGGACACTGAAGTCGTGAGGGGCTGTGATGTCCAAGTGAACTGCAGTGCTACCCCATACATCGAGGTGTGGGTCTGGGTGAGATCAGCTGTGCCCAGAGCTGCGCCCTGGGAGGTGACAGCAAAGCTGTGGTGGCCCAGCCTGCACAAGCCCTCCCAAGATCCTGGTAGCTGAAACCATTGCTGCAGTAGCAATTTATTTCCCACTGCCTTCTGGGGTATCTCCGTGTTGCTGTGAGCAAAGAGGAGCCCAGCTGTGGGCAGCAGACCCCCTGGTTCCCACCATGGGCACATTCAGACGAGGAGCCAAACCCACTGGAATTCCCCCAGGAGGGCACCCACACCTGGCTGGGATACAGTGGTGTTCTCCATCCCTCCTCCTGCTGATGCTGAAACAAAAAAACCTGAGGCTGTTGTTAGCCAGGAGATGAGGAGTGGAACCAGCTACTCTGCCTCATGCTCAGGGCACCCCTAAGGAAAACACTCTGCATTTAGAATTAAACAGATGCTGAAAGAGTTGGGGGAACAGGGACAAGAGCACAGGGCTTTCCTCTCCCCACCATTAGGCAAGGGCAGGGTTGTATGGAGATATAATGACCTTCATCAGAGAAGCTCACGTGGTTAGAGAAAACAGGCAGGTTTCCAGGTCTAAAAGCCCTTCTTTGGGTTTGAAAGAGAAGCAGCAGTTCCAGTCTAGGGATATCTGAGCACAATTTCTTGAGTTTAATTTTGTTAATTACTTAAGGTAAGTGAAAAGAAGGGTTAGCACCTGCACAGACAAGAGGACTATTAGCAAAGTGATAAGGTTAGGGAAAAAAAGAGCAAGAATTACTGCCTAAGGAAGGGAAAGAGGTTAGTTCAAGGTAAGACCTGAGGAAAAGTGTTAATAAAAGACTGTGGAGTCCTTGGATTTTGCAGTCAGCAGAGCTATGGAGGCTGGTTTCCAGGCTCACCTTTGTCACGGAGGTATTTCTGCCCCTTGCCCTCCCTTCCTACAAGAACCTGCCTGCACAAAGTCCTAAGCATCCCATCTGTGACCAGACAGCTATTGTGCTCCCCTAAAAGGCGAAGGGATGGGGCTTGGACCTGTCCCTCTTTTTTACAGAAATGCTGTAATTAGGTGATGGTACGGAAAGTGACTCCAGCCCACCTCCCTTCCCCTCCCTGCCTAGGGCAGGGACCTGAGCAGCAGCCCTGGCCCCTTTTAATGGGGATGCCAGATGGGCTTTATGCAATACGGCTTGTCTTTCCTTTTTCAGCGTCTTACAGCTGCAGCTGCTGCCTGGATTGGGTCCCTCATTGCCGACAACATCCTAAACCTCAGTGGGGCTCAGGCAGCAGGTAGGCAGGGGCAAGCAGGAATTCCCTCCCAGATCGCAGGCTTGTAGGGGACGTGTGGGACAGCGGGCAACGTCTTCGGGTGCTGGACAGAAACTGCAGCTGCATGCCCTGAGATGCTTGATGATCAATGCTTGATGCTCCCAGTTTGTGCTCTGGCCATGCCTGTACATGCCCCTTCTCCAGGGATTTGGCTGTGCTGGGGACTCATTAGCTGATTTTACAGGGCTGCCCTGAGGCTTTGCTGCCAGGGTGCATGCATGGACAGTTTGCTCTCAGTGCGCAGCACCCATGGGACACCACAGCTTGGAGAAATTGTGCCAAGGCTGAGCATCGACCTGCTCCCGCCTGAGCCATGGTGGGTGCCCAGCAGCACCCCTGTGTAGGTCTTGAAAGCCATTGCCCTGACAGAGACACTGCTAAGGTGGTTGGGCAGCTCTGGGGTGGGCAGGAGACGTTCAACCTTGTGTGCTTCCTCCTATTTTTATCACCTACATCCTTTGCTGAACATAGCTTACAGCAGCCCCACGCTAGGTTACGGCCCACTGCAAGCACAGGGTTGCACAGAGGCTGGCAAATGCTGCATTGCTGGAACTGAAACAGTTGCACAGATGATGGGAGGTGTTTTGTGAAAATCACTTTTGCACTGTTATGCGGTTCTGCATTTTGGGCATTGACAAGCATCTTAGAAACCACTTCGATACATTTGATCCCTGAGAGACTGAGCGCTGAGCTTCTATCTGCAAGCTTGCTTATTTTCTGCTGGGGTACCAATAATTTCTTTTTTTTCCCCCCATGCATTTGCTGCTTGCTAAGCCCATGAACTGACCTCTGTGAACACGATCACTTAGATTATCTGTTGAGGAGATGTGACCGGCAGGACTCATTTTCTGCTGGATCCATCAAGACCACCTAGCAGTGTCTGACGAGCATGCTTGCTGATCTTCCAATAATAATACCATGTCACCCTACCTCTTCAACACTCCTACCCCACGCAGGCTTTCCGTATCTGTTTCATTTACAGAACACAGTAATTATGTGTTTTACACATGAAGATACTAGCGGCAGCCCAGCATTGTTCAGCTCAGGGTGTTTCGCTGCAGGTTGTAGTCTACTCTCGCAGCCTGAGAGGTAAACAAACAGCCTATTTAATAAGTACCAAATTCTGTCAATGCCGGTAGTTGCTATGGTGAGAATTCCCGGCGCGGTGCTGCAGCCCTTGGTCACTCCAGGCAGACAAACGTGGGCGTTTCGGATCACAACACTCTGTTTACCAAGGTAGGTCTGAAATGCATCGGAGGGCAGGGGCGGAGGTTGCTGGAATGGGGAGCCTGCTAAGGAAACTGCCAGAAACAAACACTCGCGGATGGGAAGATTGAGGAATAATCAGAAAACCAGCTCAGGTCAGCAGCACTGGATTCAGGACTGGCTGAGAGCTGTTCGGTTTCTGTTGCTTTGGTATTTTTCAGGGCAACCCAGAGTGTGCAGGGATCCAGAGTACAAAATCCCTCAGCATAGCAGCCAGCAAAGGCACCGCCGAGCAGCTGCAGATGGAGAAATATCTGCTCTTTCAGCCCTCGGGGAAGGCTGTGCAGAAGAGATGAGAAGGCTGATTGCACGTTGCTTGATCTGCCTGCTGCATCCTCGCTGCGTGAGGAAGATTGCAGGCTCCAGGGCTGTCAAACCGTCAACTTTCACTTGGTTTGACAACAAACTCACTTCACATATATGGTTACATTTAAAGAAAATAAGAGGAGGAAAAAAAGAAAGCTGTTGGAGCAAGTAATGTCCACAGATGCTTCCTAGAAGTAGAATGTTATTTTGCGATCTGGCACCAACATTTTAGCAGCCTATAAAAGGTAAAGTTGGTACTACAGCCAGCCATTTGTACTGTACAAATAAGAGCTGTGAATATATTCTGGAAGTAATGTCAAAGAGGACCAGATGGGAAATGAGCAGCATTCATTCTAATTTAACAAAGACAGCTAACCCAGAATATGCATTAACATGTAACATTTTTCATCTGCCTCCATTCAGAACAGATTCTCGGTATCATTTCCAAGCAAAGGAAATTGAAGGAATACTTACTCCTTGGTGAATTACTGTTCTCTCATAATTGGAAAAGTTTGGCATTCGAAGCTAGGTGTAATATGTTTTGCCTGGAAATGTATGCAAGGACACAATACACCCACAAAACCCTGCGTTTGGGCATGCAGCCAGCTCTGTGTGTTTTGGTCCATGCTGGATAGATCCAGGGTTTTGGAGGCCCCGGGCACGTTGCTGGCCTGCGGAGGGAGATTTCATACGGCATGGCAGCGAGGGAAGGCTGCCCAGCCGTACGGTGGGTCCGACACAGGAGCTGGGGGGTCTCTCTCCAGACGGGGTTCAGTTTGCACATTAAAGTAACAACAGGTCTGATTCCCTGTTTCCTTGCATACATACATCACGGCTTGTGTGCGACGTACGCTTTGGACATACGTTTTGAGGGCTGAAACCAAATTCGGAGGCTACCAAATCCTAGATGTACATTTTTAAAATGCAAACTCATTTTTGGCTCTTCAGGACTGCATTGAGTAGGGTGAGCCTGTTTGAGGGGAGGGATCCCAGGGTACAATAAACCGTGGGATTTCTTCATGTGTTTAGTAGAACATCTGATCCTATTTTTAAACAAAGCACCATTTCCATTCCCTCTCTTTTTTTTTTCTTAAATATTTAGAAGGGATTAACTACAGAAAACAAGCCACATCCTGAACATTTTTTTTCAGCATGAATTCAATCTTTTTATTCAGAATTGTTCATTACTGGAACCTTTCTCAACTTCCAAGCTCCTTCGTGTAACATTTCTTTTTTTGAAGTCCAGAACTGCCACAGTTCCCCCAACCCCCACCACTCCGCCACATTACAAAGCCAAAGTTTTATAACATTCTGTTCAGTGGAGCTCTGCATTTAAAACATACCATTAATTTACGATAGCTGTGCAACTTCAACACACAGTTAACGAACAGGTATCAGCTCCATTCCAGAGCACTCTTCTTCGTCCAGCAGAAATGCAGAGACACAACCTGTGCCAGGTCCCAGAGCTGCTTCTCTGCCGCTCAGCAGTGTTTTCTCAGTACGCAGTTTTTAGGCAGCCCCCGAGCCAAATCCTGCCCAGTGAGTGGCCCTTCCTGAACCGAACGTGGGGAGCCCTGCTGCAGAGCCTCTTTTAATAACAGCAAACAGAGTGAAAGCCTGAAAACCAGTTGAGGTCAGACCGGATCACCATCAGGTTTCCATCTGACCTTGAAAATCTGATCAAAATGCACAGCTCTGACTGTGAGTTGACACTGTACACAAAATGCTTTTTGTATGACTGAAGCATCTGGTTTAATGGATCCTTTCGGTCCCGTAGCCTTTTCTACGCAGAATCACATTTGGAGCAGCTACGTGTAACTCCTGGCCAGCGATCTGTGTCTGGAGGGCACAAATCCTCTTTCTATCTCTCTCAGTACTACCTACAATACACCCAGTTGGTATGTGAAGAAGCCACTTTCAGAAGCAGAATGGGATCTCCAACTTTCCAGGCAAAGGCTCTGCCCTTGATCTGCCAGGGACATCTGTTCTGGCCCGGCTCCGTGGGAGACCCGGCACACCGGGGGCAGACCAAATCCGGCAGCAGTCCCCGGCTAAGGTCTGCAGCCAGCACCGGATCCGTCCCGGCAGACTCACCCAAATCCCTGCTCCCCCCAGCTCTGGAGTTCTGCCCTGTAGGTCCCTGCACTGCTTCCTACAGGGTCACTGCACTAACATGTACGTGCTGTGTAATTCTCTGTGAATAAGATACAGTGGAGCCTGCTGAAAGAGGTGGCAGCCTGTTTCACTACCTGCTTCGTCACTGCTTCGTGTGCTAAGCAGGTGCAAAACTGGCTATCGGTGAGCAGAGAGGCACGTGCTTTGAGGCTTGCTTGTTCATGGCTTTGAGAGTTTATAAAGAAATACCGAACAATGTGAGACTGCTGCTGTGTGAGTATGCTAGGGATCATCATGGCCAGGAACAAAAACGCAGGCTGGAAAAAAACCTTAACCTGCAATTATGTGCAGTATAGTGCACCAAATCCTCTACGCCCCACAACCTTTTTATTCCCATGCTTTCAGCCTCTGCAAAGCGAAGGTGCAGGTTGTGCCCTATTCATTAGGGCTGGAGTAATGACTTACAATGGCTCCTGAAATCACTACCCTTGCTGGCTAAGGCAAAGCAAGCAGCATGAATCTTTATAGGCAAGAAAGACTAATAATGTCTCTCCCTTCTCCCTGCCTCTAAAATCCTCCCTCACCCCTCCTCTCCTGGAACAAACACACTTTTTAAAAGGCTTTTAAATAATCTCATGTTCCTTAACAAAATTACAGCAGCAGTTTCCTCCTTTAATAGCGCTCTTCTTCTCAGTAATCTTGTTTTAGCTACAGTTTTTGATGGAGAGCGCTGGTAGATGAATCATCTGTTGCCCCTCTTGGTTATTTTGCCTGGCTCCAGGAAGAAGGAATTCTGTTTCAGAGCAAGGTCTCTTGTTCAGAAAAGGAAGCTCTCACTTATGTCTGCTTTTAACTAAGAGTGATAAAAATTTTATTTGAATGGTTAATCAGGGCATAAACAGATGAATTGTGAATGTGACTCTGATCCAGCACAATGGATGGCATGGTCCTGGCTCTGAGTCACTTATCTCAAATGAATTGAGCTGTCTTCTTCAAGCTAGAGGTCTGCTCCTGCACATCGCTTTCTTGCAGAAAGCGCTAGAAGGCACTGTCTGAAAGAAGGGTCAAACACTGACTGAGATCCAAGTGTTAATGGAGGCAGGGGGCACAAGTATTTTAGTTCAAGAGCTCTGATGTGGATGATCACTTCTCTGACAACCTCAGCTATACAGAAGCCCAGAGAGAGAACTTTTTTGAAAGAAATACTATTTTATTTATCAAAATATAAGGGGGTGGAGGTGTCAGCAAGGGAGAAGAAAGATTGCATGAACATGCACGGTAGATCAAATTATGCGTCAAGCAGTGATTCAAATAAATGCACTAGTAACTGGAAAAAAATCTATAAGAATGGCATAGCTAATAGTCTTTTTTTTTTTTTTTCAAATCAGTGTCACTGTGTAAGCACATCACTCAGCCTTTGTGCTGGAAGAGCTTCTCTTGCACATCTCTGCTGCTGAGGCTGGACTGGCATAATGCTCACGCTGGGACATCACCAGTGTGGTGTTCAGCAGTGCCATGTACAAATCTGCATTTCCTTAGGTCTGACTGCTTTACTTTCAAGCACATTGTATTACAGTGGTCTCTATGTGACAGAGGATCCTAATAAAAAGCAATCCCTCCTCCTCCAGCATTGGGTGGGTTTTTCAGGTGACCAGAATTAGTGGACAGTATCAGCTGAGGATGTGGCTGTGCGACAACCTAGTATCGGTGAGGAATGCATGAACCCTACTTTACTGATGGTGAATAAGAAACTTTCAAACAAAGAAGATGGAATAATACCTTTAAATACCTTGTATTTTTTCTTCTGTCATCCACCATACTCTCCACCTTACTCACATTTAAGTTTAACAAGATGTGAGCTGGTCGAGGCCAACCACATGACTAATGTTGTGAAAGGAATGTCTGTATGAAGAGAAATGTACCATCATGGGGGCAGACTTTTTAGTAGGGTCTGTAGCGATAGGACAAGAGGGTAGATTAAGACTAGATATAAGGAAGAAATTTTTTATGATAAGGGTGGTGAAACACTGGAACAGGTTGCCCAGAGAAGTAGTAGATGCCCCATCCCTGGAAGAGTTCAAAGTCAGGCTGGACGGGGCTCTGAGCAACCTGATCTAGTTGAAGATGTCCCTGCTCATTGCAGGGGTGGTTGGACTAGATGATCTTTAAAGGTCCCTTCCAACCCAAACTATTCTATGATTCTATGGTTATATCTATGTACATACATCCGATACCTCAATCTGTTGCACCTTAACAATTCATTGCATAGACACATGTCTGTTTTCCTCCCTACTCATTGAATATATCCCTTTCACAGACATGGATATTTTATTGCATTTTCCTGAATTCTGCCACCACCTCTTGGCAGGACAACAGTACTTCCTGGTCAACAATAGCTCCTGCTCTGCCAGGTGGTCCAGACACAGGAGAGGGATGTCAGACCTCCCTCCTCTGACAGAAGATTATCCAAGATGTCAGTGGCTTAGTCTGAATCTAGATTGGGTTTCAATTAAGTAAACTTCTAACTGCATCTTGGATAATTTCCCTATGAATTTTCCATGGGAATTAGAGATCTGATGTGTTGGCAGTTGGCTAGAACCAACACATCCAGAGTGGGTTTTCTTAGCATTGGTCAGACCAGTTCATGTATGAAAGGAGGAAGGGAAAATTCCTTCCATCAATAAATCACTAGCTATTTTGGTCACAAGTGGCATCAGCTACTTGAAACTCTTTTCCTGGAAATGAATGCATGGCTGTGCAGGTGGTATCACCAAGAAGGTTTTGACTTGCTTGAACCTGGATGGATATTCCAGAAAAAGAACTGGCGATCAGAGCTAGCATTCAACTCACAAAGCAGGAAGAGCATCTCTATGCCCTGACCTGCTGAATTAATGCAACTAGGATCTGCAAGGACTGGTTTCAAAAGTGAACAGGTAAATACAAGCATCAAGTACTTGGGCAGAGGTGTATGAACTGGGGGAAATACCATTACTCATAAGAAAATCATTGGAGGGATGCTGAAGAGGATAATGGATCACCAGATGAAATAATGCAAACAGCACAAAGAAGAAAAAAGAAGAGATTAAAACCTTGATACATAATCAAAATGAGAACTGAATTTGACTCTAACCAAAGAGAAGGAACCGCTTATAACATGCAAGAGGAATGCAGCTTGGGTGAGAATGACCATGAAACAACAGAGTTCACAAGTCGTAGGAAAGGAAGGAAGGAGAACAGCAAAATAAATACAATGGACTTCCAGAAACCATATTTCAAAAACCTCATAGAACTGATAATCATGAGAAACAAGCCTCAAAGAAAAGAGAATTCAGGAAAGTTCACAGCACCTTAAAGAAACAATAGTAAGGACATCAATTCAAACAATCCCCAGCAGAGAAGGGAAAGCAAGTGTCGTAAGAGACAGACGATTTGCTTAAATCATGACCACTTCATTGACCTCTAATGCAAGAAACAGTGCATTCAGAAAATGGAAAAGAGATTGACTTGCATGTGAATGTAAATGCACAGGCTGAAGATGTAGGGACCAAACCAGAAAAGTCAAGATGTAAAAAGAATTACAACCAACAGGATCAACAGGGCACCAAGAAAACATAAAATACATTAGCAGGGACATGAAGGCCATGGAAGAACTACCCAATGGGGAAGGAAAGCTAGCAGTGCATGATGTGAAGACAGTGCAAGTACTTGCCTTTTGCGCTTCAGCTTTCAGTAGAAAGACCACTTGCACCCAAATGGTTAACACAATTAGTGCCACAGATGACAGAAAGATCTCAGTCTAGAAAGAAGTAAGAATAAGTGAAGAATACTTAGCTGGGTTAAATATTCTGTGCTTAGACTGCTTGTTGAAGCAACCTCACGGCTGTTAGCAGCTCTTTGGGACCCAACAGAGAACCAGCAAGGTGTCAGAAGACTGGAGAAGGGAGACATAATGCCTTTTTGGAAAATGGAGGAGCTGAAGAATAAAGCACAAGCCAACCTCATTTGAATTCCCAGAGAGAACTGGAACAAATAAAGAAATGTTCTATAAACATCTGGAAAATAACAAGGAAGTAAGTAACAGCTAACACAAATTTGTTGAATCACCCAGATATTTTTCCTATCACCAGGGCAGCAGGGTTTGCAAGAACTAGTAGATCCAACAAAATTATCCTTTATTAGGGATTTTGACACTTGCATCACATTCTCATAACTAGAAAACACTAACATTGTAGACAGGGCTTCGAAACATGGCAGGTGATCAGTTGGGAGGAACTCTCAAAGCCTGCGTTCAGTAGAGCTCCCTCATTTTATTAATAGAGCTCCCTCATTTTATTAATATTGCTGGTCTTTAGTACCAAGCTGCACAAACTAAGACCAATCGACTTCTCGGGCCAAACTGAGCATATGCTTCTGCTGGCAGAAGACCAGGCCCCAAAAGCAGAAAGCATGCCAGGCAGCAAAGTTGAAACGATAGGAAACCACCTTCTTTCTGCTCTGGAGCCCACAGAGACCAGCGCCAGCTCAGAGCTGGGCAACCACTGAAATAGGAAAGGGTGGTGCCAAGATCTCAGCTTCTTTCCTGGCACAACTTCCATCAAGCGTAACTTTACTTTCCTAGTAGTAGTTGGGAAGGAAGACAGATATAAGCACTACCTTATGCCTTCTCTGCTCGGTCTTCTCGTGGACTGTACTAGCAGCTCAATCCTAACTAAGAGAAACCACTCCCAGGTCTTACACTGGAAGATACTTAAAAACAAAATCCTTGCAGTTCAAGTCTGCTTTGCTTCCATGAGGAGCACGCACATGCATGTACACAGTCGTTAAAGACATTACATGAGCCATACAAATCCAACAGGACTCTTCCAAGTCAAAGTCAAAGGAGAAGACATATCTTCACCCTGCCAAGTCCACAGCAAAGCTCAAAATACCTTGCTCCAGCCAAGTTCCACAAAGAAGAGAGAAAGAAAAATCCTTCTTCTCTGGTTACCCTCTAGCTCTCTTCCTGAGCAGTCTTCTCCATTCATATTCTTAGCTCCAGCCCACAAGGCTTCTCATGGAGGAGGAAAGAGAGAAATTAATTCTTCACAGCTGGTTTGGTCCTGCAATGCCTCGCTCTCAGGACAGGCAGCTGTAGCCTTTCTGGCCAGAAAGGGAGGATTAACTCCTACCCTGCCAAGTTTCAGATGGACAACATCCAAAATGATCTTCTTGCCTTTAACTTTCCCAAGCGGACACATTCTGGCCTGGGTAAACGAGATATATGTCCATATCCATATGCATACTGACAAATGACATCCCTATACCTCTGCCGTCTCTAAGGCAAATGGATAAACCCTGCCCCTTCCTAGCTGCTATGATCCTCCGGGGATATTTTATGCAAATGATTTAACGAGCATACTTGCAAAGGATTTGCATACAGGCATAAACTTCGCGCAAGTGCACAGCCAGAGCACAAAAGCAAAAATCCTGGCCCAGAGGGCTGGGAACGAGGAGGTGCGGGATGCCGGCACTCCACCCTGCCTGAGACTGGCGGTGAGCGCATCCCTCCCCTGCCAGAGGAACCGATGTTCTCCAGTCCCGGCCCTTGTGCAGGATGAGTAACAAACTGCTGACTGCAAGCTCAAACCCCGGTAAAAGTCAAGCATGAGTTTCCTCAGCCCTATTTCCACCCCTCTCTCATGCATAGCCCCCCATTCCCACTTGCTGCCCTCAGCAGGGGTTGCTGGAGAACGGAGAAGGAGCAGCAGGAGGAAGCGAGGGAACAGCAGTGGGAGGATATTTCGGGGGTTTTAATCCGGATCTCGATAGCCCTTGTTTTGGTGGGGAGGGAGTGAAAGAAGGGCACCTCGAAGCTGGTGCTCGGCATGGGGGAATTTATATCGACTTCCCCTGAGTGCCTGCCCGCACGGGACCGCACAGACAGCCCCGCGACTCAACGCAAAGGCACAGGGACCCTTCTCTGGGGAAGGTGAGGGGAGGATGACCCCGCAGCAGGGAAAGAAAGGTCCCAGCCTCACCCACTGGGGAAAGGACGGCTGCCGGCGCAGGGTGCAGCCAGATGCAGGACGGCCAGGAAAGGCGGCGGGTTGGGTGACAGCAGGCTGGGCTGCAAGTGTGGGTGTAAGAGGAGACACATTACACTTGGCAGCTGGGGGCCTTGAGCAGGCGTTGGAGAGTGCAGCTGATTGGGAATGAGTTATGGAGCCGGCCGCCTCCAGCGTGCTTGCTCAGAGCGAGGGAAGCCCGCTGGTGAGAGCTGTCCTGCGGCAGGGGTCCAGAGCCTGGCAAACGCTGAAGGAAATTTCCCCCCGAAAATCCTGCCACCGCACTCCTGGACGCAGAAGAGTTCAGTGGCCCGTTGGAAGAGACCAAGGCACCCCAAGGATTGTACAGGACCTTTGGCTTTTCATCTTACCTAACTTCATCCCCCCCCGAAGCTAATGGGAGGCAGCCCTGGTGGGAAGGCAGAGACGGTGCCGGAGGCTGGACTGTTCCCCTTCAGGGTTGGTCCCGCAGGGACGGTCTGATGCAGGTTGTCCAAGCTGTGAGGGACGGCTCCTCTTAGCCTTGCTCAGCATTCACCTCCAGATCTGGCCACCAGGCTTTTTTAAAAGCTCAAAGCTCATATGTTAAGAAAGACTTTTGCTGAGCTTCCTGAAAACCGTCACTATCTGTGCATAACTATAATGAAACAACTTTCCATACCTGGAGAAGAATAGAGTGAAAGTCCATGGCACTTGAAAAATAATAACCACAGCGAGAGAACTAAGGAGTTCAGGCTGAAAATGGGGCTGCAGCACCAAGAAGAATAAAATGAAATTTTCCCTGAGCAGAGAGAATGCCTGGAAATAGCTGTACCTCCCTTCTCTGCTCCTGTGAAGTCAGGTTCCAGCGAGAAAAGGCATTTTAAAATGGCATCAGAGTTTTTGAGTACTGTAGAATATTTACAAAGGCGAAACCAAAGCACAAAAAGAGCATGCAGTGTGCTCAAGGTAACAAAGAAATTCTGTGATACAGCAGGTAACCGAGCTTGGCTCTGTAGAGACTGAGCATATGCTGCAACTGCTGGATCATCTTTCTTCTGTATTATATTTGCTTAGCTTGGTGATAAAAATATATGTCTTCCTCCACAGGCATATTGACCGCACAATGCTGAACGTAGATTATGAGGTTTTATGTTTATGATGATACATGCAAACAAAATACCTGTCTTGCAAAATATTTTGGCTGCCATCCACCGCAAAATAATCATTATGCGGAAAGCTCGTGTAAGAAACTCCTTCCCTTCAGCCACCAGAAAAAGTAATTAAAAACTGAAGAGCATTTGCCTGTCCACTTAGAAGCCAGCGAGCAGCGCAGCTGGGCAAGGATATGGGCCCAGCAGAGTTTCTGATTAGCAAAACGTAGCAACTTGAAAATACCTCAAACCAAGGTGCCAGCCCTCCCTCAGCTCCCCCTGCTTTCCCTTTGCCGCCTTCTAAAGGTGGTTATACCAGAGGTTATCTTAACCAAAAAAATGCTTGAATGCAGTTATGTTGGGAGGCACAGTTTCAAAGAGAGGACACACAAAATAATTAAAAGCAATATTCACCGCTCCACTTCAGAGAGCTCCCGTTTGAGCTCAGGAGGGATGAGAGGGAAAGTAAGGGATGCTTCCTGGAGAGCAGGTAAGGTCAATCAGGACAGCAGAGGGGTAGGCTCAGGACAGTGGGGAAGATAGATAGGAAACTGGAGCAGACTGTGGCAAGTGGGAGACGTGGGTGGGGAAGGAGAAGCAGGTCTGTAGGTGGGGAAGCAGGAGAGCAAGGGGAGCGGGCGGACAAGAGGATTTTGGAGAGCGGCTAGCCAGCTGGCACACATATAGCAGCTGCTGCTGTGTCAGCCTAGGAGAGTAGCTGCAGCTGCACGCTGGCCATGAATAGCAGAGGAGCAGCGTGCCGGCTGGCTGCTGGAGGGACGGGAGGCAGCCGGGGCACTGAAAAGGCAGGGGGAGGCTCTGTGAAAGGTTTTCCGTGGAGGGGAACATGACAGCCCTTTGATTTCTGAGCTGTTTGTTCTCCAATTGTCCACTCTGGTGCATGATCAGTACTAAAGAGTTAAACAGGGAGAGGGGGGGAGGGAGAGAAACAGAAGGAAGACTTAGGTCCTAAATGCGGATCTGGGCTTTGGTAGCGTATCCATAGCATGCAGTTGTCTGGATGTATAGCTTTCATAGTTGTCAGCAGGGATCAAAATCATAGGGTGCTTAAACTAAAGGAGAAATCTCTGCTCGGTTACTCTCATACTTGCTTGAGCCACCACTGGAGGAGGACATGATCCCACCACTTGGCCATCTGCTCTGTGTGCCGCACACATGTCACTGAGAGCACTCTATAAGCGATCGCGTGTGAGCTCCTACATGGCTGTGGGCGCACGCACCCTTTGTGCTTCTACCTGAGTGCGGGTGCACGCATCCCACGTGCTCCTCCACAGCCACGGGTGCATGCACCATGGGTGCTCCTCCACAGCTCTGGGTGTATGCGTTCCACGTGCTCCTCTGGGGCTGCGGGTGCTCCCGCCCTCTGTGTTCCTCTACAGCCGCGGGTGCACCCACCCCATACGCTCCTCCGCGGCTGCGGGTGCATGCACCATGCACGCTCTTCCACTGCTGCGGATGATCCCACACCGCGTTCTCCTCCACAGCTACATTTGCACGCACCATGCTCCTGCGTGGCTGTGGGCACTCCCAACCAGCACAATCCCCCATGACTGTGAGCGCGTACTACTCCTCCACAGCTGTGGGCGATCCCACCCTGCCCACTCCTCCACAGCTGTGGGTGCATGCTTCCACATTCCTGGGGTGCCCCCACGCCGAGCACATCTCCTTGCCTGTGCGTGCACGCGCCCCGTGCAGTTCTGCGTGAGTGCGGGTGCACGTACCCCGCGTGCCCCCACCCCACAGCACTCCTCCACAGCCGCGGGTGCGCATCTCCCGCGGTCGTTCCTCCGACACTTGTGGGCGCACGCCCCCCTGCGCGCTCCTCCGTGGCGGCGCGCGCACGCCCCCCACCCACTTACACGCGGCTGCGGGCGCTCCAACTCCCGCGTGGGCGCACCGTGCCCCCACTCGTGCTTCCTCCACGCCCGTCGGGCGCTCCCCCGTCCCCCACCGCCTAGGGACTGGCGGACCCCCCGCTGCCGGCGGGGCAGGGCAAGGCAGGGCAGGGCAGGGCAGAGCCGGGCAAGGCAAGGCAGGACAGGGCGAGGGCGGGGGCCGCCGCCGCCGCCTCCCGCCGCCCTTTAAGAGCCGCGGCGGGAGCGGCGCTGGCCCCACCCGCCGGCCGCGGGGCCGGGCCGTCCCCCTCATTAATATGAAGGCGGCGGCAGCGGCGGCGAATGGGTAATGAAGCTGTCACTCCGGCACCTACTTGTTGGGTGTCCGCGGAGCCGAGGCGCACAGAGGGCGAGCGGAGCCCGCGGGAGGGGAGCGGCGGCGGCGGAGCGCACCGGGCGGCCCCGCCGGCAGCCCATGCCCTGCGCCCCCCGGCGCGCTGCGGGCGGCTCCCCCGCCGCCCATGCCGCGAGCGGCCGCCGGTCCGTGGCCGGTGGGCTCGGCGGGCTCCTCTGAGGCGGCCGCGCGGAGCAGCAGGCATGCGGGGCGCCGGCCGGCGGAGCCGGGCCCCCCGCGCCGCCGCGCTCGGCCTGGCGCTGCTCCTCCTCGCCTCCTGCGTGCAGGTAGGGGGGCGCGGGGGGGGCTCCGCTCCCGGCCGCGGGGCGCCGCCGCCGGCGCCGCCGCTCCCTCCTCCTCCTCCTCCCCGCTCCCCTTCCACCTTGCGCGTTTCTCCGTAGACGGTGTTTTCTCTCCGTGTCTCTTCGTATCTACGCGCGCCGCCGCGGCGGGGTTAAACCCGAAGCCGGCGAAAGTTGGAGGGGGGGTGGGGTGGGAAGCGGGGAAGCGCTTCGCCGCCGCCCCGCGCTGCCTGCGCTGCCCCCGGCCGCGGTAGTAACGAGGCTGTCTCCCCTTTGATTTTTATTTTTAGGTGTCCCGGTCCACGGGCTATTTCGAGCTGCAGCTTAACTCGGTGCGGAATGTAAACGGCGAGTTGTTCAATGGGGAATGCTGCGATGGCATGAAAAGCCCCCAGAACCTGGACTGTACCCGGGACGAGTGCGACACTTACGTGAAAGTCTGCCTCAAGGAATATCAGGCCAAGATCACTCCGGTCGGACCCTGCAACTACGGATTCGGATCTACCCCCGTTCTCGGTGGAAATATTTTCTATTTGAACAGCAACAAATACTCCCATCAAGGCAGAACCCCCGAGACGGGCAGGATTGTTATTCCCTTTCAGTTTGCGTGGCCGGTAGGTAGATGATCGCGCTGTCGTTATCGCCCTTTTTTTGTGTTCCCCCCGCCCCCGCTTCTCCCGTCGGTTCTGCAGCGGCTGCCCGCTCCCCCGTTAGAAAGCCGGGCTGAGCCGCCGGTGCGCTGCCCGGGCGGGGCCGGCCGCCTCCCGGGGCTGCGGGGCACGGCGGGCGGAGGGAAAGGGGAGTGCGGAGGGGGGCACGGGGACCGCGACAGCCTCGCCGGGGGCCGCCGGCGGGGACGGCCCGGGGGTGCCGGTGCCGGGGAGCGGCTGCGGAATGGCCGGCGGCGGGGGGGGGGGGGGAGTGACGGCGTGACGGGCTCCCGCACAGGCTGCAGGTGCGGCTCGCGGCGGCTGCTGCGCGAATAACTGAAGAAGAAAAACGATAAATGGGGAAAAAAAACCCCCAAAACCAAAAAACCAAACAAAAAACCCAACCCACCCGAAAACCGAGCCCCGACGGCGGCAGCGCGCCCCGGGTCCGCGGAGCTCCCGCGGCTCCGCGCAGCGTGGGGTTGCCCCCGGCAGGGGGCGCTGCCGGGCGGCGCAGGTGGGGGCGCGGCGCGGCGCGGGGCGCGTGCCGCGGCTCGCGAAGGGCGCGAGTCTGCCGCCCCTCCTGGGGGCCGCGGGCGGGGCCCCGCGGCGGCGGCGGCGCGCGCGGGGCTCGGAGGGGCGGGAGCCGCCGCCGGTGGGCGTGAGGGCTGAGGCGGGGGCCGCGGCGGGGGCCTCCCGCGTCCCAAGCGCTGCGAGCCTCCCCCCCCCCCCCCCGCACACACACGCCCCGCACCCGCGCAGGGGCGAGCGCGGGCGCTCTCCGCCTCCCGGGTGGCGAAGGGAGGCGGGAGCTGCCCCCCTCCGGGGGCACGAATCGGGAGGGAGCGTCCGAAGCGCAGCCCTGCTCTGGATCCTGTCGGAAACCGGATCCGTGGTTCGGCTGTGTGGCGGCGGGAGCTGTGGGCGTGAGAGACCCCGGCGCTGCCCCCTTCCCTCCTCTCGGGATCTCGGGGTTTTTCTGTGACACCCCCCCCCCCCCAATCCGTTCCCTCAGCCCCCACCTCCCCGTGCGGCGCCCGACCGAGGGGCCACATCCGCAGGGGCCGCAGGCCAAGGCCCGTCCCCGTCCTTCTGCTTTTCGGGGGCGCGGGGTTCGGAGAGGGGCCCGTGCTGGGGCGGGAGGAAAGGCCGGGCTTCCTGCCCGGCTGCAGGCAGGTAGGATCCTGCCGGGAGTTTCACAGCTGTTGCTCTCGGCCCTTCCAAGTGGGCCACGGGGTGGAAGCTGGCAAGTTGTGAGGCGCTGAGGAATGGGGATGGTGCGGTGCCCTGGCTCGGGAGGGAGATGAGTATCGGAAGCCCCGGTACCTGCAGATCGTGTTTGGCACCTGGTGACTAACAGATGAAATGGCCCTCACCGACCTCTTGAGATACGTAGCTCGCAGGATCTTTGTTACTTGGAAAACAGCTGCTAGGAATGGTCAGGGGCAAAACTGCTTGCTTGTATTTTGTGCTAAAGGAAACTAGTCCACGTAAATCTCTTAACTTTCTCTGCTGTCAGGGGCCTTCCAGCCTGATGGTCACGTACCTCAAATTAAGAACTGACCGCTGTTTGAAAGTAGGAGTTTTACTGGAGTTAGATGGCTAAAAAAGTGGTACAACCAATAAATTTCTCTGCACAGAGGCATTTACGTTCTGGTTGCCAAGTTGGGGTGTTTTGCCTTTATTAGTCCTGTAACCTGTTGAATGTGGAAAGGTTCCTGTTAACAGGTATAGCCAATACCATAAAACCAGGGTATTTGGAACTCTGCTTTTTAAGTTATAAGATCAAAGGGAAAATTAAGAGTCTTTCTCCTCTTTATTGACCGTTTAATACAGGCTTGACAAAATCATAAACTCTTCAGTAGGAGATTTCAGTAACATTAGCACCTCAAACTTCGTATGTTATCTGCATGAGGGAGTAAAGGTAACTTAACTCATGCTTATATTTTGCCAGTTTCTAGCATTGCTACTTGAAACAAGAGGAGAGCTTGATAATCCTTACAATGCAGGTCCCTAAGCCCAGCCTTCCTTGGTTTTTCTCTGTTGGGATAAGCACATTCCGACCTTGCAGCTGCCGGATATTGTTGTTCTATGCTCATCAAGTCTTAAGAAAGGCCTGTTTGACCTACCTCTTGCAGGTAAATTACCACAGTGTCTCTAGCATGTAATACTGTGCCTGCTGCTGTTTCTTATATCCTTGCCTCCAGCATTTTAAAGGACTTGAAGTCTTTGGTCTGTCTTTCCACTGTTTTTTTGCAGCTGTTGCAAAGCAGCCGGTAACTTATTTAAACAGTGCCACTGCAGTTTAGTGGGTGGCTGGCTGATTTTTGGAAGGTTTACTGAATATTCTCCCTGCCCACCCTTGATTCTAAAAATAAGTTGTGGAGTAGTTGTACTTTTAAAAACAGTCCCTGTATTGCAGGCCGTGGATGCACTTACGGAAAGAAGTCCCTCCTGTATGTTGTAGTTACGTCTTGAACTCTGGACATTCAGTCTGTTGGTGGGGAACGCAGCATCTTTGTCACAACTGTACATAAGCTGTATAGAGTCTGCAAGGAGAGGCTTAATTGTAGTGCTAGTTTAACACAAGGGGTTTTTAAGTAGATTGAGTTTCTGGGTTAGGTTTCAACTCTTTGGGGTAATTTCAAAATTATTCTCAAATAATACTCTCTCTCTACTCAAGTTTGCAAACAAGAAACAACAATACGGACATCGTCTTTTCATATGACCTGGGGTTTTTTTGCTATGCAACAGTAATGAAATGAATGTTCCTTTACTGAATATGCTGGGAAGGGATAACACTGAAGAGAATCAGAAATTGTGTCTTTCACTTATGAAACAAATTTGCAGTGAGCGAAGGACTTATTTCAGTAGTTCTAGATTGGATTTTTAAGACTGAGAAATCCAACCCTAATGACAGCCAGCATTGGTATATGTGGGCTTCTTACTGAACCTCATCTTAATGGTAACTCCCTTGCTTAAGGAGACTAACGTATTAATGTATAAATTGCTCGAGGGAGGTTTTTGTGATGTCTGTTTGATATTGCAGTGTCCTGAGCTACCAGTAGCTGTAAGGCAAGTAGTATCTTGAAAGGTGGTTTTTGGCCTTGGTTTTGTTATACTGATTTTTTTTTTTCTTTTTTAATTTTACATGTCCAAATTTCACAGTAAAATTTTACTGTCTCTTCTGTAAAGCTGCAGTACCAGAGTTCAGTGATTTCCACTGTTTGATACAGTGTCATTTATCCAGTTTATTCCTATTTCCTGTCTTTTTTTAATATCATTAGTCTGATCTCTGATTTGCAAGAGGAGCTTGGGATATTGCCAAAAAGTTCTTAAAATTGCTACCTTGGGATACATCATCCACAGAAATCTGGCAGTGGGAGAGGCTGAGGAACAGCTAGAACAATACAGCTGTCTTCTTCACCCACCTACCTCACATTTTTTTCTTTGCCTCCTGCTGTAAAACTTGAAGCTTAATGCTCATTTGAGATTGTTAACAAACAAATGATGCAATTAAAATTTATGTGCAACTTTTAAAACAAAAAAGACAGAAGAATTCAAGTAGTTTTGAAGCATCGATTCTGATCACTTACACAGTTTAGGCTCATTAGTCTTGAGCATTTATTTTTTTTTTCTAGCACAAAGCTGTTTGTTCAGATGCTGAAGCTTCAGAAATACCTTGCATGGCAATATTTATCAATAACAGGTTATTGGCAGAGTTTTAGATTTGGGTTTAATTGAAGGCTGCTTCTGAAGATGATGTTTTAATGTTACAGGCATTCTGCTATGATGGGTTATGTGGAACCATTTTTCATACTCCTTTGCAAGATGGCATGAAATGGAGTTGTGTGTGTGTGGTTTTTCCCTCCACCCTGTTCCTTCCCTTGGGGAATTCACAGCTTTTTCTGCACCATAAATATTGGTATGGCATCCATTACTTCAGTTAATTAGTCATATGGAAGAATTGTTCTGACTAGTTGTGGATGTTGAAATCATGTATTACAGTATGCATCATCATCTCCTTTCAGCCCCTCTGTTTTTGAGATTCTAGTGTGACTGAGTGACTGACAGTCAGTGCAGTATACGTACGAGTACACTGTACTCTGAATGCCACAGGTGAACTTCAGAGTTCAGGGCCTTGGGGATAAGTAGCAGAAACAAGCAATTTCACTTCTCTTTCCTTGGTGCTCTGCTAGGACTCTGTGTACCTATCTGAAGAAGGGGTAGTAGAGGTTCAGGCAGTCCTCGGCAACTTGCTTGGGTAGAGGGTGCCTTCCCCACTAGAATGTGGGCAACTAATTTATTATTTTTGTAAGCACTGATCTTAAGTTTTTCCTATTTAGGGTGTGATTGTAGCACCTCTCTCTAAATTTCTGGAGTATTGTTAACTTTCAGGTAGATAAAAATGTGTGAAAGTATATACATTGAATATCCAGACTCTGTGTGAGTTTAATCCATGTGCAGTCCATATGTGAGTCTCGTCCAAATGCCTGGAAGGGTTCATCTTGATCTAAAACATACACAGGAGTATGAACCATCAGATAGGTAGAGCTGTTGAGAGGGTAACTTGGCTGCAGCAGTAAATAATTAATTTCTTAGAAAGCACCCCTCCCGTCCCCTGCCAAAACCTGAGGAGGAATACTTGACTTTATAGCTTTTATTACTTAATGGGTACAGTGTTCTGTTTGGCACTTTCACATGTTGTCTACTTCACTATAGAATTCTGCATCAAGCTCTATCAATCCTTCTAATTTGAAAACTGAAGGCAGTTAGGCCCTGGAAGGCATCTAGCCTTGAAGCACATTATCTTGGATCCTTGGTGCCTGTAGGGAACTAGATAGCCTGACTGTAGGAAATGTTCTTGTCTATTTTTGTTTGGCTGGTAGATCTACAGTTGGTCTACCTTCTGTCTTAACACAGCCATCACTACTCTCTGATCAGGATCTTGAGGCTTTGTAATGAAAACATCCTGGATTAGATTACTCTGCTCCCTGGTAGAGTAAACATGCATCCTGTCAGCTTGAATGACAGCCCATCGTGACAGATATGCTTAAATTAAGCAGGTTAAGGTTAGGCCATTTATAACTGAAAAAGGTGTTTGTCCACAGTTGTACCTGAGGAACAGTATGTAAACTTTTCTCATGAAAAAGATCAGAAGTTCACAAATGAAGCATCCTCAAGTGCAAGATATGCAGCAAGCTTTACCTCTAAATAGTTGTTCTTTGCTCCATTGAAACTCCCTTTTCAAAAAAAAAAAGTGCATGCAAACACACAGTCCCAAGCAAGGCCTGAGGGCGGCAATAAGAAGTGAGAGCAAGACCTCATGCCAAAATGTAAAATTCACCTTGTACAGTGATGGGTTATAATGTTCATGCATCACACCTTGTTAGCAGAGGAGGTCAGCATGGAAAAAATAATGTAGCTGATAGCCATATATTGATGAACTACATAAGTGTTTAATGTCTTATTTGCCAGCAGCCTAACTCTTTTCCCCAGGTGGAAGGCTCTGCTGTTAGCACAAAGCTTCCTTTTTAATACTTGACCACTTTTTTCCCCACCTGCCCCAAGCTTGCTGCTTGCTTACTGACTCCACCTGATCGGCTTGTTAGTAGATTCTAGGGCTGCTGTGGTAACTGGCATGCCAAACTGTTTCTTATTTTGACAAAACACCTGCAGCCCTTGTGCTCATAAAGCCTTCCCATGCCTGTCGCAATTCATGGACAGATGTATTGTGGATCAGAAAACATGGATCCATGTTTCCTCAGTCTTGGGGAAGTAGATCAGGGAATTCTATGCTTTCACCTGCTCAGTACTGTATTTGCCTTCAAACTTTTTTGATCAGAAATGAAAGGTTGAGGTTGGGGGAATGGTTTATTATCTGAATGATATCCCTTTGGTTTCATGTTACACAAATGCAAAGAGTAGCTTGCAGGTTTTGTTATACTCTTTTCTAAAAGAAGATAATCAGGTGATTAAAATTTTTAGAGACTGACTTTAGCCATGCTGGGTAGTGACAACTCCAGTTGATTTCAATAGCAGCTGCAGGTGTCACCTCTAAAAAAGAATCAAGGCCTTAATGGTGAGCACTTCAGAACCACTCTTTGAAAAAGGGATTTATTATTGGCATGCTCTGTGTGCCAGCAACTATTTGCAGCTTGCCCAGAATAGAAAGCCTAAAGACTTAAGTTTCATGTAACTATAGAAAATCTGTCTTCTAATTTTAAGCAGAAATGTTATTTGCACTCTTAATCTTTCATACATTGATGTCACTAAATCTAGAATTTCTTAAGTATTTGAAATAAATATGCCTCAGAGGACAGTATTCTGCTAACTATTTAAGCTTTTGTACCTTAAAGTTCTGGTGGGGGGGTTGAATGTCACAGAGATGGTCAGGTAGTAAAGAACACTTCTATTTATACTCCTTGAAAGTTTCCTTAAATAAACACTTACTTATTTATTAGAAACACTGGCTGAACTCAAAACTCGCAGACAAATAACCTTACCTCCCAGACACTGAGAGTGGTATGCTTAGACACCTCTCGTCAACTTTCTAATCTCTATTCCAGAAGGTGCTGCAGCCAGCCTATCAGTGAAATGCTACACTCTTAGCCACACAGCTGGTGCAGGCATTAAATCTTTGTCTGAAAATGGAGTAGGTATTGAAGTAGTCAGGATTACTCTTACACTAGAGGATGTGAGCTAGAGAAGAGGGCAAGGTAGAAACGGAGCATGTTTGATTCACCACAATGTGATGGAGACTTCATAGCACTGTCTTTGGGCTGTTTGAAGATGTTTCAAACACTATTTTCTCAAAAAAAAAAAAAAAAAAAAAAGAAAAAGAAAAAAGCCTGCATATGAAAGGTCTGCTAAAGACAAGACTACTTGTAGCTTTAATCTTAAACAATCAGATTTATCTTTAACGTAGTTGGTTGGGGTAAAACCATAATTGGTTGTGTTTATATCAGACTTGTGATGTTTGGCCTAGTTGGGCCGTGTTCCCACTGTATTGTAGACTTTCTGAGTGATCCTGTGAAGTTCAAGGAAATCTGTTGGTGTAGATGTTGAGAAGCTTTGTGTTGTAAAAGCTGCCTTCTGTGTTTGATGCTACTGCTTGTATTCCTTGCGTAAGTCCAGCTTGCTTTGAGTTACTATTAGAGTTCAGTTTGTCAGCACAAAAGCTGCAAAAAATTAAGTTTGTGTCAAACAATAAATGATGTGAAACAGCTATGTTTTCTGCATGAAAAAAATGCCAAAAATGGTGTAGTGCATTTTTAATCTGTTTTTGTGGCAACTGATTAACGACAGTTTTTCTTCAATGAGAAGGATTGTGTTTGAGACAGATGTGCAAGGTAAATGATGTTTTGGGTTTGTTTTTTTTTTTTAACTTTTAAAATTACTTTTGTTTGTGCTGTCATTGTGGGCTGGTGGTTGTATGGCCCCACTTGAGCAATGCCATCGAGTCACACTACGTGTAGGTGAGATGAGTGGAATTCATCCTTTCTGTGTAGTCCGACTCCTTCACTTGTTTTTCCTATGTGTTGCTTTGTGCGAGTGTTGGCTCTGAAATACATGCTTTGAACATACTTTAGAAACTACTCTGTTAAGTTCATGAAGCAGCTATGATTGCATTGTATAGTCACCTGCAGAAGCTTTAAATTACTCTGTGCCTGAAAGCTTCCCTCCCTCCTCTTCTGAAAACAAGTCCAATGTTTTGTCAACTCTGTGTGGGTCCTATTTGCATTGCTTGTTCTAGTTCAGAGCTTCTCAGCCTACTGAAGGGACTAAAAGGGAGGGTCACTTTCCTGCTAGCACATCAATTTATTTTCCCTTGGTGCTCCAATTCTAGCTGCTAGTAATCCTCTGATCTGGAAGAAGCTTGGGAGCAGCAATTTGGAAGGAGTGAGGAATAAGGGTATACTGGCATTGGTTGTGGCTCCTTAATGCTTAGCCAAATGCTTACCCAAAGGATAGTTGCTACTGTTCCTTGGCAGTAAGTCCATCGTTCTCTTCCTCTTCAGCACTGTGATATGCCTTTGGGCTTCTTGCTAGAAAGCTGCTCTGGCTTCTGGTTAGTGGGTGTCTAACATTGATTGGTCTTTGGCCAGAGATGACCGCTGGCAGTACTGTCTGCCATATCCAGTTGGTGGCTTTTGAGCTGCATGTTAAGGTGTCGTGTGAGCAGGAGGTGAACGTGTAGCCTGACTGCTTTCCCCTTCCCCTGCCCCCAGGGTTGGGGAATGAACCAGTATAGGTGGCTAAGACTATCTGTGCTAGGTCATATTGGGCACCTGCAGAACTTTTGCCTCTCATGGGGTGGTGGGACCCTCTTAGAGCTGCTGCCTTCCCCTGCTGTACACCCAAGGAGACCTGTCAGGAGGCAGAAAGCTGAAGAGAGCTGTGTGATGGCTTTTGTGTAGATCATCTTGAGTCAGGGAGGAGTGGCCATCCCTGATGGAACCATAGACTTTTGGTGCCTTTGCTTACTGTATAAGGAAAAACACTCTATATAAAACTTAAAGACTGCTGTCTTAAGTGGAGACTATCATATGTCTGTTGATATTATAGATGAACAATGAAGCTAGACTAGGACTGAAGAGATGAGTTTATTTTTCAATTACTTTTATTATTTTGGCTTTTTTTTTTTCCTGTCTAATTGCCAGAGTTTTGCTGAATGATACTTGGTTTTAGAAATACGTGTGCAACATAGTAGATACATTTCAGCATCACCACAGATTTACATGTCATCCAGCTCTGAGATAAATGCTTGCTATTTCCTTGAAATGTCTCAACTGCTGCTTTCGATATTTTTTTCTTGCAATTACATTTGGAGAATGTTTTACTGTT
Organism: Harpia harpyja; assembly: GCF_026419915.1. Lineage (NCBI taxonomy): Eukaryota > Metazoa > Chordata > Aves > Accipitriformes > Accipitridae > Harpia > Harpia harpyja. The sequence goes on along the minus strand of NC_068942.1, from coordinate 73,918,535 downwards.
ATAAAATCTTGTTGTTTAAGAGTTGGTCTATAGCTTATGCTCATTTATTAAACTTTATTCCCAAGGTCATTTTTTTTAGAGTTGTAGTTAGCCTTTGTTTTGTATAAAAAGGAGGAAATGTCAAGGTTTATTTTATTAATTGCTGTTTCAGATACTAAATAAAGTATGAAAAGCATATTTGACATGAAGATATTCTGATAGCAAGTGCTAAGAGGAACTCTCAGCTGAAACACATAGTAAACATGGATTTTTATCTGTGGTTGAAACAACTGCTCCTCAGTAGCAGTTAGAATGCAATATTAGGTGGAAGGGGCAAGGCATTTCAAGGCTAAATGACAATCTTAGTCTTACTTGATTAGAGCTTGCAGAGGTTGCTAAGAAACAGGCTAATAGTCCTTGAGTAACCAATTATATGCCCCTTGGACAGATGCACAGGTGCTCATTCTCTGAAGTTGGTTTTTTTTTTTGGTTTGTTTTTTTTTTAAATCTGAGATAAGACTGTGTCGTGGAGTATTAGTATGTAAACTGCAATCTGTTAACATCCTGCTTTGGGCTTGAAAGTCCTGATTATATATATTTTGTTCCCAGCAGGATGTGTTCTGGTGGTTTTTGTTCAGTACATTACTTTCTGATTATTATTACACTTAAACTGTTCTAGCAATGCCTCTTCTACTTCCAGATAGTCCACTAGGTCTGTAGTCTCTCCTATGCTTTCTAGTACTCTGAACATACCAGCTTAAGTATCTTCAAGCATCTAACGTTCAAATTGGATAAATTTTACGTTTCCGGACTTTCAGTGAGTAGGCAATATTTCTGTCGATGCAGTATCCCACAATTGGTAGAAAATGCTAGTTTCAGGTAGAGCTAGCTTTCCTTACTCCTTCTGAAGCAGTTCTGTACATGCAAATTATAGTGAAATATCATATGAGCTGGTAGTTAACCTAAAACATCACATAGGATTCTTTCAGTCTCTTTTTTTCCCTGAATATGTATAATTCTGTTTATAGCATTGTAAAGTTGAAATGTCTACCTTAAAACACAATCTACACTTCTAGTGTTAAAGGTCTGGGATTCCACCTGGAGAACTTAAGTTCTAATTAGGGAGCATGTTCACACTTGGAAGGCTTGACTGATGTGCTTTAAGCAGTAAGTTCAGAAATATTTAAGTGCCTTAATTATTGATCTGCTCCAATCAAGACTGGAGTAGAAGTTTTTTAGGGTGTGCAATTTTTGCTATGTGCTGATTTTGGCTGGGATAGAGTTAATTTTCTTCATAGTAACTAGTATGGGGCTATGCTTTGGATTTATGCTGAAAACTGTTGATAATACAGAGGTGTTTTAGTTATTGCTAAGCACTGCTTACACAGAGCCAAGGCCTTTTCTGCTTCTCACCCCACCCCACCAGCGAGTAGGCTGGGGGTGCACAAGAAGTTGGGAGGGGACACAGCTGGGACAGCTGACCCCAGCTGACCAAAGGGATATTCCAGACCATATGATGTCATGCTCAGCATATAAAGCTGGGGGAAGAAGGAGGGGACATTCAGAGTGATGGCATTTGTCTTCCCAAGTCACCCTTGTGTGTGATGGAGCCCTGCTTTCCTGGAGATGGCTGAACACCTGCCTGCTGATGGGAAGTGGTGAATGAATTCCTTGTTTTGCTTTGCTTGTGTGTGCGGCATTTGCTTTACCTATTAAACTGTCTTTGTCTCAACCAAGGAGTTTTCTCACTTCTACTTTTCTGATTCTCTACCCTGTCCTACCGGGGGCAGTGAGCAAGCAGATGTGTGGTGCTTGGTTGCCAGCTGGGGTTAAACCATGGCATAGTACCATTTACTGTTCTTCTTATTGATTGAGGACAATTTTAATAGCACTGGTCTGGTAACCTGTGGTGCTGCTTAATAGATTTGGTGGCAGTTCCTTCCTTTTACACCACGTACAAAAAACTTTTTTGGGGGTGCTTTTTACAGTTCTAATTCTCTTTTATGTTATGATAACATGATTTTCCTTCTATCGCAACATGGAGTTTTTTCTGTAACTAGCTGCATGTAATCAGCAAAGTCTAGAAGTCAAACCATGTTTACTTGGACTATTAAGAGCAAGTATAACCATCTGCTGCCCCTCACTAATGACTGGGTTTTTTGTACACAAAAATGAGCTGATAGCACCTCCTGTCTTGGTTATAAACTGTTATTTAAACCATATGTTTATATATAGGCCCAAAATGTTTTAGTGTTGTATTCGGCTGTTGGAGACCTTTGTTGAACAGAGCATTGTTTCCGTGATTCATCCACACAGACTAGTGCTTGCTTCTATCAGAAAGTGAGGAAGGGAAGGAAGTAGAGAAACTGAAATGTTTAGACTTGCATACACACTTAAGATGTTGGTTGTCAAGTATTTAGTGCTCCTACAGTACCTTCTGATGTTTGCTGTTAAGCTGTGATAACTTCAGGGTTGTATGGTTTATAGCTTGTAGTCACTTCACATCTCCTCTTGCTTTGTAAGAGGTGAAGGGTAAAGTGGTTGCTCAAACCTAGCTGGTGGCAATTCTTCAGAGGTTGATTTCCAGAATTCAGACCCCTTTTTTCTAACACTGCATGTCCTGGACTTAAACTGTGGACTGTCAGAACATAATTGTCACAGGACTTAGGCAGAAGAACAAACTGTTGCATATCACAGATCTTCTCAAGCTGTTCATATCTACTCCCAGATCACCGCAAATGAAAGGTAAATAAAATAAGCTTTAACTGGCAGGAGAAGATAGTCTTGACTTGTCGCAGCTTGCTATCAGTGATAATTTATTTTTCCCTAAGCCCTTAGGATGAATTTTCAAGATTTGGTAGTCTGTGAAACTTCAGCTGGCCAAGGAGTCTGGAGAAGACAGAACAGCGGAAGAGTCATTGGCAAATGAAGTACTAAAGAAGCTGGAAAGTATTCACTAGTACACATGCTTGAGTTATGAGTCCAGCTTTGGACTAGCAGAATTAGTCTCCATGTTTTTTAATGTTAGCTTACTTTATGTGGCTTCATTCTGTTCTCCATTGATATTCATCCTTACAAGGAAAGCTGTAACATTGGTACCCACCAGAGAAGTAACTAGGGGTTGACAATGAAATGAAATTGACCTGCTGAGATAATCTCCCTTTCATAGCTTCCAGATCCATGTCAATGGGAGGAGAAGGGAAAAAAAAATAGAGAAGCACTCTTAATTCACTTGCTTAGACTAAATTTACAGGGCAAGTGCCTGCTTTCAGAGGTTGTTCCCTGTACCTTGCTACACTTGTTACAAAGCTTTCCTTCTAAAGGCCTGCCGATTTGTGGGTTTTGTCTGATTTGTAATAATACAAAGCTATATCAGATCCCCTCCAGTTCACATTAATCTGAAAGATATTATTTGATATTAAAGTTCTGATGCTGCTTTGTTATGGTGGGATTGATCAAGTCTTGGTTGTCGTATATTCAAATAGGTACCTTGGAATTGTAGGCTACATATACTGTTGTATGCTGTGTTTATTTGCTGCTGTAAGCAGTTAATTTTCAATAGTAATTAAATACAACGTAATGGTTGGTGCCGCAAATGTGATAAAGTTTTACTGTAGCCACAAAGTACTGTTCAGAAGATTCAGTCCTGCTGCTGGAATATGGTACAAGCATTTGTTTCAGGAACATGTTTATAAACTTAGTTTTCTCACAACTAAACTCTGGTGCTCCCACGTGTATTTAACTAAGTGTGCATGTCTGTGTGCAGAATCCTTGTTTAATCCTTTATTCAAGTTCTTTGTGTGTGTTGATCTACATGAAAGAACTTGCACCATCTATTACAGTGGTGACTTATTTTTCTGCTCAACTTATTCCTGTAAATTTATGAAGAACAGCAAGATACAGATATAGCTTTGGTTGTGTCTGCAGTGTCCTGGTTCAGAAAGCTGAGGAGGTTTTAAGGGAAGGTAAGCAGCTATCTATGAAGTTGAAATAAGGTGTTTTTCTCCTGTTTCCCTGCCAGCCTCTTCAGCACGTGCAGAAATTCAAAACTGAGCTGGTGTTCAGTTTGGGGCTGAAATGAAGGACAATTTAAGTGTGTTTTCCCCTTTTTCTGGATTAATGACATTTTTGTTACTAGCCGCGAGGAAATCTGTCATCTGTTTGATAAGTATCTTGTGTGAATGTGAAGTTCAAATTGACTGAAACTGTCTTGCAACTCATGTAGCAATAAAACCTAGACATTTGTGTTCCTTATGGTGAAAGGCCTATGACAATACCTGTGCTTGAAGCCAATGCCATTGGAGAAAAATGATGCATCTTGTGTGAAGTTATATGAACATTTGATCAGTCAGCTGTTGCCATCACTGTGGGCCAGGGAAGCCTTTGCCTCGTACTGTCCTCTTTCAAATGTGACTGATGCTGCCCATCTAGCTCTAGAGTTGACTCACTTGGGTAGGACTGATGAGAGAGTTGTGGAGGACTTACAAAAACATTGCCCTAATTTCTGTGCTCCCTTAGGAACAGAAGTTGAGTATGGGCCTCTTCTTCCTAGGGCGAGACATCCAGGCTCATTAGTTTGAATTGGTTTTGTAGGCATTTGCGTTTTTCAAAAACAAAGGGAAAGACTAGTGCTATCAACAGCTAACACTATTTAAAAGGATTAAGATTAAAACACTACTCTCTCTTCCTGGGAAAGTTGCATACATAGAACTTGGGGGCATATCTATTTTTTCTTATATTTGCCTACCTTCTTAGTATGCATATTTCCAATACAAAAGAGTGCATGCAGGTGTTCTGTGTTTAGAACAATAATTAAAGTATGTTATTACATAGTTAGTTTAATTCCCTCTTGACTTCAAGTTGAAATTATAATGATGCATGGTTTGAAGTGCCCAGAGGACACTAATATCCATGCCACACGGAGTGTGGAGGGAGGGGAAAGAGCAGTATTAATTACTAGTTCATCTTTGAATTCTAAATATTAGCATAAAACAAGTCTTGTACTAACCATTAATGGGTCTTCATGGTTGTTACATACACTTCAAAAGAGGCAATCTAGCTACACTTTCATTAATGCAACAAGAAAGTGTACATATAATGGGCTTAATTTATCTTGGACTTCTTCCAAAACTTTTGGAAAGGAGTAGGATGTGGAGACTTGGTTAATATCAAGTTTGTCTGAAACAGTTCAAAGGTGGTAGGAAGGCTGAAAGCTTCAGCTTAAATCTAATAAAATGATGTTAAGATGGTACCCAGCTGTCTGCATGGTATTGTACAGGTCTCTTTCCAAATGACTTTTTTTCTCTGTTATCTAATTTCATCAATACTTTCTTCTGTTCTTCGCTATTGGATTAACTCAGTGGATTTCTGCAAACTGCTACTGCTAGTAGCTTCAGCTATGGTAGAAAGGACTGTATATTAATAGCTGCAAAGTCATGGAATTATCTTAAGATGTAAATAGTTTGTTTATTTCCTTCTATGTAATGATCAGGCAGAATGTCTATTGAAACTTAATTCTGTGACCCTCTGTCTAAAACAGTGTTTTCTGGTAGGTTTCCACCTTATCTTTTTGTCCACTGAAATTGGATGCTAGCAGAGAAACATCTGCTGGAATTGCTGCTCTTTTGTCTGTAACTTCTGATTTAATCTTACTTTCTAACCTCAATTAAAAATCAACACCCTTTGTTCTCCCCAAATAGGATGGAAGGGAAGTCTATTGTTTGAGGTTCTAGCAGGTTTGCAGGGTTGATACACGTGGGGTTCATTTCAGTTTCCTTTCTGCTGCTCCTGCTCTAGAACTGTCAAAAAGAGAAACAAAATCTGGGGAGGTTATGCTAGGTTCTCCCATCTGAGAAACAGGTACAATACAAACTGTGGCACTTGTTTGACTACCCTCAGGATGTTGTCTCTTCTTTTTGTATGGTGGTAGTATAGCATACCAAATTCTATTGTTTTGGTAGCTGTTATATTTAAAAGAGTTTTGTTTTGGTAATTGGCTTTTCTACTATCTGATTTCTTGTAAGTTATAGAAGGAAAGCTTGTTGATGCTGTTTTATATCCCAATCTGCTTTCCAGAGAACCTCATTGGAACAGGCACATTAACACCTATATCAAAGGATATTTAAAGATGGGTTAACTTTTTTAATTTTTTAATCAGATTGTGTGAAGGTTTAGTGTATAGAGATGTGTTAGGTAAATTAACTAGCAGAGGGGAGCTGTGGCATTAGGAAGGATGATTGAATGCTTTCGAGCACTGGTATTGGCTGGTTGCACTAGCTCTTTCGTGTTCTGCGCTCATCATTAGCTCTGATCAGCTATTGAAACAAAGCTAAGGGATGAGCAGGATGGTTTGTTAAGATTCTGGTTTTAGGTGGATTTTGCATTGTGTACTTATCCTTCCTTATAGTGTCAGTTGTTCTTCCACAGCAGTCACGTATGAACAGAGCATTGCAGCGCTTGGGCAACTGTGGAAGAGCTGGCAGTTGGGAGAAGTTGTCCTTTTTGGGGCCTGTTTTCCACATGCCTAAAGCTTTTTTGTGGGATGCTAGGCCTCTGTCCAGCAGATCTAAGGATCACCTCCAAGATGCAGCCAAAATCTGCCATGCTCTTTGTAGATGTGTGTGGTGGGGTGGGCTTCCTTTGCATAGAAGAAAAGAAGTTTTACTGAATTGTTGAACAATAGTGAGTTTCTGGAAGTCTTTTCCCATGACTTGTTAGAGACCTGAAGGAGAAGGTCTTCTGTTGGTACTGACCGAAATTGTTTAAGGTGTTTTTTTCCCTACTGGACAGTGTGCAAAAGTTCAAATCAAAAAGTTTACCTGAAATAGGTTTATCTCAGGAGGTATGGCTCCGAAAAGCCTGTGATGTCTGTGATGGGTTGACCCTGGCTGGATGCCAGGTGCCCACCAGAGCTGTTCTATCACTCCCCCTCCTTCTCAACTGGACAGGGGAGAGAAAATATAACAATGAGCTTGTGGGTCGAGATAAGGATAGGAGAGATCACTCACCAATTACCGTCACGGGCAAAACAGACTCAGTTTGGGGAAAAATTAACTTGATTTATTACAAATCAACCGGAGTAGGGTAATGAGAAATAAAACCAAATCTCAGAACACCTTCCCTCCACCCCTCCCTTCTTCCCGGGCACAACTTCACTCCCGGATTCTCTACCACCCCCCCAGCAGCACAGGGGGACGGGGATGGGGTTTACGGTCAGTTCATCACACGTTATTTTCTGCCGCTTCATCCTCCTCAGGGGGAGGACTCATCACACTCTTCCCCTGCTCCAGCGTGGGGTCCCACCCACGGGAGACAGTCCTCCACGAACTTCTCCAACGTGGGTCCTTCCCACGGGCTGCAGTTCTTCACGAACTGCTCCAGCATGGGTCCTTTCCACGGTGTGCAGTCCTTCAGGCACAGACTGCTCCAGCGTGAGCCCCCCACGGGGTCACAAGTCCTGCCAGAAAACCTGCTCCGTGGGCTCCTCTCTCCACAGATCCGCAGGTCCTGCCAGGAGCCTGCTCCAACGCGGGGTTCCCACGGGGTCACAGCCTCCTTCGGGAACCCACCTGCTCCAGCGTGGGGTCCTCCACGGGCTGCAGGTGGATATCTGCTCCACCGTGGACCTCCATGGACTGCAGGGGGACAGCCTGCCTCACCATGGTCTTCACCACGGGCTGCAGGGGAATCTCTGCTCCGGCGCCTGGAGCATCTCCTCCCCCTCCTTCTTCACTGACCTTGGTGTCCGCAGGGTTGTTTCTCTTACATGTTCTCACTCCTCTCTCCGGCTGCCGAATACCGCCGTCCCAACTTTTTTCCTTCTTAAAAATGTTATCACAGAGGCGTTACCACTATGGCTGATTGGCTCGGCCTTGGCCGGCGGCGGGTCTGTCTTAGAGCCGGCTGGTATGGGCTCTGTCGAACACAGGGGAAGCTTCCAGCAGCTTCTTACAGAAGCCACCCCTGTAACCCCACCCGCTACCAAAACCTTGCCACACAAAACCAATACAATGTCTTAATTCCTGCTTTCCCACCCTTGTTCCTTTTCATCTAAAGTGTGTTTCCCTAGGTCACTAAGGATTCTGATCTCGGCTCAAATTCTCAATCTGTGGTATCTGAGCCCTGGACTGAGCCTATAGTGACTGTCAGGTACATTGCTACTGAGGCAGACCCAAAGGGCTAAGTGGATATATCTACTGTTTCACTTTATCAGGAGTACTGTAGGTATCCATGCAGAGTATCTAGGAGCATCTGTTATAAATCTAGGCAATCAATCTGGCTTGCTCTGAAGAAACTGGATCTTATTCCTGTAGTTTGTGTCTGGGATCTTGAGTAATGACAAGGATTCCTTACAGTATTTGAAGATAGGTTTTACAGATAGCAGTGTTAAATTTGAAGTGGTTCAGTCAAGTTAGGGAAACTTCTGCAATAAGTCTGTGACTTTTCTTTTGTTTTTTTCCCTTACAGCTTTAAAGTTCTAACACTTCTTTCTTGTTAGCTGGTATTTCCAGACTGTCACAGATGCTCTTGCCTTCACAGCTTTTGTGCCAGTCATGGTAGCCTGATCTTCACCCTTCCTATTTTATTCTTCCCCTAATTCCCCCTGGAGAATATAGGTGATATTTTGAAAGCTGTTTTTTTCCTTCTTAGACTGGTTCCTGAGGGACTTGAGAGGTCCGGCTTTTAATGGGGGAGGCATTTCTTGCTTGTGCTTCAGCTAGTGTGGAAGAACATGTCTGTCTGAACTGTGATACTTGGCTCGGTGACATATATAGACAGTGCAGAATCAATTTCTTAGTGGAGTAAGAGTAACTAGGAATAGCATCAGCCTTGATCTATGTTACATGGATGCCAGTAGGGATTGGCTTTGACGACTGTAAATAGAATAGCTGAAGTTTGGAGAAGAATTGCCTAATTATTTAGTTACCTTTTTGTTTAAACCTCAGTTTAGTCTTCCCCAGGACAAATACTGGTTTTCTTATAGTTAAACCAGGACTTTTATCACAAATATACTGACAAATTTTTGTGTGAAAAATTGCTATAAAATCAGTAAGCTTAGTATTTCACTTGGCACTTGTCAATCTTCAGTAAGTTAATAAATGATAAATGCTTGCTGCATTTTTCTTATCTTGCCTTGGATGACAGTATGTTCTGCTTTGTGTCACCTGACTTATCACTCATAAAAGACTGGATTACATTTTCCTGAGGGGAAGTTTCAGAAGCCTATGGTCCTCTAAACCTTTATTCCAAATAGTAAGATCTCCCAATTAATAGCTTTAGCTCAGCTTGTCTTTTTTCTGAATAGCATTTGTTGCATCTACTGCAACAGGTACGTGGCTTGCTCTGCGTGTATTGTATTACATGGTTTGGTGATTTTTGCAATTATTTTATTTCATGTGACATTTCACTATTGCAGAAAGGAGAATCTTGATTAGATTTTTCAATTACAACTTCTTCTGTCACGGCTTTCAAAGAGGAGTTCTGAGGTGTAATTATAAATCTAATTCAGAACTGGGTTTTGTTTCTCCTTCCCTTTTTCTCCTATAACATTCCTTGGTCACAATTTTGATTACCCTGGGATAGATACTAATGGCTTGGGCAGGTGTGTAAGATTCTACACTGTAAATTTTTTTTAGTAGTCTCTTTTTTTAATGTTAGCCATCAGAAAAAGTGGAATACTTGCTTCAGAACAGCACCCATACTGAAACCAGAGTTCAGGGAACATAAGCAAATGTTCATGGAAGTCTAAGGCCAAGATTATGGAAAATTTCTTTTCATTCTCCCAAGCTTTGTTTTCAGCCTGGGAACTTCCTGAACTAGTTGTGATTGGTGTCTCCTAAGTATTTGTGCCAGTCTGCCCTTGGACCCACAAAGCTCTTAAAACCACTTTGCCCTTAAGCAACCTGTGTAATGTTTTGCCAAGCTTTGCATGAAGTGCCATCTTATTTTATTTCTTTTCTTCTGACCATGGCTCCTGTTAGCTTAATTTGATGCCCTTTAGTTCTTGTCAAGAACAAGAAAATGGATGATCTATTCCTAATGATCCCCAGGGCCTTTTATAGCTTTGTAGACTTCTATCACATACTCCAGTTATCTCTCTGCCAGGCTGCGGAGTTTTGACCAGGTCTTTCATTCCTTTCATCAGAATCATTTGGTTCTCTGTTCCTTCTTGTTGCCTTTCTCTGGACCTTTGATTTCCAACATTCTTCTCTTGGGGGATGCTATTCGTCCCATCTCTTGGGGGAGGGAGAACAGAACCAAACTGCTTCCTTCCACCTTCAGTTACAGAATCACACAGTGGCATAACATTAAATGTCTTTCTCCTTGTTCTTCCCCCTGTTGTCTAGCCTCCCTTTCTAGCCAGGGTGCACTTTCCAGCTGACTTCTGAATGTTGAGTAGTTAAGACATGGATGAGGGTGGGAAGCAGATCTCTTGATCAAAGAAATTGTGTTGAGCTTGTGAAGGGAACTCACTTAGCTAGAAACAAGCTGGCTTTGGTGGATTGAAGGAGTAACCGTTTATGGAATTGACAAGTCACAAGATGTATTTTGTGAAACCTTGTTTATCAATACAAATTTGCATAGAAGAAGTCACAAGTGTCATTAACTCAGGATTATATGAGGCGCTCTGAAAATGTGTTTACATTCAGCAAGGTTGGAGGTTTAAATGGCAAGATTTGAAATACTGTATGCCTGTTATGACAATTGGCACAAAGAATTCTTAAAGATACTGTGGAAAGAGAAAGAAATGATCAGTAAGATTAAAATGTGTATATGTTAGTCTAAGAACTGGTTTCCAGACCTCCTAGAATACCACTATTCTAGTTACTAGAGTAAAATTGTAGTTACTGATCATTCACCTAAGATTAAATTGATTATTTTTTTCATGAGCATTTGTGCTTGCTCAGCCAGTTGGCAAAAAAAAAAAAAAAAAAAAATTCTGTCACCCTTGATGTATTGATTAGTTTTATAAACCAATACTTTTGTTGAGACTTGTGATACACAGGAGATGACTAGAGGTGGCATAGGCAGAAGGCATTTGCAGTAAAATAGAAGTGTTTCAACAAAACTGGTAAATGTGGTAATGATAGCTTGTAGTGGTATTAAACATCGATATTTTTCTCGTTTCTTGCTGGAAAGTCTCAGCAAAGGTGAGTTATCGCAGGAGCCCTTGTACCTGAGTAGCTAAGATTTCACTGATTGTTTTGGGGCTTTTTTTTGTTTAGTTCTGGAAGCATAAGGAAAACAAATTATTTGGAAGCCAATCCGATGGTGTTTGTTCAAATTTAAGTGACCACAGTTGACAGCTTGGACTTCAGAGTTGGAACTTAATCTCCCCGATTACAGCAGAGATGTGTATATGCTGGAATCAGGGGAGGGGGGATGGAGTAGGGTGGGGATGAGTAGCAGACAGCTATAAAAAGCAGAGGCAGGAATTACTTCTATTCCACAGGACTAACATTGCTGCTATGTGTGTAATGGTGAAAGGCACTGCTTTAAAATAGGGATGGGCTCTTCTAGAACCTTAGTGTCCTGTGAGCTGAGAGCAGCTAGCAGATCAGCTTTTCTTCAGATGAAGTCCTGACATGACTACTGCTGGGTCAGATCTCCTGCAGTTTTTCTAAATAAGAAGCTAATAACTTGCTTCTCGCTCTGTGAGAACTGTTAGGTGCGTGCTTCCCATTCACTCAAGGATGCTGCTGCTCTGCCTGCAGCAGCTGTCTGACAGAGGGTGCTATCAAAGGTCAGGGCCAGTACAGAGGTATTGGGAACAAATACTCGTCTCTAAGATGTCATTTGTCCCAAGGTTGAATTGGCTGAGATTTGCTTTGAGTTTCTGTATAGGGTGCTAAATTAAGAGAAGCTTGCGGAGTCTGTCTTCTGTTAGTTTAGCTTCTCATATGTGGATGGAACTCCAGAGAGCTTGCTCTTTGCTCTGTATGTGGTCTGAGGTGACTGCATTAATGTTCTCCCTTGAGGAGCTCTAGTCGGACACATGGCATTTTGGTCTCTTGTGAGATACCTGAAAATGGGTCATTGTTTCTACAGGCTAATATGTGACTTCAGATGATTTTTAGAACGCCACAGCTAAAACGTTTGTTGTCCCATGATATATCAAGACCCCCTTATATCGAGAAGCTCCTGCTGCATTCTGCCATTGCAGCAGGATCAGAGTTATCTTCAAACCTTCACTTGAAGATCTTCCTACAGATATATCATCTGGTAATGTATGTCATGATCTAGTAGTTTGATCCTCTTGGAGAGAAGCACACTGTACTCCTGTTTCACAAAGCACTGGGCACTGCCAAATTGATGTTGTAATACCCCTTTGAGTCCCTCCTTGAAGTTGTTTTATCTTTTAGATGCATGCAGCTGGTTGCTGGTAGGATTCTTCCACCTAGTTGATGGGTAATTTTCTTTAACTGGAGGTGAGTCTCTACCTGGGTGTTAAATTTGATATATTAACTTCAAGACTGGCTCTGACTTATTCACCTGTTGTTTTCATTTGTGCTCCTTTTGCAATGAAATGAGTCTTAATAGTCTAGACATCTAGATTTCCCCCACCACCCCCATATGCATACACACATACACACCCCTCCAGTTTTGACTTTGCTTAGTTCGGGGGAGGAGTGGAATGAAGCGTTCAGACTCATGAAGGTGGAGATACCAGCCTGTTGGCTGTTAACCATGGCAAAAAATACCCCACTCTGCCCCAAAGTTTTGCAGACTTCCTAGAGATTGTCAGGTGGGGCTAGTTCATAAAGAGTTCCCCTCACACAACAGTAGGGCTCCAAAGTTTGTAAACATCATCCTGCTTTTGTGACTGGGCCAAGAGGAGTATAACTGCAGTAATTGCTCTCAAAGAGAAGGCTTCAACTTGCTCAACTGCTTTCTGCTATCTGCTGCCGATGTTTGCAGTACTATAATCCAACCTTCCACAGCACTCCTGACAAAATGGAATTGTTTGGCCCTGGTTTCCAAAGGGAAGGCTTGTGTTTAGGACTCGCTGTGCTAGTGGTGCTTACTTCTCAGATGAAAAATGAGGGTTTAGAGGATGGGCATCTTTATGATTTTGTGTGGTGGAATGGCCTCTGCTTTCAGCAGACAAGTTCTTGCATGTGAGTGTGGCTGAAATATCCTTCAAGTCTCAAAAAACAGCCTCCTTACTGCCCCCCCCCCCCCCCCCAAAAACAGGGAGCATTTTTTCCTTCAGTAAAGGTCTCCATTATAATGTCTGCTTCTAAAAGATCAACCTGCAGGCTTGTTCCATCTGTCTGCCCTTAAACCTGTGTTGAGGATGAGTCCTGGACCTTCTCAGAATCTTTCTTCATTTCTTCCTTACTCCCTTTGCACTTCTAGTTTATTCATGAGGAAGTTGTAAGAACTTGCCGCAGAGCTCCTGGGGAAGGAAATGGAATATGCTTGCCTTGAAGTCAGCTTTTTAGGCTGCTTGGGGGAGGGGGAGAGGTGCTGCAAAAAAAAAAGGGAGGTGGGAAGCCCCCAGACCTGTGCTTGCCTCACTTGTCTGGGAAACCGAGTATGAGAGTTGACTGTGCTGATCAAGACTTAATGGACTTGGTTGCAAGAAATATTGGTGATGACTTACTTATTCCAGAAGTTAAGAAAATTAGACTAGTAATAAGAGTAGTGATATGCTGCTGTCCTTTGACCTGCTTTTACAGTTGAAATGTTCAAATACAAATGTTGCCTATCCTTGATTGAGGTTTGAAAGGAAACTGTATTGACTGGTGATGAGACCATGCGTTTACTGTGTGAGTATGGAACAGGAAGATAAACCTGGGCTCTGGATTTGTTTAGGAGCCATGCTTTTTTCTACTTCATAGCCGATTTCTGATTTCTTCCAAGGTTTTTCCCCTGTAGAAACTCCAGTCAGTCCTTTTATTCACATGAAATTGATAATTCTTTGTCTGTTGGAATAAAAGTATTTTAATACACAATAGCATGTTATTGATGCAGAAAACGTCAAGTACTGATTTCAGCTCAACCTTCACTTTTTGCGTTTTTCAGACTTTGAGTTGGAGAATATAAGTTCTATACCTGACTGAAAGTGCTGTCAGCAGATTGATCATCTTTCTTGGGATGAAAAGTCTGACATGTCTGGTTTGCCAAAAAAACCCCACCTTTTGAGTGTTGATTTGCAAATATCAAGGTAATAGTAATAGTTCATGAAAAGACAATGCCAAACCAATATTACAGGTCTTGTTTCCCCTCTCCCCAGAAAGGAGGTCGCTGGGATAGTATGGGGAGTGTTTTGTTTAGTGTAAACAATGGAATAATGCTTTGAAGTTGCTTTTGTCAACCCCAATCCTGAGAAGAAACACAACTGAAGCAGCATCACCAGGATAAACAGGCTTAATTTGTATCTTTCCAAACTACTTGGCATATCTGTTTAGTTAACTCCTACAAAATGGTTCTTTCATAAATCTGTGCTCTTCTGCAGAAGTGTGCTGATGCTCTTCTGACTTGTAGCCTTTAACATCTTCTGTTTTTTTATTTGATGAGCACAAATGGTGTCTTGTGTTTAATTCTGTCTGGAAGATAAACTGAGACACTAAAGTCAGTAGAATCTTATTTTCAGTGCTGTATGTTCACCCCCATCCCCTCCCCCTCCAATCTGTGCCATGGTCACTTTTAAAATATTTTCTAAATGTTTTGCTAGTACTAGTTGAAATTAATAACAGATACTACTTCGCAAAGCTTTTCTTATATATAAGAACAGGCTGGAATGTGCATGTCCTGCTGTTGTGAGGTGCTAGTCATATCAGCCTACGGCAAGAGTTCTGCGCAAGTTAGAAATGCGGGTGTGGTGGTGTGTGTGTTTTAGGTGTAAAAGACTCATGAATTTGGGCCATTCTTAGGATACTTGTTAGATGTTAGAAAATACAGAGTTTTCTATTAGATTTATGCAGGAACTTGAACACACTTATATCTGTATCAATAGCCTTCTTACCTTAAATAGGTCTTAAGCTAGCCTGTTCTTATTAAAGATACATCAAAGAGCCAATACACCACTGGATGATGTGATGGGTTTAACGATTTGCAGTATGGGTAGACATTAGATTCTGGACAAGAGCTAAATTAATGCAAGTTCTGGAATTGTTTTCCGTATGCACAATTTAAGACGGACGTTGTCTGGTGTAAGTATCTGTGCTACAGAAGAGTGACTTGCAGCTGGTGCTAGCAAAAGATGTGCTGGGTTATCTTGTGTTAGACTTGCTGTTGAAAAGTACAGAGATGACTAATGCAAACCAATGGTAGACCTTTTATAAAATGGGTATGTCCATTACGTAAGTTAAAAATATTCTTCAAAATTTATATCCATTAGTGTTATTCAGCCTATAGCTCTTACTCTGGTTATTGGGCAGGGTTACAGTATGGGTGAGTGTATGGATATTAAAATTTCCACTAATAAATGTTTTTGATAGTCAAACAAATGTTTCTGATAGTTAAGCAATAACTGGAAAGCTCTCAGGGAAGCATACCATGAATATACTCAGTAACACAGATGCTTCGTTCTAAGTTTTCAGCTGTTCTCTTAAAGCAACGTGCAAAATTCTAAAGAATTTAAGCAGATCTAGTGCAAGACTTGATGCTTGTGGTGGTAGGAGAGAGGGTTTTTTTGAACCAGTAGATTAAGGATCTGTTTCCAGTTTTGAGGTGTAGTAATTGCAGTGTGACAATCCATCACGCTACCACGGAGAGGAATTCCTCTTCAAAGTTATTGACTAGCTGGAGGTGAGGAAGAGGCAAGAAGTTGTGTTGGTAATCTTAACTGTCTTCTCCAGAGGTAGAATAGCCACAAAAATCAGTTTATCATCTGGTTACATTCTTACTGTCTGTTAGGGGTTTTTAAGGGTGACTGTGTAACTGTCAGTAGAAAGCAGGAAGTTGCACAACTGAGAAGTGTCCCAGCTGAAACTGATCTTCCAGTAAACATGCATTTGTCTATCAATACTGTTTACTGCCATTTGAATAACATCTCTAATCTGCAAGTGTGACTACAAGCCTTCCTAAAATGTTACACTCCATGTGCTTGCTCATGTGTAAATGGCCAAGTGCTAGCCCATTAGCCCATAAGTAGACATGTGGAAATGAGGCTATGGGATGGCAGTAAGTGAAAGGATTTAATAGTCTGGGTCTTGTCTTTGTTGTGTATGTTTAAGCTTTTTGTAGATGGGCTTACAGTTCTTGATGGTCACCAGTGGGAGGATGGTAAAAGCAAATGCTTGAGATCAGGCCTGTGGAACCTGGGGCTTGCAGAGCCATGTCCTTGCCCTGCCTGCCACCAGGAGGCAGCACGAGCTGTGCGGGCTGCAGAGATCAGTTATTTGGCCAGAAATTCAGTTGTTCCACATCTTGGAAGAAGAGCTGTGTGCCAGAGTCATAGTTGCTTGTAATGTACTATTTTCTATAAGGCAGTAGAGGGATATTTTCAACTCCAGAGTCTATGCCAGCTTAGATGGTCAGATTTGCCACCATGGAGCTATGGGGCTCCTTATTTTAAGCATCTTAAAATTGGTAGAATGCCTCTTTATCCGTGTTCATACTTTCCAGCATGAGCATGCTGGAACAGTGCATCGTGTGGAACTCTCTTGATCGACAAAAATTCCCTAGCATCCTAGGCAAAGATACAAATCTGCTTTCAATTGGAATGACGGGAAGGCATAGTTGACTGATCTGTTTCCTAAGACAGCAAGTCCAGCTTAAATTTTTTTCTGCCTTAGCCTGTGTGGGCAGTCAGATGCAACGGCCAATTTGCAGTAGGAAAGACCAGCACTTTCATAAGATCAGTAAGTGGACATCTGGAAGCACTTGAGCACAATTTTGTACTTCTAATACAAATCAAGGGAACACAGGAAAACTGAGGGATATGTTAGAAGATCAGTTGTTAAAAGCAGGAGAGGTGGATAACAGAGCTTTGGATCATGTACTGATTTGCAGAATTCTGCCTAGGTCAACACATAATTTTGACGCAAAGAAAGGAGACTTGCAATTGCCAGAAGATAAGGTTACAGCAATACTATGTAGTACCTATTTTCTGATAGGATTCACTCTACATTTATTTTTCAGGTAGCAGTTTAGGAGAGGGGTGGCAGGTAGTGTTTTCAGAATACAGTAGGATCCTATGCTGCTTCTCTAAATGCTGAGATTGGGGTGGCAGGGGAGAGCAGGGAGTTGGAGGGTAAAGCTACTGAAATGCTCAACTAACATTTGTTTTCAAAAAAATTTGTGGAGTTATGAGTTGTGCTATGTTGTCATACCTTAGAAGTAGAGGCCTTTGCTTTCTCAGCTGATCTCTATCAGTTGGCCTTTTCTAAAGGCAGTTCCAGCTCAAGTATGCTGTCCAGTATAGTCACTGCTGAGCTTCCTTTTTCGCTCCTTCCTTGAGTGTAATAATGGAATATCGTCTTCCCTAGCATACATCTGAAGTTGAAAGTACAGAAGAAAGACATTTTTCAAAGGCATAGTTTGTGGTTTACATGTTAACGTAACTAAGCAATAGAAAAATACACACTCGGTTAAGTACACTTCTGAACAGAGTGATTCCTTGCTGCAGTCGTGAAGGACCTCAGGCAAAGAGCCCTTCTGCTTAGGGTGCTGCACTGATCTGTTGCTGCTGCTGTTCTAAAATGGGGAGCTTTCAGTGTTATGATCAACTCTCCTTGGTGGGGAGGCGAGTGGCATACAAAGCACTTATGGGTTATCTCAAAGTAAAAATATACATCTCTTGCTGTAACAGTAAAATAGTTCTAAGCACCCTATGAAAGATAGCTGAATTCTTACATAATCCTCTTCCTAAAATGGTGCTCTTAATTTCTTGGCTGAATGTCCCCAGGTCCATGTGAATTCATAGGTTGTTAGCCTGTGAATTCTGTGCACATTAAGGCTTGGCTCTGCTGTATTTAAAGAGCTTCAGTTTTAGGTGTGGCTTGCCTCTAAACACAAAGATGTATACATGAGGGTTTTAGGATAGTGGTGCACTGACTCTTTCTGTTGTTGGAGGTTTTTTCCTCAGTTTTAAATGTATGTGAGAATCTTGGTGTTAACTTGGACAAGTTGGAAACTATCAAAGCTGAAGGGTTTGACAGCTACTCTTGTTAAAACAGGTAAACATTACATGTATGTGTAGGGAAACTTTTTCCTAAATAAGTTTAGTATTTGAATATCAACATCTATCCTGTATATTTGGTCATAAACCCAAGTAAAATGCCTGAAGCCTAGCTTTAGCGAACTAAAGCCTTCATGTTTTTTCCAAATAATTTTAAAACTGTCTGAAATAATTCTTCTCCTCTTTCCTTATGGGGAAGTATAGTACCAAGTATGTTTCCTTTAACAATTATGTTTCTGCCGTGTCTTTTGCAGGTCCTTTTTTCACACTACCCCTTTCATGAGAAAGAAGTCTAAATTCTTGATAGATGCAGTGTAGATTTTTGTATGTTTCTTCTTTAGATACGTTTTTCTAGAAAACAGCAAACAGATCTATTATATAGAATGATTTTTTCATGTGCTTCCTAAAGGATGGGTCTGATTTTATTCCTTTTTTTGGTCTTCAGTTGCTTAAGTCTTAAATATCCTAGCTGTTTCCCAAGGTTCAGAACCCCTCACTTCATTCAAATGTTTTAGGGCTACTTCTGAAAAGGATTTCTGTGGCTAAGCAAAGCTGAGCATTAGCTGCAGTGGGAGGAGAAGAAGAATAATTCAGTCCTTGGTTGGGGGAAAGGGGGAGGTATGTTTTTGTTTTGCTGTTAGCATGTTTTGCCCCACAATTTTTAATGCTGTTATATTTCATGCTTTTGAGAAGATGCCTTCAAGGGCTTTCACATGACAGCAGAGAAGTGAAATTTTTAACTGCTTTCAGTTGGCTTTCTTGTAGCAGCAGTATCTGCTTATTGCAAATCACTGTTTGTGTCTGGTGTGTAACAGTAGTATTTTATTCTATCTAACTGGTGTCTTGTTTCTTTTCAGAGATCGTTCACATTAATAATAGAAGCATGGGATTGGGATAATGATACAAAAGGTGGTGAGTATTTATGTAAAACTTGCAGTTTTCACTTACTCTCTGCTATGTGTACACAGATTTGGGGAGGAGGGAAATGGTATGCTGCTGCAATTAGCCATCCCTCCAAATGAGTCTGAATGCAAGCCTGCTATCTAGAT
Organism: Harpia harpyja; assembly: GCF_026419915.1. Classification (NCBI taxonomy): domain Eukaryota; kingdom Metazoa; phylum Chordata; class Aves; order Accipitriformes; family Accipitridae; genus Harpia; species Harpia harpyja. The sequence continues at coordinate 73,899,377 of NC_068942.1, read as the reverse complement.
AAAGGGCATGTACAAATCCAAGCAGTGAATATTGGGTTAGGAACTGTGAAAAAGTATTACTGATAGGAAAAAGAATGGACAGTAGTAAGTGAAGGTTGTAATACATGACTCTTAATTATTAGCTTTAAAAAATGTTTAAAAATCGTGGTAGGCCCTTTTTTTTTTTTTTTTTTAAAAAGAAAATTGTGTTGTAGAGTTGCACTTTAAATTCTCCTCAGTTTACCCATAACCATGTTGTGCAACAGTTTACATTATCAGGTAAACAAATAAGCATTCTTGCTCCACATAAAGAAACCATGCTTGATGTTTTGGATTAAAGTGTTCTAAGTCATGTTATGATTCCTTCTGTGTTTGTTTCTCCTCAAGTACTGAAAGTTACCTTGCATTTCTGGTCTGTAAATGGTAATGGTCAGTATCAGAGCAGAGCTATTGATCTGAAGGAAAAGCAAGATTATTGTATAAATACTTCAAAATCTTGTGGAGGTGCTGATTGCCATATTGTTGCTAAAGTAGGACTCCAGCTTGAACCTACTCTTTGGTAATGGCTTACAAACATGTCTTAAAATAATCAATGCTTTTGGCTATGTGTTAAGTGAACTTCAGACTTTAACGTTATGGTTAATGATGGACTATTTAACCTTGGCTTGGATCAATATAGAGGAAGAAAGTGTTTGAACATTAAGATGGCAAAGGTTTATGTCCCAAATCATCATCAATTTCTAATTATAGGTTCCATTCTGTGCTGCTTCACTGACCATCCTTATCAAGATGCATCAAGCATAAAAAATTGGCAAAGTTCAATTGATTTTAAGGCTGTGTTGAGTTTCAAGGTCCTTTTCCTTGAAGATTGGGATCAGTCCCATCTCCATTTTCCTGATAGACATTCCTAACTTAGAGATTTTTCTAACATACTCTGTCTCCAATGACAGACAAAGTAATGATGAGTTTGTAGTTTGTTCCCGAGCCCACCCTCTGTTAGAATTAAGCTTCTTGTGTCTTGTTGTTTAACAGCTCCTTTAACCTTTTCTAATAGGTATGTTTTCTTTAGATCTCTGCTAATTCATGTTGCTGCAACCCTTCAGTTGGTCCACACCCTTCTTGAATGGCTCTTCCCAAAGCTGGACATGGTATTCAAAATGAGATCTTTTGTGCTGAGCAGTGTAAGCCTGAATCTTGAATAAGTTTAGATATCCTACATAGCAACAGATCGGAGGCATCCTTTTGAATGCCTTGTTCAAAAAGTATTACATGAAGTTAATTCCTTTAAATAGTTTCCAGCTTGGGAATGATTTACCTAGAGGCAGCTAGTACAGCAAATATTGGAATATTCATGCCCTAGCTCTAGATAGCAGATCAACTCATGAGATGGTATAGAAGGGAGTGAACATGAAGAGCCTATCCTGCAAAACAGATCTGTATGCATTTAGCTGCTGAATTTTGTTTTTTAATAAGCTACTTAATAAATAATGGTCTTGTAACTTGCTATGTTTATGTCTTAGAATCTGCAGAATCATTCTGCAAACCTGTAGCTTTAAAACTCAGGTTTCTTTTTAAATACGCCCCTGATAAGGGAACAGTCACTTTAGGTTTCTGTTAAGTCTTTCTTAGCTTTTTAGTTTTTTAACATGCTGTAACAAATCTGTTTACTTGCGTTGATGTAATTTTTTTTCCGTGAACTTCAGACCAACAGGATATATAGTGTCTTCTGGAGGGTCGGTGGGCCATCTCCTTAATTTAAGTTTCCATGAACTCCGGGAGTCTGTATGTGTCAGATGACAGTTTAGCTCTCATGAGAAACTGCTAATGGAGGGTGAACTTCCCTTTAATATAGGCTGCCAGAGAGGTGCTGTTAAGTTGTATTGCATCTGAAACCTAGAAGGCTTGTCATGTGAATTTAGGAAGGCTTTCTTGGCCTGTAATTTGGCAGAAGACTTAGCTAAACGCTTGTCTTGGTTAAATGTTTCAGTAGTCTGTTTACTGATTCCATGATACAGACCTGTTGCTTTGCCATGCTGCAATTTAGACTTGCGTGTTAGATTCCTAGGAAGAATTCTTAATGCTGAAGTTTTTCATTTGTGGTGTTTTTTTGTGGGTGTGGGCCTTTTTGTTTGTTTTTTGGGTTCTTTGGGTTGGGTTGTTTTTTTTTTTGAGTGGTCTTGGCAGGGAGTCCTCCAGTAGGTTTTGCCTTGTGAATCTGTCAAGATGCAAAGACACTACTTACCTTGTATTTCTGCAAGATCTACTGAACTGCCAAACAGGGACAAATCAGTAAAAATTCATATCTAAAAGAATAGGAAGGGGAATATGGCAACTCCTCCAGAGAAAAGATGAACAATATCTGCATCCTCGAGGGGTGAAGAGAGTTATCTGTGGAAAGCTGAACTCCCTAACATATCCTGAACATTACGCTGATCTCTGGATCAGGTTACATGTGTCTTCTGTTGCTACTGTAAGAAAGATTAATCAAAGTAATTGCAAGAGTCTGTTTATAAGCTGATTAATTGGTTCCAAAGTCAGGTTTTGCTTTCCTTTAATGGGTATGAGTAAGGCTGAAAGTTAAATGCAGGT